>NW_024870781.1:445000-1645000 GCF_019054845.1 Dipodomys spectabilis
TTCCATCTCACTCCAGTAAGAATGCCCCTCACCAAGAATACAAACAACAACAAGGCTATCACAGATGCAGAGGAAAAAGGAATCCCATTGCCCGGTTGGTGGGAATGTAAATCAGAGCAACTACTATGGAAGGCAATTTGCAAATTCCTCAAAACACTAAAAGTAGAACTACCCTATGACCCAACTCTCGGGCATTTATCCAAAATATTATAAATTAGGATGCAATAAAGATACTTGTGCACCCCGGATTGGGAAAGTGGCTAAGTGGTAGAGTGCTTGCTTTCCATGTGTGAGGCCTCATCACCATATAAGCAGAAAAAGCCAGAAGTGGCAATACGGCTCAAGTGGTAGAAAGCTAGCCTTGAGTTGAAGAGCTGAGGGACAGTGCCCAGGCCCAGAGTTCAGGCCCCAAAACCAACAAAAAAAAAGATACTTGTATACTCATGTTCCTTGCTATACTACTCACCATTTACCATGTGCCAAGGTACAAAAACAGCCTTGATGTACTACAACAGATAAACTGAAGGTACTCATCACCTTGCTCATGTAACGGTAACCCCTCTGTACAGTATTTTTACAATAAAAAATGTACAAAAAAAGATCAGTTGATGAAGAAAATGTGTTGAATTCATACAATGGAATTTTATTCATTCATAGGAAAGGATAATAGTATTTATGTAAGAGTGAAAAATGGAAAGTGGACCTAAGCAATGCCATCTTGTACCCACCACCATCCTAATGCCTTAATGGGTAACAGGACATTTCACTCAATTCCAAATACTGTAGCTGGGGCACAGGTCATTCAAAGAACTGCAGTCATGTCATCGCATGGTTAGACTCCAGGAAATCCCTATCCTTTACCCCCTGATTGTTAAGACTGTTAGATTCCAAGAGATTCCTAACCCTACCTGCCCCCTTTAGTTAATTCATAACTGGCTTGTTTTGCTTCTGTAAATATGCTTTGCTAATCAATCCTCATACCATGCAGCATCTCCTTTGATGTGGTTTTTGCCTTTATAAGCTTTATATTGACAACACTCAGGACTGTAGGTTCTTTGGGATGCTAGTCCACTTGCAGTTGCCAGCTTTCTAATGAAGATTCCTGATTCAATCTCTTAAAGTATAGCTTTTCTGTGTCTTGCTGATCAAGTTCCCATATAACAATAGAATCTAAAGACTCAATCCTTCCAGCTAAAAATAAATTAGCACCAATAAGTAAGTTCAGCAAAGATATGAAATAAACAAAAATAAAATATTTAGGAATGAAGTATTTAGGAATAAACTAAAGACTATTTAGGAATAATCAAGAATAAAATATAAAATATAGGAATAGACTTAACCAATGAGGTACTTGGTGATGTCTACCATGAACACTAGATCCCACAGCCACTTAACCATCATTGAGCTCCCTGACAAGTTTTCCTTGAATTGTCATGACTCCTTTCTGAAGTTTGTAAAACCTTTATAAGCATGTCCCCAAGACTCAGCCAACTTCACAATAGCAAAAAGATCACCATTCTCTTTCTTTTTTTTTTTTTTTTTTTTGGTTGGTCGTGGGGCTTGAACTCTGGGCTTGGGCGCTGTCCCTGCGCTCTTCAGCTCAAGGCAAGCGCTCTACCCCTTGAGCCACAGCGCTACTTCTAGGATCACCATTCTCAAAGTCAAGATCACTCAGTCACTCCTTAAACCGTGGCTGTTAAACCCTCTGCTTTTGACAACATGTATGCATGACTATTGTTGACATTGAATTCTTGAGCTGCAAGGACAGTACACAGAGATTTCCTTGGTCTGTGACACCATGACATATAATGGAATCATTTGGATCAAGACTGAGATCATTCAGTCCTTTTTCAACAAATGCTATTAACTCATTTTGTGAGCTAACCATGGGTACGTCTCCATCTGTCCCAAGGCCACTTAATTTTTCAAATATTAGCTCAAGCTTTTCTTCACTGATAAAACTCTCAAAACAGGTCCTTATCTCATGGTGTCATGAGTGGTTTCCAGTGAAAAAAGTTCCTCTCTTGTGACAAACTCTGTAGTTATCCCAAGTAAAAACCAGACTGTTAGCATCGGTTATGTACATTGTCTTCTCACAAGCCACAGAGAAAAACTAGAAACCTCCTGTAGAATCCTTCAGTGGTTTTTGTTTCTCAACATATGTGCTAAGTCAGTAATCAAATCTGAGCTCATTCTCTGAGACAAATCAACACTCGGAAGTAATTTTACTTTGTTTGGTGCTAACAACTCCACAGCAGCAGCCACTGTGAACTTCCTCATAAACTCTCCCTCTACAGGACGACCTCTGTGATTTAGCTTGTTCACTCCATAACTCCTCTGAATAATGTTGTCTCTGTCACAATGAAGCAGCTTGTGAGTCCAAACTCAACTGAAGAGCACTGATTTTTCCAGATGCATTTGGCCTCCCAATCATCAAGCTTAGCATGTTCTGAGCTGTAATAATGCTCCACATTAGCCATGCACTGGTGGCTCATGCCTGTAATCCTAGCTTCTCAGACGCTGAGATATGAGGATCATGGTACAAGGCTAGCTGGGCCAGGAAAGTCCATGAGACTCTTATCTCCAGTTAACCACCAAAACCAGAAGTGGAGCTATGGCTTAAAGAGATAGTGCCATTGCAACAATGAGATGTACAAGTCGTTATGTCAAAAACGAACTTTACAACTTTGGTGGGGGGGGGGGGAGAGGAGGATTGGATGGGGGGCGGGGGAGAGGATGGGAAGGGATGGGAAGGGGAAACGAGGAAGCTACAATGCTTGATAAGAAATGTACTCTTTATCTTGCCCATGTAATTGTAACCCCTCTGTACAGTATTTTCACAATTAAAAAAAGAGAGAGAGAGAGTGCTATCATTGAGCAAAAGAGTTCAGGGACAGGGCCCAGACCCTGAGTTCAAGCCCCACAATCAACAACAACAACAAATTTCCACATTGGCTTTCTTCATTACTTTATATGCATCACCGCAATATGACACTCACAGATTTGCCTTTAACACCAAAATAATCACTTGTATATTTCTCTGGAAAAGACCAATACTCACCATCAACTTTTCTTTTAGTAGCCATTTGTAGGCTGTCAGGCCTCTGAAATTTTAATAGCTATCCAGTGTGTACGCTGCTAGTGACTTGATTGTTTTGCTTTTGTTCACTGTTGCAATTGAATTTGGAACATTTCCAACTTTCCCATCATCAACTCTGAAGGTTTCTTCTATGCACTGTCATGTCCTCAATCTTCATTTGAGATTTGGTTTTTATGAGGATTGGTGATCATGGATGTGTGGATAAAGGCTGGATTGGAGTTGTCATCTGTGCTGACAAGTTGACAGCATCTTTGTCAATCATCAGAGACAAGGTCATCAGCGTTGCAAGGAATCGGCTCATGGCATCTTGTCTTGTCATCACCAGATCACAACAGTTTCGCCAGTGTGCTAACACTTCCACAATGTGTGCACTCCCAGCCTGCCTGGCCCTGACTGTCCTCTGACTCACTGCAATACAGACAAATGGGCTGTGGGAAGCAATGAGGAGAATAGGTATCTGTCTGTCATGTACTTGCATGTATCCTGACTATGACACAATGGACATTCCTTGCGGGTCTCCCAAAACTCATGCTATGATTATAATTCACTTAATACAATGCATTAAACTTCAAGTTGTGCCTATGGCGGCTTGCCTTGACAGGGTCAGACAAGGATTTCATGGGCCAGATAAGGCCCATAAGCCAGTCGGTCCCACCCCTGTGCACCCCTATGTTAAGAAAACACTAAGTATTTTCAAGCAGTTCAAAATTAACATAAATTAAATGTGGAAGCAACATTCTATTCTTGGTCGCTCCTAGTTCCACTGCTGATCTCCCCCTAGCTATAGAAGTGTGCACTCGATAAATATGAACCACCAAACACAAACCAGCAGTGCTGTGCTGCAGAATATGCCTCTTGTCAGCTCTCCCTAGGACCTACATTTAATATACTTGTAACAGTAGCAAAGCTTCTCAGATGTGAGGTGCAAGTGTAAGTCAGAAATCATTTTGCTTTGTTTATTATGCTGTCATTTTCTGA
The DNA here is from genome assembly GCF_019054845.1 of Dipodomys spectabilis. Lineage (NCBI taxonomy): Eukaryota > Metazoa > Chordata > Mammalia > Rodentia > Heteromyidae > Dipodomys > Dipodomys spectabilis. Next base: position 449,079 of record NW_024870781.1, read on the forward strand.
TTTGTGGTAAAGGCCAAAGAATCTAATTCCCTTCACGACACGGATTAGAGTAGTTTATCTTTGCTTACGCAGATTCCATTGTAACACAATGCCCTGATCCACACTCTCTCTCTCTCTCTCATCCAAATAGAACCTGAGTTCTTAACTAGATATAAGAGAATTTAACACGTCACTCTGCTGTTAACATGTCATTTCTTTTGGGGGAAGGGAGGTCTGCCTGACATGAAATTGAAATATTAGCCATATCTCATATGAATATGCCCTTTATTATTTGAGGGTTTTTTTATGTTGTGGTACTACAGTTTAAACTTGATACCTTACATTTTACTGTCAGGCACTAGGGCCACATTCCCAGCCTTTTATGGGTTAAGTATTTTTGAATGGAGTGCTACATTTGTGCCCACATTTAGGCCCAGTGTCTTTGTAGAATGATGTGAGAGCCACCGAGAGAAGAACTCAAGCCTCTCTGTACTATGAGCCGCCTCTGTACAGTTTCTGCATAGCTAGGATGATGGGTTAGTAGCATCCTGCCCTGCTTTTATTCCTTGAGATGAGGTTTTACAAACTTTTTGTCCAGGCTGATCTCAAACTTCAATCCTTTCAAATGGCTAAGATTACAGTTGTAAGCCACCAAGTGGTGGCCACTGTATACATTTCTATATTTACTTCCAGGTAGACATGTGTCAAGTAGCAAAACACTTACCTAGCAAGCACAATGCCCTGAATTTAATCTCTAGTACTATAATGACAATACCACCACTGCTAATAATAATATAAATAAAATTTTTCTTTTCAGGGGAGGGGGGGTCTGATTGGGTGAGGGGGAGGGGGGAGGCTGGGAAGGGAGGTGAAGGGTAAACAAAGGAGGAGGCTGCAATGCTTGGTAAGAAATGTATGCATTATCCTGCCCATGTAATTGTAACCCCTCTGTACAGTATGTTCTCAAATAAAATAAAATAAAATTTAAAAAAAAATTTTCTTTTCAAATAAGTAACAAATAACTGTCTCACTGACCATCTGTTGTGTTGCTCACATAGTAACAATGTCAAGACAAGACACACAGAAGCAAGAGAAACATGAATAATATTGATCCTGTATTTAAGATGCTCATAGTGGTAACACAAGCCTATAATTCAAGCACTCAGGCTGATACAGGGGAACATGAGTTCTAAGCCCGCCTAGGCTACAGAATGAGATCCTATCCTGTTTCCAAAAAAAAGAAAAGAGAAAAGCTGGACACCTGTGGTTCACATATGTAATCTTAGCTACTCAGAAGATCATGGTTTAAAGCCAGCCCAGGCAAGAAAGTCCATGAGCCTCTTATCTCCAATTAACCACTGAAAAGCCAGAATTAAAGCTGTGGCTCAAGTGGCAGAGTGCTAGCTTTGAGAAATAAAGCTAAAGGACATCATGAAGGCCCTAAGTTAAATCCTGGGATCAGCACAAAAAGAAAAAGAAAGAAAGAAAGAAAGAAAGAAAGAAAGAAAGAAAGAAAGAAAGAAAGAAAGAAAGAAAGAAAGAAAGAAAGAAAGAAAGAAAGAAAGAAAGAAAATGTTCATATTTTCATCACTGATTTTTACATTAATTTTAAAATGTTGTCCCCCAAATGATATTTATCATCTTAATTACTGAATTTCTTGGCACCCCCCTTTAATTATGCTCATATCCCACCGAAGTTCTAGATGATATTACAAAACATTTCAATGGAAAATAACATGATTTCCTTAAGAAACCTATCAACAGACTGAGCACATTAAACTTAGTAACAGCCACTTGGAGTTTGTGGTTAACTACCCATCTTAGGTTCCTAGGGTTCCATACACAACCCCACAAAGTGGGTGGCTGAAAACAATGGAAACTGTCTCCATTCTAGAAGATCAAGGGGTCAGCAACGTAGCACTCTTTCTGCAGATGCTGAGGGACAATCCTTCCTCACCTCTTCCACCTTCTGGTGGTGGCTGTGAAACTTTGGGACTGTTCATGTTACAGAGGCAACCCTCCTATCTCTGCCTCTATTGGCACATAGTCCTTTCCTTATGGATCTCACATTATTGTCTGAAGATCTCAATCTAGCATACTCTGGTGTGATCTCCTCTTAACTATTTACATCAGCAAGCACCCTCCATCCAAATAAGGGCACATTGCAAGAGACAAACAAATAGAACTTGAACTCTCCTAATGTGAGCTATTGCTACATTCAAGATTCCACAGAAGAGAGGAGCCAGAGAAGACAGAGACGCAACAGACAGTAAATGCCAAGTGAGAAAATGCACTATTTACATATGACCTCTCCACACGGGCTTTCTAATCTCCTCAGGCAGACACCACCTTAGAGTGGTAAGCCATTTGTTTAATCACTTTGCTTTTTCCCCTGACTGCAAGTAATGAAATGCTGCACTCTCTAAAATAATTTCCTGACTATTTGCTAAGATTCATCTCTGACATTTCATTAAATATGATCATTTAACTGTACAAGTACAAATGCATTTTTAATTTAGCTTACTGCAGATATTTCAGATGTGGAGAAATGAATTCATATTGCTCTAGGACAAATATATCATTCACATATGCATGCCACAAAAGAACAAATTATTAAAAATTACTGAAACTTCCATGAAGATTTATATTTAACTTTTCCATTTTCAATCTCTATGTCATTGTGAAAACATAGAGCACGTTACTTTGTCAGCTGTGATACTATGAAGAATGTGTGGGTTGTTCCACAAGGATTGTGATCAATAGCCTTCACCTCTGTCACACAACAGAGGTACTAAAAGAAATGGGGACTGAGATTCAAGTATGAACTTAAGAGGCTTGCAGACTCATCACTAAGCAGTGTATTATCATTGTTCTCTATAAAAGAAAACAGCAATAGAAAATGTGTCTTCAATCCTGTGAACTGTGAGTCACATAAAACTTTTAATTAAAAAAACTCAAAATGTAAACCAACACTCTTGGTGCAGATTATCATTGGATTCAACACTGACTGGTAAAAGAATATGCTTGGTTTTTTTAGCCTGAAGCAATGAAATCAAGAACTTGCAAGTTATACACCAGCAATTATCTCATAGGGTATCCGATACTCCTGAATGTACTTTCATTACTATGAAAAGAAATCAATTTGTCTTCAAAATTCTTCTGGCAATATTTTAGATAGAGTGCTAAAGCAAACTAATAGAACACTTGCTTTGGAGAAAGTTTACTTAAATGAAGAAGAAGTTGATGAGTTACAATTTTCAAAGTGCTAAAAAAAAAAAAGGAGGGGCAGATATAGTGGAAGATATCTGTAATTTCACCTACCTGGGAGTCAGGGAAGAGTCTGAGGCAGGCCTGGCTAAAGCATGAGACCCTATCAAAATAAATAACTAATAAACAAACAAAAATAACTGTGCACATGGCTTAAAGAACAGAGTGCTTGCCTAGCAGGTACAAAGACCTGAGTTTAAATGCTAGTTCTGCCAACAACAAACCAAAACAAGCAAAAATAATCCAATTATTCTACATCAATGAAACAACAATAAATAATAAAAATGACAGGAAGCAGCAAAATTTCTCTTGAGCCTTCTCATGTATTCTAAGTACATTTTTAGACTGGGAATTCAGTGGTGAAATTTTCATCACTGTTCTCTATGGAATTCCCAAGTCATGGACTAAATCAAGATTTGAAGTTTGGAAGGTACTTCTGAGACAATGTGACACAATTTGGATAGTTTACAAAGAAGAACTAAGACTCAAGTAATGTGTATGTGCACACAATAAATCATATTGCAAACCCCACACTAAAACCCAGGATGCCTGATTCCAGGTCCAACCATGATCATTAAGAACTTCCTTTTGAAACTGAGTGAACAAAGGAAGGGATGACATTGTCTCAAAAGAAATGTTCTCATTAGCTGACTTATGAAACTGTAATCTCTCTGTATATCACCTTTATAATAACAACTTAAAAATGCATTTACATAAATAACTAAAATAATTAAATAAAATAAATTTTGGCCATGTGCACCTTTTTGTATGTAAAGATATTAAACTGTATAACCAAAGGGCCAACATATAGCTTAGCAGCTGGCCTGTATATGGATAATGTGTGTGGCTTACCTGCTCACAAGTGCATGGATAAAAAACACATTAGAAACTGGTCTCATCATCCTTTCAAACAATACTTAATTTCAAAGAGCTTCTGACTCCCAAGTTAGTACTTGGCTAGCAGATATCTATGATAGTTTTGTTAAAATAGTGGATCAAACATTATTATCCTAGATTTTCTTGAGAGGGTGTTGCTGGATGAGATTAACAATGGAATTGGCAGACTGAGTATGGTAAGCAAATTAACCTCCTAATGTGGGCAGGCCTCAGCCAATTCAAGGTCTGAAAAAAAAATGGCTCACACTTGTCATCCTAACTACTCAGGAGACTGAGATCTGAAGATCACCGTTCAAAGCCAGTGGGGCAGGAAAATCTGTGAGACTCTCATCTCCAATAATCCACCAAAGAACCAGAAGTGGAACTGCGGCTGAAAGTGGTAGAGTGCTAGCCTTAAACAAAAGAGCTCAAGGAAAGTGCCCAGGCCCTGAGTTCAAGCCCCACAACTGACACACACAAAAAAAGGTTAACTCCCACAGAAAGAACTGGGCTTACCTGATGGCTTCATCTGGACACTAGCTCTTTCCTGCCATCACACACATGCTGGGTGACCGACTAGCTCTTCCTGGTTCTCAGACCTTTGGACTCAAACTGCCAATGGTTCTCCAGAGTTTCTAGCATGATGATGGTAGATCCTGAGTCTTGTCAGCTCCCATAAACTTCCTAACCAATTCTTTGTGACAGATCTCTTTATACATGCATACGTGCACACACACACACACACACACACACACACACACACACATACAGTTTTAGTTCTCTGAAAAATCTTGACTAATACAATGTCCATAGTCACTAGCATCTTTAATTTTACACCATTTTCAATTGCTTCTTAACATTTTAATTCTTGCTGGCTGCTGCGGGCTCGTGCCTATAATCATAGCTACTCAGGGAGCTGGGATCACAGTTCAAAGCCAGCTTAGGTAGGAAAGTTCATGAGAGTTTTATCTCCACCAAAACACCAGAAGTTAAGCTGTGGTTCAAATGGTAAAGAGTTAGCCTTGAGCAAAAAAGCCTGGCCCCTGAGTTCAAGCCACAGGAGTTGCACCCAAAAATAATCAATTATTGAGGAAGATTAATTAAGAGTAACAGAGGGGGGGGGGTAAATATGATCAACTAAATGAATGCATGTAGGGAAATAAATGCATTAACAAAGAAAGGAAAATACAAAACTCTTCATGCCAGAACTTCCAGTTAAGTTCTCAAATCCGTGCCCCATTACTGTCACACATAAAAATGTAACAATATATTGGGATGAGAAAGCTACCATTCTTCAGCCCCCGTTTAGTGTGAAACTAATATTCACCTGATCATCTGGACTCTCCCTTTGGAAGACGTTTTGAAATATCAACTGAGCAATCACACTGTTTGCAGGACTACCGGTGGTATTTTTCAGCTACTCACATTGGACTTGTATTTTCCCTCTCCTAGAGAGCTCCTCATTGAGCTGTGAACGGTACAGCGTAGGAAAATGCAATTGATGAGGACTGGTTTCCCTAAAGTTCCCTCTATTTCTAAGTGGTAACAGAGAATTCTCCTTTGTCTTAATTCATTTTGTGTTTCCATAACAAAATGCCTGAGGCTAGACAACTTAGAGGTTTATTTGGCTCATGATTCTGGTGGTTGAAATTTCCAATCCACCTGATGCCTATGTCTGGTAAGCCACAACCACCAACTTTATTAAAAATAGTGAATGACACGACACAGTAGAAATACAAATGAGTTTACGACACTAGAGAAGAAATAAGTTTCAGGGGAGGGGTCCTGGCACACTCAAGCTCTCTCCCTCCCTCCCATCTTCCCCAACCCTGAGGCTTGAACTGAGGACCTGGCCACTGTCCCCAAGCTTTTTTTCTCAAGGCTAGTACTCTGCCACTTAAGCCACACTTCTACTTCTAGCTTTCTGCTCTTTAACTGAAAATAAGAATTTCACAAGCTTTCTGTCTAGGCTGACTTCAAACCACAATCTTCAGTAGCTGGGATTACAGGTGCAAGCCACCAGTACCCAGATTGCACTGTGCCTTTAAGACGTTAGTAATCATTTCTATTGTGTTATTTAAAAACAATAGCATTATTTCGGTTACTTCTGGAGTACAGAAAGAAACTGAACCCCATGCTTGCTCAAAACATGGTTTCCTCTTCCTCATGGCTGGAAAAGAAGCAGTAGCTGGATTTTTATTAACGTGGGAATAACACAGATGCTTCGCTCATTTGAAGTGAAATGGCCTTAGCCTCTTGCTGTAACACCTTATGGAGAGGCCTAGTAGGCTTGTTTCAATTGTAATTCTAACCTATCTCCCTAAGATTTGTGCATGCAAAGCAAAGGCTTGTGCTGGAAACCTGGTCCTCAGTATAGCAATATTGATGTCATAGAACTGGGCTGGGTGCTGGTGGCTCATTCCCAGGAGTCTGATATCTGAAGATCCTGGTTCAAATTTAGCCTGGGCCAAAAGTACATAAGACCCTTGTCTTCAGTTAATCATCAAAATGCCAGAAGTGGCGCTGGAAGTGTTTCAAGTGATAGAGTACTAGCCTTGAGCCAAGAACATAAAAGAAAGTTCCCAGACCCTAAGTCCAAGCCCCAATACTAGTATAAAATAAAAGAAGCCAGACCCTGTGTAAGGTGATTGGATCCTTAGGGACATTGCCTTCAAGAAAGAATTAATGCTGGCCTTTCACTGTGTGTTTGTTCTCTCAAGCAAAGATAAAGTAAGACCACTCCTTGGTGGGCTCATGGTCCCTTGGCTGCATAGCCTGCTTCCTATCTTTCTCAATCACAGGTGATACAGCCAGAAGGCTTTACTAATTGGATCCTCCAACTACCAGAATCATGAGACAAATAAATTGCCTTTTTGTATTAAATAGCCAGCACCAAGTACTTTGTATAGCAACACAAAACATATTAAGATGCCAGCTTGACCCCTGCAACACACATAAAATGAGAAATGATGTATTCCTTCAGCTTTTGTGTGATTAGAGCCAGAACTCCACTCTTTCGCAGTCTCATCCCATTCCCTATCTCAACAGTTAAGTTCTGCACTCATTTGTTAATAACCTCCCAGGTTACCACCCTTCTTCCCCAAGCTGGATGTTTGATATGGCCACTCCTCAGAACTTTGAATAGTGATCTCTTCTATCCCCCTGTGGTGTGCTAGACCTGTAAGTTGGATCTAGGACTGATAAAGCCTTCTTTCAAAGTAATTCTCCAACCTGAGTACCAAGCCTTCAGGTAGCACCTATTAAGAATGAATCTCCTTTTGGATAGTAGGTATGAATACAGTAGAAGATAGAAGACTATTGGAAGAAGGAAAGTAGGCTTCCCATCTAAACAGAATTGAAGCCAGTCATAACCAATCTGGAAAATGTAGAAGGTCACAAAAGTCATTCCCAAAACCTGTCACCCTCTTTCACGTTCCTTTTCATCCTTAAATCCCTGGTTCTTTCATTACTCCTACAGGCACCAGAACTCTCACTGCCTTTCTGATAAGCATTCAGATTTCTATCACTGCACACTTTGAAAAAAAAATGCACCATTAGGTCTTCACATCCCAATATGAAACCGAGTTGTTTTGTCTGTAATGACTGAATGATTATTAAGGCACCCATCACAGAGAAGTCCTGGCTGAATGAAGAGCAATGTGGTGAAGAACAGGGCTGAGAGTCCTGAACCTGAGGCCAGCGATAGCCCCAGGAAACAACAATAGGACTTACCTATAAGGAGCTTCATTTACTCACCTCTTAAATGCTGGCACTAGAAGAAGTGATGTTGAAGAGACCTATCATTCTATGTTTTGGGGACCTACGTTCATACAACATCTTGTACTTTTCAACACATTTTCTTTCACTCATTTTCTCCATCTTAGCTTCAAAACAGTTTGTGAGGTACAACAGAGAGACAGCATTATAAACCCTACATGGTTCAATAGGGGCTTTAAAGCTCACATTCAGGAGACTACATTACTTCTATCAGGCCACATCTCTCTGAAGGGACTACATATGGATAGCTTTAGACAATTGGTAACAATCATAAGAACACATGGTCATATCTGTTTTGTAAGACAAGAAATACTATGTCAGGTGCTTGTAATCCTAGCTTCTCATGAGGCTGAGATCTGAGGATGGCAGTTCAAAGCCAGCCCAGGCAGGGAAGTCAGTGAGACTCTAATCTCCAATTAACTACCAGAAAAACCAGAAGTGGAATTGTGGCTCAATGTGATAGCATGCTAACTTTGGGTAAAAAAACTCAGGGACAGCACCCAGGCTCTGAGTTCAAACCCCATGACCAACAAAAAAAATGCTATAAGAATTTGATAATACCCCTAGACATGCTCAAATGTCACTTGGAACAACATTAGCTAGAAAAAGTATCTCCAAATTTAAGGGGAAGTTGTACCAGATCAGAAAGGAATTGAGTTCTAGTAAGTGTTGATTATTCAAAGAGGTACACGTTGCATAAGCAATGTGAGCAAAAGTTCTCATGAGCAATTATCATTTTCCTGGGTCTATACTTATCAAAGGATCTTATTTCTAGTTCTACTTGGAAACATGTTGATTTGGGAAAGAAAATACTTTTCTGGATAGCAAAGAGATAGCCAATGGGGCTGTAGAGTGAGGTAGTACTTACGATGAACAGAAACCTAGAGGAGAGAGATTTTGTATTGCTTTTAAAGAGTTGCACAAAGGAATTACAATTCCATAAGTCTGATTAGGAGTGCAATGCTTCTTTCTTGGAAAATATCATCCCCTTCTTCATTTCCCCCCATTTCTCCTTCCCATCCCTACCCACAAGTTACATAGTTCAGTTTTTACATAGTCTATATTGAATACAATGACTGTACTTGCTTACCCTTCCTCCTTCCATTCCTGTGTTCTTCATTACCCCCACTTCCAAAAAAGTTTCCATTTCCTGGTATTCGTCTTGATAACTAGTTGTTCAGAGGAGGGATGCCTTTGGATTTCTCCCCTCCTTCAGTCAGTCTATTTGTTTGTAAAGGCACAGAGCCCTGTAAATGTCATTATCCCTAATTATATTTTAGACCTAGCTTCTACATATGATAGAAAACATGCATCATTTGTCTCTCTGGGCCTGGCTTATTTCACTTAACATGTTCTAGGTCCATCCATTTCCCTACAAATAACATAGTATTGTTCTTTCTAATGGATGAGTAAAATTGCAAGATGTGTATGTACCGTATTTTCTTAACCGTATTTTCTGAGCTGTTTCTTCTATAACTTGGCTATTGTGGATGGTGGGGCAATGAACATGAATGTGCAAGTGTCTTTACAGTATCCTGATGTACAATGTTCTGAGTAGATAACCCAAGAGTAGAACAGCTGGAAGTTCTATGTTTAATTTTTGAGGACTCTCCAAACCACCTTCCAGAGTGGTTGTACTAGTTTACATTCCCACCAATAGAGGAGAGGAACTCTTCATTGACACAGATCAAGTTAAATACCATGGCATATACAAAAGTCCACTTCCGATCACCAAGGAGATGACTATTTCAATCTTATTGTTACTAGTATCTAGGATTAGCCAATGGAAAAAAAATCTCACTTTTGTAACAATTACTAGAATAATTTTAATAAGGGCATTTAGTATGGTTTTATGTGGTTGAAATGTCCTATAAAATAAGACACTTGAGTCCTTTTTCTAAATTAATTCCTACGGTCATGCTCCACTTCTCTCCTAATTCTGTCTCTGAGAAATCAGGAAAAAAGATACAAACATCTGCCTAATTCTGCCTCAACACAACTACTCAGAACTGGAGGGTTTCCATCACTTTTTACCCCTTTCACTTCTTACTCCCTTTTTAGAAAGAGGTATATGCAAAGACAGGCTTTCAATTATTTTAACAAGCTGGATTCTTATTCCTTGTCTACTCAAAACTTAATATGCAGCCAGATGACTCACGCCTGTAATCCTAGTGACTCAGGAGGCTGAGATCTGAGGATCGTGGTTCAAAGCCAGCCCAGGCAGAAAAGTCCTTGAGACTCTTATCTCCAATAAACTACTAGACAAAAGACAGAGGTGGCACTGTGGCTCAAGTGGTAGAGCACTAGCCTTGAGTACAAAAGAGGCTCAGGGACAGCACCCAGGCCCTGAGTTCAAGCCCCAGGACCAGCAAAAAATACTTTTTTATTGGGATGCTGGTCCTAGGACTTAAATTTGGGGTCTGGTCAATGTCCTGAGTTTTTAGCTCAAGTTTAATGCTCTACCTCATGAGTAGCTACAATTAAAGGCATGAGCCACCAATGGACCTAGCAAAACGTTATTTTTAATGTATGCTTGAGTCCTACTTGTCTTGAATTACACAATTCAGAGAGGCAGAACTCTTAGTTTAATTCCATTTTATGCCATTCCATGCATTACCCTGGCATACAGTTCCTGATGAGAGTAAAACACAGATAATGTTGGTAAAGAATATGTTGATCAGTATGATAAAGATGATGGTGAAACTCACAATGATTAATGATAACTCTAGGGTCTACTATCAGAGATAAGCCATTTTTTTTCATGGCTTTCACATTTCTTTCCTTCTTCCATAATATCAAATTTCATTAAAAGGCTTTTACCTGCTCTTCAAGATGATTTGGTAGGGTGAAAGAAAATCAGAAGTTGTCCATAACTCAGAAGGACTCCTGCTTTATCACAAGGGAACTCAAGAACAAAACACCTCAAATAGGATGAAAGAGAAATTTCAGAAGAAAAATAAATCAACATGTCCAAGATGACCATCCTTAAATAAGAGGCTTATTCCACTAGTATAGAAAAATCAACACAAGGAAGTTCAGTTTTGCCAAAAGATGTTTGAAATTGGAACCTATCTGGAAGCAAAGATACCATCTAGTAACAAATGCGCAGTCTGAAAAGGCAGGTCTGGGTTACCTCTTCCCATCAGATGATCTCAAGCTGATTAACCATGACGGGTCGCTCTGAATAATTGCTATAATCACTCCAGTGAGCCCCTTACCTTGTTTATCTTAGCAAAGAAACAAGTCTAGCTAGCTCAAAGGCTAGCCACCCCTAAACGTGACATCTCTAAGGAAGAGGCACCTAATCTAATGGAAGCATTATTTGATGCTGTTGATTGGAGGAAAAGATGGGAGAGAACTCAACAGTGGTTTCAAAGCTGGCTATAGATAAGAGTCTCATTAAATGGTTGAGGACACGGTCTTGCAGGTTGACTTGATCTAATGACCAGTTAGAGGAGACTTCCCATAGCTAGAAAGGCGAAAACATGTCACGAAGAATTCGGCTGTGGATTCAGCTCTTCCAGAGAGTGGAGGATAATTAGGGTTATGTGTCATCAGAACTTTTCATGTCAGCTAAAATGCACACACTTCCCAAATAAGAGACTGTCAGATCTGCTTAAAGCTATGAGAGACGGAACTTCATTCCAACCTGTGCCATCTCATTGGAAATGCCAACTTGTATCAGAATGCTGAGTGGTGAGCCGCTTCACTTGGGTCTTCTAGATTATTCACTTGTTTTGATAAAACTTTCTAACCCTTAAGGAAGTTGAGTATACCTGGGTTCCTCTAACAGAGGCAGTTTGCCTCCTGGCCCTGATAACTTTTACAGAAACCAAAATAAATCATTCTAAATGTGAACAAAAAATGATCTCAACTGTCCATCCAATGACAAGATGTTTTCACAAGGATAAAAGCATTGTGTCAAAATTTCTATAATGCTCCAGAGACAAGTGGAGTTCATGAGGCTGAATTTAAATCATTCATATATTATCTAACTATCTATCTATTTATTTTGCTGATGGCAGCAAAATAAATAAAGGCCTCCCACTTACTTGCTTGCTCAGGTGGTGCTATACCACTTGGATGACATTTTCAATCTGGCTTTTTGCTGGTTATTTTGGAGGTAGAGTCTCATGGACTTTCCTACCTAGTCTCAGCCTCCCAACATTGTTCATCTATCTACCAATGTGCAGCCTCTTCTTTATGCAGAGCTCAGAGCACCTTATTAGACATATTTGGTTTTGTGTCAATCACTCTATGTAATACTGAGCTCTAAGAGGGCTGAAGCCCATATGTTCACCTTTTAATCCCTAGTGACTACCCCAGTATCTGGCACTTTGTTGATGTTGAATGAATGATGCATAACATTTTTCTTTAAAGCCTGAGTCCTTTACCTTGGTTAACATCAGTATATTTTAACTAAAGTTATGGTTCTGAACTAATTTTCATAGTCTATTGGTTTTATATCTGTGTTGTTTTCCTTTTCTTTTTCTCTCTTTCCCTCTGCCTTTTCCATTCTCTTTCATTCTGTCTAATAGACTTCAAGATTTTCCTAAAGGAAAGTGGTTGTCAGAAAAAGGGGAAAAAGAAGAACGGGTATTCATTGGGTGATTACCATAAGTTTGTGAAACTGGGGATTTAGCCCAGTGGAAGAATACTTGCCTAACAAATACAAAGCCAAAGTTCAAAGTACAAAGTTCAGTACTCAGCACTGGAAAGAGTTTAAATTTTTTTTTTTTTTTTTTGTCCGGTCGTGGGGCCTGAACTCTGGGCCTGGGAGCTGTCTCTCAGCTCTTCAGCTCAAGGCTAGTGCTCTACCACTTGAGCCACCGCACCACTTCCAGCTTTTTTCTTTTTGCTTATGTGGTGCTGAGGAATTGAACCCAGGGCCTCATGCATGCAAGGCAAGCGCTCTACCACTGAACCACCTTCCCAGCCCCAAGACATTAAATTTTTTTAAAGGACAACTGCTGTAAGTTTGAGATGCTGCTAAATTTTTCAGTTTGTCTTGTTTAACCCTAACAAACACACTGAGGGGCAAATTTTTTTTCAAGTAAGGAATTTTCTCTGTGTCTACATTAAACCATGTAAACTTTTCCCTGCAAGAGATATTTAAGAAAATAAAAATAGTTGTGCATTCATGGCAAACATCTGTAATCCCAGCAACTCAAAAAGCTAAGATCTAGGGATCATGGTTCAAAGCCAGCTCAGGCAAGAAAGTCCATGGGATTCCTATCTCTAATTAATTACCAAACAGCTAGAAATAGCACTGTGGCTTGATGTGGTAGAATACTAGACTTTAACCCAAAAGCTTAGGGGACAGTGTCTGGGTCTTGAGTTCAAGCCCAGGACCAGAAAAAGAAAAAAAAAAACTACAAAAATGGCTAATTGAAGTAGACGGTGTCCCCAAAAGACTCAAAGATTTCCTAAGATTTCCTTGTTGTTCAAGTAACAGAACCAAATGAATTTTCTATTCCTGTCTTCTAGGGAAACCCACAAGGCCTCTTCACATCTGCTTTCATCTCTGATTGTAAAGAATGCTAGGAGGAACAGAGACAGAACTTCTGCCCCTTTCTCCAAGAAGCATATGGAAATTCTATTTTTTTATGGAGAGAACGGGGCAAGTGATAGAGGAAGGACTGGATCCATATTTTTCTTTTTACAAATCTCTAGTCTATTGTAAAAAAAAAAATCACTCTGATTCATCCTTAGTGCAGCCTAGTCATGTGTCTAAACTTGTTTTACTGTTTCTAAACTTTTTGTCCTTTCTCCTAAGGGATGGTGAACATGACTGAATTGAGAGATGATCCAGAAATTGGTCAAGCACACTTCGACATGTGTCCATGAAGGCTTTCTAGAGATAATTAGCATGTGGGTCCGCGAAATAAGGAAAATGATCTGCCCTGAAGGTGGGCAGCACTATCCAATAGGCTGAAGGCCTAGAGAAACATAAAGCAGAAGTGGTAGAAGGCTTGCACTTGTATAAGCTCGAATCTTCATGGGCAGGTATGTTTCTCACTGCTGCTGCTGCTGCCTGAGGGATCAGACTTCAGCTTCTCTGGCCTTTCAATCTGGGCTTGCACAAGAGATTGTCCAGTGTGCTTCCATCCTTCATCACTTCATCATTAGTCTCTTCATCTGAGGCTTCTAGCTTCTTGGACTGAGCCGATACTAGTTTCCCTGGCCTGTAGATTCCCACTATGGGACTATCCAGCTTCTGGTCAGGTAAGGCAACCTAATAAACGCCTTCTTATATCTATGTACATTCTATTGGTTCTGTCACTCTGTAGAACACTAACTAATATACTTCCCATTGCTCTTAGCAGTGACTAGCTATGGTGACCAGGGTTACGACTACATAGCCTTTCTTGGCTTGGTCCCAGCTTCCTTTTTCAGCTTCATCTTTTGATGGTTCCTGCCTCACCTATATTTACATGCCTTACTCTACCTTTCAGAATCGCCAAAAGAAAAACCTGCCCCTGGGTCCTGATCCTCTGTATCAGTCCCCACTTATTTGTAGTTTCCATGGTTTCAAGTACCCAAGGACAATCACTGTTGGGAAACGTTAAATGAAAAATTCAGAAATATGTAACTCCTAAGTTTTACACTGCACAACATCCCCAGCAGCATAAGGAAATCTCACCCTGTGGTACTCTCTCCTTCCTGGGACCTAAGCCATCCCTGTGTGCTATGTATCCATGCTATCCAAGCTATCCACTCGCTACTTAGTAGCTATCTCTGTTATCAGACTGACTGCCATACAGTTGCAGCGCTTGTGTTCAGGTAACCATTATTTTACTTACTTACTAAGGACCCTCAATTGTAATAGTAAGAATGCTAGAAACGCAAATACACAAAAGAGAAAGCTAAAGTGCTTGAAGTTATTGACAAAAACCTCTATTCTTATGTTGCTAAGATCTACATTACAATAAAATATTTTGTTATAAACACATGTATAAACACATACAGGTGATATGCATGAATATATATACATATATGATCAAAGTAAGTATGGTATATGGTATACATGAAGAGTATGGGATGTAACCCCAATGAACAGTTAGTAGGCAGTTTAACAAAAGGAATATTAGGAAGATGAAATGTGTCTTAACTGCAAGGGTGGGGATAGAAGTTAATAGGAGAGAGGTAGATGAAGGGAAAGAGGAAACATGGACAAATACAGTCATAATACTCAACGCACACATATGAAAATGGAACTTGGAAAAGTGATGGACTTGAGATTGATGGACAAAGGGGTAGGTGGGAGGGTAGTATTTTATGATTGATCTATTTTATTATCAGATTATTAATCTCAAGTTTATAAATTAAGCATGAAAACCAGGCACTGGTGGCTCATGCCTATAATCCTAGCTACTTAGGGGTTGAGACCTGAGGATCGCAGTTCAAAGCCAGCCTCAGCAAGAGAGTCCCTGAGACTCTTTTCTCCAATAAACCACTCAAAAAAAAGCCAGAAGTCACACTGTGGCTCAAAGGCTAGAGCAGTACCCTTAAGTATAAGGAGTTCAGGGACAGAGCCTTGGCCCTGAGATCAAGACCCAGAACTAGCAAAAATAATAAACAAATAAATAAATAAAATATGATGACTGGGAATGTGGCTTAGTGGTAAAATGCTTGCCTTGTGTGCATGAAGCCCTGGGTTCAATTCCTAGAACCACATACACAGAAAAAGCCAGAGGTGGCTCTGTGGCTCAAGTGGTAAAGTGCTAGCCTTCAGCAAAAAAGAAACTCAAGGACAGTGCCCAGGCCCAAAATTCAAGCCCCAGGGCTGGCAAAAAGAAAAAAAGAAAAGAAACATAGTAAAAAGAAATAGCACATACAGGCTCAGAAATAACTGCAGTCAGTCTTCCACTAGGGGTCTTGGCAATTATCTCCCATGAGTAAGGGGGGGACCATATCCATTCCTCTACTCCACTCTGCCTCCAACACTCAAAAGCATCCTTAACCTGGTCATCTCCTTTCTGCGCATCCTTCAGTTGCAGCTACAGAGCGGCTTCACAGGAAGTCTTTCTCAGTAGCCACAGAACTCAGAACTTCTCAGGTCACAACTTCTGACATACACCCTGACACTTGAGAAACATCTATTTTTACCCAGAAGTCACCAAGGTGCAACAACAGCACATTAATGAATGTTTTCAGAGATTCCATGTCATAAAAATGGCACTTCCTGATGCTACCCACATACTTCTGTCTCAACACTTCTACACCCTATGTTCATTGCTCATTCAACTATCTCATCATTCAGCAGACTTTTCAATGACAGGACTAAGGGAATGAATGTGTAGGACACCTAGGAGCAGTCCACCAGGATCTGAAATGTCAGGGAGATTGCTATTTCCCCAGCAGAACTCACGCAGGACCTACTGCAGTTCAGCACTTCTCTGTCCAGGATACAAAATGACTACGAAAATCAAGACATTTTGGTTCTCAAGAGACTCACACACTTCTCTTTTCCACATGTCTTCCCAAGGGAAGAAAGAGAGTAGGGAATTCAGTTTTTCAACTGACCCAATTTATCTAAAACAGACCAATAGGCTAGAAGAATGGTTCAAGTGGTAGAGCACCTGCCTACCAAAAAGGGAACTATTTTAAGTTCTTGTCCAGGGTTGTGAAATTACTTCTGAAGAAAGTTTCAAGAGTAATACATATCTGAGCCCCATAAGGAAAATATGGTTTTTTACTTGGTACCTCATCATTATAGTATTAAATTTGACCCAGCTTTAATAATGAGGAAAAATATCACTTCAATATCTCTGTTCAAATTAGTATATGTGAGTATGATAGATGTTTAGGTATTAATTAAATAAGTTTAAGAAATGTTCACCATCCTTAGGGCAGACATGGTGGTACTTACCTGTAATCCCAGCACTCAGGAGGCTGGGGCCTGAGGATCACTAGTTCAAGGTCATTCTGGACCACAGAATGTTAAATGAAAAAAGGAAGAGAAGGGTAAAGAAATACTCAGTATCCTTAGCAAAATTCCTTCATAATGATCTACTCATATGATACGTTGCGAATTACCCACAGGATGTTTATAGAGTGTCTACCTTTTCCTCGGTAGAATTCTCATGTTATACATGAAGAAGCTGAGTTGAGGTGGAGAATAAATAAGAACAACACACAGGGCACAGCACTTGCACTGTGCTACAAGTTAATCACATACAAAGCCAATGCATGCCCTACTTCTCTATAACTCTGTAATAGGAGCTTCTATTCTATATCATGGAGGTTTTTGTAAATCTGTAATACAAGACATAAAGTTCTGTAGAGAGGGTGTCATCTATACTAGTAAAAAGCATAATATCTTGCAAAAATATTGTTACACTTTGGACATGAAGCCCCTCCTCCCCAAAAAAGGTTCATGTATTGAAATACTGATTCCCAGTGCAAGTCATGCCCAAAGGTGGGACTTTGGGAAATTAATTGGCTCATAAGTGCTCTGACTACATGAATGGAATCATGAATGCAAGTTTTGAATGGATGATTGGGAAGATGGTGGAACTGTGGAAGGTGGGTCCTGGTTGGAGGAAGTGGGTCACTGGAGTGTCTTTCAGGGCTGTATCTCGGCCCTGTTCCCCACCCCCCTGTTCTTCAACTCTGTGCTCTTACACACTGTCTGGCAAGAAATCTCCCTTACACACTCCCACTGCCAATTTGCCATGGCTTAAAACCTCTGAAACTATGAGCCAAAGCAAATCCTTCTCCCATCGTTTATGACAGCTATGTGTCACAATGACAGAAATATGTTCTGATTTTAGGAATCAAAAGCTTGTTAGTTCTTCTATTGATAGCTGCATTAGTCAGATTTCTGTTGCTGTGTCAAAATGTCTGAGATAAATTGAAAAGGTGAAAAGTTTTATTTGGGCTTATGATTTCAACTGTTTTGGTTCATAGTTGCTTGTCTTGTTGATTAGAGCCCGCAGCAGTGCAGGACACCGTGGAGGGGGCATATGGCAGAACAAAGTTGCTCACTTCCTGGATCCTAGAAAGCAACAAGAAAAAGCGAAAGGACCTAGGCCCCCTGCTCCTCTTCAAGGATATGCCCCAATAACCTAACTTCCTTCCACCAGGCTCCACCTCTTAAAAGTCCCAACGTCTCTCAATAGCACCAGATGCACTTTTGGCAAACATTCCCAAATCTAAACTATAGCAATGTCTAAGTGACCTTGGGCATATAATTTCACCACTCTGGGCTCAGGTACTTCCTCTTCTGTAAAGTCAAAGAAGTGATATTGATATCAAAGGAAGTGTTTGAGGCATTGTAAATAATAAAGGAGCCAGAAGTCTCTTTACCCTGAAACAGATTGAGGTGGATTGTTTACCAATTAACAATTCTTCCATCCCACTCCATTGCATTGCTCAGGATGTTCCAAATGGTTGGTTGCCATTGGCCCAATGACTCTTGATTCTCTTTCCCTGCTCTCATCCCTCTTTAGCTGCATGATCGGCAAAGTTGGACCATTTCTGTCACACACTGCTCATCATGATACATCCACAGAATTCCAACTAAAACCATAGCTCTTCTCCAGGAGCTTTCCAAGAGTGAGAACTGTTGCATATCTCTTTTGTTTGGCAAGAAGCATAACACAAGGCCAGAGACAGAACACAACCCATTATAATACAGGACAGCGCAGCAGATTCAGTACTGATGTTCCAACTGATTGAGGCCCAGTTCACAAGGAAGTGATTTTTATTTGGCCACAGTTCACTGAGAACGTCCTTTCCCAAAACATCACATCAAATTAAGCTGACGATGATAAAAGCATAGTTTGCACAGATAATAGAAGCTAAGTCTGGGCTATCGCAAGTGTCTCTAGCTGTTCCTCAGGATGGCAGGCACTGCCTGATGGCTAGAAGGCTGTCAGCTGATGTTAATAGCAAATACGCACACAGAACTTCTCTAAAACTTAAGAAAAAACACTGTTCACTAAAGAAATCCCATACTTTTTTGTGGTTGGAGGGGGTTGTGGTAGTGGTCATGGGGCTTGATCCTGGGGCCTAGAAGCTGTCCCTGAGCTATTTTTGCTCAAGGCTAGTGCTCTACCACATTAAGCCACAGCTCCACTTCCAGTTTTCTGATGGATAATTGGAGATAAAAGTCTCACAGAGTTTCCTGCATGGGCTGGCTTTGAACTATGGTCCTCAGATCTCAGCCTCCTGAGTAGCTAGGATGACAGGCGTGAGCCACCAGTGCCCAGCTCCTTGTCACTTTTCTCCCTGTCTGCTGTACCCTCCTCAATGCCTGGATTGTGGTCCATTTGCTTTCTCCCCAACAGCCTGGGCAGTTCCACCCTCCAGGCCTCCCACTGCCACCAGTGCCCAGCCCCATTCTTTTTCTTTAATAAAATGAATCAAAAGCTCAATGTGGTGGCTCACACCTGTAATCCTAGCTACTCAGGAGGCTGAGATCTGAAGATCACAGTTCAAAGCCAGCCTGGGAAAGAAAGTCTGTGAGACTCGTATCTCCAATAAACCACTTAGAAAACTGCAAGTGGCACTGTGGTTCAAGTGGTAGAGCGCTAGCCTTGAGCTGAAGAGCTGAGGGACAGAGCCCAGGCCCAGAGTTCAAGCCCCACGACCGATTAAAAAAAAAAAAAAGAATCAACAGAGATGAGAATGAAGAGCGTGATATTTTTATATCTATACTGCTTTTAGGTTTTATTGTTTCTTTGTGCTGGTCCTGAGGCTTGAACTCAGGGCTTGGGTGCTATCCCTAAGCGGTTTTGCCATCAGTGCCTGAGTAAATTCTGATTTATATCTACATAAGTCTGAAGAATCCTTTGAGGCCAAATGCTGGTGGCTCATGCCTATAATCCTAGCTACTCAGGAGGCTGAGATCTGAGAATTGTGGTTTGAAACTAGCCCAAGCAGGAAAGTCCAGGAGACTCTTATCTCCAACTAACCACCAAAAAGTTGGAAGTAGAGCTGTGGCTCAAGTGGTAGAGCACTAGCCTTGAACATAAAAGCTTAAAGACAGTGAATACCCCAGCCCAGAGTTTAAGCCTCAGGAATGGCCAAAAAAAAAAAAAAATCTATGCGCAAGTTCAGTGAAATGTAGTATGTACTGATTTGCGATTTCTGTCTCCCATAAGAATGTGGATTCAAGGACTTGGTCTATTTTCTTCAACAGTATATGTCCTACCCCAGAACAGTGCTGACCTGCTAACCTATCAATCAACACTTACTGAATACTTGATTAAGTTAGTTAATTCATAAATTCCATTAAATTGCTGATCAACTTTTTGTTTTCATTTTTTTCTATTTGTTAAAAAACATCAGTAGTTATGAGCTGGTGAAGGGGATGTAGAGTATATTAGTAGCCTCATAAGGCCCTGGGTTCAATTCTCGTGCATACGCATGCACGTGTGTGTGCTCATGCGCGCACACACACACACACACACGCACACACACATACACACACAAACACACACACACACACACACACACACACATGAAAACAGTATTACAAAACAATATCCTTTTTCATAAAATATCTTTATACTCAGAGAGAAATAAAGATAAATAAACCATAGCTCCACTTCTGATTTTTTACTGGTTAGTTAGTGATAAGGGTCTCATGGACTTTCCTGCTTTGGCTGGCTTCAAACCTCTATACTCAGATCTCAGCCTCCTGAGATTTTTAGGTGTGAGCCACCAGCAACCAGCAGAAGTCATGTTTGTGTTCACAAGATCTACTGTTCACAGATTTATCCATAAGCAGCAACACATGGATCACAGGCTCACTATCTATCCATTCCACCTCTCTGTCCCCCAGCGGCATCTTCACATTCTGTCCCCAGCAGCAGCTGCACCCCAACTCACCCTATCCTCCAGTAATAGCACCAACATGGTGTTTGTGTATACCCTCTTTAGACAAAAGTAACATCTGGCCAAGGACAGCTACATAAGGCCCTCCCTCACTTCTAGTCTCAATGGTAAATACAGGGCTACCTAAGGCAGCACATGACTTATGCATGTCAAATCGATGGCAGAAAAAAGGGGAATCGGAAGCCTGGAAAATACGCCATTCATTAATCAGCCCCTTTGTAAATAGTTCTGAGTTCTTGGTACCTAAGAAGATAGAAATGAAAATTTATAGCATAGGAAAAAGAAACTGATGGATGATTAGCTTGAGTCTCTTATTTGCTAAATGTAGATAATAGATTCATTATCTCACCCCTCCCCTCCTTAACAGTTATGGGTTTGATTGCCCTCTTGCCTACAGGTAATTCTCCATCAAAATTAAATCTGTCAGCTAGTGCTCAATTTTATAAACTATGCAGGCAGGGGAGAGATGAGAGGCTGGTACTGGGTAGGAGGGAGGTTCTGTTTCCCAGGGCTATAACACCAAAAGGAAGTCTTTCTGATCCAAAGGTCCTGGATATGTCTACATTCATGGTCCCATAGTGACATCAGCTGGTCAGATTCCAAACAACAGCCAGAAATTTGAAGCCAGTCCAGACAAATCCTTAGAAACTCCTACCTCAAATGAACCAGCACAACATCAGAAATGAAGGTATGCCTCAACTGGTAGAGTTTCTGCTGTGAGCAGAAAAGGCTGAGCAAAAGCACAAGGCTCTGAGTTCAAGCCCCAAGGACAACACGCAGACACATAAAAAATACTACGAGCAAGAGGTAAAAAGAAATATTTAACCATGGGGAGAATGTGAGCAGAAGCCAAATGAGGCTGTTTAGAATATGCAAGTACAGGGCTTGGCAGATGCTGAGCTTCATATGGGGAAGTTGTAGGAGATGTTGACTGAATGGAGTGGGGACAGGTGGTCAGGTTTCTAGGGAGCAAAGGAAAACCCGGGGGAACCTGGGTTTAACTCAGAAATCTCAAATGAGTGAGATCATACAAGTGTCTCTGATCTCTGATAACTTACTAGAAGTAGAATTAGCAATGTAATGCTATCGATAGGTGTATGGCCTCATGGGGAGTTCTATACAAGACGACAGCCATCCTCTCCGGGGCAGCAAGAAAATCGTGAGTCCAGCGGCCAGGACTGAAGGGATCACATCATTAAGACCCTCAGGCTGAGCTAAAGATTCTTACTATACAGTGACTCTGGACAAGGCAGACAAGTCCTGGCTGCAAAGTTGCCAACATAATATTCTTATACCAGATTCCAAGTTTTATTCACAGTATCTACTTCTCCTCTGACTTTCTAACTTTTTGACTATCGGAATATCCCAACTCTTCAACTTTTACATATCTATTCTATTGTAATAGTATATCTTATAAATAGAGGAGCTGGGTGCTGGTGGCTCATACCTGTAATCCTAGCTACTCAGGAGGCTGAGATCTGAGGATCACTGTTTGAAGCCAGGATAGGAAAGTTTGTGAGACTTTTATCTCCAATTAACTGCCAGAAAACCAGACATGGAGTGATGGCTCAAGGTGGTAGGATGCTGGCCTTATGCAGAAGAACTCAGGGACAGTGCTCCGAGTTCAAGCACCGTGACCATGACTGACCAAAAAAGGGAAAAAAAGTAGATGAATCATTACATGCAACCATGTAAACACTTTGAAGTAAAAATGTAGCTGGTACTTGTGGCTCATCTGTAATCCTAAACTACTTATGAGGGTGAGATCTAAGGATACAGTTCAAAGTCAGCCTAGGCAGGAAAGTCCATGAGAGTATTATCTTGAATCAACTACAAAAAAGACAGAAGTGGTATTGTGGTTCAAGTAATAGAGTACTGGCCTTGAGCACAAAAGTTCAGGAACAATATCCAGACCCTCAGTTCAAGCCTAAGGACTGGCACCAAAAAAAAAAGTAAATATCTCTTTTTAGTAGCCTATCAAAATGCCAACAGTTCAATACTTACCGTAATTTCTTATACATTAATGCAATGTTGGTTCCAAGCTTTATAAAGTCAGAAATTGTACATCATTTCCTAGAATACCCTGATGCCTAGCAGTCACCAAGCACAGAGGATGCGCCCCACTATTTTTTGGATGGACAGATGGATCTGTGGAAGAATACACTTAAAATGAGAAACTGCCTGGGTTGGTGCTAATGGGGGTGGACTCATCCCATTGTTGTTATTGACAGGATCGAGGTCACAAAGACACTATCCAACTGGAGCAAAGAGAAGAGGAAAAGCCATCACAAATTGATGCAATACCATAAAGGGAGAATTACTGAAGGTCAGTTACCGTTGCAGATGGGCCTGGTGTCAATCCAGACAGCCACACCTCTGGATGAGATGGCAGGGTCATCACAGCATCTGAAGTCGCACAGTGTGGCTATGCATGCTACCCAGATCCACCCTCGGGGCCCACAGTGGGGCAGCCTGAGCTGATTCACCTCACTCATCACTGCCAACATTGTCTATCACTTCATTAGGTGCCAGGCTCTGCTCTAAGTGCTCTACTCTACAGCTGGCCTCCATATCCAAGGGTTCTGCATCCGCAGATTCAACAATAGCAGATTGAAATACTAAGAAAAAATTGTATCGGTATTAAACATGTTCATACTTGCTGTCATTATTCTCCAGTATAACAATATTGTTATAGTCTGCAGTATAACAATTGCATAATGATTTCCCTAGCATTTACATGGTAGTATTATAAGCCATATAGAAATGATTATAAATATACAGGGAATTGTGCATAGGTTATATGTAAATACTAGATTGTTTTAGACAAGGGACTTGGGTTTCAGGTACAAGAGCATCTGTACAGTATCCTGGAACCAATCTTCCCTCCCCCTATACTACTGAATTCACCTGACTAAGGTAGAAAGTGGATAATACAATTTTAGAAATTACACACACACACCCCTGCCACATTGTACAGCTGAACAACCTGAAATGCAGAACTGTGGAGTAACTTGCTCCTGTCTACTCTCCTAACAAGTAAGAAGCCAGATGCTGGAGTTGGAGGCTCAGTTGGTAGAGCTCTAGCCAATGAGCGAAAGGGTCAGGCACTGAAGTTTGAGTCTTGGTCTTGGCCCTAAAAAGAAAAAAGAAAAGAAAAGAAGCAACTAAAAGAAGAAGCCAAAAAGTACTTACTAAAAAGTGAGTTGATTTTAAAAAAAAAGTGCTTCATGTATATAATGGAATGCTACCCAATAATTTTAAAAAAAGGAACAAACTAATGATTTGCACAATCGCATGGGAATCTCAATCTCTGGGAGCATAAAAACCAAAAAAGAGTATATTCAGTGTGATTCTATTTACATCAAATTACAGACAGTTTAAACTAACTTATAGTGACAGAAAGCAGATCAGTGGTAGCCTGCGGAGAGAAGAGGTGGGGGATGGGGAAGAGGGCAGATAAGGAGGCTTCAGGACTGATAGATATGTTCATTATCTTGATATGATGATGGTTTCATGGAAATATTCATGTGTCAACACTCATCAAATTGCACCTTCTAAACATGGTGAATTTATGGTATGTCATTGTACTTCAATATAGCTTAAGATACTTTAAAGAGGATACTTTTTTTTTCCTTTTTCTTTCTTTCTTTTTTTTTTTTGGTCAGTCATGGGGCCTGAACTCTGGGCCTGGGTGCTGTGCCTCAGCTCTTCAGCTCAAAGCTAGCACTTTACCATTTGAGCCACAGCTCCACTTCTAGCTTTTCCTGCTTATGTGGTACTGAGGAATTGAACCCAAGACCTTATGCATGCAAAGCAAGCACTCTACCACTGAGCCACCTTCCCAGCCCTAAAGAGGATACTTTTCATATGAGTATGTTCATACAAAGTTTCAGCTCAGATTAAAAAGGAAGAATGAAATAATGCTTTTGAACTCTTAAATTTGTACAAATAAGAAACTAGCTACAAACAGGGGCCACCTTTTAAGGAAAGGGAAACATGTTTCAGAGAACGGAGCCAAGAAGCACAGCGAATCATTCCCAAGCAATAAGACTGGCAACCCACACTAGATTTCACAAGTGTTGTGTGTCTAGAACTGCCATTGGCCCTTATCACTTTTAATTTTAAAATTAAAAAAAAACTACTGCCAAGCACTGCTGGCTTGTGCCTGTAATCCTATCTAGTAAGGAGGCTGAGATCTGAAAATCATGGTTCAAAGCCACCCCAAGCAGGAAAGACCATGAGACTCCAATTACCAAAAATAAAAAAAAAAACTCAAAGCCAGAAATAGAGTAGAGCTGTGGCTCAAGTGGTAGAGTGCTAGCCTTGAGCACAAAAGTTCAAAGACAATGTCCAGGTCCTGAGATCAAGACCCAGGACCAACACACACACACACACACACACAAACTCTACTGTTACAATTAACATACAAAGACAAGACAACAATATTTAAATTGTACATTTTCAGCCACTATGAAATAATCACATCATCAAGATAATGAACATCATCATACCACACAGCATGGTCTCCAATGAGTCTTCATTACTAAGATACCACATTGTCCCCTTCCCAGGACAGACATCATCTGTATCTTTCTGAGATATCCAGAGAAACCTCATCAGGCCTTCCACACTGGTCCAGGCAATCATCATCCCTCTAACCAGATCAAGTCTCCTTCCTATCCATGTGCAAAAGCTTTTTCAGCCTTCTTGCCTACCAGAGAAGTGCTTCCAGGTGCGATGCTGCAGTGACAAGCCCAGGTGAAGTAGTAGTCTCCTCAGCATGTCTGCCCCCTGCCCAGCCATGCAGGTGTTAAGTAGATGGTCCCTAACTAACCATGGTTCTGTTTAAGATTCATCAACTTATACGAAAGTCATTTAGTAAGAAACCACACTTGCAAGTTTGAATTTGGATCTCTTCCTGTTCAATCTTCTCTCATGATGCTGAGGAACAGTAGCCCATAGCAATTCCCTGTCTCCCACACTGCTCCTAGTCAGGACTCTGCAGTCATAAAACAAAACTACTGACCTATGCTCATTAAAGCTAGGATACTCAGCAGGTTTATTCAATGTAATGTGTGTTTGTGTGTGTGTGTGTGTGTGTGTGTGTGTGTGTGTGTGTGTGTGTGTGTGTGTGTGTGTGTGTGTATCCTGGGGCTTGAACTCAGAACTGGGCACTATCCTGGGCTTTTGTGCTCAAGGCTAGCACTTCAGCCACAATTCCACTTCTTTTTTTTTTTTTGGTAGTTAATTGGAGATAAGAGTCTGACACATTTTCCTACCCAAGCTGGCTTCAAACTACTATCCTCTAATCTCAGCCTCCTGTGTAGCTAGGATATAGCCTTGAGCCACCAGCTCCCCACTCAATGCATTTTTGAGATATAATATTTTTATCTTCTGGTATTTTTCATTTATGATAGATTTAGTGGGACATGGCCCTCTTGTAAATTGAGGAATACATCTATATCTTCAAATCAGCTCAGGTTTTATTTCCAAGAAAATATAGTTAAGACCTCAGCTCCTTGGTGAGGGAGCTTTAAAACCACTTATTGGCTGAAGTTCACCTTAATTCTGTCCTTCACCCATGCACCACAAAGGACATGTCCTTTCTTCAGAGAAGCCCAATTTAAAAATAACCTTTTCTTCCCATAGTTTCATCCAAGCAGATCCAAACTTCAGTGCTGGGAAAGGTAGCAAGAAGCAAGGGGAGGGACTAGGTTTCAATTACTTTCTGTTATTGTCTAGACAGGAGTTTCCCTGACAATAGAGACTTAGGTTGCAACTGAAGGCTAGGATGAAAAAACGTTAGTAACGCTTTCTTCAGTCTAGACATGGTGGTACAGGCCTGTAGTCCCAGCTACTCTGGAGGTAGAAATAGGAAGATTACAGTCCAAGCCAGCTCAGAGATAAGTATATGTGATCCTATCTGAAGAATTATGTTAAAAAGCAAAGAACTGGGTATGAGGCTTAAGTGGCAGTATATTTGCCTAGCAAGTGCAAGGCCCTAAATTCAACCCACAGTAGTGGGATGGAGGAAGGAGAGAAAGAAAGGAAGGAGGGAGGGAGGAAAGAAGGAAAGAAAGAAGGAAGGAAGGAAGGAGGGACGGAGGGAGGGAGGGAGGGAAGGAAGGAAGGAAAGAAGGGAGGGAGGCAGGAAGGGAGGGAAGGAGGGAGGGAGGGAGGAAAGGAGGGAGGAAGGGAGGGAGGGAGAGAGAAGAAAAAGGAAAGAAAAGGAAAAGGAAATGAGAAAAAACAAACTTTTCCTTTATAAAAAAAAATTAAGTTAAGGGGGCTGGGAAGGTGGCTCAGTGGTAGAGCGCTTGCCTTGCATGCCTGAGGCCCTGGGTTCGATTCCTCAGCACCACAGAAGCAAAAAGAAAAAAGCCAGAAGTGGCGCTGTAGCTCAAGTGGTAGAGCGCTAGCCTTGAGCTGAAGAGCTGAGGGACAGCGCCCAGGCCCAGAGTTCAGGCCCCACGACCAGACCCAAAAAAAAAAAAAAAAATTAAGTTGAGATTGCTAAGATTGCTTTAGACACAGAAGTTCTAACATTTCTTTTAAAGGGGTCCTTCACTTTTTCAGAAACACCATGTCTGTAGTAGCCTCTCCAAGCTTCTACCACTGAGAAAGTGGAGTCCAGACAATTCGTGACTGTCTAGGGATCTTCCAGTCACAGCTCACAGTTCTCAAGGACTTGTTCCCAAAGAAATCTTACCTAAACCTGATTTAAATGATAGGATGTTGTGCATGGAGTTGGAGCTTTTTTCTTTGGAGCTTCTTTTCTTTCATTCAATTGTTTCTTTGCTTTTTTTTTTTTCATTCCTAAAATGAGACTTTGGGGAAAGTATATTTTGTACATGAGAGGAGTATGCATTGTTAGGGTCTGAAGGTTTACCATAGCAGATCACATTTTCCAAAAATGGCTGCAATGATTAAGTTTAGTCCCACATGCCCTTCCAGAACCTTGTCACTATCTCTGCAAGAGGTGGAGTCTATTTCACCTCTCCTAGAATCTGGGTGGCCTTGATAAATAGGCTATGATAGAAATGTCACTGCGAGAGTTTCCAGTCTGAGTAATTTTAGAAGTACATTTTTCAAAATGTCATTTATCTGTATGAAAGCTGCAACTGTCTTTTCATGCATAAAGCTTTAACATTACTCCAGTAAACCTCACCAGAAAAGAGAAGAAATGAAAACACACAACCATGACCATTGCTTGAAATGTAACAGACACAAAAAAAGAAAGAGCAAGTTCAAGTCAACATTGAGTATCTAATCTTTACCCAACACTGTGACAAGCAGGATACACACAGATAAACAACAAAGATACTCTCTACTTATGTTGTTCACTAGCAGAGGAGGCAGGATAAATTAAATGACTGATATGGCTTAGTATAAAAAGTTCTAGAGGGCTGGAGACATAGAGTAGTACAATACCTGCCTTGCAAGCACAAGGCCATGAGTTCAAACCCCAATACTGAAAAAAATAATCTAGAAAATACAAATCCATGCGATGTGAAGGAGAAAGGAAATAATTACATAAAGTTGATAATTTAATTGTTAAAAATGATTAAGAATTTACCCAGGTACTGGTAGCTCATTCCTGTAATCCTAGCTAGTCAGGAGGCTGAGATCTGAGAGTTGCACTTCAAAGCCAGCCTGAGCAGGAAAGCCTATGAGACTCTTATCTCCAATTAACCACCAAAAAGCTGAAGCTACGGCTCTAGCGATAGAGCACTAGCCTTGACCAAAAGAAAGGAAAGAGCTCAAGGACAATGCCCAGCCCTTGAGTCCAAGCCCAAAACTGGAATAAGAAAGGAAAAAGAGAGAGAGTGAAAGAGAAAGAAAGATGAGAAAGAAAGAAAGAAAGAAAGAAAGAAAGAAAGAAAGAAAGAAAGAAAGAAAGAAAGAAAGAAAGAAAGAAAGAAAGAAAGAAAGAAGGAAGGAAGGAAGAGAGGGAGGGGGGAAGGAAGGAAGGAAGGAAGGAAGGAAGGAAGGAAGGAAGGAAGGAAGGAAGGAAGGAAGGAAGGAAGGAAGGAAGGAAGGAAGGAAAGAAAGAGAAAACTTTGAGAATAGAATGTACTTTCTTATCATGAACCTTTTTAAAATGTTCCTGCAGGACTGGGAAAGAAAAATTTGAGTGCATGGAGAGAGTGTGAAACTAGATCAACATTCTTCATAGTAAATACAGAGTAGCACTGAGGTTGGTGATCAGAAGATTGGTCTAGCTGGGGGCCAGTGGCTCATGCCTGAAATCCTAGATACTCAGGAGGCTGAGATATGAGGATCACGGTTCAACACCAGCCTGGGCTGGAAAGTCCATGCGACTCTTATCTCCAATTAACCACCAGAAAACTGTGGTGCTGTGGCTCAAAGGGTAGAGCATTTGCCTTGGGACAGTGCCCAGGCCCAGAGTTCAAGCCCCATGACCAAAACAAGAAGGAGAAGATTGGTCTTTGTGGGTTTAAAGCAGGAATCACAAATTCAAGTGCCAGATAAAAAAGAGAAATAGGAGAAATAGGCTACTGCAAGACTAAAGTCAGTACCTAACTCACTTCCTTAGTCCTAAAGGATGCTAACTAGAGGATAAGGTCTCTGTTGAACTGGAGGAAGAATAATCTCCCTTCAAAGGGAGCTGGAACTATTCAGCTCCTGCATTAGCTCCTAAGCAAGTACTCAACCTTGCCAGATTTTTTCTATTCTTCAAGGAAAGACAGATATCTGTGTTTTTATATTGAATCTCCTGATCCTGGAAGATTTCAACTAATTCAAAATTTTTAACTATCTAGGCCAATATTGTGCTGGATAAACAAAACACATCTGCAAGTGAGCATGGTTCACTGGCTACAAAGCCAGGACCTTCCTTTCCAATTACTCGGATTGAACTGAGATTTATTTGGAGTTTATTCTTAGGGAATGGGTTTTTCCTTTAACACTCACTGAAAATAGAGACTAAAGGGGGGTAGCGCCACACTGGACAGGGTTGGACTAGGAAGGTTCAAGATTTCCTCAAGCTGTCCTATGGCATTTAGTAATGCCAGGCCAAAGTTGACTGTCATCCTAGAACCTTCTTCCAGACTGAAGATTCAGACTTGGAAAAATAGGCAGATTGAAAGAGAGGAACCAATCCCAGTGAGTGAAAGATGGAATTCTCTGTCAGATCAATGGGTAGTAAGGACATCGTGGGTGTTAAAGAACAGAAATGCCTTCGTGGAACTGTGTCATCAATCTGTAGATAGAAGAATGAGACGGGGATCTAGGAAGGGTCTCTCTCCTGAAGGAAAGGTACAGCTTATAGAATGGAATCAGTTATTGAACTAAGAAGACAGTCAACTTTGAAACATCACTTTAGGCTTCTTCCTTTGTTGTCACTTCATGGAGTTGCCTTGACTCACTAATAATGACTACCAGAAGAAAACAAAGGAAGAGAATGAAAAAGGTATATGGAGCCAGCTCCATCTCCCCCTGATCACAGAGTCATATATACCAGGAACTTACATACAAGACTTCCAGATAGAAACCAGAAGCAAGTAGCTGTCCATAGCAAAGCTTAGAGTATAGATGAAGATGACCAGTGATCAAGAGCTCAGGAGGGAAACCAACCAAAATATCTTCCATGCTTGACATGGTGGTATACACCTGCAGTCTCAGCACACAGGAGGCTGATGCAGAAGGATTGAGAGTTCAAAGTCAGCCTGGGATACATAGCAAAAAAAAAAAAAAAGTTAACTAATAATGTTTACTCTTCTATAGCACAGTAGGGTGACTATAGTTCACAGTAACCTGTGTTTGATGAAGAACCAGAAGAGAGAAGACTGAAGTTTGAAAACACTAAATGAAAGGAAATGCTAATTATTCTGACTTTGTCATTATATATTGTTTGTAAGTGTTGAGTAATAGTACACCCCAGAAATAACAACAATTATTAAGTATAGGTTAAAATGGAAAAATAATGACCATTCAAGATGGAGAAGTTGACCCTTATGTTTTCTATAGTATTGGACTTGAGATATTAGACATCACCCAGTCCAGTAGTTTCTAAATCTATTTTTAGCAGTAGCATCTCCCTTAAAATAAATATTATCATTGTTGACCCTAGGTGACCTGCAATAGGGGTTCATTATTTTATTTCCTCAATTTGTGTGTATGTTTGAAATTTTCCATGGTAAATATTTTTAATAAATACTACATTGAGCTGTGATTTTTTTTAAAAAAAAGAACAGATTGTAGATGTGTAGTTTTAAAACTGCCAAACTATTCTTCCAATATTTTGCATGCTTACTAAGAATCATTTCCCAGGAATTCTTGGCAGATGATGTACAATTGCTTAGATGCTTACAATGCAAAGGCACACGCTAATATTGAGGCAGTCATACTTGGATGGGTTTGCTTTGTGAGAAAATAATACTTATATTGATCCAAAATATGCCCCTTTATAACTTTGAGTGAGAATGAGATAATTCCTACTGCATGAAAATATTTTCATCCTTTTATATTTTACCTTATGCCTTTCCAAATAACTGGCAAAGTCTGGTTTTCTGTATCACACTAACATATGCTACAAAGTCTGCTAGAGAGATGCTAAGGGCTATGTTTCCCATCCTCTGGGTTAAAAAGATGTGAGCAAAATGTTTAAGTAAAATTAAGATACCTACAGGCAAAACCTGACATAGCATTGCACGCTGTGCTACATAATAGATGGAGATTTGTTTTAATATCATGATGCTCTCCATCTTCACCTACCTGTCAACTCCACATCAGCTGTTATTAATTCAACACCAGAGAGCTTGAAAAGAGCTGCAAGCCAGAGAGAGCTCACAAATCAGAAGCAGAGATGGCGAAACCTCCGTGGAGATTCTGCTTCACAAACTTTATGGGAATTTGAAAAATGCCCCTCAATTTGGAGGATGTTTGATAGGAGGCCAAATAGAGTATAGAAATACAGATTTCAATTGCCTAATTTCAATGCAGAAACCAGTTAAAGATATAGGCAGGCAAGTTGCCTATAGCATTCCAAGTTGTGCTGTGGGAACACAGGCCTGTCTTCCTGACTTCTTTTTAGCATCCCCTCTTTAATTACAATGGATTCAATCCCAGCACCAGCTGCTTCTAAGACACAGACATCACTTGCATCTTAGGATGGGTGAAGGGGAAACTTGTGTCTGGTTTTCAGACCGGTTTTACAGCAGCAATTTCTCACTAAGGATCACTTGAGGCCCTGTGATGGCTTGATTATAAATAGTATCCATCAAACATCCACATATTACAGACTTAGCCCTGCTGGTGGAGCAGGAGGTGGTGGAACCTTTAAGACGTGGAGCCTAAAGGAAGGTTCTTAGGTCATTGGGGGAAGTGCCCTTGAACAGAAGTATGGGAGCCTGGTCCATTCTTTCTCTTTCTCTGCTTTCTGGCTACTAATGGATTTAAGCTGTCTGCTCCACCCCATGCTCCCCACTATTATCAGAGTCCCAAAGCGATGAGTCTGCCTGATTCTGAACTGGAATCTCCAGAATCAAAATAAGACTTTTCTCTTTATTAGTTAATTGTCTCTGTTATGTTTCATTAGAGTAACACAAAGCTGACTAATGCAGGCCCTACACTGAAGATTTATGTAAAACATGTTTGTGTCCTGTTAGCCAAAGCCCAATGTCAGATGAGTGGTTCCTATCACAATACATGTCCAAATGTCCTAATCTCAAAAGTTCCTTAAAGCAAAAGGCCACTTTAGTGTCACTCTGTGCCACTTAATGCCAAATATATGAAAACAGATGCTCTCTGCTATATGTCTTTGTAAAATTCCATCTTGTCGGTATATGCAGATATATACTATATTCTGTACATATATGTTATATATATGTTATATATGCATTTTTGTATATACATAAAATCATGACATAAAACATATACACATACACACATACACACACAGGAATATACATATCTGCTGATAGAATTTGAAAGTTAACACTAACTACAATGTGACTGAATAAATGCTCACTAAGCCATTTCTCCTGGTGTCAGAATCCTTGCAGAAATAAGGAACAGGGTCTGACTCTTCAAGAAACTTTAATAAAAAGACAACGTAGAGTTCAGAAAGAAATGGTCTGGATGGGATTAATAGAATCAACTGGGAATGTAGAAGGCCTCAAGTACTACCAGGAGTATTATCATTCCTGGCTGGTCAACTGCTCACGTATAACATAGCCTGTTTTGTGATCTACCCATGGATAACAGATAGCATCCAACCTATGTTTGGGAGAGATTGTAAGACTTATGGCATTTCTTTATTGTCTTGGTCCACTTTCTGTTGTTACCACTGAATGCCACAGGCCAGGTGATTTATAAAGAATAAAGGTTTTGCTGGGCATTGGGGGCTTACACCTGTAATCCTAGCTACTCAGGAGGCTGAGATCTGAGGATCACAGTTCAAAGCAAGCCCAGGCAGGAAAGTCCCTAAAACTTTATCTCCAATTAACCACCAGAAAACTGGAAGAGGCACTGTGGTGCAAAATGTTAGAGCATTAGCCTTGAGCAAAAGAACTCAAGGACAGTGCCCAGAGTCTGAGTTCAAGCCCCATGACTAACCACCAAAAAAAAAGAATGAGGGTTTAGTCAGCTCATTTTGGGAGGTAAGGGGGAAGGAGTCAAAGAGCAGGAAGGGAGCGTCTGGTGAGGGCCTTCTTGCTGGTGGTGATTCCCTGTAGAGTTCATGATGAGAAGGCTCCTGAGAGATGGCCCAATTGGCTTTTGTAAGAGATCCATTCTTGTAATAACAAACCTATTCCCTTAAAATAATAGCATGCACGGGGCTGGGAAGGTGGCTCAGTGGTAGAGCGCTTGCCTTGCATGCTCAAGGCCCTGGGTTCGATTCCTCAGCACCACATAAGCAGAAAGAAAAAAAAAGCCAGAAGTGGCGCTGTGGCTCAAGTGGTAGAGCGCTAGCCTTGAGCTGAAGAGCTGAGGGACAGCGCCCAGGCCCAGAGTTCAGGCCCCACGACCGGACCAAAAAAAATTTTTTTTAAATTATAATAATAATAATAGCATGCACAGCACCTGTATCTTCAATCCTAGGTACCACACTCAGTTACCATTTAAACCCAAATTTTAAACCACAACATTTTGGAATAGAAAAATCAATTCCCTTAAAACTGAAATGCTTTCAGATGACGGCACTGCTAAGAGCAATCTGATACAGTAACCGTTTCTGGCATATGCAGCTCATTTTAACAGATGCTAGAATGACATCCAGAAAGCTGTCAGATCTACTCCAAAAAGAAAAGCCATCCAATTCATGTTCCACTTGCCAAATTAATTTCATCTGACATTTAATTTGTATCCTAAGGTAGTGTGGATTTAAAACATAACTGTGATCACAGCAGATTAGAGAAATGTTCTATGTGACAAACTCAATTCCTTAAATTATTTTATTGGGAGTAAAAACTGCCTCGATAAAGATATCTACAAACCAAACATACAGATTACCTAAAAATGACGTTTATCAATTCTTTTCAGTAAAATGTAAGTATTCTCTCTCTGAAGACTAATGTTGAGTGAAACAAAATGTGTATCATCATATCATAACAGAAGAGAAAAATAGTAACAGGAAATTAGAACTCTGTAAGTCTAGGAATCAGAAAGCTGTGCGGAAATTCTAGGTATTCCATCTATCATAAAGGGTCTCACCTCAACTCAAACTGTACATTAGAATCAGTAAGGAATTTTAATTTTTTTTAATTTAGTGCCAGTACTGGGGCTTGAACTCAGAGCCTGAGCTCTCTTCCTTAGCATTTTCACTTAGAGCTAGTGCTCTGCCACTTGAGCCAAAGCTCTTCTTCCACTTCTTGCTGGTTAATTGGAGAACAGAGTCTCACAGACTCTCCTGACTGAGTTGGCTTTGAAGCATGATCCTCAGATCTCAGTCTCCTGACTAGCTACTATTCAAGGTGTGAACCACCAGCGACCAGTGAGGATTTTTTTCTTACTGCCACTGTCTAGCTCTACTCTATGAAAAATTAAGTGGGAGCTCCAGGATGGAATGCTATCTGTAGTTCTTGAAACTCCAGGCAATTTATGCACACATGTATTAGCTATAGATATTAGACAAAAAATTAAAATGGTTGTTTCAAATCTATATTATCTAAGGATACAAATAAAATATCAAATAAAATGAATATGGCAAGTTGAACATGAACTAGATGGCTTTTTCATTTTGGAGCAGACCCAACAGCTGACTGTATCTGTCAACATGTGCTGCACCTGGAAGACAGAGAGTAAATAAATGTTTACGTAGTCTTGGTGCTGTAGTTTGGATATTGAAAAGCAACCCCCTTAGTCCTCAAGGGTCACTCCTAGGAGAAGGTGGAACCTTTGAGAAGTGTGACCTAGTGGGAGGAAGGGAGGTCAGAGAGCGGGGAGGCCTGGGAGGGAATTATGGAATCCTGCTCTTTTCCTCTTGTTGCTACTTCTGCATCCTGTCTTGTGATGTGGGAGGTTTGCTGTGCTACACACTCCTTCATGATACACTGTTTTACTGGAGACCTATTTACTTGCTCATAGACCGGATCTTCCAAATACATGAGATAAAAACAAAAATTTTCAAGTTAATTGTCTCAAGTATTTCATTAGAGTGATGGAAAACTAACACTACACATGGCTATCAACTTTTTTTTTTACTGGTCCTAGAGCTTGAACTCTGGGCCTTGGCTCTGTTCCTGAGCTTATTTTGCTCAGGGCTAGCACTCTACCACTTGAGCCATAGCACCATGACCTTTTCTGAGTAGTTTATTAG
Organism: Dipodomys spectabilis; assembly: GCF_019054845.1. Classification (NCBI taxonomy): domain Eukaryota; kingdom Metazoa; phylum Chordata; class Mammalia; order Rodentia; family Heteromyidae; genus Dipodomys; species Dipodomys spectabilis. Next base: position 484,606 of record NW_024870781.1, read on the forward strand.
AGACAGGAGTCTCACAGACTTTCCTGCCCAGGCTGGCTTCAATCCATGATCCTCAAATTCCAGCCTCCTGAGCAGCTAGGATTACAGGCATGAACCAGAGGCGCCTAGTTTGGCTATCAACATTTCTTAAGAGAAAAAAAAAGAATTTAAATGTGTTAGAATCTGGCCCCAAAATACATAAAGCTGGAATTGATAAGGATCTCTTAACATTGCTATTTGTTATATCTTTTATTACTCTTAATTTATAGGGTTTACCTCTTGCTTTTTACTTTTTTCCTTGCAGTTTATTAATTGAACCAACTAGATAATTTGTCTTATAGGATAGAGATGTTGATTGTGTCTCTAAGGGATCACTCAGCATGTTTATTTAACATGTTCTTTTTTTTTTTTGTGGTCCTGGGGGCTTGAACTCAGGGCCTAGGCACTATCCCTGAGTCTCTTTTTGATCAAGGCTAATGCTCTACCACTTGAGCCACAGTGCCACTTCTGGCTTTTTCTGAGTAAATAGTTTATTGGAGATAAGAGTCTCACAGACTTTTCTGCCCAGGCTGGCTTTGAACCATAATCTTCAGATCTTAGCTAGGATTACAGGTGTGAGCCAGTGGCACCTACCTCATGTTCTTTTTTTATGCTGTTATTCATTGCAAAATTATTGTTAGATCATTTCAGGCTTGATCAAATTCATATTCAATTGGCAAGAGTACTTCATGGAAGATGACAGGCACTTTGCTCAGAAGCACATAGGTTTGTCTCTAGTTACAATTGAACAGCTATTGATAATCATTACCTATGTCCATTTTTTTGATACTGGAGGATGTAAAAACAATGATATCCTGCTTCTTTGTTTTCATTTACTAACTATAATACTTCTATAAAGAGAAACTTTCCCTTAGTAGTATTTTCCCTGAGATTGTCTGTAATAACATAATCAAGACAAAGAATCAACTTCCTTATCTTTTTCCATTTTTAAAAATAATAAACAATATCTCCAATATGTTCCAAAAGTACTCAATAAGGATTGTTATAAACTCATAGATTTAAATATATGTGAAATATTTCAATATGTTGTGATTATTCTTTTCTTCCCAGTACTGGGGTTGAACTCAGAGCATAGGCACTGTCTCTGTGCTCAAGGCTGCCTCTGTACAACTTGAGCCATATCTTCTCTTCCAACTTTTTGCTAATTAAGTGAAGATAGAGTCCAGGATTTGTCAGCCAGGGGTGGCTTCAAACCTTCAACCTCAGTCTTTAGAGTAGCTAGGCTTATAGGCAGGAGCCACCAGTAAGTACCTGGCAGCAAAATAGTGTTTTAAACCTCATCTATCTTAAACTTCTCTTTTCTGCAATGCCACAGCCCTAAGTTACAACTATGCCTAATGCTCCCTTTGCTTCATCCCTTGGTACAAAGGCAACTGTGTTTGAATAGCAATGCCAGTGCTAATACTCTAAAATGCTAGCCAAATAACAACAAAACTCCAAAATATTTTTTCAAAAATTTTTGTCCTCAGAATATATCTCGACTAAATTAATTAACTCATTAAGAAAATTGAGGTAAGGGACAAGATTAGGAGGGATCAGGGAAAATAATGAAAGGGGTGAAACTGATCAAGATACATTGTATTCATAAACTGTTGAGTGACAAGTCCTTTGTACAACTATTTAAAGATAATAAATATTTTTTAAATATTTAAAAGAATGCATAAATAAGTAATTATTAAATAATGACACTTCAAAGCGGCCATATCATGTGGGCTTAATATATAGTGTGTGTTTTGCTTTGCTTTCAATTTTTTAATTTGTGTGTGTGTGTACGTGCACACGCGCGGGCATGCACACACGTGCAAACACACACACACTAAAACTGGGAATCTGAACTTATTTTTTTCAATCACTCACTTTTTCACAAGGTTGATACTCTATCACTTGAACCTTGATTCCAGTTCTGGCCTTTGACTGGTTAATTGGAGATTGGAGTATCTTGATTTGTCTGCTTAGCCTAGCTCCAAACTTCAGTCCTCAGATATCAGCCTCCTTCGTAGCTAAGATTATAGGTATGAGACTCCAATATCTAGCTTAATTAAATACTTTTCATAATTCTGTACAATATATGTATCTTCCTCCCACATCAATTAAGAAAATAACTAGTTACGAAAGTCTGTTTCTATCCCTGTTCTCTACATACTGTTTCCTTCAGCACAGGTAATCTGCTTTCTTTTGATTGAAAATAAAAATAAACGTGTCTTTATATTTGCACCACCCTTGACTCTATTAGATGAATAATTGCCTGCACTAAATACTTTCTTTGCTTTCTTTCTTTTACTGAACAATATATCCTGGAGATCATTCTGGACCACTATGCAGGGATGTTTCTTATTCCTTTCTGGAGTTACATAGCCTTCCATGGAATGAAGGTACCAAGGGTTTTCAATCCTTTATTAAGGAATATTTGAACATTTACAGTTTTTGTTATCATAAACAGGAGAGTATACACTAGCTTTACATGCACATCTTTTTTTTATATTTTCTAGGTTTGAATGGAGAGTAGGATTTCTAGACTAAAGGGTAAACATGTACTTAATATTGCTAGACATAACCCAACTCCCCTCATAGGAACTGCAACATTTTTCCTTACCTGAAATGTATGAGAGCACAGTTGTTTTCTTCATAGTAGTGTACCTGAGTATGTTGTCGTAATTCTGGATTATTGTCAAGAATTTGATAACTGAGAAATTGTATAGGTTGGGTCATAATTTGCATGTCTGAGTAAGTTTGGCAATCTTTTTAAAATAGCTTTGAGGGTCACTTGTGTCACTTTTTTGTGAAATTTATTCCATATTTCGGTATACTTTTTGCCAGTCCTGGGGCTTGAATTCAGGGCCTGGGTACTCTCCCCGATCTTTTTTTGCTCAAGGCTAACATTCTACTACTTGAGCCCCAGTGCCTCTTCCAGGTTTTTCTGTTTATGTGGTACTAAGGAATCGGACCCAGGGCTTTATGCATACTAGGCAAACACTCTACCCCTAAGCCACCTTACCAGCCATCTGTATAGTTTCTATATAGTTGGTCTGGTGTTTTTATTCTTTTCTTTTAAAAGTCCATTCACAATGTCATAAGTTGTAAAGAATACCAAGTTCTCATCTACATTTTTACTTGGAGTAGAACTTTATTTTAGCCATTCAAAAACTTTGTTTGCCTCCAGTTAAAAGTGCCTTTATTTTTATTTTATGTTATTTTTGTACTGGGTACTAAGGCTTGAATTTAGGATCTTACGTTTGCTGTGCAGGTTGTCTATCACTTGAGTCATGACCATCCCTTTTTGGCTCTATTTTTCAGATAGGAGATCCTGGTTTTTTCCCAGGGCCAGCCCCAAACTGTGATCCTCCTACATTTGGCCTCCTGAATACCGAGGATCACAGTCATATCACCATGTAGGACTTGCTGATTAGGATAGAGATTTCACTAACAGATGCCCAATCCTCAATTCCCAATCCCTGTGCCTCATGCCCCCTCCCCAGCTGACCTCAAATCATGATCCTCCTTATCCCTGTCTCCCAAGTAGTTGCGGTTACAGGTGTGAACCACTGTTCCTGGACTATAACAATGTCTCAATACCTAAAAGTTCTTTCTCTACCCATTAGAATTTATTACTGTGCTACATAATTGGTATTGTTTGCTTATACATTTCTTTTATTATTATTACTGTTATACCCAGGTCACAGGACCCCCCACCAAGAAGACCACCGAGAGTCAGACTCTACAGCTATTTTAAGGTTTTACTTAAACGGGCTGCAGCTCGGGCCTTGTCCTACACTCCGACACAGCAGAGCCTAGGAGGAGAGCCCCAAGCTAAAGATTTGCAGGGGTTATAAAGGCACACAACAAACCAGGTGTTTGGATTACCACCACGTGTTGCTGGGCTAGACAGAATTTCTTAGGTTTAGTTTAAACAAGCAACAAGTGGTCACTGCCTCAAAACTTTAACCCTTCAATTACTTCTTCACTTTAGCTCTCTTTGGGTTCCTTTGTAAATCTTTGTCTAGATTTTAACTTCATTTGCATTTTATTAATGTAACTATTTCATAAATTTCCATCTGCAACTATAAAATATATTTAAATATTTTTTGACAGTCCTGACACTTGAACTCAAGGATAGCACTTTACCATTTAAGTCAGTGCTCCACTTCTGGCTTTTCTGGTGGTTAATGGAGGTAAGAGACTCAGACTTTCCTGCCCCAGCTGGCTTCCAATGGCAAGCCTCAGATCTCAGCCTCCTGAGTAGCTAGGATTACAGGTGTGAGCCACCAGCACCCAGCAACTGTAACTTATAGATCCTGCAGTTTCACCCCAAATTTTCTTCTTTAAACCGAGTTATTTATTTTTACATTCTTGAGATTTTTCTAAGCCCTTAAATTTGTTTTTGTTGTTGTTCGCCATACTGGAGTTCAACATCAAAACATTGTGTTTTCTGGGCAAATGCTCTACCATTTGAGCTATGCCTCCAAGTCATATTTTTGTTTCTTAGATTTTTTTTCTCTTCGTGCTCTAAGATACAATTTTCACAAATGTTCCACGTGCTATTGAAAGCTGACCAAGGCCCCTAAACTATATCAAAACCTAATTCTTAAAATATGTGATTCAATCTTGTGAGGAAAAAGGCCCGGTGCAGATGTGACATTTAAGAAATACATTTCCAAATTACCATCATATCACAATTTAAAGGCTCCACAAAATACACCACATGTTAGAAATTCTAAGGGATTGAGAACTCTTCAGTGTTCAGTCTGTTTGAATTCACAGAACCCAGATGCCTGAGCCACACTAGGTGAAATTTCTCTTCTCATTATAAAGTCTCAGCCTGCCAAATAAGTGAACAAGTTAAACTGTCAACCAATCTGCTGTGGGAAAGTTTGCAAAAGCAGGGCGCTGGTGGCTCACACCTGTAATCCTAGCACTCAGAAGGCTGAGAGCTGAGGACGGAGGTTCAAAGCCAGCCCGGGCAGGAGAGCCTTTGAGACTCTAATCCTCCAATTAGCAGTGGAACTCTGACGTCACCGCTCCACCTGTCCCACTTCCTCCTCAGGCCCCGCCCCTTCCTCTGACCCCGCCTCTGGCGCGCAGGCTCCGCCCGTCACGCCTCTCTCCGTTCAGCCAATCACAGCCGGCGTTTGCGGAGGTTGGGCTTCTCTCTCCGCCAATGCAGGAAGTCTTGGCAGCCTCTGTCCCGCCCCTGTCAGCATCTGGGACCGGAAGATGGCGGCGGCCGCGGAATTGAAGCTGCTGGAGAAGTCCCTGGGGCTGAGTAAGGAGAATAAATACAGCGCCCAGGGCGAGCGGCAGGTGAGAAGCAGAGGCGGCACGGAGGGCAGCCAGTGGTCTGGAGTGGGGTCTGTGGAGCCCAGGCGGCGCGGCCCGGCTGGCGGGGCCCCGGCCCCCGCGTGTGGGCGCCACGCTGCGGTGGCGCCTTCCCCGCCTTCCCCGCCACGCTGGCCCGGACCGGGAAGGAGCCCCGCAGGTCGGGGTCCCCCGGATCGTCCGGTGATCCGTCAGCGTCCTGTTCTGGACAAGCCCCCCGCAGACCCCGCGCCCGCCTGGGGTACAGTGCTCACCGCCGGCGCTGCGTGAACGCCCGGCCCGGCTCCCGGGTGCTGGGCTCGGCCCTGGGCCCGGGGGCCTCGGCGGGGACACAGGGGACACCCCCCCCCCCCGGGAAGCCCACCTTCCGGTGGACCCCGTGGCATCGAATTGAATTACAATAGGAAAGAGTGTGGTCCAAGGTGGCGGGATGGGTTGTAGGCTAAACCCGGGGCGTTCTGGACAGGGCTTTCTGGGGCCGTGTGATACCCAGCGCGGGGTGCATTGTGCGGAGAATGAGGGAGTGAAACGGGTAAGGACTAAGCACCCAGAGGCATGGAAGAACGTTTAGAAAAATCTATGGAAGAAAGCAAATGGTTGTAGGACGACTACCTTGCCCTGTGAAAGGAGAATGGAAGGCCTCGATGGAAATAAAATCAAATCACGTGCCTTCCATCTCGGCAACTAATTGCCAGCTAGAAAAATATATGAGCGAGAAGCTGTACACACACACACACACACACGTCCTAGGTCTTAAGACATAAGCTATTTCCCAGGAAAACCAGACCGATGGGCTCACTGTATCCTAGGAAAAAAATAGCCATTTTAAATGTTTCAGAATGAAGCAGTTTCACCTCTGACCCAATCCAGTTGTAGAAATTTTAACCGACCAAAGCCAATAATTTTTATTGATTTTTATTTTTGCCAGTCCTGGGGCTCAAAACTCAGGCCGTGGACACTATGCCTGAGCTTCTTTTGCTCAGGGCTAGCTAGCACTGTACCACTTGAGCCACAGCACCACTTCTGGCTTTTTCTTTTATGTGGTACTGAGGAATCGAACCCAGGTCTTCATGCATACTAGGCAGGCACTCTACCACTAAGCCACATTCCCAGCTTTCCAACAGTCTTTAACCGTGTCCACACTCCTACCATAGGATAAAAATATAATGGCCTAGTCTTTGAACCCACTTGGGCTTGAGTTTCCCTCTTGTCCCTCTGTTGTGAGAGCTGTATTGTAACCTCCCAATAAAATTTGCTTGCCTGCTTCTTTGCTGTTCGTTGAGTCTGGGATCAGTCATTTCAACTCAGTCTAGCTGACATTGTTTCAGTATTAGGTTTTTCGGGGGTTTTGGAGTTTTTTGTTTTGTTTTGGTGACTTTTAAGTTTTTGGCATTTTTTTCTTTATTTAGTCCATGTTAAAATCCTGTTCTGAGCAGTTGCCAGTGGCTCATGCTTGTAATCCTAGCTACTCCAGAGGCCGAGATCATAGGGTTGCCATTCAAAGCCAGCCCAGGCAGCAAAGTCCCAGGAAATTATTATGTCCAATTAACTACCAAAAAAGCCAGAAGTGAAGCTGTAGCTCAACTAGTAGAGTGCTGACCTGTCCAAAGACAGCACACAATTCCTTAGTTCAAGCCCGGAAAAACCAGCACAAAATAGTATTATGAGTTTTACACATAAGATGACTCAAAGCCTGAAAAATGACTTGTCTAAGATATGCCCTCTTATGCATGAAGCCCAGATGGCTTGCTTGTGCTTTTTCCAGTGTTCTGGTGTTTCTTTCTTACCTGACACCACTCTCTGCTTTAGATTATTACTATTTTTAGGACACACTGCAAGATTTGGCTATTATCTAATATGAGAAACAGTCATTAATAGAGTGGGTAGAAAAGGTGTAGGGTTGAGGGCCGTGAAAGATGTATAAAACCAATGAATTATTGTAAAATTGGGGGTAATAGGTAAACTAACATAGGAGTGGGACAATGGAAGATTAACCCAAGTTCTAGTATGAAGCCCAACGCTGAGATTTGGGAATTCAGAATGTGGTATTTGTGGGTTTTTTTTTTAATGATAATTACTTAGCTGTTGTTGGTTTTTATTTTGTTCTGTTTTGTTTTGTTAAAACTGGGGCTTAAACTCAGGGCCTCATGTTCTCCCTTAACCTTTTCCCTCAAGTTTGGGGCTCTACCACTTGACCCATGCCTCCACTTTCAGGTTTTTTTGTTGTTATTGTAGTTGTTAATTGGAGATGATCTAAAGGATATGTCTGCCAGGGCTGGCTTCCAACCATGATCCTTAGGTCTCAGCATCCTAGGTAGCTAGGATTATGGATGTGAGCCATCTACTCAGCAAGAGTATTTTTGTTCGTTTTTGTTTTAATTAAGAGATTTTAGTGCTTGGCTGATGAGTTTCTGTTTGAATGGGTATAGGGATCAGTGCACTCATCCAGTGCTGGAAGAATGATTTCTTCAATTATGATGCATCAGCTGGGCACTGGTGGCTTGTACCTGTAATCCTAGCTACTCAGGAGGCTGAGATCTGAGCACCATGGTTTCAAGCCAGCCCAGGCAGGAAAGTCTGTGAGACTTAATTCCCAGTAAATTACTCAATAAACAAACAAAATAAATAAATAAAATTATGACATATCAACATGTTGGATTGTTACAGTGTAGTTATTAAAAGTGATGACTGAGCCAGGCTTGGTAGGACATACCTGTAATCTCAGTTATTCTCAACTATTCAGAATTACTAGGACTAGCTGAATTTGAAGTCTCTTAGTTGAAACTCCATGTCAAAAACAAAAAGGTAGGAGGTATAGCTCAAGTGGTAGAGCTTTGCTGACAAGTCCCAGGCCTTAGGGTAGAAGCCCCAATACCCATAAAAAAGTGATAACTTTGAAGACCATAGAACCCAAAGATTGATATGAAATAATAGTATGACTCCTTACAGTGAAGCATCTATGTAGGTCTGGCCAGTGAGTTGTGTGAAGAAGTGACATATTCCACTTCCACACAGGAACATTGGATAGCTGGTACAGATAACTCTAGTAGCCTAAGTCCTGCTCTGGTATTATGCAGGCCCTTCATGAAGAGCTGCCCCAAGATGGAAGAAACCAGCCGGAATTTCTGGGCCACCTCTCCAGATGGTCTCCCCAAACATCAGCAAACTTTCAGTAAGAAATAAACTTTTATCAGATGGGGAATGTGGCTCAGGGGTAGAGTACTTGCTTAGCATGCACGAGACCTTGTGTTCCATCCCCAGTACCACCAAAAAAAAAAAAGATGTGGAGGAGAAGAAATTTAACTGTACTAAGCCACGATTCCGGACTCAAACTCATGATCCTTCCACTTCAGCCTTGTGAGTGCTGGTATTACAGGAATTCACCACCATGCCTGGCTTGGAATTAATACAGTATTAGGATTTCCATTTTTTTCATATGGTACATACATAGTTATAAACAGCATAGCTATAAATATAGCTGTAAATGGCAGTAAAATTACCATTATTGTAATCAAGCAATCTGTTACCAAATTGTAAAATATATAGCCGCTATTTTTATTTACTTTCATTTGTATGTAATTTAGTGTTTAGTGTAAAAAACTATAGTATTTGAAAGTACAGTTTAGGAATATGACTAAGTGCACTGTCATGGTGGCTTTTATTTTTTGTAATTCATATGGAGAATTTTTTTTCCTTTTAAGATTCCAGTTCTTCAAACAAACAATGGTCCAAGTCTAACAGGATTGACCACTATAGCAACTCACCTAGTCAAGCAAGCCAACAAAGAGTATTTGCTGGGGAGTACTGCAGAAGAAAAAGCAGTAGTTCAGCAGTGGTTAGAATACAGAGTCACTCGTGTGGATGGACATTCCAATAAAGAAGATATCCACAGTCTGTTAAAGGTATCATGATTGTCTTTATAGAGTGGAATGCACAAACTAATAAGCAGTCTTCTCTTTAGGTTCTGTTCCTACTTCGGTTGGTTATCTGTACTGTTCCATTCTGCTTTTTTCTACACTTCTGCAGATCTCAGCTCAGATACCTCTGCTCTCGGCCACATGTAGTTCCTTGTTCTGTTTGCAGTTAGTGTCCTGTGTCCTTCCTTCCAATACTTGTTATCCTTAGTTTTGTATGAGTGTGTATGTGTATATGTGTATGTGTGTGTGTGAACACAAGCATGTATACATGTTGGGGCTTGAACTGGACTTTTATGCTCAGGGCTAGCACCCATTCTAGCACTAGAACCACAGCTCTACTGCTAGCTTTTTGATGATTAGAGAGAAGAGTCTCATGAACTTTCCTGCCTGGATTGGCTTTGAATCTCAGTCCTCAGATCTCAGCTTTATGAGCATAAGCATGAACTACCAGCACCTGGCTTTGTATGATTTAATTTTTTTTAATGTGATGCTTTAACATTTACTTGTCTCATACAGCAGTCCTTATTCCCTGAAGGATATAACACTTTCTCTGAGGCGAGAGGGAATCACAGTCTTTTCAGATTGTAGTATGGAAAAATTGCCTGGATTGGAGAAAGTATTCCTTTCTTCCCCTTGGGAATCATTGCTTTAAATAAATGTGGTACAGAAAGATCCCTAGAATTCTGTTAAGAGATGGAAATTGTTTATTATATAATATGTATTGTCACATGCAATAATTATATATTTCTATTTTTAAGTCTCTAACAGGAACATGATTTAAATAAAAAAAAACTGGACTCTGAAATAATCAGATAGTACTTTCTAATATTTTCTTTTTCCTTAAAATGACGATAATGGTTAGTCTTTAATGAAATGGTTGGCATACTATTTTTTTGGGGGGTGGGAGTCCAGTCGTGGGGCCTGAACTCTGGGCCTGGGCACTATCCCTCAGCTCTTCAGCTCAAGGCTAGCACTCTACCACTTGAGCCACAGCGCCACTTCCGGCTTTTTTCTTTTTGCTTATATGAAGCTGAGGAATCGAACCCAGGGCCTCAGGCATGCAAGGCAAGCGCTCTACCACTGAGCCACTTTCCCAGCCTCAGGTTGGCATACTATTTATGACTTTTTTTGTCTATTAATATCAAAAATTAGATTTGCTAAATTAAACATTCATATTTGCTTTCTGATAGCCTAAATATTTCAAGTCATGATATGGTAGTTTGTCATTGCTTTTTTCCTAATTAATATTTTACTCTTTTTGTAGGATCTTAATTCATATCTTGAAGATAAAGTCTACATTACAGGAAATAATTTCACCTTAGCAGATATCCTATTGTATTATGGACTTCATCGCTTTATAGTAAGTATTTGAATCATTTTTGGCTTTTGTTTTTAGGTTTTTTGTTTTTCATTTCTATTGAGCTTAAATCAGGTATGTATTTTCAGTTTACAAAAAAAAAAAATGAAAGGACTTCTTTGGGACAAGGTCCTTTATGCAGAAATACTTTGTATGGATCCATTGGGCAGAGATGCTTCCTCTTCCTTGAACTACTGGTTTCTTGATTCCTTCAACAACTGTGACTTCTTTAACCTTCCTTGACTTTACTAATCCCACTCCACCTCCAGGTCTTGATTTCAGCAACCTATCTTCTCTGTACTCTTTTTCTCTTAGCTGTTTTAACTCCTTTTTTCTTAATCATATCTGAGGTAATTTGACTACCTTTATACTTCCTTCTCCATCTAAGGGGGACCATTGCTAACTTCATCTCCATCCTATTGGCTTCTTTACTGTACTGTGCAGTAGTCACCCTTCCCTATAATTTCCCAGCTCTTGATCAGTCCAAGTGAATGTCCTCATTTCTATAGCCATACCAAACTCTTGCTAGAGAAATCTCCAAACTAAAGATTGCTGCTAGTAAAAAGTTTCAGACAGGGGAGTTTGACTCTAGTGGTAGAGCACCAGCCCTGAGCAGGCAAGCCATGTGAGAATTCAGGGCGCTGTTTTCAAGCCCAAGAACTGGCAAAAAAAAAAAAAAAGGTTGACTACCTATTACAGCCAAGTTCACATACTAATTAGTCTCTCCTTCCTTCCAAGGACACTTCCATGCCTTTGTCAATTTTCCCAGGCTACATCCTATGTCCTCCTTTGTTATTCAACCAGAGCCTTCTTCCTCATTCACTAGGATATAGGTTTTCTGTTTGAATCCTCTCTTCTTGCTGCTGCTCCTACCTGTGTGCACAGCCTGATACATTAGTTTGGCCTCTTACCTCAGCCCCCCTTCATCTCCTAACCCTCTATGGGATCTTATCCCAAATTCTATTTATTTTCTTTCTCTTACCTACAATTTTGCCCTTGATCTACTTGGTCAATATCCTTACTTTAAATTTATTTACAATTATATGCTGCTCACTGTGTTCTTGGCACTGCTATTTATACCGTATAAGTGTTGACTTTTTATCCAAGAGCTAAGGACTATTATTATCTGCTGCTTTTACAGATAGGTTGCTGAGACAGAGGGAGGGCAGGTGCTTTCTTCTAGAACCGTAGCAGTTTGCTTCAAGTTTGTGCTTTCATCTTTCACCCCACGTGAAATATATCCTTTGCCACTACCAACTTTTTTCCCTGTAAGGATGTGGGGTTAACACACACACACATACACATTTTTCTGTATTTTACTCCTGATGTACTCAGTCCTCTCAACCTGATATTTCCAACTCATGGACACATCTCGCTCATGTGTTCCTTCCTGAGATCACACATGGCATTGTCCTAGTCTTTAATATTGCTGGCCACTGAACCAGTGTGTCTTACGACCATGTCTTGTCTTTCTCAGAATTAAGTACCTCCACATTCCCTATGAGTAAAATATACCTGCCCTGAAGATTCTTCTTCCAACTCCCAACTCTTTATCCTTGTTCCTGCTTTTATTTGTGAACCATATTTCCTGAGGCTTGCTGACTACTGAACTTTCCCTGCATAGCAGCCTTGCGTTTCTCTGCTCTTTTATATCCTGGTTTTAGTCATCTTTCTACCAAATTCATTTGTATTTCTTAAGTGTCTCTGGCATTGATTCCTTGGCTGAAGCCCTGTCAGCCTTCCAAGTGCTCCTTTCTTTTTAAATCTCCCAATTATATATACTGCTTTAGTCGCAGATTGTGGCAATTTGTATTTGAAACATTGTCCACTGCCATAATTCCTGGCACATTATATGGTAGGTCCTCCATAACATTGAACAAATTTTAACGTGTGTGTGTGTGTGTGTGTGTGTGTGTGTGTGTGCGTGTGCGTGTGTGCGCGCGCGCGCGCGCGCGCGCGCGCGCGCGTGTGCTTGCGTGCGCACCAGTCCTGGGACTTGAACTCGGGCTGGGTCCTCTCCCTGAGCTCTTTTGCTCAAGGCTAACACTCTACTACTTTGAGCCACAGCTCTACTTCCAGTTTTCTGGTAGTTAATTACAGATAAGAGTCTCCCAAGGGCTTTTCTGCCTGGGCTGTCTTCAAACTGTAATCCTTAGATAGCAGCTGCCTGAGTAGCTAGATTACAGATGTGAGCCATTGACACCTGGCACATGTGTGTATATTATAAAGAGTTTTATATGTACTTTCTCATTGTACCTTATAACAATGAAGGTGATAGTATTAGTGTTGTTGCTCTCTTTTTACAGAGAAGGAAATCCTTAGGAATGTTGAGTATGTTATACAAAGGCACAGATCTTAGGTTTTATGAGGTCTAAGACCCACCAGAGCCTTTGACTTAGTGTCTTGATGTGGGGAGAAGCCCTTGTAAACTGTACGCCTCTGCAATGATGTATGTATGATGTGGTTACGTTCTGCCCTCCACATCTTCAGGTTCCATATATGTACATTCAACCAATCACAAACTAAAAAACAGAACATTGTTTCTGTTCTGAACTTATGCAGACTTTTTTCTTATTATTCTCTAAACAACACAATGTTTCAACTACTTCTATAGCACTTATATTGTTTTAGGTGTTAAAATCTAGAGACAAATATACAGGTATTATGCAGATGCTGTACTATTTTATACAAAGAACTTCAGCGTCTGCAGACCTCTGTATCCACAGGGGCTTTGAGAAGTTTCCTGGAACCTCATAGGCACCAATATATTGTTGAGTCCCACTACTCAAGCCATCATCCCTTAATTTGGAATTACTTGACTTTACTAAGAACATTCCTCAAAGATCCCTAAGTGAATGTGTTAATTTCTCTTAACAGTAGTGTAATGGCCTCATTTATTGAGAGCCTACCACGTATGCTTGAGGAACACAAGAATTAAACAACTATTTTCAAGGAAGTATTCATCTCAGAATCAACTGTCTTATGAAAAACTGAAATCTAGAACTCATTTCTAGTCCAAGTATAATTTGATTACTTGGTGAATCATCATAGAAAACGGCCATGACTACTCAAGGGAGTTTTCATAGTTTCAGAAAGCTTATGCCTTACCTATAAGTAATAACTATATGATTTCTCATTCAATACAACTTTTGGCTACGAAAGAACACCTATTAATCATTTTACTATGATAGGAGTGGCATGATATGAAAGCTTCTATACTTACAAGGAATGACTCCATTTAAAATAAATAAAGGGAAGATCATGATGTCATGTTTCTTGTGTCTTTCCTACTTCTCAGCACAGGAGCTTGTACATGTTTATTGTGATTTACCACACTTAACTTTCTTTATCTAATTGCAATTCCTATCTTAGGTTGTGTATATGTAGTAAAAGTGTAATTTTCTATTACAATCTCAATATGATTAAATCAAAATAATTTTATTTAGTGTGAAGAAAATATTATTAGAACTGAAATACATTGATCACACTAGCTTCTTTTTATTCCAGTCTAGGTTCAATGTTTTAGTAGCTTGTTGAATTTAGAATGATGATGTAATCCAGCTTACCTCATTTCAAAACCCAAAAAGCCTCCAAGGTAAAGAGGATTTGCTGTTAAGATATCTAAGCTCGTCTCTCCTGGTGGCAAACCTATGGTCTTTGAGTGTGGAAGGGCCTATGAATTGACTTGAGCAAAGCTATGCTGCTGTGATTATGGCTACCTTCCCAAGGAGAACAAGAGCAGTTTATGTCTGAACAGCAACAAACTTGTTTGGCTTTTCTTTTTTGCCAGTCATAGGGCTTGAACTCAGGGCCTGGGTGCTGTTCTTGATCTTTTGCTCAAGCTTAGCACTCTATTACTTTGAGCCACAACCTTACTTGTGGTTTTCTGGTAGCCACTTGGAGATTAGAGTCTCAGGGGCTTTCCTTGCCTGGCTGGCTTTGAACTGTAGTCCTCAGATCTCAGCCTCCTGAGTAGCTAAGATTACAGGCATGTCCCACCAGCTCCGAGCTTGATTGGCTTTTTTAAAACACATTTTTTAAGCCCATAGTTTGGCTTTATGTAATCTTCTGAAGCTTAATGTTAGGAGAAATGTGTTATGACCAACAGCAGGCTAGTGAATTTCTATCAAGACAAAGGTCCGGCTTGCAGCATCAAGTTGTTGTTAAGGATAGCATTTCTTATTAATAATATGAATGCAGCTCTTACCAACCTCCTGTATATTTATGTCTGCCCCTCTAACTGGCTTATGTAGTTGGTCATATGCTAGGGAAAGGAAAGTCAAGGAGCTGGTAACATTTGTTTATCAGCAGGGTGAACACAGTTATAGTTCCATAGTGCAAAATCTAGTCTAAGCTGCAAATTTGTTTATAATTACAAATCTTAGTGCTTAGGAAGGTATTTAGTTTCAGGCAGGTTAAAAATGTTTCCTTCAGTCTTGCAGGTTAAAATTAGGGTTGCCTGGAGAATATTCAAGACAGTGCTAAATAGAATAATAGGTAAATTACTCTGTTAATCATTCCCTGGGGCTCTTACCTTGAGTCAAAGCATCCTTCCCACCCTAGTCCAAGACAGGCAAAGAAATGAATATATAAAGACTTTTAAGAACAAGTCTCACAGACCACAATGACAGGATTGTGCTACAATATTAAATAACATGTCAGTTCAGTTGAATACAAATATACAAAAGTATGAAAAAGTCGATTACTAGGTATTAAATTCAGGTAGAGAGAAGCAAAATCCAGATTGGCCACCTGCTTGTATTCTTCAGGTTCTTTGGCAGCATATTTATTTTGCCCTCATTCATTCCTCCACTTATTTCCTCCCCGCATGGTATTTACTACTTAACTATGCAATCATGTCAGTGTACAAAACAAGCATCAGGGAACCTTCAGCTCGGCAAATAATCCTCTGTAACTCATTCCACTGTGAGCCCATTTGCAGGTATAGCTCAGATATTTAAGATCCAAACTGCCTTAATCCATTTGAGGACTATTATGTTGTGCTTTCTTTGTTACAGTCCTCGTTAGTGTGGCTGTTGATTTTAATGCCAGTGATTCACGGCTTTCTTGAGTGATTTCATCAGTAAATCGAGTCCCTCTAAACAGTCTGTGACTCAGATTATTATAGCTTTCACAAGTTATTATCAGCCTAAATACATATGTTCTAAAGTTAGCAGAGCCAGTGAAATGTGTGATTCTTTAAGAAGAAAGTGAAAGAAATGTTTGTGAACAGTCAAGAACACTGACTATAAAAAATGTCCCAAAGGCAGCCTGGTGCCACCTGGAAGGACAGCAAAGCAGTATGGCACACTGGTCTGGGTCTTGAAGTTTGTCCCTCGTCTTAGTGGAAAACTAGTGGTTCAGATATTATGTGTTATACTTTGAGGTTCAAAGTAATTATAGAATGCCAGTACAAATAGAAAAGGTGGTTAGGGAGAAAGCCAGGCACCACTAGAAACACTCTGGCATGTAGACCAATAAAAACTAGGAAATGGTAAGTAGAACAATTGCATTGTGTTTCCTGTTCTAAGAAAGGAAAAGAACACATTAGCCAGCTAGAAAGGATGTTGGAAAACCCATGCTATAAATGAAATAGCCCAGAGATTCCATCAGAAATGTTCTAAAAAGTGAGAAATTTAATGAGGGGGGAATCTGGTGATTATTTTGTTTACAATAATTTTAGATATAAAATGTCTACCAAGAAGTAGCAGAGGTGCTAGGCACCAGTGGCTCACAACCTATAATTCTAGCTACTTGGGAGGCTGAGATCCAGGGATCAAGGTTCAAAGCCAGCCCGGGCAGGAAAGTCCATCAGTCCATCTCCAACTAACCACCAGATTCATTTTTTAAAAAGGCAAATAAGTAGAGCTGTAGCTCAAGTTATAGGTACTATCTTTGACTACAAAAGCTCAGGGAGAGCCCAGACCTTGAGTTCAAAGAAAAAAAAATAGAGATAACATAAGTTATCATTTTTTTAGACTCAAAGGGGAAAACTGCAAAATTGAGTATACAAGGTGGTTTAGTGATACCTGATCCTTCCAGAAAAACCTTGTAGCAAAATGGTAGCTCATGCCTGTAATCCTAGCTACTCAAGAGGCTTAGATCTGATCATCGTTCGAAGCCAGCTCAGGCAGGCAGCTCTGTGAGACTCTTATTTCCAATAAATGACTCAAAAAAGCCAGAAGTGGTGCTGTGGCTCAAGTGGTAGAGCACTCATCTTGAGCAAAAGAAGTTCAGAGACAGCACCCAGGCCACAGTTCAAGCCCCAGGACTGGCAAAAAAAAAAAAAAAAAAAAATTGCATGCATTTATATTCCCTGAAGTAGACAAATAAAAGACTGTACAATCCATCACCTAGAATAAATTTTAAAGTGTTAAGAGGTTTAAATGAAAGTGATTTTGGACTTTGCCTGTGCATATTCCGTATCTACTAGAGATTCCAAACTTGGAGAGTTTTTCTTTTGTTGTGACTGTTTTTTATAATAGACCTAGTAGCAACAAGTACTAGGACTGTTGCCAAATACTACCTGAAAGGTGGACATTAGATGTACTTTTCCCATGCCATCCATCTGTTTCACCTGTACTTACTGTTTAGAAATGCTTTATTCTTTGTATTTTAGTTCATTGTGAAAAAATAACATCCTACAGAATGGCTAGAAATTAAAGAAAAAAAAGCTATGTCAGATTTGAATATTTGTCTATTTTCAGTGCTAGAGATTGAACCTATGACCTTGCACATGACAGGAGGTCTCTCCTGAGCTATACCTCCACCCTCAAGCTTTTCAGGGGTGTAACTCAGTGGTAAAGCAACCTTGCCTAACATTTGCAAGGCATCAGGTCTTTCCCTGATGGGAAAGGTCTTTCATTTAAAGTCCTTGATTAAAAAACAAAAATTTTTTAATGGAACAAAAAGTGGTTAGAGCACTGGCCCAGCAACTGGAAAATCCTGAGTTCAAACCTTAGTTATGCACACCCCCAATAAAAGAAACCAAACATTAGGATTTTTACAAAATACTTCTCAAAATATTTTAGAATGGACACTAATAGTTTATCCACAAGTGCCAGCTATATAAGTGTATCAGGCAGGTTATCCTTTTATTTTAAACCTACTAATTGAGAATATGTTAGAAATTATGAATCTTCTTAGTTGCATCTTATACGTGGGGGAAAAAACTTTCTTCTCCTGTTTTTTACTAATACATGAGTTTTCTTTCTCTAAGTCCTTGACTCACTACTATATTACTGATTTTAAAAAAATTTAAGTAGCATCTTGCTGGGAACTAGACCTTATTTATTTTTTCAGACATGAATGGTTAGAAAAGTCCATGACTTATTTTTTTATTATTTGTTGTTCTGTTACTGGATATTACTAAACCTGAAACATTTCTATATAACAGAAATTTGAGCCAACAAATAAAAGCTCAATTCAACATTAACAAAATACTATCAACCTTTGTGTTGTTAATTTTAGTTTATATTCTGTAATAGCACATACAAAAGTGATTTATCCTTCACATTGGTTAGTTATATAACAGACTATTTCTCTGAAGACACAAGTATAAGTTTTGACAAGCTACACAGATCACTAAAAATGGGTTTGGACTACCTACTGGATAACTGCCTGCATCATTTTCTTTTTTCTTAGTATTTTCTGTGTATTAGGAAGACTTGCAGTATCTTTTAAATAAATGATGAATTAACAAGAAGATCAAGATAAGGAACTGCACAACTCATACATGGGATCTTGGCTGCCAGGTTCTGCCCTGCAGCTTTCTCTTTACCTGATAACTTTTTGACTTAGAGAAATCTGAGTCACATGCTTTATGATTTGTGGCATTCTTGTAGCTTTAAAATAAATTATAGTAAGCCTTTAGTAGATGTGATGCTACCTTCACAAAAAAATGGAGTTGAGCTTTTATCTACTCTTTCCTTCATGTGTTTATATAATAATAGTTTAAAATTAAAGAGGTCAATTGTCTTCTTGAGTGAGGTTTCCCCCCAAAATTGAATAAAAAGGTGGTAGTAGTAGTCTATATTTATATTCAAGCCACTTAGATGTAGATATACCTTGGTTAGGTATGTTAGATACTGATAACTTACCGGAGAAAGAACCAGAGCTGAGTTTTTTGGAAGCTATTCACTTCTTATCCCCTATCACCTTTCTAATGAAATAAAAAAATTCTTTGGACTTCCAAATCCTGGGTTAATACAAACTTTGCTTTTGTGGAAAATGGGTATTTCCTAGAAAACAAATCTGGTTTTGGACAGAACATAAAAAGCATTAAACAAGCTAGGCGCTGGTGGCTCGTGCCTGTAATTCTAGCTACTTAGGAGGCTGAGATCTGAGGATTGTGGTTCAAAACCAGCCCAAGCAGGAAAGGCAGTGAGACGCTTATCTCCAATAAACTACTCAAAAAACCAGAAATGGTGCTGTGGCTCAAGTTTTAGAGCACTAGCTTTGACCTGAAGAGCTGAGGGACAGCACCCAGGATCCAGAGTTCAAGCCCCATGACCGACCAAAAAAAAAAAGCATTAAACAGATGATCCAGGTACTGGTGGCTCATACCTATAATCATAGCTACTTAAGAAACTGAGAGCTGAGGATCCTGGTTCAAAGCCAGCTCAGACAAGAAATTCCAGGTGAGTCTTCAATTCATCACCCAAAAGCCAGAAATGGAGATGCTCTAGTAGTAAAGCACTATCCTTAAGGAAAAAAAGCTCAGGAACAATGCCCAGGCCCTGAGTTCAAGTCCCAGGACTGCACCATTAAACAAATGGATAATGGTTAAAACTTTTAATCCTATCTGAGTATGTTGGCTTTTGGGAACTGTTGGTGTTTGGTGTTTTAGTTTTCAATTTCTATGAAATATCTCCTGGTATTGATAGCTGTGCTTACATAGTATCTATATGTGTGTTTTTATAATCTCTACTTAGGTTGACCTGACAGTTCAAGAAAAGGAGAAATATCTTAATGTATCCCGCTGGTTTTGTCACATTCAGCATTACCCAGGCATCAGGCAACAACTGTCTAGTGTTGTCTTCATCAAGAACAGACTGTATACTAATTCCCACTAGAAGCACCCCTCATCTGAAAGATACAAAAACATTGAAAACGCTTAATGGAAAATGGATTCTGGACCTCACTACTAACATAAATTGATGAGTAGTCGTTGTCTGTTAAAGCTGGTTTAATTTTTAAAGTACAAACTGGTGTCTAAGTACTTTATTTTTCTAGTTGAAGTTTTGCAATTTTTTTATGTAGAAATTAAATTGCTATCAAAAAGTTGGTATCAAGTTACAAATTACCTTGTTTTACAGATGAGATTTATTTTAATGATAGTTGCAAATCAGTGACTTAATCCTAAAAATAGGTAATCCTTTCAGTAGGTTGAAATGTTTGGCTATTTATTAACCCCTTTCATATTTTAAACTTTATTTTCCTTTTGTGTATATCTACAGTCATTTGTTTATTAGCCGCTTCAGTAAATTATGCCAAGAATACAGAAAGGGAAGACAGATCTATTTGTTTTCAAGTATTTATGTAAATGTGATTGAAACTAGTAAATGTGATTGAAAAAAGATCTTTTGTGTGCTTCCTATTTCCTGTAGTCCTCATTCATTGGGGTGAACCTAACGACTTACCTGCCCAGGGAGAATATGATACATTCATCTTGAGTCAGTGTTCCTTTTCTGTTTTGAGGCCTGTTGGAACAACAGACTTCATGAACTCTAGGCAAAAGCTGTACCACTTAAGCCATGACCACAATCCTTTTAGTTTGTTTTCCATAGAGTTTTGTACTTTTTTCCCAGGCTAGCCTTGGTCTACAATCCTACTTCCCAAGTACCTGGGATTACAAGCATTCACCACCATGCCTGGTTTACACTTTAAATAGAAATTGTTGTAATAGGAGCTCCAGTTGTACAATTGGTTAGCACGCGGGTACTTATAAGAAATTGTTGTAATATAGGAATGATAGCCAAATAAAACAGATTGGGGGGAAAAAGTGAAGTTAAACACACTGAAATCACCATACATTCTAAGATACTGTATAAAATTCCCCATTAAATAGGAGTGAAAATATTACTGATCTTATTTTATGTACAATGAGAACTAGAAAAGTTACCTGCAAGGTGCCTAGCTCACAGAAAGTGATCAATAAAAACAGATTGTATGCAAGCTTGTAAAGCTGGGAATGTGGCTTAATGGAAGCACTGGGTTCGACTCCTCAGTACCACATAAACAGGAAAAGCCTAAGTGGCGCTGTGGCTCAAGTGGAAGAGCACTAGCCTTAAGCAGTGCCTAGGTGCTGAGGACTGAGGCAAATAAAAAGATTATAAAACCATGACCTACAATTTATTATAGTCAAGTTTTCCCTACCTGCTGTCCCTGAGATGTCAATGTACTCAACATGAAACCATTTCAGACAAGAGAAATGGTAGCAGAGCATCCTTTCACTCAGATGAATTATGAAATTACTGAAAATTTGACCCTCCAAAGACCTTATTGTTAGACCTGAAATTTTGAAACTACTACAGAAAAGAATAGGGAAAACACTAGAACTTACTAGCATAGGCTACAGTAACTCCAGGAGCCCAGCAAACAGAATCAAGGATTGACAAATGGGGTTGCATCATGCTAAAATAAAAGGCTTCTTTCTGTACAGCAAAGCATACAGTCCCAGGGCTGAAAAGACAAAATGGGAGAAAGTCTTTGCCAGCAGTGTTAGACTAATAACAAGGCTATGCAAGAAGTTTTAAAAATATTTAAAGAAAACACAACTAGCCAGGTGCTGGTGGCTCACACCTATAATCCTAGCTACTAGGAGGCTGAGATCTGAAGATTGCTGTTCAAAGCCAGCCTGAGCAGGAAAGTCCATGAGATTTTTATCTCCAATAAATCACCAGAAAAACTGGAAGTGGCACTGTGGTAGAGTGCTAGCCTTGAGCTAAAGAGCTGAGAGACAGGCCCAGAGTTCAAGCCCCACGACCAACCAAAAAAAAAAAGACAAAAAGCAAATGAACTATACGTTTTATATTGTTCCAAAGAAGAACAAATGGCCAGTAAATACAACATCCCTGGCCAGAAAGGAAATGCAAACCAGAACAGCATTGAGATTCTATCTATTCTAAAATAAGGATACAAAAACATTTTAACAAGGATATGGGAGGAGGGGAATAACCCTAATTGACTGTTGGTGGGACTATTCAACTAGAGTAACCAGTTCCTTAAAAAAATGAACAGCTAGGGCTGGGAATGTGGCTTCGTGGTAGAGTGCTAGTCTAGCATTCATGAAACCCTAGATTCAATTCCTCAGTACCACATAAACGAAAAAGCTGGAAGTGGTGCTGTGGCCCAAGTAGAGTGCTAGCCTTGAGCAAAAGAAGCTCAGGGACAGTGCCCAGGCCCTGACCAAAAAAAACACAAAACACCTGGCCAGTCACCAGTTGCTCACACTTATAATCCTGGCTGAGATCTGAGGATCAAGGTTAGAAGCCAACCCAGGCAGGAAAGTCTGTTAGACTTATCACACATACATACACACAAAAGCCTGAAGTGGAGCTGTAGCTCAAGTGGTAGAGTGAATCTTGAGCAAAAAAGCTCAGTCACAGTGCCTAGGCCCTGAGTTCAAGCCCAGGACCATCACACCAAAGGAAAAAAAATATATATATATATGTATGTATATATATATATATGTATACATATATATATGTATATATATGTAAAACCTATATTTGTTCCTATGATATAGCAATATCACTCTTGGACATTTATCTGAAGGAATGTAAATCAGGATATAGTAGACACATCTGCACATTCATGTTCACTGAAGCACTACACAATAGACAAGCTGGGAAATAGGCCAGGTGCCTAAGTAAGGTAGTTGGATAGATGACAAATTATTTCATTTGCAGGGAAATGGTAGATCTGGAAACCATCACATTAGCAAAGTAAATTTCATAGAACAGGTTTGGGAAGGGGAAAGGGAGAGTGAGTGACTAGAGGTGAAGAATGTCATCAAGATGTATATATAAAGGAACATGTTAAAATGAAACCACCTTGTACGCATTGATGCTACTTTAAAAAAAATAATCTGATTCTCCAAGCCAGGCATCAGTGGCTTACATTGTAGTCCTAGCTACTGAAGAGGCTGAGATCTAGAGGACCAACTTTCAAGGTCCAGACAGAAAAATTCACTAGATCCTCATCTCCAAATTAATCAGCAAAAAACTGGACTGGAAGTATGGCTCAGGTGGTTGCATGCCAGTTGAAAGCAAAAAAGCTAAAAAAGTATACAAGGCCCTGAGTTCACACACGCGCACATGCGCGCATGCGCACGCGCGCGCGCACATGCGCGCGCGCACACACACACACACACACACACACACACACACACACACTCACACACACACTCTAATTCCCCATTTGGTCATGGCTCAAGTGCTAGAATGCCTATACAAGGTTGAGTCCAAACCAGGTTTTCAAAGAAAAAATATCCTCATGTATTTCAAACTGCTTTTTAAAATTTAAAATATTGAAACTCACACACACAAAAAAATCACAGCATCTATGTGGGCTGTTAACTTCTGCAAAGCTATTCAACCATTTGTTTCCTGCAAACTCCCAGAAGTCTGTTTTATTGATCATTCAATGACTCCCCAAATGTTTACTTAGCACCTACTATATGCCAGACATGCCCTGTGAATTATGCAAGCACACCCAATGGTGTGTGAGCAAATTCTATGGAGTATATAAAGCATTCTTTTGAAGTAAATAAATGTAATTGGTTGCCATTACTGTGTCTGCTATACTCTGAGCTCTCTTCAGAGTGTGTTACATTACCAGATTAATTTAGGAACTATGAAGAAGAGAGACTACATGCTAACCAACACTTCACTGATACCCTCATTGGAATGTATGGGAATTGTATGACTTCACCCTGTTGTTTATTGGAGTGAACAATAGTAATTAGGACAGTCATCCTAATTAGTTGCATATCCCTATTCCACATGAAGATTTGAGGATCAGACCAAAAATTCAAATGGGAGGCTGTGTGGTACTGTAATCCCGGCACAGAGGAAACAAAGCATAAATTTGAGGCCTGGCTGGGCTATATGGTGAATGATGTCTCAGGGGGAAAAAAATTCCAAATTGGGAGGGATCAACCTTCAGCTAAGGATCTATAAATTTATTCATTAATTAGAATATATACTTGCTTTAAAACAAACAGAGCAATATCACAGGTGATCTCAGCTGGGCTCTGGTGGCTCATGCCCGCAATCCTAACTACTCAGGAGTCTTAGTGCTGAGGATTGTGGTTCAAAGCCAGCCTGGGCTGAAAAGTCTCTGTGAGACTCTTATCTCCAATTAACCACTAAAAAACCAGAAGTAGAGCTGTGGCTCAAAGTGATAGAGCACTAACCTTGAGCAAAAAAGCTCAAGGACAGCACCCAAGCCCTAAGTTCAAGCCCCATGACCAAAAAAACACACACAAAAAAATAACAAAAACCAAAAATGCAGAGCTAATTCGTGAAAGAGAGCTTTGCTAAAAGTCTCTCCAGAAGAGCTAAGCAGATACACTCTTAGGAACTCTGTTGTAATCAGTTACATGGACATCATAGCAAAAGATAAAATATACACGTGTTTGACAAGTAGTCAAATTAGAATCATTGTGAATTATAGCTTTTTCATTTGTATTTCTCACTAACATTTGACTTCATTGCTCAAAAAAAAATTCAGATGTTACGTGAACTTTAATATTAATCTAGCTTGGGCAGGGATGTGGTAGTTTAATAGATTAGAACATTTAGCTTTTTACCCCAGAGTATAATATTTCTTCTTTCTCTCCATAATTAGATAATATGCTGCTACCCGTTACCAGGGCACTAAATTTCAAATTCTCCATATACCTGAGCAGGCTGCTATATATCTGACCATCTTAATTTTAGTCTTGATTTATTGAAGCTGAAATACATTCCTAACTCTTCCTGGAGCTCTGGGTGAGTTTTATTGCAAAAGCGATGGGGAGAAAGTTACCATCATATATCTCTCACGCTGGGCAGAGCTTTTAGATACACAAGGGGCTGGATATCCCACTGTTCCGTGTCTTGTATGCTGGATTTATAACACTGTGAAGCCCAGCTCTAGGGTTACAAACAGGCATATCGGAGATGAGATGGGGAATTTGATTTTGCAATAATGATTACTTGTTGTGGAACCTGCATTCCTGCAGGCTCTGCCTTTATTCCCAATACTGCTGGTGAATAAAACTAATTCCAACTGCTACCTAATCTAGCAAAGCTCATCTTTCACTTGTAAGAGAGAGGCCAAGAAAAGGTAGATGGAAAGTTAAAGGAGAACGTGAGATGGTGGACATTTTTGCTCTTCTATCTCAGGGATCTGTGCTTCCATGAGCACATTTTAGGAATATTTTCATTTTTTTAGTGTTTGTTTCCTGAAGGGGGTGGGGGTGTGGGATGAAAGCTTTTCCAGCCCAGTGAGTTAATCTGATGGCTCATCCTTGCTGTTTCTTCCATTTCAACAAGGCTGGATCCTCAGGGCTTGCCAGTTGTATTATGGATCCTGCAGATTTGGCCTGCCGTTCCTGCTGAGTGTCATCTGTCCTCACAGTCTTGCCGTGGATCATTTTTGTCCTCCCTCACATCATCTGCTTCAGAAAGTTGTGCCTGGCAGGCCTGTCTGTCCAAGTTACAGGAGCCCTACAACTAATTTGACAAGACACAGCTCGAAACAATAAGGCTACAGGCTCTTGCTTTGACCAAGACAAGAAATGTCCAACTACTTGATTACTAAATCTGAAGCTCCTTTGGTGCAGCCCAGAAAGTAGACTGTTCATACAATCTACATAGCCCTTCCTTGACTGCCTCCATTTTTCCTGACCTTCTGCAACATTGTACAACTTATTTGAGATTTTTTTAACTCTCACGTTGGCCTCACCAGATTCCAAGTTTCTGTTTCCAGCACTTGAGTTGAGCCTTGTCATGTGGATAAAAGAATTCTAAAGGTTGGGGGCAGGGAGTAAGTGGTGGGCCATGTGTCTAACAAGTATGAGCACTTGAATTCTAAGAACAGTACATACCAAAAAAAAAAAGAACATAAAAAGAAACTACCAGACACCAGTGGCTCACACCTGAAATCCTATCTACAGGAGGCTGAGATCTGAAGATCACAATTCAAAGCCAGCCTGGGCAAGAAAGTCTGAGACTCTTATCTCCAATAAACCAGTCAGAAAAAGCTGAAAGCTACACTGTGGCCCAAGGGGTAGAGGCATAGCCTTGAGAAAAAAAAAAAAAAAGAAAGAAAGAAAAGCTCAGGGACAGAGTTCAAGCCCAGAGTTCAAGCCCCAGAACCAGCAAAAACAAAACAAAACAAAAAAAAATTTTTAAACTTTCTCTATATAGTGTCCTTTATCCACATTCTGAGAACTCTAATGGATGCTTAAAAGTTTTTAGTCAACTTTTCATTTTAACAAAATACTTGAGAAAATCAACTTTAAAAAAAAAAAAAAGCTTTACAGTTTGTCTGCGATCCTTTGCTTCATCCTTTTGCAGGGTTGAGTCCATGAACTAGTGGACCTATGGCTTTGGGGCCTGTGGTGAAGCAACAGATCATGGCAAGATCATGTGATAAAGCAAGGTGCTCACCTCAAGGCAGACAAAAAGCAGGAAAAGAGCCAATAAAAACCAAGCATTTCACAATTCCCTTCAAGGACGCTTCTTCAATGACCTGCGGCCCTCCCACCAGGCTCCTCCTCTTAAAGGTTCCACCATCTCCAACAGCTCCAAGTTGAGCACCAAGGTAAAGATGAGGGACATTCCAAATACAACTATAGCAGTGCTGAATCCTAGACATTTTTCCTATATAAACATACTTATGATAAAGTTTAATTTACATACTAGACACAGTTAATAATGTAGTAAAAATAGAACAATTATAACAAGTATAATGACTGCAATATAAAATTTCTAGATTTTTTTTTCCATTTAATATTTTCAGAATTTAGTTGACCTTGGGTAATTGATTTTTTGTTGTTGGTGGTGGTGGTGGTCATAGGGCTTGAACTCAGGACCTGGGTGCTGTCCCTGAGCATGACCCTCAGATTTCAACCTCCTGCATAGCTAGGATTACAAACATGAACCACTGGGGCTGGGAAGGTGGCTCGGTGGTGGAGTGCTTGCCTTGCATGCATGAGGCCCTGGGTTCGATTCCTCAGCACCACATAAGCAGAAAAAGCTGTAAGTGGGGCTGAGGTTCAAGTGGTAGAGCGCTAGCCTTGAGCTGAAGAGCAGAGGGACAGCGCCCAGGCCCAGAGTTCAGGCCCCATGACCAAAAAAAAAGAACAAACATGAACGACTAGCACCACGCTCAGTATACTTTCTTTTACGTAAAAAGAAAGTGGCACAGTCATTTTCTGGAGAGACATCCCACTTTTTGTTTTGTGTCAGTCCTAGGGCTTTAACTCAGTTAACTCAGTATCTAGACACTGTCTCTGAATTTCCATTGCTCAAGGCTAGCACTCTACCATTTGAGCCACAGCTCCAATTCCAGCTTTTGGGAGGGAATTTATTGGAGATAAAGGTCTCATGGACTTTCCTGCCCAGGCTGGCCTCGAATCATGATCCTCAGATCTCAGACTCCTGAAGAACCAGAATTATAGGCATGAGGCCCTGGCACCCAGCAAGACATCCTATTTCAATCATTACTTGTGATATACTTAGTAATCAAGAAAATCATTCCTTTTTGTTGTTGTTCTATTTATTTGGGGACCAGAGAGGGTAAGATCAAGTGAATTTATGTCCCTCATGGAATCCTGGCCTAAAAACAAGGGAATTTGCTCAGCATCTTTTTCTAAACAGAAACTCTCCAAGCAAATATTATGCCAAAGAAGTTTCTCTTCCCCATTTGGTTTCTTCATGTCCTTCACTCCACAGTCTCTGGAGATATCCTAATCATCAGAACTAAGTTGCTAAGCAATAATTTCCTCCTTATTGATAATATGAGGCATATCAACTAATTACATGTTGCTTCATATTTATATTTTGTGGGGAATTTGTAAACAACTTGGCTAGGTAGTTCTAGCTCCCCTCTCCTTCCCCCTCCCTTCTACCCTCCCTTTCTCCCTGGTACCACTTCTGGGATTTGGGGTGATTAATTGGAGATAAGACTCTCATGGACTTTCCTACCCCAGCTAGCTTTGAACCATGATCCTCAGATCTCAGCCTCCTGAGTAGCTAGGATTATTAGATGTGAGCCACCTCACACCTATAAGTCCTCAGCTTTTCTTTTGGTGGTTCTAGGGATTGAATTCAGGGCCTCTCACTTTCTAGGCAGGGGCTCTACCACCTGAAGATGCTTCCAGGCTCTTTTCCATTGGTGACCTTCAAGGCAATCTTGAGTTATACCCTGGCTAGCTGTGGTCTGTGACCTTCCTACTTGCACTTTACTGAATCACAGAGGATAAGCAGGCACCTAACCCTGCATCAAGCCATCATGATTCTCCTGTAGCTGGCGTAATCTGTGCAGGCCACTGGGCCTAGCCATTGGTTGAGATGGAGTCTTGCACACATTTTTATATGTCTGCTAACATCAAGCTGCAATCCCCCAATCTCAGCCTCACCAGTGATTAGGATCAGATTTGAGCTACCAGATTTCAGCCTCAAGGTTTTTAATGCAATTGCAATGGAGGGGCCCACTGAAGCTGTAGTCACTCCGGACGTTTTGCTTCTGTCATGGCTCCTCAGTTCCTCACCTATTGATACACCTCTCTGCAGGCTGTTTGAATGTCCTTACAGCATGGAATCTTGTGAGAAAATCAGAATTCCTCTTTCTCCAAGGATATTGCAGGTTTTATATGGATCCGATCATCTTTTTTTCTATAATTGTATAATTCCAGTAGATTTGCAGTTTCTTTTATTTCTCTTCTTACCATTGCTGTTCTCTTCTCAGATTTCTTTGTCAGTTCTGGAGGCAGAAAGTCTAAGGGGGAATCAATCCCTAGTCCCCAGGCTCGTGGCAGAATGAAAGTCAGCTTGGGCTGCATGGTGGCTGCTCTCTTGTCTCCGCTCATGAGTACCACTGTCGCCTGCTCTTCTGTCATTTAAGCTTATCTTTTAATGGTCATATACTAAGGAGTGAATTTAAATTGTTCTCAGTGTGCATGTAATTTGTTTATTTTAGTAGTACTGGGATTTGATCTCAGGGCCTTGAACTTTCCAGGCAGATGCTCTACTACATTTTTGCCTGGGTCAGCCTGGAGCTCAGTCTTCCCATTTATGCTTCCCACACAGCTGGGATACAGGCACGTATCAGCCTTTTATTGGTTGGGGGGGTGCGGAGTCTCATGAACTTTCTGCTGATGCTGACTCTTAATTGCTATTCTTCTAGTCTTACAGGTGTGTGCTGCTGTACTTGTCTTTAATATATTGGTTTATTGGTGCTGAGGATTGAAATTGAGGGTCTCTAGCATGCTAAGTAGGTCCACTGCTACATTCCAAGCACATTATATTTTTATTTTCTCAGTTTCATGCAACTCATTATGGGATATGCCAAATATTTTCCCCTGAAGCCAGAATTTCATTTCTCCTAAACTGATGGTATTACCAAAATTTAGCTGTCTTGACTTCCAGAGAGAACAATAATTGGAAAAATCTATAATTTCGTGGTGATATTTTTATCTCATATTGATTCTCTGAAAAATGATCTTATATGGAGTGTTGTGAAAACAGCTGAACTAAAGGATATAAAAATTCTTAGCTTCCCTAAAAAGCCCTCTATTTACATAATATTTAACAAGTATGGGACAGATTACAGGTTGCTAGGGAATGATGCATGCAGGGGGCAAAGAGGAAAGTAAGTGAGGCTATAATAGGGAGATTAATCAGGTACTGTTGGCTCAGGCCTGTGACCTAGCTATTCAGGGGGCTGAGATCTGAGGATTGTGGTTCAAAGCCAGCCAGGGCAGGAAAGTCAATGAGACTCTCATCTCCAATCAACCACCAGAAAACCAGAAGTGGTGCTGTGGCTCAAGTGGTAAAGTACCAGCATTGAGTACCCAGAGCCTCAGGGACAGTGTCCAGGCCCTGTGTTCAAGCCCCACAACTGACAAAAGAAAAAAAAAGTCCAAAGAAGTTTCTCCTTTCTCTCCTTTCACCTACACCTAAACACATACACAAATTGGGCAACCAATTAACTTCTCTGCCTCAGTTCCTCATTTGTAAATGGGGACAAATACAATACTATAAATCAATACTAAAAGGATTGCCATGATGATTTAGCAGACTCATATTTGTACTATTTAACATATTACCTGGCACATAGCATGTGCTGTGTCAATGTTGGCTACATAGCTGAAATTCTGATACTGACTGTCCAGAGTCAGCAGAGACTTCAGAAGTTAAAGACACAGATTTCCTTTACTTGGATGTGAGGCACAAGTTCCAAGGTTCCCAGGCCACTTTCACTTCTATAAAGGAATTTACACCAGGCCAGCCAAAAGAAGACATAACCCATAGGGGGATGTCTGAGAGGATCCAAACATGACACTTGTGTATCATCTGGAATGCTTCTACCTCTTGGTCATGTGGATATATGATTGATTACCAGTCAGGAAGTTCACTTGAGCTTTGGCATCCCATTGTGTAGACATGGTTGATTCAATCATTGCTAATGTGTTTGAACTCAATCCCTATTCCCCTCTCTTATCTAGAGGTAGGACTGATTTGTGAGTCAAAACTTTAGCTTTCTAGTCACAATGGGTTCTCCAAATAACCTGAAACTACCTTGGAACCCATCCAGAGTCACCTTTTTAGCATGCACTCTGATGTGGTCTTGGGCACATTGTTAATAACACTGTTTGTATTACTTGGGGAATCCAAGAAGAATTGACTTTAGAGGTTACCCTTTAGGACCCAGGGAGAAAGGCTAGTCAAATTCTTTATCATACTATTTAAGCTTACTGCTGTGAACAGACAGAGGAAGCAAGAAAACTATTCCATAAAGGGAATGTTTAACAAGAGTCAAGAATATGTCTAGCACAGTCTTGACCTAGTAGGAAGGCCTTCTCCCTCCTGCTAATTGACTTTGCCATACTGAGATAAATCAGCATCAATCATGATCAGAGTTCTGACCTTGGTTCTTATTAGAGTACCATCTTATTAACAAATAGGGTAAATATAGAGTGACTCACACCTGTAATCTTAGTTACACAGGAGAGTGAGATCTGAGGAACACACACACACACACACACAATGGATTAAGAGCAGACTTAGGTCTGATAACATCGGGTTTCTGGAACCACATTCATGTGACTACATTCAGCTGACTGATAGCTGGGCTGATAGGTCCTGGTAAATCTGTCTTCACATCTCCAGGACTGATTGAAAAATACATATTTAGGCCAGGTGTTAGAGGCTCATACCTGTAATTCTTAGCTACTCAGGAAGGCGGGAGTCAAGATGACAGCTCAAAGCCAGCCCTGACAGAAAAGTTTGATAGACTTAATCTCTAATTAACCAGCAAAAAGCTGGGCTAGGGCCGGGAAGATGGCGGAAGAGAAGCTGGAATCTGAACAAGCTCTCGCATAGAAAGCAGGTTTAGAGTTCCAGTGAACAGTCCTAAGCCAGAGAATCACACCAAGTGTGCCATCACAGGACAGAGAGTTAGACAAGAGAGGGGAAGCCAAGACAAGGAAACACATCTGAGCGCCTGCCAGCAGCCGCGGCGGCGGCGGCGGCGGCGGCAGGGTCACGGCGGCGACCGCGCCGCGGCCATACCTGAGCGCTCACACAGAGAGTCCGGGACGAAGGAGCCAGACGCAGCGGGTGAGAGGATTCTACTCAACACCAGCAAGAACCGACAAGGAGCGGACATCTTCATCCTGCAGTTTGCAGACCAGAGACGACCCAGGATCCAAGACTCGGCGTGAGTAGAAGCCCGACATCCTCACTCCTTCTCCGGGAGCAGAGGAGGGAAGGCCACCCCTCCCCCCCCAGCACCGGTGATCTCCATCTTGGATACCGACAAAGCTCGGAGGAGCGGCTAGCTCCAGCTCAGGCCTTGGAATAGAGCTAGTCATTTGGCAGGTCACAGGAACTTGGCGGCGAGGTGACCTCACAGACTCAGTTCCATCCAGGGAGGGGTCGCCCAGCTCAGGCACCAGCCCTTGGAGTGGCTTTCCTCACTGGGTAACCAGAGCCAGAGGCTGCCCCTCCCTCTAGCAGCCTCCACAATCAATTGAAAAACAGAAACCCTGAGAATGGCTCCAGGGTGGGCTCTGTGAATTTTTCACAAAATAGCCCCAGGGAAAAGCTACTGTTTGTTGAAAGGCCTCAACTCTACCAGAACCTAGCCTCATCACCCCTCTTTTGTGATTCTTTAAGCAGATCACCCTCCCATTAAACTAACCTGGGAGGGGGATCTCAAAATCTTGGGTAAAGCAGAGCATTTTTCTGCCTGTTTGAACAAACTGACTCAAGAAACCAATCAAGCCACAGGACCTCAAGCTGACCAGAGACTCCAACAAGAGGCTGGTTACAGACAAAAGGGAGATACAGGATTCTTCCCACCCCTCCCAAAAAAATAAAAAACAAAAAAAATCAAAGAACTTTTTTTTTCTTCTTTTTTTTTTTTTTTTTTTTGGTACCTTATATATATAAAAATTTTTTTTCCTTTTCTAAAACTTTTATTAATCTTTAATTTTTGCCTTTTTTGAAAAAATAATTGTTTTCCAGTAACTTTTTTTTCCCTCTTATAATTTTTATTTTAGGAATACGTGAATGTACGTTTTCCTTTCTTTTCTTGTCTTCTCTCTCTTTTTCTTTCTTTCTTAATTATCTTTTTGTTTTTTGTCTAGCTCTACTGAACTTCTGATCTTTTTTTTTTTCTCCCTTTCTTATCCTTTTCACCTTTTCCTTTCTTTTGTTCTTCTGTATGTGACTTAACTCTTGCCCTGCACATCATCAGATAAACCCATAGTTAACTAGTAGACCCTATCCCCCATTGTGTACACACTTAATCCACAAATTTATTACTCAATCCAAAACCTCTGAGACTTAAATTCCTTAATAGCAGTACTACCTCTTATATCTATATAATATTTTAAGCATTTTTTAAGTTTTTCACATCTCCTCTATCTCCCTCCTGTTTTCTCATTATATTCACATTCCTCACTAAATAGATGGTCTTTCAATCTCTATAACTATATTAATTTTTACGTTTCTAATTTTTTTTCTGGTCTCTTTTCATTTCCCTTTCCCTTTCTTCTTTTTCTCTCCCTCTCTACTTGCATCCTACCCAACCTATTTCCTGCATTGAGATTAGGACATAGTTAACTCTCCCTGTGCCTCCCCACACCAATCTATTCCTAATTTTTACCCACATCTCTCCCTAACCCTAAAAATTTCTGGTTTTCCAAATTCTTCTCTGCGGTTCGAAGCCCATTAACATATAGTTGTTTGATGTTGAATAGATGTATCTGTTGAACTAGATTGTATTTGTAGACTATTGACTGTATAAATGCAAACGTTGGTTGATGGTTGCCTTAAGATAGTGTTCTAGCACAAAACTGGTGCTATTTTCATCTCAAATGGGCAGAGTAAGCCGGAAAAACACAAGAAAAATGGCAAATCCGGGTATCTCAATTCCCAATCTTGATAATCAGGGGTCAGATCAGATAATGAACAATCCAGAGGAGAGTTCCCAAATAGCTCTACAAACACTGGTGGCAAACATGATAAATGAGAAGTTTGACAACTTACAAAGGACTCTGTATGAGCGTGATAGGGAGAGAGAGGAGGCATCCCAAAAGTTTATACAGGAATATCATAAGCGTGAGGAAGCTACTCAAAAACTGATACAGGATTTGCGTGAACAACTTGAGAATACTCAAAGAGAAAGGGAGGAATGGCGTGAGCAGGCTGAGAACACTCAAAGAGAACTGCAGGAATCCCACGAACGGGAGGAAAGAGAACTGCAGGAATCCCACAAACGGGAGGAAGCTAATCAAAGAGTAATTCAGGAATTGAGAGACCAGGTAGAGAACACACAAAGATCACTAAAGGCATTCATGGAATCCATTAACAAAGAGCTGAAGGAAGTCAGGGAGACCACAAAGGGAATGCTGAATGGAACCCAACAGAAGGAATGGGAGTCCAAAGAAACCATAACCAATCAACTAAGTGATTTGAGAACAAACGCTGAACACCAAATTAAGGAAGTAAAGAAATTCATACAAGACCTAAAACAGAGCTTCAACAAAGAACTTGAAGCCATCAAAGCTGACCAATTAGAAGGAAAAGAGATAAAAAACAAAGTAGAGAGTCTTGACAGCAGGTTAGACCATGCAGAAGATCGAATCTCAGGGATTGAAGACAGCCTAGATATTATAGAGAAAGAACATACAACCATCCAAGACAAGTCCAAGAAGTATGATAGATCTATCCAACACCTGGAAGACACCATCAGAAGGCCTAATCTAAGGATAATGGGTGTAGAGGAGCACCTAGAAACAGAAGTTAATGGTCTAGGAAATTTGTTTAACAGGATCCTAGCAGAGAACTTCCCAAACATACAAAAAGATAGGCCTATTCAGATACAAGAAGCTTTTAGAACCCCAAATAGACCAGACCAGAATAGGACATCCCACCGTCACATTATAATCCATACAGGATCAACTCAGACCAAGGAAAAGATCCTTAAAGCTGTCAAGGAGAAAAGGGTAATCACCTATAAAGGGAAACCAATTAGAATCACCTCAGCTTTCTCAGCAGAGACAATCAAAGCAAGAAGAGCCTGGAATGATGTATGCCACGCCCTAAAAACAAACAACTATCAACCAAGAATACTGTACCCAGCTAAACTCTCCTTCATAACTGAAGGCCAAATAAAAACCTTCCATAGCAAAGAAAAATTGAAACAATACATCTCCACCAAACCAGCCCTACAAAAGATTCTTAAAGATGTCCTAAACATAGAAAACCAACAAGACCGCAACAAAGGCCAAGAAACTGCACCCAAACTGAGAATCCAAGAACCATAGGAAGAACCCAGTTTTCGCAGCCCCCAAGAAGGTGGATAACATGGCAGGAACTCCCAAATACCTCTCAGTCCTATCTCTTTACGTTAACGGACTGAACTCTCCAATTAAGCGACATAGACTGTCTAGTTGGATTAAAAAACAAGACCCTTCTATCTGCTGCCTTCAGGAGTCACATCTTGCCCGTAAAAACAAACACATTTTCAATGTTAAAGGCTGGAACAAAATCTACCAAGCAAACGGCCCCCATAAACAGGCGGGAGTTGCAATCTTAATATCAGATAAAATAGACTTCAAATTAAAATTCGTGAGAAGAGATAAAGAAGGTCGCTACATACTAATTAAAGGATCTCTCCTTCAGGAGGATATTACAATTCTAAATATCTATTCGCCAAACAATGGAGCACCCAAATTTATCAAAGAAACACTACTTTCCCTCAAATCCCATATAGATCCAAAGACATTAATTGTTGGGGATTTTAACACACCACTCTCACCACTAGATAGATCAACTCGGCAAAAACTCAACAGAGAAACCGCAGATCTAAACAGCTGCATAGATCAACTAGGCTTAACAGACATCTACCGAACATTTCACCCAGCAGCATCAGAATACACGTTTTTCTCAGCAGCACATGGAAGGTTTTCTAAAATAGACCACATTTTAGGCCACAAAGCAAACGTCTAAATTCAGAAACATTGAAGTTATACCTTGCATTCTCTCTGACCACAAGGGAATAAAATTAGAACTCAACACCAAAAGCCACCAAAGAAAGTCGAGTATCACATGGAGGCTGAACAACACACTGCTGAATCAAGAGTGGGCCATGGAAGAGATTAGAAAGGAAATTCAAATGTTCATGCTATTCAACAAAAATGAACACACAAATTACCAGCTCCTCTGGGACACAGCAAAGGCAGTACTCAGAGGCAAGTTTATAGCTCTGAGCTCCTACATCAACAAATTGGAGAGATCTGAAACTAGCAATTTAATGACACATCTAAACCTCCTTGAAAAAGAACAGCAAGATAAACCCCAATCCAGTAGATGGAAAGAAATAATCAAAATTAAATCAGAATTAAATGAATTAGAATCCAAAAAAACTATAGAAAGAATCAACAAAACAAAGAGTTGGTTCTTCGAAAAACTTAACAAAATTGACAGACCCTTAGCAAATCTTATCAGAAAAAGAAGAGAACACACCCAAATTAATAAACTCAGAGATGAGAATGGAAACATCACCACGGAAACAACAAGATTCAGAACATTATAAGGGAATACTTCTCAAAACTTTATGCTAATAAGTTTGAGAACTTGACAGAAATGGACCTTTTCCTAGCAAATATTGACATGCCAAAACTAAACCAAGATGAGTTAAACCAGCTTAACAGGCCCATATCAAGCATTGAAATAGAAACAGCAATAAGAGACCTCCCAGCTAAGAAAAGTCCAGGACCAGATGGTTTTACAGCGGAATTTTACAAGGCCTTCAAAGCAGAGCTCACACCAATTCTCCTCCAACTCTTCAATGAAATTGAAAGAGAAAGCTCACTACCGAACACATTCTATGAAGCCATCATAACCCTCATCCCAAAACCAGGCAGGGACTCATCAAAGAAAGAGAACTATAGACGCATTTCTTTGATGAACATTGATGCAAAACTTCTCAACAAAATTTTGGCCAATCGACTTCAACAATTCATCCAAAAAATCATACACCACGATCAAACAGGATTCATTTCAGGGATGCAAAGCTGGTTCAATATACGCAAATCAATTAATATTATTCATCACATCAACAGGAGCAAGAATAAGAACCACATGGTTATCTCAATAGACGCAGAAAAAGCATTCGACAAGATCCAACACCCCTTTATGATGAAGGTTTTGGAAAAATTAGGAATCCATGGAACATTCCTCAATACAATAAAGGCTGTATATGACAAACCTACAGCCAGCATTATACTCAATGGTGAAAAACTAAAGCCATTTCCTCTTAACTCAGGAACAAGACAAGGATGCCCACTCTCTCCACTTCTCTTCAATCTAGTATTAGAATGCCTAGCTACAGCAATAAGACAAGATGCAGACATAAAGGGGATCCAAATAGGGAAAGAAGAAATAAAACTCTCCCTCTTTGCAGATGACATGATCTTGTATTTAAAGAATCCCATAGACTCCACTCCCAAATTACTCAAGCTGATTCAAAACTTTGGCAAAGTAGCAGGTTATAAAATTAACCCCCAAAAATCAATGGCTTTTCTGT
Source organism: Dipodomys spectabilis (assembly GCF_019054845.1). Lineage (NCBI taxonomy): Eukaryota > Metazoa > Chordata > Mammalia > Rodentia > Heteromyidae > Dipodomys > Dipodomys spectabilis. Next base: position 521,548 of record NW_024870781.1, read on the forward strand.
ATGCCAACAATGAGAAAAGTGTGGCTGAAATTAGGAAAGCAACTCCATTTGTAATAGCTCCACAAAAAATAAAATACCTCGGAATTAACTTAACTAAAGAAGTGAAGGACCTCTATGATGAAAACTTTAAAATCTTGAAAAAGGAAATCAACACAGAACTTAAAAAATGGCAAAACCTCCCATGCTCCTGGATTGGAAAGATTAACATCGTGAAAATGGCAATACTTCCCAAGGCTATCTACAAATTCAACGCAATAGCTATCAAAATTCCACCCTCATTATTCAAGGAAATAGAAGAGGCAATCCAAAAATTCAGATGGAACAATAAAAGACCCCGAATAGCAAAAACGCTCCTCAACGGAAAGAACACTGCTGGAGGAATATCAATACCAAATTTCAAACTCTACTATAAAGCCATAGTAATCAAAACAGCTTGGTATTGGCATAAGAACAGACCTCAGGACCAATGGAATAGAATTGAAAACCCAGAAATGAACCTACAGACCTATAGCCATCTAATCTTCGATAAGGGAGCTAAAACAATAGAATGGAAGACAGACAGCCTCTTCAGTAAATGGTGCTGGCAAAACTGGTTAACTACATGTAGAAAACTAAACCTAGATCCTTATATATCACCCTGCACCAGAATCAACTCCAAATGGATCAAAGACCTTGAACTCAAAGCAGACACTCTGAAAACATTACAGGATGGAATAGGAGAAACCCTGGGTCTCCTCAGCTCAGGCCGAAATTTTCTGAATAGAGACCCGGAAACACAACAAATCAAAGAAAGGTTGGACAAATGGGATTGTATAAGGTTGCAGAGCTTCTGCAGGGCAAATGACATAGCTAGCAAGATCAATAGAAAGCCCACGGACTGGGAGAAGATCTTTACTAGCCATACAATGGACAAGGGTCTCATATCTAAAATATACTTGGAACTCAAAAAATTAAACCACCCAACAACAAATCCTCAAAGAAACAACTGCCCAATAAGTAAGTGGGCTAAAGACTTAAAGAGAAGCTTCTCTGAAGAAGAAAGAAGGATGGCCAATACACACATGAAGAAATGTTCAACATCCCTAGCCATAAAAGAAATGCAAATCAAAACAACATTGAGATATCACCTCACTCCAGTTAGAACGGCAAAAATCAAGAACTCTAACAACAACAGATGCTGGAGGGGATGTGGACAGAAAGGAACCTTACTTCATTGTTGGTGGGAATGTAAACTTGTTCAACCACTTTGGAAAGCAGTATGGAGGTTCCTCAAAAGACTTCACATAGAGCTCCCCTATGACCCAGCAATCCCACTTTTGGGCATTTACCCTAATGTTTACAAACAAGACCACACTAAAGCTACCAGCACAACTATGTTTATTGCAGCATTATTTACCATAGCTAAGATATGGAACCAACCCAGATGCCCCTCAGTAGATGAATGGATCAAGAAAATGTGGTATATATACACAATGGAATTCTATGCCTCCATCAAAAAGAATGACATTGCCCCATTTGTTAGGAAATGGAAAAACTTGGAAAAAAATTATATTAAGTGAAGTAAGCCAGGCCCAAAGAAACGTAGGTCCCATGGTTTCCCTTATTTGTAATATCTAGTATATGTATGAGTCAAGCGGAAAAGGTCAGATAATGTGATGTCAGGAAAATGAACCCTTAGATGTGTATTTTAATGTTTTTTTTCTTTCATGCATGTGTTTCTAACACATTTATAAGATTATCTCTTTGTTGCTTTGTATGTCCCTCCTCCACAGTATAACCCCTGCTTTCACTATATTTGATGTCAGTATAACTTGTGGAGGAGATGGGGAAAAACCAGTTGTTTAAGGATACAGGTGGACCTGTTGCAACAATGAGAAGTACAAGTTGTCATGTCCAAAACGAGCTTTACAACATTGGTGGGGGGGGGGGGGGGGAAGGAGAAGGATTGGTATTAGGGGGGGAGGGGGGAGGCTGGGAAGGGATGTGAAGGATAAACAAAGGAGGAGGCTGCAATGCTTGGTAAGAAATGTACGTATTATCCTGCCCATGTAACTGTAACTCCTCTGTACAGTATGTTCACAAATAAAATTAAATTAAATTTAAAAAAAAAAAAAAAGAAATGTTCTCCCCCAGGGTATAACCCCTGCTTTCACTGTATTTGATGTTGGTATAATTTGTGGAGGGGAAGAGAAAAAACAAATTGTTTAAATAGGGATACAGGTGGACCCACTGCAACAATGAGATGTACAAGTCATTATGATCAGGTGGGGGTGGGGTGGGAAGGGATGGGAAGGGGAAACAAAGGAGGAGGCAACAATACTTGATAAGAAATGTACTCACTATCTTGCCCATATAATTGTAACCCCTCTGTACAGTATTTTCACAATAAAAAAATAAAAATTTTAGAAAAAAAAAAAAAGCTGGGCTAGGTGTGTGGCTCAAGTAGCAGAGGGCCATCCATGAGCAAGAAAGCTGAATGAGTGCAAGACACTGAGTTCAAACCCCAGTACCTGGGCTGGGAAGGTGGCTCAGTGGTAGAGCACTTGCTTTGCATGCATGAGACCCTGGGTTCGATTCCTCAGCATCACATAGCAAAAAGAAAAAAAGCTGAAAGTGGCGCTGTGGCTCAAGTGGTAGAGCACTAGCCTTGAGCTGAAGAGCTGAGGGACAGCACCCAGGCCAAGAGTTCAGGCCCGATGACTGGACCCCCCTCCCCCCAAAAAAACCCAGTCCCACCAAAAATAAATAAGAAATTACATCGCACATTGTTGTCTTCTAGTTAGGTTTATGGTTTCACTTGTACTTAATCTTTATATTTTTCCTTATTATTCACCAAACAATAAAGTATAACTACTGGCATGGTATTTATATTTGTAAGTAACTATAGGCAATCTAGAGAGTATTTCAAGTCTACAAAAAGTTGTGCAAAGTTTTTGTTCAGCATTTTAAAAAATATTTATTATAAGGGTGATGTACAGAGAGGTTACAGTTAAGATGTGCAAAGTTTCTATGCAAATATATCATTTTACAAAAAAGATTACTTATATTTTGATTGAGGGAAAATCTGCAACTGACCCACCTTGGTTGGATTCTCAGTTAGATTGAGAGGATGGTACATAGTATGTGATGAACGATAAATTTAAAGTGCTAAACAAGTATAATTAATATGTATTAATGAAAATGTGGGGGGCTGGTAAGGTGGCTCAGTGGTAGAGCACTTGCCTTGCATGCATGAGGCCTTGGGTTCGATTCCTCAGCACCACATAAGCAAAAAGAAAAAAAAAGCCGGAAGTGGGGCTGTGGCTCAAGTGGTAGAGTGCTAGCCTTGAGCTGAAGAGCTGAGGGACAGCGCCCAGGCCCAGAGTTCAGGCCTCACGACGGGACCCAAAAAAAAAAAAAGAAAAAAGAAAAAAAAAGAAAATGTGGAAAAATTCACACAGGTAAAGTGCTAAACAAGTAGAAGATATTTTAGTGGTGATTTTTAGTGGTAAGAGTGTATTAGAGAATTGAAGCACAATAAACAGCACTTTATTATTTTTTTGCAAATTTTTTATTGTGATTAAGTGATTACATAATTTCACATATTTCATAGTATTGTGGGATAACTAAGGTTAAAGTCATAACACATTCTAACCTTCATGGGGCAAATTGTCTATTGTGGTCTATAAAGTTTATGAGTTCTATGGGCTTTGGCTATACAGTTCTTTCTTTCACATTGGGTGATATGTACATTCCTTTCCTTTTGCATAGTGTCAGCTGTTCACTCTTTCCCACTCATTCCTTCCCTCCCATCATTGCCACGGGGTTGCTTAGTTCGTTTTGATCAATGACCAGTGCAGCTGATGGGTCCCAATGTTGTATGTTTTCCCTTGTTTCCCTCTAGTTCTGTGTCCTCCTCCTAGTTTCCCTCCGATGTGCACATATATACCATATATGTGATCAGCAGCATGGGGTCATTTAGTAATGATTTGACCAGATGAATGGAGGTCCTTTGTTTCTCATGTCTTGAATAAACAGCACTTAAAAAGCAGTTAGGGAAGCCATTATAATAAAGATATTTCTAAGCCATGTACTATGTGTTAGGCTCTGATTAACTGTCATATAAGTATTCTGCCCGGGCTCATTTTGAACCTCACTCCTCAGATCTTAGCCTCCTGCATAGGTAGAATTACAAGAATGAGTTACTGACACTTGGCCAAAGTACCTTGGCAAACTTTTGAGGCAGAACCCTGAATATGTATTTTTTTAATCCATATTAATATAGGCAACCTTACTGTATGATAGTCAGCCTTCTCAGATTTTTCAGTGGTTCAAAAACACTAAGAAGACAAGCGTATGGTAGATTTAGATTTATAAAGACAAAAAAAAAAAAGCTTCAATGAGTAAAGTGCTCAGAAGTAAGAGGAATAAGTGGCAAAGAGAAAATTTGTTTTCTAGAAATTGATAATAAAACAAAAGTAGGACTAGAAAGGTTGGAAGTCAGGCCTATTTGGAATTAACCAACCTTACATTGTATTTATTAACTCATCTGTTATATGCTTCTTTACCTTTGGATTTATCTCCTCTGCTAGAAATCTCCAAGTTCCTTCTTCACCCATCCCACCCCACTCTACTCCATCTGTCTCCTCATTTTAGACCTGGGGATAAAACTGCCATCAGGAAGGTCTCTCCTGACCATGTTAGGGGTAGGCAGTCAGGAGTGCTGCACCTTCCTCCATCCTTTCATTTGGAGACTCTTTATTTTAAAGTCCTTCTTCAGAAGACAAAAAAAGAGAGATCAGAGATGAGTCTTAACACATTGCATGCACATAGGAGGTAAAGGAGGCCATGGTTCCCCGCAGAGGATGAAGATGTGTTAAACCACAAGATGAAGTTATGGAGTTTACTAAAACTCCGTATGGCAGCCCTGTTGTTGTCTCTCCATGACAGTCTAGCAAAGCAGTTTTCTGCAATCACATGTGTTTTATTAGTGAATATAAGGTGGAAATTTTATAAGTACAAAGGTCAGCAGGTACTTTTTTTTCCTTCACACGGACACAAGTGAATCTGAAGAGTAGTTTTCTGCAAGTGTGGTGCTGTGTGGCTGTCATCCCGAGGCAGGAGCACCACGAGTTTGAAGCCAACCTGGGCTACCGTACGAGTGCCTTTCTCAAAAAAGAAAAAGTTACCTAATCTTTAATTCTATTATGCTTTCTAAAATAATAAGTATAATATTTAAATACCTATGTCTTATACATGAATACATATTTAATAAAATATTTATACTAGTAATACTCCTTCACCTCCTCCTTCAGTCTCCCTAAGCCATAATGAGCTCTAGCAGGTTTAGGGTGGAATAATGGTCAGTTACTTTTTCAGAAGTTTTCGCCTCTGGGAACATCTGCCCTAATCCAACATGGCGACATCGGCTACACCACCGCACCTTCCGAGAACTGCCGGCCGAGTAGACGCCTTGTGATGACGCAACGCCTCACGCCTACAAAGCGTGCCACACAGTTTGCGCAGGCGCGGCAAGGCGGTGGGCGGAGCTGGTCGGGATGAGTGGCGGAGGGACGGAGGCCCCTGTGGGTCGTGAGACCCTCACGGGTGGCGGCGGCGGCAGCGGCAAGAAGAGGGACTCGCTGGGGACTGCGGGCTCAGCACATCTCATTATTAAGGGTACGGAGTGGCAGGGCCGTCGTTCCCCGGGGGAATTCCTGCGTAGCCCCACCTCCCAGGCGGCGACCTCTGACCTGGGCCTCGCCTCAGGCGGAGCCGGACCGGGGAGTGCGTGGAGTGGGAGGGGGCGTGGCCGTCCCCGCCCACCGCTCCTCCCCCGCCCCTCCCCCGCCCGGCTTCCGCCTTCCCTCCTCTAGTTCCGGATTCTGTTCCTCTTTAGCCTTGAGCTTTCCTGGGCCGCTTCCCGGGTCCGTTCCTCACCTCCCCCATTGGGCCCGTCTCCGGGGCCCAACCACCAGATCCGCCCATAGCGCTGGACCTCGGCGGGAGGCCAGAGCCCTGGGGGTCGCGGAGCCCCGGGGCTTCCGTTCTCCTGACCTCGTCTGTCCCTGGGTCGTGCCAGGACTACCAGACCTTAGCTTTTAGGGTGAGAAAAGCCCCCTCCCTCCACCTGCAGATGCCCGATTGTCTAGTTTTGAGCTCAGAGCAGGCCACAGCCCAGATCTCCACAGAACCTCAAGAAGGTTTAGTTCCCTGAGCTCACAGGGAGCCTGCTTCCTGAGGGAAACTGCCATGTGTCCGGTGCCTGGGCCCGGTGCTCAAGGCTAGCCCTCTACCACTTAAGCCACAGCCCCAGTTCTGGTTTTTGGGTAGTTCATGGGAGATAACGAGTCTCACAGATTTTCCTGCCTAGGCTGGATTCGAACCCCGAGCCTCAGATCTCAGCCCAGCCTCTTGACTAGCCAGGGTTACAGGCGTGAATTCACCAAATCCCCGCTGAAACTGCCGAGTTCATCGCCAACCACCTTGAATACAGTGCTAAACCTGTCCACCTTCACCCTTGTTCAATGTGGAAGCTGTTAACCCTCCTACACCCTTTTGGTACTATTAGGGAATGGTATCCTTTGGTTGGTGCCTGCTTCATTTTAATGTTATTTATCAGATTGGTAGGCAGCCCCAGCATAGCTGGCTGTGTTTAAACTGTGTTTACAATTGTCCTGTAAGTCTAATTAGGAGCTCAGAAACGTTGCGCGGGTATTACAACTAAATTAGGATTATTCATATGTACACCCAGTGAAGAATTTAACTCGTTTTTATAACTGTGGTAAAAATAAACATTAGAAATTTATCATCTTAAATGGGGCATGGTGTCTCCTTCCTGTTATCTCAACTCCTGGGGAGGATGAGGAGGATCTGTCTCAGGTGACCCTAGGCAAAAGCCAAACAATATCTAAAAATTAACAGAGCAAAAAAGGCTGTAGAGGTGTGGCTCAAGTGGTCACTACAAAACCCCCACTACAGCAGAAAAATGTATTTACCACCTTAAGTGTTTTCAAGTATGCCGTATTTTAGTGGCTTTAATAACTTAGTATAACAATAGATTCACGTTGTTGTGCCCTCATTATCCCGGTCCATCCAAGAATTCTTCATCTTACCCAACTCAAGCTTTCTATTGAACAATAACTTTCCATTCTCTGCCCATTGCAACCCACTCTGTCACCCACCAGATCCCTACTTCTGTCTAGGAATCTGACTGCTTCTGGTACCTTGTGATTAGTACCTTTTCTGGTAGCTGGCTTTTCAGTGATATCTTCAGTGTACATTCATGCTCTAGCATGTAACAATTTTCTTTTAAAACGTTTTTATTTTTGTGCCAGTCTTGGGGCTTGAACTCTGGGCCTGGGTGCTGTTCTTGAGCTTCTGTACTCAAGGCTATCATTCTACCACTTGAGGCACAGCTCCAGTTCTGGCTTTTTTGGTGGGTAATTGGAAATAAGATTCTAAAGAGCTTTACTGCTTGAGCTGGCATCTATCCAAGATTCTCAGACCTCAGCCTCCTGAGTAGCTAGGATTACAGGTGGGAGCCACTGGGTTTGGCTAACTTCTTCCTTTTTAAAGCTTAGAAGTAATCCGTTGTATGTGTACATCACACTGTTTAACTTGTCCATAGACCCTTGGGTAGCTTCTTTCCTTGAGTATTGTAAATAATGCAGCTATGAACATGAATATACAAATGTCCTTTGAGGCCTTATTTTTTAGTACTGTGGGGTATGTATCCAAATTGCAGGATTATATGACGATCTTATTTTTAACTTTCTTGAGGAATCAGCATTCCTCATTCCAGATTGGATGCACCATTTTCCATTCTCCCTAGCAGTGCAGAGTTTCCAGTTTCTCAATTCCCACCAACACTTGATATTTTCTGTCCTTGGCATTAGCCATCCTAATGGAAGTGAAATGGTCTCTCTTTGTGGTTTTGATTTGTACTTCCCTCATAGTTAGTGATCTTAATCATCTTTTCATGTTTGTGTTGGCCATTTGCAAATCTTTAGAGAAGTATCTATAATGTTCTTTTGCTTTTTTTTTTTTGTGTCGGTCGTGGGCCTGACCTCCAGACCTGGGCACTGTCCCTCAGCTCTTCAGCTAAAGGCAAGCACTCTACCACTTGAGCTACAGCACCACTTCCGGCTTTTTCTGCTTATGTGGTGCTGAGGAATCGAACCCAGGGCCTCATGCATGCAAGGCAAGCACTCTACCACTGAACCACCTTCCCAGCCTCTTTTGCTTTTTTTTTTTTTTTTAGACAATTGTGGGTCTTGAACTCTGGGCCTGGGCTCTATCCCTGAGCCCTTCAGCTTAAGGCTAGCACTCTACCACTTGAGTCACTTCTGGTTTTCTGTGGTTAATTGGAGATTAGAATCTCATGGATGTTCCTGCTTGGGCTGGCTTTGAACCATGATGCTCAGATCTCAGCTTCTTGAGTAGCTAGGATTACAGGTGTGAGCCACCAGCACCCAGCTTGCTCGTTTCTTTATCAAGCTGTTTCCTTGTTGTACTGTATGTAATTCTTTGTAATGTTGGTCTCAATTCCCCTGAAAAGGACTTTGTAAATATTTCTTCCATTTTGTGGGTTGCTTTTTATTCTGTTGATGGTGTCCTTTGTTCTACAGAAGTTTTTTTTATTTTGAGATAGATAGTACTTTTTTTATTTTTCTTTTTGACAGGGTCTTGATATGATACTTAGGAAGCCTTGAACTTATTATGTAATCCAGTTGGTCTCAAACTCTGGATCCTCCTTTCTCAGTCTAATGAGTGATAGAATTTTAAGAATGTTCCCCCCCAAATATAAACACTTAAAATTGTTAAGCCAGTTGATATTGTGTTCTCATGAGGGAGAATAGTAACTATGTATATGAAGTGGGCAACATGCTAATTAGCTTAATTGTAGTTATGCTATAATACATATATCTATCAAGCAGAAGCTGGAATTTAAGGCCTCAGACCCAGAATCCCGGGGTTCCACATGTCCGGTCTGGCCAATTTTCTGTATACCCCCCCCCCAAAAAAATGAAAACATAACAGCAAAAGGCAGATAAAGGAGATTTTGGTTAAATAGAATTGGGGGCAGAGGTAAGAGGTACAGTTAAACAGTCCAGTTTAGCTGGACTGGTTGGTCATTATCTCAGTCCTTATTTTGGGAGGGATTCTAGAGAGTTCTGTTTTTGAAGTCTTTCCCAATCAAGGTAAACTAGGCGTTGTTGGCTAGTGGGTAATCTAAGGAAGTTCTGCTGTGCCTTTCCTTGGACATATTCTCCTGTGTTCCTCCCTACAAACATGTGCTTGATAAATCCATTCTTTCTGGATTCCATGGTATCTGCAAGGCATCTGCAGAGAGACCAGCTCAGAGCAAAGAACACAGATACAACATGGAGGCAGGGATGGAAAGCCTTTCTTCTGCTTTTTGTTAATTGTGGGTCCAAGAAAAGAGTTAATGTTTTTCAGCAATAATAATTTAAATATGTTATAAAACATCACTTTGTGCACCTTAAATGAATAGTTTTTTTTTTTTTAGCTTATACTCTTCAATAAAACTGTGGTGGGTGTAGTTAAAAATGAAAGTTGAGAGACAAGAAAAAAAGAGGGAATTCCATGGATGTTTTTCAAGTTAATCTGAAATTGAGTTGTAAGTGAAAGTGCATCTAGAGCACCTTTGGCTCTCCCCACTTCCTATGCTGGGGGTTGAACCCAGAGCCTCACACATGCCAGGGAAGAGCGCTGCCGTGGAGCTATATCCTCAGCACTATTGGTTTCTTTTCTTTTCTATTTTTTGGTGCCTGTCCTGCATGAGTGCGGTCTGTGAGCATTCATACTCATGCCTAGTGCTCTACCACTTTGAGCCACAGCTCTATTTCCAGCTTTTATTGGTAGTTAATTGGAGAAGAGTCTCATGGACTTTCCTGGCCTGCCTGGCTTTGAACTATGATTCTCAGATCACAGCCTTTGCCTAGGATTACAGGTGTGAACCCCTGGCCCTGGCTTCTATTGGTTTCTTTTATGAGTTCAACTTTTTTCTTTAAGTCCTGGAATTTGAACTTGGGGTTTTGCATTTGCTAGGCACATCTTTTACTCCTTGGGCCACTCCTCCAGCCTTTTCTGCCATGGCTGCTTTTGAGGTAGGGCTTGCTTTATGCTTGGGCTGGCTTGCACCAGGAGCCTTCTTTCTCATGGTCAATGGAATGACAGATCGTGCGCCACCACGCGCAGCCTTTGAGATGCGATCTAGCAAACCTTTAGCTCTAGCTGTCCTGGAGCTGTGATCCTCCCAATCTTAGTCTCCTATGTAACTGCCCTGCTGGAATTAGTTATTCTTTTCATTGTTAAAATACTTTTTAGTTTATCTTAAGGCTTGAAGCATAAACAGATATTTGCTGAATATTTGCCATGGTTCAGTGAGCATGTAAATAGTTCATTTTAATATTTATACCCTTGGTCTTTGAAGTGTCTGGCACATGGCTGGGTGTCAGGAGGAGTAGAATGAAAACTGGTATGGCTTCCTGGAGAATGGGGTGTCTGGTTACCTTCCTTGCCTGGAGATTTGGAGTTGTGGATTCACTTATTCACTAAAATGCCTTTATAAGCCCAGATTCGGTAGTGGTGGTAATCATTTGCACATGTGCCAGTACAAGGATGTTTGAGACACCTGACATGCACATTCCCATCTGAGGTCAGACAAGGAGTACCTGCTTCTTTGTCTCAGCTCTCATTTTATGGGTATCCTTTTCAGTTTCTATATTAGTGACATGTTTTTCATGAAGCGAAAGGCTTATTGTCACTGACTTTGCTGTTTAAAATAGTCCCCAGGAATGGAGAGAGGAAGTTATTATACATTTGGGTTGTAGGAATAACTCCAAATATTAGAAATTGATTAAATATTTAGAAATACCCAATAGAGAACTTTTTTCATGTTCTCAAAACAAAGAAATGATAGTGTGTAGTCAGAGAAATGCTACTGATCTGATTACATATTATTATATGTATGTATTGATTATAGTCACACTGCATCTCATAAATATGTGTAATTATTTTGTGTCTGTTAAAAGCATGGTACTGAAATGTTGTGTAGTGTCCTAAGAGCAGGAAGTAGATATGTACTTGGTGAAAGAAAATACCTATGTTATACAACTATGCCAGCATGAGCCTTTATGCTTTTGGTGGTCAGTTCAATATTTGTGAGTCTACAGTGAAGAACAGAATCATCAATATGAATGAGAGATTGCTCTGGAAAATGCTAGAATAGTGTTTGTACTGTGTGATACATCGTCATAGGACACTGGGAAAGAAGCTGTTTGTATATTAAGGACATGAGCTTATTTTAGAAAAGGAAAACCAAAGGAGAGTATTGTTGTGTAGTGGAAAGCCAAGGAAGGCATGGTCAGGTTGCCAGGGTCAATGTGAAGACTTCAGTTAGTGCTGGCTGATATGAAAGTCATTGAACTTGCAAGAGAATCAGGTTCTGAGTATAAGGAGGCTACTAAAGAATTTTTAAAGTATCTGTTAGGTGTTACAGAGGAACAGAGTTCTGTGGAAGAGCAGGTTTTCAACTCTAGTAAGACAAAGAAGTTAGTTAAGGAAGTGTGTGGCACAAATGGCATTTCTATATGAGCATATAGTTCAGCTATAGTTAAACATTCTTGGAAAACACTGTAAAATATAGCAATTGTAAGTAATGAGAACTGTGAGTAAATGACATGGTTTATAGAGAGGTGTTACTATCTGTGTGAAATAGCCAACATAAGAGAACATCATTGTGTGGCGATAATGTAGATGTACACTTAAGTTTCTGTTACAATAACAAAATAGTTGAGACAATTTATAAAGGAGGACTCATGGTTCTGGAGATTCCAGTTCACAATCAGGTGGCTCATTTCTCTGGGCCTCTCACAACAACTGCAGTAGTACAGTACAGAGGGAACTCACATCATGAGCCAGGAGGCAGAATGAACAGAGACAGAGGGCCAGTAGGCCTCTAATCCTTTCTGAGAGTGTGCACCTGAATATCTAATGACTTCAAGTCCCACTTGCTATAGAGTCTACCACCTCCCAGGAGTTTTAAGACGTTGGAGGCAATATTTAACATCCAAACTATAGCAAAGTACTATCAAGAAAAATGTTATTTACTAAGTTGTTTTTCATGATAGGCAGAGATTGACATATTTTATTGAAAAGTTTCTGCATTCAACATCAAAAGAAAATTTTTCTTCTCTCTCTTTCCCTCTCTCCCTTTTTCCCGCCTCCCTTCCTCCCTCTGTCTCTTTCTCCCTCTCTCCCTCTGTCTCTCCCTCCCTCCTTTCTCTTCATCTCTCTCTTGCCAGGCCTGGCTTGGCACTAGGATCTACAGATCTCAGCCGTTTGAATAGCTAGGATTATAGGTGTGAGCCACTGGGACCTAATTTTCTCTTTATAGGATAATGAGAGGTCTGCAGTTCACTGTTTCTTCATGTGCAATAATCACACTGACTTCCCATTAAAGGGCTTACCTGTATATTTTGTGAAAGGTCTCTCACTTTAGAATTTGAACATTTAGGGAAGAAAAGTTTATATTTTAATTATGTTGTTTGTCAAACAACAAAAGAATGAATGTAGCATGACTAGAGTTGGATATTTGTGAAAATCTGTAGATTACCTTCTACTATTAAAATAGAATTTATGTGTAATATTTGGAGCTCCTCCAAATGAATTATTGTTAGTAGACTTGTCTTATCTTTATAATGAAACTATTTCTATAGTAATATGTCCTTCACAATCTTTTCCCCCGGGTGTGTGTGTGTGTGTGTGTGTGTATTTTTTTCCTATCTTAAACTTCAGAGCACAACTGGGGTTTTAGAAGTGATCCTTAACTACTTCTATGCAGAACTGAATTCTCTCTCCAGAGCTTCTGTGACTTTCTCTTAAATCTGGCCTCATAGATGTCTTCAAATCAGCAAACCTTCACTACTCAAGCCATATAGAAAAATACTTGTTAACCCTATATCACCTAAGAATAACATGTACAATGTGGTCTCTGAGACACTGAGGAAGAGATAATTGAGGGCTCTGTGATAAAGGATGTGATAAAAGAAGATGCCACAAGTGATTTGGGAGCATAGAGGACAATCCATGAAATAAAAATGGACATACTCCTCTTTCCCAAAGAAAGGGAAAGATTCTATCCCAGAGGAAGCTGGAAGCAGTGGATGGTGATTTCAAAGAAGAGTGTATCTAAGCAGTTTTGAAGGAGGAGGGAATTAAATAAGGTAGGGTTGGTGGAGAAGAGTTCCAGGCAGTGATAGTAGTGTGAGCTGTAGTAAGGACACTTCAGGCAGCATAGTATGTTTTTTTTTTTTTTTTTTTGCCGGGGCGGGGGGGGGGGGGGGGTTCAGTCGTGGGGCCTGAACTCTGGGCCTGGGCGCTGTCCCTCAGCTCTTCAGCTCAAGGCTAGCGCTCGACCACTTGAGCCACAGTGCCACTTCTGGCTTTTTTCTTTTTGCTTATGTGGTGCTGAGGAATCGAACCCAGGGCGTCAGGCATGCAAGGCAAGCTCTCTACCACTGAGCCACCTTCCCAGCCCAGCATAGTATGTTTGGAAAGCAGCAAATGCTTCATAATTGCTGACATGGAGAATGAGGCTGGAGCCAGTCATGGGGAATGTCAGGTTGAAGTTCAGACTATATCCTTTGGCCAGTTACACTACAAAGACTCATGTGATCCTTGAGATGTAAAGAGGTATTCTTTGCAAAGTAGCTTCTGTGCTCTGATAAAGTCCATAAACTTGCACATACACTAGGTCTTGCTTGAGCGTTTATAACTCCTGTTAGTAAAGACTCCCAGAGGTCTAAGGGAAAGGGAAGCCTTGTATCTTACAAAAACAATCTGGGTAGTAAGTTATTGAAGGATTTAAGAAAATATAGTTCTATTTACATTTTTCTACTTTAGCATATTATCAAGACATACCTTGAAATTTACTAAAATTGAATGAAGCTGGTCACTTGTACAGTAGTCCTAGCTACTCAGGAGGCCAAGATCTGAGGATCATGTCCCAAAGCTAGCTTAGGCAGGTAAAGTCCCTGAGACTCTTTATCTCCAATTTAAAAAGCCAAAAAAATAAAAAATAAAATAAAGCCAGGCACTGGTGGCTCATACCTGTACAGGAGACTGAGATCTGGGGATCATGTTTCAAAGCTAGCCCAGTCTGGAAAAGTCAGTGAGAGTCTTATCTCTTATGACCTCAACTCGCCCTCCCCCCCCCCCCCAAAATGCTGTGAGTAGAGCTGTGGCTCAAGTGGTAGAATGCTAGCCCTGAGTAAAAAAGATAGTGCCCAGGTCCTGAGTTCAAGCTGTACGACTAGCAAAAAAAAAGAAAGAAAGAAAGAAAAGAAAAAAATTCTCTGTTACATGTGTAAAGACATAAACTTTGGAGGAACAGATTTCCAATGAATTATACATGTTTTTATTTGATTTCTGCAGAAATTTTGAGGTGAGTTTACCTCAAAATTTGAACTAGTTGAAATTAAATTAAACCAGTTAAAATTAAGAACATTTTTTTTCCTTAACTGTTTTGGACCTATCAAGAAGTAAAGATAACCTTCATGAACACTCATCAACTACCTTAATAAATCATTAAAAGCTTCGCTCTGCACTTTGTTCCAATTTTAGCCATTGCCCCCCTTCTTTATTAGTAACCAGGATCCTGAATTTGATGTTTATTATTCTTTTGAATTTCTTTATATTTTTATTGCTTCTGTATGTATTTCAATAGGAAGTGTATCTTTAAAATATATGGCTTTAATTCTTCTGAAACTTGCTTTTTTATTTGACACTCTGAAATTTATCTGTGTTGATAAGTATAACTAGTGAATTCATTTTTACTCTCTGATTTGCAGTATTCCACTGTATGAATGTGTTTAGGGCATTTATTTTAATTTGACATTCTATTTATACTTAAGTAAAAATTTACAGGGGTCTTACATTCATTTCTAGGTTATAAATCAAGGCAAGAAATTATTAGGCATATAAATTATTAAGTGTATATATATATATATATATATATATGTCTTCAGTTTGATTGCATACTGCATCAAAGATAGTTGTACTAATACTAATTACACATTCATTGGCAGTGTATGTGATTTCTTCCTCATCGGTGGTCTAAACTGGATTTTAGTTTTCAGGAGGAAGGGAAAGAATAAAACAAGCTAGTAATTATGACTTTCAACATGGATTAACCCTAGATTTCATTGTATTTTTCCAGATCTTGGAGAAATTCATTCAAGGCTTTTGGATCACAGACCAGTTATTCAAGGTGAAACTCGTTATTTTGTAAAAGAATTTGAAGTGAGTACTTAAAATTTATTTTATAAAAACTCTTCCATACACACACACACACACACACACACACACACACACACACACATATTCTGCTAATATACAGAAGGTAAAAATCAGTTTTCAAATCTTGTTTCATCTCAGTGTTTGTAAAGCACACAAAGTAAAAATTATGAAGAGGTAAAAGCATTTATTCTTAATAGGATAAGAGGAAAACCAGATAGCAGGATACTTCAGTTCAAATTCTGGTTCTTAGTCTAGTATCTGTTGATCACAAGTGAGGTTTTTGTTGTTGCTGTTGTTTGTTTGCCCATCCTGAGCTTGAACTCAGGGCCTGGGTGCTTTCCCTGAGCTTTTTTAGCTCAAGGGTAGTATTCTACCACTGTAGCCACAGTTCTGCTCTGCTTCTGGCTTTTTGCTGATTAGTTAGAGAGAAAAACCTCAGGGATACTCCTGCCCAGGCTGGCTTTGAACCTTAATCCTCAGATCTCAACCTTCTGAGTAGCTAGGATTATAGGTGTGAGGCACTAGCACCCAGCCACAATTTTTTTTTTTTGTGGCTGTGGCTATTGCTGCTGCTGCTTGTTTTTGGTTTATGAAATAAGATGGGTGGGGGTGGGCGGGGAGAGCAGTTTTAGGGCCTAAGGGATATGAATATTCCAGACTTATTTTCTCTACGGTTTGTTAGAGCATCTGTACTCACTCAAGCACTCAAGTTGAAACTTGGCCATTCCATCTCCTTTAAGGCTCTCATTTAGTGACCAAGTCTGTTAGATGATCCCTCATCTGAGGATTTCTATTTCTTCTTCCCACTGTGTCTCTTCTATCGCCTAAGCCAGATCAGTTTTTAACCCTGAAGCCTTTACAGAATATCTTATAAGGTAAGGTCTCAACATAACCCTGTGAACAGCCCCTACCTTTCAAGTCTGCTCTCTGCCACTACTTACCTTGCATGCTATGTTCTGCAGCATGCAATCCTCTTTGATCTTACTCTGGCTTTGTACTTGTATGATAGTTTCATTCTGCGTTGTGTAGGAACTTTCCAAGTTACTGGTGGTAAATAGTATTACACAGTTTTGTAATTTTGAGCAGAATGAGGTTCTGTTTTTTCTTCTTTCTTACCTTTTTTTTTTCCAATCCTGAAGCTTGAACTCAGGGCCTGGGTACTTTTCCTGAACTTACTTTGCTCAAGGCTAGCACTCTACCACTTGAGCCACAGCGCCACTTCCGGCTTTTTCTGAGGGCTTCATGCATGCTAGGCAAGCACTCTACCACTAAGCCACATTCCAAGCCATGAGGTTCTATTTTCAAATAAGGCTTCACCAAAAGTGGATGTGAAAATCTTTTTTTTTTTTTTTTTAATTGTGAGAATACGGTACAGAGGAGTTGCAATTACATGGGCAAGATAATGAGTACATTTCTTATCAAGCATTGTTGCCTCCTCTTTGTTTCTCCTTCCCATACTCCCCTCCCCCCCCATCTTCGCCCCGCCCACCAAAGTTGTAAAGTTCTTTTTCTTTTTTTTTCTTTTTTTTTTTTAGCTGAATTAAGTTCTTTTAATAGATTGCATATATAGATGTTTAGCCATACTCTAAGATTACCTCTTTAAGAGTAGAACTTCATATATCCAATTTACACGCTTCAGATATTACCTTTCCTATTTGTTACAGTAAGGTCTTATATCCAAATATCCACTTGTACACTGAGAGCTTTAAGGAAGAAAAAAAAAAAGAGGACACAGAGGGAGTTCCCATTTTTAGCAGCAATGAATATCACTAACCCCTTTTTACATACTGAATTCAAGTCACTATCAGAGGTGAGTGCACCACAAAGTTACCAGGTACAAAATTGCTAGTTCATTTTTAAATTAATAATTAACCTGAAATTACCCCACCCCCACCCCATTATATCCCTTCTTATAAACAGCAAACATTTTTGCTTTTATACATAGGCTAGCAGGCTTGTTTCAATATGAAAGTGCTAATTCATTTACAGATTTTTAAATCAGTTATATAGTGCTACAATAAATGTCCAATAATCTACACGGGAACAATCTTTGATGAATGAAATGATGAAGAGAATGAATAAGGCTATCAGATTACCTTATCATATTTACATATAAAGGTTACCCAATGGTAAGAGACAGAAATTGAATACTCATAGGTGTAAAAATTACATATACCTTTGAGCTTTATACTGTAAATGAGACATTTTAAATAGTCCTGTAGCCCATGCCTATTTTTTTTTCCTCAGAAAAAGAAAAGCTGCCTTCATGACATCCCCTCGTTTCAGATTTCCACAGTGTCATTTGAAGCTTCAGAGTCTCCTCTTTGTTTCCCCTTCCCATACTCCCCTCCCCCCTTCTTCGCCCCGCCCACCAAAGTTGTAAAGTTCATTTTTCGACATAAGGACTTGTACATCTCATTGTTGCAAGGGGTCCACCTGTATCCCTAGTTAAACAATTTGTTTTTGCCCTTCCCCTTCACAAATTATACCAACAATAAATACAGTGAAAGCAGGGGTTACAGAACATAATTAAATTATTGGTGACTATTTACTTACCAGAAATAGTTCTAGTTATTAAAGGATTAATTAAAAGTGTTTTAATCCTTTAATTCTACAGAAGTGCTAAAGTACAGAGTACTCACAATAGAGCTATATATAGCATTAAACAAACTATTTCTGGTAAGTAAATAGTCACCAATACATTTATTTATGTTCTCCTCTGTGATGCTCTGTATAGAACTATATTTCTTTTCTAATGCCGTGTAATAAATCACCACACATTTTATATCTTACAACAGTACTCATTTATTAGCTCAAAGTTCTGTATGTCAGAAGTCTAGGCACAGCATAACTAGGACTTTACCTCAGGATCTCACAAAACTAAAATCAAGGTGTTGGCCATGTAGGGCTCAGGGTCCTCTTCCAAACTTACATGGTTATGGCAAGATTCAGTTCCTCAACTGTAGAAGCCACTTTCAGCTTCCAGGGGACACCCACAATCCTTGTCATGAGGCTCCTTCTGTCCTCAAAGCCATAATGGAGAAACTCTAATTCTTCATGTGCTTTTCTACTTCAGAGCTTTCTGGACAGAAGAGAGCTCGTCAGACTCTCCTGACTAATCAGGCTCCCTATAGACAATTCCTTTCAAAACAATCTGTATTTCTAAAAGTCACTTGACTACATCCTTAGGATACCTTCACTGCACACCTAGATTAGATGTTGGTTGAATTCACTAGGAAAAGGTATATGTGCATCCTGGGGATCTTAGAGGAGGCCATTTGGAATTACTCCACGAGTACTTAGGACTACCTATAGTGTTCTTGTTACTTGTTTATTGACAGTAGGGATTGTCTTTCATACTCTGTGGTAAAAATGCCCAAAACAGTGTCTGGTATTGTAGATGTTTAATGATTCAAGAGATAAGTAGCAGAGCTGGATTAAAAGTTAGATTTTCTGACATCTACTGCCCATTTCTGTTAGTGTGGTCAACTTGAAATACCCAGATGTTTGTTTTTATTGAAACAATATTTATAAATATACTTCCAAAGATCCAGTTTATATTAAGAGAAGCGTAGGATTTGGGAATTAAAGTTGGGTTATTTCAACCCTCTTTCTTTTTTGAGACTGAGTGCAGAGAACAAACACAGTAAGTCAGATGGCTAACTTCTGGCTGAGTCATCCCTAGAATACAAGTATAATTATATAGATACAATGGCATTCTTTAAATATTGTAGTTGGATTCTATAAACACATTATATTGAGAAATTGATTTTCAAAAATGATGATAAAGTAAGTTTTCCTTTTATGCTTTTGAGTATGTTACATTCAAGGTGACTTCCTGCTTGAAGAAACCTCATAAATGAGATAAAAGATAATTGCCAAGAGAAAATGAGAATTGAAGTATTTTCTGCATTGCTACACCATTAAGCCTTCCAAGAATATTTTTGGAAAGGAGGCAATACAGAAAGGTATGAAAAACACAAGCCTCAGTACTTGACATGTTTTCAAGTCCTGGCACCTCTAATTTGGCATGATTACTGGCTATGCAAGGCTCAGTTTCCTCATCATTAAAGCAAGAACAGTAACCATATGGTTTTTGAGCTTTATGAGGACTGACATTTTATTTCATGGTATATAGGCATTAAAAAGTTATTATTAAGAAAGGTGGCAGTAAATACAAGCAAATAAAAGTTTAATAAGTCAGAATTTGCAATAATTATGAGTTTGGGTTCAGTTTATTATATCTCTAGGTAAAATATTATCTCAACAAGTAACATAAGCATTATCTTAGAAAATGTTTAGTAAATAAATAAAATTTCCCCATTGGGCATGATAGACTCAATCATAACTGTATAGACTCAAACAATATGTATTGGTCAGCTGGGCATGGGAGCACTGGGGAGATGGAGGCAAGAGGGGTCAGTGTA
Source organism: Dipodomys spectabilis (assembly GCF_019054845.1). Taxonomy (NCBI): domain Eukaryota; kingdom Metazoa; phylum Chordata; class Mammalia; order Rodentia; family Heteromyidae; genus Dipodomys; species Dipodomys spectabilis. The sequence goes on from NW_024870781.1 coordinate 541,281, forward strand.
GCCTGGGTTACGTATAAGGCTTTGTCTAAAAATAACCATAGCAAAAATGGGTTACGTAGTAAGGCTTTGTATGAAAATAACAATAGCAAAAATGTATTTAAATGTTTGTTTATGTAAAGCAGTAACTAAAGATATTTTTGTGACTGAGATGTTAACTACAGAGCCTCCCTTCACCGTTTTTATGCTATGATCTCCACAATTGGCAGAACTTTCCTATACATCAAGCTTATTAGCACCCTTTTCTGAATGTTACCCTGTACCATTTCCCTTCCTATTAGATGGGGAAAAGTTGAAAGTATTTTAGAGATTTCAGCTCTGAGTACTTTACTTAACTTTCAATATTTATACTTCTGTCCCACTGTTGCCCCGTGTTAATAGAAGTGGCCTTTCCCAGGAAAGCTTACTGGACAGGCAGCAATGTTAAGGCAGTACTATTCAGGTGAAGCTCTCATCAGGAAAAAATGGGCTAGCAGTTAAAAACTAAAGTTGTTTATATATTAAAAAGATTTAATGTGAATGGCAATGGATTCTCTTTTCTTTATAAAAATTCCATTTATAAAACAGTAAGTGCCACATGGTGGCAGCATTTCTTAACTTACTGAATTACTGTTTGTTTTCAGAAGTATTTAAGAACAGTTTTTCTCTTGACATTACATAGTTTGTCCTTCCAGTGAAATTCCAGTGAAAATTATAAAGAGATTCAGAAGAATCTTACTTTTCAGGTAGTGTACTTCAGTACTTGTAAGGATGGACACTGTCTTCTGATCCATTTTCTTTCTAGCTATAGAATGACCTCCATTATGACCTTTTCTGCATGGAGCCAAAGAGACACATATGTTAGTTAATCAACCAGTATCTATGATGTGCCCATAGGGTAAATATTCCTGTAAAACTTCCTTATGTAGTCTTTAACAAGCCTCATTCATTAACTACTTTATTGAATAGTTATGGAATACCAGAATAAATCAGTAGGAATGTGTTTAGTTATTAGTAATGGAGTACTGGAAAATAGTGGTATCCATGAGTGTTTGGTTTTCTTGCATGATCACCAGGGACCAGATTTAGTTAGCTTCAAACTGGTATGATAGCCCTGAAGTCACCTTCTTCCAGTTCTACCTTCTGTCTCCCTGGCATATTGCCCTCATGCTTACAAGTGGCTTTTGGAGCCCAACATTATAATTGCTTCTCATGTGGTAAGCAGGAAGACAGGTGGGAAATGGTGGGCAGGCTTGGTTAGGGCATGTTAGTACTCCAAATACAACATGGTGGTGGATGAAAGAGTAGAATGGCTACAGAAATGTTTGTCTAGCCAGGTATGTAAAAATGAGTAAGCCATGTTCCTCATTATCAGGAAGTGTGGACAGTTACCAGCTTACAGAATTTACGAGAAGAAATACATATAATGAATCTATTGCTGTAGATATTATAATAAATAAACCCAAAGTACTTGAAAATAGGAGGAAACTACTAGCAGAGTGCTGCAGAAAACTGTCAGAGAAGCCATGATGTTTGAGCTGAGAAAGAAAAATTGGTTATTAGAGGCCAAAAAATGTTAAATGTATGGTAAATATATTAAGAGGAGGCATGTTAATACATTCAAATGTAGTATAAATTAACAGAAAATTCCTTAAATTAGAATTAGAATTTCACTTGACAATTTGATTACAGTTTTAGATTATTAGAGAAATAGACTAAATATCAGAATATAACTTTATATTATTAGAGTGGCTACTCCATATAGTATGTAACAACTTAATAGATATATAATGTGGTTTTAAAAACTTATGGGACTGAGTGGGCACTGGTAGCTCACACCTGTAATCCTAGCTACTTAGGAGGAGTCTGAAAACTGAGGATTGCTGTTCAAAGCCCTAGGTCTGGCTTCTATGATGCCAGAAACTACCAGAGGAAGGGAAGAGAAGGAAGAGGAACGTGGGAAAGCCTGGAATGCTAGAAAACCACCAATCTCATAAAGCTTATTTGGAAACCTTGATTGGCATTCAGAGAAGAGCAGCAGATCAATAGAGGAGCCTTCACAGGCTCCATTTTATGAGTGAGGGCTGGGGCCCCCAGGAGAGGCTCAAAATGAAAGGGGGGTATAAAACTCACAAACCCAACTCCCTTCTAGGACAAGGTCTGCACTGTGGAGAAGCTAGGAAATTGAATTTTGCTTTGAAGTTAGTAAGGTTATTTGCCCCCCCCCCTGCCCCCTCCACACTGAACTAGAGAAATAGTAACTTCATTTACAACTGAGCAGAAGTTATTCAAGGCATTGGTGGCTCACTAATCCTAGCTACTCAGGAGGCTGAGATCTGAGGATCATGGTTTGAAACCATCCCTGGTAGGAAAGTCCATGAGACTCTTCTCTCCAATAAACCACCAAAAAGCAGAAAGTGGAGCTGTGGCTCAAGTGGTAGAGTGTAAACCTTGATCAAACAAAAGAAGCTCAAGGACAGCACCTAGGCCCCAGGACAGCACAAAAAATTAAAAACTGAGAAGTTAAATTCCATACAAATTTATTAGAGAATAAAAGGAATGAAAAGCAGAATAACAAAGATGACCATAAAGAAATATAAAACAAGAGCTCAATACTTTATTATTTATTTATTGGTTGGTTGTGGGGCTTGAACTCGGGGCCTGGGCACTGTCCCTGAGCTGTTTTGCTCAAGGCTAGCACTCCACCACTTTCAGACACAGTGCCACTTCTGGTTTTTTGGTGGTTAATTGGAGATAAGAATATCATAGACTTTCCTGTGGCTTTCAACTACAATCTTCAGATTTCAGCCTCCTAAATAGTAGCTAGGATTACAGGCATGAGCCACCAGTGCCTGCCAAGAGTTTAATATTTTAAAAGAGCTTAAGGAGCTGAGAAAATTATAGAAGGAAATGATAAGTCAGAATTGTAAAGACATGGGGCTGGGAAGATGGCTCAATGGTAGAGCGCTTGCCTTGCATGCCTGAGGCCCTGGGTTTGATTCCTCAGCACCACATAAGCAAAAAAAGAAAAAAAGCCAGAAGTGGCGCTGTGGCTCAAGTGGTAGAGCGCTAGCCTTGAGCTGAAGAGCTGAGGGATAGTGCCTAGGCCCAAAGTTCAGGCCCCACGACCAGACCCAAAAAAAAAAAAAAAAAGAATTGTAAAAACATATCCACATTTTTTGTATAGAATAGAAATGTAAAAGTTAAAGCTGAATTAACAAGGCCTGGGTAACAGAAGAGATCAGAGAAGAAATAAAGCATTTCCTACAACTCAATGAAAATGAAAACACCTCACAAAGAAACTTGTGGGACACAGCAAAAGCAGTCCTGAGGGGCAAATTTATTGCCCTCAGTGCCCACATCAAGAGAATGGAGACAGACCAAGTAAATAATCTCATGTTGCAACTAAAACAGCTAGAAAAACAAGAAAAAATGGGACCTAAAGCTACTAGACGAAGCCAGATAACCAAATTGAGAGCAGAGATTAACCAATTAGAAAATCAGAAAACCATAACCAAAATAAACCAAACAAAAAGCTGGTTCTTTGAAAAAATAAACAAAATTGATGGCCCGTTGGCAAGATTAATTAAAAAAAGAAGAGAGGAAACCCATATTAATAGGATTAGGGATGCCACGGGAAACATCACAACACGTACCCAAGATATCCAAACAATTCTAACAGACTACTTTCAAAAGCTATACTCTCTAAAGGAAGAAAATCTGGCGGAAATGGATGCATTTTTAGAGAAATACAAGTTACCCAAACTGAGCAAAGAAGAAGTTAACCAATTAAATAAGCCAATATCCTATAATGAGATACAGGAAGCTATCAAAAGTCTTCCAACAAAAAAAAGCCCAGGACCAGATGGATTCACAGCAGAATTCTATAAGACCTTTAAAGAAGAACTAATACCCATACTCCTCAAGCTCTTCAGAGAAACAGAGAAGGAGGGAGCTATCCCAAACTCATTCTACGAAGCCAATATCACACTCATCCCCAAACCAGGCAAAGACCCAACCAAAAAGGAGAATTACAGGCCAATCTCCTTGATGAACACAGATGCAAAGATCCTTAACAAGATTCTAGCTAACAGAATCCAGAAACACATAAAAAAAATAATACACTATGATCAGGTAGGCTTCATCCCAGAGACACAGGGATGGTTTAACATACGTAAGTCAATAAATGTAATCCAGCATATCAACAGAGCCAAGGTCAAGAATCACATGATTATCGTCACAGATGCAGAAAAGGCCTTTGATAAAATTCAACATTCATTCATGCTAAAAGCTCTGGAGAAAATAGGAATAGAAGGAACATTTCTAAAAACAATAAAAGCCATTTATGACAGACCAATAGCCAATATTATACTTAATGGGGAAAAGCTACAACCAATCCTCCTAAAAACAGGAACAAGGCAAGGATGTCCACTGTCTCCACTCCTCTTCAACATAGTCCTAGAACCCTTAGCCAGGGCAATAAGGCAAGAAAAAGACATTAAAGGGATCCGCATAGGGAAAGAAGAAGTGAAACTATCCCTTTTTGCAGACGACATGATACTATACCTCCACGATCCCAAAAACTCCATCCCCAAACTTTTAGAAATCATAAGTCACTTCGGCAAAATAGCAGGATACAAAATAAACCCACAAAAATCAGTTGCCTTCCTATACACTGATAATGCACAGGAAGAGAGGGAAATAAAGGGAGCAACCCCATTCACAATAACCTCCCAAAAAATAAAATATTTAGGAATTAACCTAACCAAAGATGTAAAAGAACTATTTAATGAGAACTATAAAAAGTTAAAGAAAGAAATTGCAGAAGACACTAGGAAATGGAAAGACCTCCCATGCTCCTGGATAGGCCGACTTAATATAGTAAAGATGGTGATACTTCCAAAACTAATATACAAATTCAATGCAATTCCTATTAAAATCCCAATGACGTACATCACTGAAATACAGAAAACAGTCCAAAAATTTATATGGAACAACAAAAGACCTAGAATAGCCAAAACAATTCTAGGGGATAAAGACAATATGGGAGGGCTATCCATGCCGAACTTCAAACTCTACTACAGAGCTATAATCACAAAGACAGCATGGTACTGGCACAAAAACAGACCCGAAGACCAATGGAACAGAATAGAAGATCCAGATATAAATCCACAGGCCTACAGCCAGCTGATATTCGACAAAGGAGCCAAAGACATACAATGGAAGAAACACAGCCTCTTCAACCGCTGGTGCTGGGAAAACTGGGCAGCCACATGCAGAAAACTAAAAGTGGACCCCAGCCTCTCACCATGCACCAACATCAACTCAAAATGGATTAAAGACCTTCACATTAAACCTGAATCTCTGAAACTACTACAGGACAGAGTAGGAGAGACACTTGAACTAATAGGCACAGGAAGGAACTTCCTGAACAGAGTCCCAGGGTCACAACAAGTTGGAGAGAGACTCGACAAATGGGACTACCTTAAAATAAAAAGCTTCTGCACAGCTAAATCTATCGCAACTAAGCTAGAAAGACAACCAACTAATTGGGAAAAAATATTTACCAGCAATATATCAGACAAGGGGTTAACATCCTGTATATACAGGGAACTCAAGAAACTAATCCCTCCCAAACCTAACAAACCAATTACTAAATGGGCAAGGGAACTAAAGAGGGACTTCTCAAATGAAGAAATAAAAATGGCAAAGAAACACATGAGGAAATGTTCATCATCCCTGGTGGTGAAGGAAATGCAAATAAAGACAACCCTGAGATACCACCTTACCCCAGTCAGAATGTCCCACATCCACAAATCAGCCAACGACAAATGCTGGAGGGGATGTGGAGAAAGAGGAACCCTGTTACACTGCTGGTGGGAATGTACACTTATACAACCACTTTGGAAAGCAGTCTGGAGGGTCCTTAGAAAGCTAAAGATTGACCTCCCTTACGACCCAGTCATACCACTTCTAGGCATCTACCCTGAACAACAGGAACCAATATACAAGGACACGTGCACCTCCATGTTTATTGCAGCACTGTTTGCAATAGCCAGGATATGGAAACAACCTAGATGCCCCACCACAGATGAATGGATCCAAAAATTGTGGTATCTATACACAATGGAATATTATGCAGCCATTAGAAATGACAAAATAATGGCATTTGCAGGGAAATGGATGGAGCTAGAAGGAATCATGTTGAGCGAGGTAAGCCAAGAACGAAGAGACAAACGGTACATGGTCTCCCTGATAAGTGGATGCTAAATCCAAAAGGTTAGGTGATACGATAAAACTAACAGGACTTAAGAAACAAAGAACTCCCGCTCATCTGGTTGAACCACTACTAAATATCCCCATGCTGCTGATCACAAATATGGTATATAACATGTGAACACTGTTATATATTACAGACTGTGGTAGACAATTTGCTCCAGGGAAGTTAGAATGAACTTGTGACTTTGAAATTATGTAATCATTTAATCACAATCAAAAAAAAAAAAAAAAAGAACCTCGGGGAAGGGAGGGAGGGAGGGGATGGTAGGGGGAAAACAATGGAGGGGGTAACAATGTTCAAGAGGAAGTGTACTCATAACCTCACTCATGTAACTGTAACCCTCTGTATAGTAGCTTTACAATAAAAAAAAAAAAAAAAAAAAAAAAAAGTCCTCCATAGGGTATAGAAAAAAAAAAAAAAAGTTAAAGCTGAAGTGAAAGTATTCAGGAAAAAGACATGTTAAAATTTATTTTGAAGGTGAAAAATCCAACAAGAATAAGTTAAATTGAGAATAGAAAAATTTAGCTGGGCCGGCCCCTATCCTAGCTTACCTGAGAAGCTGAGATGTAGGGGAGATTGAAGTTCAGGACCATCCCTGGATCTACTTGAGACCCTTAACCAGACCAGCCTAGTCAGAAAAGTTCAGAAGACTCCCATCTCAATGGAAAGAAGCTGAGTGTGGTGACACATACTTATCATTCCAGCTACAGACCTAGATGGATTACAGTACTAGGAAGTTTTCCAGGCAGGAAACAAGGCCTGATCTAGAAAATAACCCGTGCAAAAAGAGCTTGAGGCTAGGTTCAAGTAAGTGGCTGGAGACATAGTTCAAGTGGTGCTTGCCTAACAAAAATGACTTCAAATCCCTGCACCACTTTTAAAAAGCAAAACAAAGAGACAAATCACCAGATACCAGGGGTCACACCTCTATCCTATCTAATCAGGAGGCTAAGAATAGTGGTTCAAAGCTAGCCCAGCTAGAAGAGTCTTATTTCTAACCAGCATTTTGCTAGACTGGGATTATGGCTCAAGTGGTAGAATACTGGCCATGAGTGAAAAAGCCCAGTGAAAGCACAACACCCCGAGTTCTAGTTCCACTGCCAGTACAGAAGGAGAAGAGGGGAAGAGAGGAGAGGGAAAAAAGGAGAAAGGTTTTATTAATTATTATTATTCCATATTTTTAAAAATTTATTATTATAATGGAGGTACACAGGAATTACAGTTTCATAAGCTAGGCAAAGAGTACATTTTCTTTTGGACAATGTCACCCCTTCCCTTACTCTCTTCCACTATTATTATTTTTAAAATTATATTTAAATTGATATACAAAGGGATTTCAGTCCAACATGTCAATTTCAAGAAAATATTACTGAAAGAAAAATATTGAAAAATATTGAAGAGCATTCTGCTTTCTGGGAAGATTAACCTGGAATAGCCAACACTAAGGATTTTCCACTAGCACTACTGGGCTTTAAAGAAAACAGGAGTCTTCCAAGCATCCAGGAAAAATGACTAAGTTCTTTATTAGAGGAAGAAAATCCAGTTGTTAACAGACTTATTTGTGTTATGCTAGAAAGCAAGGGAGCAACAATAAGAGCTTTTATATCTACCCCAACTGATCCCTAGATATAGGAACTGCAAACACTTAAGGTTACATGAGGACTGTAGAAATGCTGTACAAATGAGCTTTTCCTGAGGAATCTATTGACTATTGTAGAACATAGTTTCAGAAAACCGAACTGACTGTAGATACTCTTTCCTAATAAAAGTTTCTAATCATTAGTATGTGGTTAGTTAAGACTTAAGAAGGGTGTCAAGAGAGAATGTCATGTGCAGTGACTGTACTGACAGTGATCATACCATATAACTTATCAGAAACTAGAAGCAGATGGGGAGGGGGTGTGTGCAAAGTAGGGTATCTTCACTAGTTAACTCAAATACTAAAACTCTGATATTGAGGGATGAGGAAAGATTAGAGCAAAAAAAAGTTATCACCTAATATTAATATTCCTTATAGTGAGAATAAATGGATGTTGGGCCCCAACATGGAGGTTATTATGTACAAGGATATAATATAAATTATTAGTATAAATATCCATGAGAACAACACTGCTCATTTCTGAAAATATAGTCTTTAAGTTACAATTGATTTAGGATTGTTTGCCTTTATGTTGGCACAGAAGTAACTTTCCTCTGAATATTTTGAATTTGGATTCTTTCCCAGGCTAGTGATAGGTGACCCAATCTCCCCTGCCCTGATTGGCAGAACAGTGAGCCACAGCTCTTAATCAGCTATGAGATCTCTGGAGGAAACAATCAAAACTGCAGAGGACTGGTTGCTAAGCTAGTGAGCTCTTTGGTTAGGTCTAGTCTGTGTGCATTTGATTTATAATGTTTTCACCTTAACGTTGGTTTGGGGGGATGTAACCCTCATCATAAGCTTCTCTATTTTTTAGAAAGTACGATTAAAAAGAGAGCAAATAGACCACATTATCACCTAGAGATTATACGTACTAAATATATGTATACAGGTTTAGATCCTTATACGTAAAACAGTTGTTGGACACATTTTTAATTACCTGAACAAGAAGAAAATGATGGAGGAAATAGGGTGCGAATAGGTATAGAAGTTAGACACCTTTCAGCATATTTTGTCTTATAGATGTAGTTTTGGAGCAATGTAAGTATTTTATGTAATTTAAAGCAAAATTTAAGAAACAGTCACTAAAAATCAAGTCAAATGTATGAAGAAAATATGTTTCTGGTTGGTAATATTGTGACTCAGAAATTATTACAAGTGACATTAAAATACAATTATTTTACTATATACTTTTAATATAATATACCTTCAAAAGGTAATAAAATTTTGTAAAAATACTTTATAAACTATTTTCAGTAATCATTGTGTCAATGTTGATATTGATATTTTTAGTTAGTCAGCAATAAATTAAATGAGAAATTGTAATAGTCTTTGAAAACTGTAAAGAAACAGAATAGACAGTAATTTTTTTTTTTTTTTTTTTTGTGCTGGTCATGGGGCCTGAACTCTGGGTCTGGACGCTATCCCTCAGCTTTTTAGCTTGAGGCTAGTGCTCTACCACTTGAGCCACAGCATCACTTCCATCTTTTTCTGCTTAAGTGGTGCTGAGGAATTGAACCCAGGGCCTCATATATGCAAGGCAAGCACTCTACCACTGAGCCACCTTCCCAGCCCTAGAGACAGTAATTTAAAATTCTATAGTCCTAAATTTAAGTTTGACTGTCAATGTTTAGTTGTATATCATGTTTTTTGGGGTAATTTTTTAGACAGCCTCTCCCAATGTAGCCCAGTCTGGCCTCAAACACATATGTCTCTTGCCTCTGCCTTCCAAGTATTGGGATTACCACATCCATCTTATTGTTAACTCTGAATTCTATCTCTTAATACAAGTGGTGGATCAAAAGCAGAGTACAGGATGATGTGGAACATCAGGTCATACCAGAAAGCAAAGATTTAACAATATTGGAGTTCTGTCTGAGAAGTCTCAGAATTGGCTCCCAGGGCCAGTTTGAACAGGCTCCCACCAGCCAGAGCTAGGACAGTGTGAGGAGTAGTGTGATGAATTCGAGGGAGTCAAGTAAGTTTAATGCTAGGAGCTGTGAAGTTGTACACAAGCAAAAACTCTTTCCCATCACCCTTTGGACTAGTAGGGAAATAATTCAGGGAAAAATCAGGTGTCATCTTTCACCTTCCATATGTGAGCATTTCTCAGAGTAATCATATAGTTGTTGAGGGTCAGTTTCTCTTACCAAAGTATTCCTTCTAATAAATAAAGATAAAATGCTACCAACATTTTGTTGAGAGTTCATAACCCACCTCTGACCTTTACATGCAAACAGAAATGAAACTAAATCCTGAATCTTTAGTTCTGATGATGTACAGGAGATGGAAGAGACAAAAGAGTATGTTAAATTAAAACAGTTTATGGCTCATTACAGAACAAATAAATGGCATTTCAACAAATTGCTAGGAAAGAACATGATAGAAAAATATGTAGATTAAGAATTATGAAGCATCTGGGGCTGGGAAGGTGGCTCAGTGGTAGAGCGCTTGCCTTGCATGCCTGAGGCCCTGGGTTTGATTCCCCAGCACCACATAAACAAAAGGAAAAAAGCCGGAAGTGGAGCTATGGCTCAAGTGGTAGAGCGCTAGCCTTGATCTGAAGAGCTGAGGGACAGCTCCCAGGCCCAGAGTTCAGGCCCCACGACCGGACCCCCCCAAAAAAAAAAAGAATTATGAAGTATCTTAACCATTGTATCTTAACCAGATGCAATATATGAATTTTAATTAGTAGAAATAAAAACATTTATAGGACATTTGAGGGAATATAAATACTGCTTTGATATTTAATGATATTAAAAAAGTTGGCTGAGCTCCAATGGCTCACAACTGTAATCCTAGCTACTCAGGAGGCTGAGGTCTGAGGATATAGATTTGAAGCCAACCTGGAAGGAAAGTCCATGAGGCTCTCATCTCCTATTAATTACAGAAAAAGCCAGAAGTGAAGCTGTGGCTCAAGTGGTAGAGTGCTAGCTTTGAGCAAAAGATGCTTAGGGACAGGCCCTGGCCCAGAGTTCAAGTTCTTGGACTGGCAAAAAAAAAAAAAAATCATGGTGTGTGTGTGTGTGTGTGTGTGTGTGTGTGTGTGTGTGTGTGTGTGTGTGTGTGTGTGTGTGTGTGTGTGTGTGTGTGTGTGTGTGTGTGTGTGTGTGTGTGTGTGTGTGTGTGTGTGTGGAGAGAGAGAGAGAAAGAGCCTTATTGTATCTTTTTTTTTTCCTCCTAGGAGGAAGGCATATGTTGACATAATTACAGTAAAATGATATAGTATCTGGGATTTGCATCAGATTCTCTAGGGGAGATGAGCATAGTGTTATAGAAGGAGCAAAATCAGTCATGAACTAAGAATAGTTGAAGATTACTGATAAGGCCTTGAGGCCCTTATGTTATTCTCTGAACTTTTGTTAAATTCTAAATTTGTCATTATAAAAATTGTATAAGAAGCTAGCCACAGCAGTTTCATAAGAATGACTTAAAAAAACAAGTCAAAAATCCAAGCTTGCAATAGACATTTTCAAATTTACTGTCACAATATAAAATGCTTTATATTAGTTTTATGTTTGTAGGAAAATTTCAGAGATAGTACAGAGTACCCATATACTTTTAACCCATTTTTCCCATTATTAATGTCCTGTATTATCATGACACATTTGTCAAAACTAAAGAATTCATGTTGGTATGTTACTATTAATGAGATACCAGATTTTATTTAAATTTCACCAATTTTTCTATTATAGTCTTCTTTCTATTGTGGCTCTACTCAGGGTACCACTTTGCATTTAATTGTCATGCTCCCTGGTCTTCTTTGGTCTGCGTTGGTTTCACAGTCTTTCCTTGCTTTTCTTGACCTTGACAGTTTTGTACTCAGCAGATATCGTACAGGATGCCTCCAATTTGCATTTGATGTTTTTCTTAGGATTAGATCAAGTTTATGGATTTTCAGGGAAAATACCACAGAGATTAAAGACACATCTCTCCATATCTCATTTGGAGGCTCATGTTATCAATGAAGTGTCACCTAACTCTGTGAGCCGTCAATTGTACAATTGAGATAACATTTGCCAGATTTTTTTCCCCGCTATAAATTGAAGATTTTTCTCCCTTTTCTTGTTATATTCTTTGAAAATAGTCACAAATTCTTTTTTTTGGGGGGGGGGAGGGTCCATTCGTGGGCCCTGAACTCTGGGCCTGGGCGCTGTCCCTCAGCTCTTCAGCTCAAGGCTAGCGCTCTACCACTTGAGCCATAGCGCCACTTCCGGCTTTTTTCTTTTTTGCTTATGTGGTGCTGAGGAATTGAACCCAGGGCCTCGGGCATGCAAGGCAAGCACTCTACCACTGAGCCACCTTCCCAGCCCGATAGTCACAAATTCTTGATCACATTCAAGTTTGTGGACACTGGAGGGTGCTTAAGCCTTACTTTTGGGGGAGAGGGCTGTGACAGAGTCTCCCCAACCACCCCCAGTTTCAGTGACTCACTAGAATGCACAAGACACATCATATGGACATATTCATGGCTAAGTTTTATCCTGGAAGAAGGATTCAGAGCAAAATGAACAAAGGAAGAGAGGTACATGGAAGAAGTTTGGAGCAAACCAAGTGGGATCTTCCAAGAGGCTCTTCCCAGTAGAATCCCAGAGGAAGTGCACCATACCCCCAGAAACTGATTGTGGTAGACCATATAAAGTGCAATCTACCTGGAAGCCTGAAGCCTGCCCAAGCTTAGGAAGCCAGTGTTTGTATAGGGCTAATAATGTAGGCATTGTCTACATGTACCAGGATTCCATGCTCCCAGAGGAAAGAGATGTTCAGCACTAACCACATTCTTTGTACAAACAGCTTAGGCATAGTGAGCCCCTTATAATTTGTGGAAAGTTCTGTACCAGTGTAGAGAATTGTTTACTGCTCAAGTTTCCAGTCTCCTCTAGGGCCAGCCCTGAACTTTCTAAGCATAGGCTTTCACTGTTCAGTTTTTTCTGTGTGGAAAGTATCTATAATCTATTTACTTTTGTCATCTCTTATTTTGAGAGAAAAGGAATCAAAAAATGTAATACATAATAATAGAAGCAAATGGAGTTTGAAATCAGATAAAGCATCTGATTTAATGAAAGGGTGTCTTTTGGCGAAATAGGTAAAAATTTAAGCCTCTGTTCTTTTAATGTTTTATTGCCCATTTTTAAACATTGCTGTGAAAATATTAGTCATATTGCAGCTCCTGGGAGCATTTCATAATAAAAATAAAAAAACGCCTCTAGGTTGCAACCTCACTGATTGCCAAATAAGTAGAAGAAAGCTGTGAAAATTTCAGTAATAATAGTAACATAACCAAGATTTAGGTGGGAACCTCAGAAAGTAGTTACTAAGACTGAAGACACAATCTGTACTAGTCATTTGCTTTGTTTTAATAGGAAAAACGTAATCTGCGAGAATTGCGGGTTCTTGAAAACCTAAAGAACATGATCCATGAAACAAAAGAACATACTCTTCCCAAATGCAGAGAGACAATGAAGGACAACTTGGAGGAAGTTCTCCAGAGATGTAAGCCAGTGACTTCTTTGATTTTGATTTTAACTTGAAATGAATGCTATACCAGAAACATTTTCTTGACTGTTACAGTGGGAAATAGAAAGAGGAAATTCCAAATGGGACTATATGGGAGGGAAGCCCAGTCACAGAAAGTACTTGTCTGGTGGTGGTTGTATGTTGCCAATGATGGTAAGAACATTAATCTTCAAAACAAGATATGTGTATCCACAGTTCACAAGACAGTCCTTAGGATGTAAGAAAATGAAACTCTTTACCTTCAAGAAGTTAATTTATAAGAAAGTGTTTGATGAGCAGGAATTAGGACATAAATGAAGCTTCTTTTTTCAAATAAGCTATTAAAGGTCTTAGCTTTTTCCAAAACATAATCTTTTCATAATTAATTATTGCTTTACGCCATTAAGCAAAATGTTTTCATGCAAAGAGATAACTGATTAAAAGAATGTTAATGTTCTTTAATATCAAAACATCACAGAGTAAAAGAAGCTTTATTTCTGATTTCAAAATTAGAAGTTTTCAGAAATTCATGTTATATTGAGTACTCAGTTTGTGCACTGGCAAATAGTGATGGATTACTGAAGTGCAGAATGCAGGAGGATGTCAAGAGTGACCTATAGTAGACTGACTAGCAAGAAGGTAGCAGAGGGACATTTGTTAGTGATGATGGTCCTTAAGTTTGTGTGTTAGTCCAGCTTAATGGTCTTTTGTACTCTAATGCTAATAGAGGCTGGAAAAGCTCCAGCTCATATTTGGTTTCTTTGAGTGGAACAGCAAAAAATCTAAAATTGACTTGAAGCTTTTGCATTTTATTACAAACATACTCTTTTCTCTAATTCTTCCATATCCTTAACCCTTACAAGCATTTTAGATCCTAAACTAAAAGGAAAACTCTCATCTTTATTCATCAGAATGTTTATGTGTGAAACAAGATGAGCCTGTAATGTCTTTCCCACACATTAGGTATATAAAAGTAAACAGTGTGGGTCCCTTGCCATGGGATGCCTGGCACTGCCTCAGGACGTGACCCTCAACAAGGCTATGCAGATGTGTCTCTCAACCTTGGAGCAGAGCCATGAACAAAATACATCTCTTTTCCTTATAATTTATCTGTTGGCTTCAAGATGGGATGTAAGGTTTTTGTTTTAATCTAGGAAAGATCTTCTTATATGGGTTATAGGTGAATGCTGTGTCTCTCAACTGGACAACAGGACTTCTAAGAATTTGAAGGATTTTGATGTATCACGTCCTGTTGTCATTTTATCACTGTTTGCAGTTGTACCAAATAACACCAAGCCTTGGGGATCTCATGCGTATATGATAACATTGAAAGCTCTAGATATTAGTCTGAATTCACATCCTCTGGAATGGTGGAGTATATTTGTAAAGCTGTGTCCAGTTGTACAAATAGTAAACGTATTATGAGAAGCAATCAGAAGTCTAGGGGTACTTTGTAGCAGTGCTGTTGGAGAAGGGGCTTAGGTAAGAGGACCCTACGAAGTGACCAAAGAGAACTTGGAATTCAGGTATCCAGGCAGCCACATTCTAGAGCTTGCCCCAACTGGCAAACTTGTCCTGTGATAGCAAAGAAAATGGCATATTTTCTTGCTGCTTTCTGGTTTTTTTTTTTACTGGTTCAGACTCCAGAAGATCCTGCAGAGAATGCCTCTAGACATTGGATCCACCCTGGACCCAGACCTTAACCCCAAACCATACCCTGAAGAAGTTTCTAACCCTTTACATATAGAGATTGGCAGTGACACCTGGCAGCTCAGATGAAGACAGCAGGGATCCAGACACTGCTCAGACTCCTCCAAGCCAATCCTAGGTACCAACAGTGGTGGGTGCCCAGTCGGCTGTGCCCATTCCACTGAAAAGAAAACTGTGTTAGGCTACAGCAGCAGCTGAAAAATCAGCATGTGCTCTAACTGCCATGGATGCCAAGATGCCCACTTTATCTCAGATAGATAGAAGCTCCAGCTGGGCCTGCAGAAGAGCCATCTTTGCTGTGTACCCACATGGATCAGTCCATAGCAGCTGAGACATGCTCAGCTTCAACAGAGGCATCATCCCACAACATGGGAGAGCAGTTCAGCATGTTGTTGTACATGTGCCCATGGCATATGATAACGAATGAGCTCAGGGCACAGTCGATGATGCTTGATTTGCCTTGTCCTCACCACTTGAGGACAGAGTGGCAGCTGAAGGGGCACAACACAGGGCAGTTGATCTGTAGCTGGAGGATTTCTTGTTCACGGCATTCAATACAGACTGTCCTGTACTTGTGTCAGAAGATGAATAGCCACAAGAAGATGATCTAGGATCTAGTTCAGGATACCTGACACAGATCTGTGCCACCAGATGCCAAAGCACTGCTTGTGAAGAAAATCCTCTTCTACCAGTAGCCAATGTTTCAAAGGCATTCCACATTCCAGCTGATCTCAATCTTGAAGTGTTGCCCATGTCATATAGGACAAGTGGACCTCCAATCTGTGACTGTTCTTGCTGCCCCACAAATCTAGCAGGCTCTACAGACTGTCCAATATAGACCCCTCTTTACATGCAAAGGCAAATTAGCTCCAGCAGATATATCCCAGTTTGATTGCAGTTTAAGACTGGGAGCTCAATTTAGGGTGTGAAGGTAGAAACTTCGAAACTCCTGAGCTCCACTGAGCACCACCTGAAGCTCAAGTACTTAAAGAAGTCCTTTTCCCTCCTTGGAAGTTATCTGCTGTTTGTTTTTTTCCTGCACGTAATTTTATGATTGATTTTAATAAGTTTACTGTTTATTAAAAAAAGTATGAAATGTATTATAAACCTGTGAGCAGCTATTTTGACTGTTTTTATTCTCAAGATCCAGTTATATGAACATTAGCTTCTTTAAAAGCAACAAAAAGAATCACTGGATTGGGAATCTAGACTGAAAATATATTTTCTTGACTAGAACAATTAAAACACTAAATAATGAAGTTAGTAGTTTGGATTCTAACATCACTGCAATATCTGAGTCTTATTGTCATCTGTAGAAAAAAGAATGTAGAAAAAGACAATGCTGTTTGGAGTGGTTTTCCTTGTTGAACAGGAAAAGCTTCAGTACAACTCCAACATGAGGATTTTCTTGCCTGTTTTGCTGAGCATCACTGTCTGCAAGATTCAGAGTGCTTAAAAACTGACCTTGGTCTGCTAGCATTTCTAGCAAATTATTTTTGTTTAAAACGATGTTTTAACCACATGTTAACTGATATGTTAACTCATTCTATTGAATGATCAGGTAGTTGTGTCAAATTATTCATGGACTATTCATGGATTATCTTCTCATCAAAGCACATCATAAGCCTAGTGATGAATTTTGTTTTGTGCCTATCAGTAGAACAATTACACATACACACACATACACATACACACACATATATGTATATGCATGCTGTGCTTCTGCAGATGTGAATCTTACTCCACTGGTCCAAATTTGTGCACCACTGAACTATATCCCCAGCCAGGGAATTTTAATGTGTATATATTGGTATTGGGGAAGGGCCCTGTGTTCTTGCTTGGCTTTTTTTCTCATGGCTGATACTTTATCACTTTTTAGTCACAGTCAAGCCATTTTTAACAGAAAGAAAACAAAAAAAAAATCACACTAAATAATTACCTAAAAGTAATCATTGCTTTGGTGAGCTTCATTCTGAACATCTCTACATATATCCAAATAGAAGGATAAACAGAATAGACTATAGAGGTGCTGGCTGATTGGGTAGAGGGGAGATGTTATTTTATGTATCTGAAGTTTACACATAGATGTGCAGAAAGTAAGACAGTTTTACTAGAATGTGCATGTGCCTGTGTGACGCAACAACTGGGAGTGCTGAGCTCCTGGAGTAAGGTTTTGCTTAAGAGAAAACCATCTGACAGATTCTCGACTTTCTTGAAAGTCGTCCATATAGGCCGCTGAAAGCCTGAGACAGTAGGCCATCACTTTATGGCCATTGCTGCATGCCACACTAGCCAGATGGCCAGATTGCAGAAGAAGGCCTCTTCCTCAGGGAGTCACTCAGAAAGGAAGAGGCTTGCTTTCCGTAGTCACGTGATTGTTTTAGATTTTAGAGAAGCAAATTTTATTAGTTTACCAATTCAGAAAGTATTATATGGCTGAGAGGTTAAAATGCAAATTACTTCACAGGGTCTGAAATTCCAAAAAAAAAAAAAATGGATATTCTGTCCAAACATAGTATGTAATCCTGTGGAACAAAGTTCTAGCTGAATTCTTAAAGGTTGGAAGAATTGACTGAATAACCCAGTCCTATAGCTCTTTCTTTACAATAAGCTCAGGATGATCTGAAAATGTTGAAGCAAAATTGGGTTTTAGTTACATTTACGAAGTCAGTAAGAAAAGAAAAAAACGCAAGCAGGAAATGATAGAACCAGCACTTGGGAAGAATGATGTAATACTAACATGCCAGAAAGCAAGTAGAGCTAATCAACTCCTACTTTGTTTTCACTTAGAAAAAATAAGTAAAGACCAGGAACCTAATTTTCAGTCCTTAAATATTATCCTTGATACAACTAAAATTAATGATTACTGATAACCATTAACACAGCTTTTTGAAAACAAAATCCTCCTCTTCCCAGAAGCAGAGGCTTAACATTTCTGACAGAGAAATCACATTCTCTGCCCTGCTGTGGAAATCTGACCTCGTTGGGACTAGCCTGGATTGGAGTGGAAGACAGAACTGTAAAACAATTGGTGAACCTCCAGTTTAAGCAAATGCAAGTGCATGTTGAGGTACAGGTGCACACACCACTAATGAAGGAATGTCATCTTTTAGGGAAGGCTCTCCAAAGGCAGTAAACTTGAGCCGAGCTTTTGGAGGAGGGAAAGCTTTTGAAGGCACTCTCAAGCTAATACACTGCATAGAACAATAGTAGTGACATGCCTTAACAGTGTGTGTGAAGAATGCCTGAAAGTGGCTTTTATTTATTATCCCATTAAATTATTCCATCTTGTTCTGGAGTCCCATTAGTTTTTATGTTCATTTTAGGAATGAGGAACTGAGGTGCTGTGGGCCCAAGAGCAGCCATATGAACAGTGCCTAGGAATGACTCTGAGAGAGGACATCCCCAGAGCAGTCACCCTAGGAGGCTCAAGCTTAGGTTCACTGAGGCTGACTCTTAGGACTGCACATCCTTACTTGGTTGGAGTGACTGAAATTAATGTGTTAAATGAAAATACTTGAGAACTAAAGAATTAAAAATATTTTTATGAGATAATAAAAGTAGGAAAATAATTGAGCCAAGTGTTTATAAAGTCAAGAAGCATCTGGTTTGGAATGCTGTTTCCTGTACTTATTTTGCCATCTTGAATGACATACCTCTCTGGAATTCAGTTTTGTTTTTTTTTTATTATTGTGGAAATACTGTACAGAGGAGTTACAATTACATGGGCAAGATAATGAGTACATTTCTTATCAAGCATTGTAGCCTCCTCATTTGTTTCCCCTTCCCATCCCTTCCCATCCTCTCCCTGCCCCCCTAATCCTCCCCGCCCCCCCCCACGAAAGTTGTAAAGTTCATTTTCGACATAACGACTTGTACATCTCATTGTTGCAATGAGTCCACCTGTATCCCTATTTAAACGATTTGTTTTTCCCTTTCCCCTCCACAAATTATACCGACATCAAATACAGTGAAAGCAGGGGTTATATAATCTTATAAATGTGTTAGAAACAATTGCATGAAAGAAAAAAAACATTTGAATACATATCTTAGGGTTCATTTCCCTAACGTCAACTTATCTGACCTTTTTCTGCTTGACTCAGACATATACTAGATATTGCAAATAAGGGAAACCATGGGACCTATGTTTCTTTGGGCCTGGCTTACTTCACTTAATATGATTTTTTCCAAGCCTTTCCATTTCCTAACAAATGGGGCAATGTCATTCTTTCTGATGGAGGCATAGAATTCCATTGTAAATATATACCACATTTTCTTGATCCATTCATCTACTGAGGGGCATCTGGGTTGGTTCCATATCTTAGCTATGGTAAATAATGCTGCAGTAAACATAGTTGTGCTGGTAGCTTTAGTATGGTCTTGTTTGTGATCATTTGGGTAAATGCCCAAAAGTGGGATTGCTGGGTCATAGGGGAGCTCTATGTGGAGTCTTTTCAGGAACCTCCATACTACTTTCCAAAGTGGTTGAACACGTTTACACTCCCACCAACAATGCAGTAAGCTTCCCTTCTGTTCATATCCCCTCCAGCATCTGTTGTTATTAGAGTTCTTGATTATAGCCATTCTAACTGGGGTGAGGTGGTATCTCAATGTTGTTTTGATTTGCATTTCTTTTATGGCTAGGGAGGTTGAGCATTTCTGCATGTGTCTATTGGCCATCCTTCTTTCCTCTTCAGAGAAGTTTCTCTTTAAGTCTTTAGCCCACTTATTTATTGGGCAGTTGTTTCTTTGAAGATTTGTTGTTGGGGGATTTAATTTTTTGAGTTCCAGGTATATTTTAGATATGAGACCCTTGTCTGTTATATGGCTAGTGAAGGTCTTCTCCCAATCTGTGGGCTTTCTATTGATCTTGCTAGCTATGTCCTTTGCCATGCAGAAGCTCTGCAATTTCATGCAATCCCATTTGTCCAACCTTTCTTTGATTTGTTATGTTTCTAGGTCTCTATTAAGAAAATTTCGGCTGGAGCCAAGGAGATCTAAGGTTTCTCCTATTTCATCCTGTAATGTTTTCAGAGTGTCTGAGGTCTTTGATCCATTTGGAGTTGATTCTAGTGTAGGGTAATATATAAGGATCTAGCTTTAGTTTTCTACAAGTGATTAACCAATTTTGCCAGCACCATTTACTGAAGAGGCTGTCTTTCTTCCATTCTATTTTTTTAGCTCCCTTATCCAAGATTAGATGGTTATAGGTCTGTGGGTTCATTTCTGGATTTTCAATTCTATTCCATTGGTCCTGAGGTCTGTTCTTGTGCCAGTACCAAGCAGTTTTGATGACTATGGCTTTGTAGTAGAGTTTGAAATTTGGTATTAATATTCCTCCAGCACTGTTCTTTCTGTTAAGGATCATTTTTGCTATTTGGGGTCTTTTATTGTTCCATATGAATTTTTGGATTGCCTCTTCTATTTTCTTGAAGGATGTGGTTGGAATATTGATAGGTATTGCATTGAATTTGTAGATACTCTTGGGAAGTATTGCCATTTTCATGATGTTGATCCAATCCAGGAGCATGGGAAGTTTTTCCACTTTCTAAGTTCTGTTTTGATTTCTTTTTACAGGTTTTTAAAGTTTTCATCATAGAGGTCCTTCACTTCTTTGGCTAATTCCTAGGTATTTTATTTTTTGTGTGTGGGGCTATTACGATGGAGTTGCTTTCCTGATTTCAGCCACGCTTTTCTCATTGTTGGTTTTTGAGGGTTAATTTTATACCCTGCTACTTTGCGAAAGTTTTTTTTTTTTTTTTTTTTTTTTTTGGTCAGGGGGTCCGGTCGTGGGGCCTGAACTCTGGGCCTGGGCGCTGTCCCTCAGCTCTTTAGCTCAAGGTGAGCACTCTACCACTTGAGCCACAGCGCCACTTCCGGCTTTTTTTCTTTTTGCTTATGTGGTGCTGAGGAATCGAACCCAGGGCCTCATGCATGCAAGGCAAGCGCACTACCACTGAGCCACCTTCCAAGCCCCTTTGCCAAAGTTTTGAATCAGCTTGAGTAATTTGGGAGTGACAAGTTCATGTCATCTGCAAAGAGGGAGCGTTTTACTTCTTCTTTCCCTATTTGGATCCCTTTGTGTTTGCATCTTGTCTTATTGCTGTAGCTAGGCATTCTAATACTAAATTGAAGAGAAGTGGAGAGAGTGGACATCCTTGTCTCGTTCCTGAGATAAGAGGAAATGACTTTAGTTTTTCACCATTAAGTATAATGCTGGCTGTAGGTTTGTCATTTACAGCCTTTATTGTATGGAGGAATGTTCCCTGGATTCCTAGTTTTTCCAGAGTCTTCATCATAAAGGGGTGTTGGATGTTGTCAAATGCTTTTTCTGCATCTGTTGAGATAGCCATGTGGTTCTTATCCTTGGTCTTGTTGATGTGATAAATTATATTAATTGATTTGCGTATATTGAACCAGCTTTACATCCCTAAAATGAATCTTGTTTGATCGTGGTATATGATTTTTTTGGATGACTTATACGTAATTTTTAGTATGCCTGAATTTTGCCTCGTCTCATGCCCCATCACATGAAGTCTGGTGTGGAATTTTCTGCTGTATCATCATGTCAGTATTCAGAAGGTTTGGATTCAGGAGTATTTTGCTATTTAAACGAAGGATGCTCAACCTGTCTGAGCAGTTTTTTTTGTTTTTTGGGGTTTTTTTTGTCAGTCATGAGCCTGACCTCTGGGCCTGGGCGCTGTCCCTCAGCTCTTCAACTCAAGGCTAGCTCTCTACCACTTGAGCCACAGCACCACTTCCGACTTTTTTTTTGCTTATGTGGTGCTGAGGAATTGAACCCAGGGCCTCATGCATGCAAAGCAAGCACTCTACCACTGAGCCACCTTCCCAGCCCCTGTATGAGCAGTTTTGATTCTTAAAAAGTGGAAATGCCCAAATGACAATGACCCAGAGAAAGTTGAATCTTACAGCAGCAGCTAGAACGATTCAGGGGAGACAAGAGCGCAGAGGCCGGGCGATGTGTAGAAAGCTGTTGAAGTGTCTTTACTGGCAAATGCTACCTGTAGAGCTAGAGCAGTGCGAGTGCACAAAGGGAAGGGAGGGCATGAACCCAAGAAACTTGTGAAGACATGACTAACCACATATGTTGACTGTTTAGAGAACTGTGAGTTCTTGACAACTTGTCATTGAAGTTAGTACACAAATGTCTTATGGCCTGCAACTCCAAGCTCCCAAACAATGGCTGTTCAGTTTTCCTGAATCTGTATTGGCAAAATTTTTTCCCACTGCACCAGCCATCAAAACATCAGGGTTTTTTTTGGGGGGGAGAGGTTGCAGTTTTTAGGGACTAAAAAAATCTAATTAAGTCTCCTTGAAAATGGCTGCTGATTGAAAATTGTTGTCTGTTTTATTTCAGTGCAAGCTGCTAATCAAGCTGTGTGTAGACTCCAGCAGAGGGAGCAGGAACGGAAAAAGGTGAGGAAGGTAGTTGGTTGAGGGCAGGTAACTCCTGGCACTTACCATCATATAGCCTCATTGCTTTGGATAAGAACATTTTCTAAATTTACTTCTTTTTTCTTTTCTTTTTCTTTTCTTTTTGTCAGTAGTGGGGCTTGAACTCTGGGCCTGGTCACTGTCCCTCAGCTTAAGGCTAGCGCTCTACCACTTGAGCCATAGCGCCACTTCTGGTTTCCTGGTGATTTATTAGAGATAAAAGTCTCACAGACTTTCCTGCCCCAGCTGGCTTTGAACTGTGATCCTCAGATCTTAGTCTCTTGAGTAGCTAGGATTACAGGTGTGAGCCCAGCATTCTAAATTTATTTTCTTTTATGCAGTACTTTTAAAAGATATTAAAATGGCAATTTCATCACCATCAGTATTTCTATAATTCAAGTTTTAGATCTCTTTTTTTTTCCTTTTCAACATTTCCATCTTTTCCCTGAAAGTGGTATTTGTCTCATAGAAAGGAGAAAAACGTAAGACCCACCAGACTGGAATATGAATCTTTCCTTTGAGCCTGAAGCATAGACTCTATTATGTATATTTCTTCTAGAAAAGGAAGCATTCATGACTGTGGATTGGTTATTTAATGAATACTCATAGGAGTATATGAATCATTTGCTGGACAGTGCTTTGCTTATTTGAATTATATCTTAACTAAATTCAGATGTGGAAAAGTAGTGTAAGAATTTAAGTTCCAGTGATGATAATTTGATATTTTCACTTGCTGTTTTCAAAGTGTTTTTGTTATTTATTCATTGCTCTAGAGCAGAAAAGATATATCTTTTACTAATAGCAAATGTTAAAATACTAAGTCATTTTGGAAATATTCCAAAACATTTGCTGATAAATATACACACAAAAAGGAAGTGTGTTATAGTTAATTCAGACTATCATTGTATAAATACATAATAGAGTGAACCTTTGCAGAATTTTAATTTCTATATCCTTCACTCAATTCTAGATGTTGATATAAAGTGTGAAAATTCAACAATTTGGTTATTTAAGCATTACTGAAAAGACTCTGGCCATTTAGATGGACAGATGGGAAGGCTGGAAGATTGCAGCAGGCAGGCGAGGTCAGGTATCAGGGCCCTGCTAGGCACATGGATGGAATAGCAAGGCTGACTGCTCCAGGGATGCATCTGGTTTCAAGTCAGCACCATTACTGTGCACAGAGAGAACTGCAAAGGAAAGCACCGGGCGTGAGCAGCCCTACCAGGCTGGAAAGCGTATAATTCCTAACTTTATATTTTGATAGGTGCCAACTGGTATGAGAACTTTAATTTGTTAATTTAAAGACAGTTCCTACATTTCCAGAGATAACAGTTTAGGAGTCCCAAACACTAATACTAATGAAGTGTAGAATATAGGAGAAGGTTAAGGTTATGTGAGAAAGACTTGGTACAGTCTTAGCAAGAGGAGTCACTTATTAGGAAAATTGTGGCTTTGAAACCTGAGTTGTTTGGAAACAATAGTGCAATTGCTGGAAGATAGGAAGAAAGATTCTACAAGGTAAAATATAGTTCAAGGGGTAAAAAGGTGAGCAAAATCTGTATTCTGATGAAGCTGGGGTATGGATATTTTGATATTTCTGGGCATAATTGTGGAGGCTGCGGAATATTAAATAATTTGTTACTGGGGATATCAGAAACATTTCTGACTATGAAAAGCAGAATAATACAGGATATCTCAAAGTAAAAAAGAAAAAGTACATACCCATAATTTTGTAATCACAGAAGAGAGAAGATTGGAATGCAAGACTGCCTGTGCCAAAGTCCTAGATCCCATCTGAAAAACTAAAAATAAAAGGAAAAGGACTAAAATGTGGCTCAAGTGGTAGAGTGCTTGCCTGGACGTGAAGCCCTGGGTTCAATTCCCCATACCACTGGAAGAAAAAAAAAGAATGTCAGGTGGAATATTGGCTGTACATACTAACATCTGGAAATCTCTTGGCTTTCAAAATACACATAAAAAGTATTCTGCATTCCTGTTGCCTACCTGGCATGATGCTTTATGACTTAGGCAGTCTCAGGGAGTGGGCACTCACATGTTAACTTGTGTAAACTTCAGAAAGCAGTTAGAGTTTTGGTAAATGCA
Source organism: Dipodomys spectabilis (assembly GCF_019054845.1). Taxonomy (NCBI): domain Eukaryota; kingdom Metazoa; phylum Chordata; class Mammalia; order Rodentia; family Heteromyidae; genus Dipodomys; species Dipodomys spectabilis. The sequence goes on from NW_024870781.1 coordinate 565,943, forward strand.
GTTATTGTCATTTTGGGGCAGAATGAACCTAAAATTATTACATTACAGTATGGATAGTTCTTGTCATGTTGACTATGTTCACAATACCTCTGGTGCAATACCTCTGTCTACAGTAGGGAAGATAACCAACTTGGGTAAAATCACCTGGTGGTTTCTTCTGTTTCTGGTGGTTACTTGCATTTACTGGCAAATTGTACTTGTCTTTAGACAAGTCCCTGGGCTTTAAGCTCCTCCTATACAATATAAGTACCTGTTCTACTCACCTCATAGCTAGGTGGAGTAAACTGTCCTACACTTTATACAAAAAGGCTTTGTAAATGTCAGGCAGCATTTGTTGGTTACTAGCTCACTACCTTTGTGTATGCCAGAATGCTGCTCCAGGCTGAGAGTTGGCACTTGGGAACCCTACCCAGTTTGCGACTTTTCATTTCAAAACATGCTGTCCTATGGTTTTAACAAACAACCTTATTGGGTGTAGAAGCACATAACGGGCTGTAGTCCCAGGACTTGGGATGCTGAGATAGAAGAATTACTTGAGCCCAGAAATTCAAGATCTTCCTAGGCAATCTATCAAGACTCTGTCTCCAAAAAAACAAAACAAGCCAGGAACCGGCAGCCCATATCTGTAATCCTAGCTACTCAGGAGGCTGAGATCTGAGGATCATGATTAGAAGCCAGCCTTTGTGAGACTCTTATCTCCAGTAAACTACTCAGAAGAAGCTGGAAGTGGCACTGTGGCTCAAGTGCTAGAGTGCTAGTCTTGACTACAAAGAGGCTCAAGGTCAGTGCCCAGGCCCTGAGTTGAAGCCCCATGACCAGCAAAAACAAAAAAACAACAAACAAAACCCTATCAAGAAGAACATTTTAGTTTGTTATTGGCAGTATTATCTAAGGGTTGGTTGAATTCAGAACTTCACACTTGTTAAACAGAAGCTCTACCCTCACCCCTTTGTCCAGTTTTAGTTATTTTTCAGCTAAAGCCTTTGATTTTTGCCTGGAGCCAGCCATCATTCTCTCACCTATAGCTCCAACATTGCTAGGAGTACGATTATGGGGCATCATGCCCAACATATTTGTTGAGATAGAAGTTTCTTTTACTAGGGTTGGCCTCAATCACAATCTTCCTGATCTCTGTCTCCTGAGTAATTAAGGTTACAGGCATGTACCATTGCTCCTGGCCCTTTTGGTGGAATATTAAAATTATTTTGCAATATACTGAAATATTGTTTCACTGAGAATTTAATACAGTCTGTTAAACCTACACTTGTAGGAAGCTACTCTGATTTTCTTTTCCTTTTTTTGTGTGCCAGTTTTGGAGCTTGAACTCAAGGCCTGTGCACTTGCTTGGCTTTTTCACTCAAGGCTGGCACTCTACCACTCGAGCCATACCTCCATTTTGATGGTTAAAAAAATTGTAGATAAGAGCCTTACAGACTTTTCTCCTGGGCTGGCTTTGAACCTTGATTCTTGTATCTCAGTCTCCTCAGTAGCTAGGATTACAGGTGTGAGCCACAAGTACCAGGCTTCACTTAAAAAAAAATATTATTAAGGTATTATACACAGGGCTACCATTTCATATGTCAGGTAATGAGTACACCTTTTTTTAGACAATGTCACCTCTTCCTTTACTTTCCCCCAGTTTCACCTTCCCATCCCTGCCCACAAGTTACACAGGTTATTTTTTACATAGTGTATACTAAATAGCATAATGGCATTTGTTCACCCTTCCTCCCTCCTTACCGTTTGAACTAAGGGCCTGTGGTTGCTAGCACTCTCTGATTTGAGACATGTCCCATGCCTTGGTTTTTCTCTTCTTAAGCAGTTTAATAAAATTAGCCTTCTTAAAGTCATTGGAGGGAAACATTTTCACAGCCCAGCAAATAGTAGTGATTCTTAAGGTGTTTTTTTGTTTGTTTTGTCTTTTAGTGCTAATCTAATTAGCAGAACATTTGAAGTATGGGTCTTTAAGGATTTTTTAAAAAAAATTTTACTGCCAAAGCTAGCTTTTTCTGAAATTTTGATGTGACAATGATTTTAAGACTTCATGATAAAATTGAAATTTTTCATTAGCAAATTTGTTCAAAGCAGAAATGACCTCTGTTTGCATTTTACTACCTAATGTTAATTGTTGGTTTTGGTTATCCTGCTGGCACCTTGTGTATATTTGAAAGGCTTTCAGAACAAAGAAAGATGGGAGTAGCATTGGAATAAAATAGACTATTGCCATTAATCATGAATTCTTTTATATCAAGACAATTTGTGGAATTCTGTGGGAAGTAAATTGATAAGCATCATTCATCCAAATCACATTTCCCACAATTGATCTGAAAGTACATTCAAAAGAACAATAAATGCACATTCCCCAGTTACTTGGCATGTCTTAAGAATTACCACTAAGGCAAAGTTGTGTGTTGGGTGCTGGCAGGCAGTAAGAGTCATGAAATGAATCACTTGATTTTAAAAGTACTCCGTCAAGAGACTTGAGTTAGTTCATAGTATCTATCAACTCACATGCATGCTTCAGCTTTTGAAGCACACTGGTGACAACACTGAAGTAAATGTGGAAGCTTTTATTTCATTGTGCTCACAGCTAGGATGCTCCTTTATGAGCTTCTTGTGAGAGCAGAGTGATCATGCAAAACTGTGATCTTGATAGGGTTGGAAAATAAATACTGTTGCCCTTTTTTTTGGGGGGGGGGTGCTAAGGACTGAATTCAAGACCTTGCACTTGATAGGCAAGCACTCTTCCACTGAACTAAATTCCTCACTCCATGCTGCTTTTCTTTTATATTTTCTAAATTTTTAGATTGGGAGATACTAGGACTTGAACTCAGGGTTTTGCTCCCTGCCTGACATTGTAAGAGAATGTTAGAGTGCAAGGTATGGTATTAATATACACAGTCAGGAGCTCTTACGTACTCATCAGTCAATTATCAGATTTCATCACTTTTGTTTACTTTTCCCATAGTAGATCTAGATACTGTATCATGTCTATCTTCCCTAATTCAGTAGCCATGTTGAAAAAGTACATAGATTAGTAATAACAACTGTGATTCAAGGAACAACAAGATATAAATATCAGTAATTACTGATTCTGTCTCTTTGTATTTCTGATTGTAATAAACATAAAATTATTTAATAGTGACTGTACTGGTATTTTTTTTGGTTCTGTACTACAATTGAGCTCTGAGCTATGCCTCAGACGCTCTTTGCTTTTAGGTTATTTTAGATAGAATCTCACTTTTTGCCAAGACCAATGTAGAACCATTCCTTCTACCCATTCCTTCTGCATAACTGGGATTGTAGATGTGAACCGTCACACCTGGTTTGTATGTTGAGATGGGAATCTTGCTAACTTGTAACGATGGCTGATGAGCCATGATCTTACTGATCTCTGCCTCCTGAGTAACTGGGAGTATAGGTGTGAAACAATGAGAGTGGCTTGACTTCTTACCCAAGAAGTTTTTACTATGCCTGCATAAGGCACGTGTAAAATTAACAGCATATGTAACGTGTTCCTGGAGAATTTTTTGTCTGTCTATTTGAGGTCTCACCGAAAATTCCAGTCTGACCTCAGTGTGTACCACCACACCGGGCTCCCAAAAGACCTTTTAAGACTTAGCTAGATAATTCAGAATTTTCCCCTAAATTTGGATTTCTTCATCTTGGCACTGCTGATATTTTGGAGCAGAGACAGAACTCTTTGTTCTGGGGCCATCTTGGCTATTATAGGTCATTTAACAGGATCTTCAGCCTCTACTTCTTAGTTACCACTTGCACCTCCTCTGACTTGGGTTATAGTGACCAAAAGTCACTCAAGGAAGAACTTCACCCTTTGTGTCACTTATTTAAGCTAATACATGCAAAATACTTCTATTCTACGACCTAGAGTTTACTTATAGAACTAGTTCTAGATGTAAATTAGCTGGTGTCAACTTCAGTTTCTGTCTTATGAAACATATAAGCTGGCATGTTATTTTGCTTTCTCTGTTATTAATTTGCACATTTACCATGTAGAAATTCACATCAATACAGCTAATGACTTTTACTAGACACTTGTAAATCATTGATAAACTTTCAAAACAGGTACAATTGTACCCATTAAATACTAACTCCTCATCTTCCCCTACTCTCATCCTTGTAGCTGCCGTTCTACTTCCTGTCTATATGAATTGGCTACTCTAGAAACATCAAAATGGTATCTTTAAAAATTGTACAGTTTGTGTGTGTGTGTGTGTATTTGACTGGCTGATTTCTTTGGTGTAATGCAGCCTTTCCTTTGCTATTTAAGGCTGATTATTGCATTGTATATGTATGCTATAGTCTGTACACATACTCATTTATCTGTGGACACTGGGATTGGGTTGTCTCTACCTTTCAGCTATTACAAAGCGTATTGCTGTGAGTTTGGCTGTATAAATATCTGTTCACATCCTTACTTTAGTTCTTCTGCATATATATCAGAGTATTACATATAGCTAGGATTTCTATAAAACTCAAGTTTTTATCTTTTTAAAATAACTGCTTATGTTATAAAAAGTTTAACCTTTAAAAACATGTTCCATGTTCTTACATGTCTCTGAGCTTATGAAATGTTACAGGTTAATTTTCTTGTATGAATTATTGAAAATTCCAAATCTTACTTCTTGGTGAATGTTACACATTATTGTACAGCCACTATGCCTTCTTTTTCTTTATGAATGCCTAGCTATTACCTATAAAGGTGGAGACAAAGGGAAGACAAAGTAGACCTTGAAAAGCTTCTTAATCAGAAAGCAAGATAAGATTTTCATTTTTCTTGGGGAATTGTCAGCCTTAGCTACTATCACTTAAAAATTTGGAGGCCAAGAAAATTTTGAGCCTGTGTGAAATACTATGTGAATATGCCAACATTAACCATAATATCCTGCAACTATAAAATACAAATAGAAAGAATAATAAAATAAAAAAATACAAATAGTAGCATCTTAAGTGAAGTCTTTTTGTAATAGCCAAATGGTTAGCAGTAGATACATCAAGGAAAAAAATGAATTGAATGTAAATGTGGGTGGAAAAAGACTTATTATTTTTATTTGAATTATCTGTATTGTTTGAACTATAGGACTGTTGTTGCTGAACACAGATGGCTGATGCCTGCAGCCAGCCCTGGCAAGAAAGTCTGTGAGAGTCTTATCTCCAATTAACAACAAAAAAAGTTGAAAGTGGAGCTGTGGTTCAAGTGGTAGAACACTAGCCTTGAGCAAAAAATGTTCAGGGACAGTGCCTAGGCCCTGAGTTTAAGCCCTATCACCAGCACATACACAGACACACACACATACATATGAAGTATTACTACAGTTAACTGACAGGGGAGTGATAAAAAGGGATCAGTTTTCTAGATGCTTTACTTGTGATATCAATAATAATAATAACCTTTTATTAAGTGCCTCCTAACTGAGCTAGGAACCTAGCATGCATTGTCTCCAGTCTTCATAAATATTTATGAATGTAAAATATCAGCCCCCTGTTTTTGCAGGTACCAGGGCTTGAACTCAGAGCTTCACACTTGCTCAGCAGACTTGCTCAGGTACCACTCTACCACTTTGGTCATACTTCCAACAAAAGCAGGACCGATTTTGGTTATATGGAGATGGAGTTTCATAGGCTTTCCTGCTCAGGCTGGCTTTGAACTAGATCCCAGCTTCCTGAATAGCTAGGATTGCAGTCATGAGCCACCTAGGCCTGGCTTATTTTCCTCCTTTTTTAAAAATTGGTGCCAGTCCTAGGGCTAACTCATGGCCTGGCATCTGTCCCGGAGCTTTTTTGTTCTAGGCTAACACTCTACCACTTAAGCCACACCTCTACTTCCTGCTTCTTGTAGTTAATCAGAGATAAGAGTCTCATGACTTTTCTGCCTGAACTGGCTTCAAATCTCGATTCTTCGATGTTAGCCTTCTGAGTAGTTAGGATTACAGTCACCTAGTTATTTTCCTCTCTTTTAACTAAAGAAACTTTAATTTGATCAGTGTTGTACAAATAGTAATGAGTGAGCCAGAATTTGGGACAAGGTTTATATGACTCCCAAGTCTTTATTTTTAATTCATTGAGCTACACTGGGTAAAATAGGAAGGAGAACCCCAAGTCTTGTGAACCTAATTGAAAGGTCAGCTAAAGCTGGGTTGAGTGGTGCATGCTTGTCATCCCGACTACTTGGGAGGTCTCTGCTTTCCCAGACAGGAGGATCACTGTCCATGACCATGTTGAAATTTGCACGAGACCCTATCTAAATAAAAAAGGAATTAAAAGCAAAAGAACTGGAGCTGTTACCCAAGTTGTAGTATTCTTGTTATAGGGCCTGGTCAGTTAAAAAACACAAACAACTATATCAATGGTTATTTTTCAGTTAAAAAGTTTAAAATCTAAGCCTGTGTTATCTAATTAAAATTAAAGCAAGGTAGCCGGGCGCTGGTGGCTCACGCCTGTAATCCTAGCTATTCAAGAGGCTGAGATCTGAGGATTGCGGTTCAAAGCCAGCCCGGGCAGGAGAGACCATGAGACTCCTATCTCCAATAAACCACCAGAAAACCGGAAGTGGCGCTGTAGCTCAAGTGGTAGAGCCGCTCGCCTTGAGCTGAAGAGCTGAGGGACAGCGCCCAGGCCCAGAGTTCAAGCCCCACGACCGACAAAAATAAATAAATAATTATAGCAAGGTATCATTTTGTTTGTTTTTTGGGGGGGTCCAGTTGTGGGGCCTGAACTCTGGGCCTGGGTGCTGTCCCTCAGCTCTTCAGCTCAAGGCTAGCGCACTATCACTTGAGCCACAGTGCCACTTCTGGCTTTTTTCTTTTTGCTTATGTGGTGCTGAGGAATCGAACCCAGGGCCTCAGGCACGCAAGGCAAGTGCTCTACCACTGAGCCACCTTCCCAGCCCCAAAGGTATCATTTTGATGAAGTACATTTATATTTTCTTGTCTTTCTAATGACCAAGGCTCTTCTCTTAGACTATAATTTGAAAAGATTCTGTCAGAAGAATTTAATAAACTCGTGTTTTATTCACTTTGAGAGTTATAACCCATAAGGCTAGAGAATAATAAGTTGAAGTCTGTGTAAACCATTTTCCACTTTTATTGGCTGAGCCTCCCCTTTCCTGGCATCCCCTTCCCATCTCTGATATCTGTTCAGACCCTAGTTTTTGTTTTATTTTAGGGGAAACTTTGACTAAACTCAAACTTCAGTGTGTCCTGGTGCTTGAGACCATCTTGGTAGAACAGCTCTGCCAAAGCTGTTTGCCTTGTGAAAGAAACATTTAGTGGCCTGGGTATAAGTTCTCCTGGAAGTGCCTGCCATCTACTCCTTGATAGAAAGACAAAAGTGTAGGTGTTAGAAAGACCAAAGTTTGAATTGAGCCCCGCTATCAAATGAATGCCAACGGAGCAGTAAAGAATTGTCCTTCAGCCTTAGTTATGTCTGTGAAATAAGAGAGCAGTCTAACCTTGTAAGGGGATTTCCTAGAGGTGGATCATGTGTATCAGCATCTAGCAGCAGTTGCATCCTGTGGGTACTAAGAACATATTGGATGATCATCACAAGCCAAGTGAGAGAACTCAGCAAGGAACACTTTATGAACTGGCTGCTTGAAGACAAGCAGGAGAGTTACAAATTTGGAGCCTGATTGTATCTCAAAAAAAGAGAAAAAAAGCTGTTATGCAATTTGTGTGTGTGTGTGTGTGTGTGCGTGCGTGTGCGTGTGCACGCGCACATGTGTGCGCACGTGTGCGCTGGTTCTGGGGCTTGAACTCAAGGCCCAGGTGCTGTCCCTGAACTTTTTTTGTTTAAGGCTATACTCTGCCACTTGAGCCACAGCTCTTCTTCCAGGTTTTTGGTGGTTAATTGGAGATAAGAGTCTGACAGTTTCCTTCCTTGGCTGGATTCCAACTATAATCCTCAGATCCCACTCCTGAGTAGCTAGGATTACAGGTAGGAGCCTCTGACTCCCTGCTGTAAACAATTTTATCACTGTGACTTAACGAATAATTGCTAAAGAACAAAATATCGAGAATAAAGTTATATGATTGTGTCTTCTGCTCATAGAAATGATTGCCTGGAAGATGTGATATGACTTTCACATTTTCTTTTCTCAGATATATCATGACCATTTAATAAGTAGTGAGAAACAGCATCTACTCCAATGGGAGGATTTCATGAAAGAACAACCTTACAGACAGACCCAGGTGGACGAAGAGCACAGAAGAGCCATGGAGAGGCTAAAAGAGCAATATGCCGAGATGGAGAAGGACCTTACAAAGTTCTCCACCTTTTAAGAACTTGAACAACAGCAAGACAAACAAATGAGAAGACACTGACTTTCCCTCAAATACACAACCAGCTGTCTACCCTTTGCTTATGCTTAGCAATACATTCAGGGACACACTGCTGTAGAGCGCCCAATCAGATGTCCTGTTCTAAGTGCCTATCTATGATCATTCAAAGGAGGAGGGAAAATAGGATAGATTCACTCTGTGGTAATCAGAATTGGTCTTTTCCAATGATTAGTTGAGAGAACTGCAACTATAGACTTCTTAGAGAATCCATTCTCACACAGGATTACAGGGTTAATATGAATTTGTGGCTTAAAAAGCTGGTATGAATTATATGCTGGTGGCTCAGGCCTGTCATCCTAGCTGCTCAAGAGGTTGAAATCTGAAACCTTAAGGTTCAGAGCCAGATGGCACAGACAAGTCTTTGGGACTCTTACCTCTAAATAACTAGCAAAAAGCCAGAAGTGGACCATGGCTCAAGTGGTAGATGGCCAGCTGTGAGCGAAAATGTCATGAGAATGCAAGGCACTGAGTTCAGGCCCAAGCACCAACACATACACAAAAGGAGTAATGGGAAGGGCAAAAAAATGAGGTATGGTAGCTACTGCCTCCGTTGCTATGAGAGATAAGAATGCTTAAAAGTATTAGCTCATGAGTAATGTGAACAAAACAAGGGCAAAAACAAGTTGGCCTTGGAGCAAGAACACATATAAAAGAGTCCAAATATTGTCCCTCCCATGGCAAAGGTGTGACGGTCTTTGAACTACCTATTGGGGAAGCTTGCAGATTTTCCAGTGCAGCACAGTGCTGGTGTTTCATTGAACAAGACATTTGTGTTCTGTGGCCTTCTCACCCTTAATATTTTCATCTTACAAAACACAGGAGGAAATGCTTACCAAAAATATTTTTTACTTGTAGCCTTTCCAAGAACCATAGTCTTGCCCATAGTATTTACCTCATTTTTGTGTCTGTTTTGCTGTGGGTAAGCTTCATAAGGCAAATAATGTCTCTACGTATTTCAGCTGTTTAATGAGTAATCAGCAAAATCTGCCAAGTCGTCTCTTGGGAACCATTTAAAGATTCTGGCTGTGAATGAACCAGAAGTGTTTGCCCACATGGCAAATGATCCGTGTTAAATGTAAATCCTTTTTAGTGTTAATGTCTGTTCTCATAAGCAGGTGTATTATGATGAAACAGTACCAATTCTGTTAGCACTGTGATCTTTACAAATCCACATTTGAACACAAAAGCACAGCAATGGTGCCCAGGCCCTGAATTCAAACTCCAGGACTGGCACGTGCGCACACACACACACACACACACATGCACGCGCACACACGCACACACGCACAAAATAATACACATTGAACACCTAGTTGAAGACCTAAGCTGCTTTACATGCAGTAATTTCAATAGAGTTATTGTAAATTAATTTGAGGTCTGGATAAAACTTCATAATATTTTTATTGCTCTTCAGTTAAAAAAGAAAAGGTACAAGGAAGGAAACTGTCCAGCTCCTCTGTGTTATCTCAGTGTTGCAACTGGAGAAAAGTGACAATGCTTGCCTGTGTAAATTTATGGCCCACTGTCAAAGCTTCATTCTTGGATGCATGTTGAAAATGTGATTAAAGTTAATAGAGGAGATGAAATAAGTATTGAGATTTCTTTCAATAACACTGAACTTCTGCCAACTTTCTCTGTCTGCTACTGTAGGCTTGACAGGTTCATCAATCATCCTCTGGTACCTGGACCAAAAAGAGTACTTGCTGACACTGAGGCATGTTGGAATTTTCTTAATTCTCTTTCCATGGATGGAAAAAGAAATACTTCCAAAAATATCCCACACATGAAAAGGGAGGGGAACTGTAAATGAAAATTCCCTTTGTATGATGGGCACTCTTGGAATGCCATTAATTTCCACCATACCATCAAACAGATGCTGTAACTAGGACCTGGGGATAGTATATATAAGCAGGAATGAGTCTGTGCTTACTCAATTTTGTGTCCTGAAGATTTCTGATCCTTTTTGTTCCTTCATATTCCTCACTTGAATAATAAATGTTTTTCCCTATAAGTTTGTATAGTTATATAAAGAATTTAAGAGCCCTAAACCCAAATTAATTGATAAGGTTTTTGATCTTTAAGCATTGAGATAATTCTTTGTACTGTGTCAGATATTCTAAGAATCAGTTTCCCTTACTTTTGGCTTTTGTAGTAGTGGACATTGTCACTTGTTTACCAGTTTCCAAATCACTGTTACTTTTATTTCATTTAAATTTATTTTAATTAGTCAGATGCTAGAGCCTCATACCTGTTATTCTAGCTACTCCAGAGGCTGAGATCTGAGGATCACAGTTTGAAGCCAGCCTGGACAGGAAGTCCATGACTCTTTAATTAACCACCAAAAAAAGCCAGAAGTGGAGGGGTGGCTCACGTAGTAGAATGCTAGCCTTGACTGAAAAAGCTAAGGGACAGCAGTGCCTAGGCTCTGAGTTCAAGCCTAAATTATAACATACTGCTGTGTTGAACAGACATGCTATGGATCTTATGCATGTCTGCACTGATTATAATGATCAAATGAAAGAAGATTTTTAAATATGTTTTTTTATTGTGAAAATACTGTACAGAGAGGTTACAATTACATGAGCAAGGTAATAAGTACATTTCTTATCAAGCATTGTTGCTTCCTCCTTTGTTTTTCCCCTACCTGCCCTCCCATCTCCACGATTACACTCCCCCCTCAAAGTTGTTAAGTTCGTTTTTCAACATAGCATTTTGTACATCTCATTGTTGCAATGGGTCCACCTGTATCCCTATATAAACAATTTGTTTTTTCCCTTCCCCTCCCCAAATAATACCAACATCAAATACAGTGAAAGCAGGGGTTAGAGCACATAATTAAAATGTATTGTTGACTATTTACTTACCAGAAATAGTTCTAGTTATTAAAGGATTAATTAAAACTATAAACATTAGTAAGTTAATGTAAAATTCTGCTTTTCTAAATATCCTGATTACCAAAGATATTACCAGACAGATGCTGGAGGCTCATACCTATAATCCTAGCTACTCAGGCTGAGATCTGAAGATTGCAGTTCAAAGCTAGCCTTGACAGGAAAGTCTATGACACTCATCTCCAATTAGCTACCAGAAACCACAGTTGGAGCTGTGGCTCAAAGTAGTGGAGTACTAACCTTGAGCAAAAGAGCTCAGGGACAGTGCCCAGGCTCTTTCAAACCCCACAACTGACAAAATAAAATTACTGTTTTAATCATTTATGGGTTAGGCTGATCACAACAAGACTGCAACATAAGGTGATGATGGATATGCTAATTATCCTGATTTGGTCATTCCATAATGTACATACATATACTGAAATGATATTGAATCCATAAGTATCATTAGGTCTGGCAATTAAGAAACAAACATAATGAACATTGACAAAGTTAAAAGGCAAATAAGTGCCACAGTGCCATAATGTCTAGTGAGTATCACTACTGCATTTATTTGCTCACCCTTTGTTACTCCATTTCTGTGTTCCCCCCCTCCCAAAGACAGATGAGCAAGACAAAAAAGAAAAAAAAAACCACCCAGCCACAAAGGGAACCAAAACCATCTTTCCATATCTTGGAGTTCATTTCTATAAATATTTTATATGATCTTATGCACATAGCTATTGAGCCTTTGTAATGCCATTTCTGAGTGTGAACTCTTTGTAGAAGAAATGGGTATGTGAGGTTAGCTAGATAGTGCTTCACTTTGCTCTTTGTGGACTTTGCTCTTTCTTGACTTACAAAACTGCCTGTATTGCTATATTACATTTCCAAAAAAAGTAACTCTTTTCCTTAAAATAGAATTTATAGAAAATTTGGGGAGGGGGGAAATCACAAGCTAATTCACTTTCCTAAAACTTCATGTCAAAATGCTTAAGCATTTTTTTTTTTTTTGGAAAAAGAGGTTTCTTAAGAGAATAGTTCATTAAATTACACTAAGAGGACTAACAAAAAATTAGTATTCTGGGTAAAAGTTGTTTTTGAATCAATTATATGCCATATACTCCGTTAAACTAGAAAAATAATATTTTACTAAAAGTTCTATCCTTCACTTAAAAATTTAAGCCAGGTGCTGGTGGCTCATGCCTGTAATCCTAGCTACTCAGGAGGCTTAGATCTGAGGATTGCAATTCAGAGCCAGCCTGGGCAGAAAAGTCTATGAGACTCTTATCTCCAATAAACCACAGGAAAACCAGAAGTGGTGCTGTGGCTCATATGGTAGATCGCTAGCCTTAAGCTGAAGAGCTGAGGGACAACCCCCAGGCTCTGAGTTCGCTCTGAGTTCAAGCCCTAAGGACCCCCCTCCCCCGCCCCCCACACACTATAATTTAGAGCTAAAGACACACACACACACACACACACACACACACACACACACACACACACACACACACACACACACACACACACACACAATTTATAGCTAAATACCAGTAGGTGTCGCTGTAGTCGTAGTTTGTGTAGATGCACATATGTTCTGCACACAGGCATACATCTATGGACAAGGATGCGTAGTAGATAAGTTATACAGCATCTCTTTGTAGTTAGGAGTGCTTTGAAAACTGTGAGGTTTTTTTTTCCTTCTCTTCATGTCTAATCTTCAAATTCTTTTAAAAATGTAACTGATGTAGAGGTTTTATTAGAAATAAAAATACAGTTCTTAAATACCATTGCTCCTTTCCTCCAAGTTAAGAACGTACCATAATATCTAGTTAGCATTTAGAAACAAAAAAAAATGTGAAAATAATAGAAATTAGGAAGTTAGGTAGGTGTTTTTCCTATCTAATACGAAAGCCATGGTAGAATAAACGTTTGTTCATTGGAGAAAATCCTGTGTCAAGATTTTGCTCCATGGGGGGTAGGGGGAGGAGGGGAAGGGATGGGAAGGGGAAACAAAGGAGGAGGCTACAATGCTTGATAAGAAATGTACTCGCGGGCTGGGAAGGTGGCTCAGTGGTAGAGCTCTTGCCTTGCATGCCTGAGGCCCTGGGTTTGATTCCTTAGCACCATATAAGCAAAAAGAAAAAAGCTGGAAGTGGTGCTGTGGCTCAAGTGGTAGAGCGCTAGCCTTGAGCTGAAGAGCTGAGGGACAGCACCCAGGCCCAGAGTTCAGGCCCCACGACCGGACCCAAAAAAAAAAAAAAAAAAAGAAATGTACTCGCTATCCTGCCCATGTAATTGTAACCCCACTGTACAGTATTTTCACACACACAGAAAAGATTTTGCTCCAGAAGAAATATAGGCAATAATAGTGCTCTTATCATAAAGGAACCTGCAATCGAGGTTGTATCCATATAATAAAAAATAAAAAACTGGCCAGGCACCGGTGGCTCATGCCTGTAATCTTAGCTACTCAGTAGGCTGAGATCTGAGGATCATGGTTCAAAGCCAGCCTGGGCAGGAAACTGTGAGACTCTTATCTCCAATAAACCACTAGAAAACCGGAAGTGGTGCTGTGGCTCAAGTGGTAGAGTGCTAGCCTTGATCTGAAGAGCCCAAGTACAGTGCCCAAGCCCAGAGTTCAAGCCCCACAACTGATAAAAAATAAACATAAATAAAAAACTTAAAGCCTCCAAAATGGCAATATATGAAAGACCACAATGTGACAAGTAAGCAGTACATGATTGGAATTAGTAAATCCTAAGCCACTATCTTTATGAACTGTGATTGGGGAATGATTTTTATTTATATTTTTGTTAGTCATGGGGCTTGAACTCTGGGCCTGGGGTTTGTCCTTCAGCTCTTCAGCTCAAGGCTAGCACTCTACCACTTGAGCCACAGTACCATTTCTGGTTTTCTGGTGGTTTATTGGAGATAAGAGTCTTACAAATTTTCCTGTCTTTCACATTTAGATAATCAATATGATGGCAGATATCTCCATGGTTTTTGTCCTCCTAGATAGATAATGAACCTAAAGGATTACTAAAGCTTGGTTTCTGCCCTGAGTTATCAAAAACACAATTAGAAATACTCTTCAGAAATCCAGACAATAGTTCCTGGACTTCTCTAATGTTGAAACCATGGAAGACAAGATGTGAAATGGTTTCAGAGTTAGAGCCCTGCATTTTTAACCATGCTTCTTCCTCTAAACTTATGCAGGGACTTTAAACACATCACTTCGATCGCTTGACATCATTTCCAATTTCAATAACTTGTGGAAAGTAAATGGCACAGTGAAAGTGGTACAGGAAGGTTATTCTGGATGCAAATGTGTAACTGATGGAAGGAGGAAATTGCTAGCCTGCACGTGGATTTTTAAGAATGTAGCCAAAAATAGCAATTCCTAGTCTAGACAGATTAGGAATAGATTGAGATCTTACGTTGGAATGTAAAATAATGGGAATTTTAGTATCCATATTTAGATATGATGATATATTGTTTATACTCCTTCCAACAATAACTGGCCCTGCCTTGGATTTAGATAATGGACCCTATTTTCCTTTCATGTACATTTGTAATCATTAACCCCTGTGACTGAAATTTTGCTTTAAAAAACACCATCAAGAAAGTCATTTAGGGGCCTTTATGTCTTTGAGAAAACAATTTCACTTTCCTTAATGGCTGAGAAAAATGCCATAGCGTTTTATTAAACAGCTACCTATTTAAGAATTTCCTGCTTCCTTTCCCAGATGTCCAGATTGTTCAAAGACAAAGAATATTTTATGCTTGCTTTTAAAAAAAAAATAATATCCCTTGCTTAGGGCATGTGCTGACTATATATTTAAAAAGGGAAGTTCTCACCATATGATAAGGTTGATCATGAATTTGGTTAAGGAAGATTTGAACTATCCTTGATTTATAATTTATAAAGAGAAAAAGATACATAAAGACTATATAATATATGTATAGACATAATGCATGTCTATACATATAATATATGTATATACATTATTTTTAATCCCTACTGTAAGATTTCTACATAGCCTTTTGTCACTGTTAGATCCTGGTCACTAGGGGAGGCTTCTACAGATTCAGGGCAAGTTCAGGTCTTTGATTCCAGTCCCAACTCACCACCATCAACAGAGTTCCCAGGGAAGAACTGCAGGTATTTGCTGCTGTTTCCACTTCCTTCACCCTGTGTGAAACCTTGACCCCATGTAAAACCATTACCCCCTTCCAACCCAGATTGCAATACTTCTCCTTTCTGAAGCCTTTCTTGTCAAGGTCACCAGCAGCCTCCTTGGAGCTGAGGACCCATCAGTCTCAAGTTTCTGAAATTACTCTACCTCCACAGTAGACATCCACAGTAGACACAAGTGATTGCTCCCACCCCACCACCAGAGAGACACTTCCTTCATTTGGCTTCCTCTTAGCCAGAGATTCCAGGTTGCTTTCTAGTCTGTGTTCCTGCTTATAACCTCTTTAAGTATTGATATGTCAGCTCTTCTCCTCCCTAGAGGTACTTCTTAAGCCAGTCCCCAGATTTTTCAACTCTACAATTTTTATCTCTAGCCTTGACTTTCCCCTTCACCTGTGCAAATGCCTGATTAAAAATCTCCACTTAAGATACTAAATTGGCATGTCAGGCTTCAATATCTAAATGGAACTCTATGTCCCCTTCCCCCACCCTGCCCTGCCCATCTTCCCCTTCACAATGGATAGCACCAACATTTACCCTTTGCTTGGGTCAGTAGGAATCCTACTGATTCTCCCTTCTCCATCCCCATTGATTGCATCTGCATCTGTTACCCAAGTTGCCCTTGCCTTCACCATAGTTCCCAAATGGAACCACCAATTCCTACCAACTCCATGGCTCCAATCCTGCCAACTCTCTTAACCAGCCTCCTGGCTTTCACTCTTGCTGTGGAATCCATGTTTATACAATATCCTTTAGAAGGCCCAAGCATATCATGCCATTCACTTGCTTAAAATGCCCAAATGACTTCCTCTTCCACCCAGTGGAATCTAAACTCCATGTCCTGGCCTCTGAGGTCCTATCTCACGGCTCATCTCTTGCCATGTATGTAAGGTTTGCTGTAAAGGAAACCAGCCACATGGTTCAGGCAGAAAAGAGTTTATTGGGGCAGAGCAAACTGCCTGCCTGCCTGAGATGGAGGTGCTCATAGGGGAAGAAAAAAAAATGAGGGAAAAAGGAGGGGGAACTCATGTTGAGCTGGATTATATAGGGAAAGGCCAGAGGTGGGACCATATCGGATGTGGAAGTGAGCTCAGAACCTGGGGAACCTCTCACTGCAGGAGGGAGGCGTGATCAGGGAGGTTCAGGAAATGACCTCAGAGATGAGGAAGTGACCTCAGAGTCTGGGGTCCTTTGCTGACTCACAGTAAGGTGATTGACAGTCAAGTGATAACTGGTTTCAGGCAGGTGAACAGGAAGTAGGCAGGGGCTGTTCTGTGGGCAGACCTCACACTACACTTCCTGAGTTTTAGCTCACCACGCTGGCTTTCTTGATCTCCAAACATACCTCAGCTTATTTTCCCCTGGGAGTCTGGGCCACCCTTGTTTTCCTTCCAGGCTCCATTAAGATTCCTTCTCTTTACAAATGTCACCTCCTTGGAGAGATCTTTCCTGGCTCCTCCATCTAAAATAGTGCTCTTTTATTTTTATTCAATGTTTCCCTTGTTGAAATACAAGCTATATGAGAGCAAGAACCTTGTTTGTTCTCAGTTCCTGGCACATGGAACTGACAGGACATATGGGAGGTTGGGCAAGTAGGTGGGTGGATGGGGAGAGGAGTATTCTGCATTTGAGCCCTCTCTCCACCTGAATTGCTTTCCACCTGGTATTTTTAGGCATACTATGATAGAATTGAAGCAGATCTCAATAGTCCACCTAATGGATTTTTAAAAGCATTTAAAAAACGTTTAAAATAATACAGCTTTAAACTATTGAGTGACAATGTTAGACATAAATATTCCAAAAAGTAATTCTCTCTGTATTAAAGTAGCATTTCATAGGGCATACTGGTCAATGGGAAAATAAAACTTCTCTACAGCAATTATTAGAAATTAGTTTTAAGGAAGTGAAGGTGTGGCCCGAATGATAGAGCACCAGTTGTGAGTAAAAAGTCCAGTGAAAGTGTGAAACCCCCAAGTCAAGCCCAGTAGCAGCAAAAGGAAGGAGAGAGAGGAGAGGGGAGGGAAGGGAGGAAGAGAGGAGAGATGGGAGGGGAGGGAAGCAAGGAAGGAAGGAAGGAAGGGAAGGAGGGAGGGAGGGAAACAGAAAAGAAAAGAAAGGAAAAAGAAATGCTGAGTCATAATAGAACTGTTTCTATAAAAATATTTCGATGCTGAAGAAATTAAGTACTTTTCATTTTGTTCCCTCTATTGAGAGGAGATATGATAATTGTATCATTGCTGAATCAAGACAAAATTGGCTGACAATCATGAGACACTCAGAGTGGATAAGCGTGTTTGCTAGGACTTCCCATTCTAGTGCTGCTCCTTATTTAGCTGGTTGGCCATGGGCAAGTTAAGGAACTTCTCGCTGTCTCAATTTTTTCATTGGTAAAGTAGGGATGTAAAAGTACCAAAAATTAACCAAAGTTGTTTTGAATGTTAAATGAGTTAATATATACAATACACTTAAAAGACCAGACATTGTGTTATATTTAATGTTTGCTTTGTCACAATTTCACTATCATCATCATCGCCATTGATTTTCAGTGTCCATGTGGGAATTTCTTGGCATAAGCAACCATAAAAACCGGTTGATAGGTCATGATTGTAAGACCTTTAAACTTCTTAAATTGAAATCTGTAACAGTTCCCCTTGGAGCTCTTAGCTGGATTAGACTGCTTTCTGTGGTCTTAAAATACACATGAAAGCCAAAGAAATACTCGTTTTGTAAATCCTTAGATGGCACACCCTCCCAGCTGGCACCACAAATGATGTCACTTTTCAGGAAGATCGGCTAATATATTCCATGGAATCAAAGGAACTTCTCAGGATGAAATGTGTTGTACTTCTAGTACCCAGGCTGGGTTTTGATTCAGACCCAAATTAGAGCAACGTGTGGCCTTTCAAGTAGATCTCTGCAGAACTCATTTCAATAGCACTTACTTTACCCAAGTTATTTATGACCGCATTTAGTACTTTTGGTGGAACGTCTCATTTCTAAAAACAAGTTTGTGCTTACACCCTTTGAGAAAAATCTGATTGGTATGTGGGCAGGTTGTCTGGGGCCAACCTCTTATCTAGAGACCAGATTCAAGCAGTCTGACTTCAGGGCAGGGAATTAAAACTGTTTTGTTTTGTTTCACTGTGCGTGTAGTATGCGTCCTGCTAAGACACATTGCCTCCCCCATCTAGGAACAAAGCAGCACACATCACTTCCTGAAATAATGGAATTGGAAGGCAATTATCTGCTCACAAAACAGGCTGAAACAACAGTTCCTGATATTCTTCTCAAATACTTTAACTTCCTAAGGAATCCGGAAAAAATAATTCCATGAGATGGTGTTGTGAATGAAGGTATGACATTCCAGTCTCTTTCATGGGGATCCAGTGAGCAGAGGTAGGAATTCACTAACCACTTGGTGTTACTGAGAGGGGCTCTGGCTGAGGTGGCTGCCTTGTGGCTCTGTGAGATGAAGGCCCAGACTTCCTTTTTGTCCACTTTTAGTTGCCACTCCAGAGATGACTTACAGTATATTAAATTGTACTTATTTTATGGCATTGTTTTCCCATTGTTCCTAAAGAAAACTCAGGACTTCTGTTCCAGATATTTCAGATAAGAAATGTACAGTTTCTAGAAAAAAAAAAATGAAGGTCCATTTTGGTAAAGCATGTTTTGTTTTAGAATTCTGAGAGCTTTTATTAACTCTTTGGCTTTTGAGTGTAGAGTAGTTGATGTTCCCAAATGTTGTCTTCTTGGTGATCCTTCATGATTTAAATATCACTAAGACTGCCTCTGGTAGTCAAGGCAAAAAACAAGATCACTAATATTTAGACATTGCCTTCTGTAGTTCTCATCTGATTTTTTTGTTTTTGTTTTGTACCAGTGCTAAGGTTTGAACTCAGGGCCTGGTGCTGTCCTTTAACTGTTTTGCTCAATGCTGACATTCTACCACTTGAGCCATAACTCTACTTCCAGCTTTTTCTGGTTAATTGAAGATAAGAGGCTCATAGACTTTCCTGCCTGGGCTGGCTTTAGACTGGGATCCTCATATTTCAACCTCCTGAGTAGCTAGCATTATAGGTGTGAGCCACCAACACCAGGTCATCTGATTTTTCTTGATGCCTTGGGGAAAAAGTTGGGAGCAGTCATGTGGTTGCTGGGTCTTTCCAATGCCGACTATTAAAGCTGTTGTTGAACTTCTAGCAGTTCTAGGTTTCATGTGACTATTTGACTTTGTGTTGACCAAATAAATATATTTTGTGTAAGTATCACAGGATGGGGCATTAAACCAGATTGAAGATAAACTTGAGACACTGCAGTATTACTTAGGGAAGCTCCACAGACTGACGTCCTTGCATGGAGAGATTGGTTTCAGTCTGCCTTCTGAACTAGTCATAAATCTCCATATCTGGAAGCTTAGATATTGATTTTATATCTTTTCATTATGATTTGTCAGGATCAACTTACCTGATGTCTTGAATGAGATAAATCACCTTTAGAGGTATTATGTGACATTGATATCTAAAAATGTTTATTTCTGATTATATCGGAAACTAGCCAGTTCTTCCTAAGTCTTGGAAATAATTGCTATGTTTTGGATAAGTGTCACTTGGTGCACCAAGTGCTTTATAAAGGCTTGGTTCTCAGTCTGGCACTTTGGTCCCCTAAAGGTGGTGGGGCCTTTAGGTGGCAGATCCTAATAGGAGGTGCTTAGGTCACTGAGGGAGTTGGCTGCATCCTGATCCCTATCTCTTTGTCACTTTTGCTTTCTGGCCATAGGGTGGTAGTTTTGCCTGCCATGATGTGCTGCATTACCACAGGACCAAAGAGACCCGGTCAATCTACTATGGACTAGAACCTCTAAAACCCCAAGCCAAGATAGTCCTTAATTTTTTTTTTTTTAAATTTTATTTTATTTTATTTGAGAACATACTGTACAGAGGGGTTACAATTACATGGTCAGGATAATGCATGCATTTCTTACCAAGCATTGCAGCCTCCTCCTTTGTTTACCCTTCACCTCCCTTCCCAGCCTCCCCCCTCCCCCCCACCCAATCATACCCCCCCTCCCCCCCCCTCCGACATTGAAAAGCTGGTTTTGACATGACATTTTGTACTTCTCATTGTTGCAACAGGTCCACCTGAATCCTTAAACGACTTGTTTGTCCCCATCTCCTCCACATGTTATACTGACATCAAATATAGTGAAAGCAGGGGTTACACTGTGGGGGAGGGACATACAAAGCAACCAAGAAATAATCTTATAAATGCGTTAGAAACACATGCATGAAAGAAACAAAAACATTAAAATACATATTTGAGGGTTCATTTTCCTAACATCACATTCTCTGACTTTTTCCGCTTGACTCATACCTATACTAGATATTGCAAATAAGGGAAACCATGGGACCTATGTTTCTTTGGGCCTGGCTTACTTCACTTAATATAATTTTTTCCAAGCCTTTCCATTTCCTAACAAATGGGGAAATGTCATTCTTTCTGATGGAGGCATAGAATTCCATTGTGTATATATACCACATTTTCTTGATCCATTCATCTATTGAGGGGCATCTGGGTTGGTTCCATATCTTAGCTATGGTAAATAATGCTGCAATAAACATAGTTGTGCTGGTAGCTTTAGTGTGGTCTTTTTTGTAAACATTAGGGTAAATGCCCAAAAGTGGGATTGCTGGGTCATAGGGGAGTTCTATGTGAAGTCTTTTGAGGAACCTCCATACTGAGTCCTTAATTTTTATAAATGAATTGTCTCAGATTTTTTTGTTATGGGGACAGAAAACTAACACAATAGTTAACCTGAGGTTTCTTCATTTAAGATCTCTTCATTTAGGCAGGTTCTTCCTGATCTGACCATGGCTACAAGTCTATAGTAGAGAATTCCTCCCCATTTGATATTGACATTTTGATTCCCATCCACTCTTCTCAACCCAAGAAACTCAAGTTGAGAAACTGTGTGCGGAAATGGGTCAGTATGATTTGCTTAGCAAGTGATAGGTAAATTTGAGAACATCTAAGAGTCAGTGGCACAATCTAAACTCAGAAGTAGATTTTGTGTGTCCACACATGATTGGACAGAAAGTGGACAGTGGACACTTCTGGGATTGTGATTACAGTAGTCCTTCAGGATAGTGGAAGGCCAAACTCAGAGTCTTGGTGTTTCACTTGCTCTGTGGAATATGCTGGATCTAGGTGTCAGGTGTCTAGGCCCAGCTAAAAACTTGAAAACTAATTGTGTCTGGACTTTAAATCTGTTGTCATTGTTTGGTTCTCATTTGTGTCACTGGAATCAGTTTTGGATTTCTTATGTTGGCTCATACATTGGCATTAACTTAACAATAATTAGCACTTTCTTTAAATGATAGACATATTAGCAATTATATGGATAACTTTATAACTTAACCAAAGGGAAAATACCAGCCATGAATAATCAATGTGTCTATGAAACTTAACTCTTAATAGGCTGCCATGGTTTAGACGTTACTTTCAGGACAGATATTGTTTCCTGGGTAATACAATTTATTACAGTACAGCTTTATAAACAAGTACAAGAGTCTGCTAGCTTAAGTAACTAGGTAGATCACAGGCAAGAAAGTTAAGATGTTTTACCTTATGCCTAATTCATTTTTACTTTTTCTGAATAGATGGTAGACTATGAATCTGTATTTACCATATACTTATAAGCATTTTTAAACACAAGATGAAATTTTTCTAAAGAAGTATAGTTTTTAGGCAAATGCCAGTGGTACATGTTTATAATCCTAGCTATACAGGAGGCTAAGATCTGGAGGATCACAGTTTGAGACCAGCCTGGGCAGAAAAGTCAATGAGAATCCATCGCCAAAATAAACAGCAAAAAATCAGTGTTGTGGAGTGGTTCAAGCTATAGAGTACTAGCCAAACAAGCATACGTCCTGAATTCAAACTCCCATAGTGCCCAAAAAGAAGGAATATTTTAAATTGCATTTAAGAGGCTGAATTACTAAACCAGTCAACATTTATCTAGTTCTTACTGTGTTTTCTATGCACAGGTGACATAAATGAAATATGACATGTGGCTGCTGGCTGGTGGAACACTTTAGTTGTGAAGGCAAAGGGTAAAACTTAAATGAAATAGTTGGAAATCAATCTAAAGTTAAATCATGTAGGCTAAAATAGGCTATTGCAGATAGGGAATGAAAGAAGACAGGAATGAAAGGAGACAGAGTGAAAGGAGACAAACACTTACGGAGTCTCTTTTGAATGTGTCTCATTGATAGTAGCTTTATATACATATATTAATTATATATGCATTAATTCTGCAGTGTAGATATTTATATTTCTGTTCATCCGTGGGACAATGAAGGGTCAGAGAGATCAAGCAGCTTTCTCAAATTCATGCAACTGATGATGCTAATAAACAACCATTAATGTTATTGGCTCTGGACTGGTGATACAGCTCTAGCTTCAATCCCTAGTAGTGCAAAATAAGAAAACATTATTGATTGGTTTTGAATTCTTGATAGTTTGAGACATGGATCCAGCTCTTCTGATTTGGCTTTGCTTCATTTCTTTGTGCTTTGATTTTTTTATCTGTACAATAAGAAAAATAATAAATTCTACCTCACAGGTTTGTGGGTCAAACAAACTATTTGATGAAACAAAGAATTAGCACAGTCTATAGCCTATAGTAACCATTCAATAAATGTTGAAAATAGTTCATATAAAGAGAAAATTTGATCAAGAGGCAAAGCTCTGTCTTGTCAAACTCCCCTGTCTATATACATTCGTTGTGTGAGTTTATCCTATAGAGGGAACAGTAGAAGATTCTAGATAGGAGAACAAGAACAAGCAGATGAGGGCTGGGAATGTGGCTGGGGCTGGGAATGTGGCTTAGTGGTAGAGTGCTTGCCTACATGCATGAAGCCCTGGGTTTGATTCCTCAGTACCACATACACAGAAAAAGCCAGAAGTGACACTGTGGCTCAGGTGGTAGAGTGCTAGCCTTGAGCAGAGCTTAGTGACAGTGTGCAGGCCCTGACAAAAAGGCCTGGCAAAAGAAAAAGAAAGAAAGAAAGAAAGGAAGGAAGGAAGGAGAGAGAGAGGGAGGGAGGGAGGGAGGAAAGAAAGGAAGGAAGGAAGGAAGGAAGGGAGAAAGAAAGAGGAAGAAAGAAAGGAAGGAAGGAAGAAAGAAAGAAAGAGAAGAAAGGAAAAGAAAGAGAAGAAAGGAAAAGAAAGAAGAAAGGGAGGGAGGGAAGGAAGGAAGGAAGGGAAAGAAGGAAGGAAGGAAGGAATGAACGAATAAGCAGATGGCCTGCCCAAGCCCCTTTCATATATGATGGGTTGGATTAGCGAGGTTATAAAAATTGCGTAGCTGATGCAGATGGCGGCTAATTATCTAGGACACAAGAACTTCAGTCCAAGGGTAAACAAAGGAGGAGGCTGCAGTGCTTGGTAAGAAATGTATGCATTTTCCTGCCCATGTAATTGTAACCCCTCTGTACAGTATGTTCTCAATTAAAATAAAAAAAAAAAAAAAAAAAAACTTCAGTCCAGGTGCCTAAGGTACCAGGTAATACAGAATGATCTCTAAGGCATGTTCATATATGGAAAAAATCAAGGCGTGCTGGGTGCCAGTGGCTTCCGCTGGTCATGCTGGCTACTTGGGATGCTTGGAAGCAGAAGGCCTGCAATTTGAGACCCACCCAGGCAGAAAAGTTGGAGAGACTATCTCAAAAAAAAATGAACTGGAGGCCTGCTCACTGTGGACCAGGCCCTGAGTTCAAACCTCATTGCTGTCCCCTAAAAAGTGATTGAAAAGATAAATGAACACCTCTGTGGGCTTGGATACTGGTACTAATGACTGTCTCAGGGTACAGCCTTGGAGCCACTAATCGAGAGGGATATTTACTTTATTTATCAGACTGTCTAAATAGTTGAGTCAGGTCCTTGTATTACTTGGTCAGGATTTTTTATGTTAGTTTTGAAAAGGGGTTTATTTTTTTTATTACTCTACAGGTTACAGGGTTAGATTAAATTACCTAAATGAAAGAGGATGATGCAAACGAAGCAGACTGTTTCCTTATTTCCTTGGCCTCTCTAATGTGAGCACAAAGGGTCCCTAATGGAGTTGAGAGCTGGTAAGTGAATTCATCAGAGGGCCAAGCTTTGTTCCCGGCGAGCCGCTTGTCTAAGGAATTTGCCATCACAGGCGGTCAAATATTGTGGCTGCATTTTTTTTTCTTGGAAGTCTGGTGACTATGACCAGTCATAACATTTGTAGTTATGCAAGAAAAGATAAGGATAATCAAATCTGATAGTGCAGGATGTATGCCGATCATGGTAGCGGAAGGAATTTCTCCCCAGCCTCCCTTCTTTTTTTGGCTTCTCCCACTGCCCCAGAATAACATTACACAATGAGTTAGGCCTGCTTTGAAGAGCTGACAGTCCTTGCTCTGAATCACTAGGTATGATCCACAGCCAAGGGGAGAATTCCAGGCCTGCCCCAGCAGCAAAGCTCATGCTTTTTTTTTTTTGTTTTGTTTTTTAAACCTTTTTTTCACTCAACAGTGACAGCCCCTTGATTTCAGAGTTCAGGATTGAGTAGGACAGCCTTCCCGCTGCTTGGATTCTCCAACCGCTCCCGGGAAATAATATGTTCAAAGTGCAATAGTGGGTTTCAGTTCTTCTCCTGTTGAGTTGGCAATCTCATATAAACAACAGTAGATTACAGAGGGACTGAATGGACATTCGGGAAGTTATTCATGCTTCTCTTTCTTTCTTTGGCTCCTACTATAGTAATGAATCCCTCCACCAGGGGGTAGGCAGAAGACATAAAAGAAACATACCAGTGTGCACCAATCTCATTTAGCCCTAGTAATAGGTTTGACATGGTTTCAGGTCTCATTCATCCCTGTGACCCAAGAAATACTGCACCCATGTTCTTGTATCTTATGTTTGGAGGAAGTATTTAATTGACTTGCATTTGAGCAAGTAAATGGAGCAAAGATTAGCATAGTGTCAACATCAGCAAGATCACCCTCACTGCAAAATGACTGCCACCTACCTACCTCCACCCTTCACACCTGACCAAGCCAAGGGAAAACCTTGGAGTGTCCCACATGAATAAGAGGACTATTTTTAGAAAGATTTCTGCATAAAATGGAAGCCAGATTGGGATGATTGTGGCTCACGCCTGTAAACCTAGCTGCTCAGGATGCTCAGATCTGAAGATCATGGTTCAAAGCCAGCCCAGGCCAAAAAGTCTGAGAAACTCATCTTTAACCACCACAAAGCCAGAAGTGGAGGTATGGATCAAGTAGTAGAGCACCAGCCTTAAGGGAAAAATATATAAGGGACAGTGCCCAGATGCTGGGTTTAAGCCCCAGCACCTGGGGGTGGGGGTGGGGGTGGAGAGGAAGGAAACCAGTAGCGGGCAGATAGGCATGTTTATGTGCATACAAATTTGTGTAGAGGGTACCATGTCCCCTTTTCTAATGACAGGGACAATACAATTGTCTCTGGCTATCCTTCTAAAGGCTGCACAACATTTTGGACGTCCCACAGACATGATTCAGAGCAGCCATCTTGGCACCCAAAGTGCCAGGAGAAAATCGTGTGTGTGTGTGTGTGTGTGTGTGTGTGTCTGTGTCTGTGTGTGTCTGTGTGTGTCTGTGTTGGTACTGGGACTTGAACTTGGGGCCTGGGCACTGTCCCTTAACTTTTTCACTCAAGGTTGGCACTCTACCACTTGAGTCAACACATCTACTTCTAGTTTTTCAGTGGTTAATTGGTGATAAGAGTCTTATAGATCTTCCTGCCCAGGCTGGCTTTGAACTGTGATCCTCAGATTTCAACTTTCTAAGTCCAAGTATGAGTTACCAGTGCTTAGCTTGATTCTATCATTTTTGTCTGACTTACTGCACTTTAAAAAAAATCTCTTACATTTACTTATATAATTTGTCACAACTTTTCCTTTTGCTGCCTAAAATCTATTGTTTCTGTGTCTAGTCTTTACAGAAGAGTCATTATGCTTCCAGGTTATCCACTAGACTCTTCTGCAGTGATAGGGATGTCCATGATGTGCTGTCCAGTAATGGGGTAGTGCTGTTCATGTGTCATTGCTGAGCACTTGGGATGCAGCTGGTGTGACCAATGAACTGAATGTCTCAGGTGACTTCATGTTAATTCATTTGTAAACAGCAATGTCATCTGAGCTATCACCAGCATCTAGCAAACATTCAGAGGTGACATCACCGTATACTTCCTTCCTGGACAGAACATTGTCCATTGTCTTAAAATATAGTTTTGCTGCTCTCATTAGTAGGAAAAATGACACCAGCGTGTCATTCTGTATGGCAGCAGTCTCTCAGACACTGTCCTGATACCTTGATGATAACCTCACTCTGCAAACAGAATGAGATCTTTTCCTCTCTCTAAATGGTGTAACCTAAAATTTTTAAATCTAAATTTTGCAAAGCCAAGAGCAACATACATGGGGTTACCAGGAAATTCCAACGGTAGGCCAAACAACTTCTCGGCAGCAGCAATCTTGTCCTTTATCTATTTCCTTAGTTCTTACTGTAAATTTTTAAAGTGCTTCTCCCTCTCTTTTTCTTTTTTTTGTGGGTTTTTTTTTTCCAATACTGGAGCTAGAACTCAGGGACTCACACTCATTCAGTTGGTTTTCTTGCTCATGGATGAACTGATGCTCTACCACTTAGGTCACAGCCTAGCTTTTTGCTAATTATTTTAGGGATGGAGTCTCATGAGCTTTTTTTTAATTTTTTAACCTGGGCTGGCTTTGAACTGCGATTCTCAGATCTCAGGCATGAGACTCTGGCACTGAGCTAAATGTGCTTGTCTTGCATGACTGAATTAGTGGCTCAGAAGTGAAGCTGGTAATAGAATACTGGAGACCTCGCTCCTTAGAGTGAATGCCCACCCGACAGTTATGAATAGACAGATGATACAACATATAATATGTGTAACAAAGTCTTGGGCTGGTAGAACAGATGTAAAATAACTGTAATCTCACCTATTACTATGAATGGGTGCCCAGTGCTTATGAAGTCAGTGGGTCCAGACTAAACCCTCCATTTTCCACACAGGTTTTACTTCTATTACATTGATTTACTACTTAGGGCAGCATCTTTCTCAGGCCATTCTTTCTCATCTTGTCCTGTGTCTCACTACTACATGGGCAGACACTTGGCATCGTCGGCTGCCTCCCTAACTCCAGTGTAGTAGTCACTGTAGTATATGTTCACATATATTAAGTGACACAGAAGACCCCCTCCTCATATCAGAATCTTTGACAGGATGACTTTTCCTATTCCTGTCTACTGTCTTCATCACTTGCCAGAATGAGCCCTGAGCCTCTCCACCTGATCAGTGGGCTCATATTTGTGTGTGTGTGTGTGTGTGTGTGTGTGTGTGTGTGTGTATCAATCTGACTAAAGCATTATGTACACAGGTGGGAGATACCATTGTGAACTACAATTAGCAATTACCATCGTTTATATGTCATATATATTAGGAAGTTGAAACATCTTGAAAGTACTGTGGGTACTAGGGGTAGATGCATTGAGAGGGGAAAGGAAGGTGACTAATTAACACACTCCTTGTACATGTGTGAAAATGGTACAAGGGAACTTGATGAGCCTAGTCTGGGAAGGGAAAGGGGAAGGAGAGAGAATGGTGGAGGGGTAACTCTGATTAAGATGTCTATACCTAGATGGATATGTTAAACCCCCTTTGTACAACTACTTGAGGCTAATTTAAAAAGAAGAAAGAAGAAGGTTGAGGCAGGAGGAGAGGAAGAGTTCAAGATCATAGGCTACCTATCAAGTTCCAGGCTAGCCCAAACCACAAAAACATGTGAGCAATAAAAATTTATATAGTACAGGTATGACCATGAATATGGTCAAAATGCATCATCTAATATGTGAAAACATCACTAAACCTGTTGAAATTAAGAAGAAGAGTCAGGGACATGAGAGAAGTGATAGGGTAAAGTAGGCGAGGTATCTTGTACGCATATATGGAAATGAAGCCTCCTGTGTAACTATTCCGATTTTTTAAGAGGAGGTAATGATTTTATTAAAAATATAAATCTAATTTTTAATGATCTTTAAAATTTATATAGCATAGCCGGGCACCAGTGGCTCACGCCTGTAATCCTAGCTACTCAGGAAGCTGAGATCTGAGGATCACAGTTCAAAGCCAGCCCAGGCAGGAAAGTCCATGAGACTCTTATCGCCAATTAACCACTAGAAAACCGGAAGTGGCACTGTGGCTCAAGCAGTAGAGCGCTAGCCTTGAGCTGAAGAGCGCAGGGACAGCATCCAAGCTCAGAGTTCAAGCCCCATGACTAACTAAAAAAAAAAAAACTGAAAATTTTATATAGCATAGCTGGAAGTATAACTTGGTACCTTTTGGGGAGAAGTTGGAACTATTTACTAAGGCTTAACATAGATTTCTGGGCAGACCTATCACCACTGTTTCCAACAGAAATGTACACCCGTGTGTGCCCTTGTGTGTGCTTTAAGACCCTTATAATACTATATAGTAAGAGCTCATTTTTAGGGGCCTCGAATTGGAAATAACCCACAGATCCATCAGCAGTAGAGTGGAAAGATACATTATGGTGGGATATTCTACAGCTTCCTCAAATGAGCTTACTCAGCTACCTACAATAGCATTGATGATTCTTATGATCAATGTTAGTTTCATTGGGGGGGGGGGCGGAGCAGTAGTGGGGTTGAACTCAGTGCTTTGTGGTTGTTAGGCTGGAACTCTACCACTTGAGCCATACCTCCTATCCTGTTGGTTTGCACATTATTTTAGAGATGCAGTCTAGCAAACTTCTCTGCCTGAGCTGCCTTGAACCTCTCCATATTTCAGCCTTCTGAGTAGCTAGGATTATAGGTGTAAGCCAGCAGTATTCTTAGAATCATAATGTTGAAAGAAGTTAAATATAAAATTATATGAGCCTCCTCCCACTATTTTGTGCCAGTACTCAGGGCCTGGCACAGTCACTTACCTTTTTCACACAAGGCTGGTACTCTACCACTTGAGCCATACCTCCACCTCTGGCTTTTTGTTGGTTAATTGACGCTAAGAATCACAGAGACTTTCTTGTCCAGGATGGCTTTGAACCTCTATCCTCAGATCTCAGCCTTCTGATTATCTAGGATTACAGTTATGAGCCCCCAGTGGCCTGCAGATTCTGTTTATATAATGTTCAAACCAGCAAATCTAATGCCTGTTGTGATAGAAGTAAAAATAGTAATTATCTTTGGGGAGGTGGAAATCCCTAAGTGTATATCATTTTCTAATTCTTAGATCTGGTGACAGATAAGTTACTGATAAATACACTTTTTCAAAAAGATGCAAAAAGAGTATGATTGTTTATGCTAACTAGAATTTTACAGGGCTGGAGGTGTGGCTCACATAGTAGAGTGCCTGCCTAGCAAACTAGCATTTACCATTTCCTCTACTGAAGATGAAATGGAAAGGCAAATCACAGAGAGTAGAATGTCTGAAATCTCAGTGTAGCCATAGATAATGATGCATAGACAAGCTTCTGTAACATAGAACTAAAGGTCTCAAGGATCAATACCTGAAGGCATAGGATTGGTTTATCTTAACGAGTTTCCATGTGAGTTGGGCTTGAAGTATGATTGGCTCTTAGAAAATGGAGACAAGGATGTTGTAGGTGGAAAGTAGATGGACATAAACAAAGCTGGTAGCACGGGCACATCCACTTAGCCACTAAATAAATCATGAGAAAACTCCACACACATGACATCAGCGTTAAGGACTACTGAGAAGACTTCTGGGAGACTGGCCAGTTTCCAGCATACACTCCTAGACATAGAATCATGACATTTTCCTTGTTAATCCTAAACTCAGAGCTTAGTGCTTTGGACCACATGTCTGTGTCCTCCAGAACTCGTATGTGAAAATTCTAACCCCTAAGATGAGGGAATCAGGAAGAGGGAGCTTTGAGAGGTGATTAGGTCATCAGGGTGGATTCCTCAAGAGTGGGATTAGTGCCCTTATAAAAGAGAAGACCCAAGGGAGCCTTCTGCCCCTTCCACATGTGGGAACATAGCAAGAAGGCACCACTAGGGGCCGGGAAACAAGCTCTCACCAGACACCAACTCTGCCAGCACCTTCCTTCATTTTTAACTTCTAGCCTCCTGAACTGAAAAAGTCATTTTTCTATTCACAGTCACCAAGTAGTTTGTTCTGGCAAACCTGAAAGGAGCAGAACACTTGAATCTTAGCTTTAGAAAGATCTACTTTTACATATGAGATATCGTCTAAAACCGAATAAGAACAATTAAAATGTGGGCCTCTCTTTAGAGGGAAAAGCCCACTTACACTGGGCTCTGCTTCCTGAGGCTGACCCTGCTTCCTGAAATGTAGGAAGCAGCAGGCCTTGTGCATGGTGTGTTGGAATCTGCTCTCACTGCTAGTACCAGCACCTCTCCTGCATGTGATACCTGGGACCTCCCCTTATGGCATTCTCAATTTACACTACACTGTCATTAAGGGAGGCATTGTGAGTTCAGGCACCTACTTATTTTATGCATTCTCTATGGTCCTGATCACACATCCCTGTGATTGTCTACCCATGTCTCTGTTTCTCTAACTACACAGGGGCCGGTAGTGAGATTCATCATGTTCATGTTCTTTGTGGAGCACACAGGCAGGATGATGCTTCATGACACTGACAAGTGTTTATGGGAGCCATATTAAGAGCAAGCCCAAGATAGTAGCTTGTGGCCCACATAGTGCAGCCATCTGTTGATTAAGTTCTTCTTTAGCTCCGTTAGGGTACGGACTGTCCAAGAGCCCATTTATCATCCCAACGAAGACACTGTGGAGTATGAAAGAGGGGGTTGCCAATATGAATTCCATGATAGAAACCATAGCCTGCAACTGTCACCGCAGTGTTATGAGATGTCCTTGACTCGTCCTCAGTAGGCCCATCTCTCCTAGGACCAGTCTTGGGTGCAGTGTGTATATACACATTGCATTGTCCTGACGTGCTCTTATTGGGAGAGAAGGGGCCCCCAGAACTGCAATCAGCTTCCTCTGAAATATGGATACCGGGTCTAAGTAATGCCATCTTGTCCTTCTTCACCACCATGTTGGTGTCTTAATAGATGATGGGGACTTTTCACCCATTTTGGGTGAAAGTCCAGTATGTCAAGGGTGGTTAAGCTCCAGGCAAGTCTTGCTCTAGGGAATTCTTGCCCTAAATACTGATTCTTCCACCTCACTTGCTTTACTTCTGTAAACATGTTTTTGCTAGGTTTAGGTTCCTTATGCCAATCATGTGTGGGTTTTTTTTTGCCTTTATAAGCTTTGTATTAACTGCATGGAGGCTGCAGGGTTTTTGCAGTCACCAGCTTTGTAATAGACTCCCTATTTGACCACTCATAGTGTGGCTTCTTTGTATCTCACTGATAGAATTGCCATATAATAATTCCCCTGCCTTTTTGTAAGTCCCCCCAACAGTGTTAATGCTTTCTCATCAGTTGAGTTCTCATCTCATAAGGGCCCCTTGGTTCTTGTATTTGGCCTTCGTGTTGTGGCCAGACCAGTGGCCTGCAAGGCTGAGCAGCAGGGCAGCTGCAGGTGCAGGTCCCAGGTGTTTACAATAACTCATGCTTGGTAGAGCTGGCTCCCCACTTCACCCAGGGTGTCTGCTTTGAAGCTAAAGCTACATGCTCATCAGGGCTCCATGAATGTTAGGAGATACAGTTTTCATGTATGTGGAAATTGCACATACAGCAGGTACAGCTCATGCCTGAATCCTAGCTACTAGGGAGACAGAGATCTGAGAATCACAGTTCAAAGCCAGCTGGGACAGAGACTCATCTCCAATCAAACAGCAAAATGCTGGAAGTGAAAGCCTTGAGTGGAAAAAGCTGAGTGAGAACATGAAACCCTGAGTTCAACCCCAATAAAGAGATGGGGGGGTGACAAAGAGGAATGTGTGTGTGTGTGAGAGAGAGAGAGAGAGAGAGAGAGAGAGGAAAAGAGAGAGAAAGAGAGAGGGGGGAGAGGGAGAGAGAAACTGCAGCATCTTCTGAGGGCTTGGGGAAATTACTTGGGGACACTCAAAACATCTGGGCAGACCAGGAATTTCCTAGAATATGGAGTCTGACAAAAAGAGATGGATGTGCCGGGTGGCTCACGTCTGTAATCCTAGCTACTCAGGAGGCTGAGATCTGAGGTTCACAGGCAGGAAAGGCCGTGAGATTCTTATCTCCAATAAACCACTAGAAAACCGGAAGTGGCACTGTGGCTTACATGGTAGAGCACTCGCCTTGAGCTCAAGAGCGCAGGGACAGCGCCCAGGCCCAGAGTTCAAGCCCCACAACCGACAAAAAAAAAAAAAAAGAGCAAGAGAGAGATGGATGACAAAGAGGGAAATTTTCAGTGAGTGAAAACAGTACCCCCAAGCACCAAAAAATACTTTCCATGCTATGTCAGTCAAGCATAAACAGTACAGCCAATTCACTTTTGATAAACTGTCAACTTCCCCATTTCTCTGATAGGAAGGCTGTGGAGTCCGATAAAGGCCCAGCCGAGTTGAGCTATGAAGAACAAACATCTCAGCATCCAATAAACTTCAAAATGTTTCTTTCTTTTCTTTACAAGACTGGTTGCTATTTCCTCCATGCCTCTTGTTTATTAATGTGTTGGCTCCTCCAGCGTTCAGTGCCATGTTTCCACACCCCAGAGATGGACTTGCACCTCTGCCAAGTGGAGTTGGGGCAGGAGATAACATCCAGCCACAACAATGGTCTTCCTCATCCTCAGTCCCTCAGCCAAGAAAACTCTTGGCACGGTAGGCTGAGAATAACTTATCATCGGTGTTCTGAAAGGCTCTGAAGTTCTTTGGCTTGCCAGACAGAGATAACAGGCAGGGTGCCCCAGAGAGCCAGACACACTCTGAAGTCAGGGACCACCCCCACACCTCCCTGCCTGGCAGACTCAGACAAGGAAAAGGAGATGGAGCAGCCCAGCCCATGTGATTTCCTAGTCACACATGCCATTAACACAGTAGCCTTAAATTAGCCAGGAAATTTATTTCTGGATCATGTAAAGAATGCTTAGCTTTTTTTTTTTTAAGTTAGTGCCACCACCTCATCTTGAGGAGAAAATTGATTTGTTTTCTGTCACTCTTAGAAACAAACACAGGATTGTGTAGCAGGGCGAGATTTGACAGTCATATAAATCATCCTTTCTGTGGTTGACACAGTCTTATTTTCAAAGCATAGGTTTGGTCATTCAGAAAGGCAGGTGAGAACAGCCAGGCGACTGGACTTGTTTTGAAGATCTCACAGTTGTATTAACTGTTTCACTGTTCCTTTCAGTGAACAAATGGCACCGTGGTTTGCATCTGGATTGTTTCCCAAAGGCCTCTGTCTGTGTTAAAGGCTAAAGCCCCAGAGTGGTGAATGCTATTAGAAGGTGGTGGAGACTTCAAGAAGTGGGACTTATTGGGAGATTTTAGGCCATTGGGAGTGTGGCCTTGTAGAGGATTGTGAGGCCTTGGCTTCATCCTGTCTCTTCCTCATTCATTTGCAACCATAAGGTGAAAGTTTTGCTCTACCAATGCCCATATTATAGGCCTGAAAGCAATGGTTCCATCTGCTCATAAACTAAAACCCCCAAACTGTGAGCCAAAATAAACCCATTCTCTTTATAAATGGATCGTCTCAGGTATTTTTTACAGTGAGAGATACTGACAAACTGTATACATTGCTTTGCAGATTTCTTTGACGAGTTCTTAGAACAAAGGCATCATCTTTGACAGCTTCTGTTGTAAGCCTATCATAAAAAAAAAAAGTTCTGCCAAGCACCAGTGTTTAGTCCTGTAATACTAGCTAGTCAGAAGACTGAGATCCAAGATCACAGTTCAAAGCCAGCTTTGATAAGAAAGTCCATGAGACTCTTATCTCTAACTACCAAAAAATTAGAAGTGGAATTGTGTCTCAAGTGGTAGGGTGCTAGCCTTGACATCCCCCTCAAAAAAGCAACTCAGGAACAGCAGCACCCAGACCTCAAGTTAAAGCTCCAGGACCAGCAAAAAAGAAAGAAAAAGAAGCCCTGCATGGTTTCATAGAACTTTCTAGATAGTAACTGAAGCAGTAATAATGGCATGACTTCTAAACAAGCTCTCAACTATTCTAGAAGTCACTCAAAATAAGTACCATGTATGTCCTATGTAGCAATGTTGGTGCCTTTAACCATTATTAATCTGAGAACAGGAGAAGGTAAGGAAACTGAGTCATAGACCTTGTTCTTCAACAGTGCCTCAAATATCATAGATTGCTGAGTTACTGAAATGTAGATGCACAATTAGTATTAACAAACTGAGGATTCAACATGGAAACACCCAGTTAGTAATTTAATTATGGTATGTATAAATACAGTGTGTTCTCACCTTGTCTGACACGTATTCATTAATCTACAGTAGTCACTATAAGAATCAACACCAAGGCATGTAGCAAGGCCTGACATCATTCATCTCAAGAAAGGCAGAATAGTCCTTCAAATTCTTCAGAACTCCTTTTGAAAAAACTATTGAGATTAACCTTTTTTAAAAAAAATTGGTGTTATTGGACTGGGAAGGTGGCTCAGTGGTAGAGGGCTTGCCTTGCATGCAAGAGGCCCTGGGTTTGATTCCTCAGCACCACATAAGCAAAAAGAAAAAAGCTGGAAGTGGTGCTGTGGCTCAAGTGGTAGAGCGCTAGCCTTGAGCTGAAGAGCTGAGGGACAGCGCCCAGGCCCAGAGTTCAGACCCCACGACCGAACCAAAAAAAAAAAAAATTGGTGTTATTACTGGAGCTTGAATTCGGGGCCTTGTGGTCTTTTGTTTGTTTTTATTTTTATTTATTTATTTATTTTTATTGTGAAAATACTGTACAGAGGGGTTACAATTACATGGGGAAGATAATGAGTACATTTCTTATCAAGCATTGTAGCCTCCTCCTTTGTTTCCCCTTCCCATTCTCCCCCCAGCCCCCCACCTAATCCTCCTCCCCCTTCCTCCCACCCCCACCAAAGTTGTAAAGTTCCTTTTTGACATAACCACTTGTACATCTCATTGTTGCAATGGGTCCACCTGTATCCCTATTTAAACGATTTGTTTTTTCCCTTCCCCTCCACAAATGATACTGACATCAAATACAGTGAAAGCAGGGGTTATACTGTGGGGGAGGAACATATAAAGCAACAAAGAAATAATCTTATAAATGTGTTAGAAACAATTGCATGAAAGAAAAAAACATTTGAATACATATCTTAGGGTTCATTTTCCTAACATCACCTTATCTGACCTTTTCTGCTTGACTCAGACATATACTAGTTATTGCAAATAAGGGAAACCATGGGACCTATATTTCTTTGGACCTGGTTTACTTCACTTAATATAATTTTTTCCAAGTCTTTAGATTTCCTAACAAATGGGGCAATGTCATTCTTTCTGATGGAGGCATAGAATTCCATTGTGTATATACCACATTTTCTTGATCCATTCATCTACTGAGGGGCATCTGGGTTGGTTCCATATCTTAGCTATAGTAAATAATGCTGCAATAAACATAGTTGTGCTGGTAGCTTTAGTATGGTCTTGTTTGTGATCATTTGGGTAAATGCCCAAAAGTGGGATTGCTGGGTCATAGGGGAGCTCTATGTGGAGTCTTTTCAGGAACCTCCATACTGCTTTCCGAAGTGGTTGAACAAGTTTACACGCCCACCAACAATGCAGTAAGGTTCCCTTCTGTCCACATCCCCTCCAGCATCTGTTGTTATTAGAGTTTTTGATTATAGCCATTCTAACTGGGGTGAGGTGGTATCTCAATGTTGTTTTGATTTGCATTTCTTTTATGGCTAGGGAGGTTGAGCATTTCTGCATGTGTCTATTGGCCATCCTTCTTTCCTCTTCAGAGAAGTTTCTCTTTAAGTCTTTAGCCCACTTATTTTGTGTTCTTGCCTAGCTTTTTCTGATAAAGGCTGGTGCTCTGCCACTTGAGCTATTCTACCACTTTCAGATTTTTGCTGATTATTTGGAGATACGTAATTCTCAGATTTGTCTGCCTAGACAGGCTTGACTCTTCAGACGTCAGCCTCCTGAGATTAGAGGCATGAGCCACTGGTGCCTGAACTTTTTTTTCTCAATTGGTGGATGGGTTAGTTTTTTAAAGTACCTAATCAGAATGTGAGTCTCACCTCAATCAAAGTCAAGTGTGCTGGCTTTTGTATAATATGTTTACCACACGTTTCTTACAAGTTATGGTGAAGCTTAGCTCAATTGCTTAGGCTTGGGTGAGTCTCTTGATCTAATCAAGACTGTTTCTTGGGCTGGGAATATGGCTTAGGGGTAGAGTGCTTGCTTAGCATGCTTGAAGCTCTGGGTTCAATTTGTCAGTACCACATAAACAGAAAAAGCCGGAAGTAGCACTGTGGCTCAAGTGGTAGAGCGCTAGCCTTGAGCAAGAAAAGCTCAGAGACAGTGCGCAGGCTCTGAGTTCAAGCCCTAGGACTGGCGGAGGGTGTGGGGGAAAAAAGACTGCTTCTTACACTGATTTCATAGAGATAACTCAAGGAAGTGTCAAGATCAGATAGACATAAAACCAACTTATGCAGGGTGCTGGTGGCACCCATCTGTAATCCTAGTTACTCAGGAGGCTGAGATCTGAGGATCACAGTTCAAAGCCAGCCTGGGCAGGAATGTCCATGAAACTCTTACCTCCAAATAACCACCAGAATACTGGGAGTAGAGCTGTGGCTCAAAGTGGTAGAGTGCTTGCCTTGAGCAAAAAGGCTCAGGGGAAGTGCACAGGCCCCAAGTCCAAGCCCCAGGACTGACAAAAAACAAAACCAAAACCCAACTTAGGTTTTAGGACAGATTTTCATTCATAGAGCCCTACAGGTAAAACTGTATGGACAGTCCTTGCTTTAGAGCAGCCCCCTAGGGGACAGTGGGAAATGAGATAATTGTGTAGTAGCCCCGTGGCTGCAGGAGGCTGCTGGCAAGTGGACCTGATGTCCACCTGTGTCCATTGTACCTCACCACTGGCCTCTGTCTGAAAACTTTCTCTTCCTGAGTATCTAGAGGCCCAAAGTCCAGGAATCCCAATTTAGGTCTAGCCACTTGTCCCCATATGTCAAATAGGGAGACCTGGTGAAGACCAGGGAAAGGAGATTACATGGCAGCCATGGGAAGACAGCACTTCAGTACATCTTCAGCCCATCTTCTGGGATACAGACAGTAGCTTCAGCTTAAACAAGGAGAATTGGGAGCACAGAATGAGTTAAATGCACAGAGTTAAAATGGTACCAGGTCACAAGGGTGGTCTGGTTGACCATTATCCTGATTTTTGTCCTGGGGAACTGACCTGTTATCACTTTGTTACTGGAACAGACGGTCCCCAGAGTCTTTGACTGTTTTCTTTTCAAGAGGATAAGAAGACATTGCTTGTTTGAAGGGCAATTTGCCTTCCACACCAGCCGCTCATCAGTGAATTCTCTTTCCTCCAGGAACCCAAGGTGATTGAAAGTGACTGCAGCAGATAATGGATCAAACAAGGCAGATACTAAGTTAGGGGACAGTTATTAGTTCATTCACGGGACCCAGTAAAAGAATTCCTTCTAAAAAGTTGCCACCAGTGTCAGGCACTGGTGGCTCACGCCTATAATCCTAGCTACTCAGGAGGCTGAGATCTGAGGATCACAATTCAAAGCCAGCCCAGGCAGGAAAGTCTCTGAGATTCATATCTCCAATTAACCACCAGAAAACTGGAAGTGGAGCTGTGGCTCAAAGTCATAGAGTGCTCTCCTTAAGCAAAAAAGTTTAAGGACAGTGTACAGGCCCTGCATTTAAGCCCCAGGATCCCCCTCCCCCTCAAAAGTTGCCTCTTACAACATAGATGCCATATAAATAAGTGGTTATGTATCCGGGATTAGAAGGCCTCCAGAGATGTTTTGAAGCACACAGGACAATGTTCGCAGATCCATGCAAATACTACGTTGTATTGTGTGAGAGAGTTGGTAATCACAGATCTCGGTTATCTATGGGGGTTCAGGGACAAATCCCTCACCCCACAATAAAGGGAAGACTGTATTTATTATTATGGTTTAATTATAAAAGGATCCGTGTCAAGACCAGGTAAATGGAAGAACTCCAAGTGAGGCCTGGGAGTGTCTGGGTGCCGTTTTCATGCCCTCTCCTCACCGTCCTGATCTAAGTACACAGTGTGTTCACCCACACTCCTGGTGTTCAGAAGCTTTTTGAAAAAAATCTGAGGTTTTATTATATTGATATGATTAGTCACATGGCCTTACTTAATCCTCACCCTTGAGGCCCTGCCCTCTCTGGAGATTGGATTGGTCCCAAATTCTAACCCTCTAAATCACAAAGTTGTTCTTTCTGGTACTTATCCCCACCCTCATCCCCGCCCCCTGGGCCTCCTGTGTTAGCGTAGCCAAGACGCTATCATTTTTCAAGAAATCTCTGTCTGGGGTTGGAGCCTGGCTCAGTTGGTAGAGTGCCAGCCAAGGAGCAAAAGCATCTGGTACCAAGTTTGAGTCCTGGTTTTGGACCAAGAGAAAAAAAATCTCAATGGCTTTTGAAGTTCTGCATCTGGACTTGGGAACAGAGACTACCTATGTATTGTCTGTTACAGCACAGTGTAGAACCCAGACTTTATGTAAGGTTTTCATTTGTATCTCTCTTATCTTCTGCTGACTTATACCATACTGCAGCCTCTGGTTATCAGAAGCTCAGTGGGGTCAAAGTTATGCTTAGCTTTATCCCCCAGGTATCTTGTCCTAAATTCCACTAGGTTGTGACTATCCATTGTCCTCCTGGACAGGAAAGCTTCAAATTCCAGATCCATCCTTCACTCCTTCCCCACTTCCCCTTCCCTTCCTTTCTCTCTCCCCTTGCTTTTTTGTCTCTCTCTCCCCTACCCTTCTTTTCTCTCTCCTCTCTCCATTGTGAAGAGTTTGTAGATAATATCTGGTCACGTTATTTGGATCACTTTCCAATCCTTTTGAGGCTAGGTCCCCAAGAAGCCTTCAGAATCCAAAAGCAACAGGGATATGCAAAAGGGAACCTAAAATGGGAGGGTTCTTTACGTGTTTGAGGTGGGAAAAGTGTTAGGCAGCAGGTAGACAGAAGTGGGGAGCACAGGAAGAGATCAGAATGTCTCTTGAGGAAGAAAAAACAAAAAACACTGCAATTAAGCTTTCCAACTCCCAGGTGACCAGCCATGGAGGTCATAGGAGGTCATAAGCAGTTTTCCAGGCCTCTCCCCTTATAAAGATTAACTAAAGGCTTAAGCCTCTTACTGTCCACAACACACAGGACGTGGAACTGTAGACTTTAACAAAATAAAGACCAGGGCCTATACATGATACCCTAGGGGTCAGGTGGACCTGATAATTATTTTTGTAAGTCTGTAAACTTCCTCTACCTCCTACCTCTTGGGCTGATTCTAGGGAGAGACTTAGCATTCCAACTTCAGTAAAAACTTGTTGTCTGGGGAAAACAATAATCATTCTCACCTTAGAGGAAGTAAACGTTTTATTCGTAAGTTATCATCTTCACTACTTTATACTCTTGCATTCTCTCATGGTAGGCAAAAATTGAGATCATTGTGCTGACTTTCTGGTGACAGAAGCAATTAGAATGTGGACTATCTTAATTCCCGCTTTTTTTTTTTTTTTGGTGCTTATCCTGGGCCTTAAAATGAGGACCTGGGTGCTGTCCCTGAGCTTTTTTGCTCAAGGCCAGCTTGAACCACAGCTCTACTTCCAGCTTTTTGGTAGTTAATTGGAGATCAGAATCTCACAGACTTTCCTGCCTGAGCTGGCTTTGAACCGGGACCCTCAGACCTCAGCCTCCTGAGTAGCTATGATTACAGATGTAAATCACAGATGAGCCTGGCTGAAAAACCCTATTTATGCTCTTATTCTTCCTCCCAGAGATGCCACTGTGTCCCTTCTTATCAATTCTGTGCTACATGCAATGATATTAACATTCTTATACATCCATCATAAATTGAATATAGCTGAAGTCAAAATGCATGTAGAAATGTAAAAAATGTATTTAATACACCTGCATTACCAGCTATCCTAGTTTAACCACACAGGGAGTGAGTATTTTCCCTCAAGATCACAGGGCTGACTGGCAGCTGTGGTTACCACTACTGCCCAGCATTGCTGGAGAAGGTTAACTATCTAGCCTATCATTAGGGTGGTGATAAAAAAAAAAATCTAATTCAAAATATGGTTCCTAGTGAATACTGACCTTTTTTTTTTTTTTTTGCGTCAGTCTAAACTCCAAAAATCCTAAGTCAAACCATTGTTACTTGGGTACCATTGTAGTTGAACCACAGATGTGACTCTGTCCTCCTTCTGAATCAAAGTTATGAATAGTATCTTGAGGAGATCTGCTCCTGTGTCCTGGAACAAAGCAGGTTTTTGGATTGCAGCTGTAGAGATGCTAAGTAGTGTGGAGTGGTGAGGAGATTTTGGCAAATTGCAGGTGATTACTGTTTGCAAAGCACATCTCTTATTTCCTCTTCTTTATTCTATATATCCCTCCAAAGTCAAACTTCCTGATGCTCCCCCCGCCTTTTTTGGTGCTAGTATTGGGGCTTGAACTCAGAACCTGGAGGCTATCCCTTAGTGTGGCACTCTACCACTTGAGCCAAACCTCCACTTCCTTTGTTTTAATGGTTAAATTGGGATAAGAGTCTCACAGATTGTCCCATCCCTACTTATTTCAAACTGGGATCTTCATATCTCAGCCTCTTGAGTAGCTAGTATTATAGGAGTAAACCATTGGAGCCTAGCTTTGACTTTCTTTAGTGCATGCATTTACTCACTGGTCATTCAAATGGTCTTTTATTTATCCAGTTATCTCTCTTCCAAGTTAGGGACCACTTGAGCTCTTGGATAAAACAATGTCAAACCAAACAAGGCTTCTCCCCTGGGAAAACCCAGCATAAGGAACAGGTAGGAAAGCAGATAACACTAGAAAATTGCAGATGTGGTGTTAGGAAAACAATATTAAAATAGGCTGAAGTGATAAGGGCAGGGAGGTATGGCTTAGGCTGGGTCCTCAGAGAAGGCCCTGTGAGAAGACAGCATTTATACCCAGAGCACAGTGAGCTGGGATTTGGCCCTTCTATTTCCCCACCAACCCCTCAAACAAAGAGAAAAGAGAATTTGAAGATTGCAGGGAAGCCAGGGAATATACTATTGGAAGACGGAAATTTAGAAGGACACCTACTGAGGAACCATCATAGACTATTTCATCTTAATATCAAGTCCTGCAGTTAATCGCACATCTGTAGCAAACCTTCCGCACTGGGCATCCTGGTGGGGAATGCACCTTGTCAGAATTGATCCTGACAGGCAAAGCTGTGACAATGAATGGTGAAGAATATTCTGCGGATGAGGAAGAGCCTGTAGCCATACATAGCTTTTGCATGAAGAGCCAGCCTCCAGATGATTTTGGCCTTATTATAATGTCATTCAGGGGAGGTGGGGAGACCTATCACCTTAGAATGGAGACCACAGAGCATGTTTATGATCAAAGGCTAGTTTCCCAGATTATTTTACAAGAAGTTATTTGCATGCGTGTGGTTTGCTTGTACTGACACTTGAACCCATGGCTTCTCACTTTCGGTTGGCTTTTTTTTGAGGGGGGCAGTGAGGCTTGAACTTAGGGTCTGGGTACTGTCCTTTAGCTCTTTTGCTCAAGGCTAGTGCTCTATCACAGTTGTATTTCCAGCTTTTTGATGATTAATTGATGGTAAGAGTCTCACAGACTTTCTTTCCCTGGGCTAATTTTGAACCTTGATTCTTAGATTTCAGCCTCCAGTCGCTAGGATCACAGGCATGAACCATGGCACTCAGCTCTCTTGACTTTTTTTTTTAATAATGGCTGGTGCTCTACTCCTTGAGGCATGGCTTCAGTTCCACACAGTGCTATTTCTAAGTCTCAAATCAATATGATATCCTGGCCTACAGATACATTTTGTTAGGATTTGTAAGTCTCCTGAAATATAAATACATTAATATTCATTTCAATCATCTACATTGACATTCCAGAATGCTTATCCAAATTAATATAGAATAGATTTTAAAGTACTTCTTTTTGAATTCAGGACTAGGCATTGTCCCTGAGCTCTTTCTGCTCAAGTGGAGCCACAGCTCCACTTCCAGTTTTCTGGTTAATTGGAGATCAAAAGTCTCACAGACTTTCCTGCCTGGGTTGGCTTTGAATCACTATTCTCAGATCTCAGTCTCCTGAGTAGGTAGATTACAGGTGTGAGCCACCAGCACCAGGCTTCATTATATTTTTGACTGGTTCCAGACTTTGAGCTCAGATGCTGATGCTTGTCCAGCTGGTGCTCTACCACTTGAACCTGCTTTCAGTCAGGCTTTTTGGTGGTTATTTTGGAGGTAGAGTCTTACAGACTTTTGCTTGGACTAGCTTGGAACCTAGGTCCCCTAAGTCTCAGTCTTCTGAGTACGATTATAGGTGATTGTCACCAGCAACCAATAGTCTCTTTATTTTTTAAGAGTGTAAAGTATACAATGAAACACACACCAATATTGTTATAGGATAAATGGATTAAAGTCACATTAATGAATATAGTAAAATGTAATTTTACATCATGGGAAATTTGAAACCTGGGCAGAGACTCCCAGATAGGTCATAATTTTCTATAGTTGCAGAGGTTGTTAAAATACATTTAAACATCTGTCAGTGTATGCTTTTCCCTGAAGTCTTTTTTTTCCAACAAATTATATTAAATACATACATACGCTAAAGTGTG
This sequence comes from Dipodomys spectabilis, assembly GCF_019054845.1. Taxonomy (NCBI): domain Eukaryota; kingdom Metazoa; phylum Chordata; class Mammalia; order Rodentia; family Heteromyidae; genus Dipodomys; species Dipodomys spectabilis. The sequence goes on from NW_024870781.1 coordinate 609,252, forward strand.
AATGAATTTTCCCAGCCTTTCCTGTTCACATTCCCTTTACAAAGAGTTCTGACCTATTTCATTTCTTTCTTTCCACAATCACTCAAAACAGCCTCATTTCTCACTTCTGGTCAATATTTAGGTCTTTTTGACATTCAGGAATGGGAAGAGCAGTGGATTTGAGATACAAGTGGTATTATGCACAGAACTTACACAAAAATAATTCTGAGACATTATAGGGTGAGTTAGAGAAGTAGCTATAAATGAAAAATATAGCAGCCAGAATACCATGACAGGCCTGTGTAAGACCTTATCTTCATTTTTAAAAATTGCTTTTTCCATGGTGAACGTGATATGTTTTAAACTAAGCACTGCTTTGACAACATAAAGGAAATTCTCATCCAGTTTTCAAATAGAAATATGTGTGTGAATTTGCACATATTTTTGCTTCCTGAAACAATAGTTTATCATCTATGTTCATATTTATATACTTACATTTCTATATTTTATACTTCTAATCCTTTTTTAGTTTGTGACTGTTAAGTTGACAAATAAAATTATATATATCCAAGTTCTACAACATGAGGGTTATACGGTATATATTGTATATAGTATATATGTAATAAATGTAAGTATATATGCTATATATTATATATATAATAAAATTCATTATATTATATAATTATATAAACATAATTAAATGCAATATATAACATAGATTGTACATATGTGTGTGATATGTATACATATATATATGATATGTATACATAGATATAACACATTGTGAAATGATTGTCACATTCAAGTTAATTAGTATGTCTGTTACTTCCCATAGTTCCCTTATGTGTATCTAAGTGATGAGAATTCTTGAGATCTATTCTGGGTAGATTGCAAGTGTACAAAAGTTATCAATTCTAGCCCCTGATATACATTAGATCCCCAAAGTTCACCTTACAACTTCAAGTCTGCACCCTGTCACCTACATCTCCCTGTCCCCAACTCCCAACCTCGGTCATCTCCCTCTACTCTCAGTTTCTATGAGTTTGAATGTACAAGTAAGGGAATGTATTTATAGTCTTTCTATTTTTTTTAGGGTTTGAATAATAGTGTCTTTGGTTTTCAGTTGCATTTCTCGATGAGTTAAAGATGTTATTTTTGGTCACTGACACATCCTTTGTGGGAAATTATCTGTTCTCTTAGGTTTTAGGTTTTCTGTAGTCTCTTCATTGAAGACTAAGGATTCTTTATAGATTCTAAATATAAGTGCTTTGTCAAATTCATTTGTGATGGATATTTTCTCCTGATTTATTGCTTAGCCTTATAATTTTCCTCACATGCATTTTTCATGTTTCTAAAAGTTCTATGTGATTGTCATGATACATTTCCAAGCCTTTCTTCATTACAATTTCATTAATGTACATTTATTACAAATCACATGTGTTTAAAGTATAATACCTGGTAAGTTTTGGGATATGTGCAGCTTTCTAACCATCATTATATGATAATGAATATTTCTACTGGCCTTGAACAGTTTCTAGTTTTCTTTCTTTCTTTCTTTCTTTCTTTCTTTCTTTCTTTCTTTCTTTCTTTCTTTCTTTCTTTCTTTCTTTCTTTCTTTCTTTCTTTCTTTCTTTCTTTCTTTCTTTCTTTCTTTCTTTCTTTCTTTCTTTCTTTCTTTCTTTCTTGTCAGTTTTAGGGCTTGAACTCAGGGCCTGTGTATTGTCCCTGAGTTCTTTTGCTCAAAGCTAGCACTCTACCACTTTGAGCCACAATGCCACTTCTACAGTTTCTAGTTTGGGGAACTGTTTTTTGGTTGTTGTTTTTTAATATTAGAGTTTGAATTCAGAGCCTTGTGCATGCTAGGCAGCCATTTGAGTTATACTCCTGCTGGGCACCCACAGCAGAGTTAACATTATAGACAGGTACCACCATGCTTTGTTCTTTGCAATAAGGTTTCACTAGTTTCTTTTGCCTGGGCTGACCTTGAATTGTGAACCCTCTATCTCTGCTGGGATAATGACAAGGAAGCCTAATTTGCCAATTTTTCTTGTATGATAAGTGATTACTATGTTCTTTTCCAAAAACCTGAAAATCTTTGCCTGAGAGCAAATTTGTTTCTTACACTTTCCTTTAGAAATTTTGTAGTTTTAGACTGCACACCTAGGCCAAAGAACCAATTTTTGTGATTATAGCAGTAAAATTCAAGATTGATTTCCTTCCTAGGTGCATATCCAGTTGTCCAAGCATCATATATTGAAGATACGCTCTCCCCTCCCTCTACTGAACTGCCTTGACAACTCTGTACGAAGCTGACCATATATATCTGGAACTATGTTTGGCCTCTGTTCTATCCTGTTGATCAACTTGCATAATTTATTTTATTTTACTTTTTAGAGCTGAGGGCCAGACTCAGGGCCTTGCATTTGCTGGGCAAGTGTTCTTCCACTGAGCTAAATTCCCATCCTCTCAGCATGGATAATTAACCCTTGCCCTGAGCTAAATTCTCATCCTCTCAACATGGATAATTAACTTTTGCCTTATATCAGTACCTCACTGTGTTAGCCAGTGTAGCTTTGTGGTAAGTCTTAGCTGTGTTTCATTACTAGATATTATATAATGCTGGGTTTGACCTATTAATGTTGAAGTTTTGCATCTATGTCTTCTTTTATTCTTCAATCCTTTTAGAATCCTTTTGTCAGATCTTGATGTCAGAACAATTCTGGTCTCATTATATATGAGTTGAGAAACTTGTCCTATTTTTCTGAAAGACTAAGATTGTTATTTCTCTCATACCGTATTTCTTTAAAAATAAAATCTACCCATATTAACATTTATGCCTTTATGAGTTGTCTTTATGAGAAGATTTAATAATTACTGAAGATATTTAGAAAGTTTAGGACTTATTTATATTTTCTATTTCCTCTTGAGTCAGATTTCGAGAGTTGTGCCTCTCTTTGGTAAGTCTTATGTAGTATGCCTGCTTGTTTAGCCTGCTCTTGGCAAAGAACCTCAGAAAACTCACACAGATATCTGTAGATATCTACACCCACTCAGACCTTGTCTTGTGCCCTACTTCCAGCTACTTTACCAGCTATGTACTCTTGACCTCCACCTCCAATGCTCAGGGACACTGCCATGCTCAAATTAGCGTTGAACTCCCTGCACCACAATTCAGAAACTGTCCCAAGGAAATAGCCAATGCAATCAATGGACCCCACAAACTTCTGTCTGGGACCACAGTTTCATAATTTGGTTTTGCCCAATAGCAGAAAACATTTGCTTCATTTATTTTGTGCAGCTTAGTAGTTGCTTATTGTACATAGACTCGTCAGGTACTAGGTACTGTATTATGACCAGAAAAAGCAGAAATCACCTTTTGTGATTTTAAGAATAACTATTAGTAAATATACATGAAATATGGGACCTCCTAGGACTTGCATTTTCACCCTATTTCAGCAGTCTTATCTGGTGCCAGGCTACCAGGTACCTTATGCTTGTACAGATTACCTTAATCTCCATCCTTACTCCCCATCCCCCATTTCTTTATGGTGCTGGGGATGGAACCCAGAGCTGTGCATACGCGGCAAATGCTCCACCATTGAGCCATAGGCTCAGCCCCTTTCCTTGTCCCACATGGACCACAGAGACTGGTGTGCCAGCAACTCAGGGTTTTTGCATCTTTGGCAAGGTGCTGGTGGCTCACACCTGTAATCCTAGCTACTCGGGAGGCTGAGATCTGAGGATTATGGTTTAAAACCAGCCTAGGCAGGAAAGTCCTCTCTTTGGGACTCTTATCTCCAGTTAAATACCAAAAAAAGTCCAGAAGTGGAGCTGTGGCTGGAGTGACAGAGCGCTAGCCTTGAGCAAAAGAAGCTCAAAGACCAGGACACACCCACACATACCACAAAAAAACCAACAACAAAACCTTAAAAGGCTTTCCTTGAGGTAGCTTATTTGAATCCCAAAAGCCAATCATGGATGCCCTCTTACTTTACAAGAGTTACTCCTATCAGAATGAACACAGCGCATTAGAATTGTCCTTTTTCTGCCCCTGCTTCTTCTCGTGGGAATTAACACCTATTTGTTACCAAATGGACAGACATCTAGAAGGAACCTGCCACCAAAAGAGTCTTTAGTATTTGCTGAGTGACTAATACAATAATACCACTAATGGGTACTTCAACCTGAGGCTTGTTTTTGTTTTCCTGTATAAAATAATTACCATCATTAAACTGTCTTTATTATGCTAGACTATAGAAATGGGTCTGCAGTTCTTGGCACTGAGCTCCTGCCCTTCAACTTCAGTGAGTCACAGTGTGTGTGTGTGTGTGTGTGTGTGTGTGTGTGTGTGTGTGTGTGATGCTTTTAGTGCATTCCCCATATACACTACAACAGCCTGGAGTGAGATATTTTGTGGCTTTCTACTTTTATGTTTATTCATTTGGGCTCTTTATGATCTCTGTTTTTATTTTGGGTCTGACAGGTCACCGGGGAATCTGGCTGTAGTGATATTGCAGTGTTCTGTGTCCCCAATGGCAGGGCAGGCACCGCCCCCTACAGCCTCTAAACCTTCCATAATGGCTGTCTCCCTTGCCAGACAAAAGCCATTAGATATCCAAGTTACAAAATGAAAGCCACAGCTTTTATTTTCTCAAGAGTCCATCTGGTTTTATTCTATCTTAGTAAGTAGTATGCTGAATTTGAACCCAGGGCTTCATGCATGCGAGGCAAGCACTCTACCACTAAGCCACAGCCCAGCCCCTGGCTCTACTTCTCTTAAATAAATGATTAGCAGTAGAAGAAATTTAGCTTTTTGAGGAACTGCCAAACTTTTCCAAAATGGCTGTACTATCTTACCTTCCCGCCAGCAATATATGAGAATTTGAACCCTCTGCATCTTTTCTAGTGCTTGTAGCATCTTTCTTTTATTTCATCACCCTAGTGAGTGTGTAGTAGTATCTGACTGTCATTTACATTTGCATTGCCCTAATAGATAATGGGGCACAGAGCCCCCATTCATCTCTCTTAACCATCTGCGTGCTATCTTTAGAGAACTGTCCTATCAGATACATTGACAGTTTTAGAATAGGCCTTGGTCATTCTGTTGAATTGCAAGTGTGCTTTATTATGTTTTTGTCTTGGGCCCCTTATCAGATATGTGACATACAACTGCTTTTTCCTATTCTATGTGTCATCTTTTTACTTTCTTGATATTGTCTTCTGAAGTCCTTCGGTTTTGGTAAACTCCAGTTCATCTATTACTTTGGTCTGCTGCTTTGTCTTCTTGTTATCATGCCTGAGAAACATTTGCCAAATCCAACCAACCCATGAGGACCTCTGCCCATGTTTTAGAACTTTAGGTCTTACATTCAGGTCTTTGATTTTGAATTAATTTTTGTAGATGGTGTGAGAAGGATCCAACTTGAAAAATCCAACTATCCTAGTATCATTTCTTTCTTCTTTTCTTCAGCAGTACTGGGGAATTGAAGTCAGGGCCTCATTCTTGCTAGGCAGGTGCTCAATCACTTGAGCTACTTTTCCAGTCATTATTGTGTGTTAGTTATTTTTTTAGATAGGGTCTTACTTTATGTATAGACTGGCCTGCATTGCAATCCTCCTATGTGTACTTCGCCATGTCACTCTGACTAGCATATGTCGCTCTACCCAGCCATTGGTTGGAATGGAGTCTCCCCAGTTTATTTCTCCTGGGCTGGCTCCCAAACCATGTTTTCCTTCCAAGTAGCTTGATCCACCTTGCCTGGTCTGCTCTTGGTATTTTTTAAATAATGCTTTACTTTTTGCCTATACAGGCTTGGACCAAGATCCTTCTATGTATGCTCCCCACCAAACCTAGCATCATAGCTGGGTACCAGCACATCCCGCATCTTTTATTAAGATGGGGAAGTCTTAAAAGATTTTTTTGGGGGGGAAGGGGTGGACTGGCTTCCAACTGTGATCCTCCTGATCTCAGCCTCCTAAGTAGCTTCACTGATAGGCATGAACTACCATACCCAGCTTTTGGTTAAAATAAGGCTTAATGAGCTTTTTCCCTGGGTCAGCCTAGAACCATGATTCTCATAATCTCCTCTTCTTGAGTACCTGGGAAGTGAGGCACCCATGTCTTGCCCAATGCCATTTTTTAAAGCTATTTGTTTCCCATTAATTTGCCTTAGAGCCCTTTTCTTAAATTGGAATCTTTGCCATAAATATTAGGAGATCACTTTTGGAGTCTCTTTTCTATTCCATCAGTTGCTGTATATAACCTTACATCTATTACATAGTTTTAAGGTCTGTAGCTTTGAAATAATTTTAAAAATCAGAACACGGAGTAGTGCAATTTTCTTTTTCTTTTCTTTTCTTTTTTTGGTCAGTCATGAGGCTTGAACTGGGTGCTGTCCCTGCACTCTTCAGCTCAAGGCTAGAGCTCTACCACTTGAGCCACAGTGCCACTTCTGGTTTTCTGGTGGTTTATTGGAGATAAGAGTCTCACGGACTTTCCTGCCCAGGCTTGCTTTGAACTGTAACCCACAGATCTCAGCCTCTATCACTTGAGCCACAGCTCCATTTCTGCCCCAGAGATTCTGATCTGGGCTGATTTCGAATCATGATCCTCAGATATCAGCCTCCTGAATAGCTAGGATTACAGGTGTGAGCCTCTGGCATCTGGCACTTTTGTTGCTTTCTAACACTGATGCCTTTGGTTTTTCTTATCCATTTCTCCTGGTGAGGACCTACAGCTCAATGATAAATACAAATTAAGAGCAGATATTGTTGTCTTCTTCTCAGGAGGAAGCTCTTGGTCTTTCACAAGTATCATATTTGCTGTGGCTTTTTTGTAGATGTTCATTAGCTAATTGGATACAGAAGTACCCATACATTTCTAGTTTGTCAAATATCACTATCATGGAAGAGTTTTGTAATTTACCAAAAGATTTTTCTAGATCTATTGAGATGATTGCATGGAATTTAGCCTTTTTATGATATACTATATTAATTTTTCGTAGGATTTTCATTATTTCATGGCCTTTTCTTATAGTCTGTAATCCAGTTCGTAGGTTGCTGGATTTGGTGTGCTAGTATTTAGTTGAAGTTATTGTATTCCCAGCTTCCTATGAGGATATTCATGTAGTTTCCTTTTGTGTGATATATAATATTGAACTCAGATCTAGGAAGTGTTCTTACATTTTTTCCTTCTTGTTGTGTGTGTGTGTGTGTGTGTGTGTGTGTGTGTGTGTGTGTGCATGTGCACAGTCCTGGGCTTGAAACTCAGGGCATGGGTGCTGTCCCTAAGCTTTTTTTGCTCAACTAGTGCTCTACCACTTGAGCCACCACCACGTCGGACGTTTTGGTGTTTATTTAAGGATAAGAGTCTCACAGATTTTTCATGCCTAGGCTAGGTTTGGCCTGTGGTCCTCAGATTTTAACCTCCAGAGTAGCTAGGATTACAGACATGAGCACCCAGCAGTATTTACTTTGTTAATGCAGGCATTTATGGCTATAAATTTCCCTCTAAAAATATTTTTTCCTCTAAGTTTCACTGTAAGAAACCTCCTACAAATTTTACTTTTTTAATTATTTGTTTCAAGAAATTGTCTAATTTCCCTCATAACTTCTTTAATTTATGGTGTAATTAGGAGTACTTAGAGTACTTAAGGGTACTTCATGAGTTTCTCAAATATCCTTCTGTTATTGATTTCTAATTTTTGCTTGTATCATGGTAAAAGAACATACTTTGTTTTAATACTTTTATTGATACTGGCTTTATGGCACAATAAATATATTAGTTAGATTTGTAATGCACTTGATAGTGTATACCTGCTGTTATTAGGTGGAGTGTTCTACAGCTGTCAGATTTAGTTTATACAGTTGTTCACATCCTGTATGTCCTCACTGACCTTCTACTATTTTATTCAATATTTAAAGTGAGCTAAGGGCCTAGAGGCATGGCCAATCAGTAGAGCACTTACCTAGCAAGTGTGACTCCCCAAGTTAAAATTCCTGTACCATATATTTAAAGAAATAAAGTGGAATAGGGCTGAAGGAGTGGCTCAAAATATTTACCTCCCATGCATGAGGTCCTGGGCTCAATCTCCAGCATCACAAAGTAATTAATTAAAAATTAAAATGTAAAAATCAAACCTTGAAACTACTACAAAAAAGAGTAGAGGAAACATTAGAACTTCTCAGTGCAGGCAGGAACTTTCTGAGCACAGTTTCAGGGGCTCAGCAAATCATAGACAGAATTGACAACAAGATAACAGTAGACTAAGAAGTTTCTCCATGGCAAAGGACTTAGTTTACAAGCTGTAAATACAGTCTACAGAATGGGAGATCTTTGCCAGCTACATGTGAGACAATGGCCTAATATCCAGAATATACAAAGAGCTCAAGAAAAAAAATCAACAGCCCAATTAATAAATGGGAAAACAATAAAGATTTCTCAGAAGAAGTAAATATGGCCAATGGACACATGAAGAAATACTCAACATACCTGCCTACAAAGTAAATGCAAATCAAAACACTGAAATTCCATCTCATCCCAGTTAGAATGGCCATCAATACAAGTAACAGATGTGGGGGGAAAGGAAACCTAATATACTTATTGGCAAGAATGGTGAGCTACTCTGGAAAGCAGTTTGGAGATTCCTCAGAACACTAAATCTAGAACTACCCTATGATCCACCAATACTAATAATTCTTGAGCATTTATCTAAAGGTTATAAACCAAGAAACAATAGATACTTTAACAACCATGTTCATCACCACATTAGTCACCACAGCCAAGACATAGAAACAGCCCAGATGCCCATCAGTGGTTGAATGGATTAAGAAAAATATGAACACACACAGACACACACACACACACACACACACACACATACACACTGGAACTTTACTCATCCATTAGGAAAAATGATATTACATCATTTGCAAAGAAATTGCTTGACCTGGAAAAATTAGGTTAAGTAAATCAGGCCCAAAGAGATAAAGAATGCATGTTTCCTTTATTTACGGAAGTTAGATTTTTAATTTTTTTTCTTTTTGGTCAGTTATGGGGCTTGAACTCTGGCCTGTCCCTCAGCTCTTCAGCTCAAGGCTAGTGCTCTACCACTTGAGCCACAGCACCACTTCCGATTTTCTGGTGGTTTGTTTATTGGAGATAAGAGTTTCGTGGCTTTTCCTGCCTAGGCTGGCTTTGAACAGCAATCCTCAGATCTCAGCCTCCTGAGTAGCTAGGATTACAGGCATGAGACACCGGTGCCCAGTGATTTTTATTATTATTATTATTAATTTTTGTCAGTCCTGGGGCCTGGGTACTCGCCCTGAGCTCTTCTACTGAAGGCTAGTGCTATACCACTGTGGGCCACAGTGCCACTTCCAGTTTATTGGTGGTTATTGGAGATGAGTCTCACAGACTTTGCAGCCTGGACTGGCTTTGAACCACAATCTTCAGATCACAGCCTTCTGAGTAGCTAGGGTTATAGGTGTGAGCCACCAGAATAGCACTGAAATCTCCAACTATAGCACTGAAATCTCCAACTATTACTATTGGATTTTAATTTTTTTTCTCTTTAGTTCTGTCAAGTTTGCTTCATGTGTTTGGGGTTCTACTTTTCAATTCATACGTTGCTACTTTTCAGTACTAGAGTTTGAACTCAGGGCCTCAAGCTTGCTAGGCAGGGACTTTTTATTTTTTAGCCATAACCCCAATCTGCTTTTGTTTGAGTTATTTTTCAGTTACAATTTTGAGGTTTTGTTCCAGGACTAGCTTCAGACTATGATCTTCCTCCCTATGCCTCTCATGTAGTTAGGATCACAGGTACATGTCACCACATCCAGCTTATTGAAGTGAGAGTCTCAATAATGTCTTAGCCAGACTGGCCTTGATCTGTGGTCCTCCTGATCTCTGCCTCTCAAGTACCTGAAATTACAAGCATGTACCATTACAACCAGGCTCATTAGATCTTTTTGATACTGTGGTTCTTTTATTTTTACTAATTTGTCATTGTTCCTTATAATTGCATATAATATATAACATTATATACATAAATACTATATATTATATGTAATATATAATAATATATAATATACAATTATATAATTATATTTTAATGCCAGTCCTGGGGCTTTAACTCAGGTTCTGGGTGCTGTCCCCTGTGCTTCTTTTCTGTTCAAGGTTAGCGTTATACCACTTAAGCCAAAGATCCACTTTCACCTTTTTTGGTAATTTAGTAGAGATAAGACTCTCATGGACTTTCCTGACCAGGCTGGCTTTGAACTGTAATCCTCAGATCTTAGCCTCTTCAGTAACTATGATTACAAGCATGAACAACCAGATTCCAGCTCCTTGTAATAATTTGTATCTTAAAACTTTTTGAGGGGCTGGGAATGTGGTTTAGTGGTAGAGTGCTTGCCTAGCTTGCATGAAGCCCAGTGTTCAATTCCTCCATACCACATAAACAGAAAAGGCTGAAAGTGATGCTGTGGCTCAAGTGGTAGAGTGCTAGCCTTGAACAAAAGAAGTTCAAGGACAGTGCCCAGGCCCTAAATTCAAGCCCCAGGACTGGCAAAATTTAAAAAAAAAAAAACTTACTATTTGAAAATAAAGCCCCTCCAGTTTTTTTGAAAATCATTTGCATCATATTTTTTCATCGTTTCTTTTTAAACATATTTTTATATCTTAATCTAAAAGGTTATCTCAGCATAGAACTAGACTATATTTTTGTTTTTATATACTCTGCCACTTTTATTGAAGTTATTTCATGTGTTGGTTTTATTATAATTTCTGGTAAGGGAAATTTCCATTTTCTATTAGTTTTTATATAATGCCTGTATCTACATAATCTATATCTATCCTAATGTATTTTAACCTTCACTACTTCTTCTACCTCCTATTTTTCTGTATGTCTATATATTATCTACATCTATATCCTGATCTACTTTAAATTTCACTAGTTCTTCTAACTACTTCTTCTACCTCCTATTTTTCTGTATGTCTATATATTATCTACATCTATATCCTGATCTACTTTAAATTTCACTAATTCTTCTATATCCTCAGAGTGCCTGTGGAAAAATCCTCAAATATTTTTCTTTGTCTTTGATATTTTCTATTCATCATTCTCATACTTTTGTTTCATTCTTAGACATGATTTCATTCTTTGAGCATATTTTCAAAAGCCAACTTAAAATCTTTGTCTAGACTAGTATATCCAACATCTGGGTTTTCTCAGGGACAATTTCTATTGCTTACCTTTTTCCTTTGGATGGACTATATATTTTTATCTCTTTTAATCCCTTTTGATTTTTATCTCATCACTTCTGTTGAAATGTGATTTTTAAATAATATGTAGCACCTTCAAAAGTTAGGTGTTCTCTGCTTCCATGTTATGTGTATTGCTTTTATTTGTTTAGCAATTGATTGGTTTTGTTTTTGTTGTTGCTGTGTGTGTGTGTGTGTGTGTGTGTGTGTGTGTGTGTGTGCCAGTCCTGGGTCTGGAACTCAAGGTCTGAATGCTATTTCTCAGGGCTAATGTTCTACCACTTAAGCCATAGCTCCACACCCAGCTTTTTAATTAGAGATAAGAGTCTCTCGGACTTTCCTGTAAGGCTTGGCTTTGTTTTTGTTTTTGTTTTTTTTTGGTCTGGTCGTGAGGCCTGAACTCTGGGTCTGGGCGCTATCCCTCAGCTCTTCAGCTCAAGGCTAGTGCTCTACCACTTGAGCCACAGCACCACTTCCAGCTTTTTTCTTTTTGCTTATGTGGTGCTGAGGAATCGAACCCAGGGCCTCAGGCATGCAAGGCAAGCGCTCTACCACTGAGCCACCTTCCCAGCCCAAGGCTTGGCTTTAAAGTACAATCCTCAGATCTCAGCCTTTTAAGTAGCTAGGGTTGCACCAAACTCTAGATTATTTTATACTTATCTATTAAATCTGTAGTTCTTGTTCTACCACCAATCTTGGCTCACTTATTTTAATTGTCAGCTAATGACTGGACAGATATTTCTTTAAGCACTTGATATCAATGTGCCTTTCAGTCATTGCCGAGGGTCTCTATGTAGAGGCTGGGGCATTCCTTCAGACACTCAACCAGGCAGCTGAACAGTCTGTCTTGGCTTCTCACCTGGGCTTCTTCAAAACTTCAAGATTATTCTTAGGTATGCTAGAAAACAAGGCTCAAGTGAGAAGCATCAAATTCTACAAATGCTACATCATCAATGCTATAATTCTACTACAAAAAAAAGTGTAGAAATAGGCAAAAACCAATGGTGTTCTCAGGTTTTTATTGAGTATATGCTCAGCTTTCTAGTGTCTCAGAATTTTATTGAATAATTTCAAAATAGCCATGCACGTTTAATTCTCCAGCTTTTCCCTTTTCTTGTCAACTACTTTTCTCTCACTATTATCAGCTCTCCAGGCAGCTACAATATTAAACCAAAGCTACTGGAAAAAGGCTGTTAACAGCTGAGCACTGGTGGCTCACACCTGTAATTCTAGCTATTCTGGAGGCTCAGCTTTGAGGATCACGATCCAAAGCCAGCCTGGGTAGAAAAGTCCATGAGATTCTTATCTCCAATGAACAACTCAGAAAAAGCCAGAAGTGGTGCTGTGGCTCAAATGATAGAGTTCTAGTCTTAATCACAAAGAGACACAGGGATAGTACTTAAGACTTGAGTTCAAGCCCCAGGACCAGCCAAAAAAAAAAAAGCCTGTTAACAGTTGGTGAGCTGAGTCACAAATAAAGACAAGTTCTTTGAGTTGTTTTTCGAGAACAGTCAGAAAGATCAGGTAATGGCTATTTTCCAGAATAGGACTTTAAAGAAGCCTCAGTGCCATATGGCCCATCAGTGACTGCTGGGCTGCTGCTTTTCACTGGCATTGTGGGCCTGTGGGTTTTCAAGGTGACCTTGGAGAATAGTGAGAAGGCATGGTTATATAATAAAACACTTATTTTTGTTTTTGTTTTTGTATTTGCCAGTTCTGGGGCTTGAACTTAGGGCCTGGGCGCTGTCCCTGAATCTCTTTGTGCTCAAGGCTAGCACTCTACCACTTGACCCATGGCACTACTTCTGCCCTTTTCTGAGTACTTTATTGGAGATAAGAGTCTCATGGACTTTTCTGAGTGGGCTGACTTTGAACTGTGATCCTCAGATCTCAGCCTCCTGAGTAGCTAGGATTAGAAGCGTGAGCCACTGGCACCTGTTTACTGTTTCCACTGGAATTCAGGCATTCTCTAACCTAAATGCTCCCCAGATTCTATCATCTTCTTTAATTTCCAGAGTTCTGAAATGGTTGACTTGGATAACTTTTGCTAGTCTTCTCATTGCTTTTATAGAGCAAGATAGTTTCAGAGTCGTTCTTATTGCAGCGTTCCACCCATGTCACCCCCTTAAAAATGTAGTTTAGATCTACACCTCTTGGAAGGGACCCTTCCCTTTAATGGAGTGACAGGACTGGGGTTTGAACTCAGAGCCTCATGCCTTCTAGACAGATGCTTGAACAACGATTCTCCACTGTTAAAATCCCAGTGCCTCAGAGACAACGAAATCCTGTGTGATGTTTGTCCCTGTCACCATTCTCTTCTTTCCCTCCTCACACAGCCGCTTGATTCTTCCTTCCATGGGATGGGGAGGGTCCTTCTGGTCATTCGCCTCTCAATTCATTGTCACCTTCTCAAAGAGGGCCATGCCTATCCCAGATCACATTCTATTATCTAATGTGATTTTTATTTCTTTTTTTATTCCCAATAGATTCTATTCTCAGCACTTTATTACTATTGCTGTGATCTTAGCACAATATTTTGCACCTCTTGAGATTTCTTTGGGTAGAAAAACAGGCTTTTACAAAATAGGAGAGTTCTTTCAAAGGGAAAATTCTTGGAAACACATGGTTTCATTCTAAGATGAAGTCTTAGGTATCATAGTCTATAGGAAGTCTCTATCATTCTGTATCCTGTTAATTTCTCATATAAGGTAGAAAAACACAAGAGAAAAAGATTGAAAACAGGTATAAAATACAACATCTGATCTTTTTGTATCAGCTCTTAAAGACTGTCAGAAGTCAAAACTACCATCTCCAGTCATCAATGTCATGCTCCCTTTAAGTTACCAATCAACTAGACTAGGTGCTTTAGTATTTCAGTTCTTAGAATACGGAGTTTGGAGAATTTATTCTATTCATTTTTATTGTCAAGGTGATGTATAGAGGGGTTCTAGTTATATAAGTAAGGCGATAAGTATATTTCTTGTTGAACTTGCTACCCCTTCCCTTTCTCTCCTGCTTTCCCTACCTCCCAAGCCCCCCTTCAGTTGTACAGGTCAGTACCAACATATTGGCTTGTGTATGCTGTTGTTGCATTTGTCCCCCCCTTTTCCTTGTCTCACCATTCTGTTGTTGCTCTTCCCAATGTACATACAATACCAGGGTACCAACATCAAATACCATGACAACAGGGGATATACTATAGAGGGAAGAACATACAAAAGAAACAAAAAAAATCACATAGTACATTAAAAACAACAACAACAAGGAAAACCCTCTCGTGTCCATATCTTGGAATTCATTTTGCTTAGCATCATCTTATATGTACATAGCTTTTGAGCCATTCTGCTCATCTGCTATGATTATCTTAGACATATACTAATTATTGCAAATAAAGGAAACCATGGGACCTATGTTTCTTTGGGTCTGACTTACTTCACTTAATATGATTTTTTTCCAAGTCTTTCCATTTCCTAACAAATGGTACAGTGTCATTCTTTCTGATGAAGCATAGAATTCCATTGTGTGTGTGTGTGTATGTGTGTGTGTGTGTGTGTGTGTGTGTGTATCACATTTTCTTGATCCATTCACCTACTGAGGGGCATCTGGGTTGGTTCCATATCTTAGCTATGGTGAATAATGTTGCAATAAACATAGTTGTTCTGGTAGCTTTAGTATGGCCTTGTTTGTGATCATTTGGGTAAATGCCCAGAAGTGAAATTGCTGGGTCATCAGGGAACTCTATGTGGAGTCTTTCAGGAACCTCCATACTGTATTCTACAGTGGTCGAACAAGTTTACATTCCCACCAATAGTGTAGTAGCATTCCCTTTGGGCCACATCCCCTCCAGCACCTGTTGTTATTAGAGTTCTTGATTATAGTCATTCTAACTGGGGTGAGGTGGAATCTCAATGTTGTTTTAATTTGCATTTCTTTTATGGCCGGAGAAGTTGAGCATTTCTTCATGTGTGTATTGGCCATTCTTATTTCCTCTTCAGAGAAGTCTCTCTTTAAGTCACTAGCCCACTTATTAAAGGGGTGGTTGTTTCTTTGAGGATTTGTTTTGGGGGATTTAATTTTTTAAGTTCTAAGTATATTTTAGATATGAGGCCCTTGTCTGTTGTATGGCTAGTGAAGATCTTCTCCCAGTCTGTGGGCTTTCTATTGATCTGGCTAGCTATGTCTTTTGCCATGTAGAAGCTCTGCAGTTTTATGCAATCCCATTTGTCTAAGCTTTCTTTGATTTGTTGTGTTTCTGGGTCTTTATTAAGAAATTTTCAGCCTGTGCCAAGGAGCCCTAGAGTTTCTCCTATTCCTTCCTGTAATATTTTCAGGGTGTCTGCTTTTACTTTGAGGTCTTTGATCTACTTGGAGTTGTTTCTGGTGTAGGGTGATATATAAGGATTTAACTTTAGTTTTCTACAGATGTTTAACCAATTTTGCCAGCACCATTTCCTGAAGAGGCTGTCTTTCTTCCATCGTATTTTTTAGCTATAGGTCTGCAGGTTCATTTCTGGATCTTCAGTTCTATTCCATTGCTCTTCAGGTCTGTTCTTGTGCCAGTACAAAGCTGTTTTAATTACTATGGCTTTGTAGTAGAGTTTGAAGTTTGGTATTGATATTCCTCCAGTACTGTTCTTTCTGCTAAGGACTGTTTTTGCTATTCAGGGTCACCTCCTCAAAGAGGGCCATGCCTTCCCCAGATCTCCTTATCTCCTTATCACATTCTGTTATCTAATGTGACTTTGATTTCTTTTACTATTTTTTTTTTCATGTAGTTTGGGTTCAAGCATGAGACTGGGGAGAAGAATGAGGTTTGGATGTGCTGATCAGCTGAGACACAATAAAGCTAATGTGCATGAAGCAGAAGGAATTTACTATTCACAGGACTCAGAGAGGTGAGGAGTGCCAGAAAGGAGTCTATAGGGAATTAAACATCAGGGACTTCAAACAGCAACAGTGGTGGTGCTGGTGTGGGGAGATCTGCGGGCTTGTGCCTTTATTTCTATGTTTTCTCTTATGCTTTGTCGATGGTTTACCTTATGCTTTGCTGCAGGCATTGTAGGATGTTTCTTGCTAACGAAAACATATGCAAGTGGCTCAAATGGTAGATTACTAGCCAAGTCCCTGAATTCCAACTCTGGTATAGGTAGAGTATATATATCATGTTATATATGATATATTTGAATATATAATAATATATACGTATTCAGAAACAGGTAGAGCATATAGAGAGACATTTTATAGATATATATTTACATGGTGGTATTCACTGTTGGGTTTTACCTTTTTTTTTTTTTTTTTGGCTTGTCCAGGAGCTTGAACTCAGGGCTTGGGCACTGTCTGTGAGCCTCTCTGTGCTCAAGCCTAGCACTCTACCATATGAGCCACAGCACCACCTCTGGCTTTTTCTGTCTATGTAGTTCTGAGGAATCAAACCCAGGGCTTCATGCATGCTAGGCAAGCACTCTACTGCTAAGCCACATTCCCAGCCCTGGATTTTATCTTTGTCAGTAGCTGTGGGATTTGAGATGAGGAATGAATGGGCCATATCACAAGCAATCATATGGAGCAAAAAAAAATTAACTAGGCCCAAAGTGTTGGAAACTGGCCTTCAAATAACTTATATCAGTTGGTGCCAGGGCAGCAACTATACCAAACAAATTTGTGACACGCTGATTGATTTTATTTAAAACATTTAGCATGATGTGAAAACTATATTTTTATACAGTATTCAGTTTACATCTTTAAGTGTCTGAATTTAATTAATTTATATAAAAATCATATATATTGCACTTAGCAGAAATAATGTTTCCGAATATATATTTGATGTTTATTTTATAACAGCAAGACAAGTTGAAACTTACTTCCTGTCTCTCCCTCCCTCTCCCTCCCTCCCTCCCTCCTTCCCTCCCTCCCTCCATTGAAGTGCTGGGATCAGAAACAGCAGGCTAAGAAAGTACTGGACCACTAAGCTACATTCACAGCTCTTGGTTTTCAGGCAGGATTTCATTGTTAGCCAAAGTGGTCCTCAAATTCCTGAGCTCTGAGATCACACAAATGTATCATACCAGGCATAAGGTACCTTGTACGTGCTAGGCAAGCATGCTCTCGTTTTTAATGATAAACGATATCATTAGGGGGCATAAGTTCTCGGCATGGAAGAGTCATCTGCCGTCCATTGCCATGTGGTTATGGTACGCAGCATCCTTCTGTATGTGAAGGCTACTTCCTGCCTTCAAACATGCAGCTGCTATGGGTGACAATGTGGTCAGACACCTGGTACTCATATACTGTTTTGTAGAATGGGAAGTTCTTTGTACAACTACTTAAAGATAATAATAAAAAGAGAAAATACTCAGCTGAGTAGAATCCATCCAGGTACAAAGTTGACAAGTCTTCAAAGCTCCTTTGAGAGCAAAAAATTAACTGCTGAGTTTCCCAGGTTAATTTTACAGACTGAGCATAAAAAGAAAACTCATCATAAAAAAATGTTCCTGTTGTTTTTCTTGCTGAAAAGTTAAGTATCTAATAAGTATCCCTGCTACCAAATAAAGAAAAGCAATATTTAAATTCAGATGATTCAAAAAAGTTTAATTATTTCTTCTAGAAGTTAATCATTCAATGACATATTTCCTCTCTTAAATAAACATTGACTTTTTGACATCTGGTCCAGGGTCTCTGACATACGTGGCTACAGCTCAGTTCCTGGAGAGTGAAGTTAGTTACACAGAATGAGTCATGAGGCCACACCTCTGTGTATTTGCCACAAGGACACCAATAAAAGATACAAAATAATTTCAGATTTCAAGTCTGCAAGTACAGTAGTACCATGAGAAGGGGGGAAAGGCAGGTTCTTAAATGAGAATTGCACGTTGAAAGTTTTCACACATTAAATTTAAATTTGGGCCAGATGTTGGTGGCTCATGTCTGTAATCCTAGCCTGTAATACACAGGAGGCTGAGATGTGAAGATTGTATCTGGTTCAAAGGCAGCCCCGGAAGGACAGTCATTGAAAGTACCAAGAAAGCCAGAATGGATGTATGGATGAAATAGTAGAGTGGCAGCCTTGAGTAAAAAGCTGAAAGACAATGCCCGGGCCCTGAGTTCAAGCCCGTAACAGCACATAAGACAAAATTTAGGTTTAGTTTGGTACTCTATGAGTATAGTAGATAGAATTTAATTCTGAATCAACAGAAGTCTTAAGATATGAAGCCAAAAATGAAAGGGATTAAGAATATACATTTGGGGGCTGGGAAGATGGGTCAGTGGTAGAGTGCTTGCCTTGCATGTGTGAGGCCTTGTGTTCGATTCCCCAGTACCACATAAGCAGAAAAAGCCGGAAGTGGTGCTGTGGCTCAAGTGGTAGAGTGCTAGCCTTGAGCTGAAGAGCTGAGGGACAGCGCCCAGGCCCAGAGTTCAGATCCCACGACTGGCAAAAAAAAAAAAAAGAAAGAAAAAGAATATACATTTGCCAGGCACTGGTGGTGAATACCTGTAATCCTAACTACTCAGGAGACTGAGACCTGAAGATTGTGGTTTCAAGGAAGGAGAGCCCAGGTAGAAAAGTCCATGAGAGACTTAACTCCAGTTAACCACCAAAAAACTGCAAGTGGAGTATGGCTCAAGTGGTAGAGCACTAGAGCCCAAAAAACCCTCAGGGACCAAACCTAGGCTCTGAGTTCCAACCCTAGGACACCAGAACAAAAATACACACATAGGCTCCCCATCTCCCCCACACATGGCCAAAGTGCATGCTGTTGGTTATTTCTAAATAAAGGAGTGTGGAGACAAACAAGGCAAATATATGTCAAAACACTATTTGTATACTAGAAATATATACAATTTTTATATCTCAGTATCTCATTCATTTAGAGTTTAAATGACAAAATCTGGCTTGGAATTCACTATGTAGTCCAGGCTAGCCTTAAACTCATAAACCTCCTGCCTCTAACTCCTGAGCACTGGATTATAGCCATACTATACTGATCTTAGCATAACTTTTTTTAAAGAAATTTTCGTAGTCCTGAAGACAGAACACAGGGGCATTGTGCATAAAAGGTAAGAATTAAACTAAACCACTGAGCAATACCTCCAACCCTAGGAGATTTTTCAAGTTAATCTTTTTCAGTTTGATAAAAGTTGATCTAAAACCAGGCACCAATATCTCACACAAATAATTTAGATACTCCTGAGGCTGAGATCTGAGGATTGTGGTTCAAAGCTAGTCCGACAGGAAAGTCCATGAGACTCATATCCAATTAACAGCAAAAAGCTGCAAATGAAGCTATGGCTCAAGTGGTAGAGTACAAGGCCTGAGCAAAAAAGCTCAAGGATAGCACTCAGGCCCTGAATGCAAGCCCCAGGACCAAGAACAAAAAGTTGATCTAACAAACATATCTATAACATTTTCTAGAATGCATTGAACTATATAAACGATATAGTCCTTCCTCCCAAATTTCCACTAACGAAGCTGCCTGCCCTTTTTTTCTCCTTCTCCTTCAATGAGAACACTAAGATGCTTCAAGGAAGCACAATGAAGCACAAGACTTATTGAAAAACTCACCCTGGTTTTATAGGACAGTTAATGATATTCTGTAGGAAAGCAAAATGATAGAGATTGCTCTTGAATATGGTAAATACCTAATTCAAACACTCAACTTCATTTATTCTAAAATATCTATTGAAATGAGAATTTCCCATGAACACTCCAGTGTTGGCAGGACAAGTTCCTTAGTGCTCTTTCCAAATAGTGTGTCCTACTTAGGACAGTCACAGACACCTGAGTTAACATGGACTAATCTCTTATAACAGATGGCATCTGATACTAAAATAGGCTCCTGTCTTTCATGATCATCTTTTGTTTCTGAGAACTCTCTCTGCTTGCTTCACGGTAGTTACATTTCAAGATTTTTATGCTCTGGAATATTATTTTCCCATGGAGAATGATTGCCAGGCTGGGATACCAAAACCCAAGAATTCTCAAGATCCTTATACAATTGGCATGATATTTGCATATAACCTACATACTTCAAGTTCCTACAGATTCAAATCCCTCCATCATACCCCGAATTTTCAATGTAAGTTCTATTGGATTTGAGAATGCAAAACCCACCAATGAGGAGGGCAGACTACAATTATAAATATTCATTCTTGAGTGAAAAAAGGACATCCTATTGCTGAGAGGATGGGTTTCTGGAATGGGCACCATTAGAGGCATGCCTCCACTTTGGGCTTTTGGCTGGTTAATTGGAGATAAGAATCTCAGAGATTTGTCTGCCCCAGCATACTTTAAACTATAATTCTCAGCTCATAGTCTCTAATTAGCTCGGATTATAGGCACAAACTTCCAGTATAGCACCTAGGTTGTTTTTTTTTTTCTTATCTCTAATATTGGCATCAGGCCATGTTAGCACTCCACACAGCTGAGAAAGAGCCTGGGCTGGGAAGGTGGCTCAGAGGTAGAGTGCTTGCCTTGCATGCATGAGGCCCTGGGCTCGATTCCTCAGCACCACATAAACAGAGAAAGCCAGAAGTGGCACTGTTATTCAAGTGGTAGAGCGCTAGCCTTGAGCTGAAAAGCTGAGGGACAGCTCCCAGACCCAGAGTTCAAGCCCCATGACTGACCAAAAAAAAGAGAGAGAGAGAAAAAGAGCCTGGGAAAGAGAATGTCTGGCCCTAGGCTAGGTTTTTATCTAGGGTAGGGGCGGGGAAAGGTACGGCCACATTGAATCCAGATGTGACATCAGTGGATGCAGATGTGACCTCTTCCAGGTGTGCCAATTGCCTAGGTAACACAGGTATTGGGTGGAGACTTTGCTGCGAGGAGCAGACCTTACATTCCAGCCTTTTAATAATCATGAAATAGGGCGCAGATTCTCTCTGGCTGACAAGGGGCATCGACATTAGGGGTAAAAGGCTGGAATGTGGTCCCCTCCCAGAGAAGGCAGGGAGCAGCAGCTGTCCCTTGGTAGGCGTGAGTCCATAGATGAAGTCTGGAGGAAGCAAGTCTCTTGGATAAAGTCTGGAGAAAGTCTCTTGAGGCATTGAGGGGCTGGAGAGCCAATAAATGGCAAGAGGAAGGATTTGGGGCTAAAAATGTTGGTAGAAATGTCCCTAGCTTCTTCTGACATCTGGTGACTAGGAAGAGAAGTCAGGTAACAAAGGCAAGAATGTAAATTCCTGTCCAGTTAAAAGGTAGACAAGTATGGACATTGGATGGGCAGGCTTCTTACTTCTACTGACCTCCTGGCTCTGGTTAATTTTGAAAGGGCAGGCACAAAGTGGCTGATGTGACACCATCTCCTCTTACTCCTCTCCATGGTCCCTTGTTCCCCAGACTGGCTGAGTTACAGGGGTCTAGGTGCTTGTTGCTGTGATGGCTCATCCCAGTTGGCATTCACAGGTTTTCAACTGAAGGCCTGGGCACTGTCCCTCAGCACTTCTGCCCACTAGTGCTCTACCACTCTGAGTCACAGTACCACTTCCAGTGTTTGCTGGTTAAAGATAAGAGCCTCTTGAGCCATGCTTCCAGCCTGGCTCTTTGCAGGTTAGTTGGGAGATGGAGTCTCAGGGATTTTTTTTTTTTTTTTTTTTGCCCAAGCTGGCTTTGAACTCCAATCTTTGCCACAAAACCCTTTATTTTTTATTTTTAAAAAAATTTTTTGGTAGGTCTTGGGGGTTGAACCCTGGGCTTGGACTCTGTCCCTGCGCTCTTCAGCTCAAGGCTAGCGCTCTACCACTTGAGCCACAGTGCCACTTCTGGTTTTCTAGTGGTTTATTGGAGATAAGAGTCTCATGGAGTTTCCTGCCCGGGCTGGCTTTGAACCATGATCCTCAGATCTCAGCCTCCTGAGTAGCTAGGATTACAAGTGTGAGCCAGTGGTGCCCGGCAAAAACCCTTTATTATTTCCAAGTAAAGCAACAAGGAGATCAAATAGAACTAAGTAGAGCTTACCTGGTCCTTATCAAGAATTGACCAACAAATATTCTGCAATGACAAAACTCATTAGATGTGAGAATCTTAGCACAGATAGGCCCAGTATTTTAGAACCAGGTAGTCAGTACTAGAATACACAACACAAAACAAGGCAAAACTCAAAACCTAAAATTTTTGACAACAGTGTTTAGACACTTTGCTAACAAAGCACATCACATGGTTGGGCCTCAGTTACCAGGGCCTGTGAAAAGAGCAACTTGTTAGCAAGGCACATTAGAATAGATGGATGGAGGAGTAGTAAGCTTGGTGGAAGTGTATGGGTCAGATGGGGCCAAACCCTTAACCCACCATGTGGTCAGGATGGCAAACTCAAGATGGTGAATTTCTGAAAAAATGCAAAGAAAGCCTGAACAAATAGACCAAGCCTACATTGGCTAGCCTTTGAGAGGGAACCTAGAGGGGGTTCCTGGGACCCAGACTGCGTCCCACTCTTAAGGGCTCAAGCCAAAAAGTTGTAGAAAAGAAAGGGAGAGAGAGAGAAAGTTGGACATGATTAGCAGAAAACAAAGAGAGCCTGAAAGTAAACAGACTTCTGACCATTTACCATTGCAGAGGCAAAAATTGTCTGAATCTGGGAACAGCATAAAAAAATTAGGTGCTTTGGCTTTCCAGGGGGCACAGGAAGCATTTCAGAGGAGTTTCACGGCACCAGAGTGACACACAGCACCCCATTAAAGGCGTAGGAGAGAAAAAAAATAGTGAGTGAAGGAGGGCTTATCGGATGGAAGTGGCGCCCCCACTTACCACCCAGCCCTCTAGGGAGGTGGATACAGAGGCCAGCAATGTATTGATGTGCTGTGTCTGCAGCAGACAGACCAGTTTGCAAAATGGCCATCAGAACTGTGGGCATTCCTCAGAGCAAAAAAGAGAAGAAAAAACAAACAAAAAACACCTATCCTGACTTTAAGCCCTTCCCAGGTTCAAACAGCACCATTTATGTTAGGTTTTTATTTTTTTATTTTTATTTTATTTATTTTTTGGGGGGGGGGAGGTCCGGTCTTGGGGCCTGAACTCTGGGCCTGGGTGCTGTCCCTCAGCTCTTCAGTTCAAGGCTAGCGCTCTACCACTTGAGCTACAGCGCCACTTCCGGCTTTTTTCTTTGTGCTTATGTGTTGCTGAGGAATCGAACCCAGGGCCTCTGGCATGCAAGGCAAGCGTTCTACCACTGAGCCACCTTCCCAGTCCCTTATGTTAGGTTTTAAAAGAAGAGGTTGCCAAGTAAGAACCATACCATGCACATGGTATTCAGGTAAGGGGTAGGTTTATTCATCACTCCAGCTGGCCATGTTGGCACTCCATGTGGCTGGGAAAAGACCTGGGAAAGAGAGTGTCTGGCCCTGGGCTAGGCCTTATCTAGGGTAGGGGCAGGGAAAAGTATGGCTACATGGAATCCAGATGTGACCTCAGCGGATGCAGGTGTGACCTCTTCCAGGTATGCCAGTTGCCTAGGTAACACAGGTATTGGATGGAGACTTTGCTGCCAGGAGGGTGTAGTCTGCTCGCCATCCAGGAGCAGACCTTACTGTACTAAGAAGAGTATTTTATCAATTTTAAGAATTTAATGTAAAAGAAAGGAACCAAGACAGGTACTGGTGGCTCACGCCTATAATTCTAGCTACTCAGGAAGCTGAGATCTGAGGATCATGGTTCAAAGTCAGCCCGGGCAGGAAGGTGTGTGAGACTCTTATCTCCAATAAATTACTCAGAAAAAGCCAGAAGTGGTGCTGTGGCTCAAGTGGTAAAGCACTAACCTTGAGCACAGAGAGGCTCAGGGAAATGCCCAGGCCCAGAGTTCAAGCCCCAGGGCCAACCAAAAAGAAAGAAAGAAAGAAAGAGAGAGAGAGAGAGAGAGAGAGAGAGAGAGAGAGAGAGAGAGAGAGAGAGAGAGAAGAAAGAAAGAGAGAGAGGGAGGAAAGGAGGGAGGGAGGGAGGGAGGAAGGAAGGAAGGATGGAAGAAAGGAAGGAAGAAGGAAAGAAAGAAAGAAAGAGAGAGAGAAAGGAAGGAAGGAGGGAAGAAAGAAAGAAAGAAAGAAAGAAAGAAAGAAAGAAAGAAAGAAAGAAAGAAAGAAAGAAAGAAAGGAAGGAAGGAAGGAAGGAAGGAAGGAAGGAAAGATGGAAGGAAGGAAGAAAGGAAGGAAGGAAGAAAGAAAGAAAGAAAGAGAGAGAGGAAAGAAGGAAGGAAGGAAGGAAGGAAGGAAGGAAGGAAGGAAGGGAAAACAAAACCAGTAGGTTCATAATCCATTATTCTGAAATTAAAAAAACTTGAAATAGAATTATTTCCCTAATTTTTAAAACAAGCTCTGATGAGGCTCGTGTTTATTACTTTACTTTGTACTTAGTAAATGTGTATACTAATGAGCTATATTATACACGAACCATGTTAAGTTTTGAAAATCTCAACATTTCTAATAGTAGTTTCATATAAGAAATACTCTACCTTGTGTTAGTTTCTGTTGCTGTGACCACTGGGGATGTAAACTAATGGAATGAAGTATTTTGTTCATGGTTTCAGAGGATTCTTTCAATGGAAGCATGCCCTCATGCACTTTGGCAGAATATCATGGTGGCAGGAGCTTCTTCATCTCATGGCAAACAGGAAGCAGAGTCTATGGACCATGTATAACCTTCAAATGCACACTGCCAGTGACCTACTTCCTCCAGCCAGACCCCACTTCCTAAAAGTTTCTAACCCTCCGGAAATAGTTTGTCATCAGCTGGGGACCAATCTTTTACTGTTAAGAGCCTTTTGGAAAACACATTATATTCCAACATAACATTCTTCCTCAAAGACTCAGGGTTATCTCATAATACAAAATTCATTCAATCCATTTCTGTGAGTCCTCAGGACTTAAAGTATCCTGGCATTGTTGAAAAGTCCAAATTCAAGGTCTCTTCTAAAACTCAAGACAAACTATGAGCCCCTGTAAAAATAAAAAAAAAAAAAGTTGCAGGCTTCCAAGATACAATGGCATGGAGTAAACATACCTGATGCAAAAGGCAAGAACAAGAGAATAGCGAGGAAGGAGCTGAATAAAGTAAATGTTAGACCTAGCAAACTCTAAATCGTGTAGCTCAGAATTTGACATCTGGGCACAAGGAAGAGTCCTGGCAGTCTAGAGATCTCTTGGTAAAGCAGTCATGAAAGTTCCTTAAAACTTCACCCTCTTGAACTGCATTGGATGGGTTCTTGTCCTCAAGGCATCTTTTCTATTTTTCTGATGGGAAAGTACTTGGATTTAAAAAAAAAAAAATTTTTTTCTGATCCTGGGTCTTGAACTCTGAGCCTAGTCTCCAGCCCTGGGCTTCCTTTTGAGCAAGGCTAATGCTCTACCACCAGAGCCATAGTTCCATTTCCAGCCTTTTCTGAGAAGTTTATTGGAGGTAAGTGTTTCACTGGCTTTCTTTCCCAGGGCTGGATCGAGCTTCTTAAGTCATGGCTCTACTTCTGGCTTTTTGGTGGTTAATTAGAGCTAAGAGTCTCATGGACTTTCCTGCCTGGGCTGACTTAGAACCACAATCCACAGATCTCAGCCTCCTGAGTAGCTAGGATTACAGATATGAGCCATCTGAGTCCAGCTGTTTATTCAGTTTTATCATTGTTGTGACCACATACACCTTGAGCAGGATTTCTTGTTTTAGCTTGCTATTTGAGAGCGTTCAGTCCATGGTCATCTGACTCCATGTTTCTGAGTGTGGCAAGACAGAACATCATGAGAGTAGGAGTGTGCTGAGGAAGAAGCTATGCACTTTACAACAGATAGAGAACGGATAGAAAGACAGGGACTAAGCCAGGTACAACTGAGGAATGCTGCCCTCCCCCCATGACCTGTTTCCTCCAAGGAGGCCACATCTCCTAATGTTTCCAAATCCTTTCCAATTGGACTGAACCAGCTTGATCCCTTGCTGGTAGTTCTATCAGCTTTTTGTAGACATTTCATATTCAATCCATAATATATCTGAATGTGCATATTAAATTCACATATAAAAATACTCCAATGGTTCATTCCAAAGAGTTAGTCAAAGTAAATCTAAGCACTTTAGATCTAGTAACTTTTTGAAGGGCATAATTCAATATAACAAAGTTACTGCATAGATATTTTATAGAGAAATATAAAAAATGATAAATTGCTGGGCACCAGTGGTTTATGCCTATAATCCTAACTACTCAGGAGGCTGAGATCTGAGGATCACATTTCAAAACCAGTCTGGGGGAAAAGGCTGTTGAGACTTTATCTCCAATTCATCACACATGTGCACACATGCGCGCGCGCACACACACACACACACACAACTACAACCCCACAAGTGGAACTGTGACTCAAGTGGTAGAGTGCTAGCACTGAGCAAAAAAAGTTCAGGGATAGTTCCCTAGAAACAGTACAAACAAAAATGAAATGTAAATCTGTTTGCTGTACCCCCTGCTCCCACCTTGCCAAGAAAGTCTCATTCTAATGGGGATGATATTTCCATTTTAAAAAAAAAAACAAAAAACAAAAAAAAAAACTACGTTGAACTCAATGTTGTAAGAGATCTATGCTTGGACATCAGGTTAGAGGAGAGCAAAGGTTTAGAGATCCATTTTAATTCCTTTTCATTTCTAAGCAATATATCATGCTTTTGATACCTACTCTGAAGAGCTGAGCAGACCCATGGAATCAGCATTTCCTAATGACTCCCCAGGGTGATGAGAAACACTAAAAATGTGAATGCTAGAGGGATAGAGACATTTCTATCTTTAGACGTGAGTCTTCCTCACGTGGCGCTGTAGCAGGGGCTCAGAAAAGACAGTCGCCTCTGAAAGGGCAGAGGTTGTTAGCCTCCTACTTGAAACACATTAGGTGTCACACCATCCCCACTCCCTTTTCCCCCAAAAGTAGTGGATAATGAAGAAACGGATTATTTAAAAATGTAATCTAAATTAGCTCTCCTCTAAACTCTACCTAGACTACATCAAGTCCCAGAAGAGTGACAGAGAGTGCATACATAGATCCCGTTTGTGTCCAGGGCACTTTATAGCTTCAGTGCTGATAGTTGCTTCTGTCATTGCCATTTCTCCTTTTATTTCCACCTTTAAGATTACTGCTAATACAGTTCCATATTCTATGTTAGCAAACTCAGAGTGATGCTCTGTATTTTGCAACTATTAAAAAAGACTTGAGGAATGGGAATGTGGCTTAGTAGTAGAGTGCTTGCCTAGTATACATGAAGCACTGGATTTGATTCCTCAGTACCACATAAACAGAAAATAGTGGGAAGTGGCGCTGTGGCTAAAATGGTAGAGTGCTAGCCTTGAGCACAGAGTGGCTCAATGACAGTGTCCAGGCCCTGAGTTCAAGCCCCAGGACTGGCAAAAAAAAAAAAAATACTTGAGGCTGGATTTATAATAAATTTGGTTCATGGTTCTGAGGCTGGCAGGTCTAATAAGAGCACTATGGTGCTCTTATACTGTTATCATTCTGTGGCACATAGGGGAAGGGCAGGAGAGCATAGGCCAGGATAGAATTCATTTACTTATTGCTGTGAACAGTAACCCACTCCCACGATGACGACATTAATCCATTCACGAGGCCAGAGCCCCCATGACCTAATCACCTAATTAGGCCCCCTTCACCAACAGTTGCATTGGAGGTAGTTTTCAACACAAGAACTTCAGAGGACACATTCAAACCACACCAAGTCCCAGGCAGTGAGTGAGTGGTGCTTTTTGTAGAACATAATTCAATATAACAAATAGTTGCTGCATAGATATTTGATAGGGAAATATAAAAAATGGTGGGGAAAAATGTATGTAAGCCAGGTGCTGGGGGCTCATGCCTGTAATCCTAGCTACTCACGAGATGAGATCTGAGGATTGCTATTCAAAGCCAGCCCTAGCAGCAAAGTCTATTTGAGACCCTTATCTCCAACTAAACACACGCACACACACACACACACAAACACACACAAACACACACACACAAACACACACAAAGCTGGAAATGGAGCTATGGCTCAAGTGTTATAGCTCTAGCCTTGTATAAGAAGCTCAGGGACAGAGCTCAAGACCTAAGTTCAAGCCTTATGACTGGCACCAAGAAAAGGTATATGTAATCCTAGCTACTTAGAAGGCTAAGAGAGTACTGTAATTTGGAGCCAGCTTGAGAAACAGATCCATCAGATTCATTTCTACTTAATCAGCAAAGCCAGAAGTGAAGGTATAGCTCAAGTGGTAAAGCTACCTGAGCCAGAGGTCAATATCTCATGCTTGTAATCCTAGCTATGCAGAAGGCTGTGATCTGAGGATAGAGGTTCAAACAGCTATAGCAGGAAAGTGTGTGAAACTCTAATTTCCAATTAAACAGAAAAGAAAAGCTGGAGTGGAGCTGTAGCTCAAGTGGAACAGGGCTAATCGTGAGCAAAAAGCTCAGGGACAGTGTCCAGGTCCCAAGTTCAAGACCCAGGACTGACAAAAAAAGATAGGAGAGAAAGAGAGAGGAAGAGAGGGAGGGAGAGGGAGAGAGAGAGAGAAGAAAGCAAGCAAAGTGAGGACAAGAATTCAAGAGATCAAACTCCAAACCCCAACAGTGGCCTCAAGAAAAGTGTGTGTGAATTTTTTGGGGGGGGTCTGGCCATAGGGTCTGAACTCTGGGCCTGGGCGCTGTCCCTCAGCTCTTCAGCTCAAGGCTAGCGCTCTACCACTTGAGCCACAGCGCCACTTCTGGGTTTTTTCTTTTTGCTTCTGTGGTGCTGAGGAATCAAACCCAGGGTCTCAGGCATGCAAGGCAAGCGCTCTACCACTGAGCTACCTTCCCAGCCTGTGTGTGAATTTTTTTTGTGCTGGTCTTGGGGCTTGAACTCAGAACCTAGATTCTGACCCTGAGCTTTTGTGCTCAAGGCTAGCACTCTATCACTTGAGCTATAGCTCCACTTCTGGATTTTTTGATAATTAATTGGAAAGGAGTATCTTGTAGACTTTCCTGCCCAGCCTGTCTTTAAACCGTGATCCTCAGCCCTCTCAGCCTCTTGAGTAGCTAGTATTATAGGTGTAAGCCACCAGTGCCCAGTTAACATATGTAATTTAATCAAAGAGAAGTTAGGCATCAAGACATGGGAGCAGCTGCAGAATGAGCAGACAGGAAACACCGTTTATGACCATGAGCACCACACTGCTGACCATAAACACAGTTTATGACCCTGAGTACCTAGGTAGTGTGTACAAACTCAGGCAGCCTCACTGAATAACCCTGGGGACTAGCAGTATAGTAGGGAAAATCATGAAAAGGGGAGGCAGACAATAGCTCGTGTGCTTTAAATCTCTGCCTTCAGAGACCCAAGTAGCAAAAGATCTAATAGCAAAGGGCCCTAAAACACATACAATTCCACACAGAAGGAGCTGGTGGTCAGGCTGTTCAGGAAGTTCGTGTCTTATTATGGTCATAATTTTATTGTAGTGGTGATTCCCAAACCAAAAGGGAAAAATGGAGAATATAACTTTTTATGAAAGTATTTCCTTTGAAACAGCCAAACTTGTCAACTTAGTTGGAGCTGTGTTCCTTCTAGATGGTTCCAGCCATCTTCTGGGCTGTCAAACAAATAACATTTGTGGGTGGTGAGATGATGTCATTGGTGCTCCGCAGCTGAGTAGTAATTTCCACTCCCAGCCCTTCTCAGAGCTCTAGATGATGGCGGTAAGTGGATGTCAGCTTACAGATGAAAAGTCTCGCTTCGCTTTTCCATCGAGATCGCAATACTCCTCTCTTGAGCAGGAAGACAATTGTGCTGTCATCAACATTACATCATGCTATCTCCCTTGCAGTGGCATCACTGAGGCGTGTGAGCACAGCTGTGAAAACAAAGCATATTTTCCTGTGCGCTTGGGATATCTTCCAGGCGTGTACTAATTGCTTTGCTTTTTTTCTTCTTCTTTTTGTAAGAGTAATGTGAGATGAGGATGGGCTCCTCTCAGAGTCCTATGCTTGTGCAAATAGAAATCTTTGTGGCCAGCCCAGGGGGGAACTACCCTTCCACCATGCCAACACACTCTTAAGTCCTCAAGACCAGCTTGGGGCAATGGGCAAGAGGTTTATTTATCAGTGCTCATTTCATAGTCTGCAGATAATAGTCACCAGAAGTTCTGTCAAGATCTGAAAGGTTAATCAGTGATTCCCAAATCTAGGGAAGATTCTCAACAAATAAATGAAACAAAAGACCAGACATTACCCACTAGCTGGTATCAGGGTCCAAATAAGAAAGGGCTCCTTTTGTTGGCAGTAAGTTTCAGGTGAGAGGGCATGCTATCACTGATAGTAAAGAATTCGAATGACAGAATGTGAATAGAAATGTGAACCAAAGGAAGCTTACTCTGTCTAACCAAAAATGCCTACCCAGCTACCAGAAATGAGTTCACCCCTAATGTGTCTGTCTAGTATGTCTTGTGGGAACTCTGGGACACTCCTCTCAAGAGTCACAGCCAGGGGCTGGGAAGGTGGCTCAGTGGTAGAGTGCTTGCCTAGCATGCATGAAGCCCTGGATTTGATTCCTCACTACCATGTAAACAGAAAAAAAACAGAAGTGGCATTGTGGCTCAAGTGGTAGAGTGCTAAGCTTGAGCACAGAGAGGCTCATAGACTGTGCCCAGGCCCTGATTCAAGCCCCAGGATTGGCCAAAAAAATAGTCATGGGCAGAATGCTGTGAAGATAGGGACTTCAGGGTTCCCTCCTCTTGCAGTCACAGCAGAAGCTGTAGCTCTCTTGGCAATTTTGCTTCCTTTCTTCATCCTTTGTCTCATGTGCTATCATTGGGCCATATCCCAGCCCTTACTGTCATTTGTTATGTTAAAAAAAAAAAGTACATAGAGCCAGGTTCTGGTGGCTCATGCCTATAATCTACTCAGGAAGCTAAGAACTGAAGATGACCACTTAAAGGCAACTTGGGCATGAAAAGTCCATAAGACTCTTATTTCTCAATTAACTACCCTCCCCCCTACCCCTCCTCTGCCCCCCTACCTCTGCAAACAAAAACAGATGTAGTTCAAGTGGTAGAGTACTAGCCTTCAGCAAGAAAGCTGAAGGACAGTGCCTGGACCCTAAGCCCCAAGACAGAGTAAATGAATAAATAAATAGCACAGAAAAAGAAGAAAGAAAGGAAGTTCTGATCATAGACAAAAGACAAAAAATGTGCTGAGCTCTTATAGCTCAGCATATATAATCCTAGCTACTTGGGCGGCTGAGATCTGAGGATCTTATGGTTCAAAGCCAGCCCGGGGAGCAAAGTCCCTGTGAGACTTATTTCCAATTAACCACATAAAAACTAGAAGTGGAGCTGTGACTCAAAGTGGTAGAGTGCCAACCTTGAGCAAAAGAATATGGGGGGCAGTGCCCAGGCCCTGAGTTCAAGCTCCATAACCTGGGGGGTGAAGGGGAAGACAAAGAACATGTATTGGTGAGCAGAAGCCGCTGTCCTCACTCATGGGCATGCAGGTCTTCTTTCGAGCCAGAAGGGTATTCTGAGTCTTAGCACCATCACGAGAGGGAAGAACTTGCATCGTGTTTCATTTTTGTCAAGTCTCCAGCAAACTACCAGAACTTTACTGTTCTCTCAGTATGGAGACTGAGAGGAACCAGGCGTGGTTCCTCCTGGTGCCTTTATCTTTGGTTGGAAGATATGGCTCTCATTGTCTGTGTGTTCACATGGTTTCTCTGGGTGTATCTGAGAATTAATGTCCTCCTCTCATAAGGACACTAGTCAGATGAGATTAGGGCTCATCCTAATGACCTACTTTAACTTAAATACCTCCTTAAAAGCTCTATCTTCAAACATAGTCATATTCTGAGGACTTTAGCCCATGTATTTAGGTAGGGCGTGTAATCCAGTCTGTAACAGATAGCACCCTTGAGAACCCAGGTCTGTCAGACTGGGCAGAGTAACAGTGGTGTAATTAGGAAGGACCATTCAAGAATCTCAGGCACAAGTATCTAATCCCAACTACTCCAGAGGTAGTAGAAAGATCATGGCCCAAGATTAGCCCCAGATAAAGCAAGAGAGACTGTCTAGAAAAAAAAAAAACAAAAAACTAAGGGTGAACAAATGCAATCATTCTATTCAGTACATACTATGTGGCAAATGACCTATTTAACTTGTGGCCAGGGATGGGAGGGAAAAACTGGGGGAAAGTAAAAAAAAAAAACATACAAATGTATTTATACCTGATTTATGAAATGGTAGCCCCTCTGTATCTTAATTATTGAAAAAGAAAACCATGAAGCAGAAGACTGGGACATGTAAGAGGTAGACCACTTGTTTAGCAAGTGCAAGGCCTTGAGTTCGCCCCCCAAAACCTAAAATAAAAAACCTTGTGGACAGTTCTGTATCAGTTTGGGTTCAAGCTTTATTATAAAAGTCCATTGGTAGCCATCTTCACATTTAGACACAATCCAGTTCTTATACAAAGGACAAAGTTTTAAACTGGCCTAGAAAATATTTTTACCTAGAAGACTGAAATTTCCTTCTTGACTTCATCCAACAGAAGTTTCCAGGGTGTAGGGCATTTCTAAAAATCCATATGAAGTCCTCATTATTGTGTCTGCTTTGCAGACAAAACCCTTTGCCAGCAAGTTTTTGGCAAACACAGCCCTGTAACTCAGAAATTCCAGACTCCTGAATCCTCGGTGACACAGATGTGAGGGGCAGAGCTGTAGCTGCTCAGCTCCCTGGTAGGGTCCACAGCAGTCTCCTAGTTGCCTCTAGCAACCAAGCATACCACAGGATGTTGCCATGAAAGGGAGAATGCCACAGTGGGTGTCCAGTTTTGACTGGACCAATAGCAATCATACCACAGAGTGTATGAAAAACATGGCTTTTCAATGGAGCAGAAAAGTTTTAGTGACATCACTGAGGTTTGTCCACCGTTAAATGCATTTGGTAGATTTTATGTCTGACATGTGTGAGGTTGTAGAGTCTTCCATGTTTGGTTAAACGGTGAGCAAGCAGGCACAACTGACTAATAGTAGACATTCAAGACCTAGATTGTTAGCCAAAATGTTGGCCTAGAAGTGTGGCTCAATGTCAGAGTGCCTAGGAGTTCAAACCCCTAGCAACCCAGCACAGTGGTAGAGGGCTTGGTTTGGATATGTGAAGCTCTAGGATCAAACCTCAGCACTACAAAATAAATTGTAGTCAGGTCTCAGTGGTTCATACCTGTAATCATAGTGACTTAGGAGGCAGAGATCTGAAGAATCATAATTTAAAGCTAGTTCAGATAGAAAAGTCTCTGAAATGCCATCTTCTTTAACTAGCAAAAAGCCAGGGTTAGAGGTATGGCTCAAATGGTAGAGCACCAACAGAGCTAACACAAGTTGAGCAAGCTTGAAGCCTTGAATTCAAACCCTAACATGGAAAAAGTACACAGCTTCACAGGTCTTTTTATGCGTAAGCTTTGAGACCTAACTACCTTCAATTGATTTAATTAACTCAAATAACCAGTTCTAACAGTGTCTTTAGCTTTGGTTTTCACATCTACTAAAAGAGAAGGTCTGCTGGGTGCCGGTAGCTCATGCCTGTAATACTAGTTACTCAGGCGGCTGAGATCTGAGGATCACAGTTCAAAGCCAGCTTGGCAGGAAAGGCTTTGAGACTTTTATCTCCAAGTAACCACCAGAAAACCAGAATTGGTGCTGTGGCTCAAATGGTGGAGCACTCACCTTGAGCTGAAGAACTCAGAGACAGGGCCCAAACCCAGAGTTCAAGCCCCATGACCAGCCAAAGAGAGAGAGAGAGAGAGAGAGAGAGAAAGAGAGAGAGAGAGAGAGGTCAAGAAGATAATGACATATGTAGAGGAGATTAAGTATGAATTTAAATTCTTTAGAGATTTTTTTTACTTCAATGGCAATGTAATTGTACTAAAAATCTGAAGAGAAAATGTACTTGTGTTTTTGTCTATTTAATATTTCTCCAAGTGTTTTTCATAATGGACTTTTGCATGTGAGTGACAGTCCTGGGGCTTCTATTCAGGATGGATGATGTCTGAGATTTTTTGCTTAAGACAAGAGCCCTAACCACTCGATGTACAACTCTATGTCTAGCCTTTTTAATTTTATTGTGCTAAATTGGAAATTAGAGTCTCATGGGCTTTCCTGCCTGGGCTGACTTTGAACCTTGATCTTCAGATTTCAGTCTCCTGAGTAGCTAGGATTGTAAGCATGAGCCACTGGCACCCAGCTCCATATGGACCTTTGTGATTAAAAAAAAAAATATCTTTAAAACTAATCTTCTTGCCTTAGGTACAAAAACTCTTGACTCCAGCAAAGGTTGAATATATTTATTCAATGAAGTAGATATGAAGTAAATTATTCTATGAAAGCTTAAGAGGGATAAACGAATGCTTTCTTAGACATTTGTATGTATAGCACTGAGAAGTCGTTTTTTGAGATGAATAATAATGTTCTTTAATTGGTAGAAATGATATAACGCGGATAAGTCAGCTGTCTAAAAATTAAGATACTGGAGAGTGGGTGAGAATAATGTTTCATCTGGTTGTAAGGGTGTTGCATTTGCTTGAACTTACTAATTATAAAGCTAACAAAGCCACAAATTCCTTTTCATTTTTACTGACGTCTATGTTCCAGGTAGGAAAAAATAATGGAAATTCTACTTTTTCAAGTTCAGAAAGTGCTGGTTGGAAGGACCATACTATTTAAAAACAAAAAAGTAGATGAGGACCTTGCTACAATCACTACACCAGAGATGATTATGCTTTCATGTGGGAAAGTTTTTTTTTTTTTTTGGCCAGTCCTGGGGCTTGAACTCAGAGCTTGATTACTGTCTCTGAGCCTCTTTGTGCTCAAGGCTAGCACTGTACAACTTGAGCCACAGCGCCACTTCTTTTTCTGAGTAGTTTATTGGTGGTAAGAGTCTCATGGACTTTCCTGCCCTGGCTGGCTTTGAACTGTGATCCTTACATCTCCGTTTCCTGAGTAGCTAGGATTACAGGCATGAGCCCAGCAAGAAAGAAGTTTTGAAATATAATTTATGTCAAAATACTCATTCTCAGGCTGGGAAGGTGGCTCAGTGGTAGAGTGCTTGCCTTGCATGCATGAGGCCCTGGGTTCGGTTCCTCAGCACCACATAAGCAGAAAAGCCGGAAGTGGTACGGTAGCTCAAGTGGTAGAGCTCTAGCCTCGGATGGGAAAGCTGAGGGACAGAGCCCAGGCCCAGAGTTCAGGCCCCATAACCGACAAAAAAACAAAAACAAAAACATTCATTCTCCAAAGCAAAATAAGTAATCTAGGAAATACAAAGGTAGGGGAAGCATCTAGTTATACAGAAAGCTAAGGCAGTGGGAAACCCTTCCCAGAGCCATGATGGGCCTCCTGGGAAGGAAATGTGTAAGGCTCTGGCCATATGGAGTATGGACATGGAATCTGAGTTCTGAAGGAAAATGTAGAGGAGAGAACTTGGTGGGACAGAGTGTTTGTGTCCCCACAAAATGCATGTGTTGAAACCTAACTTCCAATGGGCTGTTATTAGAAGGTGTCACCTTTGGGAGGTGTTAGGTCATTGGGTTGAACCCTTTATAAATATGATTAGCATCCTTATAAAAAGAAGTCCTAAGGAGCTGACCTGCCTCTTCCACCAGCATCATCAATGAACCAGGAAGTAGCTCCTCACACACAATCTACTGGCATCTTAGTCTTGGATTTCTTAGCCTTGTTATATTTTGGACTAGACTAACACCTGGGAAGTGCTGTGTGCAGTCTATCTAGATGTGTGGACGTCTAGGATCCTGCATATGGAGTCCGTGCAGTGTGCGGAGGTCCAGGCAAGCATGAGTACCCCGAAATGTGAAAGTGATCATAATTGTGGCAATGGAAAGGCTGATGAATTTGGGCGGGGGACTGTGGTTGAGTGTTTCCCACCCTCAAAAGAAGCTGCTAGCAGTGGTAGATGCAGCATCCTTGGATATGGAGTAATGAGGAGGCCATCTTTGTTGACATAGCTATGAAGAAAAGTTGGGCCACACGAGCCTGGCGCCAGAGAACATGATTTCACTGCAGACAGAGGGGAAACCACACCGGGACAAAGCTGCCTAGTAAGCATAGTTCATGGCAGAAATGTTCTTGGCTAGCCTCAGATGCAATCACTAGGTTAGAAACCATCAATAAGCAAAACAAAAAAATGCAAATTAATATGATTTCTATGAAGATATTCTCCGCCACAAAATCCAAGGTAAGATTGAGAGAAATATATTCAGCATAGGGTGAAAAACCTCCTTGCTACCCCAATTTTTCTGCCCCAGAAAATGGAGCCAAGTAACTCTAGATTGAACCCTCTGAAAATCATGAGTGAAAACAAATTCTCCCTCCTTGGAAGTGGTTTGTGTCTGGTATTTTGTCATAGTGACAAAACAAAAGTAACTAACACAGAAAATTTGGTACCCCAAAGCCAAATAGACACAATTAGATACAGAGCAAATTCAAGCCTACGTAGTCTGATGGCAAAAGTTACTCCTTGAACCACTAATATATGCCAATATGACAGTTATTTGCTCAGTCTTTACCCAAGGGGCATTACTTTGCTTCCAATTACTTTGCTATTATAAATACCCAATGGTTTGCTATTATAAACAATGCTGCAATTAAATTTCCAGGCTTCTCTTAAATTGTATACTTATTTCAACCTAAAATAACTATTCTGAAGAACTATGGACTGTTTTGAAATGCAAACTTTTTTCAATTACAAAATGGTATGAAGACATGCTTATTCCAAATGTTGTGTGTGTAGATATTTTTGCATGTCTTTGCCTTTGGTTCAATCTTCTCTGTTTGTACTAGAAACAATTGCCATTTTGTAGGCATAATGGGTAAAATTGGAAGATCAGAGAGGTGTACATTTCACGTAGAAAGCATAGCATCAGCACAGGTAGAAGTGAAGATTTGTATATCTGTCAAGGGTAATAAGGAAAACGTGTGAAGTCAGTCACGCAGCATAAAAGATAACATTTGCAAAAGTTGGGGGGTATGAATTTAGACAGGGGATTTGTGATGGAAATAGAGAATTTGGGGACAGAGAAGTGGCATGATAAGATTGTCTCAAGATGATCCCAACAAGGTGACTATACATTATTGGGATGGTTATACATTATTGGAATGGAAGCATAGCCAGGATCCGAGGACAGTAATGCAGGCAGATTCATGACGCTATTAGAACTAGGATGTAGTACGACTTTAAGAAATGGAGCCTAGTAGGTGTGCTATCAAAGAGGATGGTGGAACTCCAGCTTCTCTTCCTGTCTCTTTGGCTTCCCAGTCATGCAGGGAGTAATTCTGCTCCAATGTCTGTTCCAGCCATGAGGGGTGCTCTCACTGTGGTGTCTTATTTTTATTTTTTGTGCTCATACTGTGGCCTGAATTCAGGATCTCAAGCTCTTGCTTGATTTTTGCTCATGGCTGTTACTCTACTACTTGAGCCACATCTCGACTTGTAATTTTTGCTGTTTAATTAGTTATGAATCTCCTGATTTGTCTGTTTGAGCTGGCTTCCAATGCAATCCTCAAATCTCAGCCTCCTGAACAGCTAAGATTATAAAGCACCAGCTTTAAAAAAGGTTTTGTTTTCGTGTGGTACCAGAGTTTTGAACTCAGGATCTTTCACTTGCTAGGTAGGCTCTCTACCACTTAACCCAGGCTGCAGCCCATCACACTGATTTGGTTCAAAGCAAAGGAACCAACCAACATGATTGAATCTTCAAAGTGGTGTTTATAGTAATAGAAAACCTAATACGCATGGAATACAAGTTTTAAACCATTGACAGATAATCCACTGAAATATTATTAAGATTAAAGTGGTAATGAATTGTAAACTTCACATACATGGCTGAGAATGACAACGTTTTAAGATAATTTACGTAACTTTAATTCCACAATGAAATCATCATTTCTCCCCCGTATCTATCACTGTGTTACCTCTGTTACCTCACTCAGGTAAGTCACAGACCTTGTTGAACTCACCTTTCTGCTTCCTCTGTGGCTGAACCACACAGGAAGAATGTCCCGGAACAAAACCCAGGGATGCCCCCACTGACTTCACATGGATTCTCAAGGCCACCAGGAAGTATTGCTGGCATTGCTCACATTCCCTTTCTTTTCTACATCTCTAGTATCAGGATTTCTTGGCCCTCCCCCATCTTCTGTTTTGGCTTCTAACACTGTTTCCCACGATTGAGAAATGGAAACTCAGAAGAGGACCAGAGCATGTGCCCACCCCCACCCCCTGCCCACCTTCTCTGCATCTGTGCCCCCAAACCCCCTGTGCCTGTTTCTGTCAGACAACTGCCGGTGCTCCCTGCAAAGCCAACCTCGTCTCCTCACCTGGAGATATCCCTGGCACACTCAGGGACACAGTTCCAGAAAGTCTCCCTCTACCCGCTTTAGCATCTGCTTTTCCTTTCTTTTCTAGATCATCCTCATGATCCAAAAATCAAATACACTGACTCTTCTTTCAGGTTGACAAAGAAAGCAAAACCTCTTGGTGCCCCTTTCCCCTCTCATTGCTGTACACAAGTTCATGAAAGTATAAGGTATACTCATTTCCAACTCCTCTTTCTGCTTCTAAAGTCAGAAGATGTTGCTGTCACCTACCTACTGTAACTACTAGTATCAAGCTCAGTGGCATCTATACATCTGATGAGAGCTAAGTGTTCAATGCTGGTCGTCTCTCACAGAGCAGTAGGCTTGCTCATTGATGCTTGCCTAATCTGGGATATGTCTGAGAGTGCATGAGTTCTAACTGATCTAAAGGGAATCTTTATTAGAGCAAATAAGCCTAGTAGAATTTGAGCAACTCAAAAAGCAAACATGATTCACCTATCAGGCAACTCTGAGAACCAGAGCAGTTTCTGAACTCCAGACAACCAATGTGAACTGACATTTACGGGAAAAAACAAGTGAGGCAGAGAACTTAACTAGACGCAGCCATAGAGCCATTCAGTCAGTGGGTGATAGCTTCCATAATTGGGCTCCAGGGCCTTGGAGAGCCAGCCTAGGTTGGTTTGGTTCTGTGGTCTTGTACAGGAGGCCATCCAAAAAACTGCCTGTGAAGTTCATCTGACTGAACCAAGTCAGTGTGAATGAAAATTACCCAAGGAAAAGCAAGATCAGCAGGTGTGAAACTGCTATCTCTTCCTCTCTCTTTGAAAAGGTTTTCCTCTCTGTTCCTCTTTTTGCTGAGCTTCAACATAGTGAAATTCTCCAGGGCCTATACCTTGAACTTCTACAGTCCTACAGTGATCTCACCTTGTCTGAGGGCTTTAAATACCACCCACAAGATAATGGTTCTCAAATTAAACACCTAAGTGCCTACTGCAGGTACCTGCAGACATCTCCAGTTTACTATGATTAATACTGAATGAGAAGTCGAGGGCGGGGCCGGGAATAGTCAATTGCCTTTAATAGCGACTCAGTCCACACTCTCCAAATCATCCTTGTCCCTGAGTCTCCTCATCCTCAGCCCACATCTCCACATCTGTTCAGTCAGCAAG
This sequence comes from Dipodomys spectabilis, assembly GCF_019054845.1. Classification (NCBI taxonomy): domain Eukaryota; kingdom Metazoa; phylum Chordata; class Mammalia; order Rodentia; family Heteromyidae; genus Dipodomys; species Dipodomys spectabilis. The sequence continues at coordinate 649,003 of NW_024870781.1, forward strand.
TCCTGTTGCGATTCACATGAATAGGTGTAGAATCTAGTAGCTTCTCATCATCCTACAGCCTCAGTCCTGGTGTGAGTCACCCGCATCTCTGGCTGTGTGACTGACAGGTTCTTCACTAGTTGCCTGACACCTGCTGTCGCTGCAGCTCTCAGTGAAGCTGTTGACATGGAAGCCACATCGGGTCATGTTTCAACTGACAGTCCTCCAATGACAACCATTCTCAGGCACCAAAGCCAGATAACCTCATTCTGCGCTCATCACTGTACCTGATGTTCTTCTCCATCCCTTTCATTCCTTCCTCTCTTATTGCCATTTCCTGGGCTACAGAGCTCTTCCTCTAAATATTCATGTGTACGATTCCCTCTTCTTCCCTCTTTGCTTAAAAATCTCCATCTGGGCATGTTATCTGACTGCTGCCCAAAGTCGTGGCACTGGTGACTTGATAAGAAGAGTTGTGGTGGTGCAATCTGGAGATTGATGCTGTTGTATCTCTTGTACACCTGGTGTTCACAAGACATATTGGAATCAAAACCCTTTTCTTGGGATAATGCCTCTTAATTTGTAAAGAGCTTCAATGGGCTGCCTCTTCTCCAGGAGCACCACGGTCAAAGATTCTCACTGGGCATCAGTGAATCCTTGCATTTCTCAGCCCTGAGAGTTGGGCCAGGCCATCTGTATTGTTTTTGAAATCAAGTCAAGTGATTCCAGCAGGCAGCCAGAATTGAGAAATGCTGGGTCAGTGAAACCATTTTCCTGGACTATGTATTTGGAATAGCGTTCTGGGATTCGGGTAGCCATTAGAAGCTGGCTCCTAAGTACCAGGAGCGAAATGTGTCTCATGTTTAGATGGAAAGCTGCAGCTCTATGGTGAAGGCCATCAGTGCTGGCTAACACAGCCAAGAAATGAGTGGAAATGCTTAGTGAGCAGGCTTTAACCCAGGAGCTGGTGGGTGAGCTTCTGCCTCAGGTGTTGGCTGTGTGCCCACATGCTCTGTGAGATGATTGAAGATTTACATGCCAAGAGCTGGGAGGATGGGAAGGGAACCGTCAGCATGTGCATGGACTTAGAGCTATGCAGAGAGCTGGGGCCAGATTTCTGTGGACTTGGAGAAAAGATCTTCCGGCCTACGGTCACAATCCACTCTCTTCTCCCATCTCCTTCCCTACACAGATCCCACATAGATTTTTAAACCTTTTATCTTTCAACTACCTGAATCTATTAGGTTGCAGTGTTTTGTGTGCTTATTCATTATTTAGTAGGCTAAGTTGTCCAACAGCTTAAGTAGTAGTATAAAATTTTCCATCACTGTTTTTAAAAAAATTGAGTTGTACAAAGGGGTTACAGTTCTGTATCAAAAGGGTTATAATGTTTCTGGGACAATGTCACCCATTCCTTTGCTTCCTACCTTTTTTTGTTAAACACTGAAAATTGACTACTTCCGTGGGTGATCCTGGGCTGGGAAACTGCTTTGGTCTTTTTAGGAATATTTTAAAATATGATTTTATTGTTAAGGTGTTGTACAGAGGGGCTAGCATTTCACAGGTAATGTGTACATTTCTCTTTTGGACATTGTCACTCCTTGACTTGTTTTCTCCCAGGTTCTCCTTTTGTGTTTAGATTTTTTTTCCCTGAAGACAGCAATTCACCTTAGCAAAAAGAATAGTTTTTCTTCTTTAGAGGTAACTTCTAGAATGTTCTGACAAAGTTTAGAACAGAATGTTCCACTTTCAGTCCTGGCCTAAAAGTAGCATTTTTAGCCCCATAATAACTCAGGATACACCTGTTTAAACGGTAGCATTTGGTTTCTGAGTTTCCGCTATGGTCCTCTTTCAAAGAGACTTTTGTCTTCAGTTAAGCAGCAAAAAGCCAGAACTGGAGTTCAAACTGGTGGCTCAAAGGGTAGAGCACCAGCTGAGAAGAAAAAAGCTGAGTGAAAATATTAGGACAAAATGAAGGGCAGAGGAAGCTTATTATACAGTACAGCTATTTCCTGCTCTTTCAACCCATCTTTCAACTTCTTCCCAGAACAAGATATTTGCTATAGCTTTAAATAACAGAAGGAATTGGGAACAAGGGAAGAGATATTCATAGTCAGACAATCACAGGTGTGTTCCGAGTCATTATCTCAGACTTTATATGGGGGAATGATTCTGTTATTGCTTTATCAATTGTGGGGTAAATAAGTCATTTATACCAGGCAGGTGTGTCTGTTTTTTCCTGGATTCCACGATGGCAAAGTATCTGCAGGAGAGAGAAATCTCAGAGTAAAGAGCTCAGAAGCAAAATAGAAATGGAGATGCTTTTAGTTAATCTGTGGACCCAAGAAAGGAGTCAGTTCTTTTCAGCAGCTTGTAAATATCTGTGATAGTATCACCCAGGGCTAGACTTCAAACACATATGCCCTTGGGGACTGACATTCAAGGTCTAAACCACAGCACCTTTTTTATTTTTTTCAGACATTGCAAATGGTAACAAGGACAAATGCTAGGCTTGACAGATTTTGGAAATTCTGATGATGACAAATGTTTCCTTTTAGGAGGGAGTTACAGACTGTCTGAAGGCACCCAGGAATAAAGTGTGGCCAGGAATTCTTTAAGCCAGGAACTAGACTGTAGGGAAGAAGGGGGGTGGCCTGGAAGAAATGACAAAATCTAGAAGGGCAGACAGTGCCATACTCAATAGCATCAATTTAATGGGAGCTGAGGGTTTTTAAGTCAGAAGAATGATTTGGAAGACATAATGGGAAACAAGGCTCTTCCCTTTCTCCCTGACTTTGAAAACAAGTAGGCAATACTTGAGCATCGCAGAGCTATCTTCTAGTCAGATGTGTAAGAAGAGATCCTTTGTTGGATTGGGTAGCACAGTAGAAAGCTCCAGGAGACATTAGAAAACATAACTCCATCACAAATGAGAGAAGCCCTGGAATTCTAGCCATCAGTCAATTTCACAGGGACACTTGCACATCATGGCAGGCCTGGAATGGTAGATGAAGGAATTGGCATTTTAACCCCATAGGCCAGGACTTTCACAACAGTGGTTATGTATTGGTCCAGGTTGGACCAGTCAACTGTCATAGTTGACATAGGCAGGCTTTCTTTAGGAAATTTAGTTTCTGAGCCATGTGAACAGAGACTCACAGCCACTGCTGATAGGGCCAGCTAAGGGATCTGAGAATGGAGAAAAGAAATGATAGATGCCAAAAATGTGCTTGCTTTGAATTTAGAGACACAAAGAGATATGGCCACAGGAGAAAGAATGAGAGGTCCTCCCCTCCATCCCTGCCCACCAGCTTCCCAATTTCCATGCAAAAACCACAGGCCCTTGAGATCCCCTGATGAAAACCATTTCAGGGTGTCTCACCAAAAGGAGATTTTCATAAGGCTAAAGTTTTATAACAAGGATTATTTTTGTAAAATAGGGTAAGAGTAAGGAGAAACTGAGACGAGAATTTTTCCTGCTCCCCATGCCAGAAATGAGAGTTGAGGACCCAAAACCGTGGTTCCCTAACCATGGTTTTTATACTTTCTGAGATGAGAGAAAACACGTGGTCAAATCATAGCAACTGCTAATCCTCAGATGATAATTCTGTGTGGGTAAGATGGATGAGGCCCTCCTGAGACACTGGTAACCTTTAGGGCTTTCTTTTAGCCAGATTTGTCTTTTCATTCTTTCGGTCTCTACCCACATGAGGTTCATAGGTTTGGTTTTTGTTTTTTTTTTTTTTCCATTTCAAAGGGGATTTGAAAAGGGTCTAGGAGATATGGTGGCAGAGGAGCATATCTGCTTTTAGTTTACTTGCTGTTTGTAAGTCTGGCCATTTTGCTATTTGTTAAAAAATATTTCCCTGTCTCTTCATCTGTGGATTTTGCCTCAATATAAGGAAGGAGATGCCTCTCATATTTCAAGTTTAAAACATTTCAGAATAGGTACCGGAGGAAATAATGGATGGGTTTAGTGCTGGGCAAATCAAGGTTAAAAGTTGATGAAGCTGAGGTTAAAGAATAATGACTTGATTCTCATTTAGCTCCAGTGACTCAGGAAGGGCTAGAATCTTCCACTGCTATTTGCTATAAAAAATGTGTGTACAGGTATGAACCATAGAGGTGTGGTTGCTGGTGTAACTTGTAAAGTCCTCCAGACATAAGGCATCCCAACCTAGAAGATTCCTCTCAGTGTTCCAGAAGGCCAGTTCGGAGGAGGGCTGTTGCAGTGGCTAGTTCTCGATCGCTTAAGCCATGCCTCCTCTAATGGCTTTTTGCTGGTTGAGTGGAGATAAGGGTTTTCTAGGATATGTCTGCCCTCGCCGACCTCAGACTGGGCCTACGGATCTCCTCCTGAAGAGCTAGGTTTATAGGTGAGAGGCACCAGCGTGGGCTGGCCTTCATTTTCGTACCTAGCTTGAGTTGGGCACACTGGTCGCCATGGGGACACCAGTCATGAGAGGAGGGCTCCCCGTCTGGACAGGGTCTCTTTGCCTTCCTTGAAGCCCTTTCGCTGTCAGTTAACCAGGTCAGCTCGGGACGCAGTGTGATGACACCTCTGGGCCTAGGCCCCCCAAGTACTGCAGACCTGGCCAAGAGTCTGACTCACCCCAAGGTGTGAGCCTTCCCACCTTCTGCTGACATCAGCGCTTTTCTGCCTTTGGCCGGAAACCCAGCGGCCTTGTTGGGACCCAGATGAACAGGGGTTGTGGCTTCCCGGGCGGCCTGCGTTCGGGCGCACGGGTGTGCGTGTGTGTCGGAGGGTGGAGGGGGAGAAGGCAACAGGGGAGCCCGCGTCTGGGGAGGTGGGCCGCCCTACGGGCCAGGCCCCGACGCTCCTTTCCCACCCTCCCTGCTAGAAGCTCCGGGAGCGCGCAGACTCCGCCCCCCGGCCAGGATTGGGCGCGCGTACGGGGCGTGGCCACAAGGAGGCGTGGCCTCTACGGGAGGGGCGGGGCGAGCGGCCGGAGGCGGCGCCTGTGAAAGGACCGGCGTCCGCGGCGAGAGCGCGCCCAGCCCCGCCGCGATGCCCCCGCTCCCCGGACGCCTCCTCCCGCTGCTGGCTCGGCTGCCGGCCCTGGCGGCGCTGCTGCTGCTGCTGGGCCATGGCGGCGGCGGCGGGCGCTATGGCGCGCAGGCCCAGGAGCCGGCGGGGGACGGTGGCCCCGCGGCCGGCGGCGGGGACGCACAGGACCCGCACGCCAAGCACCTGTACACGGCCGACATGTTCGCGCACGGGATCCAGAGCGCCGCGCACTTCATCATGTTCTTCGCGCCCTGGTAACGCGGGCTCCGCGGGCGCGGGCCGGAGGCGGCCATCGCGGCCGCCGCGCGGGTTCCGGCGGGGGCCTGGGATCCCTAGGATCGCAGTTCCGGGCTGGGGGCCGCCGGGTGGCGGGAGCGCCGCGGGCGCGGGGCAGGGGGCGTGGGCTCCCCGAGTCCGGCGCTCGGGGCTGACGTGGCGCTCGGCCGCGCCGGGGCGGTGCGGGAGGCGGAGGCGCGTTCCCCGCGGGGCCCGGCTGGAGACCGGCCGCCCCGCCCCCGCGCTGCCCCTCCCCCGCCCGCACTCACCGGAGGGCAAAGTGGGGTGCTCTCTTGGAAGCCTGATGGTCTGCTGCCCTGCGCCCCAAACTTCCTGGGCAGGGCAGGCCGGGCGCAGCGGGCCCCGGGGGCCCTTCCTGCTGGCCACGAGCCCGACCCCGAGCCCGGAGAATCACTTTGGGCAGAATGGAAGCATGATTGAACTCGCCGAGGCCTAATTTCCCACTTGCTGCGCGCCCCGTGGGGGATAGGGGTCGTTCACACTGGGGTTCCTTAGAAGCTGGAAATGGGACGGATTCTGGGGGCCCATACAGCTTGGTGTGGAGAGAGAGGAGTTGTGCCTTCAGAGCCCACAAGTAAAGGCTGTCAGCCCGCCAGATGAGCATCTGCAAAGGGCCTGGTGCAAAGGCACGGCTCACGCTCTGAGGTTCTCTGGTTGGGGCTTGGAGACCAGTCCAAGGGAGCTGGACTCCAGGAATTACCTGTGACACACAGCATACCTCGCTTGGGGCCTAGGTGCCCGGAGGATGCTAGGTTCTCAGGAACCAGAGGAGAAAGCCCTAAGGGTAGGGCACAAGCACTTGTGGGAGATTGTCTGGCGTCCTTCAATGAGGAGAGGTTTATTGGGGAAAGAGATGTGGGAATTGTTGCCTAAGAAAATGGCTTATTCAGAAGTTGTAACTTTTGAAGTGGGAGAAAGTTTTTTCTCTCAACCCCGTAGTCAGTCTGTTTACAGTATTATCAGCTCATTTTTTTTGGGGGGGGGGGGAGGAGTAATAAACGTTGGGGGCCAGTCTAGCTCAGAACTATTATGTATTAACTAAAAATGTATGTATAGAATGCATTGTTTCAAGTTCCCAAGACTAGCTGACTTGAATTCTTTAAAGTTCTTGTGGTGCACAAAATAATTTTGGCGCATAATCCAATCATTCAATGGTAATAGTTACTCTGAGAGTAACAATCCCATTGGATCCTTTACTTTTAGCTTGAGGCCTGGCTCAAGTAGAAGAACTCTTGCTTAACAATTAACAAGCTCAAGGCCCTGAGTTCAACACAATAACCACCCCCCCCCCCCCAACTTCTTTCTTTGCAGTGATGGGGCTTATTAGGCAGGTGCTCTACCACTGGAACCATGCCCTTAGTCCCCTTTTAGTGCTTTTAGTGTTTTTCAGAATGGTCCTCAAGGTTTTGCCTGGGCTAGCTTCCTCTACTTCCAGCCCTCCTTCCTCTTTCTTTCTTTCTTTCTTTCTTTCTTTCTTTCTTTCTTTCTTTCTTTCTTTCTTTCTTTCTTTCTTTCTCTTTAAAGAAACATTAACATGTAGATAGTAATGTAGTTAGTAAGTGTTATGTTGTACTGACTTAGGGGTTGTTGTTGTTATTGTTGTTTTGGTGCAGGAACTGGAGTTTGAACTCAGGCCCTGGGTGCTGTCTCTGAGCTTTTGGCACTTTTGAGTCACAGCTCAAGTTCTGGCTTTTTGGTGGTTAATTGAAGATAATCGTCTCATGCACTTTCCTGCACTTTCCTGCCCAGGTCGCTTTGTCACTTGGCCCCAGGCCACCTTCTGACTGCAGCTGTCTGTACGGAGCCTGCCAGACCAACTAGTGGGTGGCACTTGTGGTCCAGCACTGCCACTGGGAGTGGGAATGGCTCACCTGCTTGCTGATGGCCCAGGATGATCAGTTTTCATTGAATGTTCAGTGAACTTGTTCTTTTTGTGTATTTGCCAGCACCAGGGCTGGAACTCAGGGCCTTGGCCTTTTCAGGTTTTTTTCATGTATGATTGGCAGTCTACCACCTGAGCCATACGTACAGACCAGCATTTTGCTGGTTGTTTGGAGATCAGGGTCTCACAGATTTGTCTTGCCCAGTTTGGCTTTAAACTGTAATCCTCGGATTTTTCAGCCTCCTGAATAGTTGGGAATATAGTAGGCTCATAGTGAACTTATTCTTTTCCTTCCTTCCTTCCTTCCTTCTTTCCTTCCTTCCTCCCTCTTTCTTCCTTCCCCCTCCCCCTCCCCTTTCCCCCTTCCCCCTCCCCCCTCTCCCCTCTCCTCCCTCTCTCTCTTTCTTTCTTTCTTTTTTCTTTTCTTACTGTACTGGAGTTTGAACTTGGGGTCTTGAGCTCTGGCTTGGCCTTTTCAGGTTATTTTCATTCATGGGTGGTAGTCTACTACTTGATCCACACTTCTACCCCCCAGCTGGCTTCAATTGGTGATCCTTAGATCTCAGCCTCCTAAGTTAAAACTTCAAGTGTGAGCCACCCCCAGCTCTTTATCCTATTCGCGCACGTGTGTGTGTGTGTGTGTGTGTGTGTGTGTGTGTGTGTGTGTGTGTGTGTGTGTGTGTGTGTGTGTGTGTGTGTGTGTGTGTGTGTGTGTGTGTGTGTGTGTGTTGGTTCTGGGGCTTGAACTCAGGATTTGGACACTATCCCTGAGCTTTTGTGCTCGAGGCTAGTGCTCTACCATTTGACCCACAGCTCTACTTCCAGCTTTTTTTTGGTAATTATTGGAGATACGAGTCCCATGAACTTTCTTACCCCGCTTGTCTTCGAACCGCAAACCTCTTGTCAGCTTCCTGAGTTGGTAGGATTACAGGTGTGATCTACAGCTAACGGAGTCTCGTGGAAAGGACTAGACAAGGATGCAGAGTTGAAAAGCTCTAACATGAGCTTACCTGACCAAATTCCTCTACCAGCAGACCTGCACTTGCAAATCCCGCAGGCTACTGCTCTGTCAGTGGCTGTCAGTGGCTGTGCGCCTCTCTCAGGATGTCTTCACCGCCAGGTGTTCCTCCAGCTTTGAGTAGACTAGATAACAGATCTGACTCTTTACACAGCAGTGTCATACTTGTGTGGTTAGGAGCTGGAGCTGTGGGGAGCATGCCAGAACCCAGGCCAACTGAGAGAAATTTCAGGCTGCCTGTTGCATGCGGGATTCAGGGTTCTGTGGACTTGGCTTTTGAAAGTTTTCCTTCTCCCTGTTTAAAAACCTTGTTGAGTTCATCAATGCAATTCGCTTTTTGGTGTTGTTGTTTTTTTTAAATTCATTGAGCTAAGAAACTGCCAAGCTCAAGTCTATGTGTACCTTCTCGGCTAATAAGAAATAGCACTGAGTTGTCTCTCCCAATCATTTTCTGGAAAAGAGGATTTTTGAGGAATTTACTTTTCCTTGGTGCTACAGCAGTTTGAATTTAGGGCCTCACACTGCTAGGCAGGTGCTCTGCCATGGGAGCCCTTCCTTCCACCTTTTTTGTTTTTATTTTCCAAATAGAGTCTTGTGTTACTGCCTAAGGCTGGCTGCAGACTGGGATTTTCCTTCCTATACCTGGCTCACAGCTGGGAAGATGGTGCATCACCAAACTTAGCTTATTGATTGAGATCGTGTCTCACTAACTTTTTCCCTTGGCTGGCCTCTGAATGTGGTCCTCTTATCTTCACCTCCTGAGTAGCCAGGATCGTGGGAGTGAGCTGCTACACTCCATTTCTTTGAGGCTCTTTTAAAGCAGGAATTGTCATAGCTAATGACAAAAGTGCTGCTCAGAAAAATGCTAAAGGAGACTTTTTTCAGTGCTTCTTTAGATGCCTATCTTGGAGGTCATCTGTCAGAAATCACTTAAAAAGCAGCACACACCAAGTATTTACTTTGTAGGCATGAACAACTTACTAGAGAAATCAAGATGCCCATGTTCCATAATGCTATGTGTTTGTACTTGAAGTGTGGGATAAAGTTTCCAGTGTTGTCTCATTCATTCAGATCTGAAGTATGACACTACAGAGGTCTGTGCAGTTGATGAGAGAGTGGTGTTGCTGGCCTGGAACGTGAAGAGTCGCGCCAGGACATAGCCCAGCTATCAGCTGTGTAAATCCACTCAGTGAATATTACAAATAGATATTTGATTATATCAACCCTAGAAGCTTGAGTGGCTACAGTCTTTTTTTTTTTTTTTTTAAATCAGTTGTGGGGCTTGAACTCTGGGCCTGGGTGCTGTCCCTGAGCTCTTTAGCTCAAAGCTGGCGGTCTACCACTTGAGCCACAGCACCACTTCTGGTTTTCTGGTCGTTAACTGGAGATAAAAGTCTCACAGACTTTCCTGCCCAGGCTGGCTTTGAACCTCAGATCTCAGCCTCCTAAGTAGCTAGGATTACAGGCATGAGCCACCAGCACCTTTTTTTTTTTTTTAAACTACTCTTTATTAGCCAGAAGAACAGTGGCAATAAGAAGTGCTAAGCTACTGCTGTAGAGGGAGAGCAGGTGATATTCTCAGGAGAAGATGAAAGAGAATGGATACCAAACAGCCTGGAAAGTAAGACAGACTTGGAATAAGGGACAGCCAAACTCAACCTGAAGGGCAAACAGAAATTAGCTTGAAGAGGTTTAGGGAGAAAGCATCAAGAGGAGAGAGTGTACCAAGCTCTAGAGTCAAAACTTTCTTTTGTGTGTGTGTGTGTGTGTGCTGGTCCTGGGGCTTGAACTCAGGGCCTGGGCACTGTCCCTGAGCTTTTTTGCTCAAGGCTCATGCTCTACCACTTGAACCACAACTCCACTTCCAGATATTTTGGTAATTAATTGGAGATAAGAGTCTCATTAACTTTCCTGCTCAGGCTGGCTTCAAACCACCATCTTCAGACCTCAGGTTTTTGAGTAAGTAGTATTACAGGCATGAGTCACCAGCGCCCGGCAATTTATCCTTTTTAGAAAATACCAACACCACAAAGGCCCAGGTAAAAGGAAAAAGAAGACGGGTTTTGATATGGAGGTCAAAAAGGAACTAAAATAATGCCTTGCTAAGTTCTGATTTAATGCTGAAGTGGCCGTTCTGGAGGGGTGGAGACAGGAGCAGGACTGAGACCATTGTGCTGCTGAGAGAAGAAAGGCTAGAGCCTGTTGCCTGGTGGATCAGGTGGGCCGGGCACCCAGGACCTGGCACTCAGGCTGTTTGCTTCCCTCTCTTTGTTACAGGTGCGGACATTGCCAGCGGCTGCAGCCAATATGGAATGAGCTGGGAGACAAGTACAACAGCATGGAGGATGCCAAGGTCTACGTGGCAAAAGTAGACTGCACCACTGACTCGGACGTGTGCTCTGCCCAGGGCGTGCGGGGATACCCCACGTGAGTGGGAGGGAAGGGTAGACATGTGTCTCACGGGGCTGTGGCTTCCCACATCTGTGCGGCCACTGTCTGCAGGGGTGCCTTGGCGAGTCTTTGTACATCTGGAGTGAGGACGCTGTGAGGTGAGAGCAGGCACTCAGATTTTAGGAAAGATGGCACTTAATGCTGTACTTCTTATAGATTGCTTTGTTCATTTTTATCGAAAGAGACCTTTAATGAATCAGTGTTGGGTTTTCCTCTAAGAGACTATGTGATAGGGGAGAGAGACACTGGTGAGGATACATTGTTTGCTGTGTGGGAAAGCCACAGGGACACTTCTCTGGTATAAGCAATGTGCTCATGAGGGAATGTGTTTGTGGGACAATAGTGGGGTCTTCCTGGGATCCTGCCCTATGTGATGTCACTGATACATTTCCCACAGACGGTGTTACCCACTTTTTGTGTGTGTGTGTGTGTGTGTTGGTACTGGGACTTGAACTACAGGGTTGGTCTCGCTTGGCTTTTTTTCTTTTTTCTCAAGTCTAGCACTCTACAACTAGCACTCTACACCTTCACTTCTGGTTTTTTGCTGGTGAGTCGGAGATGAATCTCACAGACTTATCTGCCTGGGCTAGCTTAGAACCTTGATCCTCAGATCTAAGCCTCTTAAGAAGCTAGGATTACAAAGTAAGCCACCAGCACACAGCTTCTTATCCATTTTTTTTTTTGTTTTGTCGTGGGTCTGAGCTCTCGTTTGGGTGCTGTCCCTCAGCTCTTCAGCTCAAGGCTAGTGTTCTACCACTTGAGCCACAGCGCCACTTCTGGCTTTTTCTGCTTATGTGGTGCTGAGGAATCGAACCCAGGGCCTCATGCATGCAAGGCAAGCGCTCTACCACTGAGCCACTTTCCCAGCCCCTCATCCATCTTAGATTAGGATTTTTAGTGATTCTCAACTACTATTCCTAGATTATATTTCATGTGACTAGCACTGGGGTGGTGAAGAGTAGCAGACCAAATGCCAGCAGCTCTAATAGGTGATACTTCATGCTCCCCGGACAGTAGGAGTGTTTGGAGTTTGAGACAAATTGTATCTGCTAGAGTGTGAACAACTTTTCCCTGAAGGCCCTGTGTTAAAGTCTTAGCCCCCAGTCCCTACCCTGGTACTATTGGTAGGTGACAGAACCTTTAGGAGATGTGACCTAATGAAAGAAAGCTTAGCCATTGGGGCCGTCTTTTTTTTTTTTTTTTTAATTTATTTTATTTTTGAACATACTGTACAGAGGGGTTACAATTAGATGGGCAGGATAATGCGTACATTTCTTACCAAGCATTGCAGCCTCCTCCTTTGTTTATCCTTCACATCCCTTCCCAGCCATTGGGGCCATCTTTAAAGTGGATATTGGGCTACTGTGAGCTAAAGTAAACTTCCTCCCTTTATAAGAGGATTATGGCAGGTATTTGTTACAGTAACAGAAAGATGACAAGCACTGACTTATTTAACAAAAGGGACATTTTAGTCCTTTCTATGTTGTTGTAACTGAACAAAGACTGGATGATTATTTACTCAGAGGATGAAGATTATTCCCCCTACAATTCTGGAAGGCCAAAGTTGATGGCCTGTATGTAGTAAGGGCAGTGTTGCTGGTGACAACTCTTCAGAGTCTTGAGGTAGCATTGGGCATCACGTGGTAGAACAGTGCACTTCCTTATTTGCATCTCTCTTCCTCTTATAAAATTACCAGTGGAGACCCTACCATCATGACTTCATTTAATCCTGATTCTCTCTCCTTACCTCTTGCCTCATGCTGTATACAGGCCTGGATTTGTGACTGAAGTGGTAGAACATTTGCCTTCAAATGAGTGGCCCTGAGTTCAATCTCCAGTACCAACAAAACAAAAAATAAAACCACCATAACAAACCAACACTTCACAATGGGGATGAAATTTCAACACGAGTTTGGATGTGGGACCATACACATAATAGCAGAAGATGAAGTATAAAACTGGGGTGGGGCGCTGGAGGCGTGGCTCAGTTGGTAGAGTGCTAGCTAATGAGCAAAAGTGGCAGATACTGAGTTTGAGTCCTGGTCTCAGACCTCCCCCCCCCCCCCCAAAAAAAAACAAAACAGGCAGGGAGTGTGTGGGGTGGGATGGTGCATGCTTGTGGCTCACACCTGTTAATCCTAGCTACTCAGGAGATTGAGATCTGAGGATTGAGGTTCAAAGCCAGTCTGCACAGACAAATCCTCAAGACTCTTATCTCCAGTTAATCATCAAGAAGCTGAAACTGGAGGCATAACTCAAATGGTAGAGCACCAGCCATGAGTAAAACTCAAGGATCTGAGTTCTAGCCCCAGTACTGGCACAAAAATAGACTATGGGAGGGTTTCTGGGACTCAGCCTGAGGGACTTGGAAGCTGCTTTGAGGTGGTTCCACTTTCCAGCAGAGGTGTCCATTCTTGTGGAAGAACTTGAGCTCAGGACTGGTGGGTACTGCTTGGGTGGAATGTTTCTTCTGGGAGTAGTCATTTATGATAACAGTGGTAGACTCTTCTAGAAGGCGACATCCCCATTCAGATCATGTGGCAAGATTGGGAGGGAAAAGTAGTAGACCAAAGATGAAGATGCTGTTTCCACCAGAGGGGGCAGGTTGGCCACTGCAGCTCCCAACTACTAGTTATAATCAAGGAAAGAATTCATTACCTGAGTAGTATGCAAGCCCGTGTTTATAAAGTAAGAACTCTTCCATCCTAAGAGGGGGGGTCATAGTGGAATCCTAGTCCCCCATTATGCAGTCGGGTGACAGTGACACCCTCACCCCACCTCTAACCGTCATCCAAGCACACTAGTCAATATTGGATTTTCTCCTACACTTGGAAATTTGGTCTTTCCACAAAGGACTCTACAACTGTTGGTCTTCAGTTAAGGTTTGCTAATCGAAGTGTCACAATACCAGCCTATATATCAGATCAATAGAAACTGTGCTACTGTGTGTACTTAGCATACTTAGTACTTAGTGCTCACGGCTGTGTGCTTTGTAGCCTTGGAGGCAAGAGTGACAGAGGTAGGTTGGATGTAACCCAGCCTGTGTGCACTCCTGCACTGCTAACTACACAAAACATGTCACAGGAAGGCTGAAACTGAAGCTGCTCTGAGGTGGGAAAGCTTCAGGGTGTGCAGGACGTGGTTAAGGCACCGCAGTATCACTCCAGATGCTGTCTCTCTTGTATAAACCTATGCTGGATCCTGTGTCCTGGCTTATTCAGAAGATAGTTATCCCAAGTAAAACAGGCACTGGTGTTTAGGTGTTAAAAAGATGAAAAAGATCTCACACTACAGCAATGGGTGAGAGGTTCCCTATGACCACAGGCCTGCAGAAATGTCCAAGAATAATTGCTTTAGTTTTGTGCCAGTACTGAGTCTTGAACTCAGGGCTTTACTGCATTCTTTTTTTTTTTATTGTGAAAATACTGTACAGAGGGGTTACAATTACATGGGCAAGGTAATGAGTACATTTCTTATCAAGCATTGTTACCTCCTCCTTTGTTTCCCCTTCCCAGCCCTTCCCATCACTGCATTCTTTTCTTGGTGTGTGTGTGTGTGTGCACACATACGTGTATCCTGTGGTTTGAACTCAGGGCCTGGGCACTGTCCCTGTATTTTTTTCAGGCTACTGCTCTCCACTTAAGCCACAATTCCACTTCTGGCATTTATTTATTTATTTAGTTAGTTAACTGGAGATGAGAGTCTCATGGACTTTGTTGCCTGGGCTGGCTTCAAACCACAATCCTCAGATCTCAGTCTTCTGAATAACTCGGATTAAATATGTGAGACCCGCTGGGTGCCGGTGGCTCATGCCTGCAATCCTAGCTACTCAGGAAGCTGAGATCTGAGGATCATGGTTCAAAGCCACCACAGGCAGGAAAGTCCGTGGGACTCTCCAATAAATCACTAGAAAACCAGAAGTGGCGCTGTGGCTCAAGTGGTAGAGCACTCGCCTTGAGTTGAAGAGCGCATGGACAGCGCCCAAGCCCAGAGTTCAAGCCCCATGACCGACCAAAAAAAAAAAAAAAAAAAAGTGTGAGACCTCAGTGACTGGCCCAAGAATAGTTTTGTTTTTGTCTGTTTGTTTTTAGCAGAGTACAAGAGGAAGTGTTGTGTACACATATAGTTACATAAAGGCATTAGTGCATTTATTTTCTGTGTGAGTTTTTGCTTCCTTTAAAATAGTACCTATCTCATAGAATTGTGGCAGCATCTGAATTAGGTGATTTTATGTCATTCTCCCTTGATACACTGAGTTGGAGTGAGAATTTCATAGAGATGTCTGATTATATTTAAGGGAAATGATTCTCATTGAGTCAAAAAAGAATCATCTGAGAAACCCTTAGCAGTGGCTGGACTGAAGGGAAGTATCTGTATTAGTTGATATTAGACTTGGACGGCTAAAAGCATTAGAAATATATGGTCTCAGCATCCAGAAGGCTAGAATACCAAAATTAAGCAATCAGCAGGATTCTGCTCCCTCTCAGTCTTGTAGGAGAATCCTTTGCCTCGTCTCCATTAGCACACAGGCTCTTGAGAGACATTCCAGGTGCAGACTAGCACCTGGCAGCCCTTGCATCCCCTGGCTTGTATTGTATTACTCGAGCCCTGTTTTCACATGGCCTTTTCTCTGTATGCATGTCTCTCTCCAAATTTCCCTTTGTTTTAAGATCAGTCATAGTGAATTAGGGACTACTGTAGTGAACTCATCATAACTGATCACCTCTGTGAATATCATGTTTCTAAATGAGATCACTTCTGAGTTAGGTATTAGAATTTCAACAGCTCCATTTTAGGGGTCTCAATTTAACCCCCATTACCATTCCAGCAGTAGAAATTTTCCACACGTTTTTCCAGAGTGACACCTAAGTGGAGATTTTCTCCCCTACAGCCTCCTTGAAAGAGACACAAATGCCCGTGCAGGAGGTTAGTAGTAGCAGCAGAATCATGGGCTTGTACCCTGAGCCTGGTCTCTATCACCGCCTTCGCCTCTAGTAGCAGTGAGAATTGAATTCGTGCACCTCAGACCAAATAGAAGGCCTGCACCGGAAGCCTAAGCTCTCTCCCTGCTCTGCATTCTCTGAACATACTAAGGCGGAATCTCAAACTGGGTCAGGTCACAAAGATCTTTCAGTCTAACAAGTGTTAACATTTTTAATTTTAATTTTTGATTTTGTTCAGTGTGGACCAAATTTTGAAAAAAAAAGTCACAGGTTAAGTCTGTGTTTGAACACTAGCAGAAAAATAAATGAGTTTGATAACCCATTTCTTTGTGACGTGAGGACCCTGTGTTTTCCACAGAGGGGCGGGGGAAAGGTGAAGGCCAGCAAGCAACTGCCATGTCTCTGACTCCATCTCACTTTGCTCCAGCTATAGGAGGCCCATTGGCTGGTGAGGGTGCTCTTAGTGGTGATAGCGTACTTGGACTTGCTTATAGTGTTGGCTTTTGTATGATCTTCATTGGAGGCACAGTATACTGGCTAATTCCAGTTAGAATTTTGTTTAAACTTACAAATTAGATATTTACCTTATACATTTTTTTCTTCTTTTCTTTCTTTCTTTCTTTTTTTTTTTTTTTTTTTTTGTCATAGGGCTTGAACTCTGGGCCTGGGCGCTGTCCCTCAGCTCAAGGTTAGCGCTCTACCACTTGAGTCACAGTGCCACTTCTGGTTTTCTGGTGGTTTATCGGAGATAAGAGTCTCACAGACTTTCCTGGCCGGGCTGGCTTTGAACCATGATCCTCAGATCTCAGCCTCCTGAGTAGCTAGGATTACAGGCGTGAGCCACAGGTGCCAGCCCATTATATATTTTAATTGCAGATAGTCCCAACTTACTGATGGTTCGATCTGGGATTTTCTTGGGGAGTGTGGTCACCCAGATGACCTGAGACATTCAGAACATGAGATAACGAGCCCTCTATTATAAAATAAGGTTGCGTTAGATGATTCTGTCAGCTGTAGGCAATGGGAGGGTCTGAGCATGTTTAAAGCAGGCTGGACTCAGCTCTGGTATTTGGTAGTTGGTTATTGAATGCATTTTCAACTCAACCATGTTTTCAACTCTGACAGAACCCTGTTGAAAGTGCAGCCGTTCTGTATAAGCAATGGAGAAAGTGGGAACAGGGGCTTGTGCTTCATCAGAGGTACCTCATAGACCACCTGAGCCCTAGGGACCTCACCTGTGCCCTTATAGTAATTGTAGGTTCTCAGTAAGGCCAGGACTCCCTTTTCACTTTTGTGCTGCTTTTCTTGCATAGCTGTGAATCATCCTAAGTAGAGTTAGCATGGTTTGCCTCCTCTAAGATATTTATATTGAACTTCTAACTCCAAGTGATGGTATTGGTAGCATTTGGGAGAGGTCCAGGTCATTGGGGCAGAGCCTTTGTGAATGGGTTCATGCCCTTGCTGAAGAGACTCCAGAGAACTGTTTTGCTTCTGGCGTGTGAGGACTGAGGGAGAAGGTGCCTTGGAGAACTGAAAGCCTTCAGGGATGCAGAATGCACCAGCACCTTATCTTGGACTTCTAGTCTCCAGAACTGTGAGAAATCCATCTCTGCTGTTTGCAAGCATCATGGTCTGTAGTGTTCTGGTATAACAGCCTGAACTGCCTGTGGCACTCTGTAAGCCTGTAGATCTTGTTTCTGAATACATTGATTTATAAAGCTGATTCTGGACATGGTGCACTGACTCACAACCTCCCCCCCCCCCCCCCCCCCCACATTTGTGCTATGGAGGTATAGAGGTTTCTTAAGATAAATGGGCCTGCCCTCAAACCCTACTCTGTATTTCTTTCCTTTTTTTTCTGACAGAAGCCACATTTTTGTCCAGTCATCTTTGACATGTGTGAAGTTTCACATCAAGCATATTTTCCCATGACCAATGGAGTGGCCCTGTGCCAGGAAGGGCCAGTTCCATCTTCAGGTTAGGTCTGTTGTTCACCACTGAAAGACTGTTCCCACACCCTCTCTGCAGATTCCTTCAGACGCCAGTGTGTATAGGGAAAGAAGAGATCCTGCTCCAGGAGGAAGCAAGTGAATGTCCAGGATGCACTTACAGTTGGAAACTTGAGTTCTGATAGCGTTGCAGGACAGTCTGATATCGGTCAGCGTAGTATAATACAGCGACATCATGCTTTGTCTTCATCCTCCGCACATCCAGCAGCAGCAGCAAAAGATGATGGGTACCTTGCCAGGAAGGATAGGGCACACGTAACGGGGAGATGCAGCTTCAGAACTCATGCACCAAGCACAGAGCAGTAAGCACTGGGTTTTAATTCCAGCAAGTTTTCACCTTGGTTTTCATAACGCCTTGAATAACATCAGAAACTTCTGACAATTGGGGGTTACATGAATATATTTATGTCCTGGAGCATAATTTTAATGTTTCTCTTTGAAGTTTTTATCAGGGGGTCAGGTACCTGGCCAACTGCTCTGGCCTGCTCACTTCTGTCTGGCTCTCAGTGAAGTTGATAATTCCTCTAACTTTGAAGTGTCTTAGACCCCTGCTCTGCCTAACTGTTGTTGTTATTGCAGCCTCAAGTTTTTTAAGCCTGGCCAAGAAGCAGTGAAGTACCAGGGTCCCCGGGACTTCCAGGCCCTGGAGAATTGGATGCTGCAGACACTGAGTGAGGAGCCGGCTGTGAGTGACCACCCCTCTCTCTCTGTTCCTTCCTCCATGTGGGGGCAGCTTAGCCTCTGGGCCCTCCAATTCTCTACCAGGACCTTTGCCCTTCACCTCTCAAACACCCCCTTGGTGTGTAGCTTTAATCCCACCAGCTGTGGGCAGAGTGTGGCTCTTTCCTTTTCTCTCTGTCTCCCAAGGCCCTTGATGGCTTCGCTGATCATGTAATCTACCACCCTTAGCAAATGCTCTTAGTCT
This sequence comes from Dipodomys spectabilis, assembly GCF_019054845.1. Lineage (NCBI taxonomy): Eukaryota > Metazoa > Chordata > Mammalia > Rodentia > Heteromyidae > Dipodomys > Dipodomys spectabilis. The sequence goes on from NW_024870781.1 coordinate 667,536, forward strand.
TCATCTCATGTGTGGGGGGGTACTGCGAGGACACTGTGAGAATGTTGCTTAACTAAGAAAAATGTCCCTTCCTCTGCTGCCTACCTATGTTAAAAGTCTTCATTTTATTGTAACTCACTGCAGTCATAAAGTAATCCTTAAGTTCCTCCCTGTGTCTGGTGCTTCCTGATAAAAGGTGAGGGCCTGGGCACACAGAGATGGGGTGGTGTGTGCTTTGGACAGTGTAGCTGTGTGTTCTTAGGATTAGGGAATGGTGAGCATCCCCTGTTGAAAGTCTATGATGAGTTAATAGCAAGAGCATCTGAGGTCTGTGGCTTCAGTGTCAGCACTTAAGTACGACTGCTTGGGTCAGGGCAGCGTGGGCTGGTGTGGAGGTGGCCTGTGGCTATCTGCAGATGCGCCATGCCTCTGGGGCCTTCCCCCCACCTCCCCCTCCATCATCTGGAGCTCTGCAGCTCACTAGTGTCACTTTCCAGCAGGTGTCCTGTACTCTCTCTGGATATCACAGCTACTCAGAAACTCAGTTGCTGCTTTAGTGCTATGATAGTGCATGCTTAAAAGCTCCATAACTGCATGGAGAAGAGTATTGGTTCATGGCATCAAATAGGGTTCAGCAGAGTTAACAACCTCCTTTTATTAGTGGGGAAAATCCCTTTCATCTTAGTGGCAAGAAGGCTGGATGAGTAATTTCCATACAGATATAACTTATATACAGATTAAATCTGTGTGGATACAGATTTCAGCTTCACATTTTTCTGGGAAGATGTCCTCCTTTCTTGGAAAGGGGGCAGTTTAGGATATGAGGAGAACTTTAAAGAGGTGTTAATAGCCTCAGAAAAATTTTAAATGTTGCACCCCCCCCCCCGCAAGCCCATCTTCTATGAGGGCTTTATTCAGCAGCCTGGGTCAGGTTGGTAGAATTGTCTCAGGAAAAACTCCATAAGGAAAGTAAGTAGCAGCTTCAAGTGCATTCAGAGGAGGACAGGCAAGTTTGGGCCCAGCATGGAAGTCCAGAGGTGATTTGCTGTCTGCATGTAGAGGGAATGCTGTGTGGAATCTACTCTAGAACTATAGAATCCAGGCGCCATGATTTAGGTTCTCCGAGTAATAGGGATCTGAGCTCCCTATTTGTCCTCAGATCTCTTGTCACAGTGACAGTGTTCTTGCTCTGGACAAGTTTGAATATGAGCTGAGTATCCCTTACCTTACCCCAAACAACTCGCAGCAAGTGTTGAGTGTTTTGGATTTTGGAATGTTTGCATATTCATAATGAGATATCTTGAGATGGGGCCCAAGGCTAAACATGAAACTCATTGATGCTTTCTATTTTTGTTAGGGATAACACACACACACACACACACACACGCACACGCACGCACGCACACACACGCCCAAATCCAATCTTTGTACAATATTTATAGTCTTAGGAGGTCCCTTCATGTTACCATGAAGCTGCCTAGAAAGTTTCAGAGTGATGAGTGCTTACTCTGAAATTCATTCAGTTTGAATGTAGTACTGGGGTCAAACCCAGGTCTCTTACATGCTGCTCTGTTTAGCTTTTGAAACTGTGGAGTACTTTAAAGCTTGCCCTTTTTTTTCTTTCTTTTCCTTTCCTTCCTTTCTTCCCTTTTTCCCCCTCTCTTTTCTCCTTCTGTCCCTTTTTTGGGGTTTGAACTCAAGTTCTTTCAGTTGTTAAGGAGTCTCTCTGCTACTTGATCCTTTCCCCCTCCTTCTCCACTTTGTTTTTGCCAAGGGCCAGCCTTGGGCCACTTCCTCTAGCCTAGGATGACAGGTATGGATCACCAGCCTAGCTGGTTGGTTCAAGTAAGGTCTCCTTTGTGGGTCTGGATTGGGTTTATGATCCTCCCAATCCCTGCCTCCTATGCAGCTGGGGTTACAGGCCTGAGCAGCACAGCTATCTATCTACTTATTGCATAGCAGTTGTATTTGTGTTAGCTGGAATTTGAAAGCATTGGGTTTAAAGAGGTAAATCTTAAGCACACTGGTGCCTCGATATTGCGGACTATTCCTTGGCAATGTGAAAGGACACACATCAGTATCAGTGGATCATCAGTAAGCAGTGGAGGAAGTGAAAAACCACTTCAAAAGGTCACATGATGTGCTGCATTTCCAGCACTCTTTTTTTTTTTTTTTTTGTCATGGGGCTTGAGCTCTCGGCCTGGCAATGTCCCCCAGCTCTTCAGCTCAAGGCCAGTGCTCTACCATTTGAGCCACAGTGCCACTTACAGTTTTCTGAGTGGTTTATTGGAGATAAGAGTCTTGTGGACATTCTGCTGGCTTTGAACCGCAGTCCTCAGATCTCAACCTTTTGAGTAGCTAGGATTATAGACAGGTGTGAGCCACCGGCGCCTGGCTTTTCCAGCACTCTTATAAGTTAGAACTGGAGAAATTGAGGAGAGAGGGTGAAAGGAAGGGGGTTGTAGAAGGCCATAAAAGGTGGCCAGTGTCACTTGGGTATGATGAAGTGGAACTTGGATTTTGTGTGTGCATGTATGTCAGTCCTTGGGTTTGAACCCCAGGCCCTCACACTGGCACTTTTTTCTCTTTTTTTGTGCTTGTCATGGGGCTTGAACTCAGGGATTGGGCACTGTCCCTGAGCTTTTTTGCTCAAAGCTAGTGTTCTACCACTTGAGTCAGTGTCACTTCTAGATTTTTAGTGATTAGTTGGAAGATGAGAGCCTCATGGACTGGCTTTGAACTATGATCTTCAGATCTCTGCTTCCTGAGTGCTGTAATTACACGCATGGGCTACCTGAATCCTGCCAGAGCTTAGATTTTTTTTAAGTGAAAATTTGAAAAAGTTTATTTGTATTTATACCTAAATACATTTTATATGAAGAATAAATCTGAACTTTCTCTTTAGTGTTAATAGCAATATAAAAAAGGTCAATCTGCCATTTAATTTTTCCTCCATTTTTATTTCCATATTTGCTTTTCTGCTTTGTTCATAAATAGCTGGAATCATAAGTATGTCATTAATGATGTTATATTGATATTTTATGATTGGATTGTGGAATTATTGTAACTTGACTCTCAGTGGATATTGAGGTTCTAATTTTTTGATTGTCAGCATTGCTGCTTATCTTTGTAAAGAATATTTTTGTCCTTCAAAGTGACTTTTTTTTTTTCTTTCAAGTCCTAGGGCTTGAAATCTGGGCCTGGGCATGGTCCCTGAGCTCTTTTTGCACTTGCAGTGACAGCGCCACTTCTGGTTTTTGGTGGTTAACTGGAGATAAGAGTCTCACAGACTTTCCTGCCTGGGCTGGCTTTGAACTACAATCTTCAGATCTCAGCCTCCTGAGTAGCTAGGATTACAGGTGTGAGCCACCAGTGCCAGGCTCAGAGTGACTTTTGTAGAATACATCCCTGACAAAGAGTTACAAAGCCAAAAAAGTGTTCTAGGAGTCGTGTCAGGCCAGGCATTGGTTGCTCACTTTTTTGGGGGGGAGGGGAGGGGAGGTCCGGTCGTGGGCCTGAACTCTGGGCCTGGGCGCTGTCCCTCAGCTCTTCAGCTCAAGGCTAGCGCTCTACCACTTGAGCCACAGTGCCCCTTCCGGCTTTTTTCTTTTTGCTTCTGTGGTGCTGAGGAATCGAACCCAGGGCCTCAAGCATGCAAGGCAAGCGCTCTACCACTGAGCCACCTTCCCAGCCCTCACTTTTTTTGTTTGTTTGGTCATGGGGCTTGAACTCTGGACCTGGGCACTGTCCCTCAGCTCTTCAGCTCTACCATTTGAGCCACAGCGCCACTTCTGATTTTCTGAGTGGTTTATTGGAGATAAGAGTCTCACGGACTTTCCTGCTCGGGCTGCCTTTGAACCAGGAACCTCACATCTCAGCCTCCTGGGTAGTTAGGATTATAGGCATGAGCCACCAGTGCCTTGCCTTCACAATTGTTATAATAAGTATTCAGGAGGCTGAGACCTAAGGATTGCAGTTTGAAGCTAGCTGAAAAAGCTAGAAGTGGACCTGTGGCTCAGGGGGTCGAGCACTAGCATTGAGCAAAAAGAAGTTCAAGGACAGCGCCCAGTTCACGCTCCAGGAAAGGCACAAGTACATGCAGAAGTCATGTCAGCGTCCTCATTTTCTACTCTCAGCAGTGAGTGAGGCTGTTGGTTTGGTTTCTATGACATTGTGGAGTCCCCAGGATTCTGGGGGGGGGGGGTCACTTGAGCAGTGGCTGAGGACCCAAAAGTGTGTGCCTTATGAGTGCCACAAGTGTTCACCTACTTCTCAGCCATCCTTTCATGTGGGTGCTTACAAGTGTTGAATAACTTTTTTCCGTGGATTGTGATTATTTTTAGTCCCTGACTGTACTCAGATTATAAATATAATCTTTAGGCACTTGTATGGCATAGGAAAAGCCACTGGCTATAGGGTTGGGCTCCGTCTGGGATTGCAGTCATCCCTTGGAGGTCTTGGAAAGTGTCCCCTGACGATGATGGGGGAACCACTGTACTTGCAGAAGCATCTTCTACAGAGTGTTCTCTCTGGTTCCATCCCAAACTTAGTGATGTCGGTTACGTTCTTTACATTTGGTAGACATGCTTCCTATCAGCCACTTTTCTATCAGTTTTTGCAGTTTTACTCTGCTCTACAGGTCCTGCCGCTGTATGAATTAAGGGTAACCAGGCCCCGTTGTTCCCCAGTGGTTTCTTATTAGTTTTTTTTCCCCCATTGTCCTGCTGTTGAGCCTGTTGGGAAGGCTATTTTGTATTCTATGTGAAGTCTCAGACTACATTTCTAAGAAGACACGGTTTGGGCTGGACTTTCCTTGCTCCTCTCCTCTTCCTGTGGTTTAGCTCTGGGGTAGAGCTGGCTGCCCTGGAGCCTCAGTCCTGCAGGGTGAGCCTGGTAAGGGATGTGCTGCTAAAGCACCCAGACCCCCTGACCTCGTTTAACCCGGCAGCACTGCACAGAGGTGCTGGGTGCGAGTGGTCATCAGAGGCCAGTCACCTCAGTGGCTTCACTGTGTCTTTAGTGACCATAGCTTTGTTTCTCCCTGTAGACACCAGAGCCGGAAGCAGAACCCCCCAGAGCCCCTGAGCTCAAGCAGGGATTGTATGAGCTCTCAGCCAGCAATTTTGAGATGCATGTTGCACAAGGTAAGATTGTAAGAAGGGTGGGTGTTGCTTCCTGACACTATAGACAGGGCCAGGATGGAGACAGCACAGTTCCTGTCCCCCGATGAGGATCTCTCTGCCCACCTGCTCTTAGACATTGTTCCTCCTTTTGTTTCTGTCTTTGTAAATAGGCAGGCCTGATGTTAAGCAAAGGCCTCACAAATCACAAATAAACACACATAATGTGCATACAAACTACCTCCTACCCTTGGATAAGAAAGTGTTTATATTAACGCTAATCACGTATTTACTGTCCTGAAGCAGTGTGTAGGGACTGCTGCTACTTATGAGTCCGTTTAATATTCTTCTTACAAAAGTAATAGCTTTCTGTACTATAGCTCACGTTTTTGTGAAGGGCTCCTAAGTAATGAACAATCTCTAACGTGAGCAAGTACCAAGCTGTGAGGAAAAGCTTAGGATTGTACCTGACCTTGTAGCTTCTGCATGCTGGGAGCCTGAGTTCTCCTCTAGCTTATTATTAAAATAACTCCTGGCCATGTCTTTAGCATTTCCCTCTTTCTATTAGAAGTTAATCTGTACCCCGTGTTCCAACCCTGGGACCTCCACCTGGTTCCCCTAGGGAGCTTAATGGGTTCAGACTATTATATCTTCTTAGTGATGGCCCCTGTAAGTCCATGCCAGCTCACTGTGAGAGCAAGGCCCTGCTGAAGGCAGCATCCTGTACACCCTTGTCTGCTGCCCCAGGAGGCTCTTTCCTCCTAGGGAAGCCTGGCTTCCTGCCAGCCTGCTCTGTCAGTACTGAGTGGGTTTCTGGAAATTTCTCTACTTGTAGCCTGGGGCAGATTGTCTACCTGTCTGCATATGCTTTTAGCCTAGCATGAGTTCCAAATAAGTGCTTCACAATTTCCCCAGTGCCTTATTGCCATGGTGATGGGGCTGCAGCCACTAGCATTGGTGTGGTGGAGTCTAAGCCAGGCCACCATCAGCATCCATTGGCTCATTCTGTCTGGCCACAGGTGGAGCAGCACAGACAAAAATCTTCAATGTCCAGATAATGGTACTTGAGAATTTTATTTTTCCTCCCACCCCTAGGCAGGAGAGTAATAACTATTTTTTTAAACCTTCTATTTTATGACATAACAACAGAGAGATCAAACACTAGTGAATTGCAAACACTGCGAACACTTTCCAGACCAAGACATCAAACTGCCGCCTCTGGGGTCCCATCTCACAGCCCTCCCTCCCTCCCAGCACTTTGCTAGCTTCTGTAGAAACCGCTCCAATAAACCAGGTGTAGTGGCTCCTGCCTGTAATCCTAGCTTCTCAGGAGGCTGAGATCTGAGGATCAAGGTTCAAAGCCAGACCAGTTAGTTAACCACCAGAAAACCAGAAGTGGTGCTGTGGCTCACCATGGTAAAGTGCTAGCCTTGAGCAAAAAAGCTTAGGGACAGCACCCAGGCCCAGAATTCAAGGCCCATGATAGACAAAACTAAAAACAAAAAAGGGAAGCCAGGCGCTGGTGGCAGTCTTTCTATACTGCCTGTTTTAAAATCATTCATGTGTCTATTCTGTGCACTGTGATTTGGTTGTTTTTATATACTGATGGCTCCTGACTAGCCCAACTGAATGAGTTTTTGTTTTACATTGGGTTTAAAGGTACAGTAAATGCTTGTTGATACACAGTGGGGGCTTATCAGGACTTAACCCCGTTGTGAGTTGAGGAACGTCTGTGTAGATTTCTGTGTGTATGTCCTTTAAAAAAAATGTTCATGTATGGAGAGGTTCCAGTTACATAAATCAGGTAAAGGGTACATTTCCTCTTGGACATCACCCCTTCCCTCACCTCGTATGTGTGTTCTTACACATTTCTGTTAGCATCTCTTCCTTCTGCACCTGGTTTGTGAGCCTGCAGCATGTTTTGGACTTTGCTGATTGAATCCCCATGGTGGTTTATACACTCCTTTCCCAGAATTCTTTTTGTAAATTACTAGTCACATCTAGGAACAGCGTCATCTCAGCCTGCTGTGTGTCTGGTTGTGTCTACGGTGGGAGTAGCCCTAACAATCTGCATCCACTCATGAGCAGGGCAGGGGCTGACCTCACATTCTTTTTTTTTTTTTTTTTTTTTTTTATATAGTGAAAGCAGGGGTTATACTGTGGGGGAGGGACATACAAAGCAACAAAGAGATAATCTTATAAATGCGTTAGAAACGCATGCATGAAAGAAAAAAACATTAAAATACATATCTAAGGGTTCATGTTTCTGATATCACATTATCTGATCTTTTCCGCTTGACTCATACATATACTAGATATTGCAAATAAGGGAAACCATGGGACCTATGTTTCTTTGGGCCTGGCTTACTTCACTTAATATAATTTTTTCCAAGTTTTTCCATTTCCTAACAAATGGGGCAATGTCATTCTTTCTGATGGAGGCATAGAATTCCATTGTGTATGTATACCACATTTTCTTGATCCATTCATCTACTGAGGGGCATCTGGGTTGGTTCCATATCTTAGCTATGGTAAATAATGCTGCAATAAACATAGTTGTGCTGGTAGCTCTAGTGTTGACCTCACATCCTTTCAGTTGTGTGGGTGTGCTCCTGCTCACCTCAAATCCTTTTGTGTGCATGTGCGTGTGTGCTGGTCCTGGGGCTTGAACTCAGGGCCCAGATGCTGTCCCTAAGCTTTTTGTGTCAAGTCTAGCACTCTAGCACTTGATCCACAGCTCCACTTTGGGACTTTGTAGTAATTAACTAGAAATGAGTCTCATGGCTTTTTCTGCCCAGGCTGTCTTTGAACCATGATCTTCAGATCTCAGTCTTCTGAGTAGCTAGGGTTACAGGCATAAGCCACCTCTATCTGGCTTCCTTTCATTTTTTTAAGCAGGAGAAAAACATCCTCATTTATTGCTTCTTGGTTATGGTTATGGTTCATAAAGAAGACAGGCTAACTGCCTGATTCTTGCCTTTTACTGCCAGTTTTCTAATCGTGAATTGGTTTCCTATTCTTGAAAGGTTTAGTTTTGAGTATCATTATGAACTCATTATAAACATAGGACTGCAGGTCATTCCTTACCACTTAAAAGGTTCAAGGGAACTGAGGTTTACTAAGCAGGTGAACAAAGATCTGATTCTTCAAGTCAACTCACCATATAGCATGACGTAAATCACAGATCCTCTCCCCCACCCCTTCTCTCTTGGCCCTCTACTAAAGGCAACCACTTTATCAAGTTCTTTGCTCCGTGGTGTGGTCACTGTAAAGCTCTGGCTCCAACCTGGGAGCAGCTGGCTCTGGGTCTCGAACATTCTGAAGCTGTCAAGATGGGCAAGGTAGGTGAAAGCCCTTATTAAACTGTAAATTGGCTGTGTGGTGCTGGATTAATGAGTGGAGTAGCCCATTATTTATTCTGTGTGCAAAGTTGCAGACTTGATTTATTAGTTCCATCTAGTGTGCCACTTGACGATTCATTTTACCTCCACCAGTGGCAGCCTGCTTTAGAGTGTGCTAGCTTTTCCACAGCCTAGAGATAAAATGAGGGCATTGGCTGTGTTGTTTATTTTGAAGAGAGTGCCAATTCTGAACTGGCAGCCCTGAAGCCTTTCTGCAGAGACACAGGGTAGTGCGTTGTAGAACATCCACAGCACACCGTGGAACTCACCGAGGCATTCTCTCTTGAAGGGCCCTGGGCTGTGGGTTTGCACAGGCTCACTGCAGACCTTTCCTCGCTGTTAGCCAGGGATTTTTTTCCACCTGTCTCCACTTACCAAAAGCCAGAAGCACTGTCTAACAGTTTCCGTGTAACCAGACTTTCTGGAACTATCAAGAGCAACTCCTAGGCCGTTTGAACTTCACTTGTCTGCTGGCACCCACCAGACATCACCAGAAGGGTTTCCTTTTCTTTCTTTTTTTTTTTTGGTCGGTTGTGGGGCCTGAACTCTGGGCCTGGGCGCTGTCCCTCAGCTCTTCAGCTCAAGGCGAGCGCTCTACCACTTCGAGCCACAACTCCACTTCCGGCTTTTTTCTTTTTGCTTATGTGGTGTTGAGGAATCGAACCCAGGGCCTCAGGCATGCAAGGCAAGTGCTCTACCACTGAGCCACCTTCCCAGCCCCAGGGTTTCCTTTTCATGAAAAGAAAATCCCAATTTTGTACTTTGCCACAGGTTGGTTTGTATATGGAAGTAGCTGTGTCAGTCTACCTACTACAATAAGGTAGACAAAAGCACCACTTGGGGGCTGGGTAGACCTGGCTTAGAATGCTCATGCATCAGTCTGCCCCTTTGCAAATGGAGGCAAACCTGCATGTGTAGTTGGGAGGTAAAAACGCACTGCTTTGTTCCTTCACATTTGTTAAATATTTTTATGTGTTCTAATTACATGTTATGATTATATTGAACATTTTATGGAGATAATTGTAAAATAATCCCTTTATCTCCTAACTATATGCTTCCTTTACATGGCTTCCTGAGCTTTCTTGAGAGGTTTATAATCAGTTTATCTCAGTCAAGGTCCCAGCAGAAGCAGGCATGAGAAGACTCAGCCCCCAGGTTGGGGGGGCCTCTTCTCTGGGCAGCTTGGCTGGGTTAGTTACAGGGCCCCACACCTGCTCATGCCCTCCCTGTACTCTACGTGAGGCTTTCTAGGTTTGTTTACCTTCTTGGCCCTCACTGAAGTCTAAAGGTGTAAAGCAGTCATACCCTAATCTGTTGGCATGGTGTAAGACACCTTAGTCCTGATAAGCCCAATTTAATGCCACTAGTAAAAGAAAAGGGCATAATAAATTGTTCTAGGAATATGTTGGGCAAGCAGAATCTTTATAAAAGATTTAAATGGAATAAAAAGCTTGAGCTACAATTGTTGACAAATAAAGCTTACAGATTTAAGGATGCATGATCTGAATTGGACATCTTCACAGCCTCACCTTTATTGTATGCCAAGTACACCTGCCAAAAAATTGACTGCTTGCACATGTGGAGTGTGAGACTCCAACCCGGGCTTGTGTGTGCCAGGCACTTGCACTATCACTGAGCCACAGCCCAGCCCTGCTCGCCTTGATTTGAAACTGCCTCGGTGTGAACATTTGGCGCTGGGAGTTGCCCATGTAAGCATCCTGCCCAACCCTGTACCCAGATGTTAGGTCAGTCTCCTTAACTCTAGCTGCTGACCTGCTCAGGCTAAAATATTGCTTCCCGAATATTGCCATTTTCATGTGAGTTCAAATCTCATCATTGCACTCCATAAACTGAGTGTATTTTGGCTTTTAGGAGAAGTCTCTCTAAAAGCTGCATCTTTTTTTTTTAATGTTTTCTAAAATACAAAGTCCCTTTAATCAAGAAGGCCCTGGAAGACAGACCCTGAAGGGAGGGTGAGAAAGGAGATGGAAGAGGGCATCAGAATGCAGTTCTTCTGAGCACGTCCCTTTAATCAAGAAGGCCTTCTTGATTAAGCTGATCAGCAACTCTTTGTTTTCAGGTTGACTGTACGCAGCACTATGGACTCTGCTCAGAAAACCAGGTCCGAGGCTATCCCACTCTGCTCTGGTTCCGAGATGGTAAGAAGGTAGGTCGGCATCTGGTTCCTGGGCGATGGCCCATCCGCAGCTGGAGGCCCCTGAGTTGGTGGCAGAAGGCCACATCCACCGTTGGAACAAGTATCTTTCACTTGAGAGGCTCTTGTAGTTAAGCACATTGCCTCTTCCCTCCTTCCATACCTGGCCCAGAATTTCTCAGAACTCCTCGGGCAGCAGAGTGCTGCCCCATCCCCAAATGGTGATGGGGTGGAGGCGGCAGGTGAGGGGGGCAGCATCTCCACATGGCCCATGTCCCCCACAGGTGGATCAGTACAAAGGGAAGCGAGACTTGGAGTCGCTGAGAGACTACATCGAGTCACAGCTGCAGGGGCCAGAGGTGGGAGCCCCAGAGACCATCCCGCCCTCAGAGGCCCCAGTGCTGGCTGCTGAGCCCGCAGGTGACAAGGTACGTGCCTGCCGCCCTCGGTGAGAATGACAGGGGTGGCCCCGACTGCCCACCCACCTGCAGAGAGAGGACAATGTCCTCAACCCCACCTGTGGACAGAGGGGCCGTTAAGTTACCTTCTGAACCCAAAACATGTTCTTCGTCTAATTTTACATGCTGAAAGGCCTTGGTAAATACAAATGTCCCTTCTCATACCCCGAGGCACACAGAAAACCCATTCCTAATCTCATGAAGCCTTCCTTTTGGACCTAGTTGCTCTGGGTGATAAATGTGAGGGAGTTTGCTGTGAAGTTTTGGCTGCTGCCCAGCCCCATTCGGCCTACACCACAAGTGCCCAGGGTTCCTTCACCTTAGCACAATATGGGGTGTGGCCACAGGATTGATTTGGGGGTGTTGTGCACGCGTGTGTATATATTTCATCTGCTAGGGGAGCTTCTGATGTACCAACCTGCTGTCTTCATTCACTCAGGTAGCTTCATGTTTCAACCAAGCCCTTGTTTTATTTCACCCACTGGCCTGTGCTACCAGGAAACAAGACTAAACACCTAACACATTTCGTGCCTGTGCCAGGTACAAGTGTATAGGGGAAGGTGTCACGGGCTGTGACAGCATGTGTGCACAGAAGTCACGTTAAGTGGGGAGATGCAGCGGTTTGGGCCCAGAGGAGGCCCGGGAGCTGTCAGCAGCTATGCTGGATGCAGCGGGATGGTAGCAGGCCAAGGAGCGCAGTGTAAGATGCAAAGATGGGGACAGATGGAGCTGCAGGGAAGAAGCCAGGGGCCAAGAACTTGGTCCTGATGGCTGGGGAGCCCCTGGAAGGTTTGGAGATGCGACCTTCAGCTGTGCCAGATCTACTGTTGTCTTGGGCCCTGGAAGACAGAACCTGAAGGAAGGGTGAGAAAGGAGATGGAATGCAGCTCTTCTGAGCACGTCAGGCAGGGGAGGGCAGGAAAAGAGGTGGTTCTACAGGTAAGGACTCACGAAGGAAGAAGGTGTAGTTTGGTTTCAAGATGAGGGTGCTTAGGGGAGAGTGTGTCGCAGTGTGGAGCATTGCAGATCTGCATAGGCGGGTAGCTTTGCGCTGCAGGTGACATTAGTCAAGGGTAGTTGGCGTGTCTCCCCCAGGACATCAGAGGCTCGTTTCCCAGCTACTAGCCCTCAGCGCTGCTTGCTCGCCACTCACTGGAGTTCTGGTTTGGAAGTGGAAAATGCAGCAGGGAGCCCCCTTGTCCCAACAGCCCACTCCCCGTTGCGCCTTCGTACAGTGGGGACAGCCTGGGTGTTAACAGCTCATTTGCTTTCAACAAACGATCCCGCAGCTCTGTGTGGTGGTTATTGAAGGTCAGCCCAAACTGCAGGCCATTACATGTCAGATGTTTTCATCACACAACCCTTTCTATTTATAATGAGGCTTTCCACCATGAAGTGGCCTCGGTGAGTGCGTGGCGCATTTCTGGATGTAAAGAAGGGCAGTACTGTTGTACAGGGGCCCCACCTGGCCTGAGAACCCTGAGCGCAGCATGTGGCGAGGCGTCACGAGACAAGGTGCCCACCATCTCAGAGAGGATCGCAGGCCCAGCTGTGTAGGAACCCACAGGCACAATCCTGTGAGAGAAACTTTGTTTAAAGCAAACTGCTTTGGATCCTGTGCAAAGATTCCCCATCTGGAGCTTGGAAGAACATTTTTCTTACTTGGGATGTAGGAATGGGAAGCAGCCTGTGTTATGTAAAACACCCACTGTCCCCATGCTGCAGTGTCCCACAAGAAAGGCACAGTTGTACAGTGAGTGTCCTGTACGCCCATCGCAGCAGCTCCACGGGCTGCAGCTGCCTCGTGCGTGGCTTGTGCAATGCAAGTGACTTTGGAGCAAGACAGGCACTGTATGTGGTTCCTGGAACATGGTATTTCTCGTGCCTCAAGTGATGTATTTGAACCTGGCCTTCTCCTTCCTCCCTGAAGGGTGCAGTGCTGGCCCTCACTGAAAAGAACTTTGATGCCACCATTGCAGAAGGAATAACTTTCATCAAGTTCTATGCACCATGGTGAGTGGCGGTTTTGTCCGAGTGCCCCCATCACAGCATGTTTCCCATGCTTCACAGCACGGTCACTGTCTGTTCCCAGGTGTGGCCACTGTAAGAACCTGGCACCTACCTGGGAGGAGCTCTCCAGGAAGGACTTCCCTGGATTGGCAGAGGTCAAGATCGCAGAAGTGGACTGTACAGCTGAGCGGAATGTCTGCAGCAAGTACTCGGTGGGTACCTGGGCGGGGGGCGGGACTGTGCCCGGGACACTCGGGACTGTAAGACCGAGGTTGCCACTTCTCATCTTCCAACAAAGCTTTGAGCTGTGTGGTTTTCAGAAGCAGAAGAGACTCTGCGAGGTAGCATTCTAAGTACTCACCAGATGTTTCCATGCAGACTGTGGGCTGAGCTAGGCCGAGCTGCTGTCACTGCCCCAGAACTGTGGCCATAGATCCCTGAGGGGTGCAGGAGGGCTCACAAGAGCCAGCACCCTAAGCAAAGGCACCTGTGAGCCTGACCTTGCCAGAGTGCCAGTGGTTGGGCCATTCCTTCAACTATGCGTTCTCCCTGTGCTGTTCACACACACAGGTGGCCTGTAGTTGTCATTTGTGAAAATCCATTGAGGACCTGCCCACCATGCACAGAGCTGGTCGCTGCCCTTGCTCACAGTCTGCAGTTGAAGTCTACCACTTGATTCACATCCTGATCCCCTTTCCTGCTTTATTTTGCCAGCTCAGGGCTTGAACTCAGCAGGACATTGTCCTTGAGTTTTGTTTTGTTTTTTTGCTCAAGACTAGTGTTCTACCACTTGAGCCACAGCTCCACTTCCAGCTTTTGTAGTGCTTAGAGTTAAGAGTCTTACTGACCTTTCTGCCCAGGCTTGCTTCAACCACAATCCTCAGCCTCTAGAGGAGCTAGAATTACAGGTGTGAGCCACTGGTGCTCAGTTGCTTTTGTTTAATCTTTTAGTTTTGCATGGGGCAAGCTGTAGATGTTGATCCTTATACCTTACCTTCCACATAGCTGGTATTACAGTCATCATGCCCAGCTTGTTCATTGAGATGGAGACTGCTAGCAATCTTCAGTCCTCAAATAGTTGGGATTAGAAGTGTAAGGTATCGCAGATGTGCATGTTCAGCCTATTTCCTGTGTAAGTAAGCCTATTAGAGGTAGAAAGAGTCACAGTGACTAGCCCAAGCTTCAGTGCATTAATTTTATGTTGTCTAAGCATCTTCAGAAGTCAGCTGCAAATTTTCCAGCCTCAGCTACAGGAGGTTGTTTTCAAGGAATGGTCTGCATGTGCTTTTCTTTCTCTTGAAGGTGCGGGGGTATCCCACATTGCTGCTTTTCCGCGGGGGTGAGAAGGTCGGTGAGCACAGTGGGGGCAGAGACCTGGACTCCCTGCACCGCTTCGTTCTGCGTCAGGCGAAGGATGAACTATAGACAAGCCTGCTGGATGTTACCTGTCCTGCCTGGTCTCTGGGACCCAGGGTGTGGACTCCTACATACAGATGTCTGCGTTTCAGATGGTTTTCCAGAAAGCTAAATGTACTAAATTCATAGTATCTTCTACCTGTGTGTTTAGGACAACACACTAAGATTCCTAAGTTTCTCTCATAACTCTAGGTTCACTGTGCAAACTAAGTGTTTGTCAGGGAGACCCCCCCCCCCCCCCTTTCAGTCTTCTCTTGACAAATTAAGTGGTTTCCTTTGAGCCAAAAGGAGTCAAGTCAAATGCGGAACTATTTTTGGCAAAAGCAGCGTTTAAAGAGCAGTATTCTGAACTCATGAGTTCTGGAAAGCTGCCCTAGAGGCACTATTGATGTTTCTGTGATCTGAAGGCCGCACCGACCTAATCACATGCTTGGGCTAGAGTTTGGAGATTTCAAAACAAAGCCACAACTTATAGAAGATACTGTGTGATCAGATCAGACGCTGTCACGATCCTTTGTGGCTTCACGTGCAGTGAGAGATTGATCTGCTCATTGTGAACACGATTACCTTGTCTGTAGAAAGTGGGGCTATGAGAGTCCCACGAGGCAGGTCCTCTATTATGTATAAACTCGGCAAAAGATTCTGCCTGAATTTGCCATGAGTGCAGTGCCAGATGGTTTTTCCAGGCCTGTATACCAGAGACACCACACATCTCTCTGGGAACCTGATAGAAATCATTTCTGATTTGTTCCCAAGTCCGTCCTTCTAGAAAGCTCACTTGTATTCTGTCCATCTCCAAGGAGCTTGACCTTCTAATATGTGAATAGGATTCATTTGACCTCAAGACCAAAGACTGAATTCTGCAGTGATGGGCTGATGCTTCTGTCCTAATTCATGCCATCCTTGAGTGTTGCATCTGTTGGACTAAGGTTAAGCTGTGGACCCCAGGGAATCGCTGTTCATCATGGCCGCTCTGTCCAGCGCCCTTCACACCCCACATGCACAGGCTGCGGAAGGACTCAGAAACCAGACCAGTGTACTGTCTGAGGCAGAAGGTAACAGCAGTTCACACTTCTCCACCCTCAACAAACCTTTATTATACCTGGTTCACAGATGTCCTTTTAAAAAGAAAAGCAGTGTTCTGCCGGAGGAGCCCACCATTGTGAATGGCGTCAGCTTTGCATCAGGAATCTTGTATTGAAAGAAAATCAAAGTGGTACAATTTTGTTTACACTATACTTTCTAAATAAACTTTTTTTAAAGAAAAAGTCTGGTCTTTAAATGTTACAGATGGGTATAAAATAATAAATTATAGCTTCTATTTACAAAAAAAAAAAGCTGTAAGTGCAAATAGATTATAAACGTATTTAATCAGTTTAGTATGAAATTGGTTTCCCAGTACATGATTGTGAGAAAGACTTTTAAAAAATATTCTAAAGATTTCATCTGAGCCTTGCTTTCTACAAGAGACATTGTGATTCTGGTTCATAAACAGCACACGCGTGGCTTTAGCCCTTGTGGAGGCAGGGTGCCCTTTCCCCACTGGTAACCCTGCAGCGTGGGTAGCTACTGTACACTAAGAGGCAGAAGGCTGTGTGAGTGAACTAGACTGGGTGCTTCTCAGAGCCAGTCCCATGAAGAGGTGTAGCACTGCTTTTCACACTACCTGGTAAACTGAAGGCCACTGCCTTCCCCCATCTCCTTCCCCAGCAACTGTGCCACTTTGGGTCCTAACAATACAACTGTGGGAAGGGGGAGGTGTGGACATGGGTTGTTTGGACTGAATAGTTTTATGCTATTTTATACTAATACAACTCCAGCACAAATGTAGCCACAGATAGACAAAAAGGCACTTCTAGAGCCTGCTTACAGTCCAGGCTGTGTGAAACTATCCTTCCTGGCATGAGATCTATGAACAGGAACACCACCCCCTCCTCTGTGACAAGTCCACCCTTCAAGATCATTAATACTATGAATAGCTTGATCTAAATTAAAGCTAAAACTAATTTGGGAGTGGTGGTGGCATTCACTATTTGTGCATTACTGAGACCTCATACTGCAAATGTCCAAACTCAGTTTCTTACAGACACGTAACTACTCACTCGCAGTTTTTTACCTAGTGAAAAGGATCTCATTAATGAGATCTTTTTTACCTAGTGAAAAGGATTTCATTAATGAGATCTAAAAATCTTCATTGGGCAATAAGGCACCGGCGGGAGGTGGTTTTGGCCTCTGTCCCATTTCCACTGTGCTTGTATGGCTGGTAAGGCAGGTGAGTACAGGAATCCGAGTGGAACAGGTGTCCCCAGTGACGCTTCTACTTAATGGCATCCACAAGCTCTTACGACCATATTCCTGTATTTTTTCAGGATGACAT
This sequence comes from Dipodomys spectabilis, assembly GCF_019054845.1. Classification (NCBI taxonomy): domain Eukaryota; kingdom Metazoa; phylum Chordata; class Mammalia; order Rodentia; family Heteromyidae; genus Dipodomys; species Dipodomys spectabilis. Next base: position 684,452 of record NW_024870781.1, read on the forward strand.
TGGAGTTGTCATCAAAGTAAAGAACTGAGATGGCGTTCAGTTTGGTTGGTGCGCAGCACGGTTTGGGGACATACTCAGGATTCATAAGGTGAACCTGGTCCAGAACAGAAGGGGAAAGGGAAGCATTATTAATGATGCGTGGCTGGGGCTGGATTCCCACTTAGAACTGCACCCCAGAGCTCACCAGGGTCTGCACGATGGCGTGGTTGGTGGCGTTCATGTGGGCGTTGAGCGGGAAGGAGCACTCCCCGTCACAGTAGTTGGCAGCGTAGCCCTTCGGTGCGATGATCCAGTCCTTGACATGCAAGCACAGGAAGCAGCAAAAGGTCAGCACACTCCTACTGCCTCTGCTCCCAGGAACCCCGTGAGGAGGGAGCATCGTGGACAGGTGGCCAGACAGGTGCAAGGAGACAAGCATTTGTCCAAGTTTACAAGCGACTGGCAAAGCTGGGGTGTGGAGTTCGGGTCTGATTCCTTGTCCCTGTCCCTGCAGATCCACGTGGACTTAGCACCTGGGACTGCAAGTGGCTAGCTTTATGATTAACTTAGGGTTACAGCCTAATGCCACATGACATGAAAACTTTCCAACACATCTTGCTTCGCCGACACCCAAACTCAGCAGCGCAGTGAGTGGGAGCTGCACTTACCGCCATCTCCGGAGAGGATCTGTATATCACTAGTTCAAGGCAAGTTCGAGATTGAAAGGAATAATATTTTTTCCATTGAATGTATATTGCTTTGGTTCCATCATAAATGTGAAAAAAAATCCTAAGTCAACCCATTGTAAGTTAGGGACTATGTATTTGGGCCCAAAGATCTCTGTAGGAGCTTATGGCGTTCTTGTCAACTCACTTGCATATAGAAATGATCTTCTGGGATAGGAATGTAGTTCAATGGTAGAGTGCTTGCCTGGCATTGTAAAGGACCTGGGTTCTATCCTCAGTATTGCAAAAGAAAAAAAAAAAGGCAGAGGGGAAAAAAGGAGGCAAGAGAAGGAAGAAGAAAGGAAAAAAAGATGGAGGAAGAAAAAAAAGGTAAGGAAAAAGGACAGAATTCCATCATTTATCATCCTTAGTTGAATTTGCTTCATACAAACTAGTGGTACCTGTCAGATAGGAAGCAAAACATTTGTGTTCTGTATAGGTTGAGCTAATTTTTAGCCACTGGAGAAATTGGTGTTTTTTTCAAAATGTTGAAACAAAATTGGTTTAGTGTCCAAATAAATCTGTATAGTTGCAGATGATACAATGGCAGAAATTGTATTATATACCCATCTTATATGACCTGTAGCTTTGAAAGAATGAGGTAAGAGTGTTAGAGGATATAAGTACTGACCATGAGAGTCTCAGAGCCTGGGACGCCAAGAAAAGCGCTTGTTACACTAGCAGGCGAGGCTTTCTCTGACGCCCCAGCAGTCTGAGCATTTGTGGGTGCTGAGGGCATCCCTGGAGGTAACCATCTTAGCCCTGAAGCTCCAGGTCCTTACTAACAGCAGCTATCCGGTGAGAACGAACTACTCAGAACCTTTGCCCTCATGGCCAAGAACTCACCTGCCATCCTAGGTCTTGGAAACTCACATAAAGCTCATGCTTCCTGCAGGCCGTTTTCAGTTCACTGCTGTTGTAATCTGTTGGAGAAGATTGAGAGGTCCCTTGATTTAAAAACTTACAAACTGGGTGCTGGTGATTCACATCTGCAATCCTGGCAGCTACTCAGGAGGCTGAGATTTGAGGATCATGGTTCAAAGCCAGCCCAGGCGAGAAAGTCCACAAGACTCTTGACTTTAACTATCAACAAGCTGGAAGTAATAGGGTACTAGCCTTGGCCAAAAGTTCAGGGACAGCACTCAGGCTCTTATGCATGTACGCAAGCACGCGCACATGTGTGCACGCGCGCGCGCACACACACACACACACACACACACACACACACAATAACTACCCACAAGAGTTTGTCCCAGACCAGCCACGTTACAAGGGACAGCTGTGACACATGGTTACCCACAATTCCACTACCAGTGGTCTCTCAAGTTTCCAAGAGTGTTTCCTGTACTCTCCTCTGCCCATTCTGGGGGTCACTCCTGATTCCCTGTTGACATGAACAGACTCCAAGTCATACAGATAAGTGTTATGCACTGACAAGATGCCTACCAGATGGTATTGCCTTTTACAATTGACTGTGCCAGGCAGGATTCAGTTTCAAACATGGACCCATCCAGGAACTGCATGGGCTTTTAAAGATATGTGGTAGGTCAGGAGAATAAAGTGCTACAGAGCAGAGCCCTACCAAGGGGCTCAGGAATGGGGTGGAGGGAGACACAATGTGGGGGCCTGCTAACTAGCTTTGTACTCCTGCTATTGTTGAGCTCTATTGCTGAGCTCTTTTGCTTGCACTAAAGCAATGACTCTGAAGCTAGGCAGAATCTGCTAAAAGCTCAGGTACCTGTGTAAGTCATAAGTCACCAACCTGGCCTAACCTAATCCACATCAAGAGGCCTGGGAAAAGCTTAAGGGTCAGAATAGCTCTTCCTTGACATGCCTTTTGCCTGGTCCCATGGAAGATAACGAAATGAATACAAAGAGATTCCATTCTATCCTCCAAAAACATCCACTGAGTGGTGTGAGAAGTGAACACAAGTAGCTCAAATGCAATTCAGAATATGAATGTCAGGGGACCGATAGGTACCACTGGAGTTAGAGAAGCGACAGGGCGACAGGAGAGGGAGAGAGGAGCTCTGTTGGAATGAAGAGATGGGAGAGAGTCACAAAATGGATGACCCAGAATGCCATCCACAGTGGTGTAGACTTTCTACTGGAGGCACACTGAGCATTTGAAAGTTTCTGAGCTAGAGTGATAGAGTCTTGATTCTAAAGGATTCATCCATCTGTTAATCGTGTCCGAGAGTTCTAGAGAGGCCAGAGAGATGTGGGGGTAGGGGTGAAGATGGGAAGGTGAAGGCTTTGGAGAAAAGGTTTTCTTGTAAATAGACATCAGTGAATACTGAGCCTTGATCGTGGGTAGGCTACCCTTGCCCCGTCAACGCCCACTTGAACTGGACTTTCATATTTGCATTTCTGGACTTCCTGGCCCTGAATCATGATGTTTGTAAGGAAAAGAGACAAACAGAAAAACCAGGTCAGTGACCTATGCTAGAACGAAAGATTCAGGCCAACTTTTTGAGGGTGTGTTCATTTTAAAGTTACTCATTCTGCCCACCTGCCCACCTTACTTCACCTCACCCAACCACTCAAGCTATAGCTTCAAATACTCATGAAAAACCACACTGGAGGCAAGTTTTCCGAGAGCCAAGAACTCTCAGTATAAACCACCATTGCGTGGCAAGGCAAAAACCGCCTGCTAAAAATAATGCCTCAACCAACATGAACCATCCTCCACAGAGAAACAAACCCTGTCAAGAGGGGAGTTGGAGAGAGAGGACTCCAGGTTAAGAGTCATCTTTGGATGAGGCTACAAAGGAAGAGTACCTAAAATAATGGCCGAGATAAAACAAGGGCTAATCTGGGTGGTTACAGGTTCATGCCTGTAATCCTAGTTACTCAGGAGGCTGAGATCTGCGGATTCATATTCAAAGCCAGCTCTTATCTGCAAATAAGTCAGCAAAAAGGTGGAAGGGGAGGTATGGCCCAAGAGATAGAGTAAAAAAGTGAAATATGGATACTGAGTAAGTAATACCATCTTCTCCTAGTTGCCATGTGGAGACTTCTGAAAACTCTAGAGGTGAAATAGGTCATTCTTGGACTTGCAGATGTGTCGTGTAGTTTAGCTCCAGAGAATACTGCTTTTGATTGCCCTCATTGTTCACACTAAATAACTTGCTTTGCTTATGTATAACACAAAGCAAAGGTTAGGTCTCCTTCCTCACGCCGATCTTGTGGTTTTTGCCTTTATAAGCTTTGTGCTAGTTACACTGGGCTGTAAGTTTTTGGGCAGCAAGTTCCCTTGCAGCCCCAGGCTTTCTAATGAAGACTCTCTATTCCACCTCTCAAAATGTGGCTTCTCTGTATCTTGCTGATCGTTCCTGTATAAGAAAAGCTAAGAGAGAAGGAGGTGATCCTGAGATCAAGACCTAGTACTAGTAAATTTAAAAAACCAACAACTAGAAACCATAAGGCCAAAATATCATGGTAAAAAACAAAGATTAAAAAAAATAGATGTGAATGAGGGATTGACTCCCATCTTATTCTCTCATGTCAAGCAAAGCACCAGGTATCTGCTCACATGCGTGTACACAGGCAGGTCTCTAACCTTGGCTTAGCTCACCCCAGGCAGAGCATTCTACTCTGGACCTGTCCCCAGTGCCCTTGTCCCCTAAAAGACCACAGCCCATTTTTTTTTTTTTTTAATTTTCTGCTTCCTTGTTCAGACCTACATAAACCTGGATCCAGTCCCTCCTACAACCTCTAAACCTGCAGGAAGGTCTGTGCCCTCGCTGGCAATCAACACTCCTACCCTGTTGAAGACAGAGACTGGTCTATTCCTTTTCTGTTCTCCTCCATTTTCCTAACAGTGAGTAGGGCCTAGGTAGTACACGTCTGTAATCCTAACCCCAAGCTATTTGGGATGGCATCCAAGGCCAGCCCTGGACAAAAGCATAAAACCCTATCTGAGAAAGAACTTAAAAAATAGACTAGGAGTATAGATGGAACACTTGTCAAGCAAGCAGAATGCTTCAAGTTCAATCCAAATAAAGAAATAAAAAGGATGAGTTAAATATCAGACTAGACATAACTAAAGTGAAAGAATTAGTGAAGAATTAGACATAAATAAGTTCAATGAGTCCTAAGCAGAACACAGGAACACCCAAATATGGTGAATCTGTAGCATATTGAACAGAAAGTCACAGTTACCCAGAGGTTAGAAGAAAATTACTGACAAAGCTATGCCTAATAAAACATACTTAAAAATTAAATATCATAAAAATGATGTTGTTGACTACAATCTCCTACCCAGGTGAGGGTGGAGAGGCTTGTGTGTTGTTTTGGTTACACAGCTTTTTGGAACCCATCTCTTTGGGGGTGGGGGAGGGAAGACTTCCTGCAGTGAGAATTAGGGTCCCATTTCCCATGGCAGACACCTCCCTACCTTGCTGCTCAGCAGTTCAAGTTCATGACTGCATCAGAGCCAATCAAATGGGCTGAGAGAAAATCTAGAAAGGTGGCAGCTAGTATCTAGGGGGGTGGTTCCAGTTAGGAAACAGTCAGGAGGATATTAGAAGAGCAGAAAACAGACAAGATCCACTTTAATGGAAAGTTGAAGAGGAACATCGTGAACACCAGAGGAGAATGAGGAGCTAGCTACACAGGTGGTGCCCTAGGGGCTGTTAGCATTAGCCTCACCTCAGGTCCTCAGCTCCACCCAGACCTGAGCTCTCCCCTGCCCTAGAGCCACCCCCATGGAGCTGGCCGCTCCCTCTCTTCCACCCAGACCTACTTTGCATTAGAGACTGGTCCCAGAGCTACCCACCTGGACAGGGGCAGATACCATAATGCTCCCTATCCCAGGGGAGATGTGGCCCCTCTAATAAACCTTATAATAATCTTTCTCCTGTGCCTGCCTGCTCCTTGTGGTCCCCTAGGATGGTCCTGATGGATCCTAGCAGGGGCAGGAGGGACTAAAGTAGGGTCTTAGATGTGTGGAGAGTTGCAGGGAGTTTCCTGAGGTGCTTTGAGAGTTCATAGTAATTGCCTGAATGGGCCTGGTTCCAGCGATCTACGGTGTAGGTTAATGGCTCTGCCAGGTATGGCTTGCAAGGGGGAACTCACCGGTGGGCTTTCACATGTTTAGATTAAGATTCTCTGCTGAAGCCCAGCGCCAGTGGCTCATGCCTGTAATCCTAACTACTCAGGAGGCTGAGATCTGAGGATCGTGGTTCAAAGCCAGCCAGGGCAGTTAAGTCCATGAGACTTATCTCCAATAAGCCACTCAGAAAACCAGAAGTGGTGGCTCAAGTGGTAGAGCGCTAGCCTTGAGCTGAACAGCTGAGGGACAGCGCCCAGGCCCAGAGTTCAAGCCCCACAACCACCACCACCAACAACATAAGATTCCAGGCTGAAGAATTTTGGGCAGGTGGGGATGGTCAGTGGGCCATGCTGTGGGAGCAACATTGAAATATGAGAACAGATTCCCATCAGCCCCAGGGGTAGGGTCCAAAGCACATACCTGTGACTCCATTTTTTAAAAAAGTTTTGGTGCCAGGATTGGGGCTTGAATTCACAGCCTGGGTGGTGCTGGCATTCTACCACATAAACCACAGCTCTACTTCTGGCTTTTTGTGCTTAATTGGAGATAAGCGTCTCATAGACTTTCCTGTCTAGGCTGGCCTAGAATGGTAATTCTCAGATCTTGGCTTCCTGAGCAGTAGAGTGAATGGTGAAAGGATCTGTCACATCCATCCCAGGGGACCACACAGAGGCATAATAAACCTTATTATAAGGTTTATTAGAGGAGCCATATTTGCCCCAGAGAGAGAGAGCTCAGGGCAGCCTCTACTATCTAGGTGGCAGCAGGGTCTGGGGGTTAGGAAGTGAGGTAGATGGGAGTTCAGGTGGGTCTGGGTGGAGAGAGGGAGGGGCCTGCTGTATGGTGGGAACGCCAGGGCAGGGAGGGGTCAGATCTAGGTGGAGCTGAGGACCAAAGGTGGGCATAATGCTTACAAATAATATTGAGCCTTGGGTGAAGGCTAACCTGTGCTCTTCTGAGCTTGCCTCTCCAGTCTTTCTGTTGTTTAGGTCAGTTCCTTGATATCCTTAAAGTAACTGACTTTTCTCTTTAATTTAAGAGTCCATTGCTACTACATGCAACTGAGAGGCCTGTAATATTTGTTTAGCTTTCACTAACGTGCCCTCTGTGCAAGGACCAAAAATCTTCACAAAGTCCATCTTGGCCACATAAAAAGCAAGAGATGTCTACAAGACTTTCCTCTGCGGTCAGGAAGGCATGGGCAATATGAAATAATAAAGAATATATCTGGTCTTTGTTGCCAGTTCTTGGCAGAGCTTTGAAGGCCCTTGGAATTTCCTGAGATAGGAGTTTCTGTGTGATGCTAATGAGGCCCCAGGATCTGTGGCTCCAGATGGGTCCTTAGTTAAGATGTGGGCCAAGGACAAGATTACAGGGTTAGAATTTGAGGCTAGCCTTATCTCTGGAGAAAGGGTATAAGAATGAAGACTGAATTCAATCATGTGGCCAATGATTCAATCCACTGCCTGGCAATGAAACTCCTACATGCCAGGGTTTGGGTAGGGCTCCTCCCATAGAGGTAGGGCTAGTAGGAGATAATTAGTCATGGAAGCTCCACCCTCAGAAGGAATTAATAGCACACTGTGGGAGTGAGATAGGACCAGATTAGTTACCTTGGGAGTGGGTTGTAATAAAGGAAGCCCACCTCACATGTCTGATTTTTTCTCCCCTCACATACGATTTGCCAATTTCTGATGTGTTCTTGCCACTCAAATCCATCTGGCAGAGCCAGAGGCCTTTATCAGATGTGGCTAGCTGAACTTGAACTTTCCAGAATCATGAGCTTACAATAAACCTCTTTTTCTTATCAAGTACTAGGTCCCATGGATCTTGTTACAACAACACAAAACAAAGACTCCATAGTAGAACTCTGGCTATGGAGGCTCAGTGGTGCTTCCCGTGTGGTGAACACTTGGATGTTCTGAGGGCATGGTGCACCCAAGGAGGATGTGGGAGCCCCAAGTCCTCCCCTCCCCCAAACACTGTTCTACAGACCTCTGCATTTGGCTCTTTCTTGCTGAGTTGTCTCCTTTATAATACCATGATAACCATTAAGCATAGAGCATTCTTGAGTTCTGCAAGCTATTCTAGCAAATTATCGAATATGAGTGTTCATTGGGACATCCAATTTTGTAGGCAAGTCAGAAGCACGGGTGACTTGAGGACTTTCTTTGGCTGGCACCGATTCGCCCCCCCCGGCTGGGTACCTCCCTGCTGGAACATGTTCTGTCTGCACTGACTCCATGTGGCTTTTGTCAGAATTGAATTGTGTTGTCAGAACAAGAAAAACCTCTTCACATCTGGATTTCTAGTTTCTCTCTTTGCTGGTTGGAACCAAGATGACACAAAGGACTTTGCTCCACGGTTTTCTCTGGGAACCTGCTGTTGATCTGTCTTGCTTTGTGCCCAACAAAGGGAACTTTCTGGGGGGAAGAACAGCTATGTCTTTTAGAGCTACACAGTAGCATTTTTGTTATTAACTAAGGTTTGGGCCAGAGAGAGAAAAGGCAGGAATTCAACCCTCTTATTTTTCTTCTCACAGATACTCTCAGGTCACACTAGAGTTTCCTTGTAATTCCGGGGTAAGTACTGGCGAAGGATGTACAAATGTTTGTGAAGGCGCTGCTTCTCAGAACACTTGTTTCTGTGGCTCACGGGCCGGTGTCCTGGGTTCTACAGCAAATTATGTAGATCTATTTTGATTTTTGTTTTTCTAGATGGATGGCTGCTGGAAACACCTTCCCCTCACCCTTACCATCTTTGATGTTTGTCTAGATGAAGGTCGGAAGAAGGCTGAAAGTGAGCACACATATCTACTTGGGGAGAGAGAGGATGATGGCATCTTTTGTCCAAATGGGTACACCAGTCAAGGGCAAGGCAAGAAGAGAAAGCTAGCTGAAAAAAAGGAAGCCCCAAGCCACGACAGCCTAAGCCTGATGATGACAGCCCTGTGGGCCACCTTCAGCATTTGACTAGCGGGTAGCCTGTACCCAAACCATGGAAATCATTAGTTTATGATTATGTACAGTGCAATACAGAGGCAGAAACAAATGGGTGCCTGACTGGACCCAGTTACAGTGAGGGATGTGCCAAAGATAAAGACTGTAGGGGAGAGCCCTCTCTTCTGTGTGGAAAGGGCAGAATGTCCAGCCTTTGCAGGGAGCAGCTAGCTGGGCCAGCACCAACTCCTGGAACCCCTATCTCCAGCAGCAGCCACACGATGTCCCACTGCCACGCCTGGAACATGGGCTGTGTGTGGATATCATGGGAATGGCCCTCCACAGCCTCAGGGAAGATGTCTAGGTGAATTCACTCAGCCTTTTCTGTGTCTGGTTTTCCTGAACAGCCAGACACATACAATGCAGGGCAAAGGAGCCATGTTAACAGCACAGTTTGGACACCAAGTTCCTCTCTGAGCCCATCACACCGGGTTGTGGAATGAAGGTCACCTAGTAGGGCCAAGCCTCACATGAGCAGGCAAGGTGCGCAGCTGGACTGACCCTCAGGGCCCTCAGGGAGGCTGGGCTGCCAGGCACTGGCACGAGGAACAGGTGCACACAATCACGGGAAGCCGAAACTCCAGGGTGGTACCGGCAACTGAATCCTAGTCCAGACCCCAGGGGCTCAGCAGCCCCCCTGTTGTCTTTTCCAAGCAGAGAGCTACTTGAGGTTGTCTCAGACAAGGAAAACCACCAGTATGGGTGTGTGTGGGGGGAGGGTAGGCTTGGGGCTCCATGGTGCCTCTCCCAGCTTTACTGAACTTGAACTTGAGCTACAAACTTGCCTCAAAGGACGCTCCCCCCCCTTCTTCTTCCCCACTCCTGAATTGACTACTTTTGTTTCCCTTTGCTCCTAGGATGACATAGACAAAACAGTGGCTGTGAAAATGGCACCTCTTTCTTCACTGACCTGGCTGCTCTTTCCATATCTCTGGCCTTATCAGCCCTGTCTTATCCAAAATAAGTCTCTGGCTCCCACTCACCCCACAGAATCAATACAGCCATTGAAGGACACAAGAGATGCCCGCTCCTTGTGTCACTGACACTAGGGGAGGGCAGGGGTCCACATGGGGATTCTGATTTCTGGTGTCAGTCTCATAGCACTTGATTTTGTTTACGACCTGGAAGGTTAGCCCTCAGGGCTAACAATGAGATCCTCTTCTGTTTTATTCTAAGCTTTCCAAGATCTCACGGAGCTCCATTTAATCAGACTATGATAGAGTCTCAACTCCTGTCTTGATTATAAAATAATAAGGGACCTAATTGTCTTAAAAAAAAAAAAAATCAACCCCCCCCCCCCCCCGCAAAAAAAAAAAAACAAACCCAAACCAGCACCATGGCTTTAATATCAAATATCCAACAGGCTCAAGTTGAATGCTTAGTCCCCAGCTGGTGATGATATTTGGAAAGTGGTGGAAATTTTCAGAAGAGCCAGCTGGAGGTAGAAAGTTACTGATGTTGAACCTTTGAAGTTTATACCTGGTCCACAGGCTGTTCCTTGCTCTTTGCTCATCTGGAGGTGAAGAGATACCTCTGCCACATATTTCTGCCCATCACGATATTCTGCCCAACCAACTGTAGACTGAGCTCTTTCAAACCGTGAGCCAACACAAATCCTTCCTCTAAGTTGTTCTCTTGGGTAGTTTGGTCAGTTGACACAAAAATAAATACAGACAATTGATAACAGAGGAGGGGGTTGTTTCTGTGGCTAAATGTGAGTTGTGACCATGCAGCTCTGAGGCCTTTGGAACTGGTTTGTGGAGGAATTTGGGAACATTTGGAAACATGGGCTAGAGATACTACAGAATTTGTTTCCCTTATTGCACTGTAGTCCCATACTTCCTATTTATGCCCCTATTCCTCCCTTTCAGAACAACAATGTTTATCCTTTATCTTTGTATGCTGGAAGTATGAGACTTTATTTTTTTTAATTTATTTTGTACAAAGGCTCACCGCTAAGAATTTGCCTTGAGTCCTAGAATGGAATTGGAATAATGTTGGAACTGTAGAGACTTTGGGGAGCTTTGGAGAGGGACCAAACACATTTTTACATTGTAAGATGGCCTTGAATCTTTGGAGGCTAGGAGTGGAATCCTAGAGCTCGTGTGTTGAATACTTGCTCCACAGCTGGTGGTGCTATTTGGGGAGGGTGGAGACTTTAGGAAGTGGTGTCTAGATGGAGTACGGGGGTCACTGAGGGAATACCTCAGAAGGTTACACCTTCCCCATCCTCTGCTCCCTGTCTGTTATGAAGTGAAGAAGCTCTTCTACCACATGTTTCTGCCATCATGATACTCTGTCCAAATGCCTTGCGGCCTTGCAACCATGTACTAAATCTTTGAAACCATAAGTCAAAAGAATCCTTTCCTCCTTTAAGTTGTTCTCAGGTTATTTTGGCCACGGTGACGCAAAAGTAACAAATGCAAATAGACAGGGCTCCCCCTTAAAGATGGAATTCAAAGCCTCCCCATGCTGCAACCATCTGGCATTCACTCTTTCACTTCCTAGACTGAGAAGCCTCCTGTGCCCTCCCGGAGCTTGGTAATAAATAGTGAATTATTCAAGCATCTTGCAGCATCTGTTTACGCCTCTTTGTTATAGGTTGTATAGCCTTCATCTGAAATACGTACCTAAAGTTTGTTTTTGTTTTTTAAAGTTTGGGGATATCTGCATAGACTTTATCAAGTGGAATATCTCAAACTAGAAAATCCAAAATCTGGAACTTTATGAGTGCTCAGAAAGGTTGAGATTTTTGGAACATTTCAAATTTCGGATTTTGTGATTGTATTCAATTTCTGTACTGCCTTTGCAAATTATAGGTTATTTGCACATTCCCAAGGGTTTGTTACCCAGAGAGAAGGTAGAAAGAAACTTTAGTGTTTCATATCTTGACAACCATTGTCTTAAAATGATTTAATGGTGAAATAGAGTGGAGAATAATAAACATGGCATTTGAAATGACCTTAACTTCGGATTCACTAAACCTATACCGCTCTCCATCTCTGTGGAAAATGAAGACTGCAACTCATTAAAGATGGTCTGAATAAGCCTTTCTTTTTCTTTTTTTTGTGGTTGGTCATAGGGCTTGAACTCTGGGCTTGGGCTCTTCAACTCAAGGGCATGCTCTACTGCTTGAGCCACAGCGCCACCTCCAGTTTTCAAGTGGTTTATTGGAAATAAGAGTCTCATGGACTTTCCTGCCTGGGCTGGCTTTGAACCGTGATCCTCAGATCTCAGCCTCCTGAGTAGCTAGGATTACAGGCGTGCCATCGCCTGGCAAGCCGTTATTTCTTAACAAAGACATCTGAAAGCTAAGCTACAGGTCCTAAAAGATCAAAATGACAATTAATGGTTTGTTGTTGTTGTTGTTGTTTTTGGTCATGGGCTTGAACTCAGGGCCTAGACGCTGTCCCTGAACTTTTTTTACTCAAGGCTAGCATTGTACCACTTTGAGCCACAGTGCAGCTTCCAGTTTACTGGTGGTTAATTGGTGATAAGAGTTTCAAGGACTTTCCTGCCCAGGCTGGCTTTGAACAGTGAGATCTCAGCCTTCTGAGTAGTTAGGGTAACTGTGTGAGCCACTGGTGCCTAGAGACAATTAAGTTTTAAGCTCAAAATGACAATTAAATTCCCAACTTTTTTGAAGGAATAATGATATAATTTGCCTCACTTAGGCCATGTCAATTCCTTCCAGGCCTGAGATTGTTCATGGCGAACTCACTCAATTTTGGCATCCCAACTCATAGGAGCCAATGTTGAATTACTAGAAACACTGTAAGAATGAGATTACAGTCTGTGGAACAAAGTAAAATCAAGAGCAAAAACGTCACATGGTCACTGGCTTATAATCTGAGCTGCTCAGGAGGCAGAGACAGGAGAATTGTGGTTTCAGCCTCTCCTGGAAAAAGTGAATGAGACCTGATCTCAAAAACAAGGCAGATGTGGTGGCTCATGCCTATGATCTCATCTACATGAGAGGTATAGCTAGAAAGATCACAGTCCATGGCCAGCTCAGGCAAAAGCATGAGACCTTATCTAAAAAGTCAAGCAAAAAGAGTGTAGCTTAAATGGTAGATCACTTGTCTACCAAGTCTAAGGTCCCAAGTTCAATCTCCAGTGCCACTAAACAAAATAAGTGCATAGTTATATTTTCCCCAGGGCCCTTAAAGGTACATGTTTGTGTGAGTGGGAAAGAGCTAGAAGGAGAATTTGCTCTAAGAAATGCTCACTGGTAGCATTGGGGACGATGACAAATCATGCCCCAGGAAATGCAGGGTCCTGGGAGGGTGGTATAGAGAAGTGGCAGAGCTGGGTATTGACAGTACATATATAAACATCAAGAATGAGAGAGACAACTCCACCTTTATAGGAACTATTCACAGTGACAGCTAATGCTTCCACCTGTCATCTGACAACATGTAGGTCAGTGCTGAGCCATGAGCACCAGCAGCCAGTTGGTTAACATGGCAGAAACCTCAGACTCACTAGCTGACTTGGCGGTGTCTTGTGATGATCCTAGAAACTTAGCTAGGTAGACCTTAGATGTAAGTGCCTAAGGAATCACTGTTCAAGGCCTTTGCTCATAGACCTCACAGTAGTAGCAACGGGTGTCACAGTCCCCCAAGAGACGAAATAATGAATCTAAGAGACATTCCAGAGGAGAGCGAGACAGCACAGCAAGTTTTCAAGAACTGGAGACTAAAAATGTTAACTGCCAGATCCATGAGAATGATCGATGGGCTGCTCAGGGCATCCTGGTCCATAAGACCAATCAAATGTGCAAAAGCCATACAAGTGACTCTCCACGCTCGCTGGCAAAGTGCAACCCACCTAACATCCATCATTCCTGAGCAGCTGACAGCTGCCGAGTAAGCAAGGCCACATGAAAAGCCTCCTGGGAGACTTCCTCAAACCACCCACAGTCTAGCGCACGTGTTTGGAGAGGCCAGCTTGAAAGGCAAGTACTTGTGCTAGAGTACCTTTTTTTTTTTTTTGGTGGGAAGTGGGGAGGAGACAGATGGATGCTCCTTCGCTTGCTCTCTCAGGCAGCCTCAGCTTAGTTGCTAACATATTCTCCTATTTCCCTGCTGCTCTTCACCCCGATGACAGGCAATCTGATGAATGATGCTCACTGCTTGACCCAGATGCAGGCCAATCCCCACTGGGCTGCTTCTGCACGTGGTTACTTCGGGGAAGAATCAATTCCCTGGGAGTGTATGGTGGAAGATGGGGGGCAGCAGAGGCCAAGCAATCTCTGCCTTCAACCTTGTGAAGGATTTACAAGGAGAAAATCTGCTGGAGTCACACCAGACACAACAACTATTCTGACTCAGTACCCAGCTCCCAGTCCTGCAGCCCCTCCACAGGCCTGGATGGGGGGGGGGGGGAGGGTGGCGGCAGGGAGGGGAGTACAGGAGACAGATGTGTACTCCTCCACACCATATTTCTGGAAATTCCTTCTTGAGGGGGAACCTCTTCCCCTCTTAACAGAAGAATAAAGAAAAGCGAGTATATAAAGCGTTCTTCCATAGGCCAAATACAAGCAGTTTTCTAGCTCACGAGACAGGGTCTTTGAAGAGAGTGGGAAGAAGGGGAATCCTTTGTATTAACTCTTTCTGAGGGCTTTTAAGGCCAAGCAAACCAGGCTCCAGTGGCTCATACTTGTAATTTTGTAACTCAGTAGGCTAAAATCTAAAAATTGAGATTGCAAGTCAGACCATGTGGAAATGTCCATGAGACTCTTATCTCTAATTAACCAATAAAAAGCTGGCAGCAGATGTATGGTTCAAGTGGTAGAGTACTAGTCTTGAGAGAAAAAGCTAGTACTCAGGCTCTGAGTTCAAGCACTGAGCCTAGATATACGCACAAGCATCCATGTACGTACACACACACACACACACACACACACACACACACACACACACACACACACACACACACACACACACACACACACACACACACACCCATTAAGCCAGAGGGATTTGGTAAAAACTCTTTAGTCCTGGATCATAGAAGGGAACAAAACAAATTTGGGAAAGAAAATTTGAGCTGAGAGTGAAAAAGGGGTGGAGAGACCAAGGAAAATTTGGAGCATTTTGCAACTCATTACAACCCAGATTAACATCACTCTCCATACCTCATTTTAACTCATCAAAAAAAAAAAAAAAAAAGGTGAAAGGAACTTGGAATATAATCATTGGGTGACATTGTTAAAACTCAAACTGGACAACATGTTTTCTCAATTAAAAGAAATTGCTATAGGTAGCAATTGAATCAAGTGAAATTTTAATTTGAAAAAACAATGAGCAATTCAAAGATGCTTTCTGGTCTGGGTTCCACGTATGAAACAGACCACAGTTCATGAATGGATTGAATCCTGCCATGGGCAAACCTCACTGAAGTGCCCAGGTCATTAGCTCTATTCAGGAGGCTGTCTCTGAAAGGAAGAGAAAAGCATGCCTTTCTTTTTCAAAGTTCCAGTCATGATTGTTCACAGACCATCCATGTGGTGAGTGCCTCACAAAAAACACCAGGACAATAAGAAACAAAATGTCATAGCACACTGGGTGGTAGATTCTCGAGTTCTACATCCCAGTTATTGGTTAAAGAGATGGCTAAGTCACAACCTAAAACTTATGAGACCCTTCTCCCCAGAGAAAGGGTGAGTACTTAGGAAAGTTAACTCTAGGTACTGAACATGAGATGTCTAAACAGCTGCTTGGAAAAATAAATACATGTTCTTGAAGGATGATACTTCTAACATACACCCTTAGCACTTCCGTCCTCCTGGGGTGTGATTCATCTTGACGGCTATTATAAACCAGATTAAACGTATTTTCATATAACCCCAACTAGTATGCAAGGTGCACACCACCCCCACTTTTGAGAGAAGAACACTGAGGTTCAAACAGGTTGGCTTTGTCCAAAATCATAAGGAGCAATCCTGTGAACATGTTCCTGATTGCAAGTCTTCAACATCATACTTGATTCCTGTGCTATGCAAACAGTCAAAGGAAGCCCAGAACTTGCAACACTAGGTGTAGCGTAGGAAATGTCTGGATTTGAACTCAAAAGCACTTAGCTGTATGGTCAGCTGTGTAGGGAATGTCTTGATTTCCCTTCCCCTCTCCATCTCCACCTCCCCCAAAGCCACTGCATTGGAAAGACCATGACACTCAGGCTTCTGAGGGTCATTTCCTATCTCTTGCCCTTGGATTTGCCTCTTTTGGTGAAACGGGGCTGACTCAGCTCTAGCTCCAAGGGTGAACCTACAGAGCAGGCGTGGCTAATCAGAGCACCTTCCCAGCTTCTCAGCCTAGAGGACATGACAGAAGCATTAAAGAGCATTATAGCCTGGCTTTCTAATGAAACTACTACAGAACAGGGGTTCTCTATCAGGGTTACGGTTTCCAAGGCTGATGAAATCCTAGAACTGTAGGGTGCCTATTCAGAGATTGTCTTTCTGAAAATTCTACCCATTAGGGAAAGATGCGAGGAGAAGAGGGAAATGTTTAATGCCATGTGAACCCATGGATCCAGCAATGGCTAAAGGCAAAACCTCTGAACCTCCTAGTTAAGTGGCCAACGAAATCCATTTTAGAGACTGTTTGAAAGTTTACTTGTCATCATTTCCAGCTAAGAACACTGATAAATACACAAACACATAGTTTGAAACATCGTAGTGTGAAAAAATGATGGGAAGGGTGACATTGACCAAGATGCACAGTCCTCATAACCTGACGTTGAATTTGAAGCCCGTTTGTACAATTAAAGATAATTTTTTAAAATATTCTTTAATCCTAGCTACTCAGAAGGCTGAGATCTGAGGATGCAGAAAAGTGCATGAAAATCTTACCTCCAATTAACCACCAATAAAACCAGATGTGGCTCAAAGTGGTAGAGCACTAACCTTGAGCACAAAAGCACTTAGGTCCTAAGTTCAAGACCCAGGACCAGCAAGCTCCCTCCCTAGCAAATACTGCATAAACTTACCCTCAGTCTATGTACACAAGTTGCATACATATTTCCTTAAACTCAGGTCTTGTTCCTCAAGACAAGCTATTATGAATATGCAAATACTTTCATATCTGATGTTCCTCTGACCTCGGTCCTCATGAGTTTTGAAATAAGGAAGGCGTACTACAACAAATAGAAATTAAGGTATTTCTATGGTTTCGATATGAAAAAAAGAATCGGAGAAATCTAACAGAACAGAAGGACGCTTGTGTGGAAAGAGGCAGCCAGGAGATCTGCAGCCCGAGTCTTTTGAGCAACAAGTAGTCCACGCCATGGGCCTCCTAGGAGTCTCTCCAGAGGGCAAGTGACTGTGAAAACTCATTGTCGCCCACAGGTCACTGCATTTGTCATGCGGAACCTGTTCAAGCAGAAGAGGTTGCATTTGCACGCACCTGAAGCGCTGGAGACCCGGGACACGTCTTGGGCGTGAGTGGAGCGATCTCGACTCTGTTGTCGGCGCCGACTGGAGGCGGATCTGGTGGTGCGCACGTGGACCTCACTCACTTTGAAGAAGGCCACCATGAAGGGCTGCTTGTCATAAGGGCCGTCTCTGCCCACCAGGCCTGCCACACGGGGGTTGATGTGGAGCCCTTGAACACAAAGCAAAGCACGCCCCTCTTTATTCAGTGGCACGTGAGCCTTGGAGCTACACCACAAGTGACTCGTCCTAGCACCCTGACAACTGGTACCAAAGAATGAGTGTGAGGAAGAAGTTTTATGCACTCTCCACCTCGCTGTGGATGGGGAGAATCAACACTCTCTGCCATGTGTACCTGCTTCACACCAAGGAGCTCTCAGGCTCTGCCACTGCTACTCACTCAGCCATGTTCATGTTCCTTCTGATCTTATTTCTCCCCAGTCATTGAAACCACTGGGGAGTCAGGACTAGTCACATCAGGGAACTGAACTTTCCTGCTTTGGGAGAAAAGGGCTTCACAAGGATCTCCTTGGCTAACCTGCTGGGCAGTCAGAGTTCCAGGGCAGTTCCTGTCTTCTAAGATGAAAGCCCAGGGCCTCGCATATGCTGGATGCGTGCTGTGCCCCCGAGCTACTTCCCTAGACTGCCTGCCTTTTTCTCCCCATCCTCCTGTCTTTCCATCATTGCTCTTGGATCGTGGGAGGTAACTTGGTGCCAGCCTGCCCCTGAGTCCTTGCAAGGAGTCATCAAGGGGAAGGTTTGGTTTTGAGTATAGACACGAGGGAACAGCAAGCGAGATCATGCTGGAGCCAGGACTGGACTGTAAAGCATGATCGTAAGACAACTGCTCCCGAGAAAACGAACAGGAACATCTACAGGCCCAGTCTTGGCCGTGGGCAGCCCTCTGCTTACCATCCCGTGTCACCACACTCAGCTGCAGCCCCATGTTGTGCTGCGGGGTCACCACCCACAGGTTGCTAGTGGCTGTGATGTCAAATTCCAGCCAGCCTTCTTCCGAGGCCCACACAACTCGAGTGTCCAACAAAAATAGGTCCGAGTCTCTGAAAAAAAAAGAAAAGAGAAAGAAAAAACAGAGCAGGGTGAACAACGCCGTGCCTGGGTCTCACCGTGTCATGTCTACTTGTCAGAATAAAAAAATGTCAAGGTCAGACTGTGCCCATCTGTATGACCGGCATGGTTCTGCTTGGCGTGACACACTGTGGGACCTGGGCATGGCACACGACCATGTCATATGACAATATTCTTCAGGGACGTCGCTGTCACCTGTACACAAAAGGTGCCGCCCTTCCCCCTAAGGCTGTTGTTTCTCACACCAAAGACATTCTTGGAATTAAAGTGTAAATAAACATAGCGCATTTGTTTTCATATGTTACTGCACTGTTATTTATATATTTTATGATGCTATTGGTTAATAGCTTACTTAATGGCTAATGAACTTTACAAAGAGAAAGCGAGGAACAGGTTGAAGACAAAAATCAAAATCAGGACCCAAGTTAGCACTGACAATGCTTATACTTCTAAAAAAACAAGGACCCAAAGATCATCACATTAGTAGACCATGAAAGAAATAAGAAGTCATGTCTCATTTCTGAGTCGCCGTCCATTCCTCTGTAACTAAGTCTCTAAATACTCCAGGATGAAGGCTGGCTCCCTTCAGGTGGACTGTGATTCTAAAGCTCATCCCAGCACAGTTGGGTTCTCCCGATTGGTTTTTGTCCTTGAGGTCAACATGAAACTCTTGCCAACCTTACCTTCCAAGTAGCAGGAACCATACATGTGTGTCAGGTCATAAATATTTTTGGTTTTCAACAGGCATGAACCCAGAAGTGAGGGAACATGGTGTGAGGGTTTTATTCTCCCCAGACCCCTACCATGTGCCTTTAGCAGGTCAGATGTAGTGGCTGGCTGTTTTGTAAGAATGTCTGGGACCATCTGAATCTGAGTTCACATCTCAGGGCCTCTAGAAACGGAGTGGCTTGGAATCTCCTTACCACAGGGAGAGGTAGATAATAGCCATGAAAGATTCAAATACTCTGGGGATTGGAGAACTTGTTGCCATACCTTACAGGGATAGAAACTTTGCTAGAATTACGTGTAGGCTGACTGAGCATCCTGACTCTGAAAGATCTTAAATCCAAATGTTCAATCCAAATGTTTGAAAACTTCCAACATGACACCAGAGTTAGCAAATTCCACACCTGACTTAAATATAATGAGGTTCAATCCAAGTCAGGCCTGCTAAAGTTATTACTTAAAAGTTGTGTGCCTGCCACACAATCAAAGCTCTATAAATACCTTCAGGCTATGTGCATGAGGTACATATGAAACAAAAGTGAACTTTGTGTTTAAACTTGGGAATATGTCCCAAGACAGCCCTCTTGTTCTTTCTGCATGTATACATGAGTACATGTGTGTGTGTGTGTGTGTGTGTGTGTGTGTGTGTGTGTATATATATATATATATATATATATTTATATGTGTGTATACATACATATAAATATACATATAATATATAATGTATATATTACATATAATTATACACACATGCACACACACTCAAAAGATTTCCCTTTCCTAATCCAAAACACTTCTGGTCCTAAGCATTTTAGATAAGGGTTACTCAACCTGTACTGAGCATCACAATACTAACAGTGTAATTTTAAGTAAGTTACAAAGTTCTTTCATCTCCTTTGCTTTATTTGGTCTTTGCAATCATCCTAAATGCTACCGTATTGCTATCTCTACTTTGCAGCTGGGGAAACTGAGGCCTAGATAATGCACAATCACACAGCCAAGATCACAAGCCAGCAAGTGGGAGAACTTGGTGAGAAGAACAAGGAAAGGGACTTTCCTTTTGGCTGTGACAGATTATCTTTTGAGACAACCTGAGACAGGTGAATGAAATGCACTTTCTTATTTAATATTTTTGTGAGGCCAAGAAATACCTTAAGAATTTTAGGTTTCTTTTTTTTTTGTCAGTCATGGGGCTTGAACTCAGGGCCTGAACATATGCAGTTATTCAATAGCTCTACTTCTGGTGGTGGTGAATTGGAGATTAAAAGTCTCACAGAATTCCTGCCTGGGCTGGCTTTGAACCGCAATCCTCAGCTTTCAGCCTCCTGAGTCGCTAGGATTACAGGTGTGAGCCACCAGCACCCAGTTTAAGAATTTTTTTATGTCTTGGACAACAAGAAACCAACCATTTTCCTTGCCTGTATGGCTGTTCAGAGGGAGGAGAGAATCTGTTGTCATCTTCCCAAGTGTGGAGGGTAGCTACAGCTACGGGAGTTTACTCAGCTGCTTAGCAGAGTCTGTGGTGGCTGAGCTCAGTTGTGCGCTCTTTAAAGTGCTCCCAGACATGGATGTGTCTCACCCCCTGTGATTGGGACAACCACTGTGACAGGCAGACAAGGGTGTTCATGGAAAACAGCAAGAGGGGAGCTTGAGTCCAAAGCTTTGAAGTTCAGATGGAGAGAAACATAAATTCCATTCTGGAAGGTCATAGAAAACCCTTCTCCAGAAACAACATAGGCCATATGAAGAGCACTGTGGGAAGGGAGCCCTGGTCTAAAGGAAGCTCAGGACACAGTCGTGTTGCAAGGGCAGAATTTAGCCTGCCTTCTCTACAATGAGTGGGAGGAAGGAAGCTCCGGAGATGAAGGGATGCATGCTGAACCACAGCTGAGGTCGGGTTAAGAGTTACCAAGTGTCGATGGTACAACAGACACCTAACATTCAAGGGGTATACAGAAAGCCTGCCCAAAGTGCAAGTTGAGGCATGGCTGTGCAAGAGTTGGAATACACTTTTAAAGACTAGGGCTTATGCTAGGTACTGGTGGCTCACACTTATAATCCTAGCTACTCTGGAGGCTAAGATCTGAGGATCACAGTTTGTAGCCAGTCTGGGCAGAAAAGTCCAGGAGACTCTTATCTCCAACAAACTACTCAGAAAAATCCGGAAAGTGCTTATAAGGAAAGACAATATTCAGGGAGGATGCTTTGAGATGAAGACCATTTGCTGTGGCTCAAGTGGTAGAGCACTAGCCTTGAATGAAAAGAAGCCCAGGGACAGTATCCAGGCCCAGAGTTCAAGCCTCAAGACCAGCAAAAAAAAAGAAAAAAAGACTAGGGTTTATGCTGGGCACTAATGGGCACTCATGCCTATAATCCTAGCCACTCAGGAGACTGAGATCTGAGGATTGTGGGTCAAAGCCAATCCAGGCAGGGAAATCCATGAGACTCTTTATCTCCAATAAACTACTCAGAAAAACCCTGAACTGGAGCTGTGGCTCAAGTGACAGAGCACTAGCCTTGAGCAGAAGAGCTTAGGGACAGTACCCAGGCACTGAGTTCAAGCCCCACAACCAACCATTACCACCACCACCACCAAAAGAATGGATTTTATGATAAAGGAAGTTGAGCCTATTGCAGGACAAAGCTGGTGATGACACAGAAAAATACCATCTGAAAGAAAAAAAAGGAGGAAAACAGAGAAAAAGAAAGGAGAGGAGAATGAATGGAAGAGGGAGAACATGAATTACAAGTGCCACTTGGGGACGACAAGGAAGAAAAGAATTGATGGGAAGGGTTAATTATCATGATGAGGGAGAAATTAAGGCTACATGATTCATCACTATCATCAGCCAACCAACATGGGTGACCAACTCTACTAGAGTTACCCCCAATAAATGGTTATTTCCATGACATACTTTTCTTTCTTTGTGCCAATACTGGGGCTTGAACTCAGGGTCTAGGTGCTGTCCTTTTTTTTTTTTTTTTTGGTATAAGGCTGGCATTCTAATACTTGAAGTACTTGAAGCTCCGCTTCTGGCTTTTTGCTGGTTAATTGGAGCTAAGACTCTCATAGACTTTCCTGCCTGAGCTGGCTTTGAAATGTGATCCTCAGATGTCAGCCACCTGAATTGTTAGATTACAGGTGTGAAACACCGGCACCCAGCAGTGACATACTTTTCTGAGTGTACAATGAGGACCATGCCAGGTCTAATAGCTGAGCCTTGACAGATTAAAACTCAGCAATCCATGTCAGTGAAGAGGGCTTGCATTCAGATGGAATTTAGATGGAAGATTATCGAGTTCTTTGGACAGGAAGAATGAACAGGGAAGTAATGCACCGACTTAATTAGACCAACTGGGACAGAGGAGGATGTTCTTCCTCATTGATGGGCATTGTGCTGTCATGCTGTACTCCCCAAGACCACCAAAGAGTAAGATTGTACTACTATGTCCTTCAACAGCCGAGGGAATGGTGGAGCCCTAGAGAGGGTCTCAAGGTCACACAGATATGTCAGCTTGAAATGAGAGATAAGGACCAACTCCCTAACCAAAAGGTTTGAGAATAGCAAAGGATTGCAATCCGGGACACATACTCTATGTTGTAATGGGTTATAGGCCCATCAGAAGAAGTCAAGTCATAGTTTATAATAAAAACAATATTCAGGTAGGATGCTTTGAAACAAAGACCGTTTGCTGTGATCGCTTGAGAGAATTATTGCACAAGCAAGTATCCTAGTGCAAGAGAAGTGTGTGGAATACAACACTTTGAAGGAATTCTTTACTATTTCTTGGCATATGCAGAAGACAACTCCTTTGTGGTCCCACTGGATCCATGGTTTAGGTTTGACATAAGTGATTCCATTTTGATACTGACAGCTTTCATAGGCATTGAGACAATCAGAGTTGAATCGGAGCCCAGGTATTTTGCTATCACATCCATGAAAAGCAATGTACAGAATACAGACTGGATATACTGAGAAAGGTTCAGAATAAGGGACAAAATATACTACTTATAAACACTTAAGTTTACAAACACAAAAATATAATGAAGTACCCAAGGCAGGAACACAGAGAGCATGAGCAGGCCTCAGACATTTGGGTCAGGGTTGGGGTGAGAGGTGCATGCAGGAAAGGCAAAATATGCCTGATCCGGCCATACAGATAGTCAAACTGTAGTGGAATCTCAGGCACACTCCCCATCATGACCTCCTCCTCCCAAACACAAAGTCAGTGTTCAATGTGAAGACATCACTAACACTTGCTAAGGTTTGCCTGTGACCCCCAACATTCCCGTGTTGGGAACTTATTCTCCAATCAAACAGTGTTTCCAGGTAGGGTCTCTAAGCAGGCAGAGTCTTTGTGAATGGATTTGCCATCGTCACTAGCAGTGGGATCCTGACAGAAGGAGTTCACACCTTCCTCGTACCCTTCTTTGGTGTGCTCTCTTGCTTTTCCACTTTGCATCATGCAATATTGTTGTGTACTCTTTCATATAGGAGGTATACTGTACAGACGATGTTTCAAATGTTGCCAGTAGGAAGACAGTAAAACAGGAAATTTCAAAGCAGAGTATGACAAACCATGGTAAATCCCCCCCCATACACACACACACACACACACACACACACACACACACGGACACAGACACAAACACAAATTTGAGTATAGAAGGCAAGTAAATATTATAATATTGGCTATGTTCTAACTGCTTTTATGCCAAATAATTTTCACTTCAATGGTTACCATAACATAGTTTTTTGTTTTTTTTTTTTCTTGTGCCAATCCTGGGGCTTGAAATCTGGTCTGGGGGTCTGGGTGCTGTTTCTAAGTTTCATTTGTTCAAAGCTAGTTATCTGCCACTTGAGCCACAGTGCTACTTCCAGCTTTTTCTGAGTAGTTTATTGGAGATAAGAGTATCAAAGACTTTCCTGCTTTGGATGGCTTCGAACCATGATCCTTAGATCTCAGCCTCCTGAGTAGCTAGGATTTCAGGTATGAGCCACCAGTGCCTAGCTAATAGAGATGCTTTAAATGTCAAAGATACCTGGATACTGTAAGTGCTACTTCATCTTTAACAGATCAATATAAACCACTTGGCTCAAAGAATACTAACAAAGCCAGGTGCTGATGGCTCATACCTATAATCCTAGCTCCTCAGAAGCCTAGGATCCAAAGATGTGGTTCAAAGCCAGCCTGGACCAAAAAAGAAAGTCCATAAAACTCTATTTCCATTAATAAGAAAAAATCTGGAAGTGAAGGTTTGGGCTCAAAGTGGTAGAGCAACAAGCCTTGAGTTAAAAAAAAGTGAGATCTCAGGGTCCCAAGTTCAAGCCCTAGTACTGGCACAAAAACATAAAATATTAACATAATAAACACGAACAGTATTTACTCTGTGCTCTGGCATATGGCAGCTCCTCATTGACCCACAAGACATACAGACCATTCATGCCAACACAGGTATAGAGGAGGAAACTGAGTTACCATAAGGTTAAGTAGCTTACCCACCATAGTAACATGGTTGGAACCTGCAGAGCTGGGAGTTGAACACAAGTCATTTTGCCCAAAGGTTGCACAAGCATTTAATCGTCATGCCTGTAGTCCTGCAGCAAAGCTTGCAGGAGACTCCCTAAGGAGGCTTGTTATATCCCCTGCTGCCCCTCAGCCAGCTCTGGCTCAGCAAGTCTACAGAGGAGCCTGAAAATCTGCATCTCTAGCAGCTTCTACTGCTAGAGTGATGCTGGCACTGCCACTCTCTGGGATCCAGGGATCTAAACCACACTTCATTATTCAATATCGTAGTGCAACCCATATTGATTAAATAAATAAGAGTATGGCCCAACTTTATTTATTAAATACGGGAATCTGCTTTGTAGAAGGCAGAAGGCACTTCCTCTCAGGATACCTGCTTGTCTTCCTAAACAGTGTAGATCAGATTAAGGCTGGCCCACAAGTGTATGTTTTGTTTCCTTATGCACTGACCTAACCCTCAGAAGTTTTAAGATCAAGTCCAAATAGGCAGTGTTTGAGAACATTTGCTTCTATGTACCCTAGATGGAGAAAGGAGCAGAAGGCAGATCCTTTACACTCTAAGTTCATAAGTACCCAAGTAAGCTTCCTATTGGTCACATAAACAATGTTCCACATATTGGAGTCTACGTCAGCCTACACTGGGGATCACTCAAGTTGAATGAGGGATTCCTACTTTTTTGGGGGGGTCAGTCATGAGGCTTGAACTCTGGGCCTCCTCAGCTCTTCAGCTCAAGGCGAATGTCTACCACTTGTACCACTACACCACTCCCGGTTTTCTGAGTGGTTTATTGGAGATAAGAGTCTCACTTCCTGCCCCAGCTGGCTTTGAACTGTGATGTTCAGATCTCAGCCTCCTGAGTAGCCAGGATTATAAGCGTGAGCCACTGGCACTGGGCTGATTCCTGCTACTTTTAAACATGCCCAAATCCTATATATTTAAATTCTCTAATCCTACATTTCCACATTCTTGTTCAATGTGGAGAAATAAAATAGTTCTAAAAGGTAATATTTTGTAAAATAACCCTAGGTACTATGATGGCTTGCTTCCCACAGTTAAACAGCCTTGTATGGAGATGCACACAACCAAAGCAAGCTGTTTCTAGCAAAGAATGATACGCCAAGCAGATTCCAAAAATAAAAACATTTTTTCTTTAAAGCTTACCAAGTGGATAAGCAGTTTCACCAAGAATGGCATCACTACACCCTCCACCGTACTAAAATCTTCACTTCTTTTGAGTCTATGTAATTCTCAATGATAAGTTTAATCCTATGCTGTGCCACATATACATACACATACACATACACATACAAACACACACACACACACACACACACACACTATAAATAAGATGGAGAACAAGGTTTGGTAGCATCTTTACTCTTTTTTTTTTGCAGCAGCAGATGGTTGTAGGGCGAAGGGATATGGAAGATGAAACTAATTAGTTACATAACCTGCGTTGTAGGTCAGTTGTATTATCCCCTTTTTAAGAGCAAAGGAACAAATACTGAACAGTTCATTGCTTGCCTGAGGCCCACACCAAGAGAGCCAAAGATGATCAAGATTTCAGGAATCCCCAAGGAATCTACGTGTGAAGCCAGACAGAAAGAGAAGCAGGTGTGGCTGGGCACGGTGAGAAAAGGCTTTGTCTTTCATCTCCTGAACTGAATAGTGTCTTTCTACCCGAGCTTTCTCAAATTTGTCCTTCTCATCCAAAAAAAAAAAAGAAGAAGAAGAAGAAGAAGGAGAAAAGAAACTATCTTGTATCTTAAAGGTTGAATTTTTATCTTCACTCCAACAGGTATTACTGAAAACTCAACAGAGTTTACAGAGCCACCGTTCATAAGGAATGCTTTTCTAAAGAAATGACTCACAGGTGCTGGAACTGGGTCAGCTACTGGTCCAGATCTTGGTGATACAACTACAATATTGGGTCCATGATACAGACATTAACTTCTGTGGGGATTCATGAAAAAGACTTCCAAGTGAGGATAATAAAAATAATAACTAGCCTTATAGATTTATATTGTGCATCAAATAAACTCAAGAATAACTAAAAATAATGGCTTAATATGCCCCATGTGAGTGTTTGTGTGCACACATGTGCACGCACACACACACACACACACACCTGTTCAAAGTCATCTTCAAGTAACTTAGCCAGACATAGGTGAGACTTGAGTTTGTACTCACCTTATATCAGAACATTTGAAGTTTCCTAATGTAAGGCATAGACTAAACAGAAGTCAGACTAAAAAGCTTGGAACACGTTTAGAGCAGTATCACTGACTAAATTAGATTTCAAACAATAACAACAACAACAATAATAATAAGCACAAAAAACAACAACCAAAGTCAAGAGAACTAGGTCATAAAGGGCAAGGGTCCCAGAGGCAAGAAGCTACATAGCAATGAACGAATAAATGCGATGTCACAGAAGTTTGAGTTTTCTGGCTGCCTTGATCAATATTTTCATTTGAGATCTTTGCCAGACACTAAGCCGTGCATACATGGATTGAGAAGCTGAGAAAACAAGCAGAAAGAAACTGGTGAGAGGCTTAAGAGCAGAGCTTTTTGGCAGCCTCACAATGCTGGGGGTCAAAAGTTAGGGTTCAGAGCCCACCAAGGAAGAAGACTTCTGGTAAGGATCCTAGACTTTGAGCTGAAACCCCTCAGGGAGACTTAAACCCTGAAACCCAGAAGTCTCACCTGGGGGAGAAAACTACCTGCATTTTATCTGACTTTCAGATGAATATTAAACCCAGCTTGGAAGGGGGGCAGTGATATCTGCAATTCTTCTATGAAAATAATATCCCAAACTTAGTACATAAAAAGTGGTCAGACATGCCAGGAAATAATGTCACATGGAGGGGGCAAAAAGTCAAGGGAATGAAAACATAACGGAAATAGACCCACATGTCATCTAGATACCAGCTATCAGATAGGGTCCTCAAAGTTAGCCTGATATTTCATAATATTTACAGCAACTGTAATCTGGTATAAATTTACTGTGGTTGTTAGGAAAATGAACCCTTAGATATGTATTTTAATGTTTTTTTTTCTTTCATGCATTTGTTTCTAACGCATTTATAAGATTATCTCTTTGTTGCTTTGTATGTCCCTCCCCCACAGTATAACCCCTGCTTTCACTATATTTGATGTCGGTATAACTTGTGGAGGAGATGGGGAAAAACAAGTCGTTTAAGGATACAGGTGGACCTGTTGCAACAATGAGAAGCACAAGTTGTCATGTCGAAAACGAGCTTTACAACGCTGGTGGGGGGGAGGATTGGGTGCGGGGGTGGGGTGGGGGAGGCTGGGAAGGCATGGGAAGGGTAAACAAAGGAGGAGGCTGCAATGCTTGATAAGAAATGTACGTATTATCCTGCCCATGTAATTGTAACCCCTCTGTACAGTATGTTCACAAAAAAAATTTTTTTAATAAAAATAAATTTTCTGTGGTATCTATAAAAAAAAAAAAAAGTCAAGGGAATGAAAACATAACGGAAATAGACCCACATGTCATCTAGATACCAGCTATCAGATAGGGTCCTCAAAGTTAGCCTTATATAAGAAGGGAAATAAACCATAAGTTAAATTTGTTCCAAGGTTGTGGAACTGGCATAACATTTGAAAATCATTTAAAAATATGCAAGAGAAAAATCAGGTGATCATCCTAAATTCTAGAAAAACTATATCAAAAACCAATTACCAATTAAGAATAAAATTTAGAAAGCTGAGAATAAGGGACACCTTCCTTACTCCAAGAGTATCAACAGAATATTTCCACCAATCACTATTAATAGTGAAATAATAAATCTTCCTCCCAATACCCAGATTAAAAATTTTACAAGGATTTCTGAGATTGTAAGTCTGACAGAAATAAGAATGAAATTCAGTGGTTGTATTGGACATTCCCATCAGTACAATAAAAGAAAGAGAGAAAAAAATAGAGGAATTGGGGAGGAAGAAATAGAACTTATAGATTGTATGATTATAGAAATTCCAAAAAGACCACTATAGAAAAATTATTCGAATTAGCCTACATTATCAATGGCTGCTGAATACACTATCACTACCCAAAAATCACCTGAAAGTGGGCGCTCATGGCTTATGCTTATAATGCTACCTGCTCAGGAAGCTGAGACCTGAGGATCAAGGTTCAAAGCCAGCCAAAGCCAACAAATCTTGAGATTCTTATCTTCAATTATCCAGCACAAAGCCGAAAGTGAGCAAAAAAAGCCAAGTGGAAGTATGAAGTCTCACTAAAAAAGTCAAAACAAAAATACCCCACAAAAGTCACCTGTTTTTCTGTATGTGAGCCAAAATAAACTCTGAAAGTTCCCTAACACCTTCATAGTAGCATCAAAAAATTAATACTTTAAGTTAACTGAATAAAAATAACGCAAAAACACGTAGTATTGAGATTTATTAAACCAAGATTTGACACCGTACTCCTGAATGTATACTCAATAATGCTAAATATTGTAAAGTCTTCCTAAATTCATCTCTGTGTTTAATGTAGTTCCATCAGAAGCTCAGGAAGTTTGTGTTTGTAGAAAGTTTACATGGGAACACAAAAAAGTCACTAGTAGCCACCCCTCAGACATATATATCTCAAAAACAAATTTGAGAAATGTACACACCAGGCATTAGTAATCATACCAAATAAAAAGAATCAAGACAATGCAATGCTTGAGCAAGAAAAGAAAATTAACCAATGGAACAAAATCAAGATCCAGGAAGCAGATCCACACATACACGAGCACCTTATGTATGATAATGGTGCCACTGAAGTTCCTGGAAAAAGAACAGTATTTTCAATCAATGGTAGTAGGCTAGTTAGGTTTGTTTATTCTGATATATCGCTGGGCTATCTCACCTACTTTAGGGGACCATTTATGCTCTTGAAGTCCACATGAGTATAGTTCACTCTGCTGAGTACATGTTTCTATGCCTCTCTGCCTTTTGGGATCACTACTGTAACTCAGCGTCCAAGCCAACGTCACCTCTGTTCTTCTAACTTACTTTTGTACTCTTTGTTTCTAAGTATTTAACTAAAACTTCTGAAAAATTCTGTAGGTTTTCCAGTTAGCATTTTTTCTTTCCTCTGGAAAAACTTACATTCTACCTGTAAAATATGTCCAAATTTGCGAATTTAGTCAAAATTTAAGGTGATAATTCAATCTGGAATTGATCCTGGGGATTTCAGGAACCTAAATTGTGAGTTGACCTAATAAAATCTTTCTCAAAATTTTGAAAACTAGAAAACAGTTGTGCCTTGTTTCCTTGGTTATTCCATTATACACATCCTACAGATTCAGTCATTAGCAAGAAAGATATGACACAATCTTTAAGCACACACACACACACACACACACACACACACACACACACACACACACCATTGCCTCTTTCCAAATAGAATAGTATATTTTAATGTTGCCTTTTCCAGGAGGATGCATTTTAAGTTATCACTTCCAATGTCATCCAAAAGATTATAGCATGACAGAACATGGAAAAGTAAAGTTATCACATAGAGAAGATAGACCATTGCTAAAAAAAAGCAAACAAAACAAACAAAACATACTGTGTAGAATGGAATATCAAAGCTATCTGAGGCTATGTGGCCAATTCATGTGCCAAACAGGACCATGACTCATTACTCCACGTCTCTTAAACATTTCCCACTGGCTTTCAAGAGATTCTCTTTGACTTCTAGACATACAATTTAAATTCTGTTTAAAACAGGAAAAAGTATGTTTATAAAGAGTAGATAAAAACCTCAAAACTTTTTGATTAAAGATGTTCTACAGCCAGGTGCCAATGGCACATGTCTATAATCCTAGCTGCTCAGGAGGCTGAGATCTGAAGACTGTGATTCAAAGTCAGCCGGGGCAGGTAAGTCCATGAGACATTTCAGCAAACTACTCAAAAAAGGCTGGTTTGGGCTGGGAATGTGGCTTAGTAATAGTGCTTGCCTAGCATGCATGAAGCCCTGGGTTCAATTCCTCAGTACTGCATAAACAGAAAAAGCCGGAAGTGGCACTGTGGCTCAAGTAGTAGAGTGCTAGCCTTGAGCTAGCCTTGAATAATGATCTTCCCAATCTCCCAAAGTAGCTAGGATTATAGGTGTGAACCACTGCACCCGGCCTCTTCCTTCTTGATTATGGATTCTCAAATTGTATGTATATGACAGCATTTTCTTTATTCATTTTTCCATTCCTGGGCACCCAGGACGATTCTATGACTTGACTGTGGTGTTATAGCAAGGATGTGCATGCATCTCTATCCCACTGAACTTTGATTCTTTACATACGTAGAAAAGAATATAGCTGGATCATACAGTAGTATTATTTTGTGTGTGTGTGTGTGTGTGTGTGTGTGTGTATACATGTGCACACATGCTGGTCCTGGGGCTTGAACTCAGGGCCCAGGCACTGTGTCTGAACTTCTTTTGCTTAAGGCTAATACTTTATCATTTGAGCTGCAGCTCCACTTTCGGCTTTTGGTAGTTAATTGGAGATAATACTCTCACAGACTTTCCTGTCTTGGTTGGCTTCAAATCACAATCCTCATATCTCCATCTCCTGAGTAGCTAGAGTTGCAAACATGAGCCAGTGGCACCCAGCTATTTTTAATTTTTTTGAGGAAATTGCATACTGATTTTCCTAGTATCAGGGCTGAATTCTGCCAGCATATTCTTATACTACCAATTGGTTAGAAGGAGGCGCTCTTGGGAAGTTCACACCAAAGCTCAAAAAAAATGGAGGCATAGAGACATGTCAGACGAGATGGCTCTTCACCTCCTGATACCCCACCTTTATCTTGGTACTGACCCTAGTTACTAGGTGACTGGTAGGAGGCATGAAGACAAGAGTTCAGGCATTATTTGGTCTTGGCAAAGTTCTTATGTGCCCTGCTTCGTTCTCTCAAAGGTGACATTCCTGCCTTGTGTATCTGATGGGGCATGGCAGACTCCTATTGAGAGAATATTGCTTTTTCCAAACTGTTGACAGTTCTACATTTTTTGAAGTGCTATGGCACTTCATACATGGCCTCATACATGCTAGCCATCACAGCCAGATATGAAGATCCATATCTGTAACCTTTGCTATTCTGGAGGTTGAGATTGAGGCCGGCTCAAGCAAAAAAAAAAAAAAAAAAAAAGATTCTACCTCAACAGGGAAATGTAGAGTAGTGGTGTGTGCCTATCATCCTAGCTATGATAGGAAGCATAAATAAGATCATAATGTAAGCTGCATATGGAGAAAGTGAAAGCTTCTCTTAAAAATAGCCAAAGCAAGAAATGACAAAATAATGGCATTTGCAGGGAAATGGATGGAGCTAGAAGGAATCATGTTGAGCGAGGTAAGCCAAGAACGAAGAGACAAACGGTACATGGTCTCCCTCATAAGTGGATGCTAAATCCAAAAGGTTAGGTGATACGACAAAACTAACAGGACTTAAGAAACAAAGAACTCCTGCTCATCTGGTTGAACCACTACTAAATATCCTCATGCTGCTGATCACAAATATGGTATATAACATGTGAACACTGTTATATATTACAGACTGTGGTAGACAATTTGCTCCAGGGAAGTTAGAATGAACTTGTGACTTTGAAATTATGTAATCATTAAATCACAATCAAAAAAAAAAAAAAAAAAAAAAAAAAAGAACCTCGGGGAAGGGAGGGAGGGAGGGGATGGTAGGGGGAAAACAATGGAGGGGGTAACAATGTTCAAGAGGAAGTGTACTCATAACCTCACTCATGTAACTGTAACCCTCTGTATAGTAGCTTTACAATAAAAAAAAAAAAAAAAAAAAAAAAGACAATGTAAAAAATAAAAAAAAAAAAAAAATTGCCAAAGCAGATAGGGTGTGGCTCAAATGGTAAAGTGCCTGCAAAGTCAAGGACGTGAGTTCAAAACCCACCACTAAAATAATACTAAATACAATACTCAATACTAAAATACACACACAAATATGGAGTGGTTTGTTGTTGTTTTGTGTATTTTGTTTTGTATTTGTGCTAATCCTGGGACTTGAACTCAAGGCCTAGTTTGTTTTTTTTTCTTTTCTTTCTTTTTCCTCAAGGTTAGTGTTCTACCACTTAAGCCAAAGATCCACTTCTGGCTTTTGGCCGGGGGGTGGGGGGCGCACAGGGGGATGAAGGGTAGGGGTAGTTAATTGCAGATAAAGAGTCTCGTGGGCTTTCTTTCCTGGGCTGGCTTTGACTGTCCCTTCAGATCTCAGTCTCCTGAATAGCTAGGATTACAGGTGTGAGGCACAGGTGCTCAGGCATGGAGTGTTGTTGTGTTTTTTAAAGAGAGAAAATGCAAAGAACATCCTGGGTGGTTTGGACACTAGTGTAGAAGGCTGAGTGGATTTCATTTCAGTCTATGACCTGCTGCATATCTCTCCATGATCTGGCCTTGGTGTAGGACTTAGTCTCAAGCTTTGAGTAAAGTACTAAATGTTTCCTTGATATTACTCAAAGCATCATTTGTTCAAGTAGCCATTTTTTTTTTTTTTTTGGTGGGGAGGGGAGTGGGGCTCAGATTTGAACTCTAGGCCTCATACTTGCTAGGGCTGGCAGGCCACTACTTGTACCACACCTCCAGAGATGGTCTTTGCTAGGTATTCTAGGTATTCTGGGTATTGCTAGGTATTTTCACAAACTTTTTTTTTGGGGGGGGAGGAAATGAGGGGGGGCAAGATTGGCTTCCAACTGTGATCCTCCAGATATGAGCCTCCTGAGTAGCTAAGATTACAGGATTGAGCTGCCAGCCCCAAGACTTTGTTTTTTAAAAACTTACCCGATAATTCATACCAAACACGAATCCTTCCTGTCCTTCTCTGACCCAATACACCATTTGCCTAGAGCATTTATAGAGCATTTGCCTAACATGCCTGAGGTCCTAGGTTCAAGCCCACTATTGCAGAATATAAGAAAGAAACCAAGGCTCTAATGGAGAAACAGAAAAGGCAAAGTATAAAACTCTGACTTGCCCTCACCCCTTTATTCAAGGCGGCCAACTCTTTTGCAACACAAACATTTGCTAAATGAAGTGAATCCATCAAGTGCTACAAATTTCACTTAAACATAGATTAGACAAATACATTTCTTTACAAGCTTGAAAAAGTGTATTTAGCCAAGATACCCCAAGAGGCACAGATGGGGAGATCTATATATCTATTACTCACCCCCCACCAACCAACCAAGAAGCCTTGTAGCCTCTGGAGGCCACTGGGAGAAGCGGCAGGAGGCCTGGGCTTCTGGCCTGCAGATAAGAAAACCTTCCCATGGCCAGCCTACAACCCTTTAAAAACACAACCTTCTCTCAGTCCTCCCAATATGTTCCCTCTCCTATGCACAAAAATTAAACCTCATCCCATTGCCAAGCATCCCATCCTAGGAGGCAAAGGACGACGGCTCTCTGCTTTGGGAGAGAGCCATCCAAAGTTGGGATTCTTCAAGATTTCATTTTCCAAACTCACTGTAGGCCTCAAGGAAGTCTGTCTCCACCATCCTGAGCACCAAGCAGCTGTTCTATTTTGGCTGGAATTCAGGATAAACCTCACAAAAGGTCTGTCAACTCTCTTAAAATAATAATAATAATAATTTTAGAACAAAGAGAGCCTAAGCCATAAATTTACAGCCTATAGGTTTTTTTTTCTTTTTTGTTTTATTTTATTTTTTTTTACTATGATACTTTCCCCACAGAACAGGGAAAACCATGCATCCCAAAAAAACTTCACAGCCACAAAGGTACCAGTAGGCTATTCCCAACAGAGAAATAGAATAGAATAAATGACTAGGCAGATAGAAAAGTCCAAGGCTAAAATTGTACCCAAGAATCTCTGATTACTAATTCTTTCCAAAGAATCAAAGACGAATGACTCGCAGCCTCAAAGCGGCCCTCCGCTTTGTCAATTGGAAAGCTATTGAATCGACTTTCAATTGAGGGGTAAAAATCAGACATCTGAACATATCCCCCTCTTTCAGAAATTTGGATCCTTTATAATGATGCCACAATGGCTGTGTCTTGCTTGTTACTGAATAATCTCAGCTGACGAGGCCATTGTTGTACGTTCAAAACTATGAAATTTGACGCCATGATGGATCCCTAACATGAGGTTTCCACCTCTCCTTGTAGTTTCCCCGCTCAGACATGAAGATACACAAGGTGAGAGAGAGACTGGTGGTGCTTGCAATGAAGAAACAAACCATTCATAGGGAGAATTGCTATTCCTTGTGATTGCAGGCAGCATATTTGTGATAGATCACCAAGTTCAGAAGAAACCAAAGTTATTCCTCGACATCTCAATAGTCTTGTGAAGTTAGTATACTTCCAAGACTCAATGCAAGAATCTGAACTTAATTTCTTAAATGAAAGTTAAAAATTCCTTAGGAGTCTGGAAGCATGGTCTTTCCTGCCCTATCTCTTCTCTTCCTTCCTTGTTACCTTTGTGTCTATAATATAATTTAACCAGACTGTCACAGCAATGGGTTGATTTCTACACAATGAGAACAATGTTACTACTCTATAACATCCTGCTCTCTTCTCTTGGACCTAATAAATGGGCATCTAAGTACTGAGCCACATTCAAAGAACTTTGTTTCTTTTTAGTGTCTTTCAGGTTTGAACTAACCATTGCCACACTTCATCATTCTTCTTCCCATCCTCTTCCAACAACTGTTCCCCAGAAGTTTTCTTTGCTGTTAGGAAGCACCATGAGTATCCTTTACTGATTTACTTTAGAAAATACGAGTATTAATGGGGGTGTGGCTCAAGTGGTAGAGAGTCTGCCTAGCAAGACCCTGAGTTCAAACCCCAGTACCACCAAACAGAAAGATAGAAAGGGAGGGAGGGAGGAAAGGAGGAAGGAAAGAAGGAGAAAGGAAGAGGAAGGGAAGGAATAAGAATAAGAGATATATGGGAGGGAAGGGAAATCTATCTATCCTTGGGATCCAGTGGTAAAAAATACAGCATACACTCTTACGCAAATATAAGTGTGTGTATATTAGATGCAAAAATATCTGGCTAAGTCATCTGAATCAGCCTCTATCACTATAGAATTTTGATAGAAGCATTAGTCACCCTCACCCACCACCCAAAGTGGGGACCAAGCAGTAATGAGTGACATTTTACCCCCAAAACATGGCACTGTTGTCTGATCTCAAAGGATGCTTAGTAGATACCAATCACAGGCTTGCTGACAAAAAGCTAACCACAGGAAATGGACTTCACAGTGGAACGAGTTTCTGTGTAAAGGCTGCCCTTCATAACTCCCCGCCTTTGTGTTCATGGCTGCCCCTGAGCTCCAGTGCACCTGCCACAGACATACTTGGGGGGGGGGGGGTCACATGATGACAGGAGTGAGAAATGGGGGCCAGCCCCACGTTTGGAGGGGGGGGGCTTCCTTGAGCCTTCATACCTGTGCTGATGCTCCTGTAAGACTTGATAAATGCTGATAAGAAAAGTTTGGTTTTTAAAACTGCCCACAACACAGTCCTTGTAGATGCGGAATTCTGCAGCCGTCACCGCCTCACCCTCAGGAATCTGGGATAAGTTGAACTTGAACTCTTTGTGGTGTCGCTGGCGAGGGGAGAACTCCTTGTCGTACTCCACTATAGGGTTAAACAAGAGAGAGTGACAGCTATTGTTACTTGACTAAGTGCCACAGGCTCACCTCACGCACTTTCCCCCGCTTTTCTCCACAAGTGGATTACCAATGGCAAATTACAGCAACCAGGATGGGTAGCGAAGGACCTTGGCTAAACTGTCAGACAGCCACAGTGGAAGTCCCTCACCTTACCCGAGGAGACCACCACATTCTTTGGCCAAATTTACCTTAAGCGCTGTAGTTTGGATACTTGGAATTAATTTTCACAAGTCATTTTAGTCCATGGCCTAATGGTTAGGCTTCATGTTTCCTCATCAGCAAAAAGGAAGATGACCAGGAAGCTGAAATGTGTTGTTGGGAAGTGGGGGGAGGTCAGGAGTCAGGGATGGACAAATGGAGAGAGGAGGGGTGTGCAAATACAGTCCTGATATTCAGTGTACATATGGGAGATTGGAACCAGCTAAGTTGAATGGGGTTGGTAGAGATGGGGGAGAAAGATGGAAGGGGTGACATTGTACTCTTAAACTCATATGTTGAATTGAAACCCTCTTGTATATCTAATTAAAAGTTTATTTTTTTTTAATGGCAAGATATGACTATGGGGGAAAGGTATGAGAACAAATAAAGCCAGGTGCAGGAACCTGTGTCCATCCTGGCCTCATGACCACCTTGGTCTTCCCTTTCCCTCTTCCCCCATCCTTAATCTGGAAATTGTGTCACCATTTGTAGCCAACAGGCCCAAGGCGGGCCCTGAGTCAACCTCAGCTGGGTGACACGGGGTGGGGAAAGAGAGTGGACAGTGAGGGATTCTGGAGTTCCAGGAGTCTGTGGATTTTGCTGGCTATTCTAAGGATAGGGTTGCTGTTGAGTTGAGGTTAAAGCTTCCTAGAAAATGGTGCCTGCCCTCCTCCTGCTGGTGCAGCTGAGGGGAAGATGACCGAGAGGAGCCACCATCTGCTCCCCAAAGTGATGGAGGCCCATTTTATCTGCCGTGAGACCCAGGTGGTAAAGGAGAGCTTATAGGGGCAAGGCCCCATGGGGTCACTGGCTATTTTCTCACATTAAAAAAAAACAACTGGAAAACAATGTAGTCAAAAAAGTATGACATGGACCTGGCTTTCCATTCATGGATGAGTAAAGGAAATGTAGATATATTCACAATGGAATAAGAGTCTTAAAAAATAGGGAAACCTTGCTGTGACAATGTAGATGAAACTGGAGAACGTGTTGCTAAATGACAGGCAGAGCCATACAAATGTCCCATGCTCTCGCTCACAGAAGGAATTCAGCAAAGTCCAATTCTTCCACGCAGAGAGTATAATGGTGGTTGTCTGGGGTTGGGGAATGCAGGGGGGATGCGGGGGGGGGACAGGAGGAGGGGATTGGGGCAACGGAGGTGAATGTGTACAAAGGTTCTATTTTGCGTCTAATGCACAGATCATAACTAATTAATAATACCATATGCTTAAAATTTGTGAATATCGATGTGAAAAGTGTTCACAAAACAATAAAAAA
Source organism: Dipodomys spectabilis (assembly GCF_019054845.1). Taxonomy (NCBI): domain Eukaryota; kingdom Metazoa; phylum Chordata; class Mammalia; order Rodentia; family Heteromyidae; genus Dipodomys; species Dipodomys spectabilis. The sequence continues at coordinate 722,139 of NW_024870781.1, forward strand.
AGTTTGGTTAAATACTTTTGCTACGAAGCTAACTGCTGGTGGGTTCAGAATGGATATTTACATTGAAGCACTGTATTCTCTTCCAATAGGTATGGCTCTTATTTGTTAATTCTACCTCAAAACTAAAGTACACTGGGGCATGATAAATCTTACAGGGCTCTAGGCATTCACACACAATGAGACCCAAGGATACTCTTAGGAAAGCAACACAAAGGCACAACGTCTAGGTGCCTCTGATCATATAAAATCATATTTATCGAAATGAATTCTAGGACATAGAATCAAGGTTTTTAATCTTTGTTGTTGTTTGTGTTTTCTTTTCATCTTGTTTGTTCATTGATTGCTCTTTGGGTAGAGTAAGGCAGGCCACAGAAATGGAGGAACAAAGGGTAAACAAATGCAGCAGTGCTACTTACTAAACACTATGTTGAAAATGAACTATGTAACTGGTGGGTGGGGACTGGAGGGAAAAGCTGGGAGAGAGCGAGGGAAGGGGTAACATTTTCTGAAAAGAAATGTACTCTTTAACTGACATATGTAACTGTAATCCTTCTGTACATTACCTTTAAAATAATAATAAAAAATAAAAATTATAAAATCTATTTTTTTCCTGAAGACAATGTACAGAAAATTGTAGTTACTGACCATTTTTTAGAGTGAGTTTTCTGACTCTAACAAATTGAGAAAAATAATATTGAGTTAGCCCTAGAAGTTTCATTCACGATGGCTCTAACAGTATAAAAGGAGGAGGGCTGTGCTTCTACTACTCTTTTCCCTGGAGTAAGGAAATGCTTCTGCCATGCTGTTCCTGTTTCTTTTAATGGCAAAGAAACCTTGTGAGCAAATTAATCTTTTATGGTAGACTTTCCCTAGGGCATATGAGTAGAAAAAAAAAAATCAAATTACTTGTCATTTCTAACTTTCCATTTCCTCTTAACGCGTTTTGTTTTCTGTAATTGCCAGAGAAAATCTTTAGAGATTTAGCACCTTTAAGAAAACAAAAGACTTCATAACTCTAGAAAAAACAAAGTCTTTGATGGCATTCACAGTCCTAGGGAAAAGTTAAGCCATCTACTCATAAAGGGTTTTCAGGAAAGAATTTCCCAAACACCATGTAATTATTCAACAAATCCTTCAGATTTGAGTTATTTTTCCCTCCTTTTCAGACTTGAGAGATTGAGAAAGAAAAAAAGCTTTAGCTTTGTAAGAGCTTAAATGTGAGAAAAAGAGGTCCAACAGAAAAATAAATCACAGCTCAGCCCCAAGTAGACAGCAGGCTCATTAATTACTGGCTAAGCATGAAAAGCAATATTGTTGAAGAGTTCACTCCAGGACGGCCACAGGGACAGCATATCACTTTTCCCTAAAATTGATCTGCCTTCTACGTTTGATACGTTATCACTGGTGGTTAAAAATGAATCAAATCTGATTTCCCAAAGAGACTTTCTAAAATATAGTCACACAGCTTTTCTATGGGGACTTTAGAGTGCTTCATTCCAATGTAGCTAAATGAAAATTCAACTTCAGGATTCATTAAGAGAGCATGAGTAAGAATTCCTCAAAATTATCTTTCAATGGGTCATACTATGACTGACAGAAAAGTACAGACATGAAGTGTTAGATGAGGCAGACACTAAGACATTTCAATCATAGGGAAAAGAGAAAAGGACAAAAAATTTGAAAGATGAGAAATGAGGTAGGTAGTCTTTAAGAGTGTTACTGCCGATAAGCCACACTCTCAAGGCTGGCTCAGTAACCTGCTCTGACCAACAGAATTGAGCCACAGTGAGGCTAGGCCGTAAGCTTTGAGCTTTCTTCCATGTTACCATGAGTTTCTGACTACCCAGAAACCTCTATGCTAGGAGAAAGCCCACATTGGAGAAGTATATAGAAGAGAGAGAAGGAAGGGAAAGAAAGAAGGATTCATCCAGTCAGATGCTGGATGTCCAGCCAACTTGGACATCTAGTCCACTGGTGTTTTGGGTGACTCCCATCAGTATCAGTCATAGAGGCAACTCTATGGAAGACCTTGGGCAAGAACCACCTTGCTGAAGGAAATCAGTCATTTCACAGGAAGGACAGATGAAAGCGCTCTGTTTGGGAGAGTTAGTTTTGTAGTAATAGGTAACCAAAAGAAGAGAGGATGAAACAACTCAGATTGAAAGAAGATAGAAGGAAAGGGAAGAAGAAGAGGGGAAATCTGTGCAGGAAGAGAGAGATTTCATATCATTCTTAATGGTAAGGATTGTCCGACACTGGGAGGAAATACATAATTGCACAAGGAAGAAAGAATCCAGTCAAATGAGGGGACACACATCTGTAATCCTAGCACTTAGGATTAAGAGGCAAGAGGATCACAAGTTCAAAGATAGCTTGGGTAGCATGCTGAGACCCTATCTCAAAGCTAAACAAAACAAAAATTCTGGGAAAAAAAAAATAAGAGCATCGTCCAAAGCATTCGTTTTCTTACTGTGTGAATTCGAAATCGGTAGAAATCACACTCGACATTCTTTCTGTTCTTCCATTTTAGGGGAGGCCCCTGGTCTCTATCACCCTACAAGTCTCTGCTTTCTCCATCCTTTGTCCTGTCTCTTAATAATCTTATGTCACTTAGCTCCACACTGTGACACATTTAGTACTTTACTCCAAAGAACGATATCCTTACTTTCCCCAGGATACTTAAGCCCTCATCTCTGAAGTTTGCTTGGAACTCATTCTTCCTTTCCTCCTGTTTTGCCTACAGTTAAATGTATACATTGTATTTGCTAATGCAGGAAAAGTTAGCATGGAGACACATGAAATAAGACAACTGCGTTCTTTCCATGTGCATTACAGGTAAGGTTTGAACTTATCCATTCAAAATGTGTCATTCTGGATGCCTAAAATGTGAGACAGTTCAAAAAAGGAGAGGGGAAGATGATGCTGGATTTTAAATTCAGTACTTAAATTGGACCATCTTTTTCTTGTTTGGAGATCATTTTTTTTCCCCACTACTGCTTAATTTGAATGTAATAGAGATACTTTAATATAGGTATTTTCTGAAAAGCATTCTGTCTGAATTATGTCAATTAAAATTCTCTAGAGAAAAATAAAGCCACCACCTTTTCTCAGTTGTAAATATACAAAAGAGAAGATGAAAACGGAGAAAAAGAACCGAAAAATGTGCTTTAAACATTTTTCTGAGTAATCACAAATATGATTTGCTTACTTCCTGAGTCATTCATTCTAGATTAGTTAAGGCAATTCCAGCAATTCCCAGTAAATTTTACATTTCCTAAATGCTTCATGTTTCTACTCAGTTAAATGCCAAACTTGAAATTCTAAAAAACAAAACAAAAACAAACACAACCCTGTCCACTCCATTTACTAATACAGCTTTTTTTTTTTTTTTTTTTGAGGGGGAGCGGGTGGCAGTTCTGGAGCTTGAACTCAGGTCTTGGTAGCTATCTCCGAGCTTTTTTGCTCAAGGCTAGTGCTCTACCACTTGAGCCACAGCTCTACTGGATATAAGAGTCTCATGGACTTTCCTGCCCAGGCTGGCTTCAAACCATGATCCTTAGATCTCAGTCTCCTGAGTAGCTAGGAATCCAGGCATGAGCCACCAGTGCCTGGCTACACACAGATTCTGATAACCACCTCTGAACTACCGATCAACAGCTCTTCTGACCCCACAGAGGAAATAAATCCCTCAGGCTGCACATGAATGTTTCCATGAATATTATGACCATATACAGTGCATACATGATTAAGCATCCATATATCATCATTAGTGGTAAGGGTAAAACCAGGTCATTTATTATTTTTTAAATCCATTTCAGAACAATTTTTATGCCCAATATATAGGCATTCGTGTTGCTGTAGGCTGGAAGGATGCTTGGAAGCTATAACTGCATGCATCTTACCAAGGAGAGAAGTCAATCTCAGCTGCCAGCAGGGAACATGCTAAGCACTTAATCAGCATTTTTCAAGAAGAAAAATTTAGTATTTATAACATGGATACTGAGCCATCAATTCCAAACACTATTTTCCCACTATTATAAGGATCTCAATAAAGAACCACCAGGGCCAGGTGCCGATGGCTCTCACTTGACATCCTAGCTACTTGGGAAGCTAAGAATAGGACCAGATCATGGTTCAGGTATTCACCTGGACAGGAAGTAAAACCCCATCTTAAAAATAACCACGGTAGCCAGGCACCAGTGGCTCACCCCTGTAATCCTAGCTACTCAGGAGGCTGAGATCTGAGGATCGAGGTTCAAAGCCAGCCCAAGCAGGAAAGCTCGTGAGACTCTTATTTCCAATAAACCACAAGAAAACTGGAAGTGGCGCTGTGGCTCAAGTGGCAGAGTGCTTGCCTTGAGCTGGAGTGTGAGGACAGCACCCAGGCCCAGAGTTCAAGCCCCATGACCGACCAAAAAAATAATAATAACCAGGGTAAAAAGCAGGGCTGGGGCATAGCTCAGCAGTACAGTACCTGCCTGACAAGCTTAACACCCAGTAACATCACAAAGCAGAAAGAAGAAAGAGGAGAAGGAAGAGAAAGAGGAGGAGGAGGAGAAAGAGGAGGAGGAGGAGGAGGAGGAGGAGGAGGAGGAGAGGGTGAGGAAGAGGAAGAGGAGGAGGAGGAAGAGGAAGAGGAGGAAGAGGAAGAGGAGGAGGAGGAGGAAAGCAAGCAAGTAGAAGAGCAGGGAAGAAGAAGAAATTGTATCACATATATAGTCAATATAGCCAGGTGTTGGTGAGCTAATATCTGTAATCCTAGCTACTCAGGAGGTGAGATCTGAAACTCATGGTTCAAAGCCAACCTAGGCAGAAAAATCCATGAGACTATTTCCAATTAACCATCAAAAAGCCAGACACAGAGTTGTGGCTCAAGTGGTAGAGTGCTAGCCTCAAGTTCAAAACCCAGTACACACTTTCTCTCTCTCTCTCTCTCTCAATATACATAGCAGACATGTTTTCATAATTGAAAAATAAGCCAAGTGCTGGTATATCATGCCTGTAATACTAGCTACTCAGGAGGCTGAGATCTGAGGATCAGAATTCATAGCCAACCCAGGCAGGAAAGGCCATGAGACTCTTATCTCCAATTAATCATCAGAAAACCAGAAATGGCATTGTGGTTCAAAGTGGTAGAGCATTAGCCTTGAGCAAAAGAACTCAGGGATGGCGCCCAGGCCCTAATGACCAACAACTACAAAAAAAAGAAAAAGGAAAGAGGGGGGGGGGAGGAAGAAATATAGTTAGCATCTCTAACCAAACACAGATAAGGTAAAACATCAACCCAGGCAAAATAATGCATGCTTGTCATCTCAGCACTTGGGAGGCAGAGAAAGGAGGATTTTGATTCCAGCCTGTGCTCTATCAAAAAATACAAATAAGAGGTAGGGATAAATGAGGTGGGTATAATAGCGTGTGCTTATGGTAAAGAGTTAATGTGCTTAACTGAAGTGATAAAGTGTCACTTGGAGATCTGTTGAGCAGAAGCTGTCTTTAGCAGAAGCTGGGTGGTATTATGGGAAAAATGTGTTGGCCGCACAGGGCCGAGCTCCATGTAGGCTGAACGTGCGTGGGGTGGTAGTCTCCGTGGAAGCATGGGACTGACTGCAGATGTTATGGGCCTACAGGTTCTTTATATTTTATATTTTCTGTTTTTTTTTCTTTTTGTGTGCTGGCACTGGGCTTGATTTCAGGGCCAGGTCATTCACCCTTAGCTTTTTCACTCAAGGATGGTGTTTTACCACTTGAGCCACAGCACTATTTCCAGCTTTTTGGCAATTAATTGAAGACAGAGTCTCATGCACTTTTCTGCCTTCTTGGCTTTGAACCTCAATCCTTGTATCTCAGACTCCCGAGTAGCCAGGATTACAGATGTGAGTCACTGGTACCTGCTTTATTTATATCTTCTATCTAACTTGGAGTCTGTTCTCCAAAACATGAAACCCTTGGGTGGTGGGAGGGGGGAGGGTGTTACTTAATTTGTGCTGTTCTCTGAGTTCTCACGTGGTGCTTGTTTTGGTGGCTTATTTCCTGGTGCATTTGCAGATTTTTAAAAATTCCTGTTTGAAGTTCACACTGAATGCTTAAGTAATGCCGCCTGTACAAACACACACCACATATACCATTGATTTTGTAAGAAACAACCACTAACTGGAACCTCTGCCTCCCTTTGGGCCCCCTAGCTTACTTAGAACCTTAGAGCAGGTGTACCATCTTGGCCCCTACCCCTCACCCTGGCCCCTGTGCCTTTGGCTTGTTTGTGTTTATCCTGGATCTCGCTGTAAGTTAGCAGGAGGCCCCACAGATTATCCACTCTGCAATACTTCCAGAACCCCACATCTTTATTTTATGTCTTAATGTTTGGAAAACAACATTTGGGACACATTCCTCTCAAGGCCTAACACAAGCCTAATGTCTGAGGTGTTTACAAAACAGATTCACATACATTCTTATCCCATCGGTTTTGTGAGAATAGAGTCCCAGAAGTAAAGCAAAGCAAGTACTCTGAGTTCCATCGAATCAAGAGGAACCTGAGGCCCAGGGCAATGGGGTGCTCTCCTCTGCTATTCCGCCTCATGTCTTTAGCTTCTCTCTGTGCAGATCCCTGTCGATTTCCCATCTCAGCATGTATAAGATGAAACTGGCTATCTTCCTGTTAACCTGCTCTGGTTAGTCTAGCTCTGGTCACTTCAAATTGTCCAATTGATCACCATTCCTGTTCACTTTACCTTCTAGAACTGCACTGTCCAATATAATAGCCACAGTCAATGGTAGCTGGTTTATTTTTTATCTCCCCCCCCCCCCCCCCCCCCCCGCCACACGCACCATTTCTGGGGATTGAACTCAGGGCTTCATATTCTTTTGCTCACTGCTGGTACTCTATCACCTGAGCCACAACTCCAGTCTGGCATTTTGCTCATTAATTAGAAATGGGATGCTCTTGGATGTTCCTGCCCAGACTGCCTTTGGAACCTCGATCCTCCAGGTTTCTGAGTAGATAGGATTATAAAAATAAGACACTGGAACCCCACATAGTAGCTGTTTAAATTCAAACTGACTAAAAAGTTAGAAATGTACTTTGTCCCAATGGCTACAACAAAACATTTTTATTTTAGCCAGGTGCTGGTGGCTCATGCCTATAATCCTAGCTACTCAAGATGCTGAGATCTGAGGATCACAGCTCAAAGCCAGTCCAGGTAGGAGAGTCCATGAGACACTAAAACTGTGGGTGGCATTGTGGCTCAAAGCAATAGAGAGCTAGCCTTGAGCAGATGAGCTCAGGATAGCACCCAGGCCCTGAGTTCAAGCCCCATGACCAACCAAAAATATACATATTTTTTCAGAAATTCAAAATACAGAAATAAATGGAATAGTATTATAATTATGAGACCTGAAGGTAAAAAGTGTTTTGTTATACAATTATATTCCCTCCTTAGTATTTAATTTTGTGGGGTTTTTTTTGAGCAGTTTGGGGAGAGAAAGCATAGAGTCCCTGTATTTTTCCTGTCTTCCTTTCCAGTTTCCTGTCTTTCTGAAGTTCTACATTGTACAGTACATGCTGAAAGTACTGAGCCCATATTGACACAGTATTAGAATGTAACATCCATGTTTACATAGCATTCACACTTGGGGTGCATCCAGGGGTTTAGATCTCCATGCATGACCACCACGTACCCTTATAGTATGCTACAGGCTAATGCTGTCATATTTGGTGCTCAGTAGCCCTACAGGGAGAGTAGCTACTCTACTAGAAAGCACAGCATCAAACATTTCACCACTGCAGAAAGTTCTACAATGTTCTAGAAGTATCTGGCAACACCTATCCTGCTGTCTATGACCACAGTCCTTGGGCAGAACCCTGGTCCACCCGTACTCTGTACGGTAGCCAGCACCTCTCTTACAAATCTGACACAGCCATGGCGGTTCAGGGCATATCTCTGGCCACCTCCAGCTCTGCTGCCCATCTTCCTTTGCCTTAAGCTCTGTTCTTGGAAGACACTTCAGTAGTTTTCTTTTAGCCACACTTCCCAGAACCCATTCCTTTCCCATTATTGAATAATCTCCTTAACTTCTAAGTGTGTGTGATGCTGGGGACAGATAGAATTCAGGGCCCCATCTATGCTACCCCCAGCCTTTCCCTCTCCTACCTTCTAGACTAAGACCCATTACAGGGCCCACATTTGAAAATGCTTTAGGTGTCTTCCCAAATAAAAGTAATTCATTAAAGCCATAAAACAAAGATCAGCACATCGATAGTCCTCCAAAATTACTAATATTTTTGGGGGGTGATGACAAGGGGGAGGATGTCCTTGGTCCTGAGCATGACACTCTTGGTGGAACCCTTGCTGAGAGCTCACACGTCCCCAGATGCTCGCCTCAAGAGACTAATAAGACCCTGTCCTCTTCCACTTCTCCCTTTGGCTTTATTCCCATGAAGTAAACAGCTGCGCTCTGCTATGCGCTCCAATCACAAGACACCACCTCACTGTGAGCCTAAAAGCAGCACAGCCTTATGGATCATGGACTGGAACCTCTAAAGCTGTAATCCAACATAAACCCTTCCTCTCTGGATATTTATTATCTCAGGCACTTGTGAGAGAGATAGGAAGTTGACTGATGTACCTTTCTGACCTGACCTTCCTTCACCCACCCACATTTCTTCCCCTCCCCCATGGTTTTGCTGTTCTAAACTTGAGGGTCACACAATGGGTATTGCTGAGTATCTAGAATGGAGTAACACAACGAAACACAACAGGCCGATAGTGGGTGAACCTTGGAGTAGAGGAAATGGAAGCTATTGCTAAATGGATTTTTTTTGGGGGGGTGATAGAAATGTGGAGTGTGGAATGTATAAAAATCCACCCAGTTGTTCACTTGAAAATCACTGCAATTTGAAAGAGGACTGGAAGAGCAGTAAGGAATGTATCAGAAGTGTTTTCTTCTCAATTGAGGATGTGATTTAGAAATTGATTCTGCCTTTCTTATGCATGGTGCATAATGCTTGAGTAATCTAATTAGATTGATTTCCTTTCTCTGCTTTTTAAAATTTAACAAGCAGAGCAGTATGCGAATTGCTTACTTGGGCCAATAGAGCTGCTGCTTAAAAGAGACAAGCTGGACAGATGTCCCAAAGCCCAGCTGTTTTTGTTCTGTAGAACTGTCCCTGGTCTTGGGGAAAGATCACTGGGGCTAGAGTCACAGGACTGAGTTCTATTCTAGTTCTGGAGGATGGTGCAAGGCCCAGAAACAGCACCAAGTCCTGACATTCATTCACTATTCACCATCCATCAGCTCCAGACCTGAAGTCTACCACTAGGAACATGGAGCCAGCCTCCAAGGGTGGCTTGCAGTATGGCAGGTGATCTTTGTTTCATAGGAATGGTCTCTGGGACCTGGTTTCCCTAGTTAGTGCTGTGTTTTTACCACTTATCCACATTGTATGTTTAGCGATTCATTCTTCTGTGACTGAAGGATGTTCCATTGTATGTAGAACTCCCACTTTTTGATCCTCTCATTTGCTGAGATACTCTTGGGCTCTTTTCTCTCTTCTCTCTTGTGGCTCACACTGTTCTGAATATGCATGTAGTTGTGTTAAAGTATGTGTTTTCAATTCTGCTTATTTTTTTTGTTAGTTGTGGGGCTTGAACTCAGGGCCTGGGAACTGTCCTTGAGCCTCTTTGTGCTCAAGGCTCTATCACTTGAGCCATAGCACCACTTCTGATTTTCTAGATATTGATTGGAGATGAGAGTCTCAAGACTTTCCTGCTCAGGCTGGCTTTAAACCACAATCCTCAGAGCTCAGCTTCCTCAGTAGCTAGGATCACAGGCCTGAGTCACTAGTACCTGGCTGTTTTCAATTCATTTGCTCTTCCTCTTTGTCTCTCCTACTTAGCCATTGAGTCCCCAAAGGAAACACTGGAGGGATCCATGGCTGTCCACTGGTGTTTATTCACAGCCTGCTCCAGCGTAAAGGTGATGAGTTCAATGCCATCTCCTCAGGCTCACTGCATCGCACACCTGAGCAGAAAGAGCTAGAGAATCCACAGGTACTATCTCAATACCTGACACAGCATAGGCTCACAAGGAGCATTTGTGGAGTCTATTAGAAATGAGGTTCATCCAGGGGTCTCGGAAGAGATGAAGAAAAGGTGACATAGACAGATGCTGCAGGCTGGTAGTCTAAAGAAGAAAAGGATACCCACAGATCGACATCGTGGGAAGGGCCAGGGAGGCCAAATCTCCAGCACACATGAGAAAGGATACTTCTTGCCAGAAGAAATTCTGGCAACATTGAAAAGCCAGAGACCTAATCAAACGGCTATTGTCTCCTTTCTTGGAAGTGAGGAGTTCAGCATGTGGGAAAGACCGGCAGGGGACAGCAGCCTAAATGTGCCAGCCAGAGGCAGCACTGTCTCTTCCTAGCTGGGTCATGACCAGACCATCTCCTCTCTCTCTCTCTACTCCTCTGAAACACATGGACTTTGGACATGGAGACGCACTGATCTATATTATCTTATCAAGTATTGGAATATAGTATCAAGAGCACACTGGTCCCGGAATTGCCTGTGTTGATTTCTGGGACCACCACTGGTGCAGAGATTATCATCTATCTGCAAGTAGTGGAAAACAATGAGAGCCTGCAGAAAGTTCTGGAAATATGTAATAGAGATAAAATGTATCTTTAAGTTGTCCTACAAAGGGATTTCATTTCAGTGTATCAATTTATGAGTACATGCATTCTTTTTCTTAGGAGCCCTATGTATCAAGTACTATATCATCAGGATATTTTTTCAGGTAAGTTTACCCTCTTACCCAGCAGGAATAGTTCACTGCTTTCAGGAAAACTTCTGGGGTAAGCAGAATCTGCCCCCAAGGATGGAAATGCACCTCTGGAAGTATGAGAGCCGGACTCTGTTGGACAACAGCCTTTCTCATTGGGTGGCAGCTTAAACAAACACTAAATCCTGCCTTTCTCCACAGTGGACTTTTGACCATGACAATGAAGCTATTTGGTTTAATGAAATGTTCAAGTTTGGAAAGTACAAAAAAAAAGTCACTGACAGTCCAGTTCCTTACTTAGATTCCCAGGGTTATGAGGTTCGTTTTTATTTTTTATCAAATTACACTGATGACCTATTATTATTCACCGTGCAACAAACATGTGCCAAATATGAGGATGTGGGGAGAGCTCTTTCTCATGATCCCTTCCAAGCTCTGTGTGTGTGATTGGCCCAGGGTCGCCTGAGGAAGTGGGGGCAATGTACATCCCTGAGGGGCTAAGCCCCTCAACTGCACATGGCTCTCACACACATCCCTGTAACACACAAGCATGCTCTGGCTGAGGGCTAGAAGTACCTTCCCATGAGCTGCCCAAAGGAGCAGGGAAATGTCCCCCATTAATACCTAACATGTAGCAAGCAACACTTGTTGAATGAAGAGACAGTCCCTAGGAGTTGTACTTCCTAAGTATTACATGGCCTGATTGCAGCAAGAGAGACACTGGAACCTTTCCTGCTCAAACTAAGGGCCAGGTTTCTAAACCAAGATGTAATCCCAGACACTGGGGACTGTGCTGGTGGGGGGTGGGGGTGGGGGTGTATTGATGTGGGGGGGAGGGGGTTGTAAACACAAGAATGGAAAAACACCAGCCCTGTGATCTGAACACACAAACACCACGAGCCGTTCTTTTCCTTTAATAGACAAGACTTGGAAACCCAAAGCCTTACAAAAACACAACAAAATGCTTGTCCCAGGATGGTTCTGGGAGAGTGCCTGGTCCTTCCTGGGGGCAAGAAAGGCCTCTGGTTCCTTGTGAGCAGCAGCTGTCCTATGGGTTTACCCCTAGCCTCCTCCAAGTATATGGACTAGGCAATACTGCTTACATCACAGAAATCAGATAAACCAACTCAAGGGGGCTGAGTGTTTGAATAGGTGATTGAAAACAGAAAACACCTACAGGAGGCTTAAAAAGAATGAGTGCAAAGTCATGTCTTAACACTTCTGTCTTCCCAGTCTTTAAAATAAATCATGTTGCCAGGTGCTGTAGCTTGCACCTGTAATCCAAGCTACTCAGGAGGCTGAGATCTGAGGATCCCCAGTTCTAAGATAGCCTGGGCAGGAAAGTCAGTGAGATTCTTCTATCAGCAGTTAACCAGCAAAAAATTAAAAGTAGAAGCATAGCTCAAGTAGTAGATTTGGCAGTCTTGAATATAAAAGCTAAGAGACAGCCCCTAGGCCCTAAGTTCAATTCCCAGTACCAACACAGACACAAAATAAATCACTTCTGAGCTAACAATCCTTACCTGTGTAACATCTCCAATCTCTCAAGACATGTTTGGGTGCCTTTATTCATATATGACAAGGGAAAACATAAAGCCAGAAAGACAGAAGAAACAGAGCTGGGAAACTTTTAAGTGTGACAGATTTGTGGTATGTACTTATTTATATTTCTCATTTGGTTTTGATTTGTTAATTAACAAGTGGGGCAAAGCAAACATATTTGGGTTGAGCCTCGTCTCCCCTTCCCTGAGCAGTCGGTGAAATAAGTCTTGGATTTGCTGCTCTGTAATAATTTCCATGTCTAACATGGTCTTGTCACTGCAAGACTGAGTTTAGGAAAAACCAGGCTGGAGGAGAAAATTCCTATCCAAGCATATATCTGAGGGGAGGGAAGAGAACAGCATTGTCCAGCCAAAGTTTTCTCAGTTCCTCCTTCCCTCCCTTCCTTCCTCCCTCCCTCCTCTAATTCAAAACATTATACTTCATTATGGGTGCAGCACCAGATAGCACATTCTTTGCTCTGGTGATTCACTGAGCTTTCCTGGGAACACAACGGAAGAGAGGATCTCTGTGTGAAGTGAGTGATTTGTGTCTAGATGCCAAGCTAAACTGCTCACTTCACATTCTGTTTTTCTGCAGCACAGCAGGTCCACATGGTGGTTGCTGGGGGTGTGGGGGACATGGTGGGTGGTTCCCTGTCTTCCCCCTGCCAAGTCACAAGATCTCAAATCACAGATGAATGAGATCAGCAAACAGGCATTTTCTGCAGGTTTGGGGAAGAAGGGAAGCCACTGATAAAAGATGAGGAGAGGGGTATCAAGGGGTATCTGTCCTTGGCTTTGGCTTGGGAGGATTCATTGGGACCAACATTCTCAAGTCACAGCTCACGGGGCAAAAAGGAAAAGGTGTGAGAGGAGATGAATGGAAAGGGACAAACAGCCACAGGATCAGCCACTGACCGTGTAGCTATGGCTACACTGGGCACCTAGATTGGGGCCCAGTTGCCACTTAATAGGCAATTGCCTTGATGCTCAGCACAGGTGACATTGATTGACCCTTGGCCCAATCACGTGTCCCATCCGTGCCTTGCCTATCTCTTCCTGTTTGATATTGCCAGAGTGGTCATTAGGAAAGTAGGAATGAGAAGTCATAAGCAATTATTTCAATTCCTTTGGACTCCTCGTCTCTTTCTCACAAGTCTTTCCACCAAGGCCAGTCATAACCAGTGCGGCAACAGTCCTGATTCTACTTCTTCTCTTTTCATAGCCTTCAAATGTCCAACAAGTGGCAAGGTGAAGCCTACCTCGAAATAAACCACAGATGACCCTCCCTGATCATTCAAACCTAGGCTGACAAAAAGCAAGTGACCACACTGCCTGGCTGCAGCTGCAGAAGCAGCCACCCAGAGTCACATCGAAGGCTGATGCCATCCAAGGTAGTGAGAACCAGAAAAGCGACAGAAACATCTGCAACAGAAAAGATCTGGCCGGGCTACGTTTGACCCACTGGAGTAAAAGAGGGTAAGAAAAAGGGGAACTCATACTTCAAAAAAAATATTATCTTTAAGTAGTTGTACAACGTTGGTTCAATGCCTCAAGTCAGTGAGTACAATGCATCTTGATCAATGGCATTCTCCCCACTTCCCTCCCAACCCCATCCGTGCCCCCAATTTTCCCAGATCTGTTTTCACATACATACATTGAATTCTATGACTGCATTTTCCCTCTGGGTTTTTGAGAGCCCCTTTGAACCCAGGAAGAGCACATCTACTTACCAGGCTTGAACAAGAGAGAGCAACACAATCTGGCTGTGCCCCAGCAAGCCCAGACACTAATGTGTACTTCAGGAGGAACATGGTCTCAAGCACCCAGGATATACGGAGTCCACTTTGTCCCTGATCCTGCTGGAGATCTCATGAGCAGGAGGGGCCAAAATCTGCTATGGACCATAGTTGTACAATGGAGAAGTTGAGTCTAGAATAACTGTGTGTATATGCATGTGTGTGTTTGTGTGCTTGCCTCAAGCAACAAGCTGACAGGAAAAGAAGCTAATTTGATCGTGGTACAGCCTCTGATCGAGGCGGCTGGAAGAAAACAGTATGTCCTTCAAATGACAACTTGAAAAAATATTTTGTCTCTTAAAACTATTAAGGTTTTATAAGTTACTGAAAATGGCTGGTTTTTATCTTGCCACAGCAATGTTGGCATCCATGGGAGGCCAGACCCACCCCCCACCCCCCAAAAAAAAATCCTACAAGAGCCAGGTACTGGAGGCTCACATGTGATCTGAAGAGCACAGTTCAAAGGTGGGCAGCCCAGGCAGACGAATGAGAGATGCTTTGCACACTGTGAATGGTGCAGCAGGCAGAAGATCCTCTAGTGTGTGCCCAACTCTATCAAGGGTGAATCACTGGCACTGTCTTAGTTAAGCATCTTCTGTCTTCCCCCTTTCCCATCTAAGTTTCCTTGTTAGGAAAATGCTATAAATACCAACACACACTTAATGTTGCCTGCCAGTGAGACGAGTCCTACCATCAACATAGAAAAGAATGAAAATACACACACATCCCACAAAATGCCAATATTGAACAACGAAAATTCACCAAACCCAACAAATATTCACTGAACATCTGAGCTCTCAGGATTCTCAGACCACCCTCCCTAGAGTTCACGTGTGCAACAAAATCATTTTAAAGGGCATCAATGAGCATTTAAAAATGTAAGAGAGAGCTGGGCACAGGTGGCTAACGATGGCAAGCCTAGTTCTCTGGAGGCTGAGATCTGAGGATCTTGATTCAAAGCCAGCCTGGGCAGAAAAGTCTATGAGACTCTTACCTCCAACTAATCACTAAAAGCTGGAAGTGGAGCTGTGGCTCAAGTGATAGAGTGGTAGTCTTGAGTACAAAAGCTCAGGGACAGCACCCAGGCCCAAAGTTCAAATCCCAGGACAGGCAAAAAAAAAAAAAAGATTCAACAGAGGCTGAATGGGTTCTTGCAGGGAGAAAGGAAAACTGCATAGGAGACTCAAACCAGATTGAGACCTTGCTACAACTGAACCCCAGCACAAAGGGTCCTAGAAAGATCACTCGGATGCCTGGAATAATCAAAGCCAGATCTATTCTAGCCGACCATCAAAATATCATTATTCACCTCAGCTTGAATTCTGAACACAGAGTTCTCAACTCTTCTTCCCCTCACAGTGCTAGGCCACTGGTGATTCTGCACAGAAGCCATTCTGCCCACATCCTCACTATCACTGGGTACTAAGCCACCACTGACTCATGTAACCTTGCCTAACTTGTCTGACTCTGTTCTGCCCCACAGCCTATTCCAGGCATACCAGCCGGCATGACTCCTTTGACAAATAAATGAGATGCATGCAACCCTCCAATGCCCTCTTCTCTGAGTAATATGTAATTCAAATTCCTTATGGTCGGTCTTAGGCCTTAGCTTGTGCTCTAACATCATTCTCTACACCTGAAGCAGCTGTTCAGATCAATTCTGTAAAAAGTTCCATACAGCCTCCTGCCACAGGACCTCTGCGTGGTATTTTCTTCCATGAGATGTTCCTAATGCATGTAGCACTGGCCACAGCTCTCTGATCACTGGCCACAGCTCTCTGATCAAATGTTACCTTCCCAACCACTGGACAGAGCACTTATGGTCAAAGCCACAACCCTTTCCATGCCTGCTCTTTTTGACCTTCACATCATTTGCCAATTCTCGGCATCACGTTGAACTTATTGATCTCTCTGTCTCCCCAGGAATGCATGCTTTACGAGCATCAGCCATTTGCATTTTATATATCTCATGTGCCTTCAACAGTATATGGGACATGGTAAGTGGGTAACAATTCATTTGAATAACTGAGAAACTACCTCAGTTTGCTTTTCCTTTTTTTCCCAGTGTCTAAACTTGGGAGGTCAGAACTCACTGGCCTCTCGGAGTGACTGGTGTTTTAATGAGAACGAGCAGGGGAAAACATTTTGCAAAGTATACACGGCAATACTATATACTCTGTGCATGAAAGGTTGGGTGCATCTTTTCCCCAACTATCTTGGAACACAGCAATGTCAACAATCCAATCAGCATTACCTGCTCCAGGTGTGCTGCACAGAGAGGCAGGAATATGTGACTTGAGACCCAGCATGGTGATACCCGCAGTCCCACAACTTAGAATGTGTTTCATGGGAGACAGAAAATCTGGGATCTGGGAGAACACTAAGTTCAGAATACTACAGATAACACAGAGCAGGCCTGCTGCAATATGTAATTCTAGATTGACAAACTTTGACAGAACACACACACACACACACACACACACACACACACACACACACGGAGGCAGAGTCACTGACCCAAGCAAGGCTGAAGTGCCCCTGTGGTTTTGCAGAAGGAAATGACCTGGAGGGACCTGTTGCCGTGGCTTAAGATACCATCAAATCAACAATGCTCTGAAGGCTGGCACCATGATTTCTGAAACTCTGGGCCCTGCATAATTTGTCCCATTTTGCTTTACTTTGTACTGCTGTTCACAGTGGACTGGGAACCATTAGGAGAGGGACTCTCAAAGATGGTGGGAAAAAGAGGGTGAAGGGGGTTGGATGATCTGTGAGATGTTTTGTGGACCCACTGAGCTTATGGAGAGTGTGGATCCACAGAAAAGATCAGCAAAACAGCACAGCAGGCTGGGATCTGGTAGCAGGAAGTATACTTCAGGCACAAGGAAGATAGAGGATAGAAAGGATGAGGAGGATGAGGAAGATGAGGAGGAAAGCACCAAGGACCTGACCCGGTGTGCATGAAGTGAATTGTACAAAGTTAGCAAAGAAAGAAAAATGCCACCTATGTCCCCAGTGGGGCCATTATGGACCCCAACCTTCATGTCACAGAGTAGATGGAGTTTTAGCTGAATTTAAGTTAAATCTCATTCCCAGCAGCTTTGCTCCTCCAACTCTAAATAGCCCAAGGCCTTTACCCATACCTTACTAATATGCCCAGTGCCAGATATTCTTGGAAAGAATGCCATGCTTCAAAAAAGGAATAGGCCATGGAGTGCCACAGGCTCAAGCCTGTAATACTAGCTACTCAGGAGGCTAAAATTAGAGGACCATAGTTCAAAGCCAATGCAGGCAGGAAAAATTTGTGAGACTCAATCTCCAATAAACCAGCAAAAGGCTAGAAGTAGAGTTATGGCTCAAATGTTAGAATACTAGCCTTGAGCACAAAAACTCAGGAACAGCACCTGAGCCCTGAGTTCAAGCCCCAGGACTGGCACCAATAAATAAATACATATACATACATACATATTAAATATGATCAAGGCATGATAGCACACACCTGTAATGCTAGCACTCAGTAAGCTAAGGCAGGAAGAGTACAAGGCCAGCCTAAACCACATAATGGAGACCCTATCTCAAAAAGAAGAAAAAAACTGGTTATACTGGACACAGCTGGTCTAGCAGAGGATTTGCTAAGTAGTTTATATGTATGGTCTCACTTATTTGCACACTCTGCACATGGTAGTCACTTAGGTACCCAATGCACAATTGGAAAAACTCAAATAGGGAAGTAGCTGTAGAAAGCCATGTGATTGAAGAGGGCAGACTTGGATCCCAACTCCCAAACCCATGAAGAAATGGACTCCAAAAATGGCAGGGTCTTCTGTGTGTGAGAGTATATATGTTTTTTATGTGTGTCTGAGTGTTAGGGCTTGAACTCAGGACATAGGTGCTGCCCCTTGGCTTTTTTACTCACAACTATCTCTCTACCACTTGAGCCACACCTCCACTTTGAGCTTTGTAATTGGATGAAGTTAAGAATCTCCTAGAAGCTGGCTACTGGTGGCTAAGACCTATAATCCTAGCTACTCAGGAGACTGAGATCTGATCATCACAGTTCAAAGCCAGCCTAGACAGGAAAGTCTGTGAGACTCTTATCTCCAATTAACCAGCAAAAAAGTGGGAAGTAGAGCTGTGATAGAGTGCCAGCCCTGAGCAAATAAAAAGCTCAAGGACAGTACTCATGCCCAGAGTTCAAACCCAGGACCAGCATGCACTCATGCATATGCATACACACATATACATGCATGCATGGGCATACATGTACACACACACACACACACACACACACACACACACACACACGTAATGCTGGAGGTATCACAATTACAGACCTCAAACTTCACTATAAAGCTATAATAACAAAAAACAGCTTGATAGTGGCATAAAAATAAGCTTGCAAACCAATGGAATACATTGGAAGACAAAAATAAACCCACAGTCTTAGTCATCTGATAAGGGAGCCAAAAACATATGTTTGACAAGGAAGCCAAAAATACATGTTGGAAAAAGATAGCCTCTTCGACAAATGGTGTTGGGAAAACTGGACATGCATATGTACAAGACAGAAATTAGATCCCTGTCTGTCACTTTGCACTAGTATCAACTCAAGATGGATCAAAAGCCTCAATGTCAGACTGGAAACCTTAAAAGTACTATAGGAAGGAGACGCAATAGAACTTATTGGCATACACAGGAATTTTCTGAGAAGACTCCCAGGGGCTCAGCAAATTGGAGAGACTCTACAAATAGGACTGTATCAAACTAAAAAAATTTTGGCACAGAAAATGATATAATTACTGACACAATTACTACAGATTAGGAGAAGATATTTACCAGCTATACATCAGACAAGAGCCTCATATACACAAGGAGCTCAAGAAACTAAACTCCCCCAAATATCAATAACTGTATTAACAAGTGGTCAAAGGAGCTAAATAGAGACTTCCAGAAGTAGTCAAAATGGACAATAAGTACATGCAGAAATGCTCAGTGTCCTTGATTATAAAGGAATGCAAATCAAAACAACATTGAGGTTCCATCTTGCCAGCATTAAGAATATGAACAATAACAAATTCTGGTGGGGATACAAAGGAAAAGGAACCAAATTACACTGTTGGTGGGAATGTAAACTAATGCCACTACTCTGGAAGGCAGTTTGGAGAGTCCCCCAAAAACTAAACACAGAATTACACTATGACTCAGTGATACCACTCCTAGGCACCTTCCCAGAGCAATACAAGTCAGGCTACGGAGAAGACACTTGCGCATCCATGTTCATTGCTGCAAAATTCACAATTGCAAAGTTATAGAAACGACCCCAAAGCCCTACAATCGATGAGTGAGTGGACCAAGAAAATATGGTACATATATACAATGGAATTTTGCCCATCCATTACAGAGAATATTATGCCACTTGCAGAGAAATGGCTGAACCTAGAAAAAATTATGTTAAATCAAGTACTGAGAGACAAATAGTGCATGTTTTCTCTCATCCATGAAAGTTAGATCTAAAATATAAACAGACATAACATATATAGGGTTTTATGAATGCACATACAAACAAACTAACTAAAAAAAAGTATACTTATGGGAGAAGTTGATATACTTAGGGGAGGAATCCTCTGAACAATGAATGAACCATTTAATGAAATGGATACCAGCAAGCAGAAACATGTAGGAGGTGGGAGGAAGGGGGACACACAGAGAGAAAATGGGTGAGCAAAGTCAGTCATTATAGCCAATGTACATTATGTGAAGATTATGTAACTTGAGAATAAGTTTGGAAGGGGGGAAATGGGTCAAATGAGGAAGGGATGACATTCATCAAGATGCATTGTATACCTGTGGAACGGAAACCTCTTTGGGCAATTACTTAGCAAAAAGAAAAAAGCCAGAAGTGATGCTGTGGCTCAAGTGGTAGAGCACTAGCCTTGAGCTGAAGAGTTGAGGGACAACGCCTAGGCCCAGAGTTCAGGCCCCATGACCGGACCCTCCCCCCCCCCAAAAGAAAAGAAAGGAACTGCTCCAGAGACAGCCTGAGACAATGTCCAATGAGAGACACAGGTGCATGAACAGCAAAAGTTCAGAGTGAGAGCCGTGTTTGTTAAGAAAGGGGAAGAGGGCTGAGGAAGGAAGAAGAGCTGTTGTATGGTTATTAGCAAGTCCCAGGATGCAGGAAATCACTTGGAGATTTTGGTCACATCATACCATATGGTACCCCAACCTCCTAGCTACCTCCTTAGGACAGCATCTCTCATGACCAGGTGTGAGCTTTTGTTTGCAGCATGGAGTCTGAAACCATGTGAAGCAACGGGATAGAACAAGCCTTTAAAAAGTGCCTACAGCCAGGCACTGGTGATTCATGCTTATAACCCTAGCCACTAAGAGACTGAGATCTTAAGATTGCAGTTCAAAGCCAGCCCAGGCAGGAAAGTCTGTGAAGACTCTTATCTCCAATTAATTGTCAAAAGAAAAACAGAATTCAAGGCATGACTCAGGTGGTAAAGTAAGAGCAGAAAGCCCTGAGTTCAAGTCCTAGTACTGGCACACACATGCACACACACACATGCACACATACATGCACACACATGCACGCACACACACGCGCACACACACGCACACACATGCACGCCCTCTCCCTTGTATTTATGGGGGTTGAATCTAGAACCCCAGACACAAAAATGCATATGGTCAAGTCCTTTGGGAACAATGGCACCATGCTGGTATACAATCTACACACATTCTCCTGTGTATTTAAAATTATCTCGAGATGACTCAGACCACCTAACATAAGGCAACCCTATGTGAATTAGTTGTTTTACTGTGTTTTGTTAAAGATATAACAAGCAAGGCTTTACAAAGTCAGTGCAGACTCTGATTGTGTTTCCAGTATTTTTCTATCCAAAGTCGCCTGAATTACTCAGGCACTAAACCCACTGAGCTGAAAGCGGCTCTATTTACAAAACTATGTTTGGGGGTAACACTATTTGTATGTACACATACATTAGGATGTACACGGTACACTATCTAAAAACCTGAAGAAGACATACAATAAAACCTGACTGGATATACACCTAGGATGGCTGATCACATGGGTAATTTCTATGGTCTTATTTTTTTGGCTATTTTATAAACAAACTCACAATAAATACACTGTCATAAAAGCATCTATCTACATGATTTTAAACAAAACATTTAAATTGTAAGTACATCACAATTGGGAGGTGGTGATTTCTCCAAGTCCACCCAGTCTTTTCTTTCTCAGAGAAGTTGCTGAGTACTCTCAGATGACTGGGAACATACTTGGAATGCCTCTTTCCATCTGATTAAAAGATTACTAACTTTACTCCAATTTATGGTAACTGCCACCACCAAACAAAACCCAGGGCTTCTGTTTCAGGTTGAAAAAGAAAACAAAACACTGTGTTACTTACCTCGACTCCCAGCTGGAAGATGGAAAACATTTGAGATTGCAAGCCCATTTTTATTTGCATGCTGAGTTATGGAAGAATAATGTAATTGGGGAAAAAGACAATTAAATCAAATGAAAAGAAGATTTCCAGAACAGATTCTTGGTCCCAATGGCTGGGCTCATGCTCATCTAGACCTTTGCTAGGATCTTCCTGACAGGGCCCATAGCTCTCTCTTTTCCTGCTCACTCACTTTCATTCTGTCTCTTTCCTTCCCTTCCTCCCTCCCTCCATCTCTCCATCTTTCCTTCCCTCCCACCCCTTCCTATCTATTTGTTTATTTCTGCTTGCCAAATTCAAACTTAAACAACTGTTTTCTGGATCTGATAGGAGTACTGTTGCCAGGCATGCAATCAATCCCCAAAACATTAGCACATAAATTGACCTGGATGAACTCCAGGCAGCTAACTATGGGTAATGAGACAATGACATACATATGCAACCAAACCCTGTATACTCCACTTTGAATTTCATCTGGATCTTTCTCTCAAGACGATCTTAAAATGACTGAAAAAGATACAGGATAGTCAGTCATTCTGGCTTTGCATAGGACTGAAAAATTCAGGCTTTCATTGTTAAAAAAAACCAGAATGGATCCTGGCAATTTAGCTTATAAGTTGGTTTCCTACTCCCCTAAAATGCTCAAATTAATAAAGCCATAGACTCTAGAAGACATACAGATTAGAGTCACACATGTGCATACGACAGCCACCAACTCCCACAAGTTTATATCACAGCTGGTCTTTCCCCCCTCATTATTTCCCCCCCACAAGCTAAGTCTTACAGTCTACCTTGTCATTTTGAGTGATCTTGCTCTGTCAAATCACTCATGCTCTGGTGCTCTGCCCTGGCTGGACCTGGAATCTCTCTCTCTCTCTCTGACATCTGGAAAGATCATCTTGCCAATTTCATAAGTTAAAGAAGTATAATCATCAGCTCATGAAAAAGTCTTTTCTCTTCTCCAGGTTCTGATGACCTTCTCATTTGGATATTGCTATGGTTTGGATATATGTTTTCCCAAGGGTCCACGTGTTAAAGGCTTGGTCCTCAGTTAATGAAGCTACAGGGACATGGTAGAATCTTTAAGAGATGGAGCCAAATGGGAGGAAGTTAGGTCATTGGGTTGTGTTCTTAAAAGGGAAATGGAGAACTTTCCTGTCTCTCTCAGCTTCCCCACTTCCAGGAGGTAAATAGGTATCATCTACCTATGTTCTTACCAAAATGTCCACCTCAGCCCCAAAGCAACTGGACTAAGGACCATGAATAGCATTCTCTGAGATGGTGGGCCAAAATAAACTTACCCTCTCTCTCACCTCCTCCTTCCCCTTGTATTACTGAGTATTGAACTCAAGGCTTCATGCATACTAAACAATCACTGAGCTATACCATGAATCTTCCTCACCCCCACTCTTTTTAAAGGACAGGAGAGCCTTGAACACAAGATCCTGTAGCTTCAGACTCCCAAGTAGCTGGGACCATAGGATAACTGGCAACCTTTCCTCTATGTTAATTGTCTCAGGCTTTTCATCACAGTAAGGGAAAGCTGACTAGTACAGATGAGATGCCAATGTGTCTAAAAATGAACCTCTGACATTTGTATGGATGTGGTTCTGATAATCATAAGCAGCTTCATCCTCTTTTTGCAAAAAAGGGCTAGGGAACTGAATTCCAAATCTTGTATGAGGTCCCTTGGTTGGAGTCTCTGCTCAGTCTCTTTCAGCTGTAACCATGACAGCTAGAAAGAAGCACGTCCCCGGCTGGTTTGTGATGAAGCATTGTCTCCTAGAAAAGAAACCTCTACAAGCATCAGCCCACAATAAAGGACTTGCTCTAGTAGAGTAAGTGAGACACATGAGACTTGGTGAAGATGGCAGTCACTGTCTAGGCCTGCTAGCTTGGTGTGGAGAGGGGTCAGAATCAGAATTAGAAGTGCTGAAATCCTTTACAAGTTGTGGTAGTGAGTTAAAGCACAGGATTCTACAGAGTGTTAAGAATTCTAAAATCTATTTCTTCCCCTAGTCTACTTCAACAGATGAGAACTAATCTGTGCCACAAGTATAAAGCAAGCACTCTGTGGCCATTCTTTTCTTACATTAAAAAAAGGAAAAGTTTAGGATGATCTTTTGTACTTGTAATGCAGTGAGATTAAGGAACTGGGAAAGCCCTCTCTGGTTCTAATTTGTACATATTTGCACACCCCCACCTTTTAAAAAACTGCAGTTCTTTCCTTCTTTTTTAAATTCTGAGTAAACCCAGCAGAAAACAATCTAAGCCATGGATTTGGTCTATTTTATGCTTTTTAAATTTTTTCAAGGAAGCAGTCCAATTATATCTGTGCTTTAAAAACAGCAGCAGCAGCAGCAATGTGTGGGCATGGAGCCATCTCAAGTTATTCACCTGCTTGACCCACACCCAACTGCCTAGAAGCAAGGGGCCTGGCTCGTGGAGTAACACTGGGCACACAGCTCACCATTCACCTCCAGAAATCTGTGTCTTTGCTTTGCTTGTGGTTATACAAGATGATTCCCAAAGCCCATTCCAACACTGCTTTCTGTAATTACAAGGGGTGTTTCGGATAATCTAATAATCTTTTTTGCTGAAGGTTAAATGAAAACACACATATAGGAATGCAGTACTTTTACTTCAGTTGTAAACTACAAGGCAGTTTTTTCCTTAATGGATATAAAATCACATCTTTCCTGATTTTGGGGTGGTATGTCAGTCTTAGAGATTAAACTCAGGGTCTAAGTGCTCTCCTTTAGCTTTTTTGCTCAAAGTTGGAACTATACTATTTCAGTCACAGCTCTACTTCTAGCTTTTTGCTAGTTAGTCTCTGGGCTGCTTGGGCTGGCTTGGAACTGGGCTCCTCAGATCTCAGCCTCCTGAGTAGCTGGGATTATGAGCAGGAGCCCCCGTGCCCAACTAATCATATTATTGTCTAGTGTTCCACGTCAGTGTTGGCATCCACTGCAAAAAGAGTTCAGAAGCCATTGCTGTTGAGCATCAGGAGATCTGGGAATGACAGTCTTCCCCATAAAAATGATGTAAGAACAAATTTGATCATTGACAAGGTAAGAACACTTCGCAAACTGCAGAGTTCAAAGGCAAGGCACTGGCCAAAGATGTTAACTAAAAGTTGGTGTCTCCGGCTTATAAATGGTGATAGAGTCTGTACTTCTGCCTCTGAGTTTATCCCCTTCTCAAAGTAGTTTGGAATCACAGATAATCCTGATTAACACATGAATACCAATTTCTGCTTATATTCACATGAATAACAATCTCTGCTCATTCTATAGTATATATCTTCCTTGTGTCAGTGTGTGTGTGTGTGTGTGTGTGTGTTTGTGTGTGTGTGTTTAAACCTGGGTCAACTCTCCATTACTATCACAAAATACCAGAGATAAGCAACTTGTTGTGAGAAAAGGTTTGCTTTGGCTCCCAGTTCTGGAGGGCTAATCCCTGATGGCTTAGTCTTGTTGCCTTTGGGCCTGTGGCAAGGTAGCACATCAGGGAGGGAACACGTGGTGGAAGAGATGCTCACTTCCCAGTTGGGATGGTAGAAGTAGAGGAAGGAGCTGAGGTCCCACTCGGTCACAATAGGGCACATCCCCAGACTTCCAATTAGGCCCCACCTCTTAAAAGGTTCCACATCCTCAAAAACATCATCTTGTAGACAAAGACCTTTAGGATACCTTCATGATACATACTATAGCATAATCTATATTCTTTTTCTTCTTCTTTGGTCTAGTTCTGGGGGTTAAATTCAGGGCCTTATACTTGCTAGCCAGGGGTTTTGTCCTACTTGAACTATACCTAGAGCCCCTTTTGGCCTTAGTTATTTTTGAAATGAGGTCTCTCTTTATGCCTAGGCCAGCCTCGGCTGTGATCCTCTTGTTTGTGCATTTCTTTGTTGCTGGAGATGACAGGTACATACTGCTACACTCAGCTGTTGAGATGGACTCTTACAAACTTTTATGCTTGGGCTAGTCTTGAACCACAGGTCACCTGATTTCAACCTTTCAAGTAGCTAGGATTACAGGCTTAAGCCACCACTCCTGAAATGCATTTTGAGTTGAACTAGTTGCCATAGTTCAATCAACCGACAAACCATTAGTTTTGTTTTTGTTTTTTTTTTAAAAGGTCATTATAGACAGGAAACAGTTATGGGTAGGTGTTGAATGAGGCACTTTCTACTAATCTGTATCCTCTCAGGTTTGCTTTAACCCTGTCTTCCCCACCAGACTCCCTGGCCAAGGTCCCAGCACTCCCCTAGTCATAATCTGACTTTAAGTTGGAAAATGCTTGAGTGCTATCATTATACAGACCTGAATAGATTCTAGCCTTTCCACTCATCAATTACTATAACCTCTGACATCTAAGCTGCTCGCTTATTTTTAAAATTGGGAGAATACCTGTTCTAGATTATTGAGGAGAGTAAATGAGTCACTGGTGCCTTCTTCCTCCCCTTTTTTGGGGGGATGGAGGGTCCGGTCGTGGGGCTTGAACTCTGGGCCTGGGTGCTGTCCCTCAGCTCTTCAGCTCAAGGCTAGCACTCTACCTCTTGAGCCACAGTGCCACTTCCGGCTTTTTTCTTTTTGCTTATGTGGTGCTGAGGAATCGAACCCAGGGCCTCATGCATACAAGGAAAGCGCTCTACCACTGAGCCACCTTCCTAGCCCCTTCCTCCTCTCTTTTTACACATTTATTAGAACCAACATTTTAATGTAGAATGATGGTGGAAAGGTACATACAAGTTTCTCTAGTGATTTTCAAACCTACTAATGGATGGTTTGACCACCTAGATGGAGGACTTCCTCAGGACCTTGACTGCAGAAAGTATTCTAACACAGAGGACGTCTCTCCTGAAGCCCCCTGAAGATGGATCCTAATAATTTTGCCAGTAAACCCAACTTCATCCATATCAATGTTCAAGTGATTAGCAATGTCCCCTGTCCACATTTGGTTTCTGGAAAAGAGGTATTACTTCTACAGTCCTAACTGTGTTGCATTTCCTCGTTATATTTTTTGATAAATGAATTGTATTAAGAAGTCTAGCAACTAGCTGGGTGTTGGTGACTTATACCTATAATCCTAGCTCAGATCTCAGGAGGCTGAGATCTAAAGATCCCAGTTTAAGGCCAGCCCAGGTAAGAAAGTCTGTGAGACTCTCCTCTCCAATTAACCAACAGAAAACTAGAAGTGGAGCTGTGGCTCAAAGTGGTAAGAACACTAGCCTTGAGCAAAAGAGCTCAGACAGTGCCCAGGCCCTGAGTTGAAGTTCCCAGACTGACTGACCAAAAAAAAAAAAAAGTGATCAGCAACTGAATACAAAGGAAAATGTCAACACTAAACACATCTTTGCTATTCACTGTCAGTTATAGCAGAAATGAAGTCATTCTTTGAAGTCTTACAATGTGTGTTCTCTATTTTTAAACGTCTAGGGAGCTTGGGATATCAACTGGTGGTAAAGCACTTGCCTATCATGGTAAGGCATTGGGTTTAATCCTCAGCAACACACACACACACACACACACACACACACACAAATTCTCTTTAGGACTGGGCGTATAGCTTATGCCCAATTATTGCCTAGCATGTATGAGGTTTGCATTTGATTCATAGCACATACACACTCTCATACACACACACACACACACACACACACACACACACACACACACACATCTAAATTTAACTCTGTGATCCTCCTATGCTTATTTTACAATGTTTTCACCATAAAACAATGTTTTCACCATAAAACAACTTCAACCAAGACTAAGACTGTGCTCTAAGTATGATGGAGTCTATTAATTACCATGCCCCCAGCAAGTGACAAACTCTCACAAACTGCAATTCCCTTCCCACAACTCCCACTGTTGTTCTTATTTAAGAAAAACTTGCCCTAGTGCCTCAAGTTTATTAGAACCACAGCCAGGATTTGAACCCGCAATTTTTTTTTTTATTACAAAGTCCATGCTCTTAACCACACTGCTATTCTGCATGAATGTAATTGTCACACACTCAAACATATTTACAAGTCCATTAGCACAGCACCTGGTGGAATGGTGCCACCACACCTCAACACAAGTAGAAAAGCAGCCCTGGTTGACAACCAGCAACCTATAATCACAGTGGTTATAACCACAACAAATTATTCCAACCCATGGCTGCAGTCCCCAAAGTGACCACCAGGGGAGGCACCATTCAAGAACAACAGGGTCTTCCTTAGAACCTCTAGGCATAGAAAAAAGGGGAGTCAAGGAGTGGGGGGGGGGGGGGGGGAATGAGGGATAAGAGGGATAACTGTCCAGTTGGCTGTTTAGACATCTATTTCCCATGAAAGTGTTCGGAATTAAGATGACTCCCAGAACAAATTGAGGAAGGTTATTCCAATTTAGGGAAGTTTCAGAACACATTCAACTTTATGACTTCTGTTCTTTTACATTGTGATGGTTCAAAAGTGAGACACTTTCAGTAGACGCCACACTTAGATCTTCCGTTAGCCAGTGATATTCCCTACTGTGTTTTCTGGCAATGCTGAGTACAGACAATAAGAGCAGATCCCTGTCAGCCACGCCCACCACCAGGGAAGCGGCCAATGCTCTGAAGTGAGTCATCTGCATTGCTGAGTTGGGATGCTCCATAGGCAGTCGGCCAGTGCCAGAGTTTTCAACTTACAATGGGTTTACTGGGACATAAACCCAGTTGTACAATCAAGGAACATCTGTATATTTTATAGAGTGGTTTACTTAAAACACATGCCATTCCAGAAAGTATTGAAGATGTTTTACCCTTTACAAGCAAGGGTCAAGGAACCCTTCTTGCTGCTCATGACAACATCAACTAATGTAGCCACTGTGGAAATCAGTACAGAGAGCTCAAAACGTACAAACAGAACCACCATATGATCAGGCGCTAACATTCCTTGGTATAAACCAGAAATAGAAGTCAGCTTTACAATAGAGATACCTGCACAACCAGGATTATCAAAGCACTATTTACAATAAACAAGCTGTGGAATTGGCCTAGAGACAATTAATAGATGAACAGAAAATGTGTGCGTGTATGTATCTATCTATATTTATCTATATATACTCATGAGTTGCTATTCAGCCATAAAGGAGAAAAATCATATCACATGCAAGAAAATGAATGTAACTGGAAGTCATCATGTGAAAATAACAGACTCTGAAAGACAAATAGTGCATGCTTTTCCTCTTATATTGAATCTGGATTTATTTTTTAAAAAAACAACATGAAGGTAAACAGGGGACTACTTAGGAAAAGATAAGAGAGAGTATAATTAGGGGTGAATATTATCAAAGTATACTAAAAGTAGGCATGAAATGTCACAATGAAACCCATTATTTTGTATAATTCATGTATACTAACAAAAAGTCTTAAAGCATACTAAAAAATTTAATATGAAATCACAGCATGATAAATATTAATGAGGGTCAGGCGCCAGTGGCTTATGTTTGTAATATTAGCTACTCAGGAGGCTGAGATCTGAGGATTGTGGTTCAAAGTCAGGCCAGAAAGGAAGGACTTTAAAGTCCAATTAAACACCAAATTTAAATTGGACTTTAAAGTCCAATTAAACACCAAAAAGCAGTCATTTGAATTGTGTTTCAAGTGGTAGACTAGCACTAGCCTTAAGCAAAAAAGTTTGGAAACAGAGCCCAGGCCCTGAGTTCAAGCCTCAGAACCAGTACATAATAACAGTTAATACAAACAAAAAGTGAGGAAAGAAGAAAATGAAACCAGTGACATACAAACTATGTGTTATTAAAATCATTAACTCATGAGGATGGTGAGCCAAAGCCAGTCACATCATTCACAGGAAGGAGTTGCTCAGGAAAACAACCGGAAAGCCCTAGTCAGAGTCCTGACAAACAGAAGACCCCAGGTAATGAAGTTTTCTACCCAATGGAAAAGTTCACAGTCACTGAAATACACACTATAGACAGAATGTGTGCATGTGTGTGCACATGTGCACACACACACACACACAAGCTAGTACTGGGGCTTGTACTCATGGCCTTGAGATTTCAATTGGTTTTTTTACTCACCACTTGAGCCATACCTCTACTTCTGGATTTTTGCTGATTAGTGAAAGACTCTTGGGATTTTTCTGCCTGGGGTGATTTTTGAATCACAAACCTCTGAGATCAGTCTCCTGAATATCTAGGATTACAGGTGTGAGAGAGTGCCCAACCAGCACAGACACATATTTCTTTCTCAATTGTTTTTCATGTATTTTACATGTTTTAATTCAATTTTAGTATTTTTCTTGATTTATATGGACACTCCACACAAAATTACTTTGGGGAGCTAGGGATGTTGATCAAGTGGCAGAGTACCTACTTAGCAAATACAAGATCCAGAGCCCAATCCTCAGTACTGAAAAAATCTTTGGGGGATAGAGGTGTGACCTACTGCTATAGCATTTGAGAGGCTCCGAATTTAATCCTCAGCACAGCAAAAGCAAATCGTAGGCGTGCCATATTTATTGTCTATCATATTTGCAAAGGATGTCTATCATATTGAGCAAAGGATAAATGTCACCCACGCATTTGTTTCTCCTACCTACTGATCATCTAAAGAGGGCCAGTGATCAAACCCAGAGCATGCCAAGCATTCTCACATTAAACTACACGCAGCTTTTGACGAAAGTGAATTTTAATTTTCTTCATTTCCTTACCCTGCATTATAGATGCTCATTGTTTTATAGCTAGAATGTGTGTGTCCATGAAGAGATCAGCTACATAATCACCTTCATTTTCTCACTGTTTGTTAGCAGTTTATAATTTTGCAAATTTCTGTTTCCTAGAGACTATTAAATTTCAAAATGCATCCGAGATTCAGGCCAACATTCATAAAAACCACAATGGGGGAGTGTTTTCTATGTAAACCTAAGGAACTGTTTCTAACATGGCAAGTCTAAGATAATCATGATGTGAGATGCATTGACTATCAGTCTGAGAACCAACAGATGGATTCACTTACTACTGCCTCTCTCCAAAGTCTTTCCATTTTCTTAATCCAATTATAACACAACTCTATCAAAGTATATATAATGTAAAAGCCTTGATCAAACTCAATCCTTACCCAAAACAACTCCATCAGTATTGAATTTGAAAAGTAAATAGTGGGTTTGTCCCTGCCACCCAATTATCTGTATTTCAACACCTACCTGTGGTGAGAAGCTCTGCCCTATTCTATTAAGCTGTCGCTTCCATGTAGATATTTTCCATGTGGTTAAGGATCCCAGTTCTAGACACACAGACAGACATTCATCACTATGGCTGTACAGTGTCCAGAGAAAAAAATTAAGTGTTTCCAACTTATCTATAGACAGAGTTCTCACCTCTGCACGAGTTCAACTGGAAAAGTTTAACTGAGAGAAAGGAGAAGCCATGTGAATTTAATAAAGGGGGGGGGGGGGATGTCTGAGAGACAATGATGAGAGCTGGAATCAATTAGGTCAAATTATACTCTGTGTTACATGTGTTAAACTCCTCCTGTTACAGGCAAAGGAAACAGCAGAGAATACAACCCTGAACTTAGACCCCATTTAGAACGCAGAGTGCTTCATAAACAGAATCTGCTCAATCAAGTCAACGCAGCTAGAGGGTGGGTCAGAAACTGCCAACTGCAAAAGTTTCTCTAGGGGAATATCTATTTGTCCTAAGGGGAGAGGGGCTGGATTCCATAGCAACTTAGTTACCATGCCAACAGGACATCCCTACAAGTCAGACTTTCCTCCAAAGTACTCTTTGCAATTTCCACTTCCACCGCTGACTTCTTCCCATTCATGTTATCACCCAGGCAAACACGTCCTGTTTCACACACTGATGCTCTGAATCTCAGCCTGGTGAGGCTGAGAACTCATCTGTCTTTTACTACAGGACCACCCTTGGGACTAACTTCATGTCCTGAAAATCGCCAAAGATGCCCTGTACCTAAGTGTGGAATCCTCAATTTCTGGTGCCAGAAGTAAGGGGGCCCAGAGGGTGTTTCTTTTATCTCAGGTGTCACTGATGCCATCACACATCACAGTCACATCCAATCACTGATCTTTGAAACTATCCAGTATGGGCTTCACCATTTCCTTACAACACTGTGCAGGTCCAAAGTGTGAGCTGTCCCAAGTCAACTGCATCCATGATGAGGACTTCAGGTGGCATTTTCCAACATGAGGCTCAAAAGCTATAGCTCCAGGGGAGTTTCACAGCCTGGGTTCCAAGTATGGGTGAAGCGCAATGACTCCCTCCCAATGGAAATACAGAGTTTAAGGGTGCTTCAGCCAACAGATAGCTGTTTTCCTTCACAGCAGAGAAGTAAAGCCAAAGAGCTGCATCTCTCACAAACTTTGAGATTTACTTCCTCTCAAGAATAAGTGTACTTTGATGCTGTATGAGGTATCATAAAAGCAATTATTGTAATAAACTTCTCAGAAAACATCCAAAGGGTTCTAACAGATCCCTTGGCTAGTTTTCATATTTCCTAAGTGTCCAGCCTACAACAGGATAGGAGGGAAGACATAGAAATGCAGCAAGTCACCCAAGGACACAGAATTGTAATTTTTTTTTTGTCTATTGTTTTAATCCTTGAATCCAGTATGTTGAGTCCAGGTGAACTTCACTAAGAATTTCATGCATGAGACTAAGAATGTCTGCCCAGAGGGTACAAGGACAAGAAAAGCCCAACTTCGTAATGTAGCTACATTTGGGAAGGTCATTTGGTCTCGGCTTCCTGGGTTTTTGTGCATTCTGTGACGAATTACATGTTCTCTCATACCTCCTTGGAGCCTTAAAAATGTGATTCTGTGTGATTAAAAAAAATGTTTTTATTGCTGGAAGCTGTGACTGGTGCCTGTAATCCTAGCTACTCAGAAGGCTGAGATAGGATTGGAATTCAAAGCCAGCCTGGGTAGAAAAGTTCCTGTGAGACTAGCTCCAATGAACCATTCAAAAACCAGAAGTGGACCTGTGGTTCAAAGTGGTAGAGCACTAGCCTTGAGCAAAAGAGCTCAGGAACTCAGGGACAACACCCAGATACTGATTTCAAGCCCCACATCCAATTGTGTGTATGATCTTAAGTAGCTGTAAAAAGGAGTTGCCATTCAACAAAGCAGCTTATGAATATAGTCTACCTTGATCAATGTCAGCCCTTTGAACATTCTCAACCACCCCTCCCAACCCACATCTCCCACCACTTTTCTTAATTTTGATATATATTGAAAATTTCACTTAACAAAACAGTTTATGTATACAATCTGTGTCATGACTTCAACATCTTCACCCCACTTCAACCAATCCCTTCCCATATTTTTCTTAATATTGTGGTATACACCATGAATTCTGGACTGCCTTCTCTACCTTGGAGCTCACACAACTTGAGCGCCACCCTTGTGTTATATGTAGATATATGTAGATAACATGAACAACCAGGCCTGGAGAAAATGCTCAGTTAATTTTCAATGAACCAAATAAACATATATGAATATTATGACATTTAAGAATACCCATCAGCTGTGAGGTGGTAGCTCAAACCTGTAATCCTAACTACTGTGGAAGCTAAGATTTGAGGATCTTGGTTTAAATCCAGCTCCGAATTAGCCACCAAGAAGCTGGAAGTGAAGATGTGGTGCACATGGCAAGGTGCCAGTCTTGAGAGCGTGAGAGACCCTGAGTTCAAGTCCAGTATTGGCACAAATAAAGAAAAAGTAAATAAATATTTCCACCTGCCAATATATTAACCAAGAAAGAGCCAAGGTCTGTGGATTCTCAGCTGTAGAAAGGCATAGCAGGTGGATCACAGTCTGAGGCTAGCCACAGAGGAATAATATATGATGCCCTATCTTTAAAAGTCAAAGCAAAAAATGAGCTGGAGATGTGGCTGAAATGGCAGAGCGCCTGTCTATCAAGGGTGAGACACTGAGTTCAAGTTCCAGCACTGCCAAAAAAAAAATGAAAAAGAAAAAGGACCCAACTTTAGGGATTTTAAAGAAATATTTCCAAAACTTTGAGTTAGTAATCTCTAACAGCACACAAGTTCCATGAACAAAATACATAAATAAGAGGTGTCAGTACAACAGGAGGCAATACAATATATTTAAATGATCTAATCCAGTCTCCTTTCATCATTCTGTCTTTATAAAGTTGAACACAGTATGAATTCAAATACAGTCCCACACTGTTCACCCATTGGACTGTCAGCCCTAAAAAAAAAACAAAAAAATCCCCTGTAAAATAGCATTTGTAGTAATAAGCACGTCAATGGGTTTTACAGAGTCTGGAGATTTTTGCTGAATTGTAGTGGGTGGAGTTAGGTCCACGGTCAGGAGCATCCCGGGAGTGCAATGTTTTCTGCATTCCGGAGGAAAGCAGTTAGTCTGCATTTAATTTTTAAACCGCATCTCATCCTTTTCCGTCTCTGCATAGCCACACACAGGGTGAAAAAAAAAATGTCCTGTTGCTCATGCTACGCGTTCTTGTTCCAATTCTTTCTGGGTTGCCTGTCCCTTTCTGTTTAGAACAGCAAATCTTCCACAAACCTGCATCAGTGCAGCAAGCACACTCTACACAACTCTAACCACACAGACATAAATACACTTTGGGCTATATTAACCTTTCCTTAAACAATAGCTTTTTCCTGGTCCCAAACCCCAAGGAAGGCTTGAGAAACATACGCTATCTATTTCTTATGTGTTCCAATGAGTTTATTACAGGTTGCAGAAAGCTACCAGAAAGTTCCATTTAAATAAACTTAACCCAAATGTTTTTAAAGGATGAATGTTTAAGCCATCACCTTAAAATTTTTTTTATCAACACAGACATTAAAAAGGGATATATTTTTTGTGCCTTAAACCATTGGAAGAAATGGGCCCCTTGCCCAAAGCCCTATATTTTAAAAAGTAGCCCTGATTTTCCTTATAGTGACAAATTCTCAGAGCAGAGGCTAATGCTTATCATCCTTAGGAGGAAGAGGTCAGGGTGTTAAGGTTCAAGATGATGAAAGTTCATGAAACTCCATCTTACTCAATGGCTGAGCGAGGGGCACAATATCTGTCATCTCAGTTATCAGAGGCATAGGTAGGAGGATTTCAGTCCCAGGCTGGTCTGTGCAAAAAAGATGAACTGTATCTGAAAAATCACTAAAAGCAAAAAGAGCTGAAGGAAGCATGGGTCAAGAGGTAGAACAATTGCTTAAAGGCCCTGAGTTCAAATTACAGTACCATAAAAAAAAAAAAAGACCGTCAAATCATAAAAGCACCAATGGGCAGTGAAGTGAATGTCTCATTTGGGAGGTCAACCATGTGCCTGGCTTATGCTCTCCCCCGCTCCCTTCCCACACCCCGCACCCCACCTTTCTCTCTCCAGAAATAAAACCTGACAAGTTTGGTGTCTGTTGAAAAGGGAGGGGAAGGGACTTCAGAGAGTACTCAAATCTCTTTCGCACCTCCGGAGTTTTAAGAATAAATTCAAATTTTAAGACTGACAGTTCAGAAGTTGCAGTCTTGGGAAGTTGACTGCAGCACAGAAATTCCAGGCAACTGGAGTTGTTTTGTAATTGATTTGGTGTTGAGGTTGTATGCCAGTCCTGGTGCTTGGACTCAGGGTTTGGGCCTTTTCTCCTAGCTTTTTCTCTCAAGGTTGGTGCTCTAGCACTGGAGCCAAACCTTCACTTCAGTTAACTTCAGTTAACTGAAGATAAAGAGTCTCACTGACTTTCTGCTAGAGCTGGCTTTGAACTGACTTTAATCTTAAACACCATCTCTTTAAACACCAGCACATTTATTTTCTACTGATTTAACATTTAAAGACTTTAGTAGTCAGGTGCTGATGGGTCACACCTGTAATCCTAGCTACTCAGGAGGCTGAGATCTGAGGATTGTAGTTAGAAGCCAGCCTGAGCAGTGAAATTCATGAGACTCATCTCCAATTAACCACCAAAAAACTCAAAGTGGAGCTATGGGTCAAGTGGTAGAGCACTAGCCTTGAGTACAAAAGCTCAAAGACAGTGTCCAGGCCCTGAGCTCAAGCCTGAGGACCATCATATGTATATACGTATGTATGTGTACACACACACACACACACACACACACACACACACACACACACACACACACACACACACACCTTCTCCTACCACAGATGGAACTAGGACCAGTGGCAGCATATGCGATATGGCTGAATCCACAGGGATCTGGAAGATAAACTTCAAATGGATGGAGCCCAAGTTGTCTACTCTTCCTAGGGGGGGTTAAGCTGCCCTACTTTGTGGCTGACTTTCCTCCAACTTCCAAAATAGTAAAGGTTTTCATAATCAGCAAACAAGCAGAACTTACTGTAGTGAGAGGCTAGTAAAAACAAGATACAAATTACTGGGTCAAGTTCCATCCCCAGAGCTTCTGGTTTAGGAGATCTGGGCCAGGGCTTCCAAGTTCACATTGTGTAACAAGTTCCCAGGAGGTTTGCAGACCACACTATGAGAACCATTGCCCTCCATCGGGGAAAGGGTGGAGATGGCATCAAAATGGGTTCAAAATCCTGTGAGGTGCCACTCTCTCACCCAATTACAGCCCAGGAAAAGTACTATGTAGGACAATTGCCCACTGTTTTCTATTTCTAAGAGTTAACAGGAAGAACTGGGTAGGGTGGCCTGTATTTGTCGTCCCAGCTACTGAGAAGGTAGAGATGGGAGGTTTGTGGTATGAGGTCAGCCTGGACAAAAAATTAGCTAGACCCTATCACAAAAACAAGGTGTGTATGGTGTCATACGCCTGAAATCTCAAATACTTGGGAGGCAAAGTTAGGAGGATCGTTGCCTAAGACTGGCTCAAGCACAAGTTCAAGAACCTCCCTAACTGAAACACTAAAAGCAAAAGGATTAGAGGTTTGACTGAAGGGGCAGAGAATTTGCCTATCAAGCCTAAAGCCCTGAGTTTTGATCCCTAAAACTACCAAAATTTGTTCTTGAAACATGAAGCAATCAATACATGTTTAGGTTAGATATATAGAGAGTTGTTAAGCATTGAAGTAGGACGACAGAAAGGCAGTAGAATGAACCATTGGGTCTGAACTAAATGACTCTAGAATCAGTGTGACTTCAATTAGACTACTTGCCCATTATTTTATTAATTTACCTCTTAATCGAACATGGAGCTTTAATCCTAAATATTTTAACAATTATTTAGCAAGTCAATCACAGCTTCAGAAGATGACTACTTAAAATTTAAGTGGAAAATATACATTTCATTAGGATGCAAAATATTGTTACCAACCCAAGCCTCCCCCCCTCCCCCAGCAAAAAAAAAGATATCTAAGGAAGTGGTGCTGTGGCTCAAGTGGCAGAGAGATTGCGTTGAGCTGAAGGGTTCAAAGACAGTGTTCAGGCCCAGAGTTCAAGCCCCATGACCAACAGAAAAAAAAAAAGGATATTTAAGCAAAAGTCCACATCCATAAAATTTCACATAGACTACTACATTGATATGCTTGATTTGTTTAAATCCTACTGTTTTCTACTTTTTTGGAACATCAACACATGTGTTCCTTAGGATCAGAGAAACTATCAGGGCCTGAGAGAATGTAATCTTATAAGCACACACATCATAGATCTGCATGTCAAAAATTCCTGTATGGGAAGGGAAGAAATGACAGGTCACACGTGAGAAGATACGCTAATGTTCACACTGAAGATACACAGGGTTTAAAAGATGCATTGAGTAATCAGTAGGTTAGCAGCCCTATAAATGGCAGGAGAGGAG
The DNA here is from genome assembly GCF_019054845.1 of Dipodomys spectabilis. NCBI lineage: Eukaryota > Metazoa > Chordata > Mammalia > Rodentia > Heteromyidae > Dipodomys > Dipodomys spectabilis. Next base: position 759,505 of record NW_024870781.1, read on the forward strand.
TTTCGCTTACAGGTTGTTCATGCAGAAAAGTGAGCACTCACAATTAATGTCACGTGGATGAGCTGGATCACAATATAGGTGTCACTTTTATGTAAGGACTTTTTTTCCCTGAGTGTATGAAGGTCAGGGAAAGCCCTCCACAATCCTGAGAATAACACCTGCTGTGTCCTTGGGAGGCTGGTACCATGGTGAACTCAATGTGGTGAGTGGGGTTTGTGGAAACATGTTCCATGCTGATCTCCTGATGCATCCAACCACATCTCGGAGTCCAACAGTGCTCAGTGGGGAAAGCGTCAGATCTTTCCTAGCAGACCTTCTATACTTGAGCGGTGACAAGACTGAAAGAGACAGGCGTCACATGCCAGACTGACCCAAAACAGATTCAAATACACCTTCTATGCTGACCTCGTTTCAAGTGTGAATGCTCACTGAGATGCCTTGCCTTTTTTTGGGGGGTAGGAGGGGACTCCAGGGGCTTTAACTCAGGACTTGGGCATTGTCCCGAGCTTGTCCACTCAACGATAGTACTCTACTTCTTGACAAACAGCTTTCCTTATGCTTTTGGTGTATGGTGGTTAATTGGACATAAGATGCTCACTTTCCTGCCTTAGCTTTGAACCACAATCCTCAGATCTCAGCCTCCTAGGATCTAGGATCTTTACACATCGTGACATACATAAGATTTGAATGGACTTTTGACCTCACCTGTCCCTCAGCAAGCTCTGTGGGGTGTTATTTTCCCTTCCATGGTCCAAACAAGGGCTCTACAAAAAAAGGGCAAAGCTCTTGGAATGAATACTGACAATTTGTTTTCCCCCATTCTCAAGGCATATGTACTCACTGATTCCTGTTCACTTGTTATTTGAGACCACCACGAAACTCTAATGGGGCCAGCTCTGATTTTCTTCCTGAGTATTCGATGCAGCTATGTAATTAACATTCCATGGTCCTGAACCATTACAAAAAGACATCAGGACAGACTTGGTTCTTTAAATAAACCCAACAGAAAACCACAAGAACAGTACTCTCTTAGTGTCTCAAAAAGAGACTAGCTTCGTTCAATTTTCAAAAATGAGTGTACCCAAGATCACAATAGTGAGAGAAGATGTGTGTGTGTGTGTGTGTGTGTGTGTGTGTGTGTGTGTGCGCACACATGCGTGCACATGGTGGACAGATACAAATCGGTGAACATACCTGTATGTCAGTTTGGAACTGCGTAATCCAAAAGATAGCATTTATGAACTCCACATTGTGTAAGACATTCACTCTGAGCTTGACAACTGTGGCTCTGCTGGAAGGATATCAGATGAGAGGCTCGCGAAGCTCTTTTACGAAGGAAAGACCCCACCAGGCACGCATGATTGTTCTTGCTGCTGCTGGTCTACTAGATCTAATTATAGAGCTAAAAGTTGAAATGGGAAAAATTTACCTCAGATCAACAACAGTATTATATAAATAGGGTAAACTTGGAACAAATCTTTCAAATTTAATAATTTTCTTTATGCCTGAAAAATTTTGCATCATTCTGGCATAACCTGAGTGAGTTTACAAGCACCAGGTTGACGGGGAAAGAGGGAATCTTTTTCTTTTTATTTTTTTGTATTACTACTAAGACCTGAACTTAGGGCTCTCGCCTGATTTTTCACTCAAGACTAGAACTCTACCACTTACTTGAATTACACCTCTACTTCTAGCTTTTTGCTCATTAGTGGGAGATAAAAACTCTGACAAACTTTTCTGCCTAAGCTAGTTTTGAACTGTGGTTTGAATTGTAGCCATGTACCTTTGGGTTTAAAGACCTCATTCCCATTAAAGTCCAGGCTTAATAGTAATGTGTCATTGAAGTACAAAAGATTTTGAGAACAGGTCCCATTAGTCATGGAGCTTCCAGAAAGCTCTGATATGACAGTTGTATGTAACACCAGGACCTATAGTGAATACTTTAAAAAAAAAAAAAAAAGCAAAGGATGGAGAAGTGAAGGTAGTTATATGAAAAGTTTGTTGGTGGTATAAGGAGATTGGTGCTATGGCTCAAAGTGGTAGAGCACTAGCTATGAGCTGAAGAGCTCAGGGGCAGTGCCCAGGCCCAGAGTTCAAGCCCCATGACCAATAAATAAATAAGCAAATAAATAATAAAAAGTAACTAAATAAATAATTAAAATTAAAAAAATAAACTGCTAAGATCTACTTTAATTCCCTACTCTAGTGCAGGAAAATGCTAGAGAAGGGGTCAGGATTCCTCAACCAGGCCTATGGGTGCCACCCACTCTAGCCATCTCCATCTCTTACAATGCTCTAGTTCAGCAAATTCTCTATTGTTTCCTGCATCAATCTCTTGTTTATACTTTAGATTCATTATGTCAGAAAATGTGCTTAGACCAGATGCTGGTGCCTCATGCCTGTAATCCTAGCTATACAGAGATGTGAGATCATGGTTTAAAACCAGCCCCCAGGTAGGAAAGCCCATGAGACTCTCTCTTACTTCCAATTAACTACTAAAGAACTAGAAGTGGAGTTGTGACTCAAATGGTAGAGTACCAGTCTTGAGTAAAAAAGCCACAGAGGTATGCCCAGGCCCCAAGTTCAAGCCTCAGTATTGGCACCAAAAAAAAAAAAAAAAAAAAAGTGTGTTTAGCTCACGTTACAAGGGGTAGAGTGTGGTCTCCAAACTCAGAGGTCTTTAGGACAGAATGAAGGCAATTATATTTGAAGGCAGTTACACTGGTTCCAAGAATATGGATAGAAGTTCATCACACATTTTATCTGAGACTTCATTTAGTAAAATGCAGGATTCAATTACATTGACTGATAAATTAGAGGGTCTAACTTTACGGCCCTCTCCATTATTACCTTGGACCTCAGTCTGCTTTTTATAACTTAGACTATTGTGGCCCAGAGTAAATTCAATACTTTGTCTTCTTCAGTACTGAGGAAACTGTCTGCTCATCCCTGAATATTTACTTAATTTTTGTTTTGAAAAATTAGTACTCATACATGGTTAGACATTGCATACTCAAAAGAGTATTTAATAAAAGGCTTCCCAATGGAGATCAACTTCCAATCCCCTCTCCAATGAATTGCCTTTTATTTATACCTTGTAGATTCTTGTAAATCATCCATAAATGTATATATTGTATACACACAGACACACATATACACACACATTGCAATTGTGGGAATTGAACTTAAGGCCTCACACTCAATTGGCAAGTGCTCTATCACTTTGAGCCACACCCCCAGTCCTTTATATTTTGTTTTTTGGGTTGGCTTCAAACTCAAGATCCTCCTCCCCAAGTAGCTGGGATTACAGGAACATACTGCTACACTTAGCCTCTATATATCTATATCTTTAATGCAAAGGATAACATTCCAAAAGTCCATGCATCTTGAAATTAATTAACTATAATGCTATTTGTAAGTTACAAAGAGTTGGTAGAGAAGGGAGATCACCTCTGGGCAGAGAAAACTATGTAAGAAAGGCACAGTGAAGGGACTGCCATATAAACTGAAGCTTGAAGGGGGAGTCTTCGGTAGACAGAGGTAATGGCATGAACAAAGCCTGGAGAAGCAGAACATGGAAGAGTAGAAGCTGGCATTCGATTGGAGCTTAGTTTTCATGGCAGGAAGAAAGGAAAGACCAGCGGAAAGGTCGGTTGGAGGGAAGTGAGGAGTCCCCAATATTTTCCTGTGGTATCATAACCGACATGAATCTGGCATTTAGGATGATGTCACAACTGTGTTCAAACCCTAGGATCAAATGGAAATTCTCTTTTCCAAGAACGTCAACGCTGTTGATAGTGTAGCTGCCACCTCAATCTCCAACCCTTTCCTCCTCTCCCCTCCACCACCAGCTCCACCAGCCAAGGTCTCTCTGTGTTGGGTGTTTGTGTACACTGTTGCCTTCTACACTGCTTTTCCTTAGCAACTCACATAACAATTTCTTCCCTCCCTTCCTTTCCCCTTCCTTTGCTGGCCAACTCCATCCTAAATTTTGTTCTTCTCCTACTCAGCTTTATATATACTTCTTCCCTAGCACCATCACAGCTTGAAGAGATATATTTTAATCCTGTTTACTCATCAAGTCTCTCCCTCTCCTTTGAACAAAAGGTTAAACAGTACATCAACCACATCTCTCCCACCTTCCAATCTATCCCAGTGTCTAGCGGTGTCTGACATGACGCAGGCACATGAAGAGAATTTAGTGACTGCCAGGCCCATCCTCCCCTACAGCATATGGACTTAAAGCCAGGATGCCAGATGGCCCCCAACCCACTCAGTCACATCATCTGCAGCAAAGACATTGCCCAAGGATAGCTGACTGAGATGAAGGAAGTATGACAATTCTTCATCATCAGCTGACAACCAAAGGCTCAGTTCACCCAAGGACATGGCCACCTCCCTCTCCTTTTAGTCACTTGCTCAGGAGTAGGGGGTAGGGGTAGTGATGGTGGTGGTGGTGGCGATAGTGGTGGTGATGGTGGTAGTGCTTGAGGGGTTATGTGTGTGCTAGTACCCGAGCAGTAGTGTTAGTGTGTTAGTGGGGTGGTGGTAAGGTGAGATTGCGATGATGAGGTGGTGGTGATGGTGTGCTTTTGCTGGCCAAGTGACTGTCCTTCCCTTACCGCTCCTGGATGGGGTCTAAAGGAGACTGATGGAAGACTGTTCCAACGCAGCCATGCTACTGGTCCAGTGTCACAACGACCATGGTGACCAGTCAATAATTATTCTGACTGCTTTATCAACATCCCCTTAATAGCAGCCATCCCAAAGGCTGCACAACAGAATCCAGATAAAACAATGATGATCAAGGTTCTCCATACAAGGCTGCACCTGCTTGATTCACTGTGCCAGAGACACTAGGAACACAAGGAACTCACGCAATGCTGATAGGGTCAACCAACGAAAACTTTACAGACCTTTGCTTCCTATTAGACTCAGTAATAGGATCATAACTTTTAAATAAAAATACAGTAAACAGAGCCTTTTCTTTAATGATTGATGCAAAAACAAGAAGATGAATAGAATGAGTGGGGGCAACTTGGTGCTTGGAAGATTTCCATTCCAGCTCAGACCACAAGAATCCCACCAAATGTCTCCTAAATGGGCCTTTGGCAGGTCTTCCATGTTCAGGAAGCTGATTTTGAATTTACCCTCTCAATCTCTGGCTGGCAGAGTGTTCTTTGGCTATTTCGGACAGATTTTTGAGCAGGCTACATAGGTCTCTCTGACCAAGATCAAAGTGACCTTCATCATCAATGTTTGTGTAGAACCATCTCACCCCACATCACTTGGTTATCAGTCAGGCAGACTGTTGCTTCCAACAAGACCTCTGTCTAAATCATGACTTCCCAAGGCTTAAGTTCTCTGTAGACTCATAGAGTTGCAGCAGGCATATGACTCCACGCACCATTCTAAGCTACTGGAGCTTCCCCCACCCAACCCAGAGGGGAACTGTTCCTCTGACACTGCTCTATTATCTGGTCCTGAGCTCTGTCATGAAGCCTCTGGGAGGTGCCAGGGGTATTGTGCACAGCATGACCTGGCAGCATGCTTGCAACTGTCCTGGGCTCGACGATACTTCATGCTGACCAGATGGAAATGATTTCCTGTTCACCTGGGTTGGCACAGAAGAACTGATTCAGACCCAGCCTGGCAGAGCCCACCCAAGCATCTCTGCAGGTGCTTCTCTATCAAGTTTCTCAGTGCGTCACTGCTCAGCCATGAAGAGCTTGGGTTGAAGTCCAGTGGTAACTGGCAATGCCAAAAATAAGAGGACTGGGCTTCCAGAAAACAATAAACAGAACACTTAGGAAATTTTGCAAGCCAGTTTTTAAGAGGCCCAGGTTTGAGTTCATAAATGCTCTTATTAAAAAGCTGGTGCTAAGCCACTGTAATGAAGGAATGCTATTCATGTACACAGAAGAGGCCATCAATTGAGAAATATTTTTGCTTCATCATCTTTGCCGTGATTACTACATTCCAGAATGGTGATACATTTTTTTTTCTTCCAAATTGAGTGGCCAGATGAGAACTGTCTCACTCTGGAAAGCTTACAGAGACAGCTCTCTCCAACCTGAGGCAAGTCTTTACCCTTGGTCATGGAACTGGAATAAGTACAGATAGGAATGACCAAAGCAACTCCCTGTAGCCCAGGCCAAGGACTTGTAGTCACTTCAGATTGGCTTTACAGCCAGAATCCCTAACCCTGACCATTACCATTAAACCATTGGTGTGAGATGGGTGCTGGTGGCTCAGGTCTGAAATCTTAGCTACTCAAAAGGCTGAGATCTGGGCTGGGAAGGTGGCTCAGTGGTAGAGCGCTTGCCTTGCATGCTCAAGGCCCTGGGTTCGATTCCTCAGTACCACATAAGCAAAAAGAAAAAAGCCGAAAGTGGCGCTGTGGCTCAAGTGGTAGAGCGCTAGCCTTGAGCTGAAGAGTGGAGGGACAGTGCCCAGGACCAGAGTTCAGGCCCCATGACCGGACCAAAAAAAAAAAAAAGAGGCTGAGATCTGAGGATTGAGTTTCAAAGCCAGGAAAAACTATAGACTCTTGTCCTCGATTAACCAGCAAAAATTTGGGAAGTGTACCTAGCTTTTGATGTACATATGACCAGATAAGATGATGTTAAGCGAAATGAACCCCAAGATAGGGACACAAGTGGTTTTTTCTTTCTTGCTATTGTTCCTAATGTATTTATAATGTACCATGTGATTTTTTTGTTTCTTTGTATGTTCCTCTCCTAAGGTATAACCCATGTTTTCACTATGTTTGATGCCGGTGCCCTGTATTATATATATATATATATATATATATATATATATACTTCTCTAGTTTGGGGAGGGGAAGGGGAAAAACAAAATGCTTAAATAGGGATACAGGTTGACTCATTATAACAATGAGCTGTACAAGACACTATGTTGAAAAATGAACTTTACAATTTAGGCGGGGGAATGGGGGATGGAGGGTGGGAGTAGGGGGAAAGTTAGTTGTTGTGGAGGTGGGAGGGTAGGGGAAAAACAAAGGAGGAGGTAACAATGCTTGATAGGAAATGTACTCATTACCCTGCTCATATAACTGTAACCCCTCTGTACAGTATTTTTTTACAATAAAAACATTTTTAAATGAATGAATGAATTAATTAATAAATAAATAGCTTTTTTTAAAAAAAAGTTGGGAAGTGGAGGTAGAGCCCAAATGGTAGAATACCAGGCTTAAGCAAAAAACCCAAGGAAGCATGAAGCATTGAGTTCAAGCCCCAGTACAGAGATACTGGGTGGGGGGGGGGGGGTGCGCAGAAAGAGGAGCAGCAGAAGGGAATGCTAGAAAATGTATGTGGACCAGTTATAGTTTGTTTAGATTAATGATGTTTTTTCTTTTTCTTTTCTGCTGGTCATGGGGTTTGAACTCAGGGCTTGGATGCTGTCCCTGAGCTTTTGTGCTCAAGGTTAGCATACATACCACTTTGAGCCACAGCATCACTCCCAGTTTTAGAGTGGTTAATTGGAGATAAGAATCTCACAGACTTTTTCTGCCCAGGCTGGCTTCAAACCACAGTTCTCAAAGCTCAGCCCCCTGAGTAGCTATGATTACAGGTGTGAGCCACCAGTACCCAGCTACGTTAATGAAGTTTTATTGGATCAATTTGATGTTTGTTTATAAAAGAAAATTATTCCAATAAGTATAAGCCAAGCTATCACTTCGCTCCTGAACACAGAAATAAAAGGGAATCTTTTAATAACTGAAAGGAAATATACAACCCCAACTCAAGAGAAAAGAAAACTTCTTAAGTAGCAGGGTAATGCTACCCACTGAGCCCCCAAAATATAGTAAGGACTGAAAGAGATGCAGCCACCCATGTGTATGGTTTAGACCTAGCTTTCCAGCAGTGTGGAGAAGGTAGGAACAGCGGAGGGCCTGCTCAGGATATGTTAGAAAGTTTGTGGAGGTATAGACTATGGAAACAGAGGCCAGCGTGGGGTAGTGTGAGATCAAATGTAACATTTTTATGGAAGTTGATTATGTACAGTTTTCCACTGGAATTATCGGACTCTAAGACAATTTTTTAGAGCCATCTTTAAAATTTGACTTATGATTTCAAAAAATGATTATATTTGCTATCTCTTTTGTCTTTACTTATTATTATGAAGGAGGAATGTAGAAGTAGATCTGTATTCTGACAGTAACTCTGCTGTGTGTGGAGGTGGGTTTGTGAGGAGAGGAAGGAGACCATGTGCCAGTGTGGGGCCTCTTAGAGAATAAATGCACACTCCCTCCCATACATCACTCTCTTATAATACATTCATCTGGAGTAGAAGATATGCTGATACACATATGATAACAAATAACTGGAAAACTAAAATAGCATCTTACACTGTTATCTTTCTGTCACCATCGTTTTGAAAAACACTGACAATTAACTTACTAAATAGAAAAGATTTCTTTTGGCTGCCATTTCATAAGTTCTGATCTAAGACCAGTGGATCACAGGCTTTGTGTGATGGAGCAAACTACTCACCTCACAACCAGGAAACAAAAGACAAAGGAAAGGAGACAACTACGTATCTTCCAAGGGCCATTCCACCCCCACAATGACCTAAAGGCTGCTCACTAGGCCCCACTTCTAAAGATTCCAAAAACTCAAATAGTGCCAACTCTGGCCAATAGAGAATAATGTGAATACCAGGAACCTCATCAATTCTTCTTTGGTGATAGGACATCCTTCAGCATTGACATTTACCAAGGTCAGTTCACTAAGCAAATGGAGATGACAAACTATATAAAAGAACAAGCTCAACTGCTAGCCAGGATGGAGACTAAACTCAAATCTCTTTCAATGATAAAGATTCCAAGATTACATGCTTTAAAGCACTGTAAACTTTTAAAAATAACAGTGCAACTGCACTATTAAGTCAGAATAGGGCTGGCTTGGTTCTTTGTGTCAATGGCAAATCATGCCTGTTTATTTATTAAGCTATACTAACTGGGCAGATTATTTGGCTAGCTGATTGCCAGGTATTGCTCCTGTTTTAAAGTCATAGTCCTACCTTGACAGAATGCTGGCATTGGAAGAGACCTGAAATTTCATTGCGATTTATCCTTCTCATATACACTAATCAGCTAAAAACAAGTAACTCTTCTTTGGGGAAAAAGAATCAGAACTTCACTCTCTTAAAAAAAAAATTCTGTGCTCACTTCAGCAGCACATATACTAAATTTGGAATGATACAGAAGATTAACCTGGGGGTGAGAATGTTCAAAAGGGTGACATTGGCAAGGCACACTGTATGCATAAACTGCTTTGTACAACTACTTAAAGATAATTTTGAAAAAAGAAACAAGGATTAGCATGACCCCTGCTCAAGGATGACACACAAATTTGTGAAGCATTCCATACTTTAGACAGAAATGAAAATGCCTCCTTTAAAAGCAGCTAGAATCACACACTGTTGTATATGAAAGATGTTTAGAAATAAAATATCCAAAAAAAAATTTTCAACAAGCCTTCCCTGAATGAATCCAAATTAAAAGCAATTCTTCCTAAATTTTAACTTTCTGCATAATTACTGAAATAGCATCTGACTCTGCCCCTTGCTTTGATTGGCTGAGACTTGGTGACTACGGACAATCTACCACATAAATAATCCTTGCAATGGATAATTGAGAACTGCCTGTAGTAATTTTAACAAGTGAGCTTGGCACTCAGGCTTTCCAATGAGGTTATTCTGTTGAACAAGCTGCCCTCTCCTCTCCGCCTGCTTGGCATAATTTGCCATCCTAAACCATGGAATCTGCAGTAGCCCAAGTTTTGAGTGTTCTATGTTGGAAAGTTGGAGTAAGCTTGTTACTCTTCGGCTACTGACCAATTAAAATCAGTACATGATGTGGTGAGAGAAAGCAAGTGAATGAGGTCAAGAGGTAATAATTAAAAATGATGTAATGAGATGATCCAATCTCCCTTAGCCTGCCAGAAGGCCCACGTTCCTAGTTCCCCTATGCTGCTTGGGCATGAAGCCATGGAGTCTGTGAAGTCACCTCTAACCCTGGCATGGATTTCTCTGATTCCTCAGCTTGTTAGAGAGTCTGAACCTAATGGAATTTGTTTATAGATCATCTTCCTTAGGTTACATGTGGCACAAAGGCCCAGGACTAGTTTAAATATTTCTCATTAACAGGTGCATGCTCTATGTTTGTGCCTGCCTCCCATCCTCCATCACGGGTCCTAAGCACCAAGCACAGTGGTACACAGTCATGCTTGGTGCGTGAGTGTGAATACCTGGGATGAATAGGGCTCACAGGATGTGGTGGTTTGGGGGACGTCACAGGGAACGTGGGAATGTGAATCCTAAGTCGGTATGCTTTTGCTCATTTATGACAATGTGGGATGTTTGCTGAGACATCCACATCCACTTTAGCAGGAAGTACTGGCCTGGAACAGTGACCATCCAGTACCAACTCTAAGATTGTGGAACTTGGTTTCCTTAGGCCCCAGTTCATTCTCTTTAGGATGAAGAAAGTGGCCAGTTTCATCCACGGGGATTCTGTGGGGCCCAGAATCCTTACCATCAGGTTCTGTGTCTGGCTTTAACCCATGACTCATAGCAAGGATTTGGCTGACTTGGCTTAAGGGCATACCCATCCCATATGGCCTTCAAATGTAGAAGAACTAATGAACTTCACAGTGATACACACTTACGTAAAATCTGGGTAATTTTTGTTATTATTGAATCCAATACTTGGTCTCCTTGGTACTTTATCCAACCAAACAAGTCAACTCATTAACAGTTCAAGATCAGACCGCTAGAAAGCCAGCTTACACCTGTAATCCTAGCTACCCAGAAGGCTGAGATCTAAGGATCTTGGTTTGAAGCCAACTCAGAAAAGTCCTTAGACTCATCTATTAGCCACCATAAAGCTGGAAATGGTGGTGCTACTCACATGGTAGAGTGTCAACCTTGAGCAAAAAAGCCAAGCGAGTGTCTGAGGCCCTGAGTTCAAGCCCCAGTACTGACGCATTCGCGAGTGCACGGACACTTGCTCACTTTCACTCACACACAGATTAGACTACGAGAGAATTCCAAAAGCTTATTAAAGAAAGAATGCAAGCAGAACATAAGATGCAAAATACAATGACACACACAAGTCATTCCCTCCTAGGAGAAAGAGAAGCAGGAGGACATGCCTGATTGTTTCAATTTCTAGTTTCTGCCTCTTGATCAATGCATCAGGACTGAGCAAATTATCATAAGACCATTTAGTATAAAAATGTACATCAAATTAAAATGTAGAACCTAAGATACATTTAATTTTCATGCTGAGCTTCCCTAAGACTTGCAGAGACTGTTTGTTGTTGCTATATTTAATAAAGTTGAGATGAACCAAGCCATCTGCTGGCACATGGAACTTACTACTCATATAATTTGCACTCCAAGAAAGAGATTTACAGACCCAGGGAGAAAAATAAATCAAAGGTACACTTGTGAATAATGTCCACTGAGTACAGTTGTATGGTGAAATGTTGCCATGTGCAGTCTGGTGGCTTATGACTCCCTCTCAACACCCACTCTTGTTTTTCTCACCTAAAATCCAATTTCACATTGATATAATTTATAAGCATCATCCGTTTGCCAAGGACAATTCCCAACTTCAACTTTTCACTCAGTGAATCCTTCGATACTTAATGAGATTAAGCTACATGCATATTAGCATATTAGTGCCTTACTCTATATGCCAAAAGAAAGTCAAAATGTCTATACATTTGACTGCTTGGGATTTGTTAACAGCCTGTGTTTTGTATGCCTGTGCTAGATTTATTTGGAGACTGAGAACTTAGGGACACATTAAATAGAGCATACATTAAAAATAAGCACCACCTGAAATTTCCAGTGTGTCATCTCTACAAAGAGTATGGTGCTGTGTATTTGTGGTAGTCACAGCAAGATTTTCTGGTGTTTTAACAAATACTTCACATTATGGCATTGGTTGGCCTACAGTGAAACATATTATGAAGAGATGGCACCTTAATAAAGAATTCTTTAAAGATGAGACTTCAATCCAAAATTTTACATTTCTATTGACCAAAAAAAAAAAAAAAACACAACCCCAAAGCACTTGACAAAAAGAAAACTCTCTAAACCCCAATTGGAGTTATTGTTATGAGCCTTAAGGCTATGATATTCCTCTAATATAGAACCAATTATCCAGGTTCAGATAACTCTGAATAGGATGACCATTTCCTGAGCTAGACCACTAATTTGCAAATACAAACATTTTATTGTTTTGAGTCCAGTAATTTATTACCAAAAAGTCTGTTTGCTTACAGAGTAAATCTTGTTATAAAATAAAATCCCACTATTATTGATTACATACTAAGTAGGAATAGGTGCTAGTAAAGCAGTAAGGAAAAAGAAAAAAGTACATAAAATAAGTGTGACTTTTTCTGGCAAAACTTCCTCACAAAGAATTTGAGTTGAGATGTTCAACCCATAAAGAAGATTTTTCTCTAAACAGAATATAAGAATTTAGGAAAAATTAGCTCAGATATTCCAGCACCAAGACAAAGCCCAGAACTAATATTGCTATGTATAAGGAAGAGGAAACTATCATTTAGCATGCCTTAAAGCAACAATGTGGGGAGCAGGGTGGGAAAGAGAACTTCTTTCTTTTTTTTTTTTGCCCAGCAACATCAGAACTAATCCTTCTCAGCCACTGGCTGCATTCTTGACTCATCCTCACAAAGTCTATCAAAACTTCTCTCCCTCAGGCCACCAGGAAGCTCCCTCTGGAAATCCAGGCAGCATTCTTTTTCTTTCAAGACGTCTCTGTACAACAATGCAACATTCTTGATCACAGTTCTTGGCACTGAACACCATTCTGATTCCATTTTGCCTCCTTTCCAGGATCCTCTTCACCACTGGTGTCTTGATCTAAACCAGTAATCACATTTTCACCCTATATATATTCTTCAGACCAATCTTGCCCATGCTATGGTGTTAGTTATTACTGGAGGTTCTAGATTCTAGAATCTGTATTGCTATTCTTGACCCTTCCAGCAAAATGTCACACCTGATTCCCTCCTCTTTTTCATGCATCCTTGAAACTCAACCTGTCACCTTGCCCTTAACTTGTTCCTCATCATGCTCTCATTTTTGAGGCACCACTATCCACCCCACACAATCAAGATCTCTACCTATATATGGTCAAGTCCTCTAAGACAACATGCCTAGGACTCATCTTCAACACTTCACCTCTTACTGCATGTTCCTCTTTCTACTCTGGACAAAGTCATGGGAGCTGGACTTTCTGGTACTTTTTTACACTGCATCCAGTTCTCCATCTACAGCATCACCTTTCTTAGCCCAGGCCCTCACTGGTCTCTCTGCAAAGGCAATCTGGATGGTTCCCATTTCCAGGTTCTACCCCATCCACTCTCCTCATGTCCACCCAGCAGATCTGACTGGGAAAGTCTGAGCGAATGAAGACCCCAAGGGTGAGAGACAAGGCTGGTATTTTCCCACGTGCTCAAGAATGAAATGTGCTAGTACATAGGTAGCCAGGTGCTCTGAAAAGGCCTTGCCAGATGACAGCAGCAGGTGCAGGCTTGGATTAAGAGATGGAGGTCAAGACACACAGATGGACTGCTATGATTTGGGTATCATTGGTTCACAGGTAGGAAGCTTGGCCTTTAGTGCTGAGAGGTGATTGGCAGGGCCCAATGATTGGTCTTTATATACACTGTCCAGGAAAGGGATAAAAGTAGTTCTCATGGGACTTTTGGGTTCATTCTCCAGAAAGTAAGTTGTCAGAGTGAGACTAGTGTCTTTCTTGTGATTACTCTCTGATGTTCTCTCACCATTATGATGGATCCAGCCATGATAGGACTCAACTATTATGGAACTCAGCCAAGAGGCTCCTACCCCAAGGCTTTATCCATGGAGCCACTGGTTTTGGACTTTTACTCTCCCAAACTTTAAATGACTTTTGATAGTGTTTCACTTTAGACCAGGTTGATCTCAAACCTGTGCTCCTCCTGCACCAGCTTGTAAATGCTAGGATTACAGGAGTGGACCACCACACATGCCAACTTTTCTCTAGATAGTATTCAGCATAAGGTATTGCGTTATATTTATAGACAGTACCCGAGGACAAGCTAGGAAAATGTACATCTAATGGACCCCTCCGGAAAAATGAAAACAAAGGTGAGGCCAATCCTCACTAATTATTTGTAAACCAGTGAACTTCCCAAATGAGATGGTCCTGAGGCTTGAATTCTGGGCCTGGGTGCTGTCCTTGACCTTTTATGCTCAAGGCTAATGCTTTACCACTTTAGTCACAGTTATACTTCCAGCTTTTTGGTGGTTAATTGGAGATCAGAGTCTCATGGACTTTCCTGCCTGGACTGGCTTTAAACTGGGATCCTCAGGTCTTAGCCTCCTGAACAGCTAGGATTACAGGCATGAGCCACAGGTGCCTAGATTTTCATTTTAATAGTATTGTTTGCAAGTTCATAGTAGTATAAGCAAAAGAAGGTGCACAGACTTCCCATAACCCACTATGCTCACTCTCATTCTCTCTCTTATTCCCGCCTCTCTCTCATACACACACACACACACACACACACACACACACACACACACACACACACACACACACACACACACACACACACACACACACACACACACCCTTCTCTAATTACCAGCAATGGCCCCACATTTGTTGCAACTGATTAAACATGCACTGACTGACACATGGTTGTCATCTGTATTTCTATTTATATGGGCACTGAACAAGACACAGTCCACTAGGCTACACACATGATGTCACAGCTCATATCAGTATCAAGGAATATATGTCTGGAAAATGTGCTAGAGGAACATCTGCTCAAGAGAAGTGTCAACCCAGGTAGGTTACAGTTCCCAATGGTGCAATCAAACACATATAGGTATCACTGAGAAGAGCTCTGTAAATAATATTAACACCCACATTCAGTGGAGCGGAAGGGATGAAGATTGTCCTTAATAATATGGGTGGGGCTTGCCCAATCAGTTAAGGACCTAAAGAGGTTTCCTAAGTTTAAAAAAAAATTATACCCGAAGACCATGTAGCATTAATTCTTGCCTTCACTTGCAGCCTTCCCTGAAGATTTGGAATGGTCTACCTTAGTCCACCCTAAAATTATAATTCTTTAGAATAAATTATTATATATCTCTCATTTGGTTCTGTTTTTCTGAAGGATACAAAACACTAATCTGTTTCTGTAAGGTCTAAGAAGCATTGCAAGGTGCTGGTTTAGATAAAAATTAATTGATATATGGATAGGCCAGGTGCTAGTAGCTCACATCTATAATCTGAGCTACTTAGGAGGTTGAGATCTAAGGTTCACAGTTCAAAGCCAGACTAAGCAGGAAAGTCCATGGGATTTTTTTTTTTTTTTTTTTGTCAGTTGTGGGGCTTGAACTCTGGGCCTGGGCACTGTCAGTGAGCTCTTCAGCTCAAGATGAGCACCCTAGCACTTGAGCCACAGCGCCACATCTGATTTTCTGGTGGTTAATTGGAGTTAAGAGTCTCATGGACTTTGCTTGCCTGGGCTGGCTTTGAACCATGATCCTCAGATCTCAGCCTCCTAAGTAGCTAGGATTACAGGTATAGCCACCAGCACCCAGCCCACATGAGACTCTTATACCCAATTAACAACCAAAAAGCCAGAAGTGGAGCTGTGGTTCAGGTGGTAGAGCACCAGTTCAAGCCCCAGTACCAGCATACACACCACACAAAATAGGTACATAGAAGGGAAACACCTAAGGGAGAGAGACTGATAAGGTCTGGGCACTGGAATGAGGAGGAGAGAAACAAGAGGAAGAATCCAAGATGATGCTTTAAGCTGGCATAAGAAGCTATACCTCTGAGCAGAGAACATGGACAAGTCCCAGAATTGGGGTCAGTGGGTCATGGGTTCATGCCTGGTGAATCATGGGCATTCCTGGACTTTCAAGTAGTGATGTTCAGGGCACAGCTGGGTAGGAGGAGAATAAGTGAATGTGTTCTGGGTTAAGAGACATCAGCTCCACGACTACTGACATGGTGACATGTCAGTAGTGACCATGGCCATGAAGATGATGAGGTAGAACACATCAAGAGCAGAGGCCAGAGACTGTTAATACCTCAGAGTCCAGAGCAGTGGTTGCAAGAGGTGACAGAAAGAGCTGAGAAAATGCAAGACTGGGTGGCATAGACACCTGGGGGGAGGAGGGGAGGACGATACCACTGAGCTGTGCCAAAGAGCTGGGGAGTAATTACAGATAGACAGGGGACAAATGTGTCTTCATAGCAGCAGGGAAAGAGAACCAGGCTCTGCTGGGAGGGGGCACTGATGGCAGGAGGTAGTCAAAATAGGTTGCAACTATGAAAATAGAACAATGAAACCTGTTAAAATTATTTTGGGAAAGGAAGAGTGATTGAGGGGAGAGACGGATTAGACTGTATTGTCGATGTGTACAGAAATGTAACAAGGAAGTCCTTCCCCCTCTATAACTGATGTAAACTAATAAAAAGAAGTGTACCTGAAAGCAGTTAGGAGAACTCTAGAAGGAGATGTGATTCTACACGTGTTGGGATAAGGAAAAAGTCACAAGAGAAGAGACGGCTGCTCCCCCTGCCCCCACCACGCAAGCTCCTCCCCTGGATAGGAAGGGAAAGCCCCATGATGGGGTAGCTGAGGGGAAGGGAAGAAACATGATGATCCTTAGGAACTTGCCTACAGGGAGTACTGAAGCCGGGAGTTGGCTTTCAAGGATGGGGAAGTGGGTCAAGGGCATCATGAAAGACAAATAGACTTAAACTGCTTCAACACTCATGGTGAAAAGCTTTGCGCACAGGATGCATGTGGAAATGTAAGAGGCCTCCAGTGAGTGGTTCAAGGGGCAGGAAGAAGTGGGAGGGGCCAGATGCTAGAGCCACTCTCACAAAGTGGAAGGGGCAGGAAATAAGGGCCTATGAAGAAAAATCTTTTAACACACACTTGAGTATCACGTGAACACACACAGAGACATATCAGCAGATAGGGGTGTGTGTATGTGTGTGTGTGTGTAAGCAAGTGTGTGGCATGGCAACTGGTAATACCAGAACCAGGCATGGGGGTCACTCAGAATGATAGAAAAAATGACCTAAGCAACAGAGACAGAAATGTGAGGCGTGTCCAGTACCTCAGACATAATGTGCCAGCCACCTTGCCAGCCCCCCAACCCTGTTTCTGGGCAGGCAGAAAGTGTGCAAAGCATCCGGCCTCCAGGTCCCAAAGGTACCCTGTGAGTAGACCAAGACCATGAGACCCTAAGAACCTTTTTCATCTTGAAAAGATAGGAGGACTTGTCTATAAAAGGCAGTCAGGAGCCAGGTGGCACCTGGCTCATGCCTGTGATCTTTGTTGCTCAGGAGGCTGAAATCTGAGGATCGTGATTTGAAGCCATGTCCAGGCAGGAAAGTCTGAGACTCTTATCTCCAATAAACTACCAGAAAACAGTAAATAGTGCTGTGGCTCAAGTGGAAGAGTGCTAGCCTTGAGCTGAAGAGCTCAGAGACAGCACCCAGACTCAGAGTTCATGATCCACAACTGACAAAAAAAAAAAAGTAAAGAAAAAAGAGCTCAGGGATAGCACCAGAAGTCAAGTCCCAGGACTGGCAAAACAAAAAACAAAAGGTCAAAAGAGCTGGTGTCTCATGGCTGTAATCCTAGCTACTTAGCAGAGATCTGCAGGATTTTAGTTAGAGGCCAGCCGCAGCGAGAAGTTTCTAGGACCCTATCTCAATCAATAGCTGAGCACAGTAGTACATACATGTCATCACATCTACATGGGAGGCTGATTTGGAGTATCACAGTTGTAGTCTAGCCTAGGCAAAAAAGGTTCACAAAGCCCTAGCTCAACAGAATAGGCTGGACATAGTGATTATCCCATATTTGTTATCCCAGTTATAGTAAGAAGCATAAATAGGAGGATCATAGTCCACGTCAACCCAGGCAAAGAGTGAGGTTATCTAAGATATGAACTCATTTTTCTTCCCATTTCCAACTGCCTGTTATATCTTTTAAAGATATTTGATTTTTATAAATTTTGCTTTTGGGGGGTATATGCACCAGCACTGGAGCTTGAGCTAGGAGCCTCATGCTTTTGCTGGGCTGTTTTGCTGGCATTCTTATTATTTGAGCCATGCCTCTACTTCTGGCTTTTTGGTGGTCAATTGAAGAAAATTTTGCCCAGGCTGGCTTTGATCCTTGATCCTCAGATTTTGGCTTCCACGGTAGCTAGGATTACAGATGTGAGTCACCAGCACCCAGCAATGTTGTACCTTTCTTGTTTAATTAAAGTAGAGATGGAGTCAGGGATGCCAAGTCTCCATTTCACTGGAAGAACAAGGGCTGGAGGAGACTTGAGGTCTAGCACCATGAATTAGACCACACTGCACACTTGACATTTGCTAAAGGGCTGAACCTTCAGTCTTCCCATCACACACAAGGAAGAGCAGCTCTGGGGGGGGGGGGGGGGGGGGAGACATACTGCTTACTTTAACTACATTAACTACTTCACAATGTATACTTGTATCAAATCAAGTTGTACACTCCCCCTACCCTTGTTTATTTGCTTGCTTTAGCAATACTGGGGTTTGAATTAGTGTGCCTAACACTGGCTAGGCTGGTGTTCTATTACACCTTTAGTGTATTGTTTTCAGATAGGTTCTTATTACTCTTTTTGCCCAGGCCTCTCTCCTCTACACCTTCACGTACAGGTAGTCATCACCACATCTCCAGGTGTTTGCTGAAATGAGATCTTGCTAACCTCTTAACCAATGTTACCACTTCTGCTTTGCTTCACTTGTGTCATTGATGGCTGGTTTTGCCACCATTTTCTTGATGAATGTTTCCCAAATAGGAAGGAGAAAAATGTCTAATTTCTGCATTTCGATAAAAGACATTTAAAGTATGTACACAGTTACAATTTGGAGGATGTTGTGTTCACCCTTGACAACTATCCAAATTTAGTTTTTACAATCATTAGGTCTAATCCAGATGCCAGTAGCGCAGGCCTATAATTCTAGCTACTCAAGAGGCTAAGATCTGAGAATTACAGTTTGAAGTCAGCATAGACAGAAATATTCAAGACTCTTACCTCTGATTTAACAGCAAAAAGCCAGAAGAGTTGAGATGTGGTTCAAGTGGTATAGCATTAGCTTTCAGGAAAAAAAGAAGGAAAACAAACAAAAACAAGCAAGAGTGCAAGGCCCTAAATTCAAGCTCCAGAAACAAATAAATATAGTTCTCAGCCTGGAGATATGGCTCAAGTGGTAAAGAGCTCGCTAGGAAGCACTAGGCTCTGGCCAGGGCCTAGAATCTCAGTATCTCGACAATATCATCTTTAGTTTTTGCCTTTAAGAGACATGAAGGCATCCCGTTATTCAACATCTGCACAGAAGACAGATTTAGAATCTATGACTCATCCTTTTTTTCATTCTGTAGCAGTATACAAAGCACACATGCCCTTGAGTGTCTTCTTTGAAGTTGAGTGGCTCTTACAATATACACGACAGAGCTGAGAAAGCTGACACACAATGAAATAGTTCCAAGGTTTCCATCGTATCTAATTCCAAAGTTGTGCAGAGCCCATCTGTACCTGGGGGAGGTCTCAACTAATAAGTAAACATTAATCATCATGTTATAGTATCTCCCACAGGTCATATTTTTAAGAATTTATATTTAAAGCCAGGCACCAGTGGCTCACGCCTGTAGTCCTAGCTACTCAGGAGGCTGAGATCTGAGGATAACAGTTCAAAGCCAGCCCAGGCAGGAAAGTCTGTGAGACTCTTATCTCCAATTAACCACCAGAAAATCGGAAGTACCACTGTGGCTCAAGTGTTATAGCACTAGCTTTGAGCTGAAGACCTGAGGGACAGCGCCCAGGCCCAGAGTTCAAGCCCTACAAGTGGAAAAAAAAAGAAAAAGAAAAAATAAAAAGATTATCACTCTAACATTTGAGCCACAGCTTCACTTCTGGGTTTTTGGTGGTTAATTGGAGATAAGAGTCTCATTGACATTCTTGCTCAGGCAAGAATGAACCATGATCCTCAGATCTCAGTTTTCTGAGTAGCTAGGATTATAGGCATGAGCCACCAGCACCCAGCTAACAACCTGATTTCTAAAAGCCAGGTAACAGTGGCTCACAGCTATAATCTTAGCATTCAGAAAGCTGAGGCAGGGGCATCATGCGTTTGAGCCCAGGCAGGGAGCATAAGACCCTGCCTGAAAAATGAAAACTAGCAAAAATACTACCATGGTCAGCAATCTGCAAGGGGAATTGGTGATGCCAAACATGAATTCATACTGGCCCATCAGCAAAAAGACAGAGATTTAGAAAGGAAATGTCAAGATCAAGTCATTTTGTGGGCTTCTGGCTAAGAATCTTATTACTATAATGAAAGTAATAAACATTCCATAGGAGTTAAGAAATACAAAGTCTGTGTCTAGTATTTACTAAATTGAGAGCTCATTCCAACTCAACACTAAAACATGCTAGCACTGAGAGAACAAGTTAGGACCACATGGTACCACACACAAGTCACACAGCACCTGCGTTTGCTAATAGCAAATGTGCACACCAACAGATCTCACTCCAGTGAGGAGTCTTGCAGATTCCACCCAGTTTTTTTTTTTTTTTTCCACAGCCTGCAACAATTCATCTGTCAAAAAAAGTACATGAATGGGAAAAATCCAGCACTGGAGCCAAAGACTGTGTTGCAACTGTCTAAGATTTTTGAGAGCCGGCCAAATCCTTTTTATGGGTTGTTTTCACTCTCATGGCTTTGAGCACCTCATCCCCAAATACTTGATTGCTGTTTTAGAGGTGTAACTCCATCCCAGAGACTGACTCACTTCGGTGCTTCTAGAGAAATCCATGCACCGTTTTCAGCACAGATGGTGTTCTTGCATATGCACAACTGACTTGGAATACACACACACACACACACACACACACACACACACACACACACACTCCTTTTGCTAATAGTCGATTTACACTTTTTTTGTTTTTACCACTTTGTTTGTAGGGCTATTTGGTAGCACTGAATTTGTATTCAAGACCTTGTACCTGCTCAGCCTGGTTCCTTGTCCAGCATTTATTCAATGAATGATTTTCCAATTCATTTGTTCTCTTTCCTCCATGATTCCACCCTTGTTGATTAGACTTTGTCTTTTCCCCAATATCTTTATCAGAAGATAAAGACAGACTGAACTCAAAAGACTAGTCAGTCCACAGAGCTCCCTGTGGCAGCTCTGGGGCAAAGTATCATAAGAGAAGGATATGAAAACTATTAACAAGAATTAAGGATTATCCACAGATCTTAATTCTTCCCCATTCTATCTCTTGTGCTCTGAGGCTGCTAGCAAAGCATAAAGGGCACACAAGCTACCAAAGCACTGAACCTTAATGAAAACACACCCCGACTTGACATCTGACCCTACAAGAGTCACCTGCAAGGAGCTATTCTGCGTGTTTTCCCTACTTTCTGTGTTGTCTCATGACACACACATACACAACTTCTTGTAACTCTCAGAACAGCAGCCTGTTTCATCCATGGCAGTAGGTAGGAACAGGTGCTGGTCAGGGGCATGTCATAACGGGAATCTGAGACCTACTTAGGGAGCTGTGCCAAGGATGTGAGTTGAAAGGTTTCTGGAAGAAGGAAAGAAGGAAAGGAAGAAAGGAGAGAGAGAGGGAAAGAGAAATAGAGGGGGAGACAGAGGGAGAGAGCGGGAGGGAAAAAGGGAGGGAGGGAGGGAGGGAGGGAGGGAGGGAGGAAGGAAGGAAGGAAGGAAGGAAGGAAGGAAGGAAGGAAGGAAGGAATGAAGGAAGAAAGGAAGGGAGGGAGGAAGGGAGGGAGCATGGGAGGGAGAGAGGAGGGAGGGAAGGAAGGGAGCATGGGAGGGAGAGAGGAGGAAGGGAAGGAAGGGAGGAGGGAGGGAGGGAGGGAGGGAAGGAAGGAAGGGAAAAGGGAGGGTAGGAAGGAATGAATGAACAAAAGAAAGCAGGAAAGAGGGAGGGAAGGAAGGAAGGATGGAAGGAAGGAAGGAAGGGAAGGAAGGAAGGAAGGGAAAGGAAGGAGGGAGGGAGGGAGGGAGGGAGGGAAGGAAGGAGGGAGGGAGGGAGGGAAGGAAGGAAGGGAAAAGGGAGGGAGGGAGGGTAGGAAGGAATGAACGAACAAAAGAAAGCAGGAAAGAGGGAGGGAAGGAAGGAAGGAAGGAAGAAAGGAAGGGAGGGAGGGAGAGAGGGAGGGAGGAAGAAAAGAAAGAAGGAAAGAGGAAAGAAAGAAGAGAGAGAGAGAGAGAGAAAGTAAGAAAGAAAAACAACTACAGAAGGGGAAAAACAGCTGTTTGGAAGTAAACTGTAAAACATCTGTAGCACACGAACAGCATTCTCTAAGTGTGACCATGAAGATTTACAGGGAATTCACTTTTCAGAGACAACACTCTGACACTCAGGCCATAAATCCTCCCAGGTGTTGTCCAGGAGGGCTCAGGAGCTGGCTGGATGGGCAGAGGTGCCATCCTTGGGCAACACCCTAGTTTCCTGGAGCCACCAAGTACCAGCGTCCTTAACCAATGCAAGCCACAAAGATGTGAACCAAGCCAGAGGAAGCTCAGCCATGGGACAATGTTCTCTGATTGTAGATGATTAGAGAACCAGAGACCCATGGTCCTGCTTGCTCTCTATCAGCTGGACGCCTGCACTGCTATCTAGTGCATTTCCAAGACTCTTTGGGGGGGTGCCTCAGTTAATAAAAGGGCAAAGAAACATTCTGCCTAGCGTCTTTGATTCATCTTCATCACTGCTGTAGAATTCAGCGGGGTTTTTTCTTTTCTTTTTTCTTTTTTTAAATCAAGGTTCAGGGGTCTAAGTAGCTCAATTTATTTTTCAGTAACTAAGTTACCAGAAACTTGTAGCGTGGCTGTATTTATTTTCTGCAGGAGGCTCCAAGTTGGCAAAGGGGTTCTCTGAGAGACATATTTCTTCACGTTCTCTTGATCTTAGTGTGTGGAGATTCGCTTAACAGCTGTTTTATGTACAAGTGGTTCCCCCCACCCCAGCCACATTCTCCCCCTCCATAAACAGATTTATTTTAAAGGCCAAAGAAGTTTGTAAGACACAACAAGATGCTAGACTACTCCATGCGCCCCTGCCAGCAGCAGACGTGGTAAGACTTTAAGAAGATCATCAAGTCAGATGGCCTCCCTTTATTCCTTTCGTAGCTTAAGTAGGAATTTGAGTGGCAAACAAAAGCAGGCTGGTTTTCCCAGGCATTAACATCAGGCAAGGAGGCCTTCCTGGGACAGACCCTGGCAATGTAAAATCATGTGATAAGACATAGTTGATTGTATGTACTAAGTATAAGGCAATTCTGAACTTCACATCCAAGCACCTCTTCTACCTTACCAAGGGAGCTAAATGAGAAGCATCCGAAGTCATGAACCAAACTAACAAGCCACTCTTACTGTCTCAGCTATATCTACTTTTTCAACAATAATTCCATGATTTTAACATTATTTTTATAGAAGAGAAACTAACTTAGTAGCTGTTAGCTTTTTTCCTTCCAATAACATTGGGAGTTAGAAGAAGGTCACCACCCAAAGCTTAGCTATCTGGTGACAATCACACTGTTTAATCCAGAAGGTTCCAGCTACCTAGAACAGGTGTTGAAAGTAGAATTAGACCTGGAAAAAATTATATTAAATGACGTAAGCCAGACCCAAAGAAACATAGGTCCCATGGTTTCCCTTATTTGCAATAACTAGTATATGTCTGAGACAAGCAGAAACAGGTAAGTTGATGCTAGGTGAAATGAACCCCAAGATAAGGACTCAAATGGTTTTTCTTTCTTGCTATTGTTTCTAACATATTTATAAGATGATTTCTTTGCTGCTTTGTATGTCCCTCCCCCATGGTATAACATACCCTGTTTTCACTCTATTTAATGGTATAATTTGGGGAGGGGAAGGGAAAAACAAATTGTTTAAATAGGGATACAGGTGGACCCACTGCAACAATGAGATGTACAAGACGTTATGCTGAAAAACGAACTTTACAACTTTGGCGCAGTTGCGGGGAGGGGGGAGATGGGAAGAGATGGGAAGGGATGGCAAGGGGAAACAAAGGAGGAAGCAACAATGCTGGATAAGAAATGTACTCATTACCTTGCCCATGTAATTGTAACCCCTCTGTACAGTATCTTCACAATTAAAAAAAAATAATAAGCTGTTTAGAAAAAAAATAAAAATAAAGAATCCATTTGGTCCAGAATTCTATATTTTATCATCTCTGACTATTTTCCCTTGATTTGCAAGTCCTAATCTAAGGCTCCAAAACGTCCAATTTCTTAGGTGTCTATACAACGTCATAAAAGGAAAACTCTATATCATAAAATTTTCTTGTCGGGGCTGGGAAGGTGGCTCAGTGGTAGAGCGCTTGCCTTGCATGCCTGAGGCCCTGGGTTCGATTCCTCAGCACCACATAAGCAAAAAGAAAAAAAGCCGGAAGTGGCACTGTGGCTCAAGTGGTAGAGCACTAGCCTTGAGCTGAAGAGCCGAGGGACAGCGCCCAGGCCCAGAGTTCAGGCCCCACGACCGGACCCAAAAAAAAAAAAAAAAATTTCTTGTGTACAAAACTTGAAAAAATTGCATAAAATCACTATCAGGTTAGATATATAAATTTATGAAACATAAATAATTTTCATATTTACACTTGGGTCCCATCCCCAAGATTATCTTACTGTGTCTATCCAAAGATTCCAAAATCAACAAAACTCCCAACTTTGAAATACATCTGGTCACCAGCATTTTGGATTCAAGATAGTCATCTGTATTGTACTTGCTAAATAGGAAAGGTTCTAGAGGCTTTCCCTGTTCTTGGAGTAAAATAATGCACCTCAGAATTAATAAATACAAAACGCTTTTCACTTTTACAGCGCCCTCTGGATCCTTGGGGAAGAAGAAAGGAACCATGCAATCTCAAGTGAGGGGGTGACAGAGCGCTTCCAGGGGAACTTCGCTCTGCTTGAAGGGCTGTTCTATAAGCTCTGGCTGGACATCCAGCTGCCAAGGAGGATGACTTCCAAGTATAGTCCCAAATCAACTTACTACACTCTCTCTCTCATGTGATGGATCTCTGCCCATGCTCAGAGAAAACACTAGCATTTGCAATCCATATAAAAAGTGAATTTCAACAGCATGTTATTTATTTTTCTATCAGTCATGGGGCTTGAACTCTGGGCCTGGACGCTGTCCCTGAGCTCTTTAGCTCAAGGTGAGCGCTCTACCACCTGAGCCACAGTGCCACTTCTAGTTTTCTGATGGTTAATTGCAGAAAAGAGTCTCACAGACTTTCCTGCCTTGGCTGGCTTTGAACCACAACCCTCAGATCTTAGCCTCCAAGTAGGTAGGATTACAGGTGTGAGGCACCAGCACTCGGATGAAAACGGACACCAAAATTAAAAGCTTCACTTTCTATTTTTTTTTTTTTGGGGGGGGGGGGAGTCCGGTTGTGGGGCCTGAACTCTGGGCCTGGGCGCTGTCCCTCAGCTCTTCAGCTCAAGGCTAGCGCTCTACCACTTGAGCCACAGCACCACTTCCAGCTTTTTTCTTTTTGCTTATGTGGTGCTGAGGAATCGAACCCAGGATCTCATGCATTGCAAGGTAAGCGCTCTACCACTGAGCCACCTTCCCAGCCCCAAAAGCTTCATTTTCTAATAACACTGTGATACCAAACACTTTACTGTCACATGGTATGAACAGGACAGACACAGACACAAAGACAAAGACACACACACACACGCACACGCACACACACACACACACACACACACTCTCACACACACACGCACGCACGCACAGATCCAACAAGCTCCACTTAAAGACAGCCAATTCAACAGAGTTTAGAATTACAGAACTAAACAGAAAGTAGGAGAAATCTAAGAAAGTCAATCATAAATTTAATGATAGAATGCAGAAAAAAAAAAAAGTAATCCATGATACAAGGAAAGACAGAAGAACATTTTAGGTTTCCAGGCAAATTAATTCCAGATCAAGAAGGCTGGATGTAGGGGAACTTTACATTCCCATAGGTCAAATAAAGTGAAGTCAACAGATTACTGCAGAAGACTGACTTGGATTTAAAAAGATAGTAGAGAGGATGTTAATTGAACAAATCTTTTTCTTTCTTTCTTTTTTAAAAGAAAGTAAAGACAAAGCAGGATCAAATAAATACACATAGTCAAAACAATTCAGAGCAGAGAGATAGGAACCTGGAAAAGGATCTGGTAAAAATCTTCATCGCAACAGAGGTCACCAACAGCTCTGGGCACTTCTTGTGTTACCTCATTTCATTTTCATAGTTCTCTTGTTTTTCTGTGTTATAATCTCAATAATCTACTCTGCCTCTGTAGTAAACTGCTCCCTCTTGCCTGAGTCCCTCCCCGGGGCAATTTAAACACTAATCAAATTCCCCTTCACTCTGAAGTCTTGCCTCTTGGTCTCTCCTTCCCCCTTCCTGGCCAGGATTCATAAAAGCCGCCTACAAGTTTAACCTCTTAAGTCTCACCCCCAACCCATTCCAATTCGACCGCATCTCTCTACCAGGGCACCCCAGTAATCTCTGACCTCCATGTGGCCAAGTTCATTGTCCAATTCCACATTCTCATACAAACATGCAAAATGTTCCAAAGTCAGCAAATTTCTGAGCACCAACAGGAACCCTACCATGGAAAATGGCTGATCTCATGTGATTGGGTCAGAGTCCCCTTTATGTTCAGCACCTACAAACTGTTTCATACTCCAAATTATTAAAATGTTGTTTAAAATCACTTTCTGGCTATGTGTATAAGGTAAGTATGAAACCAATTAATTTTGCGCTAGCTTGGGTCGTCTCTCTCTCTCATATATATGTATGTGTATATGTGTGTGTATATGTGTGCATGTGAATATCCTCATACCTGGAAAAATCCAACAATCAAAAGCTCTTCTGGTGCCTGGGGTTTCAGATAAGGATGCTAAGCCAGTCTGAGCTCGGTTGTATTTGCACAGTGAAGTACCTTTCCTTCTTCACACACCTCAGTATTCCTGGCTTTTCTCCTACTGCTCCATCTGCTCTTCCCAGCTTCTTGCAGGCCAGGTGCTGAGCCCTCTCTCTCTGTCATCTTATCTCTGCACACTGCCTCAGTTACTCTCTTACTCATGGAGCACACCAAGCCCCATCTTCACCCCTTCTCCCTTTTGGCCTCTGGAATCCCATGCACCAATGCCGCTTCCACAGTTCCCCCACCTTGTCTCAAAAATACCCCCAAACTCAACTTGAGCACATCACAGTTAGCATATCCACACCACCCAGAGATGCTCTCCATCTCTGAAATAAATCCAAACACTCTTGCTGCTCCTCTGGTATACAGCGACTCCTCTATTATTATTATTATTATTATTGTAATGGTACAGAGGGGCTGCAATTGCCTAAGTCAGGTAAAAAGTACATTTCTTTTTGGACGATGGCACCTCTAGCTCTGCTCTCTCCCACTTTTTCCCTCCCCTTCTCACCCATAAATTGTATAGTTCATTTTCAACAGTGTCTAGTGAGTGTCACTGCTGCATTTGTTCACCCTTCATTACACCTCTTTCTTACAGCCTGTTGTGTTTCTTATCCACCATGCCTTGCTGGTTCCCCTCCTGATTCACCCACTTCCCTCAACCCCCTTCATTCAAAATACCAGCTCTTCTCTATCCAGCTAGTAATAGCTACGTCTTTTTAAATTTTTATTTGATTGTAAAAATGCTTTACAGAGGGGTCACAGTCACGTGAGGAAGGTAATGAGTACATTTCTTGTCGAGCACTGTTACCCCCTCCTTTGTTTTTCTCCTGTCCCTTCCCTCCGCTTACTAATAGCTTTTGAATGAGTTGCTTACCCACTCAGCCCCTCTCTTTGGTTTGTCCTCTTCAACAAACCACAGTGACTTTTTCTCAAATGCAGTTTGCTCAGATCACCTCCTACCTCTCCCACTAGTCACTTACACCCTAAAATCCTGAAGACAGCATTAAGACCTTCCACTTACTGCACCATCTGCCCCTTCTCCAAAGTCCTCCAGACCTCACTAACACATGCTTCCAACTAGACACGCTCCACGAACCCTTCCCAGGCCTACCTACTAATCCAACACTTTACTTGTCCTTAGATTAAGTAATGGAACTCCTGGGTTGGTACCCATGGGTATTAATATGATTGCATCTCTGTACACAGTTTCTGACTCTTGGCAGTGCTATATCAGCTGACTTTCTATCACTATGAAGAAATACTGTGAAGAGGCAATTGACTTAAAAAGTAGTAAGGGTTTTCTGATTCATCCTTTCAGTGATTTCAGCACAAGGTCCTTGGCAAGCTCTATGCCTTTGGACCTGATGTGAGGCAGATAACAGATTAGCAAGAGCCATGGTAGAGGAGGCTACTCATCTTATGGCAGATGAGGAAAAGAGACTGAGAGGAAAAAGGGGTTCTGGGACAAGATACATATAGCCTTCTGCCAGGCACCAGTGGCTAATGTCTGGAATTCTAGCTACTCAGGAGGTGAAGATCCGGAGATCATGGTTCAAAGCCAGCCTAATGGAGAAAAAAAAAATCAGTGAGATTCCATCTCCAAAATAATCAGCAAAATTATGTATTGAAAGAGTAGTTCAATTGGTAGAGCACTGGCTGAGCAAGTAGGAGTTCCTGATTTCAAACCTCAGTACTGGCATTCAGAGACATTCCTCCATTGCCCTACTTCCTCCAGAGAGGCTCCACATCCTAATAGCACATTCAGCTATAAGCTCACCATTGATGACGTGAACACCCTTATAATCCAACCACCCGGTCCCCTTTCAACTGTATGAGAAGCTAGAGATCATGCCTTCAACACTGAGCTTTTAGGGATATTTTATATTAGATCCATAATAGGTACTCAGTAAACAGCTGAATGAATGAATGAGAGACATGCCTGATCAGTGGGTGGTCAGTGGGTGATTCAGAGCCACACCCCTTACTCTGCACACCCTGACTCCCACAGCCAAGGGCTGCCGGGGGATCTGTTAGTGCTGAACCTGTAAAACACACAGAAAAGAAACCAGCTCATTCCCTCTTGGACCAACATCACCAACAGGCAGGCTTGAAGCAACACGGCAACTATCAAGGGGACCAGGTTCTGCCCTTTCCTGGTGATGTGAACATATTACTCTGTTTTTGCTTCAGTTTCCTCATCCCTAATGTAGTAATCAAAGTAACAAGAGTGCAGGCTAAGTATCTGAAAAGCTTGGGACTAAAAGCACTTTTTCCCCTCACCTAGATTTTGGAATATTTGCACAGACTTAACTGGTTGAGCACCCCAAATCTGTTCTGAAGCATGAAACTTCTAAACCTATGTCAGTTTTTGCAAAGTTTCATATTTCAGAACATTTTGGATTAGGTATACTCAATCTGTACTTTAAAATATGTGGTGGAGATTAAATACAATGTGTAGCTTTTGATTGGAGAGGACTAAATGCCACCATGGTGATGGCTTTAATGGGCAAAGAAAAGATAGCAACACAGAGCAATGTGCCATTTGGGGACCAGAAGCTTCCCAAGAGACACAGGTTAAAAATAGGATTGCTTGACTCAGGGTAAACAAAGAGGCAGTGATCCCTAACTAAGTCAGAAGTTGTTTGGGGCATAAAGAATCCATGTTACTCTAAGAATTAAGGGAACGGGGATGGTAGAGTGCTTGCCTAGCATAAGCAAGACCCTGGGTTCAATCTCCAGCACCCCAACAAAGCAAGCACATAGAATCAAGGAAAATAGTCAGGCTCTGGTGGCTCATGCCCGTATTCCTAGCTACTAGAGAGGCAGAACCTGAGTAAGGATCACAGGTTGACACTAATCCAGGCACCAAAGTCCATCAGACTCTTATATCCAATTAATCACCCAAAAAACTATAAGCAAAACTGTGGCTTATGTGGTAGAATACAAGCCTTAAGAGAAACGCTAAGGAACAGCGCTCAGACTCTTGAGTTCAAGTCCTACTAGAGGCAACCGTGAGTTCAAGCCCCAGAACTATCACCCACAGCAACAACAATAAAAAGAAACGACCCAGCCAGCCCCACTGAAGTACCACTAACAGGCTGCTCACACTAGTCAGTCCCATCTTGAGCATCTCTTCGGTATTTAAATACTGTCTGTTTCCTTACATTGCTTTTTTTAAAAATAATGAATAAATTTATTGTCTTACAAAAATCATTGTCTAGAAATAGGGGAATACAAAGAAAAGATTTTTGCAGACAGGTGTCTGGAAGTCAACAGCCAGCACAATTCATCCAGGGGAAATCTAAGATTCCAAACCCACATGACAAATCTTCCTAACAGATGTTAAAGCTTTTAACCCAAAAGGTTTGTGTTTTGAAGCACACTGCAGAGAAACAAGGATTTTTCATTAACACTGATTCGTCATCACTGAATGTTTACAATAATATCTTGAGTAGAGAAGTACATGTTATGAAGCATAGTCAAAACTTAATACATTACATGTTTATAGGGGCAAATAACATATTTAACATGGTTTTAGTACTGTAGGGTCTAAGGCACTTTCTATAATGTCAATTTGCTTGTCAACTAAGTGTGCACTGTAACACTATGCAAAGGAAAATGAAAGATTCACACCCACTGGCATGTCAGTGGTCCAGCAGATGGCATCTGTTCTTGAAGGACTCAGCACACACTTGGAGCAAGTCTCAGACACAGAATCAAGATTCATCTCTAAAATAAGGATAATGGCCTCCTAAGAGCCAAGTGCAGAAGAACTGAATAGTGTACCTGAGAACACTTGAGAGCCCAGA
This sequence comes from Dipodomys spectabilis, assembly GCF_019054845.1. NCBI lineage: Eukaryota > Metazoa > Chordata > Mammalia > Rodentia > Heteromyidae > Dipodomys > Dipodomys spectabilis. The sequence continues at coordinate 790,429 of NW_024870781.1, forward strand.
AGGGACTATGATGAGCCTTTTTGGTTTTGTGGTGGCTCTGTGATGTGAACTGAGGGCCTTGTGCTTGCTAAACAGACACACTACCACTTGAATTCTACCCCAATTCTATTTTACTTCATTTTTTTCAATAGGCAGGGTCTCCCTTCCTCTCCCCCTCCAGCGTTTGTGCTGTCCCTGAACCCTTTCATTCAATGCTAGCACTCTACCATTTTGAGCTACAGTGTCACTTCCAGTTTTCTGGTGGTTGATTGGAGATGAGTCTCATGGACTTCTCTGCCCTGGCTGGCTATAAACCATGATCCTCAGATCTCAACCTCCTAAGTGCCTAAGATTATAGACCAGAGCCACCAGGACCCAGCCAGGGTCTTATTTTTACAATGAGGCTGGCCTCCTATGTCTGTGCTTCTATTGATGCTTCCTGCACTAGGAATGACAGGTGTGTGTCATCATGCCAGCTATAATGGTTAAGATGAAGTTCTCACCAACTCTTCATCAGACTGGCTTGGAACCAGGATCCTTCTAATCTCTACCTCTTAAGTAGCTGGGATTACAGATATAAGCCACTCTATTCAGTATACTATCAGTAAGTATGCTATTTGAAAGTTAAATTTCACTACAAACTAAATCTACTCAGGTGAGGAGCAGAGGAAATGAGGGCATCTCCCAGAGGGTATGGTGGTCACTCATCTGGCACTGAGTATACGCCATTTCTAGGAAGTACCAGGTTTTTCAAGCACCAACATGATATCAACAAGGTTGGCACCAATATGGTGCCAATTAGTTCCTTACAGAGATGCAAAAGGATCTAATGTTACCATTAATGGGTGGGGGGAGAGGGGGCTCAGCAAAAGGATTTGAAGTGGTTCAAGTGCCAGAGCACTCCCTAAAAAGCACAAGGCCCCAAATTCAACCCCCAGTAGTCCAAGTAATAATAAAGTTACATAAATTTTTTTCTCTATGCTGGTCATATAAAATTTCTTCTTTATGCTGGATAAGCATCCAAAGTCTGTTCCAAAATGAAAACCTTTTTGAAGGCTGATGTGATACTTTAAAGATTTCAGATGAAAGAGGGACATGAAGAGAGAGAAGAGAAAGGTTTGAGAAGCTAGGGATGTAATTACGTGGTAGAGCATATGCCAAGCACACGCAAGGCCCTGTGTTATCCCTAGCACAACGTCTATACGTGCAGGTGTGCACATGCACGCATGCACACACTTGAATTTTGGAGCAACTTGTAAAGTCTATTTGAACAGACTTACCCTAGAGCCTATATATGAATATTCCAAAATCTGAAAACCTGCAAGATCTGCAATACTCCTGGCTCCTCAGTCCCCTTCACCACCACCTCACACACAGCATTTAAAATAAAAGATCCTCAACTTGCAGCATTCCGTTACCTTGAGTCTTCCCCCTGCTCTGTGATACCATTCTCCAAGAGGGGTCTTCTATCAAACACCTCTCCACACACACTTTCACATGGGTAACAGCAGTCAGCAAGCAGTTGTTTAAATAATTCCCAAAGGCACACAGGTCCTCCCCATGAAGGTGCCCCTCTGTGAGGAGGGTATCACCAAACATAACAGGTAGTTTACAAAAGGTATTCATTTGGGGAAGGGCAATGCCATCACTACATATGCTCTTTGAGCTAAAGAAAGCCCAAAGGAACTAATGTATGCAGCAGTGACTCCGGCAGAGCCCCAGTGTTTGGAAGAGTCATGGCTGGCTGCACGTGACAATGCCCAGGGAGCCACTCCCAAAACTCTCCCAGCTCCTGACCAGAGGACAACTTGGTAGTTCTGGGTTTACTGGGGTTTTAGGCTCCCCTTTCAGCTTTTTCTCCTGTTGACTTTTGCTAGTGATTTGGAAAAATCCAGGTCTTCATTAGGTTTATGGCTGGGCATTTATTTTAACAGTCAGCAAAGTCCCTCCTATTACCCCCTTACCTCCCTTCAAGTGGCAAATGTCAGAAGTCCTCTCAAAGAAAAGGCATGCCACTTTCCACCAACTGGCTTTCAGGGAATCTCATTTCCTTTGCACAGTCCATCTTTCAGTATCTGTACTGGAGGAGATGCTACTGACGTGTGGTCTCCAGGGGGAGCTTTGAAAGTGCCCAGCGCTGCTCTTGGTAAAGCCAAAAATCATATATTTCCTGTATCTTTTGGGGGGATTTTGAACTCAAGGCCTGGGTGTTGTCCCTTAGCAAGACTGGCATTCTACCACTTGAGCCATAGGTCCACTTCTAGATTTGGGGGCGTTAATTGTAGATAAAGAGTTTCATGGACTTTCTAGCCTGGGTTAGTTTTAAACCATGATTGTCAGATCTTAGCCTCCTGAGTAGTAGGGCTACAGGAGTGAGCCACTGGCACCCAGCTTTCAATGCCTCTTTTATATCTTCTTTGTTCATGTTACCAAAAAGAAAATGGGGCATAAGCCTGATCCATTTTTCTGTCAATTAAGTATTAATATAGAAGAAGTTGCACTTGCTACTGCTATTCTGAAGACCACCCAAAGAAAAGTTGAGAAATAAGACATGAGAATAAGATAGTGGCTTCTTGGAGAGCAAACAACTGAGGAAATAGCCCCAGTGGCTACATAGTTGACTGACAATGTGAAGGTCTTCCCAGAAGACTGACTAAGCCATGCTTTGGGTACCATTCTTTACCCTGGGACACCAGAGACATGTGAACTAGACTAGGTAGGTAGCTTCATGTTGCTTCATTTGTTCGTCCCTCTTTGCATACTGTTTGAATATCCCTGATCTGAAAAGCTGAGAACAGGAGTGTTTCAGGTATATATTTTGTTTTTGTTTTGTTTTGTTTAATTTTGGAATAATTGCATAGGCTTTACTGATTGTATATCCCCTAAAAGTTCAAATTTATACTATTTCAAAACCTAAATTGTTTTGAGCATCATGTCAACACATTAAGCTTTAGATTTTGGATTTCAGATTTTCACATTAGAGATGCTTCACCTGTACACTGAAAACTCTGTACAATCCCTTTATAAACATTTCAGTCCAGCCTCAATTGGTTAACAGCTTGGGCCAAAGCAGGAAAGTGGGGAATGGGAGGAATTGCTGGACTTTTCTGGGGAATCCATTTCAATCATTAAAAGATAACTAAAATCAGTATTGTTACATTAAGATAAATGGATATATATTAGGCCCAGAAGCAAACTCTGCACAATGCTTTCTGAAAGTACAAGAGATTTGGAAGAGAAAAACACCCCAGGATCCTAGGCTAAGGCATGGCTCAAGTGGTACAGTGTCTCATACATATCAAGCTTAAGGCCCTATGTTTCTATTCCAGTACTACAAATAAATAAAAAATCAGGGTCCAGAGGCAGTGATGGGTACTCTGGATGCCTCAAGAATACAAGTTCAGCCTCCACATCATAGAGGCCAGCCACATCAGCAGCAATGTGACCCTCAAAATACCTTATCAAGGTCATCCTTGGAGAAAAGGAGACATGCAGTGACTTAAAAGATCTCTAGCTTAGCCAAAAGTCCACAACATCACTGATCTTTCATGTCTTAAGTACCTGTTTAAGACATATAGGTTCATAATGGCATATTTAGTTTTCATTTAACTTCATTTTATTAATGAATATAAATGTTTATGTCCATTTCAGACAAATGTTCAGATCTTCAACATGCCAGTGATATATCTATGCTTGTTTTAGTAAGAAAATAATGTCTTAAGGTTTTCATCATTGAGGAAAGCTTGGGGTCTCAGTCAATGTGCTGTGTTGATCTCTTATGCCTTAGGAGCTGCTATGACTTAAATGTCACTATCAGAGCTCATGTTGAATTAATCCCCACCATAAAAAGGGTAATATGAAAGTTAATCTATGTACTTGAGCAGTAGGACCTTCTGGAGAGTAATTAAATTAAAAATAGCCAGATGACAGTGGCTTATACATGTAATCCTACCTACTCAGGAGGTTGAGATTTGAGAATTGCAGTTCAAAAAGCCAGCCCAAGAAAGAAAAAACATCCATTGAAACGCTAATCTCCAATTAACCAGCATAAAGCCAGAAGTAGAGTTGTGGCTCAAGTGATAGAGTTCTAGCCTTGAGCACAAAAGCTCAGGATTAATTCCCAGTCTCTGAGTTCAAACCCCAAGACCGGCACGCACGCGCACACGTGTGTGCGCACACACACACACACACACACACACACACACACACACACACAAATCAAATAGAACATAAAGATGTGACTATTCCAATGGGATGGTAACTTTATGAGGAAGAGAGACCTGAGCTGGCTGACAGTGATCTGGCCATGTGATGCCCTGTCCTTCTTGGGACCCTGAGTTCTTACCAGCAAAAGGGTCTTACCAGATGTGGCCACCTGGCCTTGAACTTCCTGAGCTTCAAAATCATGAATGGAGTCAGCACTTATTCTTGACAAATTACTGAGCCTTTGATGTTCAGTTATTACTATAGAAAATGGAGTAGGACAGCACACACCAAGCATGTGTTCTGTGGAAACAGGTAGGAAGTACCTTAGATGGAAAGGTGAAGGACCTCGGCTCAATTCTGGCTCCTACCATCAACTAGCTGTAGATCCCACGCAAGTCACTACCTCTTCAGATTAGATGAGTGCTAAGTCTTTACCACCTTCAAAACACTCCAGTTAGAATTCCACACTTGCTACTTGCTGTCCTCACCCCTGCTAAAATTCTAAAAGCAACTGACATGACTTACTGAACTCATTTATTCTTCCTTCTATTTTTTTTTTTTTCAGAAATAACCCCAGAGCTATTGTTAGGAGGGCAAGAGGGAATAGGAAGAAAACTATTTTAAAAAAAGAAAAATGCAACATATATTTCTTAGAATTTCACAGGACACAATGTGAAAAGAGCTTAGGCCTTGCATTCAGTAAACATTTCAATTGTTTAGAATCCTCTTTTGAAAAAAGGAAAACCATAATCCCTCTTAACACTGCCACTATAATTTTCAACACATTGGAAAATGGCGACTTGACTCACAGTAGTTCAGGTCCTAAACACCTGGCATCTTTCTCTCCACCTTGCCGCCTCAGTTAAGCTAAGGCACCAGGCACGTAGGCTGTGATTTTCCAGGTGGCCACATAGAAGGAAGCAGATGGCTCAGCTCTTACCAAAAGAAAGAAATGACATCTCATTTCATGGTGACCCCAAAGAACTGGTGTCTGTTGTCAAGGCAACAGCACTGGTGAAATTATTCTTCCTTATTTCAATGCCCTCCAAGTGCCCTTGGTTTTCAGCTAAACCTCAGCTGTAGGAGCCAGAGTGCTTTATCCTTGACCACACCATTGAGGGTGGGCCTAAGAAATGCCAGTTGCTATTTCTCTCATCCTCTGGCTTAGGGAGCAAGAGCTTTGCCTCTGCAGCATCCCCTCTCAGTGTCCAGAACATGGAAACATTCGATCAGTTATCTGAAGCATCTGTAAGTAAATCAATAAGTGGATGAACAAAAGGCCCAAGCGACACTTGCCACACTGGAACTTTCCATTCTGTGAATTCTGACTCAGCCTCTCCAGCAATATGGTCAGAGTCCATTATAGAGGCGTTCCTTCCACTGATCACGCTCTTAGTTCATGCCAGTAACAAGGAATAAATATCCTCTTAGGATCAGAAGAATTAATGCACATGGGATGACCTGCGTATTAACTCTGGGGTCAGCACAGATGAAGGCCAACGTAAACACTTCTAAGCTACAGCTTGAACTCAGACTCAGCAAGGACACCTTTGTCAGTGTGAGTAGGTGGGTGGCATCAGAAAAAAACAAAACAACCTGAATTCAGGAGACAGCACACCTACTATGTGCAATAGCTCAACTTGACAGTCTCTCCAATAAATTAGGCCATTTGTAGGCACAAGGATCCACAATAAACACAGATTGGAACATTTAATGCCCTAAGAGGATTCCAAAATTATCCATTCAGCTCCACTCTTCCACAAATGAGAACACCAAGGCCAAGAATTGTTTAACAACTCAGTGAAGACTTCAGTCAGGAGCTCTTCAGGGACCACGTCCAGTGTGTTTCCTAAGGGCCTACTTGTGCTTGGGCTCTGGGCTCAGTCAACCCTTCAACCTCCCGCTAAAGCTTTCACACAAATGTTGTGAAACTGTTTCAAGAAATTCTTGGAAGCATGTGCTCGCATTCTTTCAAGCTGTCAGAATATCCCGCAGAGTTCTGTGCACCCCACGAGGTATAAAGTTACTGATTATATGGTGTGTTCTGTTGCAATTACTCATCCCTATCAGGACATCAGTACCACCACTGTTAAACAACATGGTCAGCATCTACCTCCTCCCTCTGTCTTCACATAAAATCACTACAAAAATATGTGGTAGGAAGTGTTTCCCTAAAGGAGCTCCAGGGAGGCAGAGGAGCAGGGCATTACTACACACAGCCATGTTCCTGCCATTCCAAGTCCATGTATGTGACAGATCACACATATAAACTTAATGAGGTTCTTTTTCTTCCCCCTGAATAGTTTAGGAATGCTGTGTGTGTCTGTGTGTCTGTGTGTCTGTGTGTGTGTCTGTTAGGGGAGATAAGATGCAAGAAAGATGGAAATTTTAGGTTCTGGTATTGCAAAATAATCAGGTTTTTGTTTTATGTGTGTGAGTTTTTTTTTCTTTTCTCATCCTAGGAGTTCAAACCTTTTCAAAAAGTAACTTAGCTGGGCACCCATGGCTCATATCTGTAATCCTAGCTACTCAGAAGGCTAAGATTGAATACCAAGGTTCAAAGTCAGCCTTGATAAACAAATCTGAAAGACTCTTACCTCCAATTAAGCAGCAAGAAGACTGAAGTGGAGACATGGTTCAAGTGGTAGGGCTCCAGCCTTGAGACAAAAAAGCTAAGTGAGAGCAGTAAGGCTCTGAGTTCAAGCTCCACTACTGGCATACACAAACAATGTAACTCAGTTTTATAAAAGCTAAACTTATTTTAGAGTCAAATATGTATTTAAAATATACATATATATATATATATATAAACTTTTTAAAAATGTAATGGAAGAAGGTAGAAAGGAAGCAGGGGAGGAGAGGAGGGAAATAGTCCCATGAGCACACCAGTTTCTGCTCACATGCATACCCCAGCACCAGCCTGGGTGCCACATATACTCAAATTATCTGTTCAGAGTTCAGAGGCAGAGAAGACCCAATCTCGTGGACTGGGGCTCTCAGGTGGAGAAACTGATGCCTGGGGGCCCTGAATTTTACCCTCCTCCCATCCCAGCACAGCAAAAACTTTGCAATTTGGAGAAAGGATAATGTATATACTCTCCAAATATACCTCTGAATACATTGTGTGTGTATATATATATATGCATATATGTATATATATTTAAATGTTGGGGTACGAGTTCTAATATATGTCTTATATATCTGCCACCATTAAAAAAAAACACTCTGAGTTCCATGAGGAACAAATATAAACATATCTTCACACCTCCAAAACAGTAATATACTTAGGAAGTCTGAGGGATTCCGCACCATTGCCTGTGCATAATCCAAAATTTCCAAGAGGATGCAACAGCGGGGCTCTGCCAGTCAAATACCTAATAACATTCTGGTAAATTAAAAAATAATGGCACCAAGATTTGAACTCCAGGGCCTTGAACTTGCTAGGGAGGAACTCTATACCACTTAAGCCATACCAGCCTTTTTTTGTTTAGTGATCTTTTAGCTAGGGTATTGCACTTTCACTCGTGGTGGCTTGCAACCACCGTCCTATTACCTATTCTTCCTGAGTAGCTGGGATTACAGGTGTTTACCACCATATTGAACCCAAATTGAACCTCACTTTTGTTTCCTACCCAAATGAATTGTTTGTTGACTGTATAGAAAACTTCAACTCCCCTATCTCAAGTTCTTACACTGCAAAGTCCAAACCAGCCAGGTCCCCAGCCTCTCTTCTCTGGTCTCTCTCCTAGTTCTCCATAGTTACCCAGAAGCCTCCAAGAAACTTAGAGGACAGAGTTCCAACTTCTTCCCATTCTAGTCTAAGAAGGCTTTTAGATCTGGCAATGGGGTGAGTACTGAATCATAGGAAGGACCAGAGGCACAGACTCAAGGCTCATCTTCTAACAAGAATGCCCAGAATAGCACTCCAAAAGAGGCCTCCTGTCCTGACACTAGCTCCAGGACTACAAAGGCACCTTAAATACAACCAGGGAAACATTAGGCTTCAAAACTGGCAATGACCAGCCCAAAGAAACCCCAAGCCCTGCCATTCTCTTATCCCCTAAGGTGCTTTCCACCTCAGTTCTTCCACAAGCATATCTCACTGGGGGAAGTGTGAGTCACAACAAGATCCGGGACAGGCTACCGCCAGTCCTGGGCAATGGTAGGCATGCCAGGAGGGTGGAACGAAGTTGAGGAATCCAGACTGCTGTCCATGAGGCACCCACTGCCCAGAAAGGGCCTCCCACCCGTGAGACAGTTCTTTGGGAGGCAGGGACCTAGACATACAAGCTCACTCTGAATCATCATCATAGGAGAGTTGCAAATCCAGGCCAGGCCCAGGACCTCTTCAAGCTACCTCAATCTCCATAGAGCAGTCTGCCTTGCTGCAACCAAATGCTGGAATGTTTAATCTTCTCACACCCCAAACTCTCTACTCTGCCCAGCAAGAACCCAGCCTGGAGCTGCCACTTGTCCTAGGTTCCATACTCTACCCATTCCTCCTTCCTCTGCACACTAAGCCTTCCCCGACACTGCTTTTGAGACAGACTTTGCCCTGCCCTCTCTTTCCAGAATTCCTAGGAGCTACTGGTCATCACTGAAGCAGTGGACTAGAGGTGGGGTTCCTGCCACTAGGAGGAGGAGAGGGTACAAGCAACTCTAATGTGATGACAGAACCTGGGAATGCTCAGCTAAAGAAATAGGTTTAAATCCTGTTCTATCTGCCACAGTTGTGTGAATCTTACAGCAATCTCTCAACAGGTTAAGCTTTGGTTTTACAATTTGTACTAGCATGATTGAGTATCATGCAGAAGTGTTAAAGGCTGAAACAAAATCTCAGTGTCAGGTGGGTTAGTCCATGCAAGGATTCCAATATTCCTTTATGCTTGCATTGACTGGGACTTGCTCACAACCTTACCTATTGCTTTCTCTCAGCCTTCCTGGTCACCACCAGCCTGGTGACAATCAGTGACCAACCTGCCATCAACTGCCCACCTCTCTAGACTTCTGTTTGCCTGCAACTGATCAATGAATGGTCCAGTCCACAGCCCCTTCTGATGCCTCTTTAAAGCCTTTGGCATTCAACTACAGGGAATCATATCCAGATGTGATGAAATAGTTTTGCTAGCAAAAGTTTTACATTTTCAAGTAATTTAGATGATCCCTGGTCCCCCTTACCCCCCATATTAGCAGCAGTCTCACTCATGTACTTGGATTTTTGTGTATATGTAGGTGTGTGTGCACACTAGTATTGAGGCCTGAACTCAGGGCCTTTGCTCCTGGCTGGCTCTTTCACTCAAGGTTGGCATTCTACCTACCACTCAAGCCATACCTCTACTTAGGACATTTTGCTGGTCAATTGAAGATAATCTCACAGATCTAACTTCCTAGACTGGCTTTAAACCATGATCCTTAGATCTCAACCTCCTGAGTAGCTAGGATTGCAAGTATGAGCTACCAGTGCCCAGCCCTACTTGATAGGATTTCTTAGGTAGAAGACAAAGAGCTAAAATGAGAACTATTAAACCAAGAGAGATCTCTGCCACAGCCCTTCAAGAAGCTACCTTCCCATCTCCTGGAGTGGATTGGTACAATGGATCACTCTTCATCAAAAAGCAATGCCTTTAAAAACCTTATTCTATGCTGGGCACTGGTGAGTGGTTCAAGCCTGTAATACTAGCTATTCAGGAGGCTGAGATCTAAGGATCATGGTTCAAAGCCAGACCAGGCTCATTCATCTCCAATTAACTACCAAAAAGCCAGAAGTGGATCGTGGCTCAAGTGGTAGACTGTTAGCCTTAAACACAAAAGCTCAGGGACCCAGGCTCTGAGTTCAAGCCCCAGGACCAGCACCTAAAAAGGAACCCGGCCCCCCGCAAAAAAATATATATATAAACAAACTTATTCTAGTCTGCAAGACCCATTCATAACACTCCTACATGACAGAAGTGATGTCATTCAGGGCCCCTGGCTCTTTCACACATTCTCCCAAAATTGTCAGCAACTGATTGATATGCCATAACCCCAAAATTCCAAACAGTTTCAGGAAAAAGAATCTCCCTAGAAGACACAGAAATGGAGCAACTCTGTCTCACTCTCACCTAAATATGAAGCCTAAGCATCAGAAAAGGAGAACGTAAGTGCTTCAGATAGCCTACTTAGCTGCTTTTGAAAAGGTCCCATGTATACAGACCTTTCACACTAAGAGTTGCTTTAGAAACTTAAAAAAATAAATCTTATACTTAAGCCATCATTCAAAGGTCTCTTTATCCATTGCTTTTTAAACTGTTGTTACATTTTTTTAAATCTCCAAATACATAGATGTTAATGAAATATACTACTGTATATTGTCTGGGATCATTTACATATTCTGAATAATTTACCTATTCATTGTAAGACTATGTTTGTGTATGCAACAAAGTTAGGCTTTCCTGTCCTATCTCTGGTTTTGATCTAAAGGATGCTTTTCACCCTGAACCCCACCTTTCTTATATCCCCTCAACTTTCTAACCACCATATCTAGGAAAATGCACTGTGTTGAGTAAACACTATCAATTCCAGATGTTCCCCATTCTGTTTCCTAATTCCCTCTGGAATATGGGAACTCCTTTGGCTTTTCCTGACATGCCAAACTTAGGAGTAAAACTGGTTTTCTTGGGGCTGTTGTCCACTGGGGTTTGAAACATTCACATGTAGTAACTACAGAAATAGCTTCGGTTGGGCAAAATCCCATGAAAAGAGACTCCTCTAGGTTCTTCCATGACCTTCTGTCATTTTCCTGACTGAATTGAAGCTGCACATAGGAGATACAAAGAGAACTTTCCTCGTAAAAATAGAAAATAAAACAAAATTTGCCTTCCAAAATTAAAATTTTTAAATCACCCCACAATGAGTCCAATTAAGCTACGCCACCATAAAGAAATAAATTGGTTCCCAGGTCTATAAGGCATGAGAGTAATCAGATCAAATGTACTATACAATACTTAAAGAATGAATGTAAGGGGCTGGGAAGGTGGCTCAATGGTAGAGTGCTTGCCTTGCATTCATGAGGCCTAGGGTTCAATACCTCAGTAACACATAAGCAGAAAAGGCCAGAAGTGGCGCTATGGCTCAAGTGGTAGAGCACTACCCTTGAACTGAAGAGCTGAGGGACAGTCCCCAGGCCCAGAGTTCAAGCCTCACTACTGACAAAAAAAAAAAAAAAAAATGAATGTAAGACTGTGCTAATCAGCAGGGAATAGGCAGGATCTGTCACCTCTCAGTCCCTGGACCTTCTTCTTTTTTTTGGTCAGTTGTGGAGCTTGAACTGGAGACCTGGGCACTGTTAATTAGCTCTTTTGCTCAAGGCTAGCACTCTACCACTTTGAGCCACAAGTGCCCCTTCTATTTTTCTGGTAACTAATTGTAGATAAGAGTCTCACAGACTTTCCTGCCCAGGCTGGCTTTGACCTTGATCCTCAGATCTCAGCCTTCTGAGTAGCTAGGATTACAGGTGTGAGCCCCTGACACCTAGATAATCCCTAGACTAGCCTTTAGAAAGACCTAGGAAGGTTCCACCCAAGCTCTGCCCAGAGTTAGGGTAGACAGTCTCAGGAATTTGAAGCAAAAATACCAAATTTGAAGTCTAGTTCATTCTTATATTCTGGTTTAGACAACTACCTCCCACTTATAATTTGACTCCTGGTGGCATTAGCCCTCAGGCTACAGAACATACTGGCCAAAGGACATGGGGCACTGTAAATTAATAAACCAGCTCTCTTTGGCCCCCATCTACGAGGAGAGAAGTTTCCAACTGTTTATCTATAACTGATCTGATTCCCTTTGGTCATTATAATTCTACTATAAATCAATAAATTCATTACTGAAAGAATGGGCTCTGAGTCTTTAAGACTATAAAACAAGGAAAAGAATTCCCAACAATGCTACCCACAAAAGTGAGAAAAGCCACTCACAGGAACATGTCCTTGCCACCAACGCTGACAAACAAGACTGCTACGATTGCATTATTGCCTGGAGACGGGCCCTGCTGGCCCTGTAGGTGGAGGAATTTGGTGGTGTAAGTTGTGCACAGAAGTGCTCTACATGAAACAGAGAAAGAATAGGCAGGTAGGCCACACCTGTAATCTCCAGCACTCAGGAGGCAGGAGTTTGAGGCTAGTCTGAGTTGAGGCCACTTCCTGCCAGCCTGAGCTACACAGCAAGACTGTCTCAAACCAAAACAGGAGGGAGAAGGTGGCTTTCCTAGGGGTAATCTGAGGTGGTGACAGATTGGTACTTCCAGGGCTGCCGACCCAGGGACATGCCCAACAGCTAAAGGGGTGTATGAAAAAACAAATGACTAATGCACAGTTTCAGGTTTCCATTGCTCCATCTGCCATTGGTCTTGCAGACATCCCTCCCAGCCTGGGCCAGGCTTTAGAAAAATCCACTGCAGAAGAGTCTTGGAGGCTGGATTATAAAAAGCCTCAGGGGGCCGGGTCCTGGTGGCTCATGCCTGTAGTCCTAGTTACTCAGGAGGCTGAGATCTGAGGATCACGGTTCAAAGACAGCCCAGGCAGGAAAGTCCGTGAGACTCTTATCTCTAACTAACCACCAGAAAACTGGAAGTGGCGCTGGGTTCAAGTGGTAGAGCGCTTACCTTGAGCTGAAGAGTTGAGGGACAGAGCCCATGCCTAGAATTCAAGCCTCACTACTGATTTAAAAAAAAAAAACTAATAAAGCCTCAGGACAGACTTCAGGGCCAGGATGACCAGGCTCAACATCCTGCTCCACCAGGTACTGATGCCATGATGTCAGAAAAGATCCTGCAACTTCTCTACCTGTTTCCTCAATGGCATTATTACAAAGTCATATGTGAGGCAGTCTGATTGTACACGAGACAATTCAGTGCAGAGGACGCCTGGAGGCACAGAAGTGGCCACATCCACCAACTCAGCAGCTGTTTCCAGGATTGAGACAGGAAACACAACACAATCAAACCTAAAGTTTAGCTGGGGGGCCAGTGGTTCATGCCTAACTACTCAGGAGGCTGGGATCCGAGTTCAAAGCCAGCCCAGGCAGAAAAGTCTGTAACACTCTTATCTCCAGTAAACCACTAGAAAACTGGGAGTGGCACTGTGGCTCATAGTGGCAAAGTACTAGCCTTGAGCAAAAAAGAGCTTAAGAACAGTGCCCAGGCCCAGAGTTCAAACTCCATGACTGACAAAACAAAAACACCCTCAAGCTTAGGGTGCTGGACTAGCCTAGCAGCCACCTGGTTTTTAATCATCAGTAATAAGCATTTATTGAACATTTACTATGTGTTAGGGACACATCTCTTTTAATATGACCAGTCTGATTGTAAGTAGAATTAAATTCAGGAGAGACAAACATTAGCGCAGGACATAGATCTCATACATACTCAGTCTTGATTTTCTAAGGAGCTAAGGAATCAACAGTTATCTCAAAGACTATGGCTCAGGTCTCAGGAATGTGAAAGGCAATGATTCTCAATGCTGGCAGAACATTTCAAAATCCCTGATTCAAGAGATAGAGTCTGTAGGTGGAAAGGCTTGGGGCGTCAGGATTTCTAAAGCTCCCCCTCCCACCCCCATACTCAAGGCTGGGAACCACAGCTATAATAAATTTTAAATTACTTCCACAAAGGTCATGCTTCCTGAGCTCCCTGATGAGATGGATCACCTGGGCTAATTGCTATCAGATTCCCCAGCCCCAGCCCCAGATTTCTGAGTTAGTAAACCTGGAATGAGGCCCAAACTCTTCAGGTTTACAAGTATCTCACGCACTGCATATAATCAAAAAGGTTCAAGAGATGGAGACCTAAAGGATGGGTGATAGCAGGAAATCAACAGGGAAATTGAAAATGATATTAAGTGTATATACTATTTATACCATTACTATTTACACCATTTAATCTAGACTCAATTCCTTTAGGGTTTTATTCTAGTCCTAACCTACCACCTGAATTAATGTGAGATGAAACATGAAGAAAAACAAAAGTCCCAATCCTGAGACAATTCAATCCCTACTCGGTGGGCCACAAGGCCCAGGGAGAGGAGAAAAAAATGTTGCATGTGGTTTCTATCCTTCCTCGGTGGGGGTGGGGATAGGGATGGGAGGAAGAAATCCCTTATTTGAACCAAACCATCAAGACCCAGCATTTAGCAATGATGTAAGCTCCACTCACATCACTGAATAAGCACTTAGGTATCAGCTCACTTAAAAGTATGTTCAACCACTTAAAAACAGGATGTGGCTTATTCCCCTATTTTAAATAGGTTGTAGTCTATATTATCTGAACTAGTCTATGGCATTAAAAAAAAAAAAAGGCAGAAAGCTTCAGAGCTCATTCTTTACATGTATTCTCTAGCTCCCTAACCCTGATGCCAAAACGAGGCAAGTCTGGGAGGGAGGAAGGTAAGTAATCTCCTTTGCTTATATCCAAAGACACAATACACAATGCTAGGATGCAACAATGAACCAAGGTTAGATGTTTACATAAAGCACTACTTTCAAGGATGACCACTGTCACTGTTATTATGTATCTAACACAGATCCAGACAATGAAAGACAAAACACAGTTCTAAATATTGGGGAAAAAATTAACATCTTGTTGGGGGTGTGGCTGAGCATTATGACTCCAGCCTAGCAAACACTAGGCGCTGGGTTCAAACCCCAGTACCACCAAAAAGATAAAATAAAACAAGAATAATAACGCCTTTTTGTAGGTGACGGGATGATAGACTTCAAAAGGCAAGAGAAATTCATCTCTTTGCCCTATTTTTGTCTTGACTTTGAAGAATGACTTATTAACATACAATTTATAACAATATTTAACTTATAACAATATTTTTCCCTCCAAAAATTCCAGACAATTAGTGTATTTTCCTATGCATGACTTCTATATTTGACCTTTCAGGTATTAAATTTATGACCCAGAAAATGCCAAAAAAAAAAAAAATACATTTCGGCAGAGGTCTTGTTACTAAGGAAACTCAGATAACACCTGTGTTGAACTGTACCCCCAACACAACACTGGAGACCAAAGCCAAGTGGTTTACAAACTGCTGCTACAAGAGAAACACTCAGGAAACAGAATCAGATGATCAGCTTGTAACCACCATACATTACACCCCTAGGCATCACAATTAAATTACGATAGCACACTCTAGATGGGATTTCATTTAAAAAAAAAAAAAAAAAAGGCCAGGTGATTATAATGTAAAACAAAGTCTACCACTGGCTGACTTTAGCCAGGTGACTCATCGTTTTGGCCAGGCTAGACAGAGGAGCTGATTCTTCCCAATAGCTAGCTAGCTCATTCCCTTTTTCTTTAATCTGCCTCTTCTAATTCAGAAGAGAGTGTTTTGCTTTATTTTGCTTCTTATATCTGCATTACTAGCACACTTACCAATTATATTTGGTTTGGAGATGGGTGGGAACTGTTTTAGAAAGTCAATACATTAAAAACAGCTGATATTGAAGTGAGCTGTGCCTCACTCAAGTGACAGAATGCTAGCCTTGAGCAAAAAAGCTAAAGGACAAGGGCCAAGGCTCCAAGTTCCAGCCCTAGTACCAGTACCAAAAACAAACAAATGTCTTCTACTTATCAACTGCAATATATTTTTTTAAGGCACCGGTATTACAGCAGTGAGGAAGGATACCTCTCTGGTCACAATCATGGTGGGAAAGAACAGGACAATAGCATATGATCGAGTATAACAAACAATAGAGCATAAGAAGTTTTTTTTCACCCAAATGCTGAAGAAGGACAAAAGAGCCACTCTTGAGGAACTGATAAAATAAACAAGGGGAGACCCAGCCTAAACAGACTGAGATGTCACTAGGTGATGTCAGATTGCTTGGGGTAGGGATTTTCAGAG
Source organism: Dipodomys spectabilis (assembly GCF_019054845.1). Lineage (NCBI taxonomy): Eukaryota > Metazoa > Chordata > Mammalia > Rodentia > Heteromyidae > Dipodomys > Dipodomys spectabilis. The sequence continues at coordinate 806,496 of NW_024870781.1, forward strand.
TAACAACTACAATTCTCCAAAACAAGACAAACAGGAATGGTGAGCACCCTTGCTGAGAGAACTAAGGCTATGCTGAGAAGCAAGTGATACAAACTCACAGATCACTTTGAGAAGGCGGTATGCAGAGGAATGGAACCTCAGAGACCCAGCCCTGAAGGGCACCAAAGGCAAATGACACAGTAACTTCAATTCTGGTTTGCAAGATGGCCTGTAAGCCACCTGTCTCAACAAACAAACACATCAACCACTACATTTAGTTTCATCAGGGAATGAGGACACAGGCCAACTTCTAGCCCAGACAAGGGGGAGACAGACAGGGGGATGCAGAGGGTCCCAACTTACCAAGCAGAAAAGTCCCTGGGAACCAGTGCTAAGTCCAAAACCTGAAAGACGTTGGCAAATTGCTGGAGGCTCAGTGCAGACAAGCAGAACGATGAAATTTCTGGGGGGCAACGAGGTCATCCCATCTCCACAGTGAGAAACAGAGACAAAAGCCTCACATGCAGGCAGCAGAAGGCAAAAAGAGCCATTTTGAAAATGCTGGGCAATGGCAGGATGGACTATACCTTTAATTAAGGTCTGGTTTCTCTCAAGAGAAACTACTTATCCAAAGTCTAACTCAGAGGTTTTTATCAGAGCCCAATCAAGGAAAATACCCAAATCCTGCCAACTCTAGCATTCCATCCAGAACAGGATCCTGTTACACCCATAGGGAACAGAAGGGAAAAAAGAAAAGATGAAAAACATTTGGGAAGGTCACAGAACAAGGGCACAGATTCACTGGATGACTGAAACTCTTACCAGGCACCAGTGGCTCTCACCTGTACGTGATCCAAGCTACTGAAGTTTGAAGTCAGCTAAAGTTCACCAGTCCCTTTTCAGCCCAAGAGCTGGGTATGGTCTGTCATCCATGCTAGGTAGGGGATGAGATGGGGAAGATGGAAGTGTCAGGCTAGCCCAGACCAAATAAAAAAAAAAAAAATTTAAGCTTTTGAGAGATCCCAGGTCAACATAAAAGGCTGAGTGTGGTGGTAGGCTCCTGTCATCCTACAGCAGCAAGTGTAAATAGGAGGGTCGCAGTTCAGGACTGCCAGGAAAAAAATGAGGCTCTGTCTCAAAACTAACCAGAGTAAAAAGAACTGGGACATGATCAATTCTACAAGTCTCTAGATATTCACTCAGTGAGACCAAAAGAAGATATTCTTAGGAAAGGATTAAAAAAGCTCAATAGCTATGTACATATGATCACATAAAATGATGCTTATCAAAATGAACTTCAAGAAGTGGAAACAAGAGGTTTTTTGTTGTTGTTTTGCTTTTTCTTTGTCCCTGCTTTTGATTTCTGTATCTTTTATGTTGTGTGTAAGTTTATCTGTTTGGGCGAGGATAAGGGGAGAGCACAGAAGGGTCTAACAAAAAGGAAAGCAAACGCAGCAGTGATATTCATCAGACACTATGTTAGGAATGAACAACCCAACTTGGGAGAGGGGTCAGGAGGGAAGAACTGGGAGAAAACCAGGGAAGAGGTGCTCAAAAAGAAACATATACAGTTCCTAACTTACATACTGTAACCCCTCTGTACATCACCTTTACAATAACAATTTTTTTAAGGGCTAGAGGTATGGCTCAAGTGGTAGCACATCTGCCTAGCAGGTACAAAGCCCTGAGCTCAAACACCGGTCCCATAAAAGAAAGACTAAAACTTAATCATTCAACCTAGAAGGCCCTCCTTGCACTAATATCAGCTTCCACGTCCCTAAAAACCTGAATAACACAGCTTCTTTAGCCCAGCGCAAGGAACTGAAGCTGCTGGACACAAATCTAGCTTTCAACAATTATGAGGCATACTGTAAGACAAAAAGTACTACATGACTACATCAGAGACTCAGAGACAGCAAAGATGCTGGAATGATTGAATCAGGAAATTACAACTATGACTTGGCACCAGGTGCAAAAGATTTGCCAGCTGGTTCCTCAGTTAGAATTGTCTCTGGCTTGAATAGCCTAACAGTATTAAGTTTTCACCTAAGATAACTACATAGAAAAAAATGACAGCCTTGTGTCTAGGATCAAAATAGCCGAGAAGTGAGCTTCCTGGTCTGTTTACCACACATATTCTGTTTACTACACATATTCAGCCAAAATCTCCAGCATGAGTGCTTAGAAATCTAGACCTGGGCCTGGTGCTGGTGGTTCACACCTGTATTCCTAGCTATTCAGGAAGCTGAGATCTGAGGATTGAGGTTCAAAGCCATCCTGGAAAGGCAAGTCTGTGGGATTCTTATCTCTAATTAACCACCAGAAAACTGGAAGTGGAGCTGTGGCTCAAAGTGGTAGAGCTCTAGCCTTGAGCAGAAAAGCACCCAATGGCAAACCAATGGCAAAAAAAAAAATCTAGACTTGGTGAAACACTGGTTCTCTCATAATGAGCAGTCTGAGGGGGAAATGGCTTTTTTTTAAAGAAGGCAAAAAACAAAAACCCCAGAGACACAATTTCTAACTCTTATTTAGTGGGGAGAGGGTTGGTCATAGGGTTTGAACTCAGTGCCTGGGCACTGTCTCTGAGCCAGTACTCTATCACTTTCAGCCACTGCTCCTCTTCCATTTTCCTAGGTTAACTGGAGATAAGAGCCACATGGGCTTTCCTGCTTGGGCTGGTTTTGAACCATGATCCTCAGATCTCGGCCTCCTGAGCAACTAGGACTACAGGTGTGACCCACCAGCACCTGGCTAGTTCCGAACTCTTTATACAGAACTAAGAACCTAATTAGAAATTTTTGCTGTTTCCCCTAACAAGTTGTGTTGCAGATGGTTCTTCTCAGGCTCTCTGATTTGGGCAGGCCAGAGGAAGATTCGAGGCACCATAGGATAGGTGCTGGGCTTTTCTTCTCAAGTTCTCCTGTTCATAGCCTCTACACAGCACCACAGAAGCAGCACTCTGTATACTGGCCTACCCCAGCATAGGTTCACAGACTGCACAGCATTACTAGCTTCATCTGCTCACATTCATCCCATAGCAGCACCTCCATACTCTATCCTCAGGCTGTCATACTCCATCCTCCAGGGGAGCCAGTTTATACCCCCCATTGGGCAATAATGGCATTTGACCAAAACTATGGCTCTATAAGGCCACATATGCACACCTAGTCTCAAGGTTACATGCAGAGTTACCTATGGTAGCACACCCATACCTAGTTGTACATGGATATGCTGAACCAGTTGTGAATCCCAGTCCTTGGGAAGTTCAAGACCAAAGCCTCAGAAGTTTATGATGAGAAAGTCTGACTCCATTTATTCTTCACAAGTACATTAAGCATGCAAACATCTTCAAAATACTGTGCTAGTGAACACTTATTGGCTTATATATCACTGAAGCTTAAAAAAATACAAGTATCTCTGGGTGTCAGTGAGCCATGCCTGTAACCCTAGCTACTTAGGAGGCTGAAGACAGGAAGATCATGACTTGAGGCCACCTCAGGTATACAGACAAGATCCTATCTCAACCAATAACTGTCATCCAGTCTATACAGGAAGCCGAGATTGGAAGGATCAATGTTCCAGGCAGGAGAGGAAAAAAAACATATATCAAACTCTTATCTCAGTGCAAAGGAGTGGGCAAGATAGTCCATGCCAATCATCCTGCCTATGATGGGAAACATAATACAGGCAGACTTCTATCCAAGCACATACAAGGGAATGGAGACTAGAGTCTTACTGACTTTTCCTGCCTGGGCTGAATTGAACCATGATCCTTAGACCTCAGACTACAAAGTAGCTAGGATTACAGGCAGGAATCACCAGTACCTGGCTTAGATTTTCTTTTTAAATAGAGTGATAAGTCACCAACAGGATAGAGATGGTATCTATAATATCCTCATGTAATCACAGAAGATATGCCTTCAAAATACTTGCTATTTGATTTCATTATGTAGGTAATTCTTAGTAACATCAACTCTACATTAGGAACAAAAAAAAGTCTACAATTACATACCTTCTAATTGTTATACCTAATAATCCACTTTATCCAATTCATCATCAGAGGTAGAGTGCAGCACCACTCAGAAAATCTATAGACAAAGGCCAGGTGTTGGTGGCTCTTGCCTATAAGCTACTCAGGAGGTTGAGATCTGAGGATTGTGGTTCAAAGCCAGCCCAAGCAGGAAAGTCTGTGAGACTCTTATCTCCAACTAACCAACAAAAAAACTAAGTGGAGCTGTGGCTCAAACTGGTAGAGCACTAGCCTTGAGCAAAAAAGCCAGGGATGGCTCCCATGCCCTGAGTTGAAGCCCCACAATCAACAAAAGAGAAAATCTACAGAGAAGCCACAATCCTCCAACTTTTCCACAGGATCTTCCTTCCCTGTGCCATAAATACCAACTGAAAGCAAATACTAATACAGAGAACTTCTGTTGAAAAATTATGAGTCATTGCAAAGACATTGTGAAAATCAGAATGAAGATACCCTCTTCCCCTTTCCCCACAGAGATATCCTCATCTTAATCCCTGGCACCTCTGCCTAGGTTTCCTTAGGTGACTTAGGAACTTTATACAGTACGTTTAAGCTGAGATGGGCAGATAATCTTGTATTATCCCGTGGGCCCAGCCAATAGAATACAAATACTTTAAGAAATGGGGGTGCTGCAATAAACATAGTTGTGCTGGTAGCTTTAGTATGGCCTTATTTGTGATCATTTGGGTAAATGCCCAAAAGTAGGATTGCTGGGTCATAGGGGAGCTCTATGTGGAGTCTTTTGAGGAGCCTCCATACTGCTTTCCAAAGTGGTTGAACAAGTTTACACTCCCACCAACTAGGCAATAGGGTTCCCTTCTGGCCACATCCCCTCCAGCATCTGTTGGTATTAGAGCTCTTGATTATAGCCATTCTAACACAACTATGTTTATTGCAGCATTATTTACCATAGCTAAGATATGGAACCAGCCCAGATGCCCCTCAGTAGATGAATGGATCAAGAAAATGTGACGTGTGTGTGTGTGTGTGTGTGTGTATACACACATATATATGTTTATGCATATACATATATACATATATATATGTATACACACACACAATGCCTCCATCAGAAAGAATAACATCGCCCCATTTGTTAGGAAATGGAAAGACTTGGAAAAACTTATATTAAGTGAAAAGCCAGGCCCAAAGAAACAAAAGTCCCATGGTTCCCTTTATTTGCAATAACTAGTATATGTCTGAGATAAGCAGAAAAGGTCAAAAGCTATGTACATATGACACGATGATGTTAAGTGAAATGAACTCCAAGATAGGGACACAAGTGGTTTTTTCTTTCTTGCTATTGTTTCTAATGTATTTATAATGTACCATGTGATTTTTTTTTTGCTTCTTTGTATGTTCCTCCCCCAAGGTATAACCCCTGTTTTCACTGTATTTGATTCCAGTTCCCTGCATCTTGTATATACACTTCTCTAATTTGGGGAGGGAAGGGAAAAAAATAAAATGCTTAGATAGGGTTACAGGTTGACCCATTGTAACAATGAGATGTACAAGACACTATGTTGAAAAACAAGCTTTACAATTTAGGCAAGAGGGGAGGAGGGGGAAGCGTAGTTGTGGAGGTGGAAGGGAAGGGATGGTAGGGGAAAAACAAAAGAGGAAGCAACAATGCTTGGTAGGAAATGTACTCAAATGCTGCTCATGTAACTGTAACCCCTCTGTACAGTATTTTTACAATAAAAAAATAAGTATTTTTTAAAAAAAGAAAGAAATGGGGGTGGAGGGGACCCAGGAGAATGAGAAAAGGAATATGACAGCCAAAATGGAGGTGAGAATCTAAGAGAGATTTTGAAGACAATGTGCTACGGAATTTGAATGTGAAGAAAGGAGCCACTAGCCAAGGGCTGCAGGTGGCATCTAGGAGCTAGAAAGGTCATGGAGATGGATTCTCCCCCTAGAGCTTCCGGATGACACCCAGCCCCACTGGTACCTTGATCTCAACCCAGTGAGACCCATTAGAACTTCTGTAAGAGAACAAGCCTGGCTGTCTTACGATGTGAGGTTGGTGGTGATTTTTCACAGCAGCCACCAGAAACACCAATGTGCTTAAAGGTGGCCAGGCTAGAGAGCCAATGAAGGAAGTAGAACCAGCCCTCCCTTCACAGATGCTGATGAAGCTGAAGGAAATAGACATTGATTAATGAATGTAAGCTTCTCATACCCTCACATATCTCTATGAACAGTAGATGTGGGTGTGGTTCAACTTAACCTTACCACTACAAAGAAGTGGCCAAGTTCTTCACCCCTCTCCATTGGTGTGGGGTAGGGGGTGTGTGGGGGGGGAGGGGTGTTCTTTAACCTGTAATGGTGATGGTTAGTGCCGTCGTTGAGTCATTACATTATTATATTGTCCTTCCTTCAGTCCTGGGAAAACCAGGCCCAAGGGTGCATGCCTATAGTTCCAGCTCCTAGGAGGCTGAAGCAAGAGGATAGCTTGAGTACAGGGAACTCAAGACTAGCCAGAGTAACAGAATAAGGCCATCTCAAGAAAAGGGGAGGGAACTAGAGTCATATAGATCAGTGGTATAACATTTGTGAACATGAGATCCTGGGTTCTATCCCCAGCACTAAATTCAAATATCTACATATATATCTTATACACACATTATATATATACACACACATTATAAGTAGAGATATATACATATATAGATACCTGAACTATCAGGTAATGTATTTAGTTGCATGCACTGGGAAATTTGGACTTCTTGAGAAGAAACCATCTGGGCTCATTAACAACCCTATGCCACCAACTGCTTTGACCAGTTAATAGGGAGAAGCATAAACTAATCACTGGGAAACCCAAAGTCTGCACGCCTCTCGGATGGACCACATAGATATGATAGAGTTCAATAAATACGTGATGACCAAAAAGGGGTCTTTAGTGTTTCCTTCTCCTTATCATTTCATTTATGTTTGGAGACTTCAAGGGAAGTAACTCACTAAAAATGATATTACTGGCAGGCTCGATGGCTCACACTTGTCATTCTAGTTACTCAAGAGGCAGAGATCAAAAGGATCAAATTTTGAGACCATCCCAGGGGAAAAGTTAGTGATAGCTCAGTCTCAATCAACAATCTGGATGTGGTGGCACAAGGTAAAAAGGTTGGCTCCAGGTAAAAACATGGAGCCCTATCTGAAAAATAACTAGAGCACAAAAAGGATGGACGTGTGACTGGAGTGGTAGAGAGCCTGCCTAGCAAGCACAAGGCCCTGAAAAACCCCAATAATCACCAACTTGGGTACAATAATGGCCCATCAAATAATTATGGCCAGTCCCCTGATTATCGGCATCATGCCACAAATCTATGTTTTAGCAGCAAAAAGGGAAAAGAAACAAGAATTGGACCTGAAATTCAAGACACCTCTGTGTGTTTGTGGTGTGGGGAAAAGAAACAAGAATTGGACCCGAAATTCAAGACACCTCTGTGTGTTTGTGGTGTGGTGTGCCAGGACTTAGGGTCTGGGCAGTCCCTTAGCTTTTTGTGTCTCAAGGCTGGTGCTTTACTGCTTGAGCTGCACCTCCCTTTCTGGCTTTGTTTGGCGGTAAATTGGGAAGCGTCTTATGGACTTTCCTGCCCTGTCTGACTTCTAATTGTGATCTTCAGATCTCAGCCTTCTGAGTAGCTAGGATTATAGGCATGAGACACTGGCACCTAGCCTGGACTTCATCCATAGCAGAAACTGATGGATTTCAACCTAACCTGGTGGGTCTATGGATTTCTGATGTTACTTGAAGTTGCAGATTATTTTAAAATAATTCATTGAGGCTGGGAAGGTGGCTCAGTGGTAGAGTGCTTGCCTCACATGCATGAAGCTCTGGGTTCGATTCCTCAGCACCACATAAGGCAGAAAAAGCTAGAAGTGGCGCTGTGGCTCAAGTGGTAGAGCACTAGCCTTGAGCTAAAGAGCTGAGGGACGGCGCCCAGGCCCAGAGTTCAGGCCCCCGATCAATTAAATACATACATACATACATACATAGAAGAGATCATTGTTCACTTGTCTCCTCCAGAGAGATACAGCCATGATCTCAAATATGGAAGATGGATGTTATTTCAGACTCTTTGTCACACAAAGCTTTTCCACACAAAGTGCTTTATCTGCCTGAGCTGAACATACAGAGCCAGCTCTCATCCCATTGGTTTGTCCAGGAAAGCGAGGAAGACACATGGACACAGCCTGGATTTTGCCTGGGCCTTCAAGGCCTTGGAAAGACTCTCCCCTGCTGTGCACTTGCTGGCAGGGCAGTGCTGTTTCCTCACCATTTCTAAAGCCAGGTCCTTCACTCAACAGCTGTGTTTGTTTACAATGAATACAAGGCCCATTCGCTTGATCCAGCAGAGTTATTCTTTTGGCATTTCCCCTCCAGACTACACAATATATTAGTCCTTGCAGCCCAGTTATAACTAAACATCGGTCGGAGCCAACAGGGTGGTAGACAGAAGATAACTATGGACAGAAATCCTGTATTGTTTACTCCAAATGCTATAGACAGACTTTTTTTTCCCCTTGTAGTAAGGCCAAGGGCCACACCTGCATTCACCATCTGCACCTGATACTTGTTTACAATGGAGAGACAATGTACCCACTTCTCAGACCCAAGGGGATGGTCCAGTAAATAGCTCTGTGCAGGCCATCAAGAGTCCTGCCCAGACATGACAGGGCAAGCTTGGATGTCAATGATCACAAACCACTCTCCTATAAATGGCCCATTGTTCCTTTTGGAATTAGCTTTTTGAATGAGAATAACCAGAGCTTCCCTTTTTCTAAAGTAGTGTTTAAAAAGAGAGTATGGTGGCTTATACCTGTAGTGGTAACAGCTCAGGAGGCTGAGATGTAAGAACCATGATTCAAAGTCAGCCAATTCACCACTGTAAAGCTGGAAGTAGAGCTATGGGTCAAGTAGTAGAATGGCAGCCTTAAGAAAAAAAAAAAGCTACAGGACAGTACCCAGACCCCTACCTTCAACACCTAGTACCACATAAAACAAACAAGAAAACCAGAGAGGATAATAGGCTAGGGTAGATTAGAAAATAAAGGTGTTTCAATGGAGTGTTTCTGTTTTAGAAAAATACTTATACTTTTGTTTTTGGTATCATTTTCTTCCCACAAGATTGCCTTCTCTACAATGTTTTAAAAATAAAAATCAGGGGCTGGGAAGTGGTAGAGTGCATGCCTTGCATGCATGAGGACTTGGGTTCAATTCCTCAGCACCACATAAGTAGAAAAAGCCAGAAGTGGCGCTATGACTCAAGTGGTAGAGCACTAGCCTTGAGCTGAAGAGCTGAGGGACAGCGCCCAGACCCAGAGTTCAGGCCCCACAACCAACATAAATAAATAAATATCATAAACCGGACACCACTGGCTCATGCCTATAATTCTACTTAGGAGGTTGAGATCTAAAGATCTTGGTTCCAAGCCAGTGCAGGCAGAAAAGTCCATGAGACTCTTAGCTAGAAGTGAAGCTGTGGCTCAAGTGATAGAGCACAAGGCTTGAGTGAAAAAGTTAAGGAGCAGCACCCAGGCCCTGAGTGCAAGCCCTAGTACCAGCATAAAATAAATACATATAGTAAGAGAATTATTATTCTCTGTTAAAATACAGGGCTTTAGCATGGCTCTAAAAAAATAGAAATATGAACAATCCTCTCATTTGCCTTATACTTTCATTTTTGTCCAGTCTCTTTTATATTACTCCTCCCCTGGGGGGCTGGCTGCAAGCCATGGAGGCTGAAAACATTGGAGAGCTTTCCCCTAGTTCTAAGCTCATTTAAGGGATGCAGGCTTTGCACCTCAAAACACAGGCTCCTACAGGCTAACCTATTCACAAAAGGTTGGCAGACTCCTCATGAGTGTCTACAGAAGGAGGGATGTACATAAGTTGAGGGGTCCCGTAGAAAGAAGAGTGGGCTGAACAGCACTATCATACTGACTGGGCAGAAAAGGGTTCCCAGTGTGCCGTCATTGTGAAAGCGACTTCAGCTGGCTGCACATCTGGGTCTCCAGGCACTCCACCACAAGCTAGCTATTGAAGTCCAGCCATCATCCCCGTCTTTATTCCCTGAAGTAGAAATGTGAGAATATCCATGTGTCCATATTCCATAGGCTTGGCTATCTCCTATCTCCTATAATGACCAGAAATGTGTTCAGTTTTGGATTTTTCCCAATTTCACAACATTTGCACACAGATGAGAGATCCTGTGAAGGGGGACCCACGGCTAACCACGAAGTACACCAACACGTCATGCACTCCCTACATATTTAGATGAAGTTAACACTGAACAAAAATGTTCAGTACATTCTGTCACAGGAGGCCAGGTGAGGAATTTTCTTGTGTGGTCATGTCGATGCTCAAACCCTTTCGAAAGAGTTTAGACTTCTGATTTTCTGATTAGGGATATTCAACCTGCACCATTACTGGAAAGACTAGCGTCCACACATGGAATTAGATGATTAAGTCAGACTCTGAGCATGGTAACAGGCACAATCATATTTGAAGCTGGAGAAGAAAATTTGTAAGCTATGAAATAAGATTAACTCTTTGTTACTTTCTTTCTTTTCTTGGTCGGTCATGAGGCTTGAACTTAGGGCCTAAGAACTGCCTCTGTGCATTTCTGCTCAAAGCTAGCACTCTACCACTTTGAACCACAGCACCACTTCCAGCTTCCTGGTGGTTAAATGGAGATACCAGTCTCATGGAGTTTCTAACCTGGGCTGGTTTCAAAGTGCAATCTTCAGATCTCAGCCTCCTGAGTAGCTAAGATTATAGATGTAAGTTTCATTTCTATAGGACTTTTTTTTTATTATGTATTTCTTATCAACACAGGTACATCATAAATGCCAAGAGAAAAGGCTGACATAGACACAGAAGGCCCTACCAGTAGCAGGTGCCCACATCACTGTGGGAGAGAATTCATTCTTAATGCAAAGTTCAAGGGTTTACCCAGGAAGTCATTGACTGAGCCTGGAAATATCTTTTTTTTTGGGGGGGGGACCCACAAAAAAGACAAAGAAACTTTAACACATGGCTGGCCAATCTCACCATAATCAAGGTAAGACTTCTTCCTTATGACAAATGCCAGCTGAGCAAGTCACAGCCTTGTCCTCAAGGTAGTTACTCGCTGGGGGCAGTGACAAGTTAACAAATGACAACTGGATGATCAGGGAATATAAATGAGGTGCTAAGAAGACAGGAAAGAAAGCCTGGGCCAACTATGAAGATATCAAGAAGTCTTCATGAAAGAACTAGCATTTGAGGTTGTCTTAAAGGGTAGCAAAGAGACAACATACTAAAGCCAGGGCTGAGAAAGCACGACATGGTTACAGACATGCAATACTCTCAGCTTCTCCAATTCAGAGTTTTTGTCACTGTTTTCTTCGCTGACCCATCCCATCTGTCTATCCCTGATGGCGCCACGAAACAAACAACAACCACAGCTGGATTTTTTTTTTCTATGCTACTAATTGATCACACTGAGTCGGTGACAGAATATCACTTGTCCTTCTTAATCTTACAAAAAGAGAAATACACTTGGAATTCTATGCTAAAATAATATACTATGCTCTCTCTGTCTACCACCCAATTATATTATGTTGGAACAGTTGAGTGGAAAACTTACTATCATGGCTGGCCAAGTGCTGAAGGGCATAATGTTTTGATTGTCAAACAGGTTGGTTGTACATGATGCAAATAGATGACTTAAGAAGTGATTTCACAAACATTTTGGTAACAGCAATCTGACTCATAAACTCCAACATAGTCTCATAAAACAGCTGTGTGTATAAGGAATCCAAAGATAGTCTTGGAGAAATGTTTCAGAGAAAAGCACAAAATAAGAGAAGAAAGTTGGAAACTTGAAAATGGGTATTGTTTCATGTTGTGACTTTAAATATTTTATAGAATGGGAGGACCCAATGGGGTTGCTCCTCTGATCTGGCGGAGTTGTTGATCCAGGATGGAAAAAAAAACAAAACTAAGATAGGTACAGACTTATACTTTACAAAACTAACTGAAGACTTACTTCCCATTAATTACAGCACTGGGCAAAGAAAATTCACTTGGGAGACCCTACAAAACAGAAACATTTCTTTCATAGAGAACTTGTTGATGCACTCAAGATTTTGACTTCTGTTTTGTTTGCCAGGCCCCCACTTTTACTTGTGATGTCCCTGTGGTCCCAGAGAGTTCAATGCCTTGTCCACAGTTACCCAAGAGCAACATTAAGGTGGGAAATGGTGCTCTTCACTCTACTCTGACCCATTCATCCACATGCCAAGTAAACTATAATTCTGCATTTTCTGTTTCAACTTCACAAATTTACCATGCCAGCTCAAAAATAAAACAAAAAAAATTCTTGCTTCTCAAGTGTAATCATGGTGCTGGGCAGAGTGGCACATACCTATAATCCCAGCTACCTGAGAAGTGGAGAAAGGATCAGGTTCAAGGCTGGCCTGGGGCAAAAGTGTGAGAGTCTATCAAAAGTGAGCTAAAGCAAATAGGCATTGTATGGGGCTCAAGTGGTAGAGCACATTTTTGGCAAGTATAAGAGATATTGGTCAATCATTAGTACTATGGAAAGGCAAAAAAAAAAAAAAAACTAAAAATTAAGAAATCAATAGGCTTTTACATTTTCCTGCTTTTTTAAAAATTAAATTTCACTTTACTCTAGCTTTTGAACTCTGATTTGTGCTGGGCCTGGTGGGTGCTCACCTGTGACCTCACCTCCCCCAGAGACTGAGGCCGGAGGACCATCTGGGGCCTGGGAGACTGGGCAACACATTTATACCCTGGTGAGACAAAGAACAAGAGCGAACCAATACAACAGTGATACTCACAAGACAGTATGTTGGAAATGAACTGTACAACTTGGGAGCAGGAGAACTGGGGGGAAGGGAATGTGGGAGAAAAATGAGGGAGGGGGTAACAAGTTCGACAACAAATGCACTCACTACCTTACATATGCAACTATAACCCCTCTATGCATCACCTTGACAATACGATTAAATTTTTAAAAAAAGAAAGAAACTTGCTGGGCTGGAGACGTAGCTCAATGGTAGTACTTGCCTAAAATGAAGCCCTGGGTGCTACTTCCAACACGACAAACAATAAAGTAAAATAAAGTAAAGGTGATTTGTTTGGTCTCATAAGTCTCCATTATTGAAAGCTCAAAGCAAGTTCCAGGCAAGAGTTTAGTACAGATGGGTCTCAAAGAGCATGTGACTTACCCATGAGGAGACTGGGATCTAGAAATGTTAGTGGCTCCAGCAGGTGGTAAAATAAGACTAGACCCACTGTGCGAGGGATCTGGGCATGCTAGAGGTGACTGGGGATTTTCAAGGAAAATTACTTGAGTACTAACAGGCCATAGCATCATTTTCTTTTCTTTTCTTTTCTTTTTTTTTGGGGGGGGGATATGGTCATGGGGCCTGAACTCTGGTCCTGGGCACTGTCCCTCAGCTCTTCAGCTCAAGGCTAGCACTCTACCACTTGAGCCACAGCACCACTTCCGGCTTTTTTCTTTTTGCTTATGTGGTACTGAGGAATCGAACCCGGGGCCTCAGGCATGCAAGGCAAGCGCTCTACCACTGAGCCACCTTCCCAGCTCCTATCATTTGCTTTTCTCCTTCTTCTCCTTCTTCTCCTTCTTCTTCTTCTCCTTCTTCTTCTTCTCCTTCTCCTTCTTCTCCTTCTTCTTCTTCCTCCTCCTCCTCCTCCTCCACCTCCTCCTCCTCCTTCTCCTCCTCCTCCTCTTCCTCCTCTTCTTCCTCCTCCTCCTCCTCCTCTTCCTCCTCTTCATTTTTTACCCCCCACACCCTCACAGGTCCCCTCTGTGTGGAGCCACCCAGGGAATCATGGGGTAGAATTCATACTTAGAGGTATTATTTTGTGCTAGAGACACAGATAAGAATGATGGCAGCCAGGCACTGGTGGCTCACACCTTTAATCCTAGCTACTGAGGAGGCTGAGATCTGAGCATTGGGGTTCAAAGGCAGAAAAGTCCCCATGGCATGCTTATCTCTAATTAACCACTCCAAAACCAGAAGTAGTGCTGTGGCTCAAAGAACACAAAGAGGCTCAAGGACAGCATCCATGTCCTGAGTTCAAGCCCACAACTGCCAAAAAAAAAAAACTGATGGCATCACTATAGTGTTAAGTACAAGGGAACAGGAGAAAAGAGAACACCTCTGGAGTCATTGAATTTTAAGTCCCCAAACCAGTAGCCAGAAAGATCCTTTATAGCAGCCTTCGTCATTGCACCATTTAGCCAATTCCATGGCTAGCCTGGGCCTGGCACTGGGCTTAACACTGAAGGGACAAACAGGACTAAGATAGCTCCCACCCTTTGGGGTCCTGTGTCCTTGAGAAGCTCAGAAGAACTTAATCTCACCCCTGACCTTCCTGCCCATGCAGCCTCTTCTCAAATCCCCCATGCGTCTGTGGACAAGGTGAGCACCCTGAGAAGGGGACCCTGGCTCCACCCCATGCATCTGAGCATGTGGAAGGCAGGGAGAGAGAAGAGGAGGGGCGTCTGTGGCCAGACCATAGCAAAGTTATGGTGGCAATATAGTTAGGCACAGGGCCTCAGTTCTCCTAAGTGTCAGATTGGACTGACACTTAGGACACCTCCTATTGACTGATGCTTTTAAGATATCTCAAAGCCGCCACCACTACAACTACACAAAAGCAACCCTAAGTACTCAGGAGGCTGAGATCTGAGAATCAAGTATCAAAGCCAGCCAGGCAGTGAAGTCCGTAAGACTCTTCCTTCAATTAAGCACCAAAAAGCAAGACGTGAAAGTGTGGTTCAAGGGGTAGAGCCCTAGCCTTGATTAAAATTAAAAAAAAAAAAAAAAGTAAGGAAAAGTGCCCAGGTCAAGTTCAAGTTCCAGTACACAATCTAACCGAGGTCACAAAATACATCATGGTGCTGTAAGGAAGAGGAGTTTGGGTTCCAGAGCATACTTATCAGTATGGTGCTTTCCCAAAACAGTGATCTAGTCAGGTCTTGCAAGAACTTGAGAGCCAGGTGGTCACTTAACTCAGTGTGCCAGGTACTCAACCTGCATTCACATTCTCAAGGTGTTCCCCAAAACGCAAGACCAGCACAGATGATCATCTTTTCAGAAAGAAGCTGAGCTGCCACTGGAAGGAAAGCCATGGAATTCTTGGGAGAATGGTATCTTTTTGGTTGGTGCTCTCCCCTGCACAATGGCATCCTTCTCCACCAGTAAGACTAATTTGTCATCATTCTGTTTCTTGTCTCCAGAGCTTTGATATAGAAGAGGAGTCATTGCTAGGGAGGCATCACAAAGGAAACCTGTGAAGATAACTCAAGTCAGGATTCTCAAATATGTGAGCTTTCAGAGAGTGTGCACAGCAGCAGGGTTAGGGAGTGGAGACTGGCAGCTATGACTAAGGGTCATGAAGAGGAAGGAGAGGAATGTTAGAAGGAATATCCTCCCTCCTCTGAAGCACAGGGGTATCTAAGGGACCTAACAAGAAACAGACACTCCTAGTGGAGGAAGATGACGCCGGGGTCATTGTGTAACTATAAAAAGAACACTGCTGACTTGCTGGGCAGGGTGTGGAGAGAAAGAGCTGGAAATGAAGCTGGTATTGTTTCAGCACAAGGAATCTCCTTACCACTAAGTACTGATGGCATATACCTGTAATAATAGCTACTCGGGAGGCTGAGAAATGGTGGAGTTGTGGTCCAAGTAGCAGGGCACCAACCTTGAGCAAAAAAAAAAAAGCTAAGGGACAGAACTCCAGGCCCTGAGTTCAAGCCTCTGAACCAGCACACAATTATTTTAAATAAAAAGGAGGCTGAGATCTGAAGATCATTTGTTGAAGCCAGCTTAAGCAAACAAATTGGAGAGATTCTTATCTCCAATTAACCAACAAAGAGCCAGAAGTGAAGCTATGGTCCAAATGGTAGAGTGCCAGCCTTGAATTAACACACCAAGTATGAGTGTGAGGCCCAGAGTTCAAGCTCCAGTATTGGTGCACGCCCACACACATATACACACACACACACACACACACACACACACACACACACACACACACACACACACACACACACACACACACTATCTCTTATCAAAAATACATTGGGACTCACAGTTGCCCTATGTAACTAAGTTGAATCCTGTGCTCCACAGATCTTCAGAATGTGAGGTAATATTGAAAAAAGGTTTTTGTAGATGTAATTTTTAACATGGAGTCATATAGGAGTATGATGGACCCTTTATCCAATCTGACTAATGTACTCATAAGAGGAGAGGTAACAGAAATAGGACCACAGAATGTCATAGAGGACATAGGCAGAGACTGGAACAATGCTTCTACAAGCCAAGGAATGCCCCAAACACCAGAAGCTAAGAGATTCTTCCTTCAGAAACAGCATAGCCTGCCCACACCTTGAGTCAGACTTCTGATCACCAAAACTAAGAGATTAAAATTTTTGCTGTGTTTAAAAGCCCAGTTCTTAGTATTTCATTATGACAGCCATAGGAAGTAACACACTGCACAATGCCACTCTACTTATCTATATCTAGCTAGCTAGCTACGTTTAGACAAAGCCTCCCTATGTAGCTCATCCTGGCTTCAAACTCATAATCCTCCTGCTACAGACTCCTGAGTACTGGGATTAAAGGCATGTTCCAGTGCAATCAGCCATACTGTGCATTTTTACAAATACTGTTTGACGTTTTTATTTTCTACAATAGAACTTCGACCTCAGCTCATAAAAAGTAACTGTTGTAGAAGTGCTCTACCACCCTACCTCACTAGAAAAATGATAAAGCTTAAGACATTTAAAAATACACAACAGGGGGCAAGGAAGGTGGCTCAGTGGTAGAGCGCTTGCCTTGCATGCATGAGGCCCTGGGTTCAATTCCTCAGCACCACATAAGCAGAAAAAGCCAGCAAGTGGCTCTGTGGCTCAAGTGGTAGAGTGCTAGGGTTGAGCTGAAGAGCTGAGGGACAGCACCCAGGCCCAGAGTTCAGGCCCCATGACCAGAAAAAAAAAAAAAAAAACAGGGGAGGGGAGGGAAAGCTGGGAACGAGCAAGAGAGGGAGGGACATTGTCCGAAAAGAAATGTATTCTTTACCTGACTATGTAACTGTAACCCCTCTGTATATCACCTTCATTAAAACAATTTTCAAAAAAAAGCTTTAAAAATACACAACAGATATGGCAAGAGGAATGATATAAGTAGACAAAATGCAAAAGTCCTTTTCTTATCCTTGGGTAAAGCACTTTTCTAGCACATACACAGCTCAGTTCCAGTCCCAAATCTGGGGGGAAAACATACAAAAAGACTTGTATTTTAAATTTCTTGAAAACATAACTGACTACATAAAGAGCAAAATAACAAGGCAGTAGGGTCTTCTACCATATGTAATGCATGTGGAAATAAAATAAAATATAAATAATAGGAATAACATATGTAAAAATAAAATACTAGTAGTACATACAACAGGGACACCAAAGTATACACTATTGGGAAGTCTTTGTATTATATATGAATCAGAAAAACACCTATAAGCACACTAAGTAAGTAGAAATACTGATACTAAAACTTTGAGAAACTATTGAGAAAAATAAAACACAAAGGTATGGATCAGTGAAGATAAAATACATAAAGCCAAAAATACAAAATAAGCTGGGTACTGGTGTCTCATGCCTGTAATTCAAGCTACTCAGAAGGCTGAGATCTAGAAGACTGAAGTTTGAAGCCAGCCCAGTGAGAAAAGCCCACAGGATTCTATCTCCAATTAACCAGTTAAATGCCTATCTGGGGGCATGGCTCAAGAAGTAGAACACAAGCCAAGAGCAAGCAAGGCAAGTGAGCTCAAGGCCCTGAATTCAAACCCCAGTACTAACACACACAATCACAAAAATTAATCTAAACCCTCCTCCCCTTTATTTTTTTTGAATCAATACATGTTAAAGTAATGAAAAAAAATAATCTAAAAGAAGACACAGGAAAAAAGAAGCAAAAAACCAACGGGATAAATAGAAAACAAAGAGCACAATGGTTTATTTCTAACCCAGCCACAACAATAATCACATTCAATATAAATGTTCTAAACATTCTAATTAAAAGGCAGATGCTACTAGATTGCTTGAACAAGCAAGAGTTAACTATATACTAGCTATAAGAAACCAACAACATACATACGTTAAAAGTAAATGTTTAGAAAACTAGATCATACACATACTACTCGAAAGAAAGCTGGAGGGCTCAATGGCAAAGCACTGTCCAACAACTGCAACATCCTAGTCTCAATCCCCAGTATCAAAAAGAAAAAAAAAAAAAAAAAAGAAAGAAAATACAGTAAAAAAAAGAAAACTGGAATGGAATACTAATTTCAGGTAGAGACAGCTTCAGAACAAATGCTATTAGCAAGCACTGAGGGACAATTCATAATGTTTCCTAAGTCCAGTTTTATCAAGAAACATAACTATCCTAATTGTGTCTTTTTGTTAATAAAGCTTCAAAACACACAAAGGAAAGAAGAAATGATTAAACTGAAATGAAAAGGAGACACACCCATTAACTATAGTTGGAGACTATAGTGAGAAAAGTGAGAAAACAAGGACCCAGAAAACCTACAAGGTTATGAAACTTCAACTAGCTTGACCTACTTGTCATTCATTACATTCTCCACCACTGACAACAGTATATATTTTGGGGGTTTGTGTGCATGTGTTGCTTTAGTTTTGTGTGGGGGTCATTTGGGGGCAGTACTGGAGCCTTGTGCTTGCCAGGCAGAGGTGCCTTACTGCTTGAGCCACCCACCCAGTCCTTTTCTTTCTTTCATTTTTTTTAGGAAGGTAGCCTCAGACTATGATCCTTGTACCTATGGATCATAGATGCATGCCACCACACCTGGTTCATTGGTTGAGGGGGCTGGGGACGGGGGATCTTACTGACCTTGAACCAAGCTGAGCTCAAATCAAAACCCTCTAGATAGGGTTGACTCAAGTAGTGCCTAGTAGACCTAAGGCTCTAAGTTCAAATCTGTAGTACCTCCCTACCACCTCTCACCAAAAAATAAAATAAAATAAAAACTGAAATCCTCTGGAATCAAGATTCTCCCAATCTCTACCTTTCAAGTAGCCAGGATTACAGTTATGCCATTACAACTTGTATATTATTTTTAAGTGCCTGGGTAACATCCAAAACAAACGATACCATAGCCTCCAAATAAAACTCAAACTTAAAATGGTTGAAATCATACCACGGCATTCTCCAATTACAGTGAAATTACATGTCAAACATGTCAAACATGTCCAATTTAAGTAGCATATTTCTAAATAATCTACAGATCAATAAATATGAAATCACATGGGACATTTCAAAAATAGTTTGAACCAAATGCAAACAGAAAGCACAACATATCAAAAAGATTAGTGGTTAAAGGAAAATTCGCAGCATTTGGCATTCCCATAGAAAAGAAGAAAAGCTCAAGGAGAAAAGTCATGTGAGTGCTTAAAATTTTGGCATTAGGAAAACTGAGCAAAGTCTCAATGCCACTGGAAGGAGGATTTCTCTCTCCTCTCCCTTCTCGCTCCTAAACACTTCCAACTGTATAATAGCAGCATTTCTGAAAACAGGAGAGCCCTCACTGTCACCTCTGCACAAATGGAAGGCTGTGAACTAGATCAGTATTCTTTAGACCTGAAATGCCTATGAACCACTTAGAGATCTTCTAAAAATGCTGGTTCAAAATGGAGAGGTACAAGGCTGGGCTGAGATGCTGCATTTCTAACACACTTCCTAGTGAGTAGTGGCTGCTGGCCCACAGGCCACAATTACAAGATCTCCCCCTCTCCCCTTGACAAGCTTCAAGGGAATGAATGACTTCTCCCAGCAAGTCTGGCTCTCCATTTCCTCTAGAGTTCTCTCTCCTCTCTGGAGAAAGGGTCAGTGGGTAGTCAGTGTGAAGTTACTTACTAGAGAGACAGACAGGGCTTACCAGGGACATTTAATCAATTAAGTAAGCAGGTGCTTGACTGAGGTCAGGACTAGCTTTAATAACTGTTGATTAAAAATGTTCTAAAATTATTTTGCACTCAACCCAGTAATCTTTTCATTTCTTTTCTTTTAAAATCAGTAGTGCCCTTACCATATATAATGTAAAATCTTTCTTTCTTTCTTTTTTTTAATGGAGCAGGTTCTGTGCTTATTTATTACCAGCACCTGAACAATGCTGACTCCTGGCTGACTCACTGTCTCTGTCCCCTGAGCTAGGTGGAGTGTTTATTATGCCCACTGGATAATAGGCTGACACCGCTACCCACAGTTTGCTCCTATTCACCTACATCTTCTTCATCTCCTGCCATAAAATGCTCCATCCAGAACAGAACTGGGTACCAGTAGTTCACATCTCTAATCCTAGCTACTCAGGAGACTGAAGGATTGCTGTGTTCAGCCAACTCTGGGAGAAAAACGTGCTAGACACTCCATCTCTAATATAATTGGCAAAAAGCAAGACTGGAGGCATGGCTCAAGTGACAGAACATCTGCCTAGCAAGCACAAGGCCAAGTTCAAAAATATCAACACCAGCAAAAATGTAAAAAAGGAAAAAAAAAAAGTATCCCCTTTAAAAACAAAAAAGAAAAAAGATACTGAATTTTTATAATAACATGGATATTTAGAACATCTGATAGTTCCGTTTGCAAATTCATTTCTCCTAGGATCACATTTTGGGTGTGGTTTGACCCACCAAATTCATGCTGAGGCTTAGTAGCTGTGGGTATTGACATGGCAGAGGGAATGTTAAGAAGCTTTTGGGGATCATGGGATGGGAAAGGTATCTGAATGGATCCATGTTTTTCTCAAGCTTGGGTAAGGTCTCAAGGACAGGCTCAGTTATCTAGAAAGCAGCTGTTACAAGTTGGCTGCAGTTTTATTTCTACTCTCTGGAACTTGTGATTCTTCCTATACCCTTGCTTATCCATTACGCTGTGACACAGACAGGGGCCCTCACTACACATTAGCGCCATGCTGCTTTGCACCTACCACAATCATGAGCAGAATAAGCTCCTTTTCCTTATAAAGGACCCAGCTTCAGGCCATTTTGTTGTAGTGACAAAAGGATAAGACATAAAAAGAGTAAAACAGCATTAGATAGACTCTCTTAAGCAAGCAGTCAGCACTACAGGGCCTCATGTGTATGCTGGGAAGTCAGCCTAGAATTATGTTCGCTCGATATCTCTTTGGGGGCAAATTATACAGAACCAGAAACCTACAGATCATGAGCTGGCTACCTAGTTTTGAAATTTCTATTATTAGAATATGGAATTTGTTGGAAAAATAGCTCTAGCACTATCACAGAGGGAAGATGAGTAGTTGGGACAAAGATTAAGCTAACAAAGTTGAAAGTGTTTGCTATCTGTCTCCTTAAGAAAACATTCCCCTGGTCTAGATGAATGATAAGGACCAGGAAGTTTTAAGAAAGTAGAAAATACAAGAAATGTGCTCAATACGTTACTTATGTAACTGGAACTCCTCTGTACATCACCTTTACAATACAATACAATTAAGTTTTTTTAAGTAGAAAATGATTCAGCTGAGCAGAAAACTATGGAAGACTATAGTACAAAATTCTATGATACGTCTTTATGAAGTAGTTAAGTCTCCCATAACTGGAAGTATGTATGTAGCTCTTTGATGACTGTCATTTAGCAACTGGGGTGAAAGGAGTACACACACCATCCAAAGATGTACTTCAAACATTTCATGCTAGCCACTGTTCAGAGCCCCAAATTATACTTCTTGAAAAATCACTCTCACTTTAACTAACCAAGAAAAATAACTTAGATTATAGCTGAAAAAAAGCCATTAAAAAAGGCATCTTTAAAAGGAGAACCCTGGGTATCTTCTAGAGGTTAGTTTATCTGTAATTGGTCCACGGAAGTGACTCTGCTGGACAGAAGCCATGTCTAATTCTGTGACCATTATAGCTCTTAACATGCTGTGATTGCCCCACAGAGATCTGTAAACATGATTTACTGGTGTCTCTGTATAATCCAGATTGCCAAATCTGTTTTCAGTCTTACAAGAGAATGCACAGACAGGGAATACATACATCAACCCAGTTATAGAGTTTGAAATCACTACTAGATACTTAGCATCTTTCTAAACACAAGTATTGTTTTCTAAAATTCCTGGTGGGTAGACTAATATAAAAATTTCAGGAAGGCTTAAATTGTCAATCACTTTTCATGTTTTAATCAAATTGGTTTTTTTAATATAACAAGAGTTTGAGTACTTTTTTTGAAGTTTCCAATTACAATATTTGACATGTCTACTATATTTTAGTTAGAGAGTCCCATGAGACCAAGCTAAGCTCCATTCCTTGGCCAGCGGAATGCACTATGCAATTTTCTGGTCAATTCTTTCTTTGACCAATTTGGCAATGTGATTGCCTGGGTTTACAGGTAGTCTAAGCATGCTGAGTAAAACATTCATTTTTATGGTGTTGGCTTTTACCTAAATATCAGCGGGAGGCAATAGTCCCTGGTGAATTCTGCCTTTCAGCAACATCAAAGCACTGAGCTTAATGTGGCTGAGAAGAGAGTAATCCAACAACATTCCCAGCTTTGGGTTGCAGCCAAGGACAAGTAGGTCGAGAATGTTAGCTCTTACTCTAGATTAGAGGCACCCAAGCAGTATCCTGAGATGAGCCATGCACCATCTAAGACAGCTCAGGAAAAGAAATGAGGGGGAGAGACTGAAGAGCCTAGGGGCCAGAGTGGAATCAAGGAAAGACGCTTCCTGACCTCTTACCCTGAAGTGTTTCATGGCCATGGAAACCAGACTTAAAAAGAAATTGTAGCCAAGTTCTTAATAAATCTTGCCATTTTTAATCTTTCAAATAAAGAATGTTCGCTTTGTTTTTTAAAGAATGGACAGATAAAAAGTCCAAAGAGGCTTTTGATTTAAAAAAAAAATACAAATTCCAAAACCAACTGGGAAAAAAGTCTCAAAATATACCTAGTCAAGGTCACTATATTTATGAAGTTCATATAACAATTTTTAAAAAGAGGGTAGATAAAATGAAAGCAAACTTTCATAGAAAAATAAAAGGTTATTTATTGTTGGTGCACAAGTCACTGTGGTAATCTCAAGTTAAATCACTAGGCTGCACAACCTCAGAGACTCAAAAGAGAAAAATGTATTTGGTCAATTTTTCCATTTCAAAACCTGTCAGCTTCCTCCTTTTGCCTGTACCACTCCCTAACTGATATACCCCCAAATATACTTTTACCCTAATGCTAATTATAGTGCACACATCCTGAGCATCTATGTAGGATCCTCTTCTTTTCAAACAAATAGCTCCAACAGTATGTGCTGAATGTTAGTATCATGGGCACCTGTCATGGTAGCCAATACAGTCAGCCCTCAGATGTTCAAGTGACACAAAATATCTGAAATGTTTTAGTTGCTATCATTTGGGTCCAGAATGTCCCTTAAAAGGCATATGCATTAAAGGCTTTATCCTCAGTCTGTGTTGTTATTGGTTAGTGGTGGAACATTCAAGAGGAGAGACCTGGTGGGAAGAAATTAGGGGGACATTTCTAGAAGAGTATATTGTGACTCAGCCCCTTTCTGCATTTCACATCCTAAAGACCATGTGGCGAGCAGATTGCTCCAACACATATTCCATAGACCCAAAGCAATGGAGCCAACTAACTGGAGCTGAAGCCTCTGAAACTGTGGGCCAAAATAATTCTCTCCTCTTCTTCCTCCTCTTCCTCCTCCTTTTGTTTGTGTGTGTGTCTGTGTGTGTGTGTGTGTTTATGTCGGTTGTGGGCCTGAACTCTGGGCCTGGGCAATGTCCCTCAGCCTTTCAGCTCAAAGCTATCACGCTACCACTTGAGCCACAGCACCACTTAGGGCTTTTTCTGCTTATGTGGTGCTGAGGAATTGAAGCCAGGGCCTCATGCATGCAAGGCAAGCGCTCTACCACTGAGCCACCTTCCCAGCCCCTTTTTTCTTTTTTTAAGCTCAGTATCGCAGGTGTTTAGTTACAGCAGTGGAAAACTAACACACTGGTACAATCAAATATTTTGTTTGAGTATTTATGCATAGAGATAACATTGACAGTGAGTAGACATGCCTCCCTTCACATACATGGTATTAATGTCACAACTTCCTGACTCAGCCACATTGTCCTCAATCATAACCTATGCCTTTTGTTTCTGCTAGATTTAGATGGGGTATATACCCTCTGCTTCTTGAAATCCTATCTACCTTTTAAGGCTGTACTTCTCAAAATCTTCTCCATAAACCACCTGATTAAAAAGCATCTAGAATTCTGAAAGACACCAAGTTGCTTGCTTGGTCCTGTAACAGACATACACCAAAATCCCTGAGCACAAAACCCAGAATGATGAGTTTTTAACAGTCTCCTCAAATTGTTTCTGATGTTCATTATATAAAGACTAGATTTTAAAATGATTAGTGTCTAGAACTGGAAGTGTGGCTCAAGTGATACAGCTCCAGCTGTCAGAGCCCAGTCAGAGGTTTGAGTCCCTGTTTCAAGCTCCAGGAAAGAGAGAGACAGACAGACAGACAGACAGACAGACAGAAGAGATGGAGACAGAGAGAGAAAGAAAGAAAGAGAGAGAGAAAGAAGGAAGGAAGGAAAGAGAGGGAGGGAGGGAGAGAAAGAGAGAGGGAAGAGAAGGGGAAGGGGAGAGAATTAGGAAGGAAAGAAAGAAGTAAGGAAGGGGAGGAAGGAAGAAGAAAGGAAAAAAGGAAAGGAGAAAGAGAAAGGGAAGGGGGAGGAGAAGAGAGGGAGAGGGGAAGGAGAGGGAAACTGGAAAGGAAGGGGAAAACAAAGCTAATCAACCTTTGTAGTGATACCTTGTCATCAATCAACCAAGCAATGTCCACCTGTGCACTGGGGGCTATATTTGACACACAGAATGGTCACAAAAACTCCCCCCTACACACACAGGGTGACATGATTCAAGACTCTCCTGAACAATGGAAGGAGAGGTCTGGTAGTTCAAATAAAACACAAGTCAAGTATACTAGTTGTCCACAAACAAGGTTTGCCGGCCTTTGCCATTCCCAGACCTATGACTTCTAAGATATTCATATCCTCCTTCACCTTCCCAAAAACTACATGCTTGCCAACCAAGTACTCAGTCTTGGCAGCACAGATGAAAGCCTGTGAACCTTTTGTGTTCAAGTCAGCATTTGCTATGAGTAAGATGCCGGAACCTAGAGGGTGAAGTTCTCATCACCAAATTACTCCCAACAGGTAGACTTGAACCAGTGCTGCTACAGCAGGTGATATCACCAACTGCCTAAGTACATAAATCCTAGAATCATTGTGTGAAAGCAGGAACCCTTTATAACCAAAACCTTTCTCTCCAGTGCTCAGAGCACAAATCTCTACTGTCTTTGGAATATTGTCTGCAAACAGCTTCAAAGCAACACTGCTCAAAGAACATAGTGTGGTTGACCAAACCTGTGGGCAGCTCTGAATGACAGACCAGTCTGCAGAGCCTGGCCCATCTGTGACCCAGGCAGATCAAGTCCAGCACCTGCAATTTAACCCTTCTAGAATGCCACCAGTTCAGACTGCTCACTGAAAGAGTCCCCAGAGAACAAAGCAGTACACAAATAACACTATTTATTATCATTATCACTGCCAGTACAAATGTAAGCAACTTAAACTAACACAGATTTATTCCCTCACAGTGCTACAGGTCAGAGCCCCAGAAGGATCTCTCACTGGACTAACATCAAGATGTCAACAGGACTGCATTCCTTTCTAGAGGCTCCTTCCCTTGCTCATTTGGGCTGTTGATAGAATTCAGCTACTTGTGGCTGCAGGACTGGGGCCTCCTTTTCTTTGCTGGCTATTGGATCAAAGTAACTCCCAGCTTCTATACAATACTGTGTTCCTTGGCTTAGGCCTAAGCCCCCTGCCCCATCTTCATAGATCAATGCATAGGGTCATTCTTTCTTCTTCTTCCATCAAATCTCTAAGTTTATGTTTGTAAGGACCTATGTGTGAATAAGAATTCTAGACAATCTCCCTATTTTAAGGTAAGCTGCTTAACAACCATAATTCCCTTTGCCAGGTAACATATTCACTGATGTAACACCAGGAGGAAAGACCCAAGAATCCAAAAACGCTGCCTGCAGTAAACACCAACTATGAAAGTTATGACCTGGATATGAATCATGATTGTGTCATAAAGTGATGATTGGGTTGTGAAGGGTCTGACTTCATCCATGGATAAATCCCTCAACAGATTCAAAATACGATGGCATTACTGGGCATGGAGGGGAGGGAAGGATGAGGTGCTGTTCAATTGGAAGTAGGTCACTGGGTGTGTGCTCTGGAAAAAATATGCCCTGTCCCTGTCCCCTTCCTGTTTTTGCTTCCTGCCTGCCATGAGGTTGAGAAGCCTCTCTCTGCAATTCGTTCTCACCACCATATTTCAGTCACAAAGCAATGGATCCAGCTAAATATGGACTAAAACTTCCTAGGTATGAACTAAATCTTTCCTCCCTCAAGTTGATGTTCTTAGGTGTTCATTACAACAACTGAAAGCCTAATAAATGTCCAAGCACGTACAGGTGGTTGCTCTTATTTTGGGGTACCAATGTAATGAGTTTCATGAATGGTACTCTCTAAATAAAACTTTCTTTGTGCTTAATTTGAGAGACAAAAAGAACGTATCGTCTATTTTAATTGGCACAAGCGAATTCTAGACTCTAGAGATGACACCAACCTTCTCTATCACCTGGGACAGGTGTGGGCTGGCCAGCACAGGAGAGAAAAAAATAGGTGGAAAATGAGACTGAACTTTAATTTGGTCATTTCAGTCAGCTGAACAGCCTGCAAACAAGGCGCTGATCACTGAAGTTTCCTTGTGGGCCAATTAGTGTCACAGACAGGAAAATTCTCTGCACCTTGACCACAGATGACAATACTAATTCCAAGCAACCAGCTCCCCAGTGGGTATTCTTAATTGTAAGGAGAAATGAGAAAAAGAGTTCCAGAAAGACAATCTATTTAAATATCTCTATTTAAATCAGAGCTTTTCAAATTTCAGTTATTGAAACTAGTAATTTTTCCACAAGTTAGAACATCTTACATGTTATTCAATAATTTGTCACCTATTTTCCCTACTTGATTAAACATACTGAATTTAAATTATAGGAAATGAAAAATGAAAGCTCTTAAGTTTAAAAAAAAAAACCTCAAATGATGCAAATACAGGTTAATGGGGGAGGGGAGCATCTTAGACAACTGCGAGAAGCACCCTCGCTTATCTCTTCATTCCTATCTTTCCCCTCTTGCTGCCAGAAATACTTTCCTCAGACACACATCAGCCATTCCAGTCTTACTGAAGCGTCATGAATCGCTCCTCAGTGCCTACCAAATAGAGTATGAAGACAGCACAGGTAACTGAATGAAAGCTAGTAATCAATAGGGACTGGAGGGGGGCAGTGAGAAAGAGAACGCAATAGAGAGGGTTATTCTGAGCAAAATATAATTTATGCATGTCTAGAATACCATATGAAACCCCTTGGTGCAATTGATATGCACTAAAAAGATAATGAATGACAGGAAAGTAAAACAGGCTCTGTTGGGGTGATGGGTACGAGTGAAAGGGGGTGGGTTATTAACAATGGGGATGAATGAGAATGGGGATGAATGAGGATGAATATGGGCCAAATAGTTTGTGTGCATGTATGAAAAATAGGATGAAAGGGTAAGAGACGGTGATGGAGGGGGTAAGGTTGAAGGGATATTATGTGTATATATATTCAAATACATAATTTATGTACATTCAAATATATATATATATATATATATATATATGGAAATGTCACCCTGCCTTGTAAACCAATATATGCTAATAAAAAAGAAAGAGAAGAAGGAAGGAGGAAAAGAAGGAGAAGACAAAGAACAAAGAGAAAGAGAAGGAAGAGGGAGACATGGAGGGGGAAAAGAAAGAGGAAGAAAGAAAAGGAAAGGGGAAAAAGGAAATGAGGAAGAGGAAGCATAGCAGAAAAGGAGGAGGAGGGAAGAGAAATGGGAAGGGGAAAGCGGGAAGTCCAGACTTCACAGGTCTGCTTCCATACCTGTCTTTCCACTTTCTTGCCTGCCTTTCCACTCTGACCTCCACCTGAGTCCCAGCATGCCACTGGCAGCAACGGCTCACCCTGGGAAGCAAGCACCAGAGACACCTTGCAGCTCCCAAAACACCATGTCTCAACTAGGCTTGCCCTTTCTATCCTCTACTACCAGCAGGAACCTTCCCATACACACCTGAATGCACATGCCTGTAAAAAATGACCATATCCTCCAGGGTGTTCATGGGATATTCTGATTTTACCTCTGTGGTAGACCCCCACATGTTGTGTTTGGGGATGGAGGAAGGGCAGGACCCACACAATCACTTCCTCTCTCAGGTCAGGAGGTGCATCTCCCTGCAGTTTGCATCCACACCTTACTCCCTCTGTACTCCAGCCATGAAAAGGCTGAGTAAACACTGGACAACCACATTAAACCCATCATGTCCAGTAGGAAAGACATCCTCTGAACTTAAAGAACATTAGTTTCAAGGTATGCTAATAAAACCTGCAATTCCATTTGGTGACAGATACCATTACTGTCTCTACTGGTATATAAACTTACATAATAACAGGACCTATATTCTCTTCTTTTCATCTACAATTCAAATCCTTTTATAAATACAGGAGTTGCGAGACTTTCCATGGAGGTTACATGTTGATAAACCCAGAGTTGGTTGCAAATGCCTTGGATAAGCCAGGCACTGGGTGGCTCACACTTGTAATCTTAGCTACTCAGGAGACAGAGACCTGAGGAAGACGATTCAAAGCCAGCTCAGGCAGGAAAGTACATGAGACTCTTATCTCCCATTCACCACCTAAAAAAACAGAAGTGGAGCTGTGGCTCAAAGTGGTAGAGCATAAGCCTTGAGCAAAAAAAAAAAAAGCTCAAGGATAGCACTCAGGTCCTGAGTTCAAGCCCTATGACCGCCACTACCAACAACAACAAAACAACAAAAAAGATACCCAATCTAAGCTTGTGAAGATCACAGCTTGGCAACCCAGAACACTACCAGACACGGGTAGAGACCCTGTTATCTACCACTTTGAATGTTTATAACCTCATTCTTGAGCCAAAATTATGAATATAAGAAGCTTGTGGCATCCCATCAAATGATTTTGTGGGCCTTATACAGCCTGTGGTCTGGATATCTCTCACTATACAGCTGTGGCCTGGATATCCCTCACTATACAGCTGTGGCCTGGATATCCCTCACTATACAGCTGTGGTCTAGATATCCCTCACTATACAGCCTGTGGTCTGGATATCCCTCACTCTGCTGGTGGAGTGTTGGGGTTTTCCTCATGATCAGGGCCTTCTAGGAGTGGGGGTTCTATGTCACTCTCTAGCATTGCCAACTTCCAATTAAGACTAGCCCAATAGGAAATCCAGAGTCAAAATTCCAAGTGCAGAGTCCACTTAATATGAATTGTTCTTGCTAGAAAACTCACGAAGCCAAAGCATCCTAAGTCTGAAATCACGTGTAGACCTTTTGTGCATTCCATAAACTGTTAAGAAAAATTAATGAGGTTGTATGTCTACTAATGGCCATCATAGTGGCCATCATATTGTTTGGACCCTCCAGTTACAACTATGAACTAGTAAAAGGAATTATTTAAAAGTTGCAGCTACCCCAAAGGCTCTGGAGACTGGTCAAAAGCAAATTTATCCTGGGTATTAAACTTGGGAGAGGAAGAAGCATGGAATGGATTTCTCAGTTCTCTGACTTCAAGCTTAAAGCTGAGGTCCAGCGGTAGCCTGGCTCTGTTGATCACTCATATTCTTCCTGCTTGGAAGAACCACAGATCAGATGGATCCCAACAAGGAAGTGGACCTCACAAGGGAGAGACACTAGGATGAAATTCTAAATCCTGGGTGACCCTAAGCCACCCATTGCCAGGGCAGACAACAAATAGCCTTGGAAGCATTTTGGGCACAAGCTGTATTGTAGATCTTGACGGGAATATAGGCTACATAGGTGTATGCACTGGTCAAAACTCATCAAATGGTACACAAGGAAAGTATATTCCATACTACACAGTTTCACATTTCAGTTTTTTTTTTAAAAAAGTATACTTTGAACTTAAGTGATAGACAATGTCCTGATGTCTACACTTTATTTCAGAATACAGCTAAAGAAAAAAAAAAAAAAAGATGGTCTGAGAAGTGGATGAAGCATAAACAGTGTTGATCTGTCATGGCAGAATCTAAGTGCTAGGTTCTAACAAATGATGATTTTTCTATAAGCTTGAAAACCTTCCCAAGGGCTGGGAAGGTGGCTCAGTGGTAGAGTGCTTGCCTTGCATGCATGAGGCCTTGGGTTCAATTTCTCAGCACCAGATAAGCAGAAAAAGCCAGAAGTGGTGCTATGGCTCAAGTGGTACATTGCTAGCCTTGAGCTGAAGAGCTGAGGGACAGCGCCCAGGCCCAGAGTTCAGGTCTCATGACTGGCAAAAAAAGAAAGAAAAGAAAAAAAAAGAAAACCTTTTCAAATAAATTGGTTGAAAAAAGTCAAGGGATTCATCACAACTTGGAATCTGTTCCCACACACAAAGTGTAGAAGCATAAATCCCAATATTTATAGGAATGAACATGTAGAAAAAGCCAGGTAATCACTTGTAGAATTGTAAACAAAAAGCACTTTGGTAAGAGTTTGGTAAAACATGTTTGCTCCCAGTAGGAAAAAAGCATGAACCAGAGTTGACCTTAGAGAATCATGGAAATAAGTTTCTCATCTCCGTGAATGTTTTGGTGACAAATTTTATTTTTGTTGTGTCATCAGGGATATCCCAGAAGTCTCTGTGATTAGTATAGATATTAGGTGGCATCTCAGGAGAAGTTTTGACACTTAACTTCAGCTTCTTATAGGCCAAGCCCTAAGTACCAGAAAGGCCTTAACAGCGAACAGGAAGAGAGAGCCCTTATCTGCCTAAGGATGAATAGAGCTTGACCTGAAGGGCTAAGGAGTAGCTCAATGGTAGAGGGTGTGCTTAAATATACTCAAGATCCTGGGGCCAGTCTCTAGCATGACTCCTGCAAAAGAGAAAAAGGAAAGCAAAAAAGAACTTGCCAAAAAGTAAAGGTCTTCTAAATAAACAAGAAGTCAAAATAAGCAGGATGACCTTGGCTCAGGCCTGAAATCCTAGCTACTCAGGAAGTTGAGATCTGAGGATTGAGATTCCAGGCCAGTACAGACAGGATAGTCTGGTAAGACTCTCCAATTAATCACAGCAAAAGCCAGAAGTGGAGCTGTGGCTCAAGTGGTAGAGTGCTGGTCTTGAGCAAAAGAAGAAGGCTGGGAAGGTGGCTCAGTGGTAGAGCACTTGCCTTGCATGCATGAGGCCCTGGGTTCGATTCCTCAGCATCACATAAGCAAAAAGAAAAAAGCTGCAAGTGGTGCTGTGGCTCAAGTGGTAGAGCGCTAGCCTTGAGCTGAAGAGCTAAGGGACAGCGCCCAGGCCCAGAGTTCAGGCCACACGACCAGACCCTCCCCACCCAAAAAAAAGCAGCTCAGGGACAGTGCCCAGGCCCTGAGTTCAAGTCAAGAAAGAAAGAGAGAGAGAAAGAGAGAGAGAGAGAAGGAGGGAGGGAGGGAGGGGGAGGGAGGGAGGGAAAGAAAAAAAGAATGCTCAATCCATTTGTTCTAAAAGAATCAAGTATACAGTGACATGGCTATATCTACCTCCCAGAGATTAGAGAGAAGTTGTTTTAGCAAAGCGAACCAACTGAAAGAAGCCACAGATATCTCAATAGCCAAGACACATTTGTAAATGCTGAGCAGTATTTATGATACAATAATACCATACATTATTATTGGTAAGCACAGACAAAAATACAAAATAAAGAGTAAAGTACTTATGTGGGGGGAAAAGATAAACAAGGGAGTATGGGTTGTACAGTAACTCTTCCTCTAGGTGTCCATATACTATAAAGGACACAAGACAGGCTGAGGTATAGCTCAGTTGGGAGAACACATGTGTAGCATGTGCTAGGCTCTTGGTTCCTACCCCTAAACAATAACAAAACATTAAAACAGACAAGATAGCCAGATGCTGATAGCCATCCCTTATAATCCTAACTACTCAGGAGGCTACAATCCAGAGGATCATGGTTTAAAGCCCACCTGGACAGAAAAGTCCAAGAGACACCATCTCTAACAATAACCAGCAAAAAGCCATGCAGAGGTGTGTCTCAAGAACAAAAGCTAGTAGCATGCAAGATAAACAACAGTGAGGCCCCTGAGTTCAAGCCCTGGTACTGCAAAAAATAAAATAGACAAGATTACCACTTAATTGGCCTTACAAATATGACTCTGAAATTGTTTCCATATTTCCCTTCCATTTTATTTCCATATTCCATTTCCATCGAATGAAATGTCAAAGACATCTGGATTTGCTACTTCTGTGACCTGTGGCCTGCTCTCCCTTCTCTTTTTCTCTTTCCTCCCCTTCCTTCTTCCCTCCTTCCCTCTCTCCCTCGTGCCTCCCCCTTCTCCATCCTGTAAATGAAAGTATTTATGCCTTACAGACTCTACTAGGCAGAGCAAAGTGTATAGAGGATAAGAAGAAAAACTTCATCCCAAGATCTACCTGCCCCATTAAACATAATTTAAGCACTGAAAAGTTGTTTGGTTTTAAGCAACTTTTTTAACAATTTATAAAAAGAGAAATGTCATCTTGTAAGTGCTCACTCTGATTTGACATTTTTTTCTAACCTATTTGGACTCATTTGCATTCACTTAAGTAGACTCTCTGGACTGGTTCCTTGCGGGGTTTATTCTGCTGGATTCACTTCACCAAATGGGCTGGAAATGGCACTGGGTCAATAATGCATGCCTCAGGCACCCAACAACAGCCCCTCTTCCCCCTTGTTGGGGTATCTCAGACCTGACCACAGCTCTGATCTGATTTCATTTTTTAAATGTTCCCTGCTGACTGGTGGGGAACTAAGTGGCTTTGCTTCAATAGACATTATGTCACCTCCATGGCCCTTACATAAACAGAATGTCTAACACCTTCGCCATGTGAGCCAAGCAGAGCCTGCAGGAGAAGCTGACAAGATAAGGATTTTGCATCAGCATCTGCAGGAGGAGCTGTACCTGCTCCCATGCAAACTTTCTGCCTGGCATTAGTAAGAAACTTAATTTAGACTTAGCAGCAGCAACTTCTCTTAGCACATATTAAAATCGTAATGACCTCAGATAGGAGAGAAATACTTCTTCCTGAAGTTTTTCTTTTTTTCAACCATGGAGAAAGTCCCAGAACAAAAACCCTGAAGAAGAAGGCAACTTCTCTTCTACTCAGAGATCTAATATGCATTTGCCCTATCTGTATTCAGGGCTTCACAGTTGATAACTTCCTCAGTCAAATATTTGATGTTATTACATCTCAGGAGGCTTAGCTCTAAGGTTTGAGGTTCAAGGATAGCCCAGGGTAGAAAGTCTGCCAGACTCTTATCTCCAATTAGTCACCAAAAAGCCAGAAGTGAATCTGTGGCTCAAGTGGTAGAGCACCAGTTTGAGCAAAAAAAACTAAGGAACAGTGCTCAGGCCCTGAATTCAAGCCCTTACTGCCATCAAAGAAAAAGGAGGGGGTAGAGGAGGAAGAGCAGGAGAAGGGTAGAAGGAGGAGGAGAAAAAATATGCATGCTACAAGTTAATTTTAAAGAAACGGACCTACGCTTGTCTACTGAGTGTATTTATGTCATCTAAGGTATCATCCTAGGGAATTGAGGATGGGAGATCTGTCAAAGATGAAAAGAACAGGGGGATAAAAAGCTCGGAATTTCACTCAGTGACTCAGAGCTTGTTTAGCACAGCCAAGGCCTAGTGACTGCTCCCTGGAACCAAAACAGTTAATGAATTGACAAATTAACTTATTAAGGGAAAGCTAGAAACCAAGAAGTTAGCGCTAAAGGAACTGGCCCAATCCCCACAGCTGGTTGGTGCCAGAGCTAACACTGGAACTCAAGACTCCTTTGAGTCTCAGGGAAAGGATATTTAATTACTGGATGGAATAGCCATGTATGCAGCTGTCCACTGCTGGCTGTCTGTACTGACAATTGTGTGTGGCCCTCAAATATTGTCCCAAATATCAAAATGGCTGAAGAAAAAAAGCTCCCGACTCTGCCAGAGCTCATCTGTACATAGGCATCTAAATTAGAACGTCACCTGTGACTTTCTGTGTTAGGGAAAACCCAATCTCACCTGACACCAGTGTTCATCATGGCATATGGATGAACAAATTTCAGGAAGGCTTCCTGGATAAGTTGGACTCTTAGGCTTTAAAGGAACAGGTAGAATTGACAGAGAGGAAAGGGTAGTGTTGCAAGGTAAACTGAGAAGTGGCAGAGCAGAGTAGGTGGACAGGACTGTCTGCAAGGAGGGTGGAGTTGAGAGAGCAGTGCTGGAAGTCAGAGCATTCTGGCCTCCTTTGATGGACCATAAGGATCCAATGAAGGTGATTAGGGATGGGGGTGCAGTAACTGATCACATCTGGACTGCAGAAAAGTGGAGCTGGCAGGGATGCTGGGCTGGATTAGCAACTGAGAGGCCAGAGCAGAAGTCAAGGCCAAGGATCATAAAGACCTCATCTGGGAAACCTGGGAAGCCATGGAGAAAGGCTGAGTAGGTGGGAATGACAGATTTGTAAAACAGAAAGTCAATCTTTCCATTGATTGGATGTGGGAGGGCAGAGATGAAACTTCATCCTGCAGAACCACCAGTAGAATAGCTGTGCTCAAACCTTAGCCATTCCCCTTAATCTGTGTCACCAAGGGAGGTTGTTAAACTGCAGATTCCCCCAGCCCAACTCCTTAGGGCCAGGGCAGATCCAAGCAGCCACTTGTTAATGCATTTTGCTGGTTCAGAAACTCTGTTACTGGCTAGCAATGAGATATGAACAGAAACAGTATCAGGCAGAGGCATGACTCAGCAGTAGCCTAGCAAGCGCTAGGCCCTGAGATCAAATCCCAGTTCCACCAAAAACTAAGAAGACTGTCTACTAAACACTCTGATGGCAATTTAATCAATAACTTTATGTGATGTGAATGTAACAGTTTAAAACTGAGGCTTGGTTTTGCGTGTATTTGAGGTTTTCAACATCACTTTTCTAAGCAATTCATTTTTCATAAATTTGCAAAGGTATGGATCCACAGAAATGAAAACTTTATTTTTAAACAAAAGTAAAATGGTTCTTGCACTAAGACCGTTGGATGGGTAAAAGACAAGGAAAACAAATGCATGAGATGGTGCTCCATCCAGGATGGGACCTCACCACAGCTGACACTGGCTTGCTGAACATCTCACATTGTCTGCTGGCTCCCCAGCACTGCAGCCTGCTCTTTGTCCAGGCCACGGGTCACCCAAGATCCTGCTATTCACCTGTCATTACGCCCAGTGGCCATGGCTCTCCAGTTCTGCACCCAGGGGTCACCTGCCTATGTATGGGTCTCCTGCCACAGTCCTTTTCAGTCCTCTGCTGTATTTCAGAAAATGTCCCAAATACATCAGGCTGAGCAGGAGGGAGAAAAGCTCAAAGGAGTTCCTTGGATGAGAGCTTGTAGAAGAGAGAATGAGGACAGGGGGCAATCATTGGTTACCTCCAATGGGGTATTTTCAGCAGAGCGATGGGGACTTCTCAGCTGCAAGGCACGTGGAAAGGAAAGAACATCTCCCCTGCACAGCCAGCAGCTGGGAAGCGACTGAGTAATTTCCAAAGCTATCACAGCACTTGGTGCTACTTGGGCCATTCGGTTAACAATACCTTAAATACTGTTTTTCTCTCTTCTTACAGCTGTAGGATCTACAAGTTTCTGCTTTGCTGAGGTAATATTAGAGTAAGTGGCATTAACCAGCCTTTAAGGAAAAAGGGTAATTTAAAAAATACAATGTGTAGGTTGTCTTGAGGGGAAAGAAGAGACATCGCTTTCATCTTACAGAACACTCAGAGGAGAGTGAGCACAAGGGAAAAGTTGGGAGTAGGTTGGAGGCTATTTTCTTAAAGCTCTTGGATCTGTGCCCTACCTAAATTGTCTGAATTTAAAACAGAAACGTGTGGAAGCAGCTTGTGCTGTTCTCCAGCAGGATCCAAGCTTTGAAACTTGACTTTTTAGAAATAAGATGTTGACAGGGCACTAACAACCCAAAAGTACCCCGGATGTCTGGTCTCAGCATTTTAAAAGAAGCCTGCCTATTTTTCACTATGATTCTTTCAATGATTAAAATAAAGAAAGTGAGATACAGGATTAAGGCCAACAAAAATTGCAAAGAACAGGCTTGACCCCATAGACTTGACCCCATGAAGACATGACCTCATACTTCTCTGATCCAAGAAAGCCATTCACAAACATCTTCAGTTCATACCATCACACACAAAAAAAGACTTTTAAAGCCCTTAAGATAAAAGAGAGAGAGCAGTAGCAATGATGAAAGATGGGACTTAGCACTTCCTGTGTATTTAGACTGATTGCTTCAAGCCCTAGAATAGATAACCATCACTGTGTTGGTTTCACTGCTGTCTCCTATGTAAAAGTTTATGAAACTGTAGGCTATTAGTTGTATGTCAATTTTACCACAATAAAGCTGTTTTACAGGAGAAGGGGAGACGAGAGGAAAGGAGGGGAGGGGAGAGGGGAGGGGAGGGAAGGGAAATCCTCAAGGAAACACAGAAAGGGATGCCCCTAGAATTGAGATTTCTTAACTGCGTTCCAGGGAATTAAGAGGTCATGGCCACCAGAGTCTGCTATAGTTTGGAACTGCCAGACTCTAGAAATGGTTCTCAGTTTGGTGGTGGAACCTTTAAGAGATGTAGCCTAGTGAGAAGTATTAAGGATACTGAGAATGTGCTTTTGGAGGGGATAGTGAGGCCCAGCCTCTTCTTCTTCCTCTCTTTTCTCTGACCCTGAGGTGTAGGTTTTGCTCTATGATGTGCTCCTATTCTGTTGTGTTGCCTCAACCCAGGCCCAAAGCATAGGGGCCAAACGACCATGGATTAGAACCACTAAAATGCTCACCTAAAATAAAACGTTTGTTTTTATAAGTTGGTTGTCTCAATTACCTGTTAGAGTAACAGAAAGTAGACTAACATAGGAGCTGTTGTAGCTGAGACCTGGAAGGTCCTAAAGGCTCCTGTTAAAAGCTTGGTCCTGGAGCTAGGAATGTGACTTAGTGGTATAGTACTTGCCTAGCATGCATGAAGCTCTGGGTTCCATTCCTCAGCACCACATACACAGAAAAGGCCAGAAGTGGCACTGTAGCTTAAGTGGCAGGGTGCCAGCCTTGAGCAAAAAGAAGCACAGGGATAGTGTTCACACCCTGAGTTCAAGCTCCCACACTGGCAAAAAAGAAAAAGAAAAAAAAAGTTGGTCCTCTGTGCAGCAGGTGGTGTTTAAAGAAAGCCATCTACTCATAAGAGCTCTGATGTTCTCAATGGATTAGTTCATTGATGAATGAACTAATAGTTGAATGAACCACTAGGAAGTGGTGTAAACTGTAGTAGGCAGAACCTGGAGGAGGAAGAGGTCACAGAGAGAGAGCCTTTGAAGAGTATCTCTGTCCCTGACCCCTTATCTCCTGCCTGGCTATTATAAGGTAAGCAACTTTTCTCCATTACCATCCTCACCCTAAGACTCTATTTACTAGGAGTCAAGTGACCATGGACTGAAACCTTTGAAATTGTGAGCTAAAACCTTTTCTCCTTTTAAGTTGTTTATCTCAAATGTATTGCCACAGCTACAGAAAGGTGAATACACAGGATCCAAACAGGGTTGAGAAACCCACAAAAGTGTTTAAACAGAGAGGCTTTAAAGCAGGGAAGTGGTGGCAGGGAAGTGGGAGATGGATCTCAGGAGCCAAGCAGGTCATGGAGCAGCATCCCAAGGATTAGCAAGAACAGGAAGCCACTTCCCCCTCAGGAAGGAGGGGAGGGAGCCCAGGGTCACCAGTGCAAGGCAGAATAAGGAAACCCACTGGACAGAGCTGGATCCACAGAAGGGCCATGGCAGATGGACAGGCAGCCTTGGGGGTCCCTGCCCCAACTCTATGAGAGTAACTAGGGAAGGGGTTCAGGAATGGGAAAAGGGATGGATGGCGGGGGGGGGGGGGGGGGGGGGCGGTAAACAGACACAAAAAGCCCTGGATCTGACATCAGAGGATTTTTCCAAAAATAGATCAGACTGCAAAAAGTAAATTCAAAGAATACTATTACAATAAGATAGCAGATTGCTTTGCTACTACCCTCATTGCAGCTTTTAATAGTCAGATAGATGCAAACATCCCAAAAACAGGAATAAGGAGGAAGCACATCCATGATCTTTTCTTGCAGAATGTTTTGGAAGAGTAGTATTCCATGAGAGCCTTTCTGGACAATGCTGGTCTAGCTCAATACTCACCTTTACAGTCAAGGGAAGAAACCTAGAAACTTGGCTAAGTGTCTTGAACAATATATTATTTTTAAAAGGACACTAGTAAGACTAGGGACTGAGTTCCAGGCTCCTGAATGTTAATCAAGTGCTCTTTCTTCTGTACCTACAAGGTCTTAAGCACTTTGTAGTATCATCAAGAAACCTACTACTTAACCATAATAGTGAGCCATGACTTATTTCTGTGGTTTAAAACGCTACAAAATAGTATGTAATCTGGCTCAGTGAGAAAGGCACCAAGATTATGGGAGAAGAACATACATAAAAGAGGAATTCAATGAGATGAAGTCACTAAATTTATTAATGGGAGGAAAATAAGAGAAAGAGGCATGGAAAGCAAGAAGAGGATGGGGACTCCAGCAGCTTTTGTGGAACCCCAGGCCCTACATCTCTCATATCATGCTGGAGTCCATATCACACAGTAATGACACACATGTGCTCAGATACGAATGCAAGCAAATAACTTCAATGAAGCAGATGAGATAACTAGATTTGTGAGAATCCCCAAGACTTATCTTATGGGTTTCTTTCCTTTCCTTTTCTTTCCTTCCTTCTTTTTTCCTTCCTTCCTTCCTTTAAACCCAATTGTACTGTCTTGACCCCAAGCACTTCTCTTATTTTTAAGGTTTCATCTGTGTGGGTAGAGATGGAGTGGGCCATAAAGAGTAATTTGGTTACACTTCAGTGTAAAACCTCCCCACCATGATGGGTAAGTCCACAAAGAGAGAGAATTCATAAAATGTATCATCAGCTGAGCACTGGTGGCTCATGCCTGTACAGTAATCCTAGCTTATTCAGGAGGCTGAGATCTGGGGATCACAGTTCCAAGTCAGCGCAGGCAGGAAACGTTCGAGATTCTTAGCTCCAACTAACCACTAAAATGCCAGAAGTGGAGCTATGGTTCAAGTTGTAGAGTACTAGCCTTGAGCACAAAGCTCAGGGAGAGTGCCCAGGCCCTAAATTCAAGCCCCAGGAATAGCACACAGAAGTACACACATAAAGTATCATCTGTACAGATTCCCAAAGGAATAGTGCTCACAAACTCCCAACACCTCTTAGGTGAACTGCCAGGTAGATGTCAACTTTCCAGTTACCATGTTTCTTGTTTGTATTTATTTACCAGTGATATGTATAGATCCCATTTAAATAGAAAACAGTTCCAAGGCAATTCTACATTCTATTTACAAAGAACTCCAGATTTGTGGAGTCTGAATTAACTTAGTTTTACTTCAATCTAAATAGTCATTCCTGAAGGAATCTGAAGATTCCCAGATCCCATCTCTAGGGGGAATAAAATATTTTGTTAGTTTCTCAACCGCATAGTCACATAAAATTTTAATATACATTTCAGAAAGGAAAGGAAAATGTTTACCCCCTCTCCCAACACCCCTTCCTCTAAATTTCAATAATTTAACAAGCACACAATTCTGGTAATTCCTGCTCATTCTTTAGACGTTGTTTTACTCTCTTAAATCCTGCCGAGCATGGACCAAATAGGGCTCCAGCCAGGGAGAAATTTAATCACTCATATCTCTGCCTGTGGTACTGTCTAGGTACTATGGTGACAGACACTTCAGTAAAAGTATGCAGAGGAAAAATGATTTTTAGCTCCTAGTCTTTAAAAAATAAAGAAGAAAAAAAAAAGAAAGAAAAGAGGGAAACCATGGAAAAGGGAAGGAGAGAGAAAGATTTCTGAAACATTTGTTGTCATCCCACAAAACTATAAAATAAAACCCCACATTGTCATAGATGATCAAAATTACTTCTTTATATACCACTTGGGTGAAACCCTAGAAACAAAATATTACTCAACAAAGCTATTTTAGTACTCTTTTCACAAAGAATTTCAAGGATTTACTTTCCCCCCATTAAATGGCCAGCTCCCCTCAGAGGATTCTTGTCACAGTAAAACAACTATGGCACAAAGATGGTCACACATGGCAGGGTACATAACTCACATCCAAACCCAAAGAGTGAATACCACCAGGAGCAAACCCGAATAAACTGTTCACCAACTTTACCAAGTGGATGGCTCTGGGGCTGTACAAGATAAATGCTCAAAGGGAGAGGATATGAGAAATCTTCTGCGCAGTTGTGCTATATTAAACTGCTTTTTAAGAATAAAGAAAAAGCACATTTTTTTTCTTTGTATAACGTCTCAGTCATTAACTAAACTACAAATAAAATCTGGAAAGAAATAAAGACTTTCAGTCTTCCATTTTGTAGATAATTTGTGGATAATTTAAATGGAATCCACAGATTCCCAAGAAGGGAGGGGGCAAAATAACTGGTCTCAAAGAAAAAGCAAAGTCAATGTTTTATATAATGGAAAATCCAGCCTCATCAGCACAGGAGACAGTGACACGTGACAATGACACAGCTAATCTCACCCTCTGCTGAGACACAAATGGGAATTTTTTTTTTCCCTAGCCCATATTCATGTACAGGAAATCAAGATGGTAAACACAGGAACAATAATCGACATCAACAAATGCAGATGCTTCAGGCTGAAAGTCACATTCTGGACAAGGTGAAAGGGTAAGTGACCAGAATGATAATACATAAGGCGGTAGATATTAAAGGTCAACTTGCGGTGCCACTCCCCCAGGAGTCTCCCTGACCCCTCCTGCCTTGAGTTCACTCCATGCTCCCTCCCAGACAAATCTCTCTCCAATGATGAGAAAACAATGTGAGCAGAAACTAGGCCCTTAAGGAGCAAGGACACTTCAGGCCCAGGACAATCAAGAC
This sequence comes from Dipodomys spectabilis, assembly GCF_019054845.1. NCBI lineage: Eukaryota > Metazoa > Chordata > Mammalia > Rodentia > Heteromyidae > Dipodomys > Dipodomys spectabilis. The sequence goes on from NW_024870781.1 coordinate 847,821, forward strand.
ATATCTAGTAAGATCACTAAACTAGGGCGTATGCCAATGAACTTGAAAGTCAGGAAGGCTCTCCCACTCAGAACCCAGAATCTCATTCTGCAAAAATGTTTGAAGGAGATTTTTCAACCCAGTCATCTGGGGCTGTGTTAAAGATAACGGGACCATAGGGAGCTATGAAGGAATTACTTGATACAATTTAGATAGCATCTCTATTATGGATCCAATCTCTGGAATAATGGAGATGGGAAGGGCAGGAAGGGAATCGAGGCCTGTGGATATCGGTGGAACAATGCTGTTCTGAGCAACGTTGTTTTCAACTCAGTCTCAGGGCAGAAAACAATTCTTTGGGGTCAACAGTCCTCCAGCATACCAAAGGATATTTATAGAAATATGTTGCATTATCTTTTCTAAAAGCAGAGTTCCACAAAATCCCCAAGGAATTGGGCCTCCCTCGCCTCTTATCCAGGATTGTACCCTTGCAAGCTTTTGTCATTCTCCTGGATTTTCCACTCACACCTGATCAGCAACACTATTCTTCTGTGTTAGTATCAACTGCAATGCTCATGAACTTGTCAACCTCTAAATTCTGTAGATAAATAAAATTATCAATACTGCTAAGAATGAATAAACTCAGAACCAGTTATCTGCTGTTGGGCATGTTTCCCTAGAAAATTCATGTCGTGAGTTGTTATCCAACTTTTTAACATCAAAAAAAAAAAAATCTATAGAGAACAATGTTTTCAGTATCAAAAAGGTGTTAAATGGGACCCTGGTAGCTAATGCCTGTAACCTTAACTACTCAGGAGGCTGAGAATTACAGTTCAAAACCAGCCTGGCAGAAAAGTCCATGACTCTTATTTCCAATTAACCAGGGGAAAAAAATAGTTTTTAAAGTCAAAAGTGGAGTTGTGGATCAACTTCTTTAGGTAAAAAGCTAAGGGACAGTGCTTAGGCCCTGCATTCAAGCCCCAGAACTTGCACACATGCCCACTCACACTGACTCACACACACACACACACACACACACACACAATTTCTAAAGCTTGTGGATAGGCAGCTGAAACTCAGGTTGAGAGAATTGCTGGCTCTCAAAAACTCACAAACAAAAATGTTCAGCAGGGGGGAATAAGAGCAAAAGGACAGGGCAATGGGGGAGGGGAGAGGTGCATGTGATCCAAGTACTTTATATGGTAGAAGAAAAATGAGATCTATTTTTTAAAGGGAGGGGCCATAAAAGAGAAATAGTTAACTCAAACTACATTATATACATTAGGAGTATATCACAACAAAATTCTTTTGTGCGATTAATATATACTAATAAAAACTTGAGGTTGATGGTACTGCTTCTTTAGGAATTCTAATTTTTACTAACGTTGTGATAGTTTCCCTTCTCTTTGATATAATTGCCACCCATTTCACATTCTTCAGGTGAAATTAGGCTCCTGGCGAGTGGCAGAACACATACATATAAGTGCTAAACAGGGGTTACGGGTATGAAAAAAGAAAACGTGTTGGAATAAAATTAATTCTGCTATCAAAATTAGAGAGAGAAATAAGGGCTATAGAATGCGCTGGTTTTTAATGAAGAACACAGAAGAGAGGTCAGGAGCCACCCCCTTTCACCCACACCCTCAGGCCCAAGTTGACAGCTTGAGGTCAGGGGAATCCACTGCCAGCACATAGTGGGGCAGTCCAGGGCCTCAGGAGGGCAGAACAAGACAGTTAGTTACTGGGTAATGGCCATTTACTTTGTAAGGGCTTTGTTTGTTAAGTGACTGCCATACAGATCTTAGGAAGTTCCTACATATCCCTTCCTCCTTTTAACCAGATATTTATAAGACTTAAATCAGAAACACCATCACCTCATTAAAATAGTCCAATGCTGAAAGTCTAGTTCAAGCCCCAGCAACAAGGAAGATGGAATCCAAGAAGTAGTAAAGCTGCTGGACTGCAAAGACCTAGAGATGTGTGGATGGTGGGCAAAGTACCCCTAAGGAAGCTGGATTCCAAGTTAAGCTGAGGTAAGCGCTAAGCTGAGGAACTAACCATGATTCAGCATATTTAAAAAAGGATTTATACCCATTCTTAGAAGCACAGCCAAAGGAAACCCCAACAGGGGCCCAAAACAATGATATCTGCTTGCCCTTTGATCTTACTTTAAGAACACTTTGTGCAACCTTTTTCTTTTTGTTGTTCAAATACCACAGAATTTCACATTGAAATTTTCTTTATGAGAACATCTACAGCTTCTTTGAGCACAGTCTTGCAATTTTTTTTTGTTGAAATACCGTAGCATTTCACATTTGAATCTCTTTAGAAGAACATCTACAGCTTCTTTAAGCATAGTCTTGCAAATTTCCCCATCTACTCTCGCTGTGAGCAGCTTGCAAGCATGGATTTATTTTCTGCTAACACAAAAATCTTCGTAAGGACAGGCAGCTTCAGTGAAAAATAGTACAGCTTATACTGTGTTGATGAGGGAAAGACACTACAATGTATCTGGTTACAAATGCCAAGTAGGGAGTATTCCATTTTTCTTTTAATTGCTGTTCCCCAAGAGTATTTTGTTAAAAAGATTGCCAGTATTTTTAGTACAATAAGTTTCTTGTTACTTATACTGACACATACTCATTCCTTTTTCTGAGCATGATTTGAGGTTTTTTTTTAATTTAATCCCAGCATCTAGATATCAACACCTCATTAACTCCACATAAATAAGTCTAAAGTGCAAAAATAAAAGAGACATGCCTACTCTCATGTGTAATATATACCACAAACTGATGTACATGGGAAGAACTCATGTTCAGAGAGGTATACCAATAAATAGTATTGTAATAAACCTCTGTGTTCCAAATGTCTTCACTTCAAACTTTTTACTTGAAACAAATCAGGTCTACCATTTCTAGAGTTCAGTGTTCCACATGAATGGGAATGGGAATGGAAATGGTGGGCTGTGGTTTACAGGTTCATGAATTCAGTCTCTTTGGGGCACCTACCAAGCAGGCTTAGATCGGGTTAGGTGTGCAGGCTTCAGTGGCGGACTGGTGACCTCAGCCCAAAAGACTGACATCCTGAAGGGGACACAAACAAATGAGTAAGCAAATTTTAAAAGAAAAGAAAAAACTCCCTGTGATTAGCACGAGGAAGGAAATAAGCAGGGTGTTGTGATGGTAATGGCAGGGAGGTACGCAGGGAACACTAAAGTCTCTCTAAGAAGGTGCATTTCCCCACTAAGATCTGAAGGATATTTCAGGGTGCTTCTTCAAGGTCATCAACTTGGCAGGATTGCTTCTAGGGCTGCCAAGTTTTGGTTTGTTTTGTTTTGTTTTCAGAAGTAGAAAACAAATAGGGGACAAAGGGAGGGCATCGGTTGCCTGTTTTAATGCAAGTTCAGGAGCTCATCAGGGCATTCAGTAGACCAGCCTACAGGGGGCAGGGACAGCAGATGGCTAAGCATTGCACATGCCAGGCAGCTCACCCAGAGCTGAAAACCATCTACATAAACACAATGAGCTGGTCAAATGACCAGCACTGGACTAAAGAGAAAGATTCATCCTGTTGATTCATACTTCCTGATAGTCCTGCTGGCTGACAAAGCTCAGGGTGTTTCAGATGTATTTCATGAGTAAATTATTCCTCCAGTCCCAGAGAAGAGGCATGTTTACAACTATGTCACACTTTCCCTCATCCTTCCAATGTGTAACTTTTTTAACCCAGTGCATAGACTACTTTTAAACACAGTGGTGTAACATTCATCCCTCTGTAGGTTAATAGATGAGTCATACAACACAAGCATTAATATGACATTGACACCAATTGGGAAATCTCCCAACACCCTTAGTTTGAGAATCCACATTGCTAAGCAATTACTTTCTTCAAATGAAACTGTCCTTATTAGACTGGGAAGGCACGCTAATCAGATTTTATCTCGTTAGCCTCTCATTGTGAAATCTCCCTAGCCTACTGCTAAATGGATTAAGATTAAACAGAATGGCTTGATTGGCAAGTGGTGTAGATTGCTGCTTGGATTCTACTCACCTAGGAAAGGTTTGCTCCTTTAATTAACTATACAGACAAGGCTGGCCCTACCGTAGGTATGACTTACATCAGAAAGCTCAGCAATGAGACATGAGGAGCTTGGGAAAGACTTGTGTTACCCAGAAGCAACTTCTAGCCCATGCAACTATAGTTCTCTTGCTCTATTAGAACATTTAAGACTGTTATGAAGGGGTGGAGGCATGGCTCAAGTGGTAGAGTGCCTGAGTAGCAAACTAAGGAGACCCAAGTTCAACTCTAGTACCTAAAACAAAAATCCTTTATGGAAAAACTAAACTGGAGCTAGATGCTGGTGGCTCACCCCTGTAATCCTAGCTTATCAGGAGGCTGAGATCTGAGGATCACAGTTTGAAACCAGCTCAGACAGGAGAGTCCAGGAGATTTATCTCCAATTAACCACCAAAAAGCAGGAAAGTAGAGCTGTGGCTCAAGTAGTAGAGCACTAGCCTTGAGCAATAAAGCCTAGGGACAGCACCTAGGCTCTGAGTTCAAGCCCCAGATCAGACACAAAAAACAAAACAAAAAACAAACCCATATCCTAAGCTGAGTGTTGTTGCATAGGCCTATTAAGCAGGAAGGAGCACTACTGTTCAAAAAAAAAAAAAAAGACTGTTTAAAGAAAGATTTAAATAAAGAAAGAAAATTAAAGCAAGGAAGAGAAAAATAAAGAAGATACCACCCTAAACCATTGCTTTAACAAGATTAGTTGTCAACCATTTCAGTGTGACTCAGAAGCTGTGTGTACTAGTAGACCACAAAAGGTCAGAAAAGCAAGGAACGAGGGGAATTTGGAGGTCACTAAATAGAACAAATGTCATCATTATAAACTTGCCTTAAGCCAGGTCTAGACATTTCAAATACCACCCCAAGCAGTGGTTCCTCAGGCCCCAGGGATCATCTGGGGGCCTTTTAAGGAATCTGATTCCTGATTCTGTTCCCTCACATTGGATTAAATTGAAATCCAGTGCCACCTGGCCATTTGGGTTTTTTTGTTTTGTTTTGTTTTTATGGTTATTCTTGGAAGCCTTGCTCTTTATTCTCTTACTGGGATGACAGACCAGTTTTCTCCAGATCTCAAAATCTTTTATAGCTCAGGTTCTGGATCATGGCAGCATACTGAAAACAAAATAAGTCCCACTCCCAAGGGTTCTGAGGTCTCTGGACCTATGGAAAGCAGCCCCAAGTATCCCTTAAGTGTTCAAGGTGAAGTTAATCAGCTAGGCTGAAGACTACAGACCAAACCCAGGAATTGTTTTCCTGAGGAACTAAAAAGATTCACTATGAGGGAGTCAGGATACCAATCTCCCTCCACTGTATCTCTCAGGTCTAGCCCCTCATGAGGCAGGCAGACTTTTCCCCAAAGCTGTCAGGAAACTTGGGGGAAGAAGGTGTTGAGGGAGAGAATATGGGGTGGAACTTATTAAATCAGAAGCAGAAAGGTTATAATAAGAAATAGCAATGGTCCCCTGCTAACCCTAAACCACTACAAAATTTTATTGACTGGCACAAGAGAGAATTTCCTTAGAATGCTTCCTGGAGGTAGCTCAACCTTGGATTTGGTTCCCACAAATTGTGAAAATTCTCCAATCGGATCCTCTGGCAGTGCAAGTAGCTGGATTGGCAACCCTGACCCTGCTCTCCCTGTGAGATTCTGTTTCATGAATTTCCCAGGAGGATTTCTGCACCACTTGGATGTCAATCTTCTTGCCTGAAGGAGGGGATTTTACCCACACCCCCACTGATTCCTGCCCACCTCCTCTCCCCCCTTAAAGCTCAGGGAAGTTGGGGATCACCAACACAATTGTAAATACTTAGACACATTACATGGGAATCCATGCAAGCAATGCTCTTAATAATACAGGCGGCTCTGGCAAGGCTTGGAGACCTGGGTACTACTGCAAGTGTCTGCTAACCCACTCCTGGGCCTGGGGATAGACAACACCTATCACAAGGGACTGAAGACTCACCCCACTGTGCCACGGGACTCCCCTTGGGGCGTGGCTGGTGCAGCCCCAAGTCTAGGTGCAGAGAACTCCATTCCTGTCTTTGCTGAACTCAGTCAGCTTATGATTCTGAGGCGCTGGCTTGGAGAACAGTCTTCTCCATTGCCTACCCCCTCCATTTTTTTTTCCCTGTGCGGGTCCCGGGGCTTGAACTCAGGGTCTGAGTGCTGTCTGTCCCTGAGCTTCTTCAGTTCAAGGCTAGAGGTCAATTACTTGAGCCAGAGCTCCACTTCGGTTTGTTTTTTTTTAAGCGATTAACATGAGATGTGAGTCTCGCGATTTCCTGAGGGAGCTGGCTTCTAACTGTGATCCTCAGATCTCAGCCTCCCAAGGAGGATACAGGTGTGAGTCACCGGCGTCCAGCTATCCTTCCCATTTAAAGAGAAAAAACAAACACACAAAAACACTTAAGGGGGGGAGGGGGTAAAAGGCAATACGATGTGACTCTGTCCGAGCTGCCACAGAACGTCTGTGGCAAAGCCCGATTTAGCCGCTCTTGAATTTCCATTCTGTTGCCTGGCAACAGGTTCAGAGGCGCTCAGAGGCCAAGCCCGGCCCCTGCTCGGCACCCTTGATGAAAAGTTAGACTTTGGGGGGGGGGGGGGGGGAAGGAATGGCCCCGGGCATGTGAGCCTTGTCACTGGATAGATTACCCGCCTGGTCCTGGGTGGCGTGCGGCACGGGGGCGAGCCCCTGCTGGCCGGGGCTGCTTTGCACTGGCCTTGTGGGACCTTCTGGAATCAAAGCACCTCCTTCCCCCAATACCTTAGATTCCTCTTTAAACACTCAAGTCAACTTTCCAAAAGTTTTCAGCTGCTACGGGGCGCCCTGTTAAATATCCGTGGGAAAAACGAACATGCTTAGCTTTATGGGGACAAAAAAAGAAAGAAAGATGGCCTTCTTCCCAGGATGCCCAGACTCGGAGAGGAGTTTTGTGTTCCCCTTTAGTCGGGTTAACCTGGCCCCAAGCTGGGCAGGAGCGAAAGGAGCACAGAGTATGTGCTCCAGGCGCCCAGCAAAACACGGCGGCCCGGGGCAGCGCTTTCCTAGCTGCCGCTGCCCGCCCGCCCGCCCGATCCCGCGGGGAGCGCCCGGGCCGCCCCGCGCGGCGCAGGTGCAAGCGCTCCCCGCATCCCCACGGGCACCAGCCGGCCCCGCGCGCCACACACTACAACCTCCCCGCCCAAAAAAAAAAAAAAACCCCGGCCCAGAAAACCTTACCCAGGTTCACGAAACTCATGACCATGTCCGCGTCGTTGAGGAAGGCGCTGTCCTGCGCGCTGGTCAGTGGAGTTGTGCCGTCGCCCCCGCCAGGGCCCGCGGCCAGGAGGCTCTTGCGGTGGAACGGGTGTCCTGCGCCAGGAGACGGCGGCCGCAGCTGGGGCGAGCTGGCCCCTCGGTGCAGCCCAGGCTGACGCGCGTTCCCCTCCGATGCCCCGTCCTCCTCGTCGTCGTCGGTGGCCAGGGCGTTATACAGATCCAGCATGAAGAGGGGCGCAGACTTCAGCCGCCCCGGAGGGGGCTCCTCCGCCAGCCGCTGCGCGAGGGCTGGGGGGTGCGCTGGCTGGAGGCCGTGCAGGGGCCGGGGCCTGTGCGGGAGCCCCAGCACCGACAAGATCTCCTTCTGCATCTCCCGCTTCTCGTGCGTCTTGAGGCGCCGGTACAGGAAGCCCGAGGACGAGGACTGCGGCGGCGGCGGCTCGGCACGGGTCGGGCTCCCGCCGTCCACCAGCAGCTGTCCCCCGGCGGTGGCGGCGGCCGCCGCGGGCACGGACGGCCAAAGTGGCGGGGGCCCGCAGCAGCTGCACAGCAGCCCCCACCACCAGCACAGCCACTGCGCCCTCCGCCCCAGCCCCGGCATCCCAGCCCGGCCGGGCTACCCCCGCGGGGACCGCGGGGCGTCGCGCTGCGGAGCGAGGCCGCGGTGGCCCTGGGTGTGATCCGCCCCCGCCACCTCTCAGCGGGCTCTCTTCCCCTTCCTGGCCCTCAGTCCTTATCTCTCATGGTCGTCCGGGGGCGCCCCCAAGTAGCCCAGGCTGGAGGGGAGGCGAAGAGACGATCGCTGGGGGGGGAGGGGGGGGAGCCCCGCGCTCCCGGGCAAGTCTCTGAAACAAGCGCAAGGTCCCAGCCAGGTGCGTCCGAATCAGGACCGCGCGGCGGCCGACGCCCTGGCCCCTGGGCGGGTCACGGCGCGGTCACTCCCCGTCCGCACACGTGCGCTGCCCCCGAGCTCTCCGGAGCAGCTGGCTGAGGAGCGGGGCGTCGGGGAGCGGGGCTGACTTTCAGGAACCGGGAGCGATGCCCGGCATCGTCCACGCGCACGCCTCCTCCCGGCTTGCGAGGCTACCGTGAAGTTCACTGCGCCCCGAGGGCCCAGCCGGTGGCTTCAGGGCGTCCTGAAATGCCAGTCTTCTCCACGGAGCTGAACTTCCTTCTCGCCCGCAAACTCCGCTCCCCTCCGCCCCCGGGCACGGTCGCCCCCCCCACCCCCCGCCACCCTCCCCTAGTCTCTGCGCCCCGCGCGCCTCCCCAAGCGGAGGCGGCCAAGAGCTCGCTTTCCGTTCGGAGATCTCTCGGCTGCCCAGCAAACCCCGCTGGCAGACTGGAGAGAAGGAAAGGAACCTGTGAGCGAACAGATCACGGGATTCGGCGTCCGCCCTGGTTTTCACAGTCTCCCGCTGCTCGGCCGGCGCGGTGCTCCGGGCAGCAGGCAAGCCAACGTGGGCTTTCTGCCGTGCGCCTAGCTCAGGTACAGCACTCCAGCCTCCGGACTCCCCGCCCTTCTGGGTAACCGACAGGCTGACAGCCAATAGGAAGACGAGTATCGAAGGCTATTTAAATAGACACGCCCCCTTCTTCCACCCTCCCCTCCAGAGAGGCTTAGCCTTGCTGCGCATAGGTTTCAAGTGCCGGGAATTCTTTGCAGGCGCGGGAGGAGCTGCGGGTAGCAAAGGCAGAGAGGTCATTGCTAGTTAAAAGTGTTCTGATCATCTCCCCCGTCCGAACCTTTCTCTGGTCCTATCATAATCGGAGGCTGAAGTTGAGTTAATAGAAGTAAGCGCATTTAGTTAATACCGCATGGATTGAGGGGGTGGGGCTGGGAAGGACAGTTTTCTTCTTCCCTCCTTAGTGTCTCTTATTGATGTAATGTAGGCGTTTGCGGACACGTGGCTTTCAAAGACAGCTGCTAGAAGTTGAGACACACCCTCCGAGGAAACTGCCTAGCAAACTTGCCAGAGACAGACAGAGTCCTGAGGATTTCGGGTGGAATATTTTGACTTGTCTCTGCTTTGGGGCTTTCATTTGGCTTCTTAAGCTAGCAGCCAAAAGGAGGAGGGTACAATCTGCTAATATGATAGAAAAGCCATCCTTACCTCGTTATTACTGCCTCAATGGTTCTCCATAGTCTCAGTTACCATTGTACTTTACATACTGACATACAGTCTAATTTACATAGTGCAAAATAAAGACAGTCACACTACGGGTTGGAGCTTGATGTATATCTTAAATGGGATGGGGGAGGAAGGATAACAGGTGGGACCCCCAAACACAGACTGTTGTAAGCCATAGACAATATAACCACCACCAGCATCTGACAGTATATAGAGGAATTCATTTGCCAGTACACTACCCTGTCACCATAGGACCGTAGGCGCAATATCACCTTGAAACATTGGATTCTTTCTTTTTTTTTTTTTTTTTTGGTGCGGTCGTGGGCCTGAACTCTGGGCCTGGACGCTGTCCCTCAGCTCTTCAGCTCAAGGCTAGCACTCTACCACTTGAGCCACAGTGCCACTTCCGGCTTTTTTCTTTTTGCTTCTGTGGTGCTGAGGAATCGAACTCAGGGCCTCAGGCATGCAAGGCAAGCACTCTACCACTGAGCCACCTTCCCAGCCCCGAAACATTGGATTCTTTTACCTAGTGAAAAGTGGTATGGGTTAGAAAATAAAAACTGCATTTTGCTGACTCAGTAGCCATAGTTCACATGGTCTAAGGCATTTGAGAATAACATATACAGATAAAAACTGTAAGATTTGTCAAGGTAGGAGATCATGGGATTTCTATGCCTACTTTCCTTATTATAAAGATCCTGTTTTGAGTAAGTAAAGGCCATTATCTTCAGCCATCTATTGGATCCTTTTCTAGATCTATCATGGCTCAGGCATAGTGGTCATTTAGGAGTCTCTAATTCTACAAATGTCCCAAAGTAGCTGATTTCATGCCATACCACTTCAGCAACACTGAAGGCCAATCTTAAACCATCTTTGGGGTTTATTTCACCTGAGAGGAGAATACATGGCTAGTCTAGGTGGTACTAGGATGCCAGGATTCCTACAATTCAAGAAGTGGCTTCATTTCTTTCTTCAATCTAGGACATGATACAAGCATTAAATCATTACCACAGTGTCCACAGCAGCCATGAATTCCAGTCAGAGATCTTAAGTCTAAGCAAATACATAGAGGTTTCCCACCAAGGGCCTCCTTTTCACACTCTTCATAAGACTTCCAGTGGCATGTAGAATAAAAGCAGCTCCAAGCCATGGGAACACTGGAAAACCATTAAACAACTGTGAGGATACTTAGTAAAACCATGTCATTTAAGACACAAAAGCAGGTTGTGACTTGTGTGTTGTATACACCTCTATAGGGATAAATGTCATGGGAACCCTGTACAGATACACACTTGTGTCAGCTTATCTTTTCTCTGAATGTGTGTGTGTGTGTGTGTGTGTGTGTGAACATGTGTATCTAGGCTGACTTTAAACTGTGATCTTCAGTTCTCAGTCTCCTGGGTAGCTAGGATTATACATATGAGCCACCAACACCTAGCTTATCTCCTCTTTCCTCTTTCTTTTTTAAAATATTTTGTGCTAGTCTTGGGGCTTGAACTCAGGGTTGGTACTGTCTTTAAGCTAGAGGCTACTGGTAGAGAGTAGTATTCTCCCACTTGGAGTTACAGCTCCACTTCTGGCTCTTTTGAGTGATTAATTGGAGACTAGAGTCTCACAGGCTTTCCTGCCCAGGCTGACTTTGAACTACAATCCTCAAACTTCAGTTTCCAAAGGAGCTAGGACTACAGGTGTGAGCCACTGGCCACAGGCTCATCTCCCCTTTACTGAGATATTCAGAGAGACATAGACCTGTGTGACAAGAGCTAAAAATAACACTTGATAAAGCATTATCAATGAAACATTTAAGCAGCAACCCTGATCCAGGTCTGTCATCGGCTCTTCACATATCTACCCCCACCAAGGGGGACTCTGCCACTGTTGAGTAGTTTGAGAATAAGGGGTGCTGAGGGTACCTCCAGATGATGAGCACAAGAGCACAGACTTTCCTCAAGGGCCAGTGGAAATCTGAAAATAAAGATGTGAAGTGGATGGCAGTGATTATAAGGACAGTGCCTTCCCATTCAAAGCCCCCCAGCGGATCTGTTCTGTACCTACTGTCTACTCTTCTTCCCTTGTGACTGTTTTGCCTGCCAGGAGAAATTCTTGTTCTAACTTTTCACTAACCTCAAAATCAGGATCACTGCTTGCTTCTCAGCCTCAACTGGAATTCTGAGAGAATAAAGAACCCTTAACCAATACTTCACCTGCTCCCCATTTCTCTGACCCCAGTTGCTTCCCCAGCATTTCAGAACAGGGGGCTAATAAAGTCCACATGTGATACAAGGGAGTAGAGGTGATTTGAAGGGAGAGGAGCAGATCTGGTTTTGCAATCCCTCTGCAATGTGTATGAATGCCTTGAGAAAAATCAGAGGTAATTTCGCCCCCTGCAGGACACCAAGATATTCCCACCCCTTCCTCTGTAAGCCCAGGAGAAGCTTCATTAAATTCTCTGTAGGAGTCTCTAAAACATCTGGAGGTGGGGGAACAGGGGAGGAATTTGCTCAAGAAGCCAGATGTGGGAGCCAACCCATAGCAAACATCTGGTGGCTTGGCTGACGTTTCCTGCAGATGGCCTCAGTTTCTGGAATTAGGTTGCCTGTCCCACCCCTGCCCCACTTCATGAAGAAATGAGGCACCCTCACCATGAGGCCCTGGTCTACTGACACGGAGGACAGGGTGGGAAGCCTGTACTCACATGTTTGCAACACTGCCACAGTGTGACACACACAGGGAATTCCTTCAAACGTAGTTGTCTGCAGGATACCAATAGCTCATGCCTGTCATCGTAGCTATTCAGGAGGTTGAGACCTGAGGATCATGGTCCAAAGCAATTAACCACCAAAAAGCCAGGAATAGAGCTATGGCTCAAGTGGTAGAGTGCCAGCCTTGAGTTAAAAAGCTAAGGAACAGCACCCAGGCCTTGAGTTCAAGTCCCAGAACCAGCACAAAAAATAATGTCATTGTCTGTATTCCTTATATGTTATGAAGGTTTGGGTTATACACTTATTACATACTTGGCCAACAAATTTTTATTTCAAAAGATGCTGCTTATTCATTTGCTGTGTTAAATATTCAACACCCCAACTTTGCTGTGAATTATCTTATTAGTCATAAACTACAAATAGTCTTTGATTTTACATTAAATCATATGTTAGTCCCATTTAGCTGCCTTTTTAAATCTCTATATCACAGCTTTTAGAATTAATTTAGCATCCAAGTACCCAAAATTATGTGGCTACAGTGTTTAAAAGTCTGAGTTCTTTCCTTCTAGAATCCTTGGGAAATTCTAAATTTTCATCATTACAAGTAGCAGAAGCTGGAGCCTTTTCAATACTACTTTCTAATACATAATAATTTGCTCACAGTTTAAAAATATAAATTTGGAGTTATGCAAAAAAAAAAAACTATGTTAGGTTAATGTTTGCTGGATGTGAAAAAAAGAAAATTTGAGAGTTAAATATGACTTCTAAAAAGAGAGACCTAGACAGCAGCCTCCTAATACATGTTTTTTTGTTTTTGTTTTTGTCAGTCTTGGGACTTGACCTGAGTTTTGTTTTGTTTTTTGCCAATGGCTAACACTGCACCATTTAAGCCACAGCTTCACTTCTAGCTTTTTGATGGTTAGCTGGAAATAATTGTCTCATGGACTTTCCTGCTCAAGCTTTGAACTGTGATCCTCAAATCTCAAGTCTCCTGAGTAGCTAGGATAACAGGCATAAGCCACTGGTGCTCAGCTCCAAAATACACGCTGCATCCACCAGTGTGTGGTCCCCAAACACTCATTCTTCCTCCCTTCACTATGTTTTCAGATATACCACACAGTCACTTCAAAACATCATTTAAGCCATCATATTTTCCTACTCATGAAGGACATCTGGTGGCAGAGTGAAAAACTAATACATAAATCTATTTCCAGAGATTTTTTTTCTCCCCACACTGGTACCCAAGAGAAAATCTGTTACTTGTATATTTCAAACGTTGCATATAAACGTGGGGCTCATGGCCCTAGGATTTAGGCTGTCTATATAATATTAAGCAATGAAGTATTTGGAAGGTTTGATTTGATAGGTTTTTAATTTTCCAATTGATCATTAACATTCACAAACTGTTGTCTTTTTTTTTTCTTTAGTAAGCAACGTAATTACTTATCACATTTCCAGGGCTGGTTGTACTATCTCTAAGGAGTTTTCTTCTTTTTTTTGAGGGGGGGGGTCCAGTCGTGGGGCCTGAACTCTGGGCCTGGGTGCTGTCCTTCAGCTCTTCAGCTCAAGGCTAGTGCTCTACCACTTGAGCTACAGCGCCACTTCCGGCTTTTTTCTTTTTACATATGTGGTGCTGAGGAATCGAACCCAGGGCCTCATGCATGCAAGGCAAGCGCTCTACCATTGAGCCACCTTCCCAGCCCCTAAGGAGTTTTCTTCTAAGAAAGCACTGGACTCTCATCTGGGCTAGGTATAACATGAAGTTTCCTAGTCTGTATAAGCCTCTGGGTGTCACTCCATTTTATGTCCCACTCTGTATGTTATTTCCCAGGTAATCTCAGTGTCCACGACAAATTACACCAAAACATGTCCTATCAACCAATTTCCTATGTAGAAGAGGCATAGTCATGGTATGTCTGGCTAGTACAAATCACATTTAGTAACATCAGGTCAGAAGGAAAGTCATGAGCTTTCTTCATTCATTCATGCCTGCATTCATTTGTGCATTTATCACATTTGATAAAAAATAATATGAATGCTTGCTATGTGGCAGGCAGTGCTCTAGGTTTTGGGACACCAAACAGTAAGAGACCCATTCCCTCCTGGATTATAGATAGGGAGAAGGACATTAAGTAAAGCAAGGAGAAACATTGTGGTTATCTATGCAGGAGGCCAGCACCCATGGCTAGTGCTCTAGATGTTAAATCTGCATAAACGTGACCTCAGCTTGCAAAGGGGGCCTTTAAGATTGAATTAAATTTGTTAAGCAGGTAACCTTAAAATAAGAAAGTTGTCGTGGATCATCCAAGAGTGCCCATATAATTCCAACAATTGTTTTGTTTTGTTTTTTTAAAGAGGAAGGCAGAAGGGATGTGCATCCCAAGATTGGCTTCATTTATCTTGCTGGCTTTGAAGATGAGGAGACCACTGGCCAAAGAATATAGGTGGCCTCTGCTAGCTAAGAACAAACCTCAACTGACAGGCATCAAGGAAATAGCACTCCTGGTCTTCACTCCAAATTCTGTCATCAACCTGAATAAGCCCAGAAACAGATTCTCACTCAGAGCAACAGATTCCTTCACTAGCCTGTGGGGACTCATATAGCTCCTTGACCTTCAGATAAAGGCAACAAGCCGATCAGACACAAACATGTTGTATTTTGTTTCAGCAGCAAAAGGAAACTAATAGGTATTTTGTATGATAAGTGCTATAGAGAAAATTCAAACTTGGAAAGGGGTTAGGAAGTTTGTAGGTGGTCAGTAAAGGCTTCAAGAAAAAGCAGCATTTGAGTAAGATTAGAACCAGCCCTGAGAGCATCTTGGGAGAGATCTTTTAGGTATTAAAAATGGTCAGGACATGGGTCTGGGAAGGTGGCTCAGTGGTAGAGTGCTTGTCTTGCATGCATGAGGCCCTGGGTTCAATTCCTCAGCACCATATAAGCAAAAAGAAAAAATAAGCAGGAAGTGGTGCTGTGGCTCAAGTGGTAGAGTGCTAGCCTTGAGCTGAAGAGCTGAGGGACAGCGCCCAGGCCCAGAATTCAGGACCCACGACCGGACCCCAAAAAAAAAAATGGTCAGGACAGAGTCCCACAGCTAGGGACATGTCTAGTAAAGTTAAGAAAGAAAGAGCAAGGACCTCTATAGAGGCTACCACACAGGACCAGAAGAGGAAGAGTAAATGCAGGAAATTCCCTCCAAAAGGATGGGAATTAGGGCCAAGGTGGTAGAGGCCCTAGACATCCTGGTGAAGACTTTGGCATATGTGTGTGTGTGTGTATGTATATGTATGTGTGTGTGTGTGTGTGTGTGTGTGTGTGTGTGTGTGTATACATACACATATAGAAGAGATGGTACATTATGGGGAGGGGGGAACTCTCCCAAACATAGCATTGAAGAAAAAAATAAACAATGAAAACTCTATCCTATATTTTCATGTATGTAAAACTCAAAAGCAGACTAAGAAGATCTAGAAATCAAATGAGTGAGTCTATTTGGAGAGAAGACTTGAGGGCAGGGTTGGCTCATGTGGTAGAGCACATGTATATACAGTATATAGCTGGACTCAAGAAAACCAGCTAGAAAATCTACCTTGCGGTCAGGAGGGAGACGATAATGCTTATAGGGACCTTCCAAGGGAAGCAGAAGATGGAATGAAAAATGGTCGGATTCTAGATACGTTCCAAAGACAGAGCCCATTCCATAAAAATTGCTCCAAAGAACATTCACAGGCTCACTATATAAGATCACAGCTCCATCTCAGAATAGAAAACGTTGGCTGGAGGTTTGCCCCAAGTAGTGGACTTCCTGCCTACCAAGCACAGGGCAATCCCTAGTACCAGGGGGAACAAAAACAACAACAAAAACTCCCTTATGTAACTGTAACCCCTCTGTTCATCACCTTTATAATAATAATAATTTTTAAACTCCAAGATATGAAGTTTGACCATTTAATATTAACTTTACTTACTTGTTTATTATCTTAAGAACTCATGGTGTTGTATGCCTGTGGTCTTCAGCTATGGGAGAAGTTGAGGCAAGAATACTTGAGTTCTGAGTAATATAGTAAGACTGTGTTTTTTTTTTGAACTTATTATTTTTTATTGTTGTGAAAATACTGTACAGAGGGGTTACAATTACATGGGCAAGATAATGAGTACATTTCTTATCAAGCATTGTAGCCTCCTCCTTTGTTTCTCCTTCCCATCCCATCCTCCCCTGCCCCCACCCAACCCTCCTCCCCCCCACCAAAGTTGTAATGACATAATGACTTGTATGTCTCATTGTTGCAATGGGTCCACCTGTATCCCTATTTAAAGGATTTGTTTTTTGCCTTCCTCTCCACAAATTATAACAACATCAAATACAGTGAAACAGGAGTTATACCGTGGAGGAGGGACATACAAAGCAACAAAAAAATAATCTTATGAATGTGTTAGAAACAATCACATGAAAGAAAAAAACATTTGAATACATATCTTAGGGTTCATTTCCCTAACATCAACTTATCTGACCTTTTCTGCTTGACTCAGACATATACTAGTTATTGTAAATAAAGGAAACCATGGGACCTATGTTTCTTTGGGCCTGGCTTACTTCACTTAATATAATTTTTTCCAAGTCTTTAGATTTCCTAACAAATGGAGCAATGTCATTATTTCTGGGGGGGGGGTGGTCCAGTCGTGGGGCCTGAACTCTGGGCCTGAGCACTGTCCCTCAGCTCTTCAGCTCAAGGCTAGCGCTCTACCACCTGAGCCATAGCACCACTTCTGGCTTTTTTTTTCTGCTTATGTGGTGCTGAGGAATCGAACCCAGGGCCTCGGGCATGCAAGGCAAGCGCTCTACCACTGAGCCAACTTCCCAGCCCCCAATGTCATTCTTTCTGATGGAGGCATAGAATTCCATTGTGTATATATACCACATTTTCTTGATCCATTCATCTACTGAGGGGCATCTGGGTTGGTTCCATATCTTAGCTATGGTAAATAATGCTGCAATAAACATAGTTGGTGCTGGTAGCTTTAGTGTGGTCTTGTTTGTGAACATTTGGATAAATGCCCAAAAGTGGGATTGCTGGGTCATAGGGGAGCTCTATGTGGAGTCTTTTCAGGAACCTCCATACTACTTTCCAAAGTAGTTGAACAAGTTTACACTCCCACCAACAATGCAGTAAGGTTCCCTTCTGTCTACATCCCCTCCAGCATCTGTTGTTATTAGAGTTCTTGATTATAGCCATTCTAACTGGGGTGAGGTGGTATCTCAATGTTGTTTTGATTTATATTTCTTTTATGGCTAGAGAGGTTGAGCATGTCTTCATGTGTCTATTGGCCATCATTCTTTCCTCTTCAGAGAAGTTTCTCTTTAAGTCTTTAGCCCATTTATTTATTGGGCAGGTGTTTCTTTGAAGATTTGTTGTTGGGGGATTTAATTTTTTGAGTTCCAAGTATATTTTAGATATGAGAGCCTTGTCCGTTGTATGGCTAGTGAAGATCTTCTCCCAATCCGTGGGCTTTCTATTGATCTTGCTAGCTATGTCCTTTGCCATGCAGAAGCTCTGCAATTTCATGCAATCCCATTTGTCCAACCTTTCTTTGATTTGTTGTGTTTCCGGGTCTCTATTCAGAAAATTTCGGCCTGTGCCAAGGAGACCTAGGGTTTCTCCTGTTCCATCCTGTAATGTTTTCAGAGTGTCTGCTTTGACTCCGAGGTCTTTGATCCATTTGGAGTTGATTCTGGTGCAGGGTGATATATAAGGATCTAGCTTTAGTTTTCTATAAGTAGTTAACCAATTTTGCCAGCACCATTTACTGAAGAGGTTGTCTTTCTTCCATTCTATTTTTTTAGCTCCCTTATCGAAGATTAGATGGTTATAGGTCTGTAGGTTCATTTCTAGGTTTTCAATTCTATTCCACTGGTCCTGAGGTCTATTCTTGTGCCAGTACCAAGCTGTTTTGATTACTATGTCTTTGTAGTAGAGTTTGAAATTTGTTATTGATATTCCTCCAGCACTGTTGTTTCTATTGAGGATCATTTTTGCTATTCGGGGTCTTTTATTGTTCCATATGAATTTTTTGGATTGCATCTTCTATTTCCTTGAAGAATGAGGTTGAATATTGAGTAAGACTGTGTTTACATGAGAAAACAAAAAATACTTCAATAGATGTGGTATATTGGGTGGGACATTGCAACAAAAAAAGTGATAGTAAAGACAAGCTGATGGAATATGGAATTAAAGTATGAAGTTTAGTTAATAACAAAATGCATTACTATTGATTCATTGATTATGAGAAATATACCATAATAATGTATGAATATACATTGTAAGGATAGGAAACACCAGGTATAAGATGCACAGCAATTCCCTGTACTATATTTACATTTTCTCTGCAAGCTTAAAATTATGTCAAAATTAAAACTTCATAAAAGAAGTCTGACTTTAATCTTAGGTTATAACAAAATTCAACTATATCCTTGGCTGTAGAAAGTAATGTTTTATTTCAATTAGATTGATAATGAATAGATTGTATCACTATGTTTTACTGAGTAGTTCACTTATTAAGCTACAGTACTTCTTATTAAAACAAAGCTAGGCTTTTAGATCCCCAGTCTACTCTCTTTCTACATTGTTTTTAAGCCTATCACTGTTTAGTTATTACATGATTAAGTTTTAACTTTATTTTATTTATTTTCTTAGTCATGGGGCTTGAACTCAGGCCTGGATGCTTTCCTTGAGCTCTTTCACTCAAAGCTAGTGTTCTACCACTTTGGACCACAGCTCCACTTCCAGTTTTCTGGTGATTAATTGGAGATGAGTCTCTTGGACTTTCCTGCCTGGGCTGGCTTTGAACCTAGATCCTCAGATCTCAGCCTCCTAAATAGCTAGGATTACAAGCATGAGACACCAGCACCTGGCTAAGTTTTAACTTTATATTATTGGTTTAGCTAGATATATATGAACTTTACATTCAACTTTCCTATGGGACACCTGAGAGGTTTTTCGTTTGTTGTTTGGGTTTTGTTTGTCTGTTTTTGTTTGGGGCATGAAATCGGGGCCTAGACACTCCCTGATATTTTTTTGCACTCCACTACTTGAGCCATAGCTCCACTTGTGGCTTTTTGGTGGCTAATTGGAGATAAGAGGCTCATGGACTTTTCCTGCTTGAGCTGGCTTTGAACCATATCCTCAGATCTGGGCCTCCTGAGTTTTTAGAAAAATGATTCTATCTTGATCACTTAATAACATTTTGAGGTATCTTATTGTTAAGTTTCATAGTGGCTGCTCTTACTTCATATATATACAGGACTTATTAGGATCAATATTTTTTACCTCCAAGTAAAGCAGGAAAATCATGCTTCCCTTTTGTCCCCATTTCTACTACACTTTTAAGTTCCATTCCTTTGCTATCTTGCATATAAATGGTGTTATAATTTTTGTTCATAGTCAAGTATGGTTTCCAACACTCATGAGAAAAAGATTGTTTTTTTGGTGTGTGCTAGTATTTCTTTTCCTTTTTCTTTCCTTTCTTTCTTCCAGGGTTCATTCTTATCATTTCCTTTCTCTTTGAAGAACTTCTCTTTAAACATTCTTTAAGGTCTCTAGCAACAAATTCTTAGTCTCTCTTTGTCTGAGGATTATGATCAGCCTTCTGTATGTGCAGGTTCTATATCCTCAGATTCAACTAACAGAGAACTGAAAATATTTTTACATGCATACTGAATATATGCAGACCTTTACCTTGCCATTATTACATCAACATATGATCTGGTAGTACCTTGAATTGATATCTGAAGTCACCTAGAAATAATTTAAGGTATATAAAAGCGTATGTCCAAGTTCTATGAAAATACTATACCATTTTACATAAGAGACTGGAGCATCTGAGAATTTGGCTAGCTAAGGAGGTCCTACAAATAATCCCCCATGGATACTGATGGATGGATGAATTCTATTGATATGTCCTCAAGGTCAATAGTTATTTCCTCTGCCATCTCTACTATTAAACCTTTCTAGTTTTTTAAATTTCCATAATAGTGTGTGTGTGTGTGTGTGTGTGTATGTGTGTGTGTGTGTGTGTGTATGTGTGTGTGTGTGTGCTGGTCCTGAGGCTTGAACTCAGGGTAATATCCCTGAGCTTCTTTTGCTCAAGGCAAGAAGTTCTACCACTTGAACCACAGCTCTACTTCAGGCTTTTTTTTTTATAGTTTATAGGAGATAAGAGTCTCAGAGACTTTCCTGCCAAGGCTGTCTTTGAACCATGATCCCCAGATCTCAACCTCCTGAGGAGCCAGGATTACAGGCTTGAGCCACTGGTTACCTGGCTATAATAATATTTTTTTCAATTCTGTGATTTCCAATTTTGATTTGACTCTTTCTATTTTTTTTCTACACCCATACGATTGTTCCATTGGGTGTAGACTTTGCCTTAGGCGGTTCTTTTCTTTCAGCACTTGAAGTATAATGTGTCACCTTTCTACTGAACACCCTGGTTCTGGCAGGAATCTGTTGTCATTCAAACTGTTTTCCCTCTGTGGGTGAAGTGTTATGTCTCCCTCCCTGCCACGAAGATGTTTCCTTTCTTCAGTTCTCAGAAGTTTAATTGTGATGAGTCATTAAGTGGGTTTCTTTGGGCTTCTGTTGCTGGGGATTTGCTCAGATTCCTAAAATGAAAGCCTGGTTATTTAAAGCATGTGGAGAACTGTCCACCATAATTTATGCAAATCTTTTAGTCTGACTCTCTTGCTCCTCTCTTTCTGGGACATAATAAAACAATGTACGCTTTCTTAATGTTCCACAGGTCACTGAGAGTTTGTTAATTTCTATCCCCTAGTTGATTTCCTCTTTGCTTTTCAGGGTTGATGAATTCAATTGTTATGTCCTCAACTCAAATGGTTCTTTCCTCGGTCAACTCTACTACTGAACCTAGATAGTGATTTTTTATTTCTATAATAGTATTTTTTTCAGTCCTGTAATTTCTAATTTCTATTTGGTTCTTTTTTATTTTGATTATTTAATTGATATGTACTTATTTACTTATTGTCAATCATGGGACTTGAACTCAGGGCTTGTGCATTCTCTCTGAGCTCTTGCTCAAGGCTAGTGCTCTACCACTTTGAACCACAGCTCTACTTCTAGTCTTCTGGGTTAATTGGAGATGAACATCTTGGGGGCTTTCCTGCCTGAGCTGGCTTGGAATGGTGACCCTCAGATCTCAGCCTCCTGAGTAGCTAGGATTATAGATGTGAGCCTCCAGAACCCAGCCAAGCATGACTCTCCTATTTTTGGAATTTAGTTTTTTATAACTTCTGTTTGTCAAGACTTTCTTCATTTTCATCTGAGTTAGAGTAAATTTTTTTTTTTTTTTGTCAGTCATGGGGCTTGAACTCTAGACCTGGGTGCTGTCTCTCAGCTCTTCAGCTCAGGGCTAGTGCTCTACCACTTGAGCCACAGCACCACTTCCAGTTTTCTAGTGGCTTACTGGAGATAAGTGTCTCACGGACTTTCCTGCCAGGGCTGGGAAAGTGAACTGTGATCTCAGATCTCAGCCTCCTGAGCAGCTAGGATTACAGGCGTGAGCCACAGGTGCCCAGCCACAGAGTTAGGGTAATTTGTAATTGACAATAGGTGTGTTTTTGTGATAGTTTCTCTAAAGCCCTTGATGCTTAGATAATTTGGATATCTGTTTGATTTCTGTGCTGCTGTCAAATCATTGTCTTTAAAAATATTCTTTATTGAGCCGGGCGCTCAGGAGGCTGAGATCTGAGGATCACAGTTCAAAGCCAGCCTGGGTAGGAAAGACTGTGGGACTCCTATCTCCAATAAACCACCAGAAAACCGGAAGTGACGCTGTAGCTCAAGTGGTAGAGTGCTCGCCTTGAGCTGAAGAGCTGAAGGACAGCGCCCAGGCCCAGAGTTCAAGCCCCATGACCGACAAAAAAAAAAAAAAATACTCTTTATTTTAGAGTGTTAGGTTTTTAAAAAGAGGTAGCTGAGTAAGAACAGCAGCACGCACGTGGTATTCAGGTAAGGGGTAGGTTTATTCATCGTTCAGGCTGGCATCAGGCCATCTTGGTCCTCCACGTGGTAGGGAAAGGCCTGGGAAAGAGAGCTGGGAGAGCTGGGAAAGAGAGAGAAAAGAGCTAGAAAAGAGAGAAAAGAGCTAGAAAAGAGAGCGTCTGGGAAAGAGAGAGCTAGAAAAGAGAAGGGAGCTGAGAAAGAGCTAGAAAAGAGCAGAGAGAGGGCGTCTGGGCCTGGGCTAGGCCTTATCAAAGGTATGGGCTGCGAAAGGTGTAGCCACATCAAATTCAGATGTGACCTCAGCGGATGCAGGTGTGACCTCTTCCAAGTGTCCCAGTTGCCTAGGTAACGCAGGTACTGGGTGGAGACTTTGCTGCGAGGAGGGTGGAGTCTGCTAGCCATCCAGGAGCAGCGGACCTTACATAGAGCAATTGTAAATTTATAGCAAAATTAAAAAATATGATGCAGAAATTTCCCTTATGTCTTTCACTACAACTTCCCAAATAAATGTCTCTATCATCACCATCCCCCTCACTACAATAGCTATTTGTTACAGTTGAGAAATCTACATCAGCACATTGTAATAAAGCATGGTTCATGGTTTACATTTGAGTTTATTCTTGGTGTTGTACATTCTAAGAGTTTAGAAAGATACATATTGAAACATATTCATCATTACTGTCTCACACAGAGTGATCTCACTGCCCTGAAAATCACCTGTGCTCTCTTTACTCATCTTTTTCAATCACTGAAAACATTTTGCTTTTAATTAAGATGTGTTAGCATATATCTCACCCCCTCTAGGAGCTTCTTCTTCTTTTTTTTTTTTTTGGATCCGGTTGTGGGGCCTAAACTCTGGGCCTGAGCGCTGTCCCTCAGCTCTTCAGCTCAAGGCTAGTGCTCTACCACTTGAGCCACAGCGCCACTTCTGGCTTTTTTTCTTTTTTTGCTTATGTGGTGCTGAGGAATCGAACCCAGGGCCTCAGGCATGCAAGGCAAGTGCTCTACCACTGAGCCAACTTCCCAGCCCCTAGGAGCTTCTTATCTTTTTACTGTCTCCATAGTTTTATCTTTTCCAGAATGGAAAATAGATTAATAAGCTATATAGATTTTTCAAACTGACTTATTTAGTAACATGCAGTAAGAGGGTTCCATGTCTTTTCATGGCTTGATAGCTCAGTTCTTTTTAGCACTGAAAAATATTTCATTATTTGGATATACCACATTGTTTATCCATTCCCTTCCTAAAGAACATCTTGATTGCTTAAGTTTTTGGCAATTATGAACAGACCTGCTACAAACATTTGGATACAGATTTCTTTTATGAGAATGAAAGTTTTCAACTCCTTTGAATATGTCATTTTCAGATAAAAGAAAATTAAAAGAATTTGTTGTTAGTAGACTTATCTTTAATAACTGGCTAAAAGAAGTTTTTCAAAAAGAAAATGAAATTTAAAAAAAAGAGTTCTGGAAGAAGAGAAAAAAGAAGCAAATCTCTGGCTCATACCAGAGATAACCCTTTGCCTCATATGGTTCAAAAATCATATTTGATGGTGGCAACAAAAATTATAACATCACTTCTAGAAGACTATTGGTAATGAAACTTAAAAGAAGTGGGAGAAGTCAGGTGCTGGTGACTTATGCATGTAGTCCTAGCTACTCAGGAGGCTGAGATCTGAGATTGTGGTTCGAAGCCAGCCTAAGCAGAAAACTCTGTGACACGCTTATCTCCAATAAACTACTCAAAAAAACTGGAAGTGGTGCTGTGGTTCAAGTGGTAGAATGCTCACTTAGAGTAAAAGAAGCTTAGGGACAGTACCCAGTGCCAGAGGTCAAGCCCTAGGACTAGCAAAAAGAAAAAAAGAAAAGTAAAAAGAGTCTGGGCACCTGTGGCTCACGCCTCTAATCATAGCTACTCAGGAGGCTGAGATCTGAGGATCATGGTTCAAAGCCAGCCAAGGCAGGAAAGTCTGTGAGATTCATCTGCAATAAACAAATAGAAAACTGGAAGTGCCACTGTGGTTCGAGCAGTAGAGCGCTAGCCTTGAGCTGAAGAGCACAGGGACAGCACCCAAGACCCGAGTTCAAGCCATACCACTGACGAAAGGAAAGAAAAGGAAAGGAAAGGAAAGAAAAAGAAGTGGGAGAGTAAAGGGAACTAAAACAGAAACGAGCTGGAGTGGAGTCAGGTCTTGGGGATCCAGAGGCTTCTTTGCAGTCCGCATCCACACAACCAGATAGCTGGCCATCTACAGAAAACTTTTGCCCCAGACCATTTTTTCTGATGACCACATAGTGAATGTGGCCCACTGATGAGTAATGCAGATTTTCCCTTTACCTGAATAAATATATTAACTAGGCCAGAACAGAAACCACTGCTGGACTTTTATGTGGCATTATTTTCCCCAATTTTTTTTTTAATGCAAGCTAGTAAAATTTACTCCATCAACAAGTGATCCGAAGCAGTGGGCAGAATATGTAATGAGCAATCAACATTTAAGTTATTCCCAGATAGCCAGTCGGACTTGTACAGGTGAGAATCACCACACCCCACACTTCCATCTCACCAAAATCCAGACTGTAGGCTCTGTTGTACCCCAGCACTTAGCACAGTGCCTGGCAGTAAGGTGCTAGACAAATATTTGTTTAATGATGGAATCTCTTGGGTGAGGCGTTAGGTGGGGGAGGGAATATATAGAATTCCTTCTTAATCATATACTTTCTGTACCCTGAGAAGACAACACTAAAACATAGAAATACATATGCACTTATAAGAGTTAAAAAAAACCCTCTCCAATGATAATAAATAACTTATCCAATATGCTGACCAAAAATGCAAGGACTTCTTATTCTCTTCCTATGGAGATATTAGCAGGAGAGGACAGAAACCAATTTTTTTAAGAGTGACTTCCACTAGCTAAATGTGTGTAAATCACACTTCTAAAAATGAGACTTTCATACAGAAATAAAACTAAAATTTGCCAATACACCTCAGAGTAAAATGTTATTTAAGGATTGGTAAAACATTTATTTTCCTAGAACCTGAATAGGATACTTGTTCTTGTAACTTCCCTTCATGCCCCTCAGCCAAACTGAATCTTCTGGAATCCCTTCCATGCGCATCTACACCTGTCTGCCATCCAACCTCCCCACCATCAGCCAAAAGAAGGTTTTCCAAGCCAGGACGGCAGGGCAGGGCTGCTGTCACCAGGCCCACTTTGCCAAGGAAAGAATGCAACCTGTCCATGTCATGAGATGGGAACTGGAGGGGGAGAAGAATCCACTTATGTTCAATGAACAAAATGATGGCATCATTTATGTTTGGGTAGTGCTCTCTCTACGCGAGACATTTCACCACATTTCACCTTGGCCCTGTGTCATTTTTCTCTTATCTTCTAGCAGAGGAACTCAAGCCACATTCTTTACAAGATTACTGTGTTCTTTCCACCCAGAAGTATATTTCCCTCGGCAAAATGCCAGGGCCTCAAAGGGGCCTTTTCCACAGAGGCTCCCACTTGGCTTCAGGTTGCCACAGGTTCCAGCAGGGAGGCAGCGGCAGAGCAATGAGGGGACTGGGTTTTGTGCCTGAGCCAGGAAAAGAATTTCCTTCTTCCCACCCCAGGGCCAGGGGAGGACTGTGACCAGCACCCTCAGCATATCATTAGACAAATACGTGTCAAGCAGTTCCTGCAGACACCAGACTGGTGTCACACAGCAGGCTTGTGACTTTAGTTTGAAAAGACAATGCCGCAAGACAGGCATGGCAGCACTGGTTGACTGCCCAGCTCTTAGGAGCTAAAGACAGGAGGATCTTGAGATCAAGACCAGTGACACTGTCAAAACAAAGAGTGGTGGTATGTGTGTGTGTGTGGGGGGGGGGTAATAAGGAGGGAGAGGAAGGAAAGGAAATAAAAGGAAGGAGGGAAAGAAAAAGGAGAGAAAGGAACAAAATAAAAATAGACAAAGCCCTTGGCCTCCATGGGTATGTGGGCCACTGTGGCACATAATGGCATCTGCAACAGTGGTGTGTGCCATCTACGGGTCGTCAAGAGGAGAAGGAATCTTTAGGTGGGCCTGAAGGATTCTGGGAAGGTTCCATGGGCAGGGAGGATTAGGGAAGAGACCTGCGTTGAGATTTGGAGCATCACTGTGAGACTGCTTACTCAAACCTGAGTCCTTGCTTAGTGCTTGGTGCTGAGAACAGGACCAGAAGCCTCTGTCCTCATGGAGTTGATAGTCTAATGAGGCAGGTAGCTACGTGACTAAATCTATAGTTACTGAATCATAGTATGAACTAGCCATGGTGGGAAGGACACAGGAATTTCAAGCTAAAGGAACAGCATCTCCAAAGGCCCAGGGGGACTTGCCTTCGGCACCTGGCAAATGCTGAAAGCTAATATGGCTGACATATATTAAGTACTATAGAGAGTACTTGATGATAGATTGGAATAGGGGACTGAAGGAGTAGAAGACATAGGACTTACACTTGGGTTCACTTACTAAAGTGGGGAATTCTAGGGTTATAGAAAGAGGCTGGTAAACACAAGTGCTACTACGGGCATTTAGTCTGAGTTTCCTCTGAGGTATCCAAGCAGAATCAACAAGTAATGGAATCAGGCTATAGTTTCATGGTCATGCAGGCCAAAATCCAGCCATTGGGAGGCTGAAGGAAGAAGATCAAGGTCAAGGTCAACCTGGGCTACATAGTGAGATTGTCTCAAAAAAATAAAAGAAGAAGCTAGTCTCAGGTTCATCTATATATAAGTGGTACAGTAGTCCCCTTTTATTGCAATTTTCCATTTCAGTTACCTGTGGTCAACCACAGTGTAAAAATATTACATTGAACATTCCAGAAATAAATCATTCTTAATTTTAAACCGTGCACCCTTCTTAGTAGTGATGAATTCTTGTGCCATCTTGTTTCATCATGCCTAAGACAAGGACCATTGCTTTCTCCAGTGTATCCATGCTGTACAGGCTACCCACCCATTAGCCACTTAGTAGCTGCCTAAGTGAGTAGATCAACTACTGTGCTATTACATACAGTGATTGTGTACAAGCAGCCTTTACTTTACTTACTAATAGCTCTCAAATGCAGAGTAGTGATGTTGGGAATTTGAATATGCGAAAGAAAAATCACAAAGTGTTTCCTTTAAATGAAGAGGTGAAAGTGCTTGACTCAGTAAGGAAAGAAAAAAATCATATGCTATGGTTGCTACATGTTATGAGTGACTGTGTATGTGTGTGTGCATGTATATGTGTATATGTGTGTATGTGTGTGTTGGTGCTGGAGCTTGAACTCAGGGCCTAAGAGCAGTCCTTTCCTTGCTAAAGGCTGGCATATGAGTACTTGAACAACAACTCTACCAGTAGTTAATTGGGGATAGAGTCTTATAGACTTTCCTGCTTGGTCTGGCTTTGAACCACAATCCTCAGACCTTGGCCTCCTGAGTAGCTAGGATTACAGGTCCAGCCTGGCCTTCCATTCTTGCTTAGCTTTTTTGTTCAAAACCAGCACTCTACAATAGACCAATACCTCCACTTATAGCTTTTTCTTAGTTAACTGGTGATAAGAGTCTGGGGGATTTTGCTGCTAGAGCTGGCTATGAGTTGCAATCCTCAGATCCCAGCCTATTGAGTAGCTAGGATTATAGACATGAGTCACCACTGCCCAACCAAGAATGACTCTCATATTTTTGAAGGAAAAATAAAAGTCATGCTAGTGGTACTGTTGTATCTCAACAAACGTTATGAAAAAGTTTGCTGGGAATGGTAATAACACATCTGTGATACAGGTGTTTAGGAAACTGAGGCAGGAAGACTGGAAATGTGGGTTACCTAGAGAGAGGTTTTTTTTTGGGAGGGGGTTCCAGTTGTGGGGCCTGAACTCTGGGCCTGGGCGCTGTCCCTCAGGTCTTCAGCACAAGGCTAGTGCTCTACCACTTGAGCCACAGCGCCACTTCTGGCTTTTTCTGCTTATGTGATACTGAGGAATTGAACCCAGGGCCTCATGCATGCAAGGCAAGCGCTCTACCACTGAGCCACCTTCCCAGCCCCCTAGACAGAGTGTTATCACAACAAAACAAAACAAAAATATGGCCTGAAATATGTCTCTGTGTGTATCTATAAGGAAAACAGTATATCTAGGGTCTGTCATCTACTAAGCGTCTTGAAATGTAATCCTGTTGGTGATACGGAACAACTGACTTTATAACCCTAAGAATGGATAAAGTCAATTATGGAAAGAGAGAGGAAAGGAAGATACCACCCCAGGCCTGGGAAACACCAACATTTAGGGCCTGGGGAAGAAAAGAAGCCCACGAAAGAGACTAGAAGGGAATGACCACGACCAGAATAATTACAAATCAAACCTGAAAGCATAGTGTAATGGAAACCAAGAGAAAAGACAAGAATGGCCAACCCTGTCCAATCTAGTCAAGGACAGAGAAATGGTCCTTGGATGTAGCAACAAGGAAACGAATGATGACCTTGACAAGAACAATTGTCATGCAGTAAAGAGGGCATAGCATGATGAAGGACTTGGGAAAGGATGCTAAAGGCTAACGTTTTCTGTAAAGGGGAGCAGAGTAATGAGATCGTGGCCTGAAGAGGACAAGGACTACGGACATTTTGATATGTGACAGGGTTGGGCAGGATGAAGAGCAACTTGTCAATGAGAAGAGGAAAGAAAGAAGGGTAAATGGCTGAAGAGAAGTGTGGGATTCAGCTGCCAGAAGACAAAAAGAAAACATTGCTTTCATAAGGAATAGGAGTCCAGGTGGAGAAGTCCACTGCCAAAGAATAGAGGGAGGCCTCAGCCTCACAGCCCATGAGGAACGGGGACCTGCCAAGCACCATATGTGATCTTGGGAGAGATCCTGCTTCATCTGCATCATCAAATGAGGCTGCAGTTGACTGCAAACTGATGAGCGACCTGGAGACTGAGACTCCCACCTAAGCCACTCCCAGTTCCTAACCAAAACAATGTGTTGGTTGTAGGGCTTGACCCCTGAGCCTGGGCGCTGCTGTGCACTGACCCTGAGTTCTTCAGCTCAAGGTGTATATTCAACTACTTTGAGCCACAGTGCCACTTCCAGTTTTCTGGTGGCTAATTGGACATAAGAGTCCCACAGACTTTCCTGCCTGGCTGTGTATTGTCTTAAGCTGCTCAATTTCAGGGATAATAGAAAATTAACACAGAAGAGGAAGTAAGGAACAGATATCTTGAAACCAACAAATTAAGTTAATTACACCAACAATGGTTAGGATTGATAAATAGAAGTAAAAAACCCCTGGTTATTAAGATATCACAAGTCAGTGAGGTCAATGTACAATGTAAAACATTGTACTGCCCCCCTACCAATCTTTGCATTCAGTGGTGTGTTCTTGAGCACCTCTATTTCTCACCCCCAAACACAGATGGAGATAGTTGAACATTAATTTGCCTCTCACCTGCAGTTTAAGAGCCTATATACCTCAACACTCCAATGAATTCATTAAATGCCTGACATATTGTGAAGGACACCCCAGACCTAACGTTTGGTCCATAGCTTGAATGAAAAGTGGTTTAAATCTTGTAATAATGTTTCACAAAGGGTTTCTCATAGAATATTAATGTTTCTTACTGAGTTCTTCTAAATTCTGCCAAAGCTAAACAAAAAGTAGATGCTCTTTTCATTTTGATTAGACAAATATAAAGTATAATTACAAGAAAAACATTAATTGCCATGATAAAGTTGTGTGTGTCTTCCTAAGTAATTGGCCTTTAAAATGGAATGTTAAGCTGCTGCCCTCCAAACAAAATGCTGGAGCTGGGTGCTTCTTACCCACAGATGACAGGTGGTTCACACCTGAAATCCTAGTTACCCAAGAGGTTGAGACCTGGAGGATTGTGTTTCAAAGCAAGACTTCATTCCCAATGAACCAGAAATATGCCAGACTGGAGGTATGGCTCAAATAGCTGAGCACCAGCCCTAAGCAAGCAAGAGCTAACTGAGCAAACCCAAGGCCTTGAGTCCAAACCCCAATACAGACAAAGATGCTGGGGTTTGTGACTATTGCAGCCTCCTGCATGAATTCATGGTATTCAATCTGTTTGCTAGTATATACAAACGTGCAAAATTCATTGTTGCCTTGGAGTATGTCTTGGCTTGATGATCACTGATTTGTGTTTTGTATCTTTCTTTGAAGCTCACTTTTGGATACTTTGATTTTTTTCTCTATATATTCCTAATGTTTACTATGAGTACATTTGGAATTATTTCCTCAAAGAGTTAATTCATCACTGAAACAATATTTCACTACCTCAGTCCAAGTTCAGAAAAGATTTTGTATCCCCCAAGTTTTGTGTCTAATGTGTAATTTAAGTGAATTCAACATTCAAGAAAGACTGGGACCCCTGCGCTGGTGGTTCATGCCTGTAATCGTAGCTACTGAGGAGGCTGAGATCTGAGGATCACGGTTCAAAGCCAGCCCAGGAAGAAAAGTCTGTGAGACTCTTATCTCCAATTAACCACTAGAAAACCAGAAGTGGTGCTGTGGCTCAAGCGGTAGAGCACTTGCCTTGAGATGAAGAGCACAGAGATAGCGCCCAAGCCCAGAGTTCAAGCCCTATGACGGACCAAAAAAAAGAAAGAAAGAAAGAAAGAAAGACTTTGGCCAGGCATGGGTAGTACATGCCTATAATCCCAGCACTTGGGAGTGTGAGGAAGAAGCATCATGAGCTTGAGGCTAGTCCCAGTCTCAAATGAAAGAAAAAGGAAAACCCAAAATAGGCTCACCTACTGTAACTCTCCTGCACTGGAATTTTTTCCCCTAAATATATTGTCTTGACTACTAAAACTCCATGTGTATTGGATGTGTTCATATGTTTTGCTTGTGCATGAGTGTCTGGTGCATGCATGTGTTTACATGCATTTGTATATGTAGTTTTGTTGGGTGTGAATATATGCATGTAACTACATGTGTATTTTATAAGTATGTGTTCATATGCATATATAGGTACATATGTTTGGGTATGTTTGTGTTGTGTGTGAGCAGGTGAATAATTATAAGGGGATTGTGTGTATGTGTGTGTGTGTGTGTGTGTGTGCCAGTGCTGAGTGCTGTCCCTGAGCTTGTTTTATTCAAGGCTTGTGCTCTACTACTTGAGCCACAGCTCCATTTCTGGCTTTTTTTCTTTCTTTTTTTGGTAGTTAACTGGAGATAAGAATAATCTCATGGACTTTCCTGCCTGGGCTAGCTTTGAAATGGGATCCTCAGATCTCAACCTCCTACATAGCTAGAATTACATGTGGGAGCCACTGGCACCTAGCTGCAAGCATGTCTTTATATGCATGTGTTTGTGCACATAACTGTGAATTGGGCTTTGCATGGGTGTGTACATGAACTTAAGACTCTTCTGCCTACCAGCCTTGATCACCGGCACCTGGAGTTGGACACAAGAGTGTGATCTTCTCCAGAGCCCCTCCTCCCCCCTCTCTCCTTGGATCTACCTTCCTTAGGAACAAGCAATGGTGGAACAGCAAGGAAAGCTGAGGTCATGGTGAGCACTGATGTCTTGATGGTGGTGATGCTGGCCCCCTTTGCTCCATTCTGGTCTGATTGGGTGCTGGTACTCTCCATGGCATGGTGGCTTCTACGTAGATAGTGCAGGTGGCTTTGTGGTTCACCCTCAGTTTGCCCTCACTGAAAAACCCCTTTGGAATATATCACCACTATCACCATCCATCTCTCCCTCAATGACAGATGACTTATCCTTATGCCCTCTTGTCTGTGTGTGTTCCACTATCGAGATCTTTTTCCTGCTACCACTCCCTACACAGTAGGGAGTATAACATGAAAGGGGTGACACTACATTGATGCATTGTTGATTTGAAACTCCTTTGTACAACGACTTAAAGATAATTTAAACTGGGACCTGATGACTCACCCCTGTAATCCTAGCTCCTCAGAAGGCTGAGATCTAAGGATCACAATTCAAAGCCAGTCCAGGCAGAAAAGTTCTTGAGACTCTTATCTCCAACAAATAAGCAAAAGGCTGCAAGCGGAGCTGTGGCTCAAGTAGTAAGAGTGGTAACCTAGATCAAAAATACAAAGGGACAGTCCAGGCTTTGAGTTTAAGTCATAGTACTGGTGAAAAAAAAAGGAAGAAAGAAAAAAGAAAAAAATGAGACAATTGATCAGTTGTTTAAGCAGGACAAAAAAATCTATGGTGGCTGCCTGGGTCCAAGTTACACCTATTTTTTTTTTCAACCCACTTGGCAATACACACTGAATATTCCCAGTGAGGATAAGTTGTTCTGGAAGTCTATTTTCAGAAGCACTTTTGATGCAAAACTTGCACTCATTTCTTGACACCATCAGGTTGTAAGGTAAATTCAACCCACACTTTAACTTGAGTTAATAAAGGCAAGAAATTCACCCATCAAAGGTTAAATAAACAAAGCTCTTGAACAAAAGGATTCCTTTGTGATGGGACTACTCCAAAGCTAATCTAGCTCAAAGGGCAGCTACTTGAGAAAAGAGATAGGGCCTGTTTCCTTGCGGGAGTCTTTTGAAATTGTATGCTTCTGAAGTCTCCAGAGATAGCTGCATAAATACTGGTAGGAAACTGATAAAACTTTCCACAAGTGAACTTTTTAGCTAAGCCTCTTGAGAATCCAAGCAAGTTTCACTTGAGGAAAGCAAGCATACCTTCCACCCCCCATCCCCTTCCCCCAAGGGCCTCTTTGCCACCCTTCAACCCAACAAGAGGGCGCTTGACAATCAGACCTTGATTTTTAACCTTATGTAAACTTTAAAAGGTATCAGCTATTCAAAAATGATCTTTGAAATGTCAACATACCTAACATACTCCTTCTAAAAGAGTCCTTATTTAGATAGGATTTTCCAAAACTAACTTGCTAATTTAGAGAGGCAGTGCTTCAACACTGTATATTTAGGGAATCATACTAAAAGTGCTCTCCTAAAACAGTGATGTAATTCAGTTGACCAGCATCATCGTTTATTTTTTGTTTTTGCTGAAAAATGTTCAACTTGGAAGAACATGTGTGCTGAAGCCCTCCAACCTCTCCACGTCTTATCCCACGTCTCATCAACACACGCTCTGCAACTGTCAAAAGTGTGATAAAACTGTCAAAAGTCTACGCAGGCAGCTGTAAAACTGTGAAATAGTGGAGTTCTATTTATTCCGTGACAGTGTGAAGGTTGCAAACTTACAGCAATACGGACAGTAAAAGCTCCACCTCAAGTCCTCCTTTTAATTTACACTGTAGAAATTTCTTCTAAAAGCTAAATTCTTATTAGCTTGTTCTGGGCCTATGATGAAATGGTATATATGGTTAACTTTTTATTGAAGCATAATATACATTTCCAATTCAATGAATTTTCATAAACTGAACACTCATAAATAACCAGCACTCCAATCATGAAAAACATATCCCTCAGATCTAGTTCCAGTAACTTCCAGCAATTTCCAGCCACCTATTCTATCAATGACCATTCTCTTGTTTACGGTGTTAATTTTGTTCTTTTCTCGATTCGTATAACAGAATTATCATTATGCTGATGTGTACCTGGCTATTTTTTCCCAACAAAAATGTTTTATATAGTTATTAAATGTCTAAGGTTAAATGCTAACTCCTGTGGGACTGTAAATTTTTCTTTTTGGCAGTATTAGGGTTTGACCTCAGAGCCTCATGCTCAGTTGGCTGGTACCCGCTTGAGCCATGCCTCCAGTCTTGCTTTTAGAGAGAGTCTCAAGGAATTTTCTGCCAGGCTACCCTTGAACCAAGATCTTCTGGATCTGAGCCTCCTAAGTAGCTAGGATTACAGGCACAAACCACTGGTGCTCAGCTTGTACTTTTTATTTAATCATCCAACAAAAAATTATTATTAAGCTTCTAATGTGTGCCAGGAACAAATCAATTATTTCTATAGGTAACAATTCAGTGACCATTTGTTTATAGAAAACAAATGAAACTTTAGTTTACTAATATGTCTTTCCAAGTTAATTGCTTTGCAAAAATCGAACTTCAGCAATGTAAAAAACTCTAAAAATTTTTCATGAATAAGGATAAAAGCAACATTTCATATATCTTTAAAAGGGCAAACTTCATTTTACATTAATATTCTCAGTGTTTGCTCATTGATTTCCCTTAAGTCACTTTCTGATCTAAATAATTTGTTTTAGGATTTGTGAATTGGAATTCTTTGGAGCAGTCAGTTCTTTGTTTCAAAGGACATGCTAAACCCAGATATGAATCCCAGTTTTTCTGCAGAATTAGCTGCATATCTATAGGCAAGTTCTTTAACCTTTCTCTTCTACTTCTGCATCTATGAATAAGATGATAAACCAACATGGTTTTTGGCAGGATGCTGGTGGCTCACGTAGCTCCTCAGAGGGACTAAGATCTGAGGATTACAGTTCAAAGCTGGTCTGAGTAGAAGAGTCCCTTGAGACACCTATTGCCAACTAAACAGCAAAAAGCAGAAAGTGAGGCTGTGGTTCAAGTGGTATAACACCAGCCTTAGCCAAAAAAGCCAAGCAATGACCTGAGTTAAAGCCCAGTACCAACACTAAAACAAAAACAAACAAAAAACCCCACATGGTTTGTGCAGTCTCTCAATAATTCTAGTTAAACATTTTTTTTTTCAAGTAAAAACTTGGTAAGAAGGAGAGAGCCAGCTGGGTGCCAGTGGCTCATACCTACAGGTATGAGCTCATACCTACAGCTCATACCTAGCTACTCTGGAGGCTGAGATCTGAGTATTGTGATTTGAAGCCAGCCCAGGCAGGAAAATCTATGAGACTCCTATTTCTAAGTAATGACTAAAAAGCTGAAAGTGGAGTTTGGTTCAAGTGGTTGAGTGCCAGACTTTAGCAAAAAAGTTCAGAAGTAGTAACCAAGCCTTGATTTTAAGCCCTGGGATAGGCACAAGAAAGAAAGAAAGAAAGAAAGAAAGAAAGGAAGGAAGGAAGGAAGGAAGGAAGGAAGGAAGGAAGGAAGGAAGGAAGGAAGGAAGAAAGAAAGAGAGAGAGGGGGAGGGAGGGGGGAGGGAGGGAGGAGGGAGGGAGAGAGGGAGGAAGGAAGGGAGGAAGGAAGGGAGGAAGGAAGGAAGAAAGAAAGAGAGAGAGAAAGAGAGAAAGCAAGAAAGAAAGGGAGAAAGAAAGAAAGAAAGAAAGAAGAAAGGAAGGAAGGAAGGAAGGAAGGAAGGAAGGAAGGAAGGAAGGAAGGAAGGAAGGAAGGAAGGAAGGAAGGAAGGACGGAAGGAAATAAGCAAACAAAGGAGTGAGTGAAGGGAGGAAAGGAGGGAGGGAGGAAGGGAGGGAATGAAGAAAGGAAGGAAGGGAGGAAACCAGCCCTTGAAGGTTTTATATGCCTAGATCCATCCAAAGGGTAGCATAGAAACAGTTTCTCTAAGGCCAATACCTTTGTACTTGGTGCTAGTCAGCTTTCTATCACTGTGAAAAATACCTATGGTAACAAGTTTACAATGAGGAAAAGTTCATCATTTCATGGGTTTAGTTCACCGTCACTTGTTGCTTGGTCCTGTGGTAGCCTTCCAGTACACCATAGAAGGAGTACATGGTAAAGGATATTACTCACTAGTAGAGGCCAACAAGCAAAAAAGAGAAGAAGACGAAGAGACTAGAGTCCTAATGTCTCCTTTAAGGTCTTACCATGAATGACCTGATTTTCTCTCATTAAGCTCCACTTCTTAAAGGTTCTACCCTCTTCCAATAATACCATCCTGGAACCAAGCTTTTCATACACAGGTCCTGGGAGAACATTCCAGACCTAAACTAGAGTGCAAGGAAATCTCCAAAACAGTATTTGTACATCTGAACCTATCCATAAGTCCTCAGAGCTGAGTCTGGTGTCATCTATGGATATCACCTTCCAAGGAAAAAGCCTGAGCAAGGAGTCTAATGATCAGACATAGAACCTGTTTCTATTTTCCCAGAGAGAAACTAATGGGATGAATTGCACTGATGGAATGAATTGCCAAATTCTAAGGCATAAAGTGGAGCAAAGTACAAAAATTAACTTTAAGTTAAATTTTAACTTTAAGTCCTTGTGTGTGTGTGTGGGTGTGTGCGCTCGTACAAGCGTGCATGCGTGCATGCAGATGTTGTGTGTGAGGGCTACTGAGACTGAATTTAAGGTGTGATGCCTGCTATGCAAGCATTCTACAACTACAACCCTCTTTTGTGCTGATTATTTTTGACATAGGGTCTCATTTCCTGCCTGTGCCTGCACCTGGATCACAATCCACTTTTTTTAGGCTTCCTGTAGATGGAATGAAAGGTGATGTACCACCACATTCAACTTGTACCAAAAGATGGGAATCTAGTGACTTTTCTGCCTGAGGTGGCCAAGAACTGTTATCCTTCCAATCTGAGCCTCTCATGTAGCTAGGATAACAGATATGAACTGTTGGTGCCAAGCTTTAGAATTCTTGAGTTTACCAAGAATCTTCTCAAGTAGTACTTAACAAATCACTGACATTCATGCTTGATTTCCATTTGGTCAAGTCTAAACACACACCTTTGCTTTATTAACAGAGACAGAAAGGCAATAACAGAGTCACAATCAAGAGTAATACCAGCCCACTGTCATTATTATGACCGTGGGTGCAACGACTCATGCCTATAATCCAAGCTACTTCCGAGTTGGGTATCAGGATAATCATGGTTTGAAGTTAGCCTGGGCAAAATGTTATTTAGGACCCACCTAATTCAATAAGCCAAGCATAGTAGCACAAACTTTTGGTTCTACATACATAGATGAGGGTAGAGGATTGCAGTTCAAACTGGTCTGAAACCATGTCGGTAATATAAGTAAAGCAAAACAGACTAGGGACATGGTTCATGTGGTAGAGATCCTACTTAGCAAGTAGCAGGTGAAGAACACTTCAAGTTGATATAATGAAGGAGGGCTTGGGTGTGGATTTTTGGTAGAATGCTTATCTAGCAGGTGCCAGGTCCTGGGCTCTATTCTTAGCCCTTCAATAGCAAGTATGTAAAATAATGGGTAGGCACAAGTCTAAAGGATGTTGATAAACATGCTAACAAATTACTGACATCCACGCTTGATTTCCATTTGGTCAGGTCTAAACACACGCCTTTGTTTTATTAACAGAGGCAGAAATACAAAAACAAACAGAGGCAGAAAGGCAAAAACAGAGCCACAATCGAGTAACGCCAGCTCACTGTGAGCATCACAGGGGGAACTGTGAGCGATTAAATCAACTCTTCATTCTATTTTGGGTTTATTTGAGGGAGAAATAGAGCAACACAGAATCTTAGTGTTTTTTTTTTTTTAACCTCTGAAAAGTAAGTCACTACTTACGTAAAACAAACTCCCCCAAAGGAAAGCTCCCCCCTTGCCCTGGACCTGCAGTGGGATTTAGGAAGGATGCTGTCGAAATCACAGGCTCTGTGTGCCAAACAACAACCACTCTCGTGCGCAGGGCTGGGTCTGAAAGGTAAGGGACAAGGCGCATTGTGTAATGGCCCACAAGGGAAAGGGGCCTTTCTGACTTTGCCGTTCTTTCAACTCTGAATTCTTGCTTCAGTGGCTCTGTTGAGTCACAGCAGTGATCCTTGCTGACTTGAACCAAAAATAACACAACTCAACTGCAAAAGGTTACAGGGTTGGGGCTGGCTTTTGCAGCCACACAGCAGCACCTTTCTGTAGAGTGGAAATGTAACATTTGGCTTGCAAGGGAAATTTTCTCAAGCAGGTTCTTATTCAAAGTTGTCTTAGGCTTGTCATTGGGGCTCTGCTCAAAGCTGGAGGGGTAGATGCTAAGGGAGAAGAGACACCAAAAGCAAAGAACACTGCTTATCTCTGGGGGATTTCTGAGCATCCTAAGGGGTTGGGGCAGTAATGGACATGAAGCATGATTTTACAGTAATATAACACGAATATCACATCTGACTCCCATTAGAAAACAAACTCTTTTCAGAACGTTTCCCCCTTCTCCTTCTCCTCCCTCCCCCACACGGAGCTACAGAGTGCTTCACTTTTTCCAATCATACAGCAATATTTGGAAAGTTCCATTTGCTTCCATTAAGAAAAATACAGAGAAGGAAAAAGTACATAATAGACATCTATCATTTTGAATGTGAGGCTCCTTTAGTGATGAGATTCCATGCCCCTTCCCCGCTCCTCCATCCAGCCCAGAGAACAAAAACTCCTGTGTGCTATTTGAGTCATTTAGATATCACAGTGATGTCTATGGTACTCTAAAGAAATAACTTGACTTCCAAATAACATTCGACTTTGTACTCACTCCCAGGGGTTCATTTGACTTTGATCTTCCCTTCATTCATTCTTCTTTTTGCATTTATTCCATAAATATTGATGAACTTCCCACCACCCTACTGGCACTTGAGAGACTGCAGTGAGTGACATCCAACACTGTCCCTGCCCTGCCCTCAGGGCAGAAAATTCAGTGAGTTCATCTGTCTTCCTGTGCCTTCCTTATTCCACTTAACTCAGTGTCCTCCCTTTTCACCCACATTGCCACAAAGGACAGGATTTCACTCTTCTAATAGATAAATAATAGTCTACTATGTGTGTTTGCACATTTTATTTTTGGTGCCAGTACAAGGGCTTGAAATCATGGCTTTTCCTCATGGCTAGTGCTTTACCATTTGAGTCATGCCTCTAGCCTGGCATTTTGCTAGTTAGTTGGAGATGGACTATCACAGACGTTTCTGCTCAGGCTAACTTTGAATCTCCATCTTCCAAATCTCAACCTCCCCAGTAGCTAGGATTACAGCGGTGAGCCACTGGTGCCTACCTGTTATGCACACTTGTTTTTAGCATCCATCTGTGGATGGAAACTGGACTAATCCAATATCTTGATTATTATAAAGAAACTCTACAGTGGGACTCGCTAGACACTATGTTGAAAATGAGCTACAAGTTGTGTGTGGGGGGGGTGAGGGAGGGGGACAACTGGGAGAAAGCGAGGGAAGAGGTGACATTGTCCAAAAAAAGAAATGTACACATTACCTGACTTATGTATCTGTAACCTCTCTTTATATCACCTTTATAATAACAACAAAAAATTAAAAGAAAAACTCTAAGGTGGTGATTTGATCATTATACATTATATAAACATATCAAACTATCATATAGTACCTCATAAAATTATAATTTTTTAGGATTTTTTGATAGAGTAACAGTGATAAGCGTTGCAAAGGGAAGCGTCATGCTTTCTACAGTATAATATCTAGAGGGGTGGACCTGAGTTAACAAAGACATCTATCTCTAAGTATGCAGCATCTGCACTGAGATCTAAGGGAAAGGTAGTGTTTGCTGGGAGAAAGGAGGAACTGTCAATCTGAGGCCAAGACCCAGTGCATTAGAAGACCAGAGGCTAGAGAACAAGGTGGGGCTGAGGCTGCTGGGGACGGGGCTGGAGAAGTAGAAAGGACAGGGACCACCACCAAAGCATTCACAGCAGTCCCTGACCAGCATGGACTTTCTCTAAGGACATCCAGGAGCCATGGAACCTGTTCGCAATAGTGGGTAGCGAGCGATAGGGCTTGTTTTATACTTGTCATAAAAAGTAAAGGTTGACAATATACAAGGACACGTGCACCTCCATGTTTATTGCAGCACTGTTCGCAATAGCTAGGATATGGAAACAACCTAGGTGCCCCACCACAGATGAATGGATCCAAAAATTGTGGTATCTATACACAATGGAATATTATGCAGCCATTAGAAATGACAAAATAATGGCATTTGCAGGGAAATGGATGGAGCTAGAAGGAATCATG
The DNA here is from genome assembly GCF_019054845.1 of Dipodomys spectabilis. Taxonomy (NCBI): domain Eukaryota; kingdom Metazoa; phylum Chordata; class Mammalia; order Rodentia; family Heteromyidae; genus Dipodomys; species Dipodomys spectabilis. The sequence goes on from NW_024870781.1 coordinate 887,779, forward strand.
TTGAGCGAGGTAAGCCAAGAACGAAGAGACAAACGGTACATGGTCTCCCTCATAAGTGGATGCTAAATCCAAAAGGTTAGGTGATACGACAAAACTAACAGGACTTAAGAAACAAAGAACTCCCGCTCATCTGGTTGAACCACTACTAAATATCCTCATGCTGCTGATCACAAATATGGTATATAACATGTGAACACTGTTATATATTACAGACTGTGGTAGACAATTTGCTCCAGGGAAGTTAGAATGAACTTGTGACTTTGAAATTATGTAATCATTTAATCACAATCAAAAAAAAAAAAAAAAAAGAACCTCGGGGAAGGGAGGGAGGGAGGGGATGGTAGGGGGAAAACAATGGAGGGGGTAACAATGTTCAAGAGGAAGTGTACTCATAACCTCACTCATGTAACTGTAACCCTCTGTATAGTAGCTTTACAATTAAAAAAAAAAAAAAAAAAAAAAAGTAAAGGTTGAGGAGTTGGCAGCGTGGCTCAGTTGGTAGAGTGCTAGCCAAGGAGTGAAAGGGGCAGTTAACAAGTTTGAGTCCCAGTCTAAGATCAAAAAACAAAAAGAAAGAAAAACCAGGGCTGGGATGTAGCTCCTTGGAAAAATGCTTGCTTAACAAGTGCAACTCCTGTATCAAGAAAGAAAACTAATGGTTGGTCTAAATACATAAAATAAATAAATATCTATATATCCCAGGGTACTCCAAAATGAATTCTTGCCTAAGTCATCAGTTATGGCATGAATATATCTAATAACATATTAAGAATACACTGGACCTACTCCAGTTTCCTAGTAAGGATAGACAGTGAATCTTTCTTTCATGTCATAGAACGTTGCTCCAAAGTCCTGTGACCTTTGCCATGGGTCATGTCGGTGTCCACGCTAACTCACCTGTTTTTAAAGTACTGGGAAGTCACCCTGACAGCTAGTTCAAAGCCCTCAGTGAGCCAAGGAACCCAAATATCTTTTTTTTAATTGTAAAAATACTGTACAGACCGGTTACAATTACATGAGCAAGGAAATGAGTACATTTCTTATCAAGCATTGTTGCCTCCTCCTTTGTTTCCCTTTACCATGCCTTCCCATCCCCCTGCCAAAGTTGTAAAGTTCGTTTGAGGAGGCTGGCATGTAGCTCAGTGGCAAAGTGCTTGCCTAGCAATGCAATGACCCGGGTTCGATCCCCAGCACCAAAAAATAATCAGCCCTAGTCACATTGGCCTCCCAAATATCTTTTATATGGAACCTCTATAGGAAAATGCAAAGGTCAGAAGCCAGTCCCAAGTGTGCACAATGCAGGGGTACAAGCTGGAAGAATCCTTTGACCCCACATGTCTGTATTTGGTTTTATCCAGGATGTAAGAAACCCTTCAAACTTAGAGGGCAGCTGAGCTATGGCAGGCCTTGGGGTTCTGTCCTTCCCAGAAGGGCATCCTGCCGTCAAGAGAGAAAAGAATTGCACCTAAAGTTCTTACCAGAAAGGAAAACTTTAAAAAATGTTTTTAAAATATTTTAAAACAGTTTCCAGAATGCAAAGTAAAACCTGTAGACAATGCCCTCCTTTCCAAGCTCTTCGCACTAAGGTCCCTGTAGAAGAACCCCAGGCATAAGAAAACCCAGATCACAAACAGGACATCTTAGCAGTGTGTCTAGTGCTTGTTGTGGGTGCCATGGTCATTGTTATAAATGTTGCTACTGGGTCTGGGAAGGTGGCTCAGTGGTAGAGTGCTTGCCTTGCATGCATGAGGCCCTCTGTTTGATTCCTCAGCACTACATAAGCAGAAAAAGCTGGAAGTGGGGCTGAGGCTCAAGTGGTAGAGTGCTAGCCTTGAGCTGAAGAGCTGAGGGACAGTGCCCAAGCCGAGTTAAGGCCCCATGACCGACAAAAAAACAACAACAACAAAAAAAACTGTTGCTACTGAAAATAACTTTTTTTTTTTTGGAGTGAATACTGGGGTTTGGTCTTAATGCCAGGGCTCTGTCCCTTGGCTATTTCTCTACCACATGAGTCACACCTCTACTTCTGGCTTTTTGGTGGTTAATTGGATTTACCTATTCAGACTGCCTTGGAGTTTTGATCCTCAGATCTCAGTCTCCTGAGTAGCTAAGATTACAAACTTTACTTTTGTCGGTCGTGGGGCTTGAACTCTGGGCCTGGGGCCTGTCCCTCAGCTCTTCAACCCAAGGCTAGAGCTTTACCACTTGATCTACAGTGCCACTTCTGGTTTTCTGGTGGTTAATTGGAAATAAGAGTCTTGCGGCCTTTCCTACCCAGGCTGGCTTTGAACTGAGATCCTCAGATCTCAGCCTCCTGAGTAGCTAGGATTACAGGCATGAGCCACGGCGCCTGGCTTGAAAATAACTTTTTATGTGCTGCCTTTCAGCTGCCTACAGTTGAAGCTCCGACTGTCTGTGTCATGTCACGTGGCCCACAAGGGAATCCTGTCCTACATTTTGCCTTTCAATTGATCACCACAATCTACTAAACATTAGAACTCTCATGGGACCTAGGCATTGTTCCTTTCCTGGCACACACACACACACACACACACACACACACACACACACACACACAAAGTACGCCCTAGCTATCCACAGTGGATGCTAAAATCCCTAATAGAATGTTGTGAATTATTTGTATTGTATTTTACCTACACACACCCTCCCATGTGCTTTTAATTCCTAGATTGCTGATAATACCTACTACAGTGTAAATGCACATAAGTAGCTAGTATTCCGTATTTTCAAGGGAATAACAAGAAAAAAATAGCCTATATATGGTCAAGATAGTTCAAACACTTTCCCATGTCCGTTTTTATTGTGTGTATGAGGACCGGCCCAGTCACTTCACGTATTTCTTCAAGGCTGGCCCTCTAACACTTGAACCACAACTCCACGTCTTGCATTTTGTTGTTTGAGATGAAAGTCTCACAAAACTAATTTGTCTGGGGGCAGGCTTCCAACTGTAATTCTCAGGTCTCAGCCTCATGAGTATCTAGGATTACAGGTATGAGACACGTAGCCTAAATCTGTTGTTGAATAAATTTATGATGAAGAACCTGCTGAAGTAAGGGGCTTACTTTGTATATGTGTGTGTGTATATCTACGTATATGTATATATACATGTATATGTCTATATGTATAGATATGTATGTATATATATGTCCATATAATATATATGTAAATTATATTCTATAGTTACATAGGTGCAAAGACAAAATGGTAATGTTATACACTAAGATAAATTATTTAACCTAAAAGTTTATATTTTTCTTCAGATTTTAAGAGATAAAAACATCTCCAAGGACCCCTACAAGGGTGAAGGCTCTGTGTGCTGTTCCCACTCATGCTGCCTGTGGCTGCAATGTCTTTGTCTCCAGAAACAAGCACCTGGTGATGCTGCTTGAACTCAGGCCTCCACACAAACCTTTGCCGTGGCACTTGATGTGAATAACAAGCACACGTCTTCATTGAGACATCCTTCAGCAAAGTTCCTGCCCTTGATAAGAACTAAATAAAAGCTGGTAAATGACAACACTGAATGGGCTGTACACGGGGCTTTGCTAAGATGCAGGTACACTTACCGATGAACCCCTGGCTGGACTTGAAGCTTGGAATCATCCTACATGGATGGAACGGGAAAGACAGATGAAGAGCAGGGTGGAGTTAGACTGGCTGTGTGAGAACTCAGGCTGGGACACTTCCTAGTTGTGCAGCTTTACAAAACTTTCCTGCCCACTCCAAGCCTCAATTTCCCAACTTATAAAATGTGTCATTGTGGACTATGGTAAAAACGAAAGAAGATAATACACATAATGACACATATATAGAATCAGTACATGTTAAGAATTATTTTCAGTTAGCTTGATTCTCTTCATTTGCGTAAATAGAAATGGATCTTTGTTATCCTGTCATTATGAAAACAGAGTGAGCTGATAAAGGCTGACATGATTTCTTATGATGCAGTGAGAATGTTGAGGTAGTATAATACTGCATCCCCTAGCCCCAAAACTCCCTAAAGTACTATGGTTTGGTTAAGTGTCCCCAAATGACCCTTTTGTTACAGGTTTGGTCCCTATGATAGCACAATAGGGAGATGGTAGTGACCTTTAAGAGGTGGAGCCTAGTGGGAGAAAGTTAGGTCATTGGGGGTGTTCTTATAGAAGCCCGGAGGATCCCAGCCTAGGGCCTCCCTTTTTCTCTCTCTTTTTTTCTTTGTGACACTTTTTTTAAGAAAAAAATTTATTTTATTGTAAAGATGCTGTACAGAGGGGTTACAGGTCCGTGAGTAAGGTAATGAGTACATTTCTTGTTGAGCATTGTTGCCTCCTCCTTGGTATTTCTCCTACCCTTTCTCCGTTTGTTTTGTGGCTACCATAAGGTGAACAGGCCTCCTTTTTCATGCATTTTCACCATGATGTTCTGCCTCACCATAGGCCCAAAGCAACAGGGCCAAGCAACAATTGACTGAAGCCTCTGAAACTAGGAGCCAAAATGAGACCTTTCTCCTTAAAGTTGCATGTTTCAAGTATTTTGTCATAGTAATGGAAAGCTGACTAACACAACAGGAGGCTTGAAATGAACTAATTACCTTACTGATCCTTGTTTTATCCATAAAATGCAGATGATGGCTACCTCAGATTGTGGCATTGGGATGAAGCGATGTCCTGAAAGTGAGCACAAGGCTTTGTAAAGCTCAAAGTGCTGTAAGAAAATGTGACTACACAGGTGCTACTACCATTACCAAGCACCAAACCAGTATTGTGGAATAAGTTAGGCTTAATGATGTCAACCTTTGTCCCATCTTCTTTCCTCTCAATTCTTTAAGTCTTCCACTTTTCCCTCTGTTCCCCTAAAGCTACTTTGGTTTTAGCAAAGTTGCTTTAATGAGATCTACTATGGGTTTATTCATCTTCTTTACCTCCTGCGTTTGTTGGTAATCGTTTTTTGTGCTGGTCCTGGGGCTTGAACTCAGAGCCTAGGTACTGTCCCTGAGCATCTTTTGTTCAAAGACGGCACTCTACCACTTGAGCCACAGCTTCACTTCTTGGTTCTTGTGATTAACTGGAGCTAAGAGTCTCATGGACTTTCCAGCTCTGGCTGGCTTTGAGCCACAATCCTCAAGTCTCAGCCTCCTGTGTCACTAGGATTATAGGTACAAATCACTGGCATCCGGCTCTTCACCTCTTTAATGAGATCTACTATGGAGTTTATTCATGTTCTTCATTCCTTCAACTTTGGCTGACTTGAACCCTTTCCCCTCTTGCTAGCTTTAAGCCTATGTAACTTTCTTTAGCTTGAGGTGTCTCAACATGAGCTTGCTTCTGTGGGAAGTTTGTAGTGTGGAGCTTGAAACCACCATCTCTGAAATTCACCCACACCCGTCCGCATTATATTATCTAAAAGGCACCATCACTCTGTTCCCTCCCATTTTCTGCAGAACAGGCTCAGAGAGGTCTTCCCTCTGTATAAAGCCACTCTTCCAGGGTTTACTGTAGATTCATCCTCAAAGGTCCGGCTGACACCACCTTCCCCTTGCTGCAGTAGACAGTTTCAGCCCCCAAGAGTCATCTCTGACTTTGCTCTCAGACTTCAGACACTGCCACCCCAAAGCAGTGACTCACCCACCCAGAGGAAGGGTGGAGCTGGGGAAAGTAAACAGACAGTGGGCACCTGAGTAGGACAACCTTGAGAAAGTGCTGTCTTGGGGAGGAGGGTTCTGGCTCTCACAAAGGTTATCAGTAGGGAGATTTGGGCTTGAAAGAGATCATTGAAAGCACCTCTGGTTAAGTTTTACTGGCAGACACTATACAAATAGCCGCCCTGTGGTTCAGTAAATAATCTCTTTTTGGTTTTATGGCTGTGGATTTCCTCAAATTTCCACTGGAGCAAACATTTGGAAGCAAGACTTCTAACCCATGACATCTACTTTCTCCCTTCCAAACATCTTCTCCATGTGGCAGACCTGCTAAATAGGCAGGGGTACAGTAGATCAACGGATACAAGATAGCTTCCTCCAAGGTCATCACTATACCAGTTCCAGATAACATCTCAGTGGAGGAGGTTCAAAATCTTTCCTCCTAATTTTTTTTGGGGGGAGGGGGGGCGCTTCCTAGTCTCATTTCTGTAAGAATTGTAAGCTGTGAGGTTACCACCTCACCCCATGTCTGGCACATACATGCTCTAACAGCTTTATCTCTATTAGGATTCATCTCAGAGTAGACACCAGGCCCAAGATGACCTGATTCCACTGAGAAAGAGAAATTCAAACTCAGAGACTCCTCAGTGGAGAAAAGAGGGAAGGAAGATGAGAAGGGAAGAGGGGAATGAGAAGAGCTGGAGGAAGAGGTAAGGGGAGATGAACACAGAGAGAGCAGAGGGAAAAGAATGTGGAGAGGATAGAGAAGGAGGGGGGATGGAAGCGGAGAGAGAGAAAAGTTCAGGAGAGAGAGCTAAAGATGTTTGCTCTTGATGACTCTAATTCTTGTCTTTTCCTATGTTCTGCAGCTCCATGTCCTAGTGAGACCAACCAGTATCTGTGACTGAATTCTCATCCTTTGTTTAAGCTAGTTCTGGTTGATTTCTGATATCTCAACTATAGCAGACATTGAGTCACTCCCTTATATGTACTTCCTCTTTCTTGGCAATTACCTGGATTTTCATTCTGCTAACCACACTTCCTCTTTGGGAAATGGGACTTCTGAATAGAGTGACTCAGACTAAAGTTAATCAGTATAACTAATCCCTGGACTACAGCTGAAGTTTCAAGATAGACGCATCAGCTAATGAGATGTGTGGAGAGGTTTGAAGAAATCTCCAGAAAGCTTCCAGAATGACCCCTTACTCACTTCTGACTTCCTAGTGAAAAAGTATGCTGTGCTATAATCATAAAGAGGTGACACCATGCCAAACTAAATGGAAATCTGGAGCTGGGCATTGCCAGCTCACACTATAATCCTAGCTACTGACAAGGCTGAGCTCTGAGGATTGAGGTTCTAAGCTAGCCAGAACAGGAGAGTCCATGGAACTCTCTCCAAATGAGCCACCAAAAATAAGACATAAATGGAATAAGTAGGAGAGCACCAGCCTTGAGCAAAAAACTTAAGGGACAGAACTCAGGCCCTGAGTTTAAGCTCCAGTACCAGACAATCAATCAATCAATCAATGGAAATCTGGTAAAGAAGCCTGGTCTTGGATGATACCATTGAATTGCTAAGTCAAACCATTCCTAAAGTTTACCCTCCCTCAGACTGTCCTATAAATCCGTCTAGCCAAAGACCTTAACTAAAATATCTAGGACATCACTCCAAGGTCCCTGCTTCCAATAGCAACAAAACCTACCCTACCCTGGTATATATCGTGATGACGAAAAGTACATACTAAGGTTGAGTGATTGGTTGGAAAAGTGGAGACTTCCAAGATGTTATTTTTCTGTCACTCATTTCAGAACCTTGGGCAAATCACATGCCTTCATCAAGCTCATTTATTCATTGGAAGAATGAAAAGCATTTGACTTCCAACACTAACATTCTATGATTTTATTGGTAGACCCTGAGTGCCAACTTTCCTCAAGTCCCATGAGAGTAGTTTATATTATATATCTGAAGTATACTATGTTTTCAATTTAGAAACCAATGATATCTAGAGTAGGGAAAAAAAAAAAAAACCACTTAGAATTCTTACCAGGTGGCAAGAAACAGTTGAAATTCTAACAATGAGAGGTAGGGAGAGGAAGTGAGAGAATATTCTGGAGGGATCTTCTGGCTAAAAGAACAGAGGTTTTAAGCCAGGGTTGGTTCTTTGGTGGTCCTGGGGCCACACCCTTCAAACCACATCTATCTGGGGGACATTCTTCACTGGAGATGTGTTTGTGGAATACACAACTAGACTCTCAGACTACGTGAAGATATCTAAGGGTATAGCATTTTTGGGCTCTAAACTTCAAAACAATAATCTCTTCAAAGTACCTATTTGCTATTGATATTACTTTTCAAGGCAATTTTTAATTGTCAGGAATGGTTTTGTTTTTTCACCTTTGTGGCCAGGTTACTGCTAAGAAAATAAAACCTGTCCCAGCCCTGAAACTCAAAACTGACACTGCAGGTTCTCTGGATGGAAAGAATAACAAAAACCAAAACTGGCATAGTTGGCTTCTGCCACAAAGAGCACATACACAACTGTATGTGCACACGTGCTCACAGTAATTCACAAGGGATCTTGGCCCCAATCACACAGGAATCAAGCAGGGACCAGACCTGCCATATGGATTTACTTTTACTGAAGATTTCCAAATATTCAAGATCTCTAAATATTCACTTCGAGCTTCTGGACCATACTTTTGAAGCAGTCTCTTCTCCTGCTGCTTTAAACATCACTGAAGTCAAGTATGATCTCAAAAGAACAAAGCAGGTAAAGTTCATAGATCATCATTTGGTGGAGTACCAGTATCATGTGTCCGGATCAATAGATCAGGCCAACTAGAAAGCTGCTGTCTGCCCATGTCAGAGAAAATAATGTTGGGGGAAAATATTGGTCGTAAAGAAACCGTACGGTGTACATTTCCCAAATACCTCTAGATTGGCTTAAAAAAAAAAAAGATTGGTAATTTGGTAAGCCAAAAAATACATTCTGAGTAAAAACTATGCCTTAATTCTTTCAACTTTCACATTCCAATTGAAAACCTAGTTAGCAGCCAGGCACCTGTGGCTTATATCTGTCATCATAACTATTCAAGAGGATTTGTGGCTCAAAGCCAGCCTGGGCAGACAATTGGAGACTCTTATCTCCACTTTACCAGCAAAAAGCAAGAAGAGGAGGTATAGCTCGAGTAATGGAACAACCACCTTGAGTGACAAAGCAAGCAAGAGCGCAAGGCTCTGAGATCAGGCCCCAGTCCAGAGAAGGGAAAGGAAAGGGAGGAAAAAGGAAGGAGATCAGTGATTCTCCAATCTAGGATCCTCACTGTTAGTTTATATATCTAATTCTCAGTTGTATGTGGAAAACTAAGAGTATAGTAGTATGCAATACTGAGGGCTTTTATTTATAAAAAGCTCAAGAATAGACAGAAGGACAATCTTGGATCTGAAAGAAAAAGCGGTTGGGGAAGGATTTCTGGCAATGTTCAGTCTCCCAATCTGCCATGGGGACAGTTCAGCACAAAGGTTGTGATACTTCCCCAAGCTCTACATTTATGGTCTCTGTACTTTTGAATGTAAGTTATCCATTAATGTGTAAGGGATTTATATGAAGAAATTAGAGCACAGACCATTCTAAGTTCAAAAAATGAGGAAAATAAGATGTCTTGTGGTTTTTATTCCAATATTTAGTTGGCAAAGAGATTAGCCTTTTATTCATCTTTTTAAACTTATGCACAGTAAAACTGATGTTTTTGGTGTAAGCCTTCTGTGATTCAGACCACCTGTTGGGTGTGGTGATCTACATCTGTAACCCCAGCATTCAGGTGGTAAAAGCAGGAAAATGAAAAGTTCAAGGGCAGCCTGGGCTGCCTAGTAAGACCTTATCTCCAAACACTAAAAGAAAAATGAAAAGTAAAAACAGTTTTTAAAGATTAACCCAAAGTTTTCCTCAGGACTTTCATTGCAGTAAAGTTTTCCCATAATCCACCCTAGGAAATCAATAATTTGTTTCGATAATTTTGTGCCTCTTTAAACGTCTTGTAAATGGCACTGTATGACCTTGGTCTTTGGAGTTTGGCCTCTTTCATTTAGCATGATACATTTGAAATTCATTCATGTTCTTACATGAATCAGCCATGTGTTCCCTTTTATTCCCAAATGGATTCCATTGTTATGTGGATGTGCCTTAGTCTGTTTATGCATTCATCAGTGAAAGGACATTTAAGTTGTTTCCAATTTGGAGTAGTTATGAATAAATGTGCTAGAAAACTTTCCTGCAGGATTTTTAGGTGACTGTAACTTTCCTGGTGTTTAAGGGGGAAATCTAGGAATGGCATTGCTGGACTTAATGGTAAATAAATATTTAACTTTAACTATCAAAGTGCTTTCTAAAATGGATATAGCATTTGACTTCCTAGCAGCACAAATGAGAATTCAACTGGACTGTGTCCTAATACACTAGCTCTCTTCAGCTATTTGGTAAAGATATTACTGCATGTGGTAAGTTTCAAATTAAGGAAGAGGTCAGGTGATCGTTATTCATGCCTATAGATCTAGCTACTCAAGAGACCGACATTGCAGAAATGTCTGCAAGACTGTCTCTGATTAATCAGCAGAACATTAGGCTAGAAGTGTGGCTCAAGTAGTAGAGAATTAGTTGTGAGCAAAAAGTTGAGCATAAGTGTGAGACCCTGAGTTTAAGTTCTGGTACAGGCACAAAAATAAAAATAAAATAGAGGCAGAGATGATATGTCCTACAATAGCTCTGGAAGACAATTGAAGGTATTAAACTCCCTTAAAAATAATGAGCTCTCTTCTCAAAAGTGAAGATTTAATTTGAATTTTTTTTTTCTTGCCGGTCGTGGGGCCTGAACTCTGGGCCTGGGCGCTGTCTCTCAGCTCTTCAGCTCAAGGCTAGCACTTGAGCCACAGCGCCACTTCCAGCTTTTTTTTTTTTTCTGCTTATGTGGTGCTGAGGAATCGAACCCACGGACTCATGCATGCAAGGCAAGCACTCTACCACTGAGCCACCCTCCCAGACCTAATTTGAATTCTTTAGTAACCAATGTTTTGTATCTTACGTTCATTGTGCACTGATATTTCTCTTAATGGAAATTACCTATTTACAATACTTTGCTCAATATCTGTTGGATTTTGTTGTTGTTGTTAGTGTGGGCTTGAACTCAGGGCCTGAGCACTGTTCCTAAGCTCAAGGCTAGCACTCTATCACTTGAGCCACAGCGCCACTTCCAGTTTTTGAATGGTTAATTGGTTGCAAGAGTCTTACAGGGGCTTTTCTTCCTGGGCGGGTTTCAAGCCATGGTCCTTAGATCTCAGCTTCCTGAATAGCTAGGATTACAGGTATGAGCCACTAACACCTTGCTTCTGTTAGAATTTTTAAAACTAATTTACAGCCAGGAAACAGTGGCTCATGCCTATAATCCGGAGGTTGAGATCAGAGAATTGTTGTTTGAAGCCAGCCTAGGCAGGAAAGACTCTAATCTCCAATTAACCAGCATAAGACCAGATATGGAGCTATGGTTCAAGCCTTGAGCACAAAGGCTCAGGGACAGCACCTAGGCCCTGAGTTTGAGTCCACAAACTGGCACAATTTTTTTTTTTACTGAGTTCTTTGCATACACTGTAGAAATCTGACTGCTCATTGTTTTTGTGTTTTGAGGGTTTATATTTGTCCATATATGTATGTATATATAAGTATATATATACATATATATCTGTATACATACATACATATGTGTGTGTGTGTGTGTATATATATATATATATATATATATATATATATATATATACATACATACATATCTGTAGTATTTGGGTTTGAACTCACAGTCTTGAGCTTTCAAGGCAGACTCTACCACTTGTACCACACTTCCAATCCTTTTGGCTTTCATTATTTTTCATATAGGGTCTCCCTTTGCAACCAGACCAGTCTGAACCTCGATCCTCCTATTCATGCTTCCTATATAGCTGGAATAACAAGTATATACTACAATGCCCAGCTTTTTATTGTTTGCAATGAGGGGGGTCTCATAGACTTTTTGCCTGAGCAGGCCTGAAACCAACAATAATACTTTTCTATCACAGCCTTCCAAATAATTAGGATTATAGTCATAAGTCATCTTACCTGGATTGGGAGTTTTGGGTATTTTTATTTTGGGGTTTGTTTTTTTTGTTGTTTTTGTTTTTTGTTCCTAGGTTTTTATGGTATTGATGGTGGTGGTTTTGTGGTGTTTGTTTGTTTTGAGATGGAGTATTGCTATGTAGTTCAAGCTGGCCTCAAATCCTTCCCAGTGCTGGAATTATGTAGTTGTGTATCACCTTGCCTGGCTTGTCACTATGTTCTAAGTAAACTTGCTATATATTTTTATTTTATGACGTCTTCTTCTATAAAAACGTTTTCTTTTTTTTTATAAGTTTTTTTTTGTGAAAATACTGTACAGAGGGGTTACAGTTACATGAGCAAGGTAATGAGTACATTTCTTATCAAGCATTGTTGCCTCCTCCTTTGTTTTTTCCTACCATCCCTTCCCTCCCACCTCCACAACTACACTCCCACCACCCCCTGCCTAAATTGTAAAGTTTGTTTTTCAACATAGTGTCTTGTACATCTCATTGTTAAAAACATTTTCTTAAGTTTATAGTAAACTGCATAATTATTTTTCTTTTTGGGTCTTGAGTTTAGTGTTACGATCGGGAAATCTTTCACAATGAAAAGATTTTAAAAAGTTGGCACCAATATGTCCTATTATTATTTTCTTCCTTTGTAAACACTGTTTTATGTAGAATTAATGTGGGGACTAATTAAAATAAGGATCTCAACTCAACTAACAAGTTAAAAGTAGGAAAACAAATTTTGCAGATCAAAGCTGAAAAAGTCCTTAATGTTTACATTATTTTTCTAAAAGTGATATTTTAAATTTAGGGTTTTTTTCAGTTAAAGCATTTTTTTGTTGGGTCAGGTCATGGGGCCTGAACTCTGGGCCTGGGCGCTGTCCCTCAGCTCTTCAGCTCAAGGCTAGCGCTCTACCACTTGAGCCACAGCACCACTTCCGGCTTTTTTCTTTTTGCTTATGTGGTGCTGAGGAATCGAATCCAGGGCCTCTTGCATACAAGGCAAGCGCTCTACCACTGAGCCACCTTCCCAGCCCAGTTAAAGCATTTTTATTTGATGTCAATAACCTTTTGAGGTGTGTGTGTGTGTGTGTGTGTGTGTGTGTGTGTATGTGTGTACACGCACACATGTCCTAGTACTAAGAGTCTGATGGACTTTTCTATCAGGGCTGCCTTTGAACTTCAATATTCAGATCTCAGCCTCCTGAATAGACAGGATTATAGATGTGAACCACCAATGCCTGCTTATCTTTTTAGACTTTCAACTTTTTTCAGCTTTATTTAAAACTGAGACGTAATAATAAAATCTAACATCAGTACTTTTTCTCAATTTCTACATTTAGGCTATAAATATAAATTTCAATGTTGTAGTTGGAATTTAAATTGCTAAAGTGTATCCGAACACTAATTATTTTATTTAAAAACTCCACCGAGGAAAACATAAATTTAAATGGTAATAGTTTGATCAGTAAATATAAATTCAAATGCTTGATCTTGTCCTAAATAGAAAAGTATATTTCTACACCAGTCATTAGGTGACTCATTTCCCTACTCCCACTGAACTTGAAATGCCACCTTTTAAATATAATAAGCTCTTATTTTTCTTAGGTTTATTCTACAGTCTCATGATCTTTCCTTAATCAGTCTGTGAAGGAAACACATTTAGTTTCATCACATCATGCTCTAAAATTGAAAGAAATTACCTTCCATTTTGTATTTTAGTATATATATATGTATTTAGAGAGAGACAAATGCATAAGATATGTAAGAATCTTTAAATACATAGTTATAAACCAGGAGGCTCCTGAGATTCTTACTCCTATTAACCATCAAAATTCCAGAAGTAGAACTGTGGTTCAAGTGGTAGAGCACTAGCTCTACCACTCAGAGATAGCACCCAGGCCCTGAGTTCAACCCCTAGTACCAGTACGTGTGGACACACAAATGTGTAGTTTGGCACTTTTGAAAAAATACCCTACTTTGAGAAGCTTTATGTTCAAATGTGTGTGTGTGTGTGTGTGTTTCCCATGCAAGTAAGGCCTTCCTGCCATCTCTTGAACTGTTTAGAAGAACATTAACATCATAAACTAAGCTGGATACCCACTGTGGAAGCATCCGGAACAGAAAGTGGGCTTCAGAGGCAGAGCAGCCACAAGGGAAAGCACAGCGCTCACTGCGTGGTCAATACTGTCTTTCCAAAGAAGGGAAATGCCCCAAGTCAGAAATTCAAAGACGCAAAACAAAAGTGGAATGTCATTAAAATAGCAGTTGCCAATGAAGCCGGATTAGCTTTGACAGTCATACTTGCATGAAAACATCTGTTCTTACATGTGTGTCGAGATAGGCAAACATCTTAAAACTGACATATGAAAGAGCTATTGTTTAATCTACAAAAGGGCACACCCACACAAGTGAAAATACTGTATGGGGGAAAAAGGCAAAAGAAAGGTTCTGATAAAAACTCAAGTTTGTATGCAGCAAATGAAAAAAAAAAAAAAAAAGGACATTTTGTGGTTGAGTTGCCTAAAAACAATAATAGAAAGGAAGAGAGATCCATGAAGCAGATGTAGCTGGCACAATGCCCAGCACTCAAGAGTAAACAAGATTTTAACCTTTAGAACAATCTCCCTACCAGAAGCCCTCCCTGACATACCTAATGTGGTGTCCTGCAAGGCCCAAGCCCCTCTATATGAGATTGTTGTTTTAGGTCCTTGCTGGACAAACTTTCTGGGATTGCCATGTCAAAAAGGTGTACAAAATGCCGGATGGGTAGCTTAAAAAGCAAGCATAGAACACAGTGTACAGGCTCATGCCTGTAAACTACTCAAGAAGCTGAGCTCAGAATCCCAGTCACCACAAGCAAACAAATTCCTGAGATGTTTATCTCCAAACAACCAGCAAAAAAGTTAAAAGTGAAGTTGCAGCTCAAATGATAGGGTGCCAGCCTTGAGTGAAAAAAGGTAAGCAAGAGTGCAAAGCCCTGAGTGTCAGCTCCAGTTACCAGTATGCACATGCATGCATCACACACACACACACACTCACACTCACACACACACACACACACACACACACACACACACACAAATATGTCTATTAAAAAGAATTCAAGAAAACAAGTGTTAGAAATCTCTGCTGCTTATCTTCCTGGTTGAACAGCAAGGATTATTTAGATCAATTGCAAGAATGGATATTGCAATCGCATTTGCCTCACCCCCCAAGGCTAGCCAAAACATTGTTCACAAGCAATTAAGTCAACAATTAAAGCCAGAAGGGATCTGGCTTTCTCATTTCCAGCTCTGCCTTATGATGTAGTATATCCTGATGAAAAGGAAATAAAAGGGATCCTCAGCAGCCACTCCTTTCAGAGCCATTGTACCCAGACATGCTCACACTGCTACTAGACAGCAATGGGAGATGGGCCAGGAGGAAGCTAAATTTCCCACAGGGGCTGCATCATGACAGGCTTGGAAAACAGGACTATTTCCAGGACAGGACACAGCAAAACAAGCAGTCACACCTTCTGAGGCACGTAGTCTCAGCATTGATGGTTTACCTCCATCGTATTCACTTACCACATGCCATTTTTACAGCACGATTCTGTGGCTGAACTGTCACCAGGTAGGAAGCTGTCCCATATCCCCAGCTGGCCCCAAGGTCTTCTTTCTCAGTTGGTGTGTCCCTTAACCTCTCTGTGTGTCTGTTTTCCAACCAATCTATTATGTGATAATCTCTTAGTCCCTTCCACAGAAATGTTTACAGTCAGTATGGAGGTTCCTCAAAAGACTCCACATAGAGCTCCCCAATGACCCAGCAATCCCACTTTTGGGCATTTACCCAAATGATTACAAACAAGGCCACGCTAAAGCTACCAGCACAACTATGTTTATTGCAGCATTATTTACCATAGCTAAGATATGGAACCAACCCAGATGCCCCTCAGTAGATGAATGGATCAAGAAGATGTGGTATATATACACAATGGAATTCTATGCCTCCATCAGAAAGAATGACATTGCCCCATTTGTTAGGAAATGGAAAGGCTTGGAAAAAATTATATTAAGTGAAGTAAGCCAGGCCCAAAGAAACATAGGTCCCATGGTTTCCCTTATTTGCAATATCTAGTATAGGTATGAGTCAAGCGGAAAAAGTCAGAGAATGTGATGTTAGGAAAACGAACCCTCAAAAATGTATTTTAATGTTTTTGTTTCTTTCATGCATGTGCTCTAACGCATTTATAAGATGATTTCTTTGTTGCTTTGTATGTCCCTCCCCCACAGTGTAACCCCCGTTTTCACTATATTTGATGTCAGTATAACATGTGGAGGAGACGGGGACAAACAAGTCGTTTAAGGATTCAGGTGGACCTGTTGCAACAATGAGAAGTACAAAATGTCATGTCAAAACCAGCTTTACAATGTCGGTGTGTGGGGGGGGAGGGGGGTATGATTGGGTGGGGGGGAGGGGGGAGGCTGGGAAGGGAGGTGAAGGGTAAACAAAGGAGGAGGCTGCAATGCTTGGTAAGAAATGTATGCATTATCCTGCCCATGTAATTGTAACCCCTCTGTACAGTATGTTCACAAATAAAATAAAATAAAATTTAAAAAAAAAAAAAAAGAAACGTTTACAGTCCCTGGGTTCAGCATCCAAGACCCTCTGCAAACTGCCTGTGCTTACCAGAATTCTTACCTTCCCTCTTGTGCCGTGCATACCCTGCAGCTCTAGTTGCCTTAGTCCATTCTGCATTGTTATGATGAAATACTTAAGGTTGGATAATTTATGCAGAAAAGTGGCTCATGGTTATTGAGCTAAAATCAGGTGACTACAAAGTGAGGGTCTTGTGTTATTACATGACAGATGGCATTCCAAGACTGAGGAGAGGTACCTGGCATGATTACAATCTGCTTTTACAGAGACCAATTCAGTCCCTCAAAACCTAATCTATCCCCAAGGGATGGGCCTTAGTCCATTCTACTTCTCCCTCACTAGGCTCTGCTTCTTAGGGGTTCCAGCACTTGAACCTTTGGGCAGCAAAGTGTGTTTACCATCTCTATCTGAATCAAAACAGGAACACTTCTCTCAGAAGAATACTACAGTCCCCAAAACACTCTGAATTTCTGTCTCCCAGCTCTGATGTTACCTGGACTGATTTTACTTTCCATCTTCAGCCTATATGCAAGCCCCTACTTCAGGCTTAAGAATGCAATCATCTCAATGGAAGACCACAGCATTTCCTGGAGGAGTTCAGGCACCTTCCATACTTACTTTATTTCCTATTTTCATTCTTCCAGAGGGTGAGCTTCTTGAAGATCAGGCACCAGCCTTCATACCCACATCCCTCAGGCAGCTAAGTGAGGTCTTACTGATCCTCAGTACTTAATAAATACTTGTCTCAGCATTTATGGTTGAGCTGGATTGAAAAGAATAGTGCAATTTCTATGCTTCCAGCTCTGGGTCCTCTGAAGCTAATTGACCAGAACCATTGAATAATGCTAGATAATAATCATTGCTAATGCCAGAGAGTATAAAATCCAGCTCTTTGACTCTTCATTATGCAGATGAGGAAACTGAGCCTGAGCAGCTGATTCACTTGCTCAAGGATGCACAATCAGAAACGAACATCAAAGACTGAGAACAAGTTCCATAGGACTTGCTTCTGATGATCTTATTGTGTATTAAGACATAATATTGATATGATGATTAGACTATCTACAGAGAAATTGTCAGATTTCTCAGCAATATGCAGAGAGTCTACCAGGCCCCAAGAAGCCCCTCTATGTCCCCTGCCTTACAATACGTAAATTAGAATTTATCATTGTCTTTAGAGAAGCAGAACATATTCCACAGAGATCTCACCCAGCAAGGCTTCCAGGAACCAGAGAGGCCTTCATTCCCTAATTTGCTGTTGCTCAATGACTTTGCTTCATTTTTTTTTCTTTTTTGTCAATCATGGGACTTGAACTCGGGGCCTGGGCACTGCCTCAAGCTTTTTTACTCAAGTCTAATGCTCTGCCACTTTGAACCATAGTGCTGCTTTTGATATTTTGGTAGTTATTTGGAGCTAAGAGTCTCACAAACTTTTCTGCCTAACTTTCCAAGATAGATACTGATTTAAAGCTAAGACTTCTCTTCCAGAAGTTACAGAGAAGAATAACTGGGAGAACAGAAAAGAAATTTGCGGGCTGGGAAGGTGGCTCATGGTAGAGTGCTTGCCTTGCATACATGAGGCCCTGGGTTCGATTCCTCAGCACCACATAAGCAGGAAAAAAAAGTCGGAAGTGGCGCTGTGGCTCAAGTGATAGAGCGCTAGCCTTGAGGTGAAGAGCTGAGGGACAGTGCCCAGGCCCAGAGTTCAAGCCCCACAACCGGACCAAAAAAAAAAGAAAAAGAAAAGAACTTTGCATGTACAGAGGAAAAAAGGTTAATTAGGCTGGGGGTGTGGCTCAAATGGTAAAGCACCTGCCTATCAACTGTGAGGCAATGAATGCAAATGTTAGTACTGCCACAAACAAAAACAAACCATGTCACTTAGAGGAAAATGGATGGAATTAGGGAATACAATTTTGGGCAAGATAAGCCAAATTCAAATATCATATATTTTCGCTTATATGTGAAAGCTATACCTGAAAGCCATACATATTCAGAGACATATATATATACATATATCTGACTATATACACAAATATATTTGAGTACATATATCATGCATACATACCATGTACACTTATAGGCCCACAGAGCATGTTGTTGACTAAGAGATTGATTGGGAGGATGAGGGGAGGGGAAAAGGAAAAAAGAAAGATGGAGGGTGAATAATTTTGCAATCCACAAAGGAAGCAAAAAGAACCTTAGTGTGTGTAAACCACTGGTGCTCGGCCACTTCTTTAAGAAAAGAAGAGAGTAAGTTATTGCCTAGTGCAATAACTTATATATATATATATATATATATATATATATGTATATATGTGTGTGTGTATGTATACATATATGTATGTGTGAATATGTATATATGTATATGTATATGTATAGCCTGGCACCAGTGGCTCATGTCTGTAATCCTAGCTACTAAGGAGGCTGAGCTCTAAGGATCATGGATTTTTCTTAGATCATGGTTCAAAGCCAGCCTGGGCAGGAAAGTCTATGAGACTTTTATCTCAAAGTGGCTCAAAGTGGTAGAGCACTAGGTTTGAGCACAAAGTCTCAAGGACAGTGCCCAGACTCTTAAGTTCAAGCCCCAGGAATGGCATCCACAACCAACCAAAAACTTAGTCAGCAGCCAGGCATCAGTGGCTCATGCCTAGAGACCCAGGAGGTTGAGATCTAAGGATCGTGGTTCAAAGCCAGTCAGGGCAGAAAAGTCCACTATACTCTTATGTCCAATTAACCCCCCTAAGTGATGCTGTGGCTCAAGTGGTAGAGCACTACTACCCTTGAGCAAAATTGCTCAGGGACAGCACCCCAAGCCCTGAGTTCAAGCCTCATAACCAACAAAAAAAGTATATGTGTGTGTGCGTACATACACACACACACACACACACACACACACACACACATGCACACAAACAAACTTCAACCATATTTACTCTCATTCTTCGCCCAACCCCTCCTGCTGGAACCTACCACCTAATAGAGCCTGTTTCTCTCTCCTTGCACTTCCAACCCCTTATTGATCAACAGCTGTTACTGGGATTCTTTATGCTTCCTTTGTGTGTTACAAAATTATTCACCTTCCATCTTTCTTTTTTTCCTTTTCCCCTCCCCTCATCCTCCCAATGAATCTCTTAGTCAGCAACATGCTCTGTGGGCCTATAAGTGTACATGGTATGTATGCATGATATATGTATTCAAATATATTTGTGTATATAGTCAGATATATGTATGTATATGTCTCTGAATATCTTTCAGATCTAGCTTCCATATATGAATAAAATATATGATACTTGGATTTTTGAACTTGACTTATTTTACCCGAAATCGTATTCCCTAATTCCATCCATTTTCCTCTAAGTGACATAGTTTGTTTTTGTTTGTGGCAGTACTAACATTTGCTTCATTGCCTCACAGCTGATAGGCAGGTGCTTTACCACTTAAGCCACACCCCCAGCCATGTATGTTTTTAACTTACCTATTTTCCCTCTTGTACATGCAAATTTCTTTTCTATTCTCCCAGTTATTCTTTTCTGTATCTTCTGAAAGAGAAGTCTTAACTTTAAATCAACATCTATCTTGTGCTGTCTGTGCTCACTTGTGACTTCTCCAACACTGGCTCCAGTGAGAGCTGAATGCAGTTCAGTGTTTGCCTTTAATGTGGATGATAAATAGGACTTGATCTGATGGCTTTACGAGGTTTATAACGGTGCACTTAAATCTAGAAGATATACACTAGCATCCCTGGTTCCAAAGGGAGAGAAAAAAGGAGTAAACAAGAATGATTTTTAACTCCTAATCTGGTCTTTTCTCCCCCAACCCAACCTTCCTTTTTAATCTTTTCCAACTGTCTTCTAACATAATAAGGAAAAGAACAAGATGCCTCTAAAATGTACTCTGAGTTCATCATCTATTAGCCAATGTCTACTATATATAAATTTTCACTATTTCTTGCTTTTCTTTCATTTTAGCTTCTTCAACAGCCATGAGAGCCTTCTGACCGCCACAAGTTCTGCTACACGCGGAGTGTTAGCCCTTCACAGGACATCATTTATTTGTGTGCATTATAGAGGAGGCTGTTCTCACACTATACAAATCACTTCCATAAAGGCAACATTTTATTCTTTGCTCAACACAGCTTTTCCGGATAACCACAAGACTACAAAGCATGGAAGATTACATGGAGCTTTGAACTCCAGCCAAGCCTGGGTGGAGAGGGGTAGTATAGACAAAGTCCCAATCATATTTCATATTTTCATATCGTCCCTTGGCTTGTCTCTGAATGCTCTATAGTACTGGATAGTGCCAATTTTGTCTTTGTTTCTGAGAATGTGTCTACTGTGTACCTAATATGAATTTAATTCTTTTTGCTTTCTTTTTGTGCCAGTATTTGGGCTTGAAGTCAGAGTATGGGCATTGTCTCTTAGCTTTTTCACTTGAAGTTGTTGTTCTATTAACTGAGCCATAGCTCCATGAACTTTTATGTTCCATCTGGCTTTGACCTAAACCCTCAGTTCTCAGCCTCCTGAGTACTGCAGTTACAAGCAGGAGCCACCAGCATAAGGCTGTCTTTATTCTTAAACCTTCAACTCATTTTTGATGTTTAACCACGTTATGGCAGGATGTCTACTTTATTAATCTACTGAGTTTTGGGGGGAAAGTTGGGGGGACAGTCCTAGGCTAGGGCTTGAACTCAGGGCCTGGGTGCTGTCCTTGAGCTTCTTTTGCTCAAAGCTATCACTCTACCACTTGAGCCACATCTCTACTTTCAGCTTTTCTGAGTTGTTTATGGGAGATAAGAGTCTCAAGGATGGGCTGGGAAGGTGGCTCAGTGGTAGAGCGCTTGCCTTGCAATGCATGAGGCCCTGGGTTCAATTCCTCAGCACCACATAAGCAAAAAGATAAAAAAGCCGGAAGTGGCGCTGCTGTGGCTCAAGAGGTAAAGTGCTAGCCTTGAGCTAAAGAGCTGAGGGACAGCACCCAGGCCCAGAGTTCAGGCCCCACAACCGGACCCAAAAAAAAAAAAAAGAGTCTCAAGGATTTTCTGCCTAGACTAACTTCAAACCATGATCCTCAGATCTCAGCCTTCTGAGTAGTATTACAGGCATGAGCCACAGTGCCTGGCTTCAAAGTCTACTGATTTAAATTCTTATTATGAAAGTACCATCACAGCAACATCTAAACTGGTATTTGATCAAAACTCTGGGCATCATGGCCTAGCCACCATGACAAATGCTCAAGATGAGGTTCTCTACTAAGATAAGGAAAATATTACTCTCTTTTGTGTGATACATTATAGTTGTAAAGCATTGTTTTGACCCTTAAGACATTACAATGTGAAAAGTTATGATTGCAACCTCTTTGACATTGAATAAAAAGGGTCCCTTTTTAAAGTTTTAAGTCCTTTGTCATGAGTTTGTAATACAATTACAACAGCTGATGTAATAAATGGATAATTTCACCCACTTAATCCATCATATGCCAGTAAATGTTAACACCGGGGTCCACCTCATCATTGTTTGTAACATCATATTTATGAAGATATACATTCTAAGTCATAAGTAGAAATAGCTGGTGTGGGATTGGGCAGTAGGTTTAGAAAAGTTAATCAATGGTAATAACAATACTCTCTTGTATAATTAATGTATTGTGTGTGTGTGTGTGTGTGTGTGTGTGTGTGTGTGCGCGCACGCGCGCACACGTGCACACGGGCCAGTCCTGGGGCTTGAACTCAGGGTCTGGGTGCTGTCCCCAGGCTTTCTTGCTCAAGGCTACTGCTCTACCACTTGAGTCACAGCTCCACTTATAGCTTTTTTCAGTGCTTAATTGGAAATGAGTCCCACAGACTTTCCTGCCTGGGCTGGCAGGATCCTGAGGATCCTGAGATCCTTAGATCTCAGCCTTCTGAGGATTACAGGCATGAGCCACTGGTGCCTGGTGAATGTATGATAACTTTAAAAAGCTAGAAGAAAGGATATTAAATATTTTTACCATGCAGAAATGATCAATGATTGGGAAATGCATGTTTAACACACTGAAGGTGGCTTAGTGGTAGAGTGCTTGCCTTGCATGTATGAGGCCCTGGGTTCGATTCCTCAGCTATTCAGCTCAAGGCTAGCATTCTATACTCTGAGCGACAGTGCCACTTCCGGCTTTTTCTGCTTATGTGGTGCTGAGGAATTGAACCCATGGCCTCATGCATGCAAGGCAAGCACTCTACCACTGAGCCACCTTCCCAGCCCCTCTAGCCTGGATTTTGCAGGTTATCTGGGAGATGGAGTCTAGAGAACTTTCCTGCCTGAGCTGATCTCTAAACATGATCCTCTAGATCTCCACACCTGAGTACCTAGGATTATAAGCATGGGGAGTTATGGGAGGCTAGTCACTTGCAGGGTCGACCAACAACCACTCAACTCTGACTAGCACGATCATCCACAGTATTATCTCTTTTTCTTGGCAATCTCTTAGACCACACATGGAAAGCCTCATGTCATTAGATCGACAATGGAGAATGAAGAGTCTCCAAAGATAATCATCTGATCTAGATGATAAGAACAAGAAAAATTGTGGCATGAGCCACAGAAATCTGTGGTTTCTTTATTACACAACGTATTTATCCTGTCCTAACTGAATAGCTCCATGCCCATAATAACATTTTGGTCAACAATGAGCCATGTGTTAGGTGGTAGTCCTACATGATTACAACGAAACTGATATCATAGCTGTTGTCATATACACAACACACTCATGATGCATCCGTGGTGCTGGTGGTGTGACTACATCTGCTGTTACCAGGTATATAAAAGAACAGCATGAACAGTGATGTACAGTATAGAATAATGATGACTGTGTCACTTTTTATCATTATGTTAGAATGTATTCTTTTTTGTTGTTGGTGGTGGTGGTCATAGGGCTTGAATTTTGGGCCTGGGCGCTGTCCCTCAGCTCTTTATCTCAAGGCTAGCGCTCTATCACTTGAATCACAGTGACACTTGCAGTTTTCTGGTGGTTTATTGGAGATAAGAGTCTTACAGACTCTCCTGCCCATGATACTCTTATTGCCAATAAACTACTCAGAAAAAGCTGGAAGTGGAGCTGTGGCTCAAGTGGTAGAATGCTAGCTTTCAGAGAAAAGAAGCTCAGGGACAGAATTTAGGCCCCAGGACCAGTGGCGGCAGGGGTTGGGGGAGGCCGAGAGAAATAAGAGCAAGAATATGATAGACAAGCATTGTATGTACACATGAAGTGAAGACCATATAAACAATTTTTAAGTTTAAAAGGGAGGGATTAGAGAAAGAAGATAAGAAAGGGTAATGGTGAGTGAATATTAGCAAAGTACATTAATATAAATATGGAAATGTCATGATAAAAACCCTCACTTGTACAGTTAGTGTGTCCGGCAAAGCACAATGGAGTCTATATACTGTTCTCTGCAGCTTGCACACCTGGAAGAGCTTCCTTCCTTTATTCAGCTGTTTCTTCTATTTGCTGCACTTTCCTTCAATTCCCGTTGATGGCCTGACCATTTCCTACCTCTCTCCTCATCTTCTCCCTGATTTTCACTTTATTTCTAGGAATACCAGGCTGTTACTGGCTCCCTGTGTGTTCCCATCATTTCATGATTTACTCATTCTTTTTTTTATAAATATATATTTTTTATTGTAAAGATACTGTACAGAGGCTTTACGGTTACCTGAGTAAGGTAATGAGTACATTTCCTATGGAGCATTGTTACTTCTCCTTTGTTTTTCCCCTACCCTCCCTTCCGCCTCACCTCCCTATCTCCTCCCCACCCCCGCAAGTTGTAAAGTTAATTTCAACATAGTGTCTGGTACATCTCATTGTTACAATGGGTCAACCTGTATCCTTATTTCAGCATTTTGTGATTTCCCTTCCAATCCCCAAATTAGAAAGATGTATATACAAGATGCGGGGCACCGACATCAAATACAGTGAAAACGGGATATACCGTGAGGGAAGAACATACAAAAGAAACAAAAAAATCACATTGTACATTATAAATACACTAAAAAGAACAGCAAGAAAGATAAAACCTCTTGTGTCCCTATCTTGGGGTTCATTTCGCTTAGCATCATCTTATATGGTCATATGTACATAGCTTTTGATCTTTTCTGCTTGTCCTAGACATACACTAGTTATTGCAGATAAAGGAAACCATGGGGCCTTTGTTTCTTTGGGCCTGGCACACTTCACTTAATATAATTTTTCCAAGTCTTTCCATTTCCTAACAAATGGGATTGTGTCATTCTTTCTGATGGAGGTATAGGATTCCTATCTATCTATCTATCTATCTATCTATCTATCTATCTATCTATCTATCTATCTATTTATCTATCTATCTATCTATCTATCTATACCATATTTTCTTGAGCCATTCATCTACTGAGGGGCATCTGGGTTGGTTCCATATCTTAGCTTCTTAGCTATGGTGAATAATTCAACAATAAACAGCTGTAGTATGGCCTTGTTTGTGATCATTTGGGTAAATGCCCAAAAGTGGGATTGCTAGGTCATAGGGGAGCTCTATGTGGAGTCTTTTGAGGAACCTCCATACTACTTTCCAAAGTGATTGAACTAGTATACACTCCCATCACAATGCAGTAGGGTTCCCTTTTGGTCACATCCCCTCCAGTATCTGTTGTTATTACATTTCTTTTTTTGTACATTTTTTATTGTAAAAATACTGTACAGAGGGGTTACAGTTACATGAGCAAGGTAATGAGTACATTTCTTTCTTCCTTTTTTTTTATTGTGAAAATGCCGTACAGAGGGGTTACAATTACATGGGCAAGATAATGAGTACATTTCTTATCAAGCATTGTTACCTCCTCCTTTGTTTCCCCTTCCCATCTCTTCCCATTACCACCCCAACCTGATCCTCCCCCCCCCCCACCAGAGTTGTAAAGTTCGTTTTTTGACATAACGACTTGTACATCTCATTGTTGCAATGGGTCCACCTGTATTTAAAGAATCCCATAGACTCCACTCCCAAATTACTTAAGCTGATTCAAAACTTTGGCAAAGTAGCAGGGTACAAAATTAACCCTCAAAAATCAATGGCTTTTCTCTATGCCAACAATGAGAAAAGTGTGGCTGAGATTAGGAAAGCAACTCCATTCCTAATAGCCCCACAAAAAATAAAATACCTGGAATTAACTTAACCAAAGAAGTGAAGGACCTCTATGATGAAAACTTTAAAAACCTGAAAAAGGAAATCAAAACAGAATTTAGAAAGTGGCAAAAACTTCCGTGCTCCTAGATTGGAAAGATCAACATCGTGAAAATGGGAATACATTTCTTGATTATAGCCATTCTAACTGGGGTGAGGTGGAAGGAATCTCAATGCTGTTTTGATTTGCATTTCTTTTATGGCTAGAGAGGTTGAGCATTTCTTTCTTTTTTTTTTTTTTGGTCCAGTCGTGGGGCCTGAACTCTGGGCCTAGGCGCTGTCCCTCAGCTCTTCAGCTCAAGGCTAGCGCTCTACCACTTGAGCCACAGGGCCACTTCTGGCTTTTTTCTTTTTGCTTATGTGGTGCTGAGGAATCGAACCCAGGGCCTCAGGCATGCAAGGCAAGCGCTCTACCACTGAGCCACCTTCCAGCCCGAGCATTTCTTCATGTGTCTATTTGGTCATTCTTATTTCCTCTTCAGAGAAGTCTCCCTTTAAGTCTGTAGCCCCCTTCTTAATTGGGTGGTTGTTTCTTTGTGGATTTGTTGTTGGGGAATTTAAGTTTTTGAGTTCTAAATATATTTTAGATATGAAACCCTTATCTGTTGTATGGCTAGTGAAGATCTTCTCCCAATCCGTGGACTTTCTATTGATCTTGCTAGCTATGTCCTTTGCCATGCAGAAGCTCTGCCCTTTCATGCAATCCCATTTGTCCAAACTTTCTTTGATTTGTTGTGTTTCTGGGTCTCTATTAAGAAAATTTCGGCCTGTGCAAAGGAGCCCTAGAGTTTCTCCTATTCTTTCCTGTAATGTTTTCAGGGTGTCTGCTGTGACTTCAAGGTCTTTGATCCATTTGGAGTTGATTCTGGTGCAGGGTGATATATAAGGATCTAGCTTTAGTTTTCTACAGGTGATTAACCAATTTTGCCAGCACCATTTACTGAAAAGGCTGTCTTTCTTCCATTCTATTTTTTTAGCTCCCTTATCAAAGATTAAATGGCTATAGATCTGTGTGTTAATTTCTGGGTCTTCAGTTCTATTCCATTGATCCTCAGGTCTGTTCTTGTGCCAGTGCCAAGCTGTTTTGATTATTATGGCTTTGTAGTAGAGTTTGAAATTTGGTATTGATATTCCCCCAGCATTGTTCTTTCTGCTAAGGATTATTTTTGCTATTCGGGGTCTTTTATTGTTCCATATGAAGAATATTGTTTCATTGAAGAATGAGGCTGGGATATTGATAGGTATCACATTGAACTTGTAGATAGCCTTTGGCAGTTTTGCCATTTTCATGATGTTGATCCTCCCAAACCAGGAGCATGGGAGGTTTTTCCACTTCCTAAGTTCTGCTTTAATTTCCTTTTTCAGGTTTTTAATGTTTTCCTCATAAAGGTCCTCCACTTCTTTAGTTAACTTGTAGGTATTTTATGTTTTGTGGGGCTATTACAGAAGGAGTTGCTCTCCTGATTTCAGCCACATTCTTCTCATTATTGGCATACATAAAAGCCATTGATTTTTGGGGATTAATTTTATACCCTGCTACTTTGCCAAAATTTCAGATCTGCTTGAGTAACTTGGGAGTGGAGTCCATGGAGTTCTTTAAATATAGGATCATGTCATCTGCAAAGAGGGAGAGTTTTACTTCATCTTTCCCTATTTGGATCCCCTTTATGTTTGCATCTTGTTTTATCACTGTAGCTAGGCATTCTAATATTAAATTGAAGAGAAGTGGAGAGAGTGGACATCCTTGTCTCATTCCTAAGTTTAGAGGAAATGACTTTAGCTTTTTGCCATTAAGTATAATGCTGGCTATAGGTTTGTTATACACAGCCTTTATTATATTGAGGAATGTTCCATGGTTTCCCAGTTTTTCCAGAGCCTTCATCATAAAGGGATGTTGGATCTTGTCAAATGATTTTTCTGCATCTACTGAGATAATCATGTGGTTCATATCCTTGCTCTTGTGGATGTGGTGAATTACGTTAATTGATTTGTGTGTATTGAACCAGCTTTGCATCCCTGAAATGAATCCTGTTTGATCGTGGTGTATGATTTTTTTTGATGAATTGTTGAAGTCGATTGGCAAAGATTTTGTTGAGAAGTTTTGCATCAATATTCATCAAAGAAATGTGTCTATAGTTCTCTTTCTTTGATGAATCCCTGCCTGGTTTTGGGATGAGGGTTATGATGGCTTCATAGAAGGAGTTTGGTAGTGAACTTGCACTTTCAATTTCATTTAAGAGTTGGAGGAGTATTGGTGTGAGTTCTACTTTGAAGGCCTTGTAGAATTCAGCTGTAAATCCAGTCCTGGGCTTTTCTTGGGTGGGAGGGCTCTTATTGCTGTTTCTATTTCAGTGCTTGCTATGGATCTGTTAAGTTGGTTTAAATCATTTTGGTTTAATTTGGGCATGTCAATATTTGCTAAAATTCATCCATTTCTTCCAGATTCTCAAACTTATTAGCATAAAGGTTTGAGAAGTATTCCCTTATTATGTTCTGAATCTTGTTCCTCACTCCCTCCCTCTCCCCCCCCCCCCCCCCGTGGTGATGTTTCCATTCTTATCTTTGAGTTTGTTTATTTGGGTGTATTCTCTTTGTTTTGTTGATTCTTTTTATTTTTTTGGACTCTAATTCATTTAATTCTGATTTCATTTTAATTATTTGTTTCCATCTACTGGATTGGAGTTTCGCTTATTGCTCTTTTTCAAGGAGCGTCAGGTACCTTGTTAAATTGTTGGTTTCAGATCTCTGCAATTTGTTGATGTAGGAACTCAGCTATAAACTTACCTCTGAGTAATGCCTTTGCTGTGTCCCAGAGGAGCTGGTAATTTGTTTGTTCATTTTTGTATATATGATGAACACTTGAATTTCCTTTCTAATCTCTTCCATGACCTACTGGTGGTTCAACAGTGTGTTGTTCAGCTTCCATGTGTTAACAGGATTTTCTTTGGTGGCTTTTGGTGTTGAACTCTAATTTTATTGCCTTATAGTCTGAGAGAATGCAGGGCATAATTTCAATGTTTCTGAATTTGGAAAAATTTGCTTTGTGACCTAAAATATGGTGTACTTTGGAGAATGTTCCATGTGTTGATGAGAAAAATGTGTATTCTGATGCTGCTGAGTGAAATATTTGGTAGTTGTTAAGTCTCATTGATCTATGCAGTTGTTTAGATCTAAGTTTTCTCTGTTGAGTTTTTGCCAGGTTGAGCTATCCAGCAGGGATAGTGGTGTTAATGTCCCCAACAATTAATGTATTCGGATCTATGTGAGATTGAGATTTGAAAAGTAGTGTTTCTTGGATAATAGATATTTAGAATTGCAGTATCCTCCTGAAGGAAAGATCTCTTAATTAATATGTAATAAACTTTATTTCTTCTTGCTAATTTTAAGTTGAAGTCTATTTTATCTGATACTAGGATTGCAACTCCTGTCTGTTTATGGGGGCCATTTGTTTGGTAGATTTTCTTCCAGCCTTTCACTTTCAGTGGGCAAGTGTCTCATTAAGGCAGCATATAGAAGGATCTTGCCTTTTGATCCAACTAGACAGTCTATGTAACTTAACTGGAGAGTTAAGTCCATTAATATTGAGTTAGGACTGAGAGGTATTTGGTAATTCCTGCCATGTTATCTACCTTCTTGGGGGCTGTGCTAATTGGGTTCTTCCTATGATTCATTGATTCTGTTTGGGGGCTGTTTCTTGGCCTTTATTGTGCTCTTATTGATTTTCTATGTGTAGGACATCTTTAAGTATCTTTTGTAGGGCTGGTTTGGTGGAGATATATTGTTTCATTTTCTTTCTTTCTTTTTTTTTTGTCAGTTGTGGGGCTTGAACTCTGGGTTTGGGCACTGTCCCTCAGCTCTTCAGCTCAAGGCTTGTGCTCTACAACTTGAGCCACAGCACCACTTCCTATTTCAATTTTTCTTTGCTGTGGAAGTTTTTTATTTGTCCTTCTGTTATGAAGGAGAGTTTAGCTGGGTATATATTCTTGGTTGATAGTTGTTTGTCTTTAGGGAGTGGCATACATCATTCCAGGCTCTTCTTTATTGTTTTTGTTTCTCTTTTTTTCCTCTCTTTTTCTTTTCTTTTCTTTTCTTTTTTTTTTTTTGTCGGTCCTGGGGCTTGAACTCTGGGCCTAAGCATGGTCCATCAGCTCTTCAGCTCAAGGCGAGTGCTCTATCACTTGAGTCACAGCGCCACTTCCTTCCAGGCAATTCTTGCTTTCATTATCTCTGCTGAGAAATCTGAAGTTATTCTGATTGTTTTCCCTTTATAGGTGATTGATCTTTTCTCCATGACAGCTTTAAGGATCCTTTAAGGATCCTTAACTAATCCTGTGCAGATTACAATGTGACGGTGGGATGTCTTGTTTTGGTCTGGTCTATTTGAGCTTTCAACGGCTTCTTTTATCTGAATGAGCCTATCTTTTTTCATGTTTGGGAAGTTCTCTGCTAGGATCCTGTTAAATAAATTTCCTAGACATTTAACTTCTGTCTCTAGACCATAATCTACACCCATTAGCCTTAAATTAGGCCTTCTGATGGTATCTTCTAAATGTTGAATAGATCTATCATATTGCTTGGATTTGTCTTGAATAATTGTCTGTTCTTTCTCTATAATGTCTAAGGTGTCTTCAGTCCCAGAGATTCGATCTTCTGCATGGTCTAACCTACTGTCAAGACTTTCTACTTTGTTTTTTTTATTTCCTTTCCTTCTAATTGGTCAGATTTGGTGGTTTCAAATTCTTTATTGGAGCTTTTTTTAGATCTTGTATGGACCTCTTTACCTCCTTAATTTGGTTTTCAGTGTTCATTCTCAAATCCCTTAGTTGATTGGTTATAGTTTCATTGGACTCCCTTTCCTTCTGTTGAGCTTCATTCAGCATTCCCTTTGTGGCCTTCATAAGTTCCTCTAGCTTTCTGTTTGTGGATTCCATGAATGCCTCTATTAATCTTTGAAGAGCCTCCTCACACTCATGCAATTCCTCTTTCAATCTTTGATTAGACTCCTCATGCTCATGAAATTCCTGTATTAATCTTTGGTTAGCCTCATCATGCTCATGCATTTCCCTATCACACTCACACAGAGTCCTTTGCAAGCTTTCAATCTTTTCATTCAGCATGTTTACCAATAGTGTTTGTAGAGCACTGGATTATTCATTAACTGCTCTGTTGCCTGATTATCATGAATGGGAGTTGAGATACCTGGATTTGCCTTTTTTCTTGTGTTTCTCCATTTTTTTCTGTATGAAAGCAAAGCCAGTTCCACCCTAGAACACTATTTTAAGGCAAGCATCAACCAGAGCCCTGTAGTTGCACAGATTGATGTATTCAAAATGAGTACAGATACAATCTAGTTCAATTTAGTTCAACAACAAACAACTAGGGATCAATGGACTAAGAAAATCGAAGAAGGAGTCCACAGACCAGAAATTAATAGGTTTGGGGAGAATTGTGAGGAGAAAATAATATTAGAGGAATGTGGGGAGGGAAAGGGAGTGAGGGAATATAACCAAGACCTAAATGCAGAGAGAGGAAAAGGATAGAAGGAAAGGAAAAGAGAGATAAAGAAAAAGGGAAAAGGAAAAAATAAAAAATTTACAAATGAAACACTTAAAAATTTATGTAAGTATAAAGAAATAATACTACAATTAAAGGAGTTAAAGCTGAAGGTTTGTGACTTGAGTAATCAATATCTGAATAAAGTATGCACACAATGAAGGTTAAGGTTTAATAATCAAAGATGGGTATATATCTGGGGATTAACAGAACAGCAATTAAGTAAAGCAAAAAAACCTAAAAAGGACTGAAAGATAAAAGAATAAAAAGAATTTTTTTAAACCCTAAAATAAAAATGATGGAAAAAAACAATTAAAATTTTTTTAATTAGCTAGAAATAATTCTTTGATTTTTTTTTTTTGGAGGGGGAGAATCTTGTGTCTCCCCTGTGTCTGTAACCAGTCTCTTCGTGGAGTCTCTGGTTTGCTTGTGGGGTTTGGTTTTTCTGTGGCTTGACTAGCTTCTCAAATCAGTTTGTTTGAGCAAGCAGAATGAAGCTCTGCCTTACCAGGGACTTTATGATTCTCCTCCCAGGCTGGTTCAGTGGGAGTGTGATCTGCTTTGAGTATCACAATAGAGGGAGATGGCTGTTTCTTCTAGCTTGGAGTTCCTGTGATGGGTCTATGTCATGGGTAGGGTTGAGTCCTGTCAGCAATCAGTAGCTTTCCCCTGACGGGCTAGCTTCTGAGACACTCACACAGTCCAGCCTGAAGCCATTCTCAGTTTTATGTTTACTGAGTTTCCAATTGTTTTTCTTTTATCCTTCCTGCATCTGGGTCTGCTGCCTGTGCTGCAGTGGAGTGGGGTAACCTCTGGCTCAGTTTACCCAGTGAAGAAAGTCACTCCTCCATAGGCAGAGCTTTCTCTGCCTGGGAAGGGCAACTTTCTTGGGGGTGGAGCTGAGTCCCACAGGTCAGGTTTCTTTTGACCTGTTGAATGGCTCCTATTGACTTCTTCCAAGGTCTGAGTTAAGTGCTAGGTGATCTGGCTCAGTCTTTGTCAGTATCAAAGATGTTTTCCGGTGGTGGGGGAGGGGCTATCTTCCCACCACTGTTCTGTGAGAAGGAATGAGGATATCTTGTGGGGTACTCACACCTTTCCCTGGGTTTCTGGACCAACTACTGTCTGCGTCTGTCTACGGGAAGCAGGATGAAAATTTCTGCTCCTTGTCAGTTCTTGCTAGTGGTAAGTAGAATCCACTTGCACACAGCCTCTGGCACCTTTGTCCTGGGTTCTCTCTGTTGATATGGTGGCAGCAGTAGTAGCTGCTGCCACCACCACAGTTGCTGCTGTGGACACGGGTGAGTACTGTAATCTGTCTCCTTAACCAAGCTGCCTGAATTTTTCCTTGGTACTATGCCAAACTCTCTGTATTATGATGGCACATGGTGTGACTCTCTAGCCTTGGACTTTCCACTGGAACACCAAAACTGGTTTCTATGTGAGAGTTTGTTTAGCCCCCAGCTTCTCTTTTGCCATCCTCCTCTGGACTCCTGCTCATTTTTTATTTACCTGACTGGACCATTTTTGTGCCAGCCATCTTTACTGACCCATCTATCAATCAACCAGAGAAGTAGCACCATTCAACATGAACAATATCAAATAAGTCCATGATTTCATCCCTTACAGAACTGTTTAAACAGTTTAGGTGTGAATGCTGTTTCAGTATCTGGTGCCAAGCCTTTGGCCAGCAGGTTGGGCTTCTGGGAGGGAAGGATGGACAGGAAGCTGAGGTAAACTCACTGGATCCTCTGGGACCCAAAGGAATATGTGAAGCTGGCTGGCCACTTGTGTCTGCAAGGTAAGCAATGCTGCAGGAGAACCCGATAGCTTCCATCACTGAGCTAAACACCCACCTGGCTTACAGTCAGCTGCTGAAGGAGCTCACTCTACTGCAGGCTGAGTTGCTGTCTCACACTAGCAAGGGGAGTAGAAGCTGTACATCTACCACCATGCCTGTCCCTACATTGCAACAATGAGCATCAACCCTGCTTCACTTTGAAAGAGAGAAAGGGGAATTTCTAGGTAGATAGATACTGATGAAAAGTAGAGGATCTAACAGGTGGCTGATAACATGTATCCCATCATGGCTTCTTAAGATCTTCTCAAATAATTCTTTCTGCTCAAACATTTCTTCTCATAATGCTTTGGGTATCTGCTCAACCAATAAAAAGGGCTGGGTTGACCCATGCACAGCAATCAATGCAAAGCTCATGGGAAGAGTTATGAGCATAACCTGTACTATAAAACCCTCCCTCTGACAGGACCCTTCTTTGGGGCCCCTCTCTGGATGGAGGGCTTTGCTATTTTCTTTCCCAGCTTTCCTTTCATTTTCAAATAAGCAAACTCTTTATCTTAATCACTTTCCTGCCTTTTCTTTTTCCTTCCTTCTTTCTTTCTTTCCTTCTTTCTCTTTCTTCCTTTTTAGTGTGCTGGTCATGAGGCTTGAACTCTTGAGCTTGGCCACTGTCCCTGAGTTTTTGTGCTCAAGGCCAGCACTCTACCACTTGAATTACAGCTCTACTTCTGGCTTTTTATTGTTAATTGGAGATAAGAGTCTTATGGACTTTCCTGCCCATGCTGCATTTGAACTGCAATCCTCAGATCTCAGCCTCCTGGGTAGCTAGGCTTACAGGTTTGAGTCACTGGCACCTGGACCTTTTTAATTCTTTAATGAGAAAATAAATTTGATCTCCTAGATGGTTGTCAATATCCACCTTCCATACCTTATACTCTAGGGTTCACCCAGAAGCACACAGCAGAGAGAATTCTGGGAAATGTAGTTCGAGCTTTCCTAAGCCAACAAGTCCAATTTAAATTTAACCTTTAAATTGTTTAATTATGTGTCTGTCTCTTCAACTGGAATGTAAGACCCTTCGGGGCAGTGCTCATATTTTTGCATTAAAAAATGCTAAGCATAGTGTTTGGTACATAAAAAGTCTTCAATAAATATGGAGCAGAGCTGTGGTTATTGAGGCCTTTAAAACTGGACTACTACAACCTATAATCTTGGCTACTTGGGAAATTGGAGGCAGAAGGATCATGAGTTTGATGGCAGCCAGGGCAAAGCTGGCAAGACTATCTCAGAAAACAAAGCCAAAAGGGCTGGTGGTCTGGCTCAAATAGTTCAGTGATTCACTAGTGTACACAAGGCCCTGGGTTTGATATCCCATACTGGGAGAAAAGGAGAACAAAAAAAGATTTACCATTACCATATTTAGGCATATATGTGAAAATATGGAGGGAAAGTTCCTACTGTCCTCTCTGAATTCAGGTACACAAGAATTAACTGTTGAGCACTTTTTTTAGCTTAAGGGTATTATCCTAAATCTGCACGTGCCTGAACTCACACTGACACTCACAAAAATTATGGGAGGTGGGCATTGTTACCTCCAAGGAGACATAGAGCTCAAAAGCTAGGTCCCTGACTCCAGACCCTAGACATATTCTGTCATGCTTCAAATGGTTGCAATGACCCTGTGACTCAGAGGGGACTTCTACTAGAAGCAAAGGAAGTGGTGCCATCCAATGGTCCCTTTTAAAAACCAGATGTGCTTATATACAATCCTACCCCAGGGACCCCACCCTCCTCCCGCAGTGCTGTCTGGGAACAGGGCTGGGGCTGGCCATCTCAGCTCCTCACCCCTCTTCTAATGTGGATGCTGATATTAGGGCAGACTTACTGCTGCCTGGATGATCACACTTCACAAGACACCCCACCCCCGCCCCGAGAAGTCAATGAGGGATCACTGAATCCATTTACAGGGTGCCCCCTGGCGCCCTGCAACCTGGCCTGGATACCTTCATCAACTCTTGTACTGTGATATAGTACTTGGGACTGCTTGGCTCCATGAATGGGGAGACCGGCAGGGTGCCATGGTGAGGTGGTCTTGGGACTCAGGCTGAGTAAATCCTCATGTGATCTTGGGTAAGCTGTCTAAATGCTCTGGGTAACATTTCCTTTATCCCTCAAAGCAAGAAAACACCAACCCCTTGGTTGGGTAAGTGAAATGGAAATATGGAAAATTTCCAGGCTATCAGCATGGGAGCTATGGCCAGATCAGAGCAAGCTGATAGGCCCCTTGGTGCTCCATGGAACAGGCCCTAGAACCAATCTGAAGTACTTCCTTTTCCCAATTAGTAAACAAACCTGACCACAGCTCACACCTGAAATCCCAGCTAAGATCTGAGAATCACAGTTGAGGCTGAGTTCTGGAGGCTAAGATCTGAGGATCACAGTTCAGAGCCAGTGGAAAATCCATGGGACTCTGACCTTCAGTTAACCAGCTAAAAGCCAAAAGTAGGAAAGTAGCTCAAGTAGTAGAGTTCTAATCTTGAATGAAAAAGCCAAGTGACAGCACCCAGGCCATGAGTTCAAGCCCAGTACAAGCACGCGCGCGCGCACACACACACACACACACACACACACACACACACACACACACACACCATGGAACCTTTTTCTTTGCTTCAACAAATTCATTCATTCACTGGATCCTGAATCATTTGCCAAGCATATGGCCCCCTGCGATGATGAGATATTGAAGAAAGGGTAGCTAACTCACTGAGCTCTCATTGGTAAGTTTTTCTTAAAAGAAAGGCATTTGGGTGGTGTCAATAAGGGGTTAACAGCAGCAGTGGCTGCTCCAGGCAGTAAATTCTCCTCTGACCTGCAACTGACCCTGTGCACACAATCATGTTATTCAGATTCTTATAAACAGAGGGTACGGTATGTATAATTTCCTAGATTTCTGGGAGGAGATGGATCAGAGCTAAACTCCAACTTTTCCTTTGGAGAAACAGTCCCATTTGTTTCTGGTTAGCTTCAAAGCAAAAACTAATTTTTTCCTTTTATGTGTCAGTAACTTGAGTGAAATTTGTCACTTATTTTTATGAATATTCTTTGCCATTGCCTTCATCACTTTAAAAAAAAAAACACCCATAACAACTCACACTCCCTATATGGTACAAGAGACTTGAAGTGTAGTGACAGAATGGTGGTGTCATTTCCAGACATGGAAACTTAACAAGAATCCCTTGGAATGGCCAAAAAACCCATCCATCTGACAAGAAGCTATTTTCAAGTGCCTACCATGGGAGCAAGACCACGGGTGACATCTTGTTCCAATTTAAGCAAGGCTGAGCTGTGGGCCAGCTCCTTCAAATCATAACCAGCCCAGAAATTACCTCCTACCATAAAACCACAAGGGTTAGACTCTGTCAGAATGAGTCCCAGAAAGGTTAGAACTCAGGAGGCCAAGCATATTTCTGAAGCAGTCCTGTCAAAAACAGCGTTTTCATTTTCTGTAGGTGGGAGATGTCTTGTTTGTCCTGGGATGAAGTTTAAGGGTGATTGGGGACGATGAAGAATAGTTTTATTTTACCATAAAAAGAACTCACAACTCCCTCACCACTTTACCTTGAGCCAGAGTTATTTAGAAATCGCTCACGTCTATTTTTACCTTTCTATATACATACTTAATAGAGACCATTTCATTAGCAAGTTACCAAAAGACATGAGCTGACACACTCTTGCAGAAGTGACTCATGGTAAACAGGATGTCTCTCTAGGAGCCTTCTCCCAGGGGGCCTTCCTGAGGTCACCTATAGGACCAGGAAGTTCCTTGTCTATGTCTTAGACCCCAAATATTATGCTATGCATGGTGGTTTTGAACTCTCCCTTTGCTTGACCTTTTGAAGGTCAAGGGATCAATGAGATGAGTCAAACATGCTGGATACACCCAGGAGGAATGAGGAGCACTGGATTCACAGTCAGGATCCAGGAGAGGAATGTGTGTGTCACTGTGGGGATGACCTCAGGGACAGAGGAGGGAGGGAGAGTCTGAGGGCAGTGGTCAGTGATGGTGACTTTGACTACCTGCTTGACTTTGGCAATGGAGAAGTTTGGGTCATAGCTAAGCATCTGCCTTAGTAGTCCCTTGAAGATGGTCTTGGGCTAAACTGCATGCCACCACCCCCATCCCACTCTCCAATTCATATGTTGAAGTCTTAGTACCTTAGAAAGTAGCTGTATTTGGAGCCTTAAAGAGATAATTGAATCAAAATAAGACCATTAGAGCTAAGTGCTGGTAACTCACGTATATAATCCTACTTGAGAAGCTGATATCTGAGGATTGTGGTTCAAAGCCAGCCTGGGCAGGAAAGTTGGTGAGACTCTTATCTTCAATCAACTAGTAAAAAGCCAGAAGTGGAGCTGTAGCTCAAGTAGTAGAGCACCAGCCTTGAGCAGAAAAGCTAAACGACAGTGCCAAGCCCTGAGTTCAAGCCTCACTCAGTACCTCTATGCATATGTACTACCTTACCCAAATACTAAATAAATAAGTAAATGAAGAAAGAAGTTTCTATCCTTCAAGTTTAGTGAACAGATACAACTAGCTACTAGGATTTGTTTCTGCTACCCAACCAGTAACATTAAAAAATTATCCCTAAGGGGCTTGGAAGGTGGTTCAGTGGTAGAGTGCTTGCCTTGCATACATGAAGCCCTGGGTTTGATTCCTCAGCACCACATAAGCAGAAAAAGCTGGAAGTGGCACTATAGCTCAAGTGGTAGAGCAACTAGCCTTGGCCCCATGACCAACATTTAAAAAATGACCCCTATTAGGCAAATAGAGAAAAGTCTTGGGGATTTTTAAAAAAATGGTAAAAAGCAATAGCCTTTGACCTTAGAAACTAATTTATTATTCTCCCCACCTACCAAGCTTGTCAAATGGTACATTTCTGTTCTTTCTTTTTTTTTTGGTCCGGTCGTGGGGCCTGAACTCTGGGCCTGGGCGCTGTCCCTCAGCTCTTCAGCTCAAGGCTAGCGTTCTACCACTTGAGCCACAGCGCCACTTCTGGCTTTTTTCTTTTTGCTTATGGGTGCAGAGGAATCGAACCCAGGGCCTCATGCTTGCAAGGCAAGCGCTCTACCACTGAGCCACCTTCCCAGCCCTCAAATGGTACATTTCTTATGTTTTGACTCTTCTCCCTCTCACACTCTCCCTTCCTCCCTGCCTCACTCCCATGCTGGTCCTGGGGCTTGCACTTAGGGCCTTGGTACTCTGCTTGGTCTTTTTCCCTCAGGCTGATGCTCTACCACTTGAGCCACACCTCCACTTTTGGCTCTTTCCTGGTTAATTGGATATAAGAATCTTATAGACTGTTTTGCCCCCTCTGGTTTCAAAACAGGATCTTCAGATCTCAGCCTCCTCAGCCCGGATTACAGGCATGAGCCACCAGTGCCCAGAAGTCTCCCTAGACCCTTTGCAGTCCTTGGTAACCTGGCTTCATTTACTCAGCACCTCCTGAGTATACCACAAGTCGCCACCTGCACTTCTGAGCTACTCTGAAGTGAATGACAGTTATGACTCCTGATTTTACCCTTCATAGTTTTGTCTGAGAAAAGGAAAGGCTTGGGTTCTGTGGGAGTTTTATGTACTACGAAAGCATAGGGAGATTAAAAAAAAACAACAGTCTCACTCTCTATACAACAGTGGCTCTCTCAACCAATAGCAATTGTACTTCTCCACCCCAGGATATTTGGTAACATCTGAGGTCCTGCTGATTATTATGTCTATGAGCTTAGGGAGTGCAGCCTTCTGACATCCATGTGGAGAAATGAGGAAGATGACCCACATGCTACAACACTCAGGGTAATCAGCCCCAAGTGTCAAGCCACGCTGCAAGTGAGAAACCCTGCTTCTGGGGTAGCATAAATGGTGCTCTAATATATATATATACTTTTTGCTTTCCTTTTTTTTCTTTTAACAACTTTCTTTTTTTAAGGCAACACTGGAGTTTGAGCTCAGGACTTTGGACTCACTTGGCTTTGCTTGTTCCACTTGTTTGATCTTCTGGTACTCTACTACTTGAGCCATCCCTCCAGCTCTACTTTTGGCTGATTATAAGGAATGTTGAGTCCCCCCTGACTAGCTTTAAGCTGTACTCCTGGGTAAATGGCCTTCCTTTTGCAAGTCAGAGCAGATAACATCTGTTATCTTGATGCTTTAGCTGAATCTGAAACAATAAAAGGGGGGATACTCAACATCCTATTACTAAACTGTAGTACTTAGGGTTCCTTTAGCTTCATGAGATAGAAAACCTAAAATCACATTTGCCTAAGTAGTAAGGGATTTAGCTGAGTGCAGTGGTACACATCTGTAACACCATCTACTCAGAGTGACTGCTTCAGCACAGAGTAGATTAGCTAGGTCAACATAGAATCTATCAAAAAAAATAATTATATTAGAGCTGGGTGCCAGTTGCTGGCACCTGTAATCCTAACTACTCAGGAGGCTGAGGCCTGAGGATCATGGTTCAAAGCAAGCCCAGGCAGAAAATCTGTGAGATTCTTATCTCCAATTAACTAACAAAGACCTAGAAATGGAGTTGTGGCTCAAGTGGTAGAGTGCTAGCCTCGAGTGAAAAAGCTAAGAAATAGCATTCTGGCCCTGAGTTCAAGCCCCAATCAATACCAGCACAAATATAGTAATAATAATAAAATACCTGATTTCACATGTAAGAAGTGCCCATGGAGAGCAGTTTTAGACCCATTATTCATTTAATGCTATACAATTATGAGGAAGAAATAGAGTTGGCATTTGAGTGACTCACTTTAACTTCTTTGTCCTCCCTTGACTATTTGACAGTAAGTAAGTAGACAAATACAGAAACCATGGTATGAAAGAGACATGGTAGTCAGAAGTTCAGAGCTTCTTAGAGATGAGTCTGAGTCACAGCCCCAACTAATAAACCCCGAGCCCAAGGAAGGTGCTGTCTGAAGGTGTAAGGAATCTCAGACATTAGAGAGGTACTGCTGGACATCAAAGCAGATTCAAATGTGAGACCCATAATAGCTCCTCTAACCTGGAATCCTGGATGTACTTCTACAGGAAGTAAGTCAAGCAGCATAGGAGTGGACTGGGCAGGTGCAGCCAGACTCTCCCTTGCCCCCTACAGGAGAAAAAACCCAGTGACTGGTGGGCACATAAAGGCCTTGTGCTTTCACCCCAAACTTGGGACAATTTTGAAGGCCCATCCAAGATCTAGAACTCTCTGTAGGGCCAATTAAAATAACTAGCAGTCTAACTTCTGGCTTATTTGTGACGCCTTTCCCTCCCCCTCCAGAATGCTTATCATGTGAGCTCCCTTGCCAGCCTCCTGCATGCTAATCTCTATCTCAGAGCTGGCCTTACAAGGAACCCAATGTGCAGCAAGATAGGCCAGTCTTCATCTCCTGTTACATGCAACAGGAATATAATACTCATACTCCACAGGCTCCCTCCCAAGAAGCCACAGGAATGTGAGCTCCATCAAAACTGGGGAGGGGGAAGGAGAGAGGGAGACAGGGAGAGAAGGAAAAAGGGAAATAGAAAAGGGGAGAGAGAGAGAGAGAGAGAGAGAGAGAGAGAGAGAGAGAGAGAGAGAGAGAGAGAGAGACTGACTCAATCCTGAACCCCAGTAAATCCAGCCAAGAACAGGCACGAAAGGAAGTTCTGGCTGACGTCAGTGAGGTGGACCTAGCAATGCCCAGTTCATGTTAGTGTTGGAGGAGAGAGAAATCCAAGAGAACATCTCCAATGAGGGAAAGAAGACAGAATCAAGAACAATTTGCAGGTCTCAAACATGCAGAGAACTTGCTTGACTCACAGCTCAGCAGGGGTGAGAAGCCTCAGGCTTGTAGGAAAGTAAGCAGATGAACAAATGAATAGAGAAGACAATTAATAAACATTGGAGGAACCAGAAAGCCCAGAAGACACAAAATAGAAGCTGAGTTCACTATTTGGCTGGTCTGGGAACAATATTTACCTTGTTCTCATAGTGCAAATACTCAGTATTGACTTAACAAAAATGAAGCTGGTAGGAAGATGTGAAAAAGGGCAAGTTTGTATGTGTGGAGAATGATGTAAGAGAAGAATCCTTCTTTTCTTCAATTGGAGCCAATGGATTAAGAGCTAAAATTGAAAAATACATGGGAGTCAGAAGCTGAGGCTCACACTTACAATCCTAGCAACACAGGAGGCTAGGATCTGGAGGACCGTGGTTCAAGGCTAACTTTGGCAGAAAATGAGACGCCAACTCCAAAATGACAATCAAAAGGCTGGGCTGGAAGTGTTTAAGTGGTAGAGTGTCCCCAAGCAAGCCAAGTGAGAATGCGAGTCCTCAGTTCAAACCCCAGTAGTGACAGAAAGAGAGAGGGGGGAGTGGGGGGGGGGGACAGAGAGGGAATGGGAGAGAGAAATAGGATGCAATGGTTCTTTTGAAATGTGGAAATAATTTTTTCAGACAAACCAATAGGGTTGGAAACTGTAGCTCCAATGTGAGGAGGGATGGGGCTCAGAAAGCTGCTCTCTTTGATGCAACTTACGCAGAATGATTTGAAATTAAAACTATGTGCAAAAACTATGTGTATGTTACCATAAAATAATAACTATTATTTTTTTAAGTACAAAAAAAAGAGTTGGTGGCTCATGCCTGCAATCCGAGCTACTTAGAAGACTGACATCTAAGGATCACAATTTGAAGCCAGCGTGGCAAAGTCTGTGAGACTTCTATCTGCAATTAATCAGCAAAAATCTAGAAGTAGAGATGTGGCTCAAGTGGCAGAAGGCTAGCCTTGTGCAAAGAAGCAAAGTCAGAGTATGAGGGCCTGAGTTCAAGCCCCAATGCGATCACACACACACACACACACACACAAACAGGATCTCTATAAGCTATTGATTTGTCTATGACAGTTCTCTACTTACAATGGTTTGACTTCTTTGCAATGGTGCATAAGCAAAGCCCAACTCAGTGTAAGCCATCGTTTGAACTCTAAATTTCAGTCTCTCGCCCAGGATAGTAGTGATATATCTACCATAAAGTCTTTTAGTGCTGCTGAGAAATGCCCAAAAGACAGTAAGCCACAGCTTCCCATTGGCCTCACAATCATGGGGCACACACACACACACACACACACACACACACACACACACACACACACACACACACTTTCACCAGTGCCCTGTAGTATACCTTGTTGATAAACTTTAACATTCCATGTAGTTAGTACATTTTTTTTTGTTGTTGGTCATGGGCCTGAACTCTGGGCCTAAGTGCTGTCCCTCTGCTCTTTAGCTCAAGGCTAGCGCTCTACCACTTGAGCCATAGCACCACTTCTGGCTTTTTCTGATTATGTGGTACTGAGGAATCGAACTCAGGGCCTTATGCATGCAAGGAAAGCACTCTACCACTGAGCCACCTTCCCAGCCTTGTCAGTACATTTTTGTCATGATATTTTTAACTTAGGAAAGATTTATAAAATATAAGTCCATTGTAAGTTTAGGATTGTCTGTATAAAGCAAAGGACTATTCTATTTCCAATTAAAAGTGCCAAGAATCAGGATTAAATTCTGGGTGAACTCACAGCATTTCTCCTCCAGGTGTAGACACAGTACCACACCTACTCTAACCCAGCTTATGAGGAAGCAAGCCAGAGCCACGGCCCTGCTCATCCCTGGAGCTACCAAGAATTGTGCATCAGAAAGCTGATATGTTGTTTATTTATTTAGAAGAGTCTAAAATCTAGTCCTTTCATTCAGAAACCATCATCTTTTTTTCTAAGCCTTTATTATAGAAATGCTCAAACAAGATCAAAAGTGGAAAAAAACACTGAGCACTGGTTGCTCACACCTGTAATCCTAGCTATTCAGGAGGCCAGCCTGGGCAGGAAAGTCTATGAGACTCTTATCATCAATTAACCACCAAAACAACTGGAAGTGCAGCTGTGGCTCAAGTGGTAGAGCACTTAGTCTGTAGCACAAGAGCTCAAGGACAGCACCCAGGACCTGAGTTCAAGCCCTAAGACTGAGACCAAAACCAAACCAAAACAAAAAAAGCCCCACAGAGTGGATAAAACCTTCATTTACCCATGTATCACCTTTAACAGTTACCTACATCTTACCAGCTCGTTCTGCTTTCCTCTTCTGATTTATATTGCCTGGAATACGTTAAAGCCAAGGCCAGATGTTGTGTCTTGTGTCTTAACCCTCCATTAGTATATATCCCTGATTGATAAAAATCTCTTCCTGTAATAACTATGCCATTATCCCACTTAATGAAATTAGCAATAATTCTTCATATCTTCTAGTACCTTGACTCTAAATCTTGCCAGTTGTCACAAAGGTTTACTTTTTGCAGGTACTGTGTTTGAATCAGAATTCAAATCAAGTTCATTCATTAGATTTATACTTAATGCATCTTACTTCTCCTTTATTCTCTCACAGCCTCTCTGTCAAGGAAACTAGGTCACATCCGGCAAGATGTCCTACATTCTGGATCAGGCTAATTGCCATGTCATTTGACTTGTTCCTTTTGCTCTTGTGTTTCCTGTAACTTAGTTGTCAAATTCCCATGTTTGAGTAGGGTGTCAGTACACGAGAACCCTTGCTAAGAACCTCCTGTCCTCCTACACCACAGGTGCATAATTCTGACTGCCCCACTATGGGTACTGCCCAGACTGGCTAGGAGATTCCTGCCTTGTTGATCCAATCTCTCCAGCATGAAGTTTTACCCCAACCTTTCCCCTTGAGAGCATAGCATCTGTGATACCCTGCTTCCAAAGAACCCAGCTATTCCTCCCATCTGCAGCACCGTTACCATGGAAAGTAGCCAGATGCATCTGTCCAGATCCAGATCTGATGTTGAAGAATGGCTGTCATGTGCTTCCCCTTTTTTCCTTCTTTGGAACAAGAAGAGCTAATGTAGATAACCAGATCCTGAACTTTGAGGCACTGCCAAAACAGAATCAACTGATAGGGGGGCAAGTGTTTGTTGTGCATGGAAGGACTTGCCCCTTTTTGACTGGAGGACAGATGGTGGTAGATCGGCCCCAGGACAGTCACGCCTCCCATCAAGAACTTGTCCTCATTGGAGCCAGTCACCATATAAAGCAGCTCAGGCAACACCATGGAGAAGGAGAACCACAGCTCCTTAGTGACAGCCAGACCTAAGCCTCAGACAAAGGCTGTGTTAGACTGAGCTTTTTGCTCAAGACTGGTGTTCTACCA
This sequence comes from Dipodomys spectabilis, assembly GCF_019054845.1. NCBI lineage: Eukaryota > Metazoa > Chordata > Mammalia > Rodentia > Heteromyidae > Dipodomys > Dipodomys spectabilis. Next base: position 931,983 of record NW_024870781.1, read on the forward strand.
CTTTACCAAGAGCTCCACTTCCAGCTTTTTAGTGGTTAATTGGAGATAAGAGTCTCATGGACTTTCCTGCACAGGCTGGCTTTGAACTGTGATCCTCAGATCTCAGACTCTTGAGTAGATAGGATTTTAGGTGTGAGCTCCTGGCATCCAAGAAGGATCATATTTGCTTCTATTGTTTGTTTGTTCATGTGTTATTGTGAAGTCTTGAATATTCATATATTTAATGTATTTTGATCCCCTGAGAGACAACTCCAGAAGGCATCTGCATCCTGAGGCACAGCCTCAGTCTCTGATGGCTTCCTTGCCCTCTGACATTAACACAAAGCCCTGGATCACTGTACACATTTCCTACCTCAAACCCGGAACCAGTCATCCCTCTGAGGAGATCTAGTTCCTTTAATGGGAAGTAGAACCTGTTTATTTTAAATTTACATTCAATCCTAACAAACACAAATTAAATTTCATAGCCACAGATGCTTGGAAATATTACATTAGAAATGCACTGCTGAACATGCACTTATGAGCTATGAGAAATATAGCTAATGGTAATTTTTAAAAAGAACTAGTACCAGAACTCAGGACCTCACACTCTTACTTAGCTGGCACTCTCCCACTTGAACGAGGCTTCCAGTCCAGAATTTAGTGGTTAATTGGAGACAAAGTCTCCCAGAATTTTCTGCTCAGGCTGGCTGCAAACTTCAATCTTACAAGTCTCAACATCCGGACTACCTTAGGATTATAGGCATGAGCCACTGGCTCCTAGCTAATAGTTCATTAACAGAAAAAAACTGGAAAAATTATGAAAGGCAGAAATATGAGCTTAGAGCTGGGCACTGGTGGCTCACAACTGTAATCTTAGTTACGCAGGAGGCTGAGATCTAATGATTGTGGTTCGAAGCCAGCCCAGGCAGGAAAGTCTTATGAGACTCTTAGCCAATTTGCCAGAAAATCAGAAGTAGATTTGTGGCTCAAAGTGGTAGAGTGCTAGCTTTGAGTGAAAAAACTCAAGGACAGTGCTGAGGCTCTGAGTTCAAGCCATACAACAACAACAACAACAACAAAACAATCAGTCTGACCTAGTTCCAAACTGGTTTTCTCCAGAAAGAGTTTGTCAATGTTCCCATTTAAAATTTATCTCTTCTTTTACCCTTTTGTTTTTTTAACATTATACTGATAAAAAAAAATTATCCCTTTTCAACTCAAAGAAGACACCAGGAAATGAAAAGATCTTCCATGTTCATGGATAGATAGAATCAATATTGTGAAAATGTCCAGAATGTCAAAAATGATATACAAATTCAACCCCAATGATGTTCTTTACTGAAATAGAGAAACAATCCAAAAAGTTATATGGAACAACAAAAGACCTAGAATAGTGAAAGAAATTCTAGAAAAAAAAAGCAATGTGGGTAGTATTACAATATCAGACTTCAAACTCTACTACAGATCCATAATAACAAAAACAGCTTTGTACTGGCACAAAAAATAGACCTGAAGATCAATGGAACAGATTGGAAGACCCAGAAATAAAACCATATATAGTTATCCGATTTTGACAAAGGAGTCAAAGACATACAGTGGAAAAAAACATAGCCTTGTCAACAATTGTTGTTGGGAAAACTGGGCAGCTGTATGCAGAAAAGTAAAAATGGATTCCCTGCCTGTCACTAGACATGAATATCAATTCCAAGTAGAACAAATACATCAACGTCAGACTTGAAACTCTGAAACTTCTGCAAGAGAGAGGAGAAACATTAGAACTTATAGCCATAGGCAGGAACTTCTTGAATAGAGTCCCAGGGACACAACAGATAGGAGAGAGATTTGACAAGTGGGACTACATCAAAATAAAAAGTTTTTGCACAGCTAAGGATATAGTGACTAAAATAGAAAGACAGCCAACCAATTGGGAAAAGATCTTTGCCAGCAATACAGCCAATTTATACAAAGAGCTCAAGAAACTAACACCTCTCAAATTTAATAAACCAGTCACTAAATGGGCAAGGGAACTAAGGAGAGACTTCCCAGAAGAACAGGTAAGAACAGCAAAGAAACACATGAGGAAATGCTCATCATCCCTGGCCATAAAAGAAATGTAAATCAAAACAACTATGAGTTTCCATCTCACCCCAGTGAAATAGGCCAACATCTTGAATTCAAATGCTAGTGGGGATGCAGGGACAAAAGACTCCTACTGCACTGCTGGTGGGAATGTAAACTAGTACAATCACTCTGGAAAGTAGATGGAGGTTCATCAAAAGACTAAACACAGGAGCTGGGAATGTGGCTTAGTGGTAGAGTGCTTACTTAGCATGCATGAAGCCCTGGATTCAATTCCTCAGCACCACATAAACAGAAAAAGCCTAAGTAGCTCTGTGGCTCAAGTGGTAGAATGCTAGCCTTGAGCAAGTGCCCAGGCCCTGAGTTCAAGCCTCAGGATGGGAAAAACAAAACAAAACCCCAAAAACTAAACACAGACCTTACCTACAACCAGCCATACCCCTCTTAGGCATCTACCCTGAACATCATAAGCCAGGATATGATAAGGACACTTGACTATCCATAATCATTGCCATGCTATTCACAATAGCCAAGATATGGAAACAGCCCTGATGTCCCACAATAGATGAGTGGATCCAAAAATGTATACAATGGAATTTTACATAGCCACTAGAAAGAATAAAATAATGTCATTTGCAGGGAAATGGATGGAATGAGAACAAATCATGTTAAATGAGGAAAGCCAAGATCAAGAGAACATGCACATTCATCCCAACCTCTCAAAGGAGGACCCATAGCTCTTTGTGAGATTGACTTTTCAGAACAATGGGTTCCCAAAGATGCTCACATCACTTGTTTTTATTTATTTGAAAAGTTTTACAGGGGCTCGGAAGGTGGCTCAGTGGTAGAGCACTTGCCTTGCATGCTCGAGGCCCTGGGTTCGATTCCTCAGCACCACATAAGAAAAAAGCCGGAAGTGGCGCTGTGGCTCAAGGGGAGAGCTCTAGCCTTGAGCTGAAGAGCTGAGGGACAGTGCCCAGGCCCAGAGTTCAGGCCCCACGACCGGACCCAAAAAAAAAAAAGTTTTACAATATCTCAGGATAATGCAGATTATCCCCAAACACTAAATCTGCAGTGCTAATCACGTTAGACAGACTCCTTGAGATGTGGACATCCACATGTGGAATAAAACCAATGAACTAACATGTGGTAAGTACGGTGCTGGGGCTTGGATGAAGCTACTATGACATGGCCAACGCCAGCTGAAAGTTCTCAGAACACAACCACATTGGCCATCACTAGGGTCTGGATCAGCTTTGGGTCCCCCAGCTTTCACTTGCTGGAAGTTTGATCCCCCCACCTTTAGGAGGTGGGGCTAATAGGAGGTAATGAGGCCATGGGACACCACTTCATGTAGAGATTAATGCTGTCTGGAGGAATTCTAGCTCTGGTGAGTTGTTAGTACCCTGAGAGCAGATTGTTATAAAATGAGCTATTTGGGCTTGCTATCTCCACTTCCTGTCTCCTTCTGGCATGTGGCCCCACCATGATGCCATACCTCATTTTGTGATGCAGCCAGAAGGTCCTCACCAGAAACAAGCAAATGCCAGCACCAGCCTCTTGAATCTCCACAACTGTTAACGAAAAAAAAAACCTCATTTCTTGATAAAGTACTTAGCTTCAGGTATTTTGTTCTGAACTGAGGTAGAATAGAAGTGACTAGAAATCCTGAATTTCTATGGTAACCATCATGGTGATATATAATTCTAACCCACCTTATCCTCTTTTCTAGCTGACCCTTGTCGACATGCATGTGGCTCATAGGAATTCCTGGTGGGAAGAGAACACACTGATCTTACAGAACACGCTTTTCTAAATTCCTTCAGCACTTAGCAGTGTGTTTTTCATCATAAATACTCAATAAGAAATTGTTACAACTTTGCCCAAAGGGCTATGCAAGTGCCTACCTCTTGTACTCATATAAAAATACTAAGATCAGCCGGGCGCTGGTGGCTCACGCCTGTAATCCTAGCTACTCAGGAGGCTGAGATCTGAGGATCGCGGTTCAAAGCCAGCCCGGGCAGGAGAGACCGTGAGACTCTTATCTCCAATAAACCACCAGAAAACTGGAAGTGGCGCTGTAGCTCAAGTGGTAGAGCACTCGCCTTGAGCTGAAGAGCTGAGGGACAGCGCCCAGGCCCAGAGTTCAAGCCCCACGACCGACAAAAAAAAAAAAAAAGAATACTAAGATCACAGGTAGGGCTACAGCGCTGTAATATCTTCATTAATGGGACAAGGGATCCATTCCATCTTCGAAGATACAGAACTAAAATGTTCTCTAAAAATAATCTAGAATGGGATTTTTTCCCATCCATAAAAGCATGTTGTTTATGAACGTACAGTTCCAACAACATTTAAGGCAGTGCTCCACTTTGATAGTCATATATAGTAAGCATTTTGTTGCTATAGGTTTTTTATGTTTATAAACCCAGTAATTCCCCCACCCCACTTCACCCCAGTAAAACATAGCACATACGGTCAACTGTAGACTAGATCTAGGATGTCTAAAAGAAGCAAAAAGCATATTATGCTTCTTAATATAAGCACATATCAGGCTTGATCCTGGAGAATGAACACTTCAACTTCATGTGTCTATTTCCAATCCCCATAAGGAGAAGAGTGTAGGATAAAAATTCCAGATACAACATTCAGCCTCAAATTGCAATAAGCATGTATAGACTTTCTAGATCCATTGGAGAACTTTCTAGATCCATCCTGCACCTGAATCAAGAGTTCATCCATCTAGCTGGGTGCTGTTGGCTTACACCTATAATCCTAGCCACTCAGGAGGCTGAGATCTGAGGATGCTGGTTTGAAGTCAACCTGGGCAAGAAAGTCCATGAGACAGACTCTTTATCTCCAATTAATCACTAACAAAAAGCTGGAAGCAGAGCTGTGGATCAAGAGGTAGAGTGCTAGCTTTGAGCACAAAAGCTCAGGGAGGGTATTTAGGACCTAAGTTCAAGCCCCAGGACTAGCACACATACACACACACACACACACACACACACACACACACACACACACACACAACACAAATCACAATGCTGATGAGCTGCTTCTGGTGGAGAACAGACATTACTGATATTGTCTATCCTCAGGTTTTTTCATGAAGTTAACTATGGTTTTGCCATGCAATGTAACTGCCAGAAACTCTCCTGGAAGTAAGTCTTTTCTTTATAACAGCCAGGTGAAGTGCTTGAGAGTGCAGCAGTATGGACTGTCACATTATCTGGCAGGCTGCTGAGCAGGGCCCAGGGGTGCTAGTCATTCTCCAATGCATCACATCCAACACTGAACCTAATAAACAAATTCATTACCAAATTGGAAAAGATGACATTGGGACTGGTATTGTGTATTGGGCAAGTTCTGATCACCTATATACTATACTAATGAGCAGAACAACCAAACCCACCTGGGTTTGTTAGGTGCACATCATAGGGCCTGTCTGTAGCTGAGGTCCAGATTAATGCACAGTAGCATTTAGGGAACATAGTCACCGAATTCTCCTCAGTCTCTGAGTGTGAGGATGGTAATCGGAAAATATAGAAATTGGTTTTTGCAAAAGCAATGTTAACAAACAGAAAATTAAAGTAACACTCTATCTCTGGGTAAATGTAAGGGAAAAAGTCAGGAAAAGTATAAATTGAATGACTGAATATAATTACAGTTTATATTAAAAATGTTTCTTTTTTGTGAATGTGTATGCCAGTACTGGTTCTTGAACCCAAGGCCTCATAGTCTCATTCAGCTTTCTTGCTCACAGCTGGTGCTCGACCACTTCAGCCATGCTTTCTCTTCTGTCCTTTTGCTGGTTGATTGGAGTTAAGAATCTCTCAAATTTTTCTGTCCTGGTTAGCTTTGTACTATGATCCTCAGATCTTAGCCTCATGAGTAGCTAAGATTACAGATGTGAGCCACCTCTGTCTGGTTCTGATGTGTTTTGAGAGCCATAACCTCTAGTAGCATCCAGCACAAATGAGGAGAAAATTATTCCCAGTGGCTTTTGATGGGAACTATAATCCAGAATGCTAGATCAGTTCTGTGCTTTGTTGTGTTTTTTTCTAATACACAGTAGAAACGTGTATTTTAATACTTCTACAAAGATATTTCTCCATACCTGATGATTTGCTATGAAAATCAAACCCAGTGGGGCTGGGCATTAAGGCTCCGGGACTGGTGGCTGATGGCTGGACTAGGAGTGGGCCGAAGAGAAGAAGAAGTTACTCAGAGATTTTGATGAAAAGCAACAGGAAGTGAATGAAATGCTGGGAGAGATGGGGGAAGAACTATGTTAGGCACCCCAGTCTTTCCGTAACCCATGATGCCTAAGCTACGGAAACTATGGGAAGGACCTTGCCAAACTCCATCGGGAGGTAAGGACCAGGCTTTGACAGCCACACCTGGGGGCCGAGGAGGCATGAAATATAGCACATATGCCTTAGAAAATGGACCTGTGAATCAGCTACAAACTCAAAGGGCATTGCTTCTAAGAGGCAGTGAGTCTGAACAGAGCCATCCAATGTATTGAGCGTGCTCATCAGATTGCCACAGAAACTGATCAGATTGGCTCAGAAATCATAGAAGAGCTAGGGGAGCAACGAGAGCAGTTGGAACATATGGAGACCAGATTGGTAAACACAAATGAAAATTTGAAGGAGAATCAAAGGACTTTCTGTTCAATGTCCAGAAAAGTGACAACCAGCAAGCTGCGGCCTTCCATTGTCATCTTGTTGGACATAGCCATCCTGGGAGGCCTGGTTTATTACAGATTCTTTCCCAAGCTGACGGGGAGTATTTGTTGACTAGGATCTTGACCCTGAATGGTGTCAGGGATATAGAAATAAGCATGTTGCTGCTTTGAGCTAACCATTCAAGGATGTGTTGCTCAGCCAGACTGGGGTGAGGGAGGGCAACGAAACCACACAAAGGTGAAGAAACAAGACTACGATGATGTACCAAGGTAATAAATGCTGTTGATGTCTTCTTCTTTAGAAAAGTCAAACCCATCGTACTTTCACCCATCAGTCTTTCTGCAAGAAGGTCAATCAGAAATTTGTACATGACTATTGTTTCTGAAGCAAAGATTATAGATTGTGATAATAAAAATACATAAATCACCTGCACCCAATTCTGTGTTTTAAAACAACCATGCAGGGCTGGGAAGGTGGCTCAGTGGTAGAGCGCTTGCCTTGCATGCCTGAGGCCCTGGGTTCGATTCCTCAGCACCACATAAGCAAAAAGAAAAAAGCCAGAAGTGGCACTGTGGCTCAAGTGGTAGAGCGCTAGCCTTGAGCTGAAGAGCTGAGGGATAGCGCCCAGGCCCAGAGTTCAGGCCCCACGACCAGACTCCCCACTCCAAAAAAAAACAACCATGCAAGTCATAACACATTATATGACTGCTACATTTACCCAAATAAGTCAGTAATTATAATTCCATTTATGAGTCAAACATTTGAGTCCTACTACTTAGCATCCCCTAGTGCTGACAGAACCAGAGGATTTTCCCAATATTTGTTCTGGTTCCCAAGAGCTAAGCAAAAGGATGAATAGGAACAGACAAAACACAGGAAAATGGAGAAAATAAAGATGCAGTGCTATTGAACATACCCTAATCAAGTCATCCTTGAAAACTGTCTTCCAGCTGTTGGCAAAGACAGGTGGTGTAGGAAGGACAGCGAGGAAAGCCAGCAACATCTGTTTAAATGCTCTCAACTGTTTTCTGAAGCCTTGGGCTTTAAACAGCTTCCTGGAGTCTGGAAGCGTAGGCTGCAGCTCTTCTTGATTGGCCTACAGGATTCTCTGTTGCTGAGATTCTGTCTGACTTTATGTCTCTTATTAATACAACCATTGAAATACTCTCCTGAGATATATCCGAAGACATGGATAATCAGATGAGACATATGTGAAGAATTTGGGTAATACTTTCCAGAACTAGGGTATATGCTGCAGTAGGATGGCTAGGAGGCCGTATGAGGCTGAAACTTGGATTCATTTACAGGTAGATGAAAGAGGTTGCAGTGGAGGCCCCATACAGGACTCAATAGATGTAGTCTTATAAGGTGGTCTGACACTACTAATTACTCTTGTAAGCCCAGGAATTCACATGACATGTGTGTGAATGTTTCCCAAGACAATCCAAGGATCAGGAACAAGGCTGTCAGGTCTTCCACTGTTTTAGGTGAAATGCCATCTTTACGCTAATAAAGGGCACCATTCCAATGCAGAGTTTACATGAAGGGTGGGTTCTCTTTTTCCCTTCTGGATATAGTAAGTGGCCATTTGGGCACAAACACCCCTTCCTGAATGTTGCATCCTTTAGGGAGTGTAAAACAATAATATCAGATCTTGAAATAGTGAGGTAAACATCTAAATCTGGAGGATGGCAGAGGAACAGGAAAGTGTTAAGGATCACTTGGATTCAAGAGACCTCTGCTCCCTCCTCATCCCTGTTTAGAAGAGACAGATAATGGGAATAACTTATCCTATAGGAAATGTGCTTCTGCTTCATGGCAGGGTGTCTTTGATGAAAGACTGAGTAACTTTTATGACAGGATGTGATTGCTTTCACTTCTACTGAGGTCATCTGAAAGAAAAGCATTCAAGCAACTTAGGAAAGAACAGGGAAGGAAGAGGACATAAGTGGGTGTCTGCCTCTTGTTACCAGTAACACCTGCAAGGCAGGACTGCCAGTAGAACACCTTTATGTGGATAGTAAGGAGGTGGCTTGTAGGATCCAACTATAACATTCTTAAAAACACTTTCTCCCTCTCTCCTCTCCTGCTCCCTGCCTCTCTTCTTTACCCCTCCCCTCTTCTACCTTCCCCCTTTCTACATTCTCTGTCTACTAGCCCACTCACTGGTTATCTCCAAGGTAAACTTTAACACTCTGGAGTTAGGTAATCACATCTTTGCAGTTTGGAAGGTTTAAAGCCAAGACCAATTGAAGCAACAACAGGTTTCATACCCTCTCTGAGATTTATCTCAAGGACAAGATAGAAACAAATAGTTCTATCTTCATATCTATGGGAGACTGGCCCCAGGACAACCTCATAGACCCAAATCCACAGATGTTTCAGGATCTTATATAAAATATCCTTTTGCGTAGGACCTATGCAACATTCTCCTACATAGCATAAATCATCTGTAGATGACATAATACCTAATACACCATCTAAGCAGATGTTTTACTGCATTGTTTTAGGGATTGATGACAAGATGAATGATGTGCACAGTCAGTATGGACGTGATTTAATTTTTTTTTCATCTGGGAAACAGTGGCTCTCACCTGTAATCCTAGCTAGTCAGGTAACAGATTGAGGCTTGTGGCTTGAAACCAGCCAGGGCAGGAATGTCTATGAGACTCTTATCTCCAATTAACCAACAAATAGCTGGAAGTGGAGCTGTGGCTCAAGTAGCAGAGTGCCAGTTTTGAACAAAAAAGCTAACGGACAATGCTCAGGCTCTATGTTCAGTACAAGTTGGTTGACTCCGTAGATGTGGAACCCACAGAAAAAGAGGGTTCACTGTATATCTAATTGCTGTCAGAAGTGAGCCATAGAAATAATTTTCAAGTGTGCTAATTAATTACTTCATAAACAGCCACACAATTATATGTAGAATCTGGCGAAAAGACATCTATTAAGTGACATTGTCCCAGGAGAAAGGGGCCTAGGAAAAAGTCCTCTGGTTATCTCCCCAAGTTTTGTTGTGACACCCTTGGCCTGATTAACAGCCTGTACCAACACAGATTAGATTGGGAGTTCAGATCTTTCAAGGACAGCTTAAGTTGTCATCTTTAGAGGAGGGCTGTCAATTTCCATGGCCACTGAGTGTTGAGTCCAAGTTTGAATATTCACTGCCTGAATACTTTTTATATATTTAATAAATGTATCATATGTCACTGGTGAGTTTACATTGGTCAAACCAACTTCATTAACAGTAGATAAAGGAGCAGAGGTAAATCGTTCTAAAGTTCTTTTATAAAGGATTGCTCCCTCATCATCATATTGGAGTTATTCATTTGATGGTTTGGAAGAGTTAGATGGGAATAACCAAGCTCAAGGTAGTCATGCCCAAGGTAAAGCAGATTCCTCAATTTCTGAGGAAAATTGAAAGAGGTCTGATAGTAGAGAAAACTGACCAGGAAAAATGGCAAACAGATCTTGTAGCTAGTGCTTGAGTCATGTCATGTACATCCCCCTACTGGAATCCACCTGGTCTTAGGGCCTTTGTGATGGACAGCTCCATGCATACATCAAATAGCTCTCTGAGGAACCCTCGCCTTGCTGTATCAGCACTTTCTCCTAAACTATAGAAATCAGCTCAGCCAGTCACTTGCTCATTGGAGGTAAGACCCCCAGGGGGCAGCCCTCAAATAACAGGGCCAAGGCCAGTGTAGAAATGTCACACGCGTCTTGTCTTTTGATGGGGTGATTTTGATACAGTTCCTCAGTGAGTCCCCAGAGGAATGGATTGTTCCTGTTCACACCCTCTGTTCTCTTCTTTCTACTTTCATGAGTTACCTCCTAAGTAAACTGTCTGCACTCAAACCCACAAAGTTTCCTTCCAGGGTATCCCTTCCGGGTATCTCCAGTGGTATGGGCCCAGGAGTGTGGAAACTCCTCCATGATATCCACTGGGATTCTTTCCATTGAAAGTGGCAAAAAGAAACCAATAGTATGTATTTTGCCAAATGGAAATGGCATGTTCTCATTTACCAAGAATAGGATTGATCTCAGCATAATGTAGGGCTTTAAAATACAATGCCAGGCACCAGTAACTTATACCCGTAATACCAGCTACTCTGGAGGATGATATCTGAGGATAACAGTTCAAAGCCAGCTTAAGCAGGAAAGTCCATGAGACTCTTATTTCCAACTGAACACACACACACACACACACACACACACACACACACACACACACACACACACAGCCTGAAGTGGAACTGTGTTACAGTGTTAACTTTAAGCAAAAAAGCTCGGGGACAGTGCCCAGGCCCTGAGCTGAAGCCCCATTACTGACACACATGAGAACATACATAAAAATGTCAAGATCCAGCAGCACTGTCTGGTCTGTTGGCTCTGATCTCCTGTCTTCTACACATTATACTTTATACTCAAACAAGTTATCTCTCCATGGTCACAGATGGCCCTAGCAGTTCCAGTTCTTTTCCTTTGCTTCTTTAAGCTTTAGTTTCAGATAGAAAGAGCAAGAGCTTCTTTCCCAGAGAGCCTAGCAAAACATCATCATTTTCTTTGGCTTAGTTTGGATTCTGCACACAGAGAGAAAATTTACAAATGGACCTATAAACAAGGGCATCAGGAAGGAGTGTGCTCTCAAGGACAAAGTATATATGGTTGTGAGAACAAGGATAAATAATTACGTAGAAAAATCAGTTACACTTCATGCCTCTTGGCTGCTCGGAGCACAGACCACATATTCTTCCTCTCACACCTTTCAAAGCATTGGCACAGGGGCTGGGAAGGTGGCTCAGTGGTAGAGCGCTTGCCTTGCATGCATGAGGCCCTGGGTTCAATTCCTCAGCACCACATAAGCAGAAAAAAAAAATCATTGGCACATATTTAAAATTTGCCCACCACTTCTCCAAAAGATGATCCAAATATAAGGAAATGAGTGTTTTTTAACAACCTCTGATACACTCAGTGTGCAAAGGTTAGAAGAGATCTGGTGCCATCAAGCCACCATTTGGAAAAGGCAAACACATTCATAATCTAAGGGACACGTCATGTTCTGCTCAATAGAAACCATGGGCTCTAGAAACCTGGCATGGAACTTTGATCCTCAGATGTGGGAGATTCTCATTGTCAATTTTCTTCCTGGGCCATGGCAGCAAGAACTTGTTGCATACATGGAAAATACCAGTGTTCAGTTCTAAAAGATCAAAATTCCGGAAGTGGAACTATAGTTCAAGTGATAGAGCGCTAGCCTTGAACAAAAACATCTGAGGACAGGGTAGGGAAAGTGGCTCAGTGGTAGAGTGCTTGCCTTATATGCATGAGGCCCTGGGTTCGATTCTTCAGCAATACATAAGCAGAAAAGGCTGGAAGTGGCACTGTGGCTCAAGTGGTAGAGCGCTTGTGATAGAGCGCTAGCCTTTAGCTGAAGAGCTGAGGGACAGCACCCAGGGCCAGAGTTCAGACTCCACAACCTACAAACAAACAAAAAAAGAACAAAACTCCATGTCAAATAGGCTAGGAATACATGAGAGAGTAAGAAAAATAAGGAAGAGGAGAAAGGAAGAAGGAAGGAAGGGAAGGAAAGAAGGAAAAAAAGAAGGAAGGAAAGAAGTTTCGAAGGATGGAAGGTAGGAAGGAAGGAAAGGAAGTGAGGGAGGGAGGAAGGGTGACAATAGCTTCAGGCAGAATGTACCATGTTACCAGAACCATTCTCTTCCTCACATGATCTACTGGCTACAGCCTACTCTGTTTTGGTCTTTTTATCTCAAATAGTGTCTCTTTTTCTAAAGCAAAATTTCAACAGAAGATCTAGATTGTATGTATGTCAGGCTTTAAGCTCAGTAAGATTTCATTGTATTTGCCCGGGACACCCTGGTTGTACAGGCCTGTATCCTGTGTTTCATACTGTGGTGTTGACCACACCTGAAGGAGCTAAAATGAAAGTGGGTCCTGCGTGGGATCTTTGTTGTGGTTGTCAGAGAACAGTGAATGACTACAGGGAAGCAAAACGTGTCTGCCAGGAGTATTGGCTTGGAGATGTCCTAACTGTTGTACAAACCCACTGTAGGCTCTCCAGCCCCAAGACTTCTAGAACAACATTCAGAGCTGAGAGAGACAGTGGTGCTGTGTTCAGCAGGGAGAACTCTCTGAAGCAATGATTGACAAGAGGCCATGTGAAATCAATGACATCACATGAGGTGAAAGTCCTCAGTCAGGGGAGTCACTGGAAGAAGGCATGGGAGCTGCACTTACCACCAGATGCTCCTGGGATGCTAACTGTCCTAAGCTTGTCTGAAAACTTCTTTTTCACTCTAAGATCTGGGTGAGGTTGTACGTAACAAAGATTCAATTTTATAAGCATGTGAGCACTCAAAGTTGCCCTGGAAGCTTGGAGATTCGTGTGTCTCAAACTCAAATCTAAGAATGACTCAACACCAGAGAAAAGCTGGGCAGTAAGGTGAACACGGCAGATACTTTTCCTCAGTAAAACATGCTGAAGTCTGTTGGGGAATTATCTGGGAGTGGTTGAGGGGGAAGGCTGCAGGGAGAGGGACAGAAGGGGTAGGAGAGACTGGAATGCAGTGTGAACATGCGTGGAGATCCAACAATGGATCCCTTCACACACTGCAAAGCTAATATAAGCTAATGAAAAAAATCCTTGGTGGCAAGATGTTAAATTATATAAACTTATTCTACTTCTTGAATAAATCATTTTAAGACATTTTGTAAAAGAAAGTCGTTATAAACATTGCTTACATAGTAAACAGTAGAAGAAAAACAGAACAATAATGTTAAGATAAACCATAAGCCTCAATGAATTTCCAAGCTTGCTGTGTATATTCACAGTAAAATAAGTTAGATAATCCCTCCAGTCAGAGATAAGCGAGCATGATTCTCATTTAAGAATTTAATCCTAGGCCAGGGTGGTGGTTTGTGCCTCTAATTCCAGCTTCTTGGGAGGTAGAGGTTGAGAGGATCCCAGGTTGAGGCCAGCCTGAGAAAAAGATGTTAGTGAGCATCTCTTCCACCTTATTGAGTAAACTAAGTGTGGGCCCACATTCCTGTCATCACAGTTACATGGGAGAAATCGATAGGAGGATTACAGTCCAAGGCTGGCCCAGGCAAAAATGTAAAACACTATCTGCAAAATGGCAACAGCAGAAAAGGGCCAGAGTCATGGCATAAGTGGTAGAGTGCTTACCTAACAAGCATGAGGCCCTGAGTTCAAACTCCAGCCTAGAAGAGAAAAAAGAAAAAGAATTTGATCCTGGAAACGGAAAATTTGTTATATTGGCCACATCTTTGTATTAGCCAAGGGATCAGTCATGAAGTATGGTTGAGTAATAGGTCTATTTGTTATTCCCTACAGTCCCACAGGGAAACAATTTCACATTCGAGAGGAACACACTTCAATTCTGTCATAAGCAGGATCTGCAGTTATGAAACGGAGAGGAAAGTATTAATATTTGTTGCTGCTAGACAACCAGGAAGGAAGTACATGCCTCTTCAACTCTTACTGTTAGGCAGGGGATACAGAGCTGTCCTGGCAAGCCTGCCAGAGCAGAGTGACACAGGACATGTAAAGGCAGCCACACAAATAAGACTGTTTCCAGGGCAGTTCTGGAGAGCTTGTCTATCAAAGGCCACCCTAGCCTGCCCTTCCCTGAACCCCTGGGATGCTGCTGGGCTGACTTTATGAAGACACTGCTGGGATGAGTGGGGTTTATTGCACTTTAACAACCTTTGTTCTAGGGCTTCCCGTGCAACAAGTAAAGGGTCAAAGTGGAGCTGGCATGTCCATCCAGTTATATAAGTTGACTTATATAAAGAAGCTCCATGGAACTATGGAGCAGGACCTGCAGCTTCTCACTAGAGTAGAAGCTGGTGGCTGCCCAATGGGCATGGCTTTAACAAGTATGTCTCTATCCTCCCTTCTCTGGGGAAATGACTTCCCTCCACCAGGTGATCCACTTGTGAACCACACAATGGTATCCTCATCACCTAAGAACATGACCTATGGCTCATATTATGAGTCCTCAGGAAGCTCTAGGCCCTGCTACATTCATCAAGCTGTGCTAGCAGGCTAGCCACGTCAATCAGATGTTAAACTTTTATTCAGGTGAAACTGGAAGAAGTCCTTTCTCCTCAAGTCAGGGAAACGCTAAATCCAGCGCCATGATGCTATGGAGTAAAGCCATTTAAGGGAATAATGGCGTGTTGCAGTGACAGACAGTGAGCGAGAACTCTAGTTCTGGACATTCCTGTTCTTCTTACTTACAAGAGGATAGTTGCCCAGAGAGCCTTCTTCTACTCGGGTCTCTCCATCTTGTTTGTAATCCCCAGAACAACTAGAATGTACCAACAGTGCAGCAAGTTTAGATGAAGACATGTCTAGGACAGCACAGGTTAGGTACAGACTCTGTGTGGGTAGTAAGATTCCATTGTTTATTGTGTTTTACCAACCCCAAGAGGTAGAGCGCCAACCTTGATCAAGAAAACTAAGCGAGTGTAAGGCCTTGAGTTCAAATCCTGGTACTGATAATAATTTTTGATTTAGAAAAAATTTACACAGTTAGGCTTTTTTAATGAATATAATCCCCATTTAGATGACAAACTCTCTTTTAGAGAAAGGATAAGCCTACAAATTTGGAGCCAAAAGTTTCTGGTTCTGAAAGCTCGCAGTTACGGGTCTGTTTAGAAACTGTCAAAGCCAGATGGGCACCAGTGGCTCATACCTGTAATTCTAGCAACTCAGGAAGCTGAGATCTCAGGATCATGGCTTGAAGTCTACTTGGGCAGTTAAGTCCATGAAACTCTTATCTCCAATAAACTACAAGAAAGAAAAGGGCACAGGAAGTATAGCTGCAGCTAAAGTGGTAGAACACTAGCCTTGAGCTAAAGAAGCTCATAGGCTAAAGAGCCCTGAGTTCAAGCCCCAGGACTGGCACACACACGATCAACAACTATTTTAAAGAACTTTTATTTTTTGTCAGTCATAGAGCTTAAATTCAGGTTCTGAGTGCTGTCCCAGAGCTCTTTTTGCTTAAGGCTAGCAGCCCTCTACCACTTATAGCCATAATCTTGTTTTCTGGTGGTTAATTGGAGATAAGAGTATCATGGACTTTCCTATCCAGGCTGACTTTGTACTACAATCCTCAGATCTCAGCCTCCTAGGTAGCTAGAATTATAGGCATGAGCCACCTGCACCTGGCCTAAAAACAGTTTTATATTCTAAATATCTAGTTTATTCTTCTGTTGTGGAGAAGTAGAAGGTAGATTTTGTTAGTATGAAAAACTACAAAAATTAATAATAAACAAACCATCTCAGTCAAAATGGTCTCTTAAGACCTGAAATAATTTGAATAATGTTGATACTCTGCTCTTGTGAGCTCATGTCATTGAGACATTCTCCTGACCTTCATGCTCATATTGAAGTAGAACAATTAATTTGGAAAATTGGTTGTGAACATTGGCAATAAATGGGTAATCAACCATGGGAGCAATTAATTAAAAGAGCTCCCATTTATTTTATTTTTTAACACTAAAACAGTTTTAGAAAATTGTTCCCATTATATACATAGGTACCCTACTGTTAGGGTTTTTTTTTTTTTATTACAACCACACACAATTATCCTAGGAAGCTGGCATTGGGTGTACCCTTCCCCCAGCCATGAATGTTAAATTTTTAAGACCCTAGATTATGGTTTAATTTTGAGGAACACTAAGGTAAATATAAGTTGAGAAGGGAGAAATTACAAGTAAGCACATGAAAGACATTAAAACACTTTGCATGTTAGTGGTGACTGAATTCTATCTGGCATCAAATTTGTGAGAGGGCGGGATACTCAGCATAAGAATCAGCGCGTGAGGGTTACAGCTGTTACTCTGAATAGGAAAAGGAAACTTAAAGAAGATGGAATGGATTTCTTTTGCTTGTTCTCTCTGCTAAGACCAACAAAGAGTCCTAGATAGTACAACTCAAACAAAGATACAGATGCTTCTGAAGGAGGAGAAAGGAAGGCAGAGCCTCTGGGGTGTGAGGGTCTGAGCAAACACAGGCTAGTGAGTTCCCTAGACTTCCCCTTGGCCTCATAGATCCCATGGTTGAGGCTGAAAAGCTAAAAACCCAGAAACATCAAGAGGCACAAACAACAGCAACAACAATAACGTCTGTTGTTCCCTGACACAGGAATACAGCAAGTCCTTTGGTCTATGGTCTCTATTCCAGCCCCACACCACAGGAGAAAACTGTGACTCCATGCCCACTGACACCACCCAGGCTAGTGGATAACAGGGAACCTCTGCTTCTTTTTTTTTTTGTTGTTGTTGTTGGTTGTGGTCCCTGAGCTTCTTTGTGCTTAAGGCTAGCACTCTACCACTTGAGCCACAGTGCCACTTCCTGTTTTGGGTGGTTAATTGGAGATAAGAGTCTCACAGGCTTTTTTTTTTGTCCCGGCTGGCTTAGAACCACAATTCTCAGATCTCAGCCTCCTGAGTAGCTAGGATTACAGGTGAGGTGTGAGCCACCAGCACCTGGTGAACTAAGGCACTGAACCTCAGCAGGCTGATGTCAGACTGCCAAACAGAAAGCCAGGCCTTTTCTGCCTGGCAGTTGAAAAAGAGCTCTTCCTCTTCCTGGGGTCAGTAGATCACAAGGGCAAGGCATAAGGGTCAGAAATAAACAAACCTGCCCCTATTGGAGGATGGCATTTAAATACTATTTTTAAAATCCCCCCCAAATCACCCAGCTTCCAATGGCAAACACTTATAATCCTAGATACTCAGGAGGCTGAGATCTGAGGATCCTGGTTGGAAGTCAGCCTGAGTAGGAAAGTCTAGTAGATTCTTATTTCCAGAAACCACCAAAATGCCAGAAGTGGAGCTGTGGCTCAAGTGGTAGAGTGCTAGCCCTGAGTCAAAAATTAAAACTAAATAAATAAAAACTCATGCAAGTTCATGCTCTTGGATTGGGAGGATTAACATAATGAATATGGCAATACTGCCCAAAGCTATCTACAAATTCAATGCAATACCAATCAAAATCCCAACAACATTCCTCAATGATATAGAAAAAACAATCCCCAAATTCATATGGAATAAGAGAAGACACAAATAGCAAAAACAGTCCTTAGCAGAAAGAATAATGCTGGAGGAATATCAATACCAAGATTCCAAAAACTTGGAAAAAATTATATTAAGTGAAGTAAGCCAGGCCCAAAGAAACATAGGTCCCATGGTTTCCCTTATTTGCAATATCTAGTATATGTATGAGTCAAGTGGAAAAGGTCAGATAATGTGATGTCAGGAAAATGAACCCTTAGATATGTATTTTAATGTTTTTTTCTTTCATGCATGTGTTTCTAATGCATTTATAAGATTATCTCTTTGTTGCTTTGTATGTCCCTCCCCCACAGTATAACCCCTGCTTTCACTATATTTGATGTCAGTATAACTTGTGGAGGAGATGGGGAAAAACCAGTTGTTTAAGGATACAGGTGGACCTGTTGCAACAATGAGAAGTACAAGTTGTCATGTCCAAAACGAGCTTTACAACGTCGGTTGGGGGGAGGGAGAGAAGGAGAAGGATTGGGATTGGGGGGGAGGGGGGAGGCTGGGAAGGGATGTGAAGGGTAAACCAAAGGAGGAGGCTGCAATGCTTGGTAAGAAATGTACGCATTATCCTGCCCATGTAATTGTAACCCCTCTGTACAGTATGTTCACAAATAAAGTAAAATTAAATTAAAAAAAAAAAAAGATTCCAAGTCTCTGACAAAGTCTTAGTAATACAATCAGTTTGGTAGTGGCACAAAAATAGGCCTGAGGATCAATGGAATACAATAGAAGACCCAGAAATCACCCCATCACAGACCCGTAAGCCAACTAATATTTGATAAGGGAGCCTAAAACACAGGATGGAATAAATATAGCCTCTTTAACAATGGTCCTGGCATAAACTAGGCCACATGAATGCCACTAGCACAATTATGTTCACTGCAGTATTGATTACCCTTTCCCACACATGGAATCAACCCTGATGCCCCTCACTGGATGAATAGAAAATGTGGTTTGTATACACCATGAAATTCTATCCTTCCACCAGAAAGAATGCCATTGCCCCATTCATACAGAAATGGAAAGAGGAGGAAAAAATTATACTAAGCTAAGTAAGCCAGTCCCAAAGAGATATAGGCTACATGCTTTCCTTCATTTGTAATAACTAGAATATGCCTAAAAATCTACAAGTAAACTCAATGGATAGTAAAAGACAAATGATTATACTTGGACAGAATGAACTAAACAGCACTGTAAATATTCACACAGTGAGAACAAAGAAGGATATTCTTAGGAGAGGATAACAGGGGCTCAATAGCTATGTGCGTATGATCATATAAAATTATCGATGTGGGTATTGGTGGCATAGGCCTGTAATCCTAGCTACTCAAGTGGCTGAGATCTGAGGGCGGCTTCCAAGCCAGCCTGGGCAGAAAAGTCCCCAGGAGACTCTTTTTTCCAATAAACCACTCAAAACCTGAAGTGGCACCATGGCTCACAGTGGGTGAGAGCTACCTTGAGCCAAAAGAGCTCAGGGATGAAGCTCAGGCCCTGAGTTCAAGTACAACAACCAAACAAAAGTAAAAAGGTCCTTCTTGAATAAAACTCCAAGAAATGGAAAGAAGAGGGTTTTGTTCTCTGTTTTTCTTTTTTTGTACACTTTGCAGTTCTCTCCCTCCCCCCTTTGGTTTATTTCCTTTTGTAACTGTTCTTGATTTTTGTATTCTTTGTGTTATATATGAGTTGATCTGATTTGGGGAGGGGAAGGGGGAACACCGAATGGTAGAACAAAGAGTGAAATGATTCAGCAGGGATACTCACTAGACACTATGTAGAAAATGAACTTTACACCTTGTGGGGGATGGAGTAGGAAGGGGAAAATCTGGAAGGGAATGCAAGGGTGTATGACAGTGTACAGAAGAAATGCACTCATTACCTGAATCATGATACTGTAATCCCTCTGCACATCAACCTCACAATGTAAGTTAAACAATTTGAAAGATAGAGTCTCACAGACTTTCCTGCCAGCTTGACTTTGAACTGCCATTCTCTATCTCACCCGTGAGTAGTAGAATTACAGGCTGATCCACCAAATTCTAGTATGAATCTTTCATTCTTTTCTTTTCTTTTTTTTTTGTGACAGGATGAAGGGTTCTTATAGAAGAACAAATTAATTAAGTGTGACCTGCTTTCTCAAGGCAAGTTTGATCAAATCTCAACCACTACAGTTTTAACTACTGAGAATTCTTTTTTTTAAAGGGTAGAATTAACATTTTACTGGCATTAATAATCAGAAAATTGTAGGGTATATAGTCTCCACACTTCATACTTTTGTAAATTAATAAATAATCTACAAGTTTTCAAACAGCTGGCATTTTTTTCAGAAAATGTGATTATACTAGTTCATTAATGTGGATTTGAGCATTTCCTTATTAGCGCCAGAATAAGAAGGATGGCATGCATTTGGCTTCACATTCTGCAGTCACATCCTGACAGTCATCCATGTCAACTTCAAGGAACATCACCTTGGGATATGTTCATCTCCTGTAGCATCCAAGGCTTCTTGAAAGGCATCCCTGCTGTCCATCTGCTTCACCATTTTGGCTGTTGTAGATTAGTCGGAACAACTGTAAAAAGGATCGGAATTGGATCCAAGGTGTCGGACAGAGCTCCTATTGTGAATTCTTATCACAAAAGATGTGTGGGATGTGGAAAGAGTCCTCTTGCCTACAAGGGAAGCCATTTGGTATTTGATGTGTGTGTGTGTGTGTGTGTGTGTGTGTGTGTGTGTGTGTGTGTGTGTTGTGTGTGTATGATGTTAGTCAGGCAGTTTTTCTTTTTGTTGTGTTTTGTTTTCTTGTGCCCTTTGGAGGTCTTAAACTCAGGGCCAGGGAGATGTCCCTGGGTGCTTTTCCTGCTCAAAGCCAGCACTCTACTACTTGAGCCACAACCCCACTTCTGGCTTTTGGGGAAGTTTACCAGAGATAGCATTCTCAAGGGCATTCTTGCCTGGACTGCGTTTGAAATGTGATCCTCAGAACTCAGATTACCTCAGTAACTAGGATTCTAGGAAGAAATAATACTCTCATTCTATGGTGCTGACAAATGATCTCTTTCTTCTTGCTCTTCACATTTCTTTCTTTTTAAATTAATTGACTCATTCATACTGTAAAGGGCCAGTCGGGGACAGCCCCAAGACTTGGGGATTTGCATACAATCATTTAGATAGTGTTCCAGTTATTTCTAGGCTGAATTTCCTCCAGATTTCTGATGGTGTGTGCACAGGACACCAGCTTCTCTTCAAAGGTATAAAACACTGAAGACCAAAGGTCTCCCACCAATATACACTAATACCTCAAGATTCCCACTGTCCTGAGCCTGCAGAACATCTAAGAACAGCCAGCCCAAATTACAGCATCCACCAAGAAACCTAGAAATTCTGTCTCTGCTTTCTTCCCTCTTTCCCTCCCTCCCTACATAACTTTGTTCTTTCTTTCCATCTTTCCTTCCTTCTTTCCTTCGTTCCTTCTTCAACTCCCTTCCTTCTTTCTTACTTTCCTTCCTTGAATCCTCCCTCCCTTCTTCCTTTCCTTCCTGGTTGCCTTTCTCCCTTCTCTTCTTCTTTCCTTTCTTTTTTATTATGCTGTATTGGGACTTGAACTCAGGGCCTGGAGGCTATACGTGACCTGCTGTTTGTCAAGGCTAGTGCTTCACCACTTCAGCCACAATACTACTTCTCACTTTTTCTGAGGAGTTGATTGTAGATAGTCAGGGTACCCAGGACTTGGGGGTTTGACAATCACTTAGAAAGGCAAGACAATGTTCCAGTTCTTTCCAGGCTGAATTCACTCCAGAATCCTGATGGTGTGTGCACAGGCCACATGAACCACCAAAGCCTCACAGACACAGCCCAGTTTCTTTTCAAATGTATAGCAAACTGAACACAAAAGAGATCCCACCCTCATACCTAATTCCTGAAGACATTCCCACTGATGGTCCAATGGCCTGAGCCTGCAAATGACCCAACAAGATCAGCCAGCCCAACTTACAGCATCCACCAACATATCTGGTCATTTTATGTCTATCTTTCTTTCCTTCCCTCCTTCTCTCCCTCTCTCCCTTCCTTCCTTCCTCCTCCCTCCTTTCTTACTTTCCTTCCTTCCTTCTTGTGAAAGCCCAAAAAATCCAACCTGTGAGACCCCCAAATGATTGGGAATTTGGAAGGCCTCCTCCCAACATACTGTCAGAACACTGAGAGTTTCCTGAAAAGGTCATCAGTCCTGGCTTAAGGGCAATTCAGATTTCTGTCCTGGGTGTGGGCTAAGTCCCCTCAAACTATCTGGGATCATAGTCTTAGACTCAGGTTTATGCAAATTGTCAGTTCTTTATGGCTTAGCTCTACTTCCCAAGATGAAGAAGTCTTCTACCACTTGTATACCAAATATTGTCACATGTTGAAGGTTATACCTTACTTTCTGCACACACTTCCCTATACAAAACCCAATAAAACCCTCGGTTCGTGGAACCTTGGAATCTGAAGCCTGCGGAAGGCTACAGGTCCCCTGGTACTCCCAACCTCAGTTCCATGGTCTGGTCTCCCTTACTGCCTTGATTCCAGTCACAGCAGGTTAAGGGCCACGGGGCAGGTTACAACCCCTTCCTTCCTTATTTCCCTCCTTCCTGCCTTCGTTCCTCCCTCTCCCCATCCCTTCCTCCTTTCCTTCCAACTTAGATATATGAGGAAGGCTCCTCTTTACCCAATCCTCTCTTGTTTCTAATATGAGATCACACATTCAAACTGGGCACCTTTTATGTTCTGGCCACTGTGTGTTTCGCTGCTAAGAAAATTGCAGTGGATAAATTAGATGTTAGAGTAGCCCAGCAAAGAAAAGCAAGGTGTAGGCATTGTTCAAGTGTTAAAAATGCCAGCCTAGCAGGTCAGGGTCCTGAATTCTAAACCCCAGTACTGCTTAGAGAAAAAAAATAATGCAGGGATGAAGGAAGCAAGCAAGGAAGGAAGAAATCAATCTCTCCACCCTCCTCTAGCTAAAGCCTCCACAATCTTATTCTAAGGAAGGAGATCCTATTATTCTCTTTTCAGCAGTGCAGCAGTGACAGTGTGGCAGGATTGGATGTTTATACTAGATAATCAAGCAGGACCTCAGCAAAGTAGGCATTATTTGAAATTGTTATGTGTGATTCCCTGGTTGGATACTTGGTATCAGGGTGGATGATGGGTGGCAGGAGCAGGTCCATGAGGGAAGACAACTTACTGCCAAGAATGCACAAAGAAGATTGTTCTCAGGATCCTGTGCCGACTCCAGTGCTGCCTTTCACTCATTTACTTGTAGTCATCCATGTCCAGAGCACAACAGGGCCTCTCATCCTCATAGCATAACAGATTTCTAGCTTTCCAAAATGGTAGGACAGGCTCAGGAACAAGTTACCATGAAAGACCCAGTTAGGAAGCAGCAGGTCAGGCTCACTCCCGTGGTAATCTAAGGGAAAGGGACACCGTTCCCCACAATCACCAGCATCCCCTCTCCAAATCTCATTCTCTACTCCCCTTGGCCTTAAAGTCCCCCCTTGAATGAAACAGCAAAGGCTAACAAGCAATTACCTCCAGAAACATTGGTAAAGCATTGCAGTCAGTGACATCGCCCAGAGCACTGACTTTCTGGAAAGGTCCTGGAAGGCTGCAGCTGATGGTGAAGAGCTAAGATGTGGAGTTGGAAGATGGTGTGGGGAGAAAGTAGAGGTTAAGCCCTGGATCCCTGGGAATAGCATGAGTGGACAAGCTATCCAATGGGGCCAGCCAGTTGAGCAGGAAGAGGAGAGAATGTAGGACTTCCATCCTACCCTGGGAGGAGAGACCAGGCGCCCACCTGCCTGCTGGGAGGCTTCTGGAAGTGTGGCTTCCTGAAGCACAGCTGATGAAGATGTGACTTAGCCCGAGAGAAGACTCCCTCCTGACTGGCTTCTCCCTTCTCCTGTGATGCAGACCAGCTGTTAGTATGGCAAGTCGGATTCATGTTTTAATGACAGCATCACCTTGGGTGGTAAGCCCCACTTCTCCTTAAGAGGATTTTCTGCCCCATAAATGTGACCAGTTTTCAAGCATAGCATCTCACGAAAGCCAGCTTTAGGGTGTCTATCATTACCGTTATTTTCTATCCAGAGAGGAAAAAGGTGGAGGCCCCTGTTCACCTGCCCACGATTCACAATCTTGGAGAAAAACTCATTTGGTTGCCCATGACCTCATTCTGCCCAAGCCCTTAAAGTCCACTGGGCTTTCTCCTGAGAGAAGGACTGTGGATTCCTTCACTTACCAGCTCTGAGGCTGCTTGGGGCTTGCAGCCTCCTTCCTGCTGGTGATGGCTAGCTGAGTCTAGGGCAGCACTGCACTGTAGAGATACAATGTGACACTGTGAATATGGCCCATATCTTTACTTTTTCATTTTCCTAATTTTCTCTTTTTTTTTTACTTGTAGTTTTACTACCTTTTAGTAGCTGTACAAAGAGGTTACTATTCAACATGTCAGTCAATGAGTACAATGCATCTTGATTAATAATCTCCCCTTTCACTTTTCTCATTTTTAAAAGTTAAATTAACAGTGAAATGTTTTAATTGGAAAAAAATGGTTTACACAATGTATCCAAAACATCATTTTGATTTGTAGTCAATAGAGATGTCAGCAAGGGAGGGACTTACCTGGTCATGAAAGCCAGTGTGTGCCTCGCACTTCACAGCTGTAGCATCTCAGTTCAAGCATTCTCCATTCTTACTGCTGCATGGCCACCTGTGGCAGCCACGACCTGAGGTCTGTGAGGTTCAGTAAGGATTATGGGACCTAACACAGGTAATGTGCACATTACTGACCTATCCTTGCTGCTGTTTTAAATCCTTCCTTCCTCTCTCTAATCCCTGTGACTCTGACATCTGTCTCCTTCCCTCCCTGCCTTTCTCCCTCCTTCCCTTTCCCTCCCCTCACACACACACATAAAGACACTCCCCACATGGAAGAGATTTTACAAGGACCCAACACCAAGCACTTCTCCAGGCTCCTAGCTTTACTTGTAGAGGTGCACAATCCCCAGTGCACCGCCCTCCATCCTGTCCTTGAAGACCGCAGCCATCACCTCTGGCGAGCTCCCCAACTTCTCCCAATGCAGCACCCCACTTAGCCTCTAATCAACAACAAATTCCCTGCAGAATGGAAAGAAGCCCAGCAGAATGGAAAGAAGCCCAGGCGTGGAGTTCAGGATCCTGTGGGATGCTGTTCTGGGATCCCCACTCTAAAAGGGAGCCCCATGACACTTGTTCCCTCAGTCTGGAAAGCAAGGACTTTGGAGAAACCTCCCCCACTGCTCCCTGCTCCCCGGGACCCAGCCCCTCTTGGGAGTCAGAGTGTGTGGGATGGGAGGGGGGCAGCAGTGTGACCAAAGGATCCAACTAGGGTGGCGGACCACACCCCAGGATGGAGAGTAGACAGCAGGATGCCAGGGCTGCTGGGTATCTCCTTCAGGATGCCGAGTAGAAATGGAGTTGGAGAGCCTGCCCAGTTTGAACTTAGCTTCCCCCAGGCACAGCTTCATAGTGCCATATCCACCCCCCCCACCCCACCCCCCCACCCCCGCCCGCACCGGCAAATCAAGCCAGCTCCACCTCCATTGCCCGAGCTGGGGGAGCTGGTGCAGGTTACTGCTACTCAGCCTTACCTGTTTGCCTGGGATGCACGGCTCCCAGGGAGCTGCCCTGCAGCCCTGCACCATGCCAGAGATCATGTTCATCTAGGCTAGCCAAAGTGGCAACCAGACTGGCAGTAAGGTGGAAGTGCCACTGTCACTGACCAGGGGTCTCAAGGTTATATGCTGGTTAGGAGGAAGAGGTTCCTGCTAGGGCTTAGAGGGGCCTGTAGTGGTCCCTGACTACCCCGATGGTGAATTCCATTCAGAAAGACTCCATGCTCCACTTGCCTAGAAGGCTGTGTCCACACAAATGTGTGTGCTTTTAAATCAGGACTGTTTAGACTATCTTGAGGAACAACCTTCCAGCAGGGGGCAGTTTGAATTCCCCTGTGTGCATCAGTCTTTCATGTGTAGCCAGTCTTATGTGAATATTCCAAGTGCAGTTTTGTCCAGTTACTGAAAGAAATGAAGTGTCCTGAGCTGACAGGTAGGAGGCTACCCTTTGGGTCAGCAGATGAGTGTTGAAAACCAATCCTTTTACCTCAGTGTGAAGTTCTCCGAGTGAGCCTTCTCTCCGCACCTCTTCCCTCATCTCCATTAAGCTGTGTTGTTTCCAAGCTGTTTTTGATGTGTGGTCCGAGGACGTGTAGAATCCACTTGGGTTTCTGAATACCCACATCTCCAACTTCTGATCAACATGAGGCCCAATTCTCTTCACAAATTCAATCAGAATATGGTACTGCAATACATTAAATACAAATATGAGATGTCTTCTATTAAGCCAGATAGAAAAGAGATCAATAAATTGTAAAATGCCATCCTTTTTATTTATTTCAGAAAATAGGATTTTTACAAAAACCATTTTGGTTAACATGACATGGGTTTCCTACAGTTTTTTTTTTTTTTTTTTTTGGTCATTTGTCTGAATTCTGGGCTTGGGTGCTGTCCCCAAGCCCTTTAGCTCAAGGCTAACACTCTACCTCTCTGCTACAGCGCCACTTCTGGCTTTTTCTGCTTATGTGGTGCTAAGGAATCGAACCCAAGGCCTCATGCATACAAGGCAAGCACTCTACCACTAAGCCACCTTCCTAGCCCAGGTTTCCTACAGTTTTTAAATGCATTACTAATGTTTGACCATTAGCATTCTGGGCCATGATGTAATTGTTTTTCAATCTCAGTATTGGGAGATTATCAGCGACAAACATGGCATTGACAGCACTGGCAGCTACCATGGAGTCAGTGACTTACAGCTGCAGAGAATCCACCTGTACCCCAATGAAGCTGCTGGTGAGTGTCTCCCACCTGATTTTCCACACGACGGGAGAGGAATGGGCCTAAGAACATACAAATGACAAGGAATATTGCTGCCTTTGGGGGGGGTAGGAGGTGGCCCGGTAGTGGGGTTTGAACTTGGGTTTGAACTTATTATCCTAGTGTTCTACCACTTGAGGCACTCTACCAACGCTTTCTGCTTTAGTTCTCAGATAGGTTCATGTGATCTCTCCAGGCCATCCTCAGGTCTGGATTTTCCTACTTCTACTTATCTTCAATTAATCTCCAAAAAGTCAGAAGTGGAGCTCTGGATCAAGCGGTAAAGGACTAAGCTTGAGCCCAAAAGCTCAGAGACAGCACCCAGGTCTTGAATTCAAGCACTGGTCCCCCAACTCAGACCCAGCAGCACATACACAATAAAATTTGGTGGGGGGAGGAGATGTTAAAGCTTGAAGTTCTCCATGTGGCTTAATGCCCACTTAAAGTTGACCACATTGTAGGGAGGTATCACGGGAGAGGCACAGAACAATTCTGAGGCATCTTGATGACCGGGAGCAACATGATCAAGGCCCAGGTCACAGAACCTCCCGGGCAGCAAAGTCCTTGGAGGATTCCACTCTAACTCTACAAACTTGTTGAATTTCTCTCACAAAACCTAATACGGGCTGTATTTGTCTTCTGGCATTAGATGCATCTCCAATGCTTTGTAGCGATGGCACACCACTTCAAAACCACTTTCCTTGAACATTTCATGAAAATCTAAAGTAAAAATCTTCATTTCCCCCACAACTAGCATGGGAGAGCCATGGAAGGTACAGTGTAAACTTGCCATGAATAGGGGCACAAGAGTAAATCACTGCTTGCCAGGAGCTAATGGCACACACATGAAATCCTAGCTACTCAGGAGGCTAAGATCTGAGGATCACAGTTCAAAGCCAGCCTAGGCAGGAAAAGTCTGTGAGACTCCTATCTCCAATGAACCACTCATAAAACTGGAAGTGGCACTGTGGCTCAAGTGATAAAGTGCTTGCCTTGAGCTGAAGAGCTGAGGGATACTGCTCAGGCCCAGAGTTCAAGACCCCCCCCCCCCAAAAAGAGTAAATCACTGCAGGTCTGAGCACCTGAGGGTTGCCTATAAGATGTTCACCTAACAGAGACAGACAGCATATTCTGAATCACCTCAAGTAGCATGGTTTGAACAACAGTGTGAGGTAGTGATTGAGTGGCAACTAAAAAAAATCCACTTTAACAAGCACTAATTGTAAGAGAAAGTGGATGGACAAAACAAATGTCTAGAATCTTAGGTTGAGCAGGGGAGTTTCTTGGGGGCATCAGTCCATTGGGAAAGAACAAATCGGAATTCACAACCACCACCAGCCTGTCATTCAAATATTCCAGCCATCCTATTGAGAGCAGAAAAAGAGCCTGGGTAAACAATCAGGAAGACAAAGGATCTTCCATAGTGGTCTTGCATTCATTACATCATGGCTTTGAACAGCAGAGAATATTACAGGCCCTTTGCCCTAAGAAGACTTGCAGGTGAACAGTGGACTGACTAGCTCTGATGTATGTGCAGGAATAGGCATCAAAAGCATAAAGAGCTTGTGGAAGCTTGTGCAGGCTTTGTGGAGCCTGTAAATGGGTCTAAGTATTGATATGGCTTGTGAGCTACAGAAGGATCCTGAAAATTACTCTCTCCTAGAAAGACATCTTTTTTATCCCAGTGCAATCTGCCCTTACGTAGGTCTCTTCCTGTCTTCCTGCTCTTATTTCTCTTCATACATCTTTGCTGTATTAGTTCTTCCTCTTTGTTCAAGGATTCATTCTTTGAAACAGTCAAGACAAGAGAGCAGATCAGGTTGTTGCCATGTTTTTAGTATCACTATCATGTTTGGAGTACCAAGCAAATAAGCCTTAGTCAGTCATGATGGCTCTCACCTGGAATCCCAGCCGCTTAAGGGTAGAGATCAGGAGGGATCAGGAGTCTAGGCTGGCCTAGGCAAAAAGAACCTGACCTTCTTCCTTTAGGTCTGATGCAGGACTCACTATATCTGCGACCTAGTGTATGTTCCTCTTTGGACACAGGACCACAAAAGGCAGGCATACATACTGGCCATCAAGAGCCCTCTTCTCACACAACAAAAGGATCAAATCCCATGCTCCGTGCCCCATGCAGTTACATTTTTCAGCAACAGTAGCAGGAGCCCTGACCCCTGACATCACACACACACACACACACACACACACACACACACACACACACCTCAGTTGGCAGTGAAGCAGCCCCACAGGAAGAGTTCAAGTTCCTACTTGCCATGGTGGTACCATACGGCATCTGGCAGCTTTAAGAGAGAGGTGACTCTAGTTCTTTGGAGGAGAAGCTGACCAGTCCTACAGTGTTTCAAGGTCTTCTGAGTCAAGAACGGGAGGGGAGATATGGCCTTCTCATGTGACCCACTGTCACTTTTCCAGCTTCCCAAGCTGACTGAGGGCCACAGGGGGCTGCAGGGATATGTGGATGTGCTGATCTCGCCTGTTGGGTATCTTTGATGAGTGCGACAGAAATTGCAATTGCTTAGAACCTACACAATGGCCAGGAAGAAGGTGAGCACTCCTGTTTGCACCAGACACCAAAAGAGCAGCTGGTTTCTGTGGCAGGATCTTTCTCATCATGAATGTGGAGAACAACACAGATCCAGGGAGGTCGTCTGTGCCAGGCATCCCTTCCACAGCCACTAAAACCTGGTGACCTGCAAAGCTCTTCTTTCTTCTAAGATCCTGAAACTTGTAGGCAGGTAATGGGTGAGGTGCACGCTCCTTGCTGCTGGTAAAGCTGGGAGAGAGTAAATTCCCTAAACTTAACCTACCAGACTTGGGGTTGCGGTGGGTGGGTGGGGCGGGCAGCTTCACTCCAACCAGATCTCACTCATGAGAAAGAAAACTGCCCCAGAGGTTGATCCCTGACCCGATGTTTCTCATCCTGGGCCCTCGGGCAGAGCAACACGTCAATAGCGTCTAGCCAGGGAGTCCCAGGAGTGGGTGCTGGAGAGCAAATTGCCTCCCCGGGGGTCTTGTCTGCACTGTGACCGGGCTGGGGCACCCCAATCCCCTAAGGAGGCCACAGGGCCACAACTGCAGGCGGGCCTGGCCAAGGCCTCACCTGACCTCACCTGGGGTCAGGCCCAGCTGACGATCAGGGGGCTGGTGCACCCCTTGAGGGCCCCAGTCATGTGAATGACGCTGGAGAAGGGGCGCCATTACCGGAAGGTGGGCCGGTGGCCTTGTGCATGTGGAAGCCGGGCTTCGTGAACCAAAGGAGCAGCCACAGCTGTATGGCAGAATCATGGCATTGGGCAACATGCCCAGGCTAAGGCAATGCGCATGCGCTGAACCCTACAGCGGCCCGGCCTGCCCAGCTTAGAGCCCCGCCCACCACACGCTCGGTCCCGCCCCCTCCGCCACATCCGGCCCCCTCAAGAAGGGAGGTTAATGCTAACCTTAAAGATGATGTACGGAGTTTCATAAGTCAGGTCATTGAACAATGTCACCCCTTCCTGTTTCCTCTCCCAGTGTTGCCCTCCCACAAGCTGTAAAGTTCATTTTCAACATCGTTTCTGCTCCACTGCTGCACTTGTTCATACTTTGTCCCCTCATCTCTGTGCTCCCCTTTGCCCAAAGATTGGAATGGTAGCCTTTTTTCTCTCCCCTTCACCCCCCCCCCCCAATATTCACTTTCTAAGGGCCACATGCCATGCTACTTAGCAGAATATAGCAACATAGAATTGGCCAAATAAGCATGACAGGGTAAGTTGATTCAAGAATAACATAAAGCTAGGAGTAATAGTGCATGTCTGTAATCCCTGCATTCAGGAGGCTGAGGCAGAAAGAAAGACTTGTTCTAGGCCAGTCCGGGCTAATAGTTAAGTTCCAGGCCACCCAAGTCTACTATAGTGAAACTTTGACTCAAACCTAACTAGTAACCAAGGGCTAGGTCTGTAGCTCAGAATTACAGTGCTTACTTAGTATGCATAAGGTTCTGGACCAACCCAAGGAGCACAAATATAAACAAAATACAATGCAATATGAGAAGTATTATGGAATGTTGTTTTTTTGCCTTTCATGCTAGCTCCCAATATATGTCTATGTACATACCTGCATATGTACCTGTAGACAGATAGTAGATAAATGGAAGAAAGGGAGAGAAAGAAGCTAGATGCAGATAAAACAGGCAGGACAGACAGAAAACAGACAGACAGATAGATAATGAAAGGGAAGGAAGGGAGGAAGAAGGAAGGAAGGAAGGAAAAGGCCAATCCCTTGGAGGGTAGGGCCTTCAAGATGATTACATGGCCACTACATTGTTGGGATCTGTGCTGAGGCAGAGTAACAAGTACAGCTGGAAGAACTTCAGTTGCCCACCTTCCCCCTTTAAAAAATACAGTGATTGTGGAGACACAGAACATATTTGGTTGTACAGTACTTAATGAAGCCCTTGTGTAGCTCATAGCCTAGGTATTTCTTAATACTCAGAGTAATGTGATCTTGACTTGCACCATTTAAAGGTAAAGCCACTCCTCTGACTAGTTTCTCAGCTTCCCTTCCTCCCATAGGGAGAAAAGTATGCTTTACATCCTGATTTAAATTGCCTCATCTTTCTTTCTATTAAGTTTTATTAAGGAAATTTTCTTCCTTCTATTCAGTTTACTTTCTCTTTCACATCTATTCTCCATGTCCCAATGCAATCCCTTTCTAACTCACTAACACTGGCCCTTGGAAAACTAGAATTCTTTTACATAACACAAATGTGGTAGGGAGAGAACTATTACTTTCCTCCAAGTTCATGTTGAAAAGAGGTCAGTTGAAATTTGAAAGCAAAGTGCAGGCGTCCACAAGGAATTGAATAGACTACACACTAGATGTTAATTCCTTTTAAAGGAACTTAGAAATCTACCGAGGACAGAATAATGAGACTGGGGCAGATTGTATTTTCCAAAGATGACCACAATGAGATGTGACATTCTATGCACACTTCTTTTCAAACCCCAGTACTAGAAAGAGTAAAAGGGTATTAACTGAATCACGTGCTTTTTACTGAAGCTGGCTTTAGACCACAAACCTCCCAAATTTCCTCTCCTGTACCTGGAATTACGGGGTTTCCATCACACATGGCTTGTTGGTCAAGATGGAATCTTGCTTACTTTTTGCAGGGGCTGCTGACCGTGAACTAACACCCTCCTGATTTCTGCCTTCAATGAGAAGAATTTCAGGATAGAAAACAACAAACAAATAAGCTAACAAACCCAACTGGCTTTATTTTCCCACTCAGTAGGAATATTCTGTGTGGATAATGGATTGGCATTCTGGTGTTCTTCTACAGTAATATGCATGTTCTCAGAGAACTCACTAGTTTCTATGATAATTTTATATTTTAAAAGAAAGAGGAGGGGGTGGGAATGTGGCTTAGTTAGTGGTAGAATGTTTGCCTACCATGCATGAAGCCCTGGGTTCAATTCCTCAGTACCACATAAACAGAAGAAGCTGGAAGTGACACTGTGGTTTAAGTGGAGAGGGCTAGCCTTGAGCAAAAGAAGCTGAGGGACAATGCCCAGACTCTGAGTGCAAGCCCTAGGTCTGGCAAAAACAAAAACAACAATAAAGGGAATAAATGCGTTATTCTGCATCACTTATCTATTCTGTGGGTCAGGAGTTCAGGAAGGACTTTGCTCCATGCTTTGTGTTTCTGTCTTCTTTCTGTCACAGCCAGGAGTGGCCAGAGGTGTGACAACTGGGTCAGATTAGATATGGTTTTTCTCAGCAAATCTCTGAGACTTACATGTGGTCTTTGAATGGGACAATTGGAGTTTCCTTCAAGTGTAGAAACCTAGGCAAATGGATGGTTGGTGTGCTGAGTTCAGCTCAACCTACTATCCAAGATCACACAACCTCCTTTTCATCAGAGTTACAAACAACCCAATCCTAAGGATCAGTGCATGGAGTCTACATCTCAGTAGGAGAATACCAAAACCACATTGCAAGAAGAGCATGTAAAGCTGGCTGGCAGTGACTGAAGCCTGTAATCCCAGTCAGGAGGCTGAGACCTAGAGAACTGTGGTTTAAAGCCAGCCTGAGCAGAAATACCTGCAAGACTCCATAACCAATTAACCAGCAAAAATCTAGACTCAAAGAATGGTGCTAGTGGCTGAACATCAGCCATGAGCAAGCAAGCTGAGTGGGCACAAGGTCTGGAGTTCAATCCCTCATACCAACAAATGCAAGAAAAGAACTACAGTTAAAACAAAGAACAACAAAAGGCTAAGAGTATGTCTCAAGTGGTAGAATGCTTATCTAGAAATTATGAGCCCTAAATTGAAATCCAAGTACCATTAAAAAAATCCACTCCAGGAAAAAGACACAAAAAAATTCAAAAATTGAGAGGAAATTCAGTTTTGCACTCTTCTTTCTAAATAATAGGGAGTTTATGAAATTCTTTTTTTGTTGGTCTGAGATTGGGACTTGAATTTAGTACCTAATGCTTTTGCTCATTGGCTGGCACTGTACTAAATGAGCCATGCCTCCAACCTCAAGCAAATTCTCAGAGTTAATTATACTAATCTATTTAACATCATTTTCTTAAGAAGTATTATTATACCTCAAAAACAAGGCTATCTGCCAAGTGCCAGTGGCTCACCTGTAATTCTACCTACTCAGGAGGCTGAGATCTGAGAGTTAGGGTTCAAAGCCAGCTAGGGAAGAAAAGTCCATGACTCTCATCTCTAATTAACCATCAGAAATCCAGAGGTGG
The DNA here is from genome assembly GCF_019054845.1 of Dipodomys spectabilis. Taxonomy (NCBI): domain Eukaryota; kingdom Metazoa; phylum Chordata; class Mammalia; order Rodentia; family Heteromyidae; genus Dipodomys; species Dipodomys spectabilis. The sequence continues at coordinate 965,562 of NW_024870781.1, forward strand.
AGCTGTGGCTCAAGTAGTAGAGCATTAGCCTTGAATAAAAAAGCCCAGGGATAGCACCAAGGCCCTGAGCTCAAGCCCCAGTCCACCACTGTGTGTGTGGGGGGGGCCATGTTTTATGCTGTTTCCCAGCAATTGCATAAGCCATTATCTTTAAAAAACAAACTTACAAGCCCAACATGGATCAGGCAGCTCAGCCTCAAGTCCATGTCCATGGCTCCAGAGCCAGCAGTCACCACGCTGAGTAAATAACGTGGGCTGTGTTTATATTATTGTCTGTGTAATACATAGGAGGCTCCAACAGCTGGGGAGTTTTTGTAACTTGTTAAAGTATTTTGTGTTCTTATCTAAGAAGATGCATTCCACTGCGTCAACTTCCTTCCCCCAAACTACACTTGGGCCAGTTATGAAGATGCTCAGGCAATCATTTCCAGCCAAAGACATTATGGCATAAGGTAGATTTACATTTCATAGGAGACCGATGTCTCCCATTCTTTCTTTGTCACTATAGTAGTGGAGGAGCAATTTTGGCCCATGGCTCAAGAAGAACATTTGACGGATCTGAGATGTAGGCCTTGGGTCTAATTGAGATATTTGTTTGATAGCACGTCCTGGCCTAAGCACCAGCAAGACTGAGACCTGCACAGCTTAGACTGATAGAGCCTAGCCATTTGAGATCCATTTGCAGGACACTGAGGTTTGAAAAAACCTATAGAGAGGGCTCATGGCTCAAGTGGGAGAGTACTTGCCTAGCAAGTGAGGCTATGAGTCTAAACTCATATCAGCAAAAAGAAAAAATATATATAAAAGCATAGTTAGGCAGACACATATAACCTGGGCACTAGTCTCCCTGCCTCTGGACGTGTGTGACACTCTTCTAGAGAGGTGAGCTACTTAGAGGAATCTCCCTTTCTGAGGTTTTCTTAACATTGAGTTCTCCTGAACACACTCCATCAATGGTGTGATGGAAGATCACTCTGCATACATCCCAGGTGACACCATGCCTTCTCCCACAGAGAAGCCATTCACAGAAAGAAGCCATCCAAAACACAGTGGCTTGAAACTACAGTTGCTCTCAGTTTTCTGGGTCAGTGGGGATGGTTCTTCTGCTCCTTGTGTTGCTGACTGAGGTCACCAGATAGTGCTCAGCTAGAGCCCAGAGGGCCGAAGGCGGTTGATCCACAGGTATGGTGCCTGTGTGAAATGGCTGGAAGATTTTTGGTTCAGCCACACCCCCCTCCCTCTCTGTGTGATCTCAAAGCCTTTCCACGTGGAGTCTGCAAAAGGTGGGCCACTAACCAGGCATGCCAGGACTCTAAGGAAACAGGGTAGAAGGCTGAAGTCTTCTCAAAGCCTGGGTCCAAAGGGCCATAGCATACTCCCTACTACACATGCCCTGTTGCCGGAGCCATCGTAGGTCAGCTCAGATGAGAAGAAGGGGAAGGATACTCATCCTTCTGTTCATCTGGGTAGTTGTGCTCGTAGTGCTGTTGGCTGAAGTCACCAGATGGTATTCAAGTGAGTAAGCACACGCTGGATCCCAGGCAAAGACTCAGCACAAGAGAATGTCACTAAGGACTCGGGAACAGGCTATAAAGTGAGCTGAGATCCTGGTCCTGAGAGGCTTAAGTTGGCTGGGAGCAGCTTAAAAGGGGATCTCCACCAGCAAGCTGACAAGGAGGTCATGCATGGTACTGTCCCTCACTTTTAACCACCAGCCAGCACCTGTCCTTGTGCTTTTCTGTTCACTTACCCAAATCTTTCAGGTTCAACAGAACCTTTCAGAAACCCATTCCCTGAGAAGAGTCTACTTGTTGAACAGGATTTGACTGTCCTCTAAAGAGATTTGCAGCCTTCAAGTAAGAGAAAAAGATGCCTTATGAGAAAGGCAGATTTTTTTGAACAGATAGAGGAAAGAGAGTTGGAAAAGCAGATTTTTTTTGAGTAAGGGGCAGGGAAAGAGAGGGAGAGAGAGAGAGAGAGGATCAAGAAAAAGGGAAGGAGAAGAAAGTAAAAGGGAACAAGAAGGGAAAGAAGAAGAGGAGAGAGAAAGAAAAGGGAAGACATGTCTTTTAAAGTATAAATACTTGGTCAGCTTCTGTAGAGAACTTCAAAGAAGGAATGTTATGTCTGAACACAGCAGAGAACATCAAAGTTGAAGAGCTAACTGGAATGCTGCTTGGGCAATCCTATCTTCCCCATGCAGATGCAAACCTGCAGCAGCAGGGCCTTTCCTTCAAACTGGATTGTAAACATCGGGGCCTACTGCCATGCTAATTTGAAGATTATTTTATTACTGTGTACTTTCCAAGCTAAATTGGAAACATCTGTCTTCCTGAGAATTAACTGTAAAAGATTACATCTGAGCAGAAGAGATGGCAAAGCCTGATTCCATGGCCTCATGTTCAGGGCAATTAAGAAAGTATTCAACATGAAGCATCTCCTGGGTATACAAGCTTTTCTAGATATTCCATTATTCCATAAACTAGAATTAATATGTTAGAACTATGTGATAAATCCAGACACCTCCCTCACACACATTTTACATAGATTTCATGGCATCATTTCCCTTTATGCATATTATGTACTTTGATCAAAATCACTCCTCTGTGTTCTTCTTTATAAAATCTTTTGTAATTTTATTTTATTTTTCTTAGTGCTGGGTCTGAACTCTGGGCCTTTCATTTTCCAGGCCATACCTTCTTGAACCATACTGCCAACCGTTTTTGCTTTAGTATTCTTCAGATAGGCTCTTTTTTTCTTATTTATTTGTTTCTTATTTCTTCTTCTTCTTCTTCCTCTTCTTCTTCTTTTTTTTGTTGGTCGTGGGGCTTGAACTCTGGGCCTGGGCGCTGTCTCTCAGCTCTTCAGCTCAAGGCGAGTGCTCTACCACTTGAGCTACAGTGCCACTTCCGGTTTTCTGGTGGTTTATTGGAGATAAGAGTCTCACGGTCTCTCCTGCCCAGGCTGGCTTTGAACCGCAATCCTCAGATCTCAGCCTCCTGAGTAGCTAGGATTACAGGCGTGAGCCACCAGTGCCCGGCGGCTGCTGCTGCTGCTGCTGCTGCTGCTGCTGCTGCTGCTGCTGCTGCTGCTTCTTCTTCTTCTTCTTCTTCTTCTTCTTCTTCTTCTTCTTCTTCTTCTTCTTCTTCTTCTTCTTCTTCTTCTCCTTCTTCTTCTCCTTCTTCTTCTCCTCCTTCCTCCTCCTCCTCCTCCTCCTCCTCCTCCTCCTCCTTCTCCTCCTCCTCCTCCTCCTCCTCCTCCTCCTCCTCCTCCTCCTCCTCCTCCTCCTCCTCCTCCTCCTCCTCCTCCTCCTCCTCCTCCTCTCCTCCTCCTATCCTCCTCCTCCTCTTCTTCTTCTTCTTCTTCTGGCCCATTGGACATCAATCCTCCTTTGTATGTGTCCCAAGTAGCTGGAATTATAGGCATACACCACTACATTTATCTAAAACATAAGCTAATTCTTTAGGTACTCATCCCTGTCCACCTCCCAAAAAAACAACAATAACAGCAACCACCATATGTAACAATAATTTTTAAAAACAGGCTCACAGTTTTGGACTGAGATGAATTGTGTTGTATCACTTCCCTCTTTAGAAGCTCAGTTTGCACTGGGATCACCACCTTGAATCCAGGAAGGACTGTTGTTTTCCCCACAGAGGTTTTACATGTACCAGATTATTCCTATTCTTTTTCTCTAAAGTTCCTGGAGACTGTCCCCACAATCCCTCTGTTTCAGAGTTTGCTGGTTCCTCCATCCTTCTGCCCTCACTGCCCACTGCCTCTTCTACCAGCTATCTCGGATCTTAGAGATTCCTCCCCTCCCGGTTCCCAAAAGCCCTCCACCCTTCTAGTCTGGACAGATCACCTCCTTGGGCCTGTGGAAAATGTTTTTTTCAGCCTTGTGACCAGCTGTTGCCAAAAGCCTTCCTCCACTTCCCTGAGTTGTTCTTCCTATGAAATCCTATCTCCAGCATGCTCGGGCACTGGCAGTTGCTGGAGGGGCGGGCTGCTGGGTGGGCTAGCCAAAGAGCCTATTCCAAATCCACAACAATTGTACGCTAGTCACATAAACTGTCCCTTGAAAGTTCTCCCAGTTTCATTTCTTGCTCATTATTGGTTCCCCTTTCCCCACCGTTCCCCCCAGTGATAAGATGTATTCTTCAAATATTGTTTCCTTTAGCGAATCTCTCCTTCAGAATGGCTATTAGACTTAGGTAAAAGCATCCTGCCTGAGTCCCACGTTTGTGTGTATGTGTGTGTGTGTGTGTGTGTGTGTGTGTGTGTGTGTGTGTGTGTGTCTGTGTGTATGTGTGTATGTGTGTGTGTGTGTATGTGTGTGTGTGCATGTGTGTGTTGAAGACACATGTGAACTCAAGGCCTGGGAGCTGTCTCTTAGCTTTTCTTACACAAGGCTGGTGCTTTACTAATTGAGCCACACTTCCACTTCTGGCTTTTTGATGATTAATTAGAGATAGGAGTCTCATGGACTTTCCTGCCTGAGATGGCTTCAAATTGGGAACCTTAGATCTCAGCCTCCTGAGTGGCTAAGATTATAGGCACTGGGCACCAGTAGCTCACGCCTATAATTCTAGATACTCAGGAGGCTGAGATCTGAAAATTGTGGTTCAAAGCCAGCCCAGGCAGGAAAGTCCATGAGACTCTTATCTCTAATAAACTACCAGAAAACCAGAAGTGGCTCTGTGACTCAAGTGGTAGAATGCTAGCCTTGAGCTGATAAGCTCAGGGACAGCACCCAAGCCCAGAGTTCAAGACCCATGATAGACCAAAAAAAAAAAAAAAAAAGATTACAGGCATGAGGCACTGGCACCCAGTTCTGATTTTTTTTTTTTTTTTTTTTTTTACTGTTTTGCTTTTATTTATTTTTTTTTTTATTGTAAAGCTACTATACAGAGGGTTACAGTTACATGAGTGAGGTTATGAGTACACTTCCTCTTGAACATTGTTACCCCCTCCATTGTTTTCCCCCTACCATCCCCTCCCTCCCTACCTTCCCCAAGGTTCTTTTTTTTTTTTTTTTTTTTGATTGTGATTAAATGATTACATAATTTCAAAGTCACAAGTTCATTCTAACTTCCCTGGAGCAAATTGTCTACCACAGTCTGTAATATATAACAGTGTTCACATGTTATATACCATATTTGTGATCAGCAGCATGAGGATATTTAGTAGTGGTTCAACCAGATGAGCGGGAGTTCTTTGTTTCTTAAGTCCTGTTAGTTTTGTCGTATCACCTAACCTTTTGGATTTAGCATCCACTTATGAGGGAGACCATGTACCGTTTGTCTCTTCGTTCTTGGCTTACCTCGCTCAACATGATTCCTTCTAGCTCCATCCATTTCCCTGCAAATGCCATTATTTTGTCATTTCTAATGGCTGCATAATATTCCATTGTGTATAGATACCACAATTTTTGGATCCATTCATCTGTGGTGGGGCACCTAGGTTGTTTCCATATCCTAGCTATTGCGAACAGTGCTGCAATAAACATGGAGGTGCACGTGTCCTTGTATATTGGTTCCTGTTGTTCAGGGTAGATGCCTAGAAGTGGTATGACTGGGTCGTAAGGGAGGTCAATCTTTAGCTTTCTAAGGACCCTCCAGACTGCTTTCCAAAGTGGTTGTATAAGTGTACATTCCCACCAGCAGTGTAATAGGGTTCCTCTTTCTCCACATCCCCTCCAGCATTTGTCGTTGGCTGATTTGTGGATGTGGGACATTCTGACTGGGGTAAGGTGGTATCTCAGGGTTGTCTTTATTTGCATTTCCTTCACCACCAGGGATGATGAACATTTCCTCATGTGTTTCTTTGCCATTTTTATTTCTTCATTTGAGAAGTCCCTCTTTAGTTCCCTTGCCCATTTAGTAATTGGTTTGTTAGGTTTGGGAGGGATTAGTTTCTTGAGTTCCCTGTATATACAGGATGTTAACCCCTTGTCTGATATATTGCTGGTAAATATTTTTTCCCAATTAGTTGGTTGTCTTTCTAGCTTAGTTGCGATAGATTTAGCTGTGCAGAAGCTTTTTATTTTAAGGTAGTCCCATTTGTCGAGTCTCTCTCCAACTTGTTGTGACCCTGGGACTCTGTTCAGGAAGTTCCTTCCTGTGCCTATTAGTTCAAGTGTCTCTCCTACTCTGTCCTGCAGTAGTTTCAGAGATTCAGGTTTAATGTTAAGGTCTTTAATCCATTTTGAGTTGATGTTGGTGCATGGTGATAGGCTGGGGTCCACTTTTAGTTTTCTGCATGTGGCTGCCCAGTTTTCCCAGCACCAGCGGTTGAAGAGGCTGTGTTTCTTCCATTGTATGTCTTTGGCTCCTTTGTCGAATATCAGCTGGCTGTAGGCCTGTGGATTTATATCTGGATCTTCTATTCTGTTCCATTGGTCTTCGGGTCTGTTTTTGTGCCAGTACCATGCTGTCTTTGTGATTATAGCTCTGTAGTAGAGTTTGAAGTTCGGCATGGATAGCCCTCCCATATTGTCTTTATCCCCTAGAATTGTTTTGGCTATTCTAGGTCTTTTGTTGTTCCATATAAATTTTTGGACTGTTTTCTGTATTTCAGTGATGTACGTCATTGGGATTTTAATAGGAATTGCATTGAATTTGTATATTAGTTTTGGAAGTATCACCATCTTTACTATATTAAGTCGGCCTATCCAGGAGCAGAGCATGGGAGGTCTTTCCATTTCCTAGTGTCTTCTGCAATTTCTTTCTTTAACTTTTTATAGATCTCATTAAATAGTTCTTTTACATCTTTGGTTAGGTTAATTCCTAAATATTTTATTTTTGGGGAGGTTATTGTGAATGGGGTTGCTCCCTTTATTTCCCTCTCTTCCTGTGCGTTATCAGTGTATAGGAAGGCAACGGATTTTTGTGGGTTTATTTTGTATCCTGCTATTTTGCCGAAGTGACTTATGATTTCTAAAAGTTTGGGGATGGAGTTTTTGGGATCGTGGAGGTATAGTATCATGTCGTCTGCAAAAAGGGATAGTTTCACTTCTTCTTTCCCTATGCGGATCCCTTTAATGTCTTTTTCTTGCCTTATTGCCCTGGCTAAGGGTTCTAGGACTATGTTGAAGAGGAGTGGAGACAGTGGACATCCTTGCCTTGTTCCTGTTTTTAGGAGGATTGGTTGTAGCTTTTCCCCATTAAGTATAATATTGGCTATTGGTCTGTCATAAATGGCTTTTATTGTTTTTAGAAATGTTCCTTCTATTCCTATTTTCTCCAGAGCTTTTAGCATGAATGAATGTTGAATTTTATCAAAGGCCTTTTCTGCATCTGTGGCGATAATCATGTGATTCTTGACCTTGGCTCTGTTGATATGCTGGATTACATTTATTGACTTACTTATGTTAAACCATCCCTGTGTCTCTGGGATGAAGCCTACCTGATCATAGTGTATTTTTTTTTTTATGTGTTTCTGGATTCTGTTAGCTAGAATCTTGTTAAGGATCTTTGCATCTGTGTTCATCAAGGAGATTGGCCTGTAATTCTCCTTTTTGGTTGGGTCTTTGCCTGGTTTGGGGATGAGTGTGATATTGGCTTCGTAGAATGAGTTTGGGATAGCTCCCTCCTTCTCTGTTTCTCTGAAGAGCTTGAGGAGTATGGGTATTAGTTCTTCTTTAAAGGTCTTATAGAATTCTGCTGTGAATCCATCTGGTCCTGGGCTTTTTTTTGTTGGAAGACTTTTGATAGCTTCCTGTATCTCATTATAGGATATTGGCTTATTTAATTGGTTAACTTCTTCTTTGCTCAGTTTGGGTAACTTGTATTTCTCTAAAAATGCATCCATTTCCGCCAGATTTTCTTCCTTTAGAGAGTATAGCTTTTGAAAGTAGTCTGTTAGAATTGTTTGGATATCTTGGGTACGTGTTGTGATATTTCCCGTGGCATCCCTAATCCTATTAATATGGGTTTCCTCTCTTCTTTTTTTAATTAATCTTGCCAACGGGCCATCAATTTTGTTTATTTTTTCAAAGAACCAGCTTTTTGTTTGGTTTATTTTGGCTATGGTTTTCTGATTTTCTAATTGGTTAATCTCTGCTCTCAATTTGGTTATCTGGCTTCGTCTAGTAGCTTTAGGTCCCATTTTTTCTTGTTTTTCTAGCTGTTTTAGTTGCAACATGAGATTATTTACTTGGTCTGTCTCCATTCTCTTGATGTGGGCACTGAGGGCAATAAATATGCCCCTCAGGACTGCTTTTGCTGTGTCCCACAAGTTTCTTTGTGAGGTGTTTTCATTTTCATTGAGTTCTAGGAAATGCTTTATTTCTTCTCTGATCTCTTCTGTTACCCAGGCCTTGTTAAGGAGTGTGCTGTTCAATTTCCATGTATTAGAGAAATTTCTGCGGTATGCTTTGTTATTGAGAGCTAGCTTGATTCCACTGTGGTCAGATAGGATACAGGGGATTATGTCGATCCCTTTGTATTTGCTTAAGTTCCTTGAATGAACTATGATATGGTCTATTTTGGAGAAAGTTCCATGAGCTGCTGAGAAGAATGTGTACTGTGTTGTTTTAGGGTGAAATACTCGGTAGATGTCAGTTAATTCCGCTTGAAGTATGGCCTCACTTAATTCGGTAGCTTCTTTGCCAATCCTCTGGTTGGTAGACCTGTCCTTTGGTGAGAGTGGCGTGTTAAAGTCTCCTAGTATTATCGTATTGGGATCTATTTTATTCTGTAAGTTTGAGAGCATTTGTTTAACATATCTGGGTGCACCGATATTTGGGGCATATAAGTTGATGATGGTTATATCCTCCTCTTGGATTGTTCCCTTTATTAATATGTAGTGTCCGTCCTTGTCTTTCTGTACTGATTTTAATGAAAAGTTTATTTTGTCAGATATCAGGATAGCTACACCTGCTTTCTTATTGGGGGAATTTGATTGGTAGATCCTTTTCCACCCCTTCACTCTGAGTTTGTTTGTATGTTTGGCTGAGAGGTGGGTCTCCTGAAGGCAACAGATGGATGGGTCTTGTTTTCTGATCCAGTCCTCAGTTCGTTTTCTTTTAATTGGCGAATTCAGCCCATTTATATTAAGAGAAAGTATAGAGAGATGCATTGTTGTCCCTGCCATTCCGTTTTCCTAAGTTTTTCTTCTTTCCTTTCCTCCTGTGCTTGCTCAGTTAGACTTTGAGTAATGCCTGTTTGGGGCAGGTCCCAGTTCCTGGTTGCTTTCTTCAGGTTGTGTCCCCCCTCTTAGAATTCTTTGTAATGCTGGCTTAATGTTTATGTATTCATTTAGTTTTTCTTTGCTATTAAAAGTTTTCAGTTCTCCATCGAATGTGAATGCTAGCTTTGCCGGGTATATCAGTCTGGGTTGGCAGTTATTGGCTCTCAGGGCTCGTATGGTGCTTTCCCAGGCTTTTCTTGCATTCATTGTTTGTGTGGAGAGATCTGCAGTGATTCTAATTTTTTTCCCGTTGTAGTATAGCTCCTTCTTCCTTTTTGCTGCATGTAGGATTGTTTCCTTATTATTCAGATCCATCATTGTTACTATTATGTGCCTAGAAGTGTTTCTCCTGGGATCTTGCTTGTTGGGTGTTCGATAAGCTTTTGTGATGTAGTTAAGATGGTCGTTTTTGAGGTGGGGAAAATTTTCATTGACTATCTTGTTAAATAGGTGTTGCATTCCCTTGCTCTGGAATTCCTCACCTTCGTCCACTCCGATTATGCGAAGGTTAAATTTTTTAGCATTATCTGCTTGCTCTTGAATTTCCCTTTGGTTTAATTTGAGTGATTTTTCCATATCTGTCACTTTTTGGTCCAGTTGGTGTATTCTGTCTTCTGTATCTGACACTCTACCTTCCATTTCATTCACTCTGTTGACCGTGGCTTCTATTGTGGTTTGCATGGTGGAAATGGATCCCTTTATGGATTCAATGTTGGTTCTCAGAGTACTGATCTCACCTCTCAATGAGGTGAGATCAGTATGCATTACCTCTAATTTGGCGTTTATCTCACTTCTTACTGAGGTTTGTGCAGCTTCTATTTTTGCATCCAATTTTTGTTTGATATCCTGTATATCTTTTGATAGTTCATCCTTGTGCTCTTTCAATTTCTGATCCATTTCTCGCTTTATTTCTTGAGTCATTGCCTCCAGCAACCCTTGGATGTAGTTTTTGTCTTCCATTCCTGCTTTGCTCCCACTGGGGCTCTCCCCTGCGTGGCTGCTGGCTTTTGAGGTGAGCTTGCTGTCCTGGGTAGTGGTAAACCTTGTGATTTTTCTCTGTGATTTTCGCATGGGGGTTCAGGAGACTGCTCTTCAATCTTGTTTTGGTGTGTCTGTCTTTGCTTGGTTGCTGATTCTGTATTGGTAGAGAGAGTCTGTGCCTGATCTGGATTCTGTTGGGAGCCTATTTCCAGCTGCTATTCACTTAGGATTCTCAGCTCTCTGCTGTAGCAATTCCCGCCTTTGGAAGGGTTGAGCAGCCTAGACTGCTTGTGTTTGCTCCTGCGGGTGCTCTTGGGAAGATCAGATGCTCTGGATGCACTCTCCCAATTACTGGAGTCTGCTATGGGCTCCTGATGTGTTTTTGTTTGTTTGTTTTGGGCTGGTTGTGGGCTTGAACTCTAGGTTTGGGTGCTGTCCCTCAGCTCTTCAGCTCAGGGCTGGCACCCTACCATTTGAGCCACAGCCCCACTTCTGACCCTTTTTGCTTTGTTCAGGCGCCGGTCTCCTGGCCTGGTTCCGGCCCCAGCCTGGAGCGCGCTCGTTAGGCCTGTGCTAATGTGTATACCACCTAGGTTATGCAGCCTGGAGGACACAGTTCAAATTTCTTCTACTGTTGGTAGTCTTGACCCAGGGGCACTGTTCCTGGCTTGAGCATTTAAGCTCCCTTCCAGGGGCGCTCTTGCTCTGGCCTGGCCAGCAGAGTGTGCTCCACCGGCTGGTGGAGCTCTCGAACAGTTCCCAGTTTTAGTGGGTCCTGTGGTCCGGGTGTTGGGGTAGGGAGTCTAGGTCAGGGTCTGGGGATTCCCTCCAGCTCTGGTCTCCCTTGATGGATTCCCTGTCCCCTGATGGGTACTCACCCTGTAGGTCGTCAGTTGTTGTTGCAGTCCGTCAGTTGTTGTTGCAGTCCGAGTTCAGTTGGGGTGGTTGCGGGCTGGGTTGGGCGGCCCCCCGCCGGGTCGTTGCGATCGCGATTGGGCGGGTGGTCTGCGGACAGGTCCCTTTGTGGCGCTGCTGGTGCCGGGCGGCTTTGGCGGGATGGAGCCTCTCCGCTCCGGTGGAGAGTGATGGGTGGGGTGGGATCCTCCTGGAGACTCCCGGCTGGTAGGTTTCTCTGTTCCTGGCGATCCGCTGTTCTGCAATCCGGTACCTGGTGATCTGCAAGCAGCCCCCTGTGTCTCTGTGGCTCCGGCAGCCCCCGCCGGGCCGGCTGGCCGGCGGCTTGGCGCACTGCCGCGCGGCCAGTAAAGGTTGGGGGAGGGGTCTTCGCTCTTCTCTGTTCTGAATTTCTTCTTTTCCTCTCTTTCTTTTTTTTGTTATTTTCCACCTCTGGTTTTTCTCTGAGTGTTCGTCTTTTTGTTGTTGTCGGTCTCTTGGGGAGATTAAAGGTTGGAACTCGAACTCTCTTTTTGGTTGGAGAGAGCTGTGGCGTTTCCCTACTGCCCCGTCGCCATCTTGGTCCCCCCAGTTCTGATTTTTGAGGGACCTCTGGCTTCCTGAATATACACTGTCCCCTAGAATGAAGAATCCATGCCCACTCTTCCATGCTCAAGGTATAGAGACCCAGCCAGGATCCTGAAATATCTGCCCAAAATGACCCTAGCTCATTCGAGTCTATAACCCCCTCTCATCTGTGGTCTGTCCTCCGAGGCAAGGTTGTATCTCAGAAAATGAAATCTAGACCTGAAAAATGGCCCTGGGGTAACTCTTTGAGGGCCAAACTTGGAAGTAGGACAACCATACATGTGCCTGTGAATCCTGCAGAGCCAGATGTGCAAAGAGAAAGAGGCACAACTCAGAGCAGGGGCAAGCTCTCCCTACACAGTGCCATTCAGGGATGAAAAGCCAAGAAATCTGAGAATAGTGATTCTGAACATGGCCTTCTGGGTCATTATGAAAATGTATTTGCCAACATTGGAAGATAGGACATATTGCACTTCATAGTTTATTGGGTTAATTTATAATTTTTAAATATGTAAACAGATGGTAGTGAGCTTTCATTTACTGTCTTGCCTGGTCCCAGAAAATGTTCCTTGGAAAGGCCAATATATGACTTAGTATGTCTGTGGATGAGGCTCAGTTGATTCCCTTTGAAGTCATGAGTCATTACAAATCAAGAGATGTATCTGAGCATCTGTTACAAGTAGAATAAAACACAGAATACCTGAAATAATAGTTCCAACTCTATAGGTATGTATCAGTCAAGAGCAATGGAGGGCCTCGGCCCTCCAGCCATGAGAGAACCAGCTATTTGGGAGGCATAGAGAGGAGGATCCAAGTCCAAGGCCAACCCTAGGCAAAAACTTTGAGATCCTATTATAAAAATAAAGCAAAAAATGTGGGGGAGGGCATGGGACATAGATCAAGTGATAGAGCACTTGCCAAGCAAGCACAAGGGTCTGTCTTCAAACTCCAGTTTTTTTGTGTTTTGTTTTGTTTTTACCTAGTACTGGAGCTTGAATTCCAGACCTCTCTTCCTTTCGCTTTTCCCTTGAGCCACAGATCTACTTCCAGCCTTTTCCTGGTTCATCAGAGAAAGAGTCCCTCTGATTTGTGTGCCCAGGCTGGCTTTGAGCTTCAGTCCTCAGATCTCAGCCTCCTGAAGAGCTAGGATTCTAGGCATGAACCTCTTATGCCATAAAAAAATGAAACATTATTTAAAAAATTATAAAATTTCATGAAAAATCCAGAACTATAAATTTTAAAATGCATATTCTTACTTGAGCCCAAGCTTTGTAATTCCCTGAGAGTTGTTCTGCTAACCAAGATGGCGATTGACTAACAGCTGATTGTCATGAGGGAGTGGATACCTAAGCAAAGGAATAATTCACATCTTAGGTGGGATGGAGCAGAACGGCACTGGATTTCATCATGCTGCTCAGACCAGCTCCCCAAGAATCAGTGCCTTCTGGAACATTGCAGTGGCTATATGTCATCTCACTTCATTTCATCATGTAGGTCTCCAGAAACATATCAAATCATCCCAAGAGTAAGGGTGTCTATAGTACAGTACTGTATTTTGAGAAACCCCGTTTACTTAGATTTATAATTGTTTTATTCAAGTTATTCTCTAATTCTATAGATTTAAATGGAAGCTCTATTTCTATTAACTGTCTGGAATTGTTACTTGTTGATTTCTTACTGTGCCCAAGTTATAAATTAAACTTTATCATAAGTTTGTGTTTAAGTATAGAAAAAATAGTAGCCACAGCCAGCATCCATTGGGGTGAAGGGGTGTGGTCTTGAATTGTATTTTGGGCAAATCAAAGGGATGAAAAATAGAAAACAGTGAATAAACTTATATGTCACAGCAGCCCTGGGAAACTAATAGAGCATTTGACTTCTATCTTCGAGGCTGAAGGATGGCTACTGTATCACATTTCTAGATATCACCTTTGTGGTCTGGGCAGGAAGAAGGGAGAAAGAGTAAGCGTCCAGTGGGAGTCTGAGAAATGGTATTTTAGTTTTCACATCTATATTTGAGGAAAACAAGGGAGTTGTACATGATTCTAGGTTTGCTAATCCCCAAAGACAGAGCTATGTTAAGCATGTGAAAGTCTTGGTCCTCCTATCTCAGGCTCCTGAGTAGCTAGGACTACAGGTATGAGCCACTGACACCTGGCTTATGTCTAAATCTTTGCCAATCTATATGTTGAAATGATTTTTTGATGCTTTATAGTGATCGAGGGTATCTATGTTTTCATATGTCTTCAGCCACTTCCCACACCATCTCTGATCTCTGAATCCATCAACCACGTTTTTGCTCATTATGCCCTTGGCTTACTTTTACTTGTTGACTTCTATTTGCTTTCTCTATATCATGGCTATTAGCCTTTTTTGAATATGCATGTTGTACATATTTTCACCTAGTGAAATATTAATGTCTTGGTTTTCCCTTGGCATCTTCTTTTGGGGGGGAGGGCAGCTTGAACTCAGGGCCTGGGTACTGTCCCAGAGTTTTTTGCAGTCAAGGCTAGTGATCTACCATTTTTTGCCAGTCCTGGGGCTTGAACTCAGGGTTTTGACACTGTCCCTGAGCTTCTCTTTTGTTCAAGGCTAGTACTCTACCACTTGTGTTACAACCACTTCCAGCTTTTTCTGTGTATGTAGTACTGTGGAATCATACCCAGGGCTTCATGGATGCTAGGTAAGCACACTACCACTAAGCCACATTCCCAGCCCCTGATCTACTATTTTGAGCCACAGATCCACTTTGAACTTTCTGACCATTAATTGAGATAAGAGTCTCATGGAATTTCCTGCCCAAGTGGCCTCAAACTGTGATCTTCAAATCTCAGCCTCCTGAGTAGCTAGGATTACAGGCATGAGCCACCAGCACCTGTCCTTGGCATCTTAGCCTTGCTTATTGGAAAAGATTTTTCTACCATGACATTATGCAAAACAGTACTCATATCTAAGGACAATTACTACAAACAGAAGATGACTTACAGGACCTGGAGACATGGCTCAAGTGGTAGAATGCCAGCTAAGCAAGCCAAGCAAGAGTGAGGCCCTGAATTTAAGCCCCACTACTAGCCAAAACAGGGTATTTAAACCCAGGTAAAAGTGGGTATCTGCAAAAACATGTGTTTTTAATCCTATATCTAAAAAATTGGTCACTATTTCAGCCATTTATGAATTTTCAAAGTGAGCAAGAAAGCAAGCTTTTAGTGCTGTGAAGTTCTACAGTTGTGTAAGATTGCCTCCTTCATTTTTTTTTTACAACAGTCATTTTCACAAAATAAAAAACTTCAATTTTCATTCTACCAATTCTCCCACTCTTACTCTTTTGCTATTTAAAATCACTCCCTTTTGAAGAACCTCTCCTGATTTTCTTGTCAACCTCCCCTTCTTCATTCCTTAACTGGTGTCTGCTTCCAGAACCCTCTTTGCTGACAGCTTTGTAGGAAATCTGAGAGGTAATCCACCATCACTTTCATCAGTGTATAACTCTTGCCAGATTCACATCAGGCTATTGGTTTTGTCCTGGTGACACTGAGTGGTTATGACACCAGACTGTCAACAGAGATGTTTTCTATCTAGGACAGATGTCTGAATGGAGTCAGATTGAAGTAAGGAGGTAAGGTCTGCCGGGAGCCATGTTGGGCACATGGTGAATGATAGGGTCTGGCATCTTGTCTTCATGCTGGGGGAAGGGGACACCCCTGCCTCCCAGGTGATGGGCATTCCTGGATCCCTGGAGGCAGGGGCAGGCACTTGGCTGATGGGTTACTGAACCTGTCAGTCTGGTGTCTGGGACTGGGAATTTCCTGTGACCCTGTCTCCTGACCCTATTTTGGGTCAGACCAGCATAGGTGCCAGGATGCCATGCCCATGTGTCTTCATCTTCCTGTCCTGTGTCCTGGCTCCTGGCTGGTCTCCAATCACCATGGCATCACAATTCAGCAATCCATTGGAGCTGAATTGGTTTGTTGGTATCGTTGTTGTTCTTTCTTTCCTCTCTGGCCCATTGCCTAACAGTGTTATGTGTATTTGCAAGCTGCAGATCTTTGTAACAATTGACTACCTACAGACTGCTAGTGTTCTAATAAAGACTCCAAGATTTGATCCTTTGAAATGTGGCATCTCTGATTCTGATCATTTTTTTTAACAACAAGAGGTTATACATGGCCAGTCCTTTAGTTAATATTTTCATGAGGTATACAAATTTGCTTTATTTGTACAGTAAGTATAACTTCAGCAGCTCAAAAATATGAGTTTGAGGATAATTCCTTCCCCCCCACCCCCCACCCCCATTTAATTCAGCCTATACTGAGGGCTTGTGCCAAGCACTCATCTAGGCTGGGGTTGTATTCGTGCATGTCAGCAATGAAGAGCTGAAGACACAGACCAGTCACTCACCCCACCCCCACCCCCGCCTCACATGTACATGCCAATACCACCAACCTTCTTCCTTCTAATAGTTCCCATGATAACCATGAAGAGTGATTTCCACAATCACTGAGCATAACCCCAAACTCAATGTCTGTAAAAAAGTGAAATCTAAGTCAGAGCACAAGTTCAAAAAGTCAACAACCCTCGGAATATGCATGCCTCCTCTCTCCCCTGACAAAACGGTGAGTGGGGGGTAGGGACAAAGTGAGCCCCTTCCCCCTAAATTTCTGGCACCTAGTCTGTCTCGGACCCCCGAGACAGGGACTGCCTCAGGCCCGACCTAGCTCCCAAATGCACTGTGTGAAGCAGCTGCACCTGAACCTCCCACCCCTCCTCCCATGCTGGCCACCAGAGTGATATCAGTATAAGTAACATTTCAGTGTAATGTAGTGAAGATCATTTGTAAGCACAAGTGTTCATGGGGTAGGGCTGAGGATGTCACTTTAGAGGCTATAAGACATAGGTGTTGTGGCTGGGAATGTAGCTTAGTGGTAGAATGCTTGTCTAACATGCATAAAGCCCTGGGTTCAATTCCCCAGTACTATAAAAGCAGAAAAAGCCAGAAGTGGTGCTGTGGCTCAAGTGGTAAAGTACTAGCCTTGAGCAAAAGAAACTCAGGGACAGTGCCAAGGCCCTGAGTTCAAGTCCCATGACTGGCCAAAAAAAAAAACCCATACCCCAAAACCATTCAAGTGTCTCCATGTAATTTCCTGTGGTCTCTCCTATCTACTCAAACTTCAACCAGAGCAACTGCTTTTTACCAGGTTCTCTTATTGGATGTTACTAAAGATGATCTGAAGAACAGATAGTGCTTTGTTTTGAAGATTGAAAACCAGGAGTCCAGATCAGGGATCCCTGATGGGCTAGCCAAGTGTTGCTCAGCACCTATTTTGGTAAATAATATTTTACTGGATTGTCTAGGGCTGCTTTGTGCTACAATAACAGAGATGAGTAATTGCAACAGAAACCATATGGCTCACAAAGCCTAAAATATTTACTGTGGGCCTTTCTCAGAATAAAGTTGCCAACCTCTGATTTAGAGGAAAGACATCTGAACTTGGAGAAGCTCAAATATTTGTGCTTCCAAGGAAGTAATGTTATGATTTCGAGAAAAGGAAGTCCAGTAGCTAGAAATTTCCTCCCAACATTCACCCTTAAAACTGTATGCTTTCAGACACCTTTTTAAAATGCCAATATTGCTACCTGCTTCCAACCTGTCACTATCCTCCTCCATTCCACCTGTATGCTTTCTCATAGACCATTTGCCATATGGCAATGAGGTTGATGCCAAGGCTGGGTCCCAATTTTGTGTTCTTTTTCTTCTCTCTCTCTCTTTCTTTTTTGTAATAGCAAAGATTAAACTCAGGACTTCCCATTTGTTGGGCAAGTGCTCTTGTATTTTAGCCATACCTTCAGCCCTTTTGCATTTTAACATATTTTTATACTTACACTTATACTTTTCCCAGGCCAGCCTGGAACTGTGATCCTCCTACATCCACCTCCTGAGAGCTGGAATCCCAGGCATGAGCCATAACACCCAACTTTTTCTTCAAGGGATTCCAACTAAACTGGAGATCTGCTCTCAGTGTGATTTAATAAGTCCAAAGTAGTACCTGCTCCTGTCCAGCACAGCTTTTGGCCTTTAGACTATTTAGACAGGGAGTTCTCCAGCTGCAGCCTCATTTTGGTAACCCCATTGTGCCAGCCAGAACCTCTTGTTATGTGGGAGATCATTTTCCGGACTTGATACCTAGGTAGTTACCTAGTTGTGATGATTCATTTTGTGTGGTGAGCTATCTAGAACATATACCCAGATATTTACTTATTCATTCTAGATATTTCTATGAGGAGTGTTTGGGGGTGAAGTAAACATTTAAATCAGTAGACACTAAAGAAGATTGTCCTTCCTAATGTAACTGAGCTTTGTTCAATCTGTTGAAGAAGGCCTGAACAGGAAAAAAACACTGACCTTCTTCAAGTAAGTCTGCCAGCAGACAACCTTTGCACTCCATCTATAACATTGTTTTTTTTTTCCTCTGGATCCCCACCCTGCCAATTTTTGGAGTTGTAGGACCCCACAACTTCATGAGATTCTGCCTTGAAATAAATTCTCTCTCCCTCTATCTATACCTATCAATCTATATCTAGTTGTCTAGTACATACACGATGGCTAGATATAGATTAAATAATAGCACAGACTGATAACAGATATATAGATAGGAAGATAAATAATAGATAGACAGGTAATCTTGTTCATCCTTATAAATCCAAATTGTGGAGGGAAAGTAGAGGTCTGGATCCAATCACTCTGACGTCACAGAGCCAAAAGGATTAATATCCCATTTGGGTTCCTTGAGTTTGTTCCTTATCAGAGAGGATGAGGGATGTGCACTTACAATCCTTAAAGGGGATCTTTAAAGGTGTAAGTGATGACAGCCTATAATAGCCTATATTGTCTTCCCAGAGAGATGAATTTCAAAAAGGGGAAAAAATGATACTGGACTTCCTGAGATTTTATTTTTCTGTTACATCTTTTTGAATGTTACTTATTTTCTTCAATTAGTGTTATATTTATTATTGTATTACTGGGGATTGAACAGTAAACTTGCTAGCAAACTAGTGCTTTCTAAGCAAGTACTCTTGTACTTGATTCATGTCCACAGTCCTTTGGGGTTTTTTTTTTTTTTGCCAGTTGTGGGGCTTAACTCAGGGCCTGGGTACTGTTCCTGAGCTTCTTTGCTCAAGTCTAGCATTCTACCACTTGAGCCACAGTGCCACTTCTGGCTTTTTCTGTTTATGCAGTACTTGGAATCGAACCCAGGGATTCATGCATGCTAGGCAAGCACTCTACCACTAAGCCAAATTCCTAGCCCTGTTTTTGTCTGTTTTTCAGACAGAGTCTCATGTTAACTTTCGTGTATAATCAACCTCCAAATTTGAGACCGAATTAGGGTATGTATTAGGACACCCAGCCCAGTGCATATCATTTTGAAAGAGACAGAAAGGAGCCAGGTCTCAATATCCCTAACAACATAACTACCTCCCTCTGGGCTCCACCTCTTAGAGTTCTACCACTTCCCAACGGTTCCATGGGCTAAAGCCCAAGCCTTCAATACATGGGCTGTTGGACTCTAACATCTACTATGTGCCAAACTCTGGAGATACAACAGTGGGTTAAAACCAAGTGTCTGTCCTTGTTAAATTTACATTTTCATAGGTCATGGGGTGCCACTGGGGAAAATGATAGTGTAAGGGAGAAAGTGAGGGAAGGTGGGAGGGTCTAGAAAGGCCACTCGGATGACTTTGAGGTAGAGACCTAGGGGACATGAGGAGTAAACTTTTAGGTGGGACTAGGGAAGGCATGATTAAAGATACTGTGCTTTTCTCTTGTGAATTTATCATGTTATATACGAGTATCTGTATGAACCTTGGGTAATTTTTTTCATTTCCTACCAGAAGGTGGCAGTAGACAGCTTCATGTACAGCATACAGCCCTCAAAGAGCACCTGTGAAAATCCTGCAGAAGCTAGAGGGAATTTTCAATACATAGAAACGAAAGACACAGGAGGTTTTCTAAAGTGTATGTTGCTGTCCATTCCTCTTAAACAGTATTCTCCCTATTAGTCCTTCTGTATCCAGCCTCACTAAGCTGGACCACAAAGACTTCCTGGACAAAGGGGTGCCTACTCAGACCCTTTAAGAATACCTACTATTTGTATGCTTTCTCTCACACTTAGAACCTGCAAAAGTAGAACTCACAAAAGTAGAGTGGAATGTGGCCACCAGATGGAGGGGGCAGGGAAATGAAGTATATTAAAAGGGTACAAAGTTTCATTTAGAAGCAAGAATGGGTGTAGTGGTTTACTGCACACAATGGAGATTACTGTTAGCAATAATATAGTATGCATTCCAAAACTGCTAAGAGTGAACTCCAAATGACATATGTGAATGTGGAGAGGGAGGAGGACTTGAACTCAGGGCCTGAGAGCTGTCCATGAGCTTTTAATTAATTAATTAATTAATTTTTGGGGAGTCCAGTTGTGGGGCTTGAACTCTAGGCCTGGGCGCTGTCCCTCAGCTCTTCAGCTCAAGGCTAGCACTCTATCACTTGAGCCACAGTGCCACTTCTGGCTTTTTTTTCTGCTTATGTGGTGCTGAGGAATCGAACCCAGGGCCTCATGCATGCAAGGCAATAATTAATTTTTTATTTTTTATTTAATTAATTTATTTTGTCGGTCATGGTGCCTGGCTATTTATTTACTTATTTATTTATTTTTATCTCAAAGCTAGTGCTCCACCACTGAGCCACAGCTCCACTTCTGGTGTTTGGTACATTTAATTGGAGATAAGAGTCTCATGAACCTTCCTGCCTGGGCCAGCTTGGAACGAGGATCCATAGATCTCAACCACCTGTGTAGCTAGTATTCTAGGCATGAGCCACCAGAATGCCAGCTCCAAAATGGCCAATTTTGAGCACTGTTTATGTATTCTAAAAATTCATTCAGTCCATACGACGAATCTACAAAGTTCTATTACCACCTTCATTGCTGAACTGAGAAATTAAGGCTTCAGAGTATGAACAATTTGCCCATAGTGACATTACTGCTGGTGGATGAGTCATACCCCTGCTGTTAGAGTTCCAGAGATCTTACCTGGACCCTGGCCACTATCCTGTGTATGTAAAGTAGATGACCAACAAATCAGAGATGGATTATATAATTAAATTCTATATTCTGTGGGAATCTATTTTCCCATAGAAAGATGATCAGCGGTAACTAAGATTTCCACCAGTCCCTGGATAATGCATGTTTAAAGGATAACGTATGAAAAATTCTGTTTATATAGTCTACCCCAAGAAAATCTAAGAAAAATGTAGGGCTTCTGCCAAATTTGTGATTAAATAAAACCAATATAAGAATATCATTGAACAATAATAAGCTTTTACAAATTATCTTGAATGCTAGGACTTGAGTCAATGTTGATAAGGAAGTAAATGCAGGAAGGCTATAGGGCATGTCTGTGAACATTTCAGGAAGAAAGCTCTGATTTCCTATCCTACTTTACTTCAAATGCTAACGTTCCTTGCCCAGTTTATTCACTGGCTACAATGGCGGATTTTCTTTATTCTTAGATCCCCATAATTTAAAGATAGATACAAAGCTGGGTGCTGGTGCCTAGCTGGGTGCTAGCAACTCAGGAGGGTGAGATTGAGGATGGTAATTTTAAGCCAGCCTAGGCAGAAAAGTCCATGAGACTCTTACCTCCAATAAACTACTCACAAAAAGCCTGGAGTGGTGCAGTAGCTCAAGTAATAGAATGCTAGCTTGAGCACAAAGAAGCTCAAGGACAGTGCCCAGACCCTGAGGTTCAAGTCCTAGGACTGGCAAAAAAAAAAAGATGAATATAATTTTTAAGTTATTATATATGCAAAATACTTAGAATAGTGCCTGACATATAGCTATCAGCTTAGAAGAGTTGTATGCACCTCTAGGCTGTTTGAACAAACTAACTCATTTAATATTTATGACAACAAATACTTTTTATTTGCTTCTTTGTGTATTGTTTGACCCTATGGGGACCAGAAGCTGGAGCTCTCTCATTTAAGCCACTCCTCAGCTTTTTGCTGTTAGTTACAGAGAGTCTCTTGGATTTGCTCTAAACCACAATTTTCAGATCTCAGCCTCTTGAGTAGCTTTAGGATTACAGGTGTGAGCCACTAACACCCAGCCCTAAACTCTTAATTTGTACTGAGAAAGTGAAGTCCTGGGGAGACAAGTAATTTTCCATACCCATTCTTTTAACCCTTTTAAATAAGAGAAAAATGGTTAAAGAAGATGTGTATATGTATGTTCATGCTGTGATTTCACTATAGCAAGGCTGAAATGCTCAGTTTGGTCAAACACTAGTCAAGATGTTGCTCTGTATGTTTGTTTTACCTATTACTTACATGTAAATCAGTGGACATGAGTGAAGCAAAAGATGATTCTTTTTTTTTTTATTGTGAACATACTGTACAGAGGGGTTACAATTACATGGGCAAGATAATGAATACATTTCTTATCAAGCATTGCAGCCTCCTCCTTTGTTTACACTTCACATCCCTTCCCAACCTCCCCCCACCCCCCAAAAGATGATTCTTAACATGGGTGGCTGCACCCAATCTGCTAAAGGCCTGAAGACCAAAAGCCTGAGATCCCCCAAGAAGAAGGAATTCTGGCTCAAGATTGCAGCACAGAAATACTGTCTGTTTCCAGCCTTCTGCCTCAAATACATTCTCATTTCCTGGCCTGCCCTGAACATTCCAAACATCCTAAAAAGTGGGGAGTAAATTTCTTAAACACATACACACACAAGAGTAAGTGAGAGAGAGAGAAATTGAGAGGGGAGAGAGGGAGAGGGGGGGTTCTATTGGTTTATTTGTCAAGAGAAGAGAGCCCTGACACTGATTCATACACATGTGGTAAAGATTTCCCAAGTTCCACAATAAAGCTATGAATGAAAGGCAGAAAGTAAAGGAAAGCATACATAAACCTCCTCCCTTCCTACCTAAGGAAGAGGAGGGCAGAACAGGAAAGGACTCGTGTGTCCATGCTGGACTTGGAGCTTCACACTAGTTCAGGAGAGTTTGGCTTTCCCCAGTGGAGAACTGGGTGAAGGGAAGTTGAGAAGGCCTCCTCAGACCAGAGCGCTGGGATAGACATAGGGTGGGGGGGAGAGAAGGATCACATAAAATGTGACTCAAAAGCATTCAAAAATTAGCATTTGCAACTTAGGCTTTCCACACTACTCAGAGACCAGCTAGTCAGTACCTTCGTGACTTCCATCTTTAGTCCCTCTTTCCTATTTTTGTCAACACTTCTGAGGTATAATTTACACACAATGGAATTCACCAACTTTAAGTACGTCACTCAATGAGTTCCAACAAATGGGCCCATCCAACATTACAGTTACATCACTCCTCCACGCCTCTTAGCGGTCAGTCCTCCTCCACCTTCATGAAGACCTCTCTGTTCACTGCCTCTGTACTTCTCCTTTTCTTTCTTCCTCTGTTTTTGGTGTGCCAGTACTGGGGCTTAAACTCAGGGAGCTGGTGCTGTCCCTTAGCTTTCTTGCTCAAGGCTGGAACTCTACCACTTGAGCTATATCTCCACTTCTAGCATTTTCTTGATTGATTACAGACAAGAGTCTCACAGACTTTTCTTGCCAGTGCTGTCTTTTTACCTTGGATCCTCAGATCTCAAGCTTTCTGAGTAGCTAGGATTACAGGCATGAGCTGGAAGTGCCTGGCTCAGTTTTCTTTTCTTTTTTAATTGTACAAGGGTTTGAACTCAGAGACTCAAGTGTGCTAGTCTCTACCACTTAAACTACACCTCCCTCCCTTTTATGCTTTAAGTTATTTTTCAGAGTGTCTCATGTTATTATTTTTAGCTCTAAACCACTTTGTTACTTTTAACATTCTTACTGGGAAATTATAAAAGTCAGTTACATTTGTATGGGTGAATTACAGCACATCTTTAAAGAGGCACTTTTAAAATGCAAGGGAATACTGATGGCATAGATTAACACACCATCTTACATGATGGAGAGAATGTAAGATTATCTTAAAAGAAAAACACAGAATATTTAAGTGTATTCAATGCCTACCCAATTTCAAATATACTTGGGCCATATGTAAAGAAGAAACTTAAGTATACAATCTACATGGTAAAAGCAAAAACCAAACAAACATTTAGTTAAAGATATCCATCTATTGACTTCTCCTGTATAATCCTAAACATAAGAAAAATAAACTGATCTGGAAGTCAAACATAGGCTAGAGGTTTATTTTGGATTTCTACTGACTTTATAGAAAATTTCAAAGAACATAATAAGAAAAACAAAATATGAAATGAAAATAATATGTTCTGCCTCTCCCTTGCCATTGTTGTTCTGGGAGCATTAAGCCCGTGTGCCACAACTTTCAATGTGTAATGACATCCTTTCAGATATGATTTGCTAGAAGGCTGGAAGGGTGTCAATGCCATTGTAAGTGGTACAACTACAAATAACTATTCTGCAATATTCTCCAGGGAAAAGGAGAATGCCAAGTCTAAGCAAGTGGCCAAAAGTGACTCAAAGAACACATGAACACTTGGGTCCTTATAATGCACAGGAACATCAGGATAATGGAGAAAGAGGAATCCTGTGCATCATAGTAAAGCTGTGAGTCCATTGCTCAACTCCACCATGAACAGAACAGCAGTATCTCTAAGAAGAACAGAATTAACATGGGCGCTGGTGGCTCACACCTGTGATCCCAGCTACTCAGGAGGCAGAGATCTGAAGATTGATGTTTGAAGTCAACCTGGGCAAATACATCCATAAGACTCTTACTAACCAGAGGCTCCAAATGACCACACATAAACTGAAAAGAGTGGGTATTTCAGTTAGGAGGTTTGGGGCTGCAGCTAACAATGACTCAAGGTAGTTTTACCTCATGTATTAAGGAGGCTCCATTTGGGGGCCTTCCAGACTTAGTATCAACATCATACCAAACTTTTCTAATATTAGACTCTAGAACACTGGCCTATTCTCTATGTGGCCTCCACTCATGAATGTAAATGTACCACAGTTTCCAGGGACAACAAAGCCTTCCCAGCAGATTCTCATATCACATTGGCTAGAGCAGTGTCCTTTAATAACTCCTAAACTAATCACTGGCAAAGAGGAAGTAGTCATATAATCACCTATGACCAGTGAAAATTGGCCTCTAAGATCAGGGGGACTTTTCTCTGAGCATATGGTTTCTATAATCAAGAAAGAGTAAGGAATAGATTTAGATATGTAACTAATGATGCCTGCTCAGGAAACTACATGTTCTCTAATGGTCCTTTGTAAAATAAACATGCCATGGGGTTCATTTCTTTGTTCTTTTTTTTTTTTTTTTTGGTCGGTCATGGGGCTTGAACTCTGGGCCTGGGCGCTGTCCCTCAGCTCTTCAGCTCAAAGCGAGCGCTCTACCACTTGAGCTACAGCGCCACTTGCGATTTTCTGGTGGTTTATTGGAGATAGGAGTTTCACGGTCTCTTCTGCCTGGGCTGGCTTTGAACCTCGATCTTCAGATCTCAGCCTCCTGAGTAGCTAGGATTACAGGCGTGAGCCACCAGCACCAGGCTCTTTGTTCTTTAATACCAACCTACAAGTCATAAAGATTCATTCAAAAGCAAAACCCAGGACTGCTATTGACAACCCTTCTACTAGAACAATCTAGGATGTGCTGTGGTGACAACAAAATTCTACACTGGGAGCTGGTGGCTCCTGCCTGCAATCCTAGCTACACAGGAGGTTGAGATCTGAGCATCAAGGTTTGAAGCCAACTCAGACAGGAAAGTCAGGGTAATGCTTATGTCCAATTAGCTACCCAATGCCAGAAGTGAAGCTGTGACTCAAGTGGTATAGCACTAGCTTTGAGTGAAAAAACTAAAGAACAGTGACCAGGCCCTGAGTTCAAGCCCCAGTACTACCCCTCAGAGTCTTTAGGGTGTTTCCAATGAATGCTAATTGTTCATTCTTACACAAGCATCACACCTCACCTCCAGAAAAAAAAATTGCAGATTCAGGTGTGTTTCTATGAGCATATGAATATTTGGATAAAGGGTTGGATTAATGGTTTTAATGAATACATCAAATACATGTGTTAGAAGATACAGAAGAAATTCATTCTAAAAATCAGGAAAACTTGGGCTTGAGGCCAGAAGTTCAAACTCCAAGTGAAGAAAACAACTGGATTAGATCTTGCTAGAAGGAGATAGTTATTACTCTCTTACAAAATAGCTCCAGCTAGAAAGGAGAAATGAAGTGAATTAATCCTATATAAGCTGAGGGCTGGTGGACTCATGCCTGTAATCCTAGCAACTCAGAAAGCTAAGATCTGAGCATCAAGGTTCAAAGTTATCCCAGCAGGAAAGTCTGTAACTCTTACCTCCAATTAACTACAGAAAAAACCCTGGAAGTGAATCTAGTAGTCTTCAGCAAATAAGCTCCTCAGCCAGATGATAAATTAAAGCACCAGGAATGACATTTAGAAAGTCCTAAACTGAGATCTGAGAATCTCGGTTTGAAGGGAGCCCAGGCAGTTAAGAGTCCAGTTAAGAGTCTCTAAAGCCAGAAGTGGAGGTGTGGCTCCAATGGTAGAGTGTAAAATCCAGTGAGAGCAAGGGACTCTGAGTTTAAGCCCAATAATAGACACAAGAAAGTAAAAAAGAAGTCTTTCCATCTAATCCTACATTAACAGAATGTACTTTTCTGTACTAGTCCCAGAAACAAGAAATTTGGATCTTAGCCTGTCAACATTCCACCTCGCCACACATTCTCCACCTACCTGGGCAGGTAAAATGAGCCCTCCTTACCTGTCTCAAAAACTCCTTGGTGGTCAAGACAAGTTCATGGTAGAGCAACCAGCATGGCTGCTGCTCAAAGAGGGAGGAGCTGGGATGAATGAACGCTGTCTTCTGCTTCTTCACTGTGCAGTTGAAGTAAGGTGGCTGGGCCTAAATTTCTTGCAGCCATCTGGGTTCCTAGGCAAGAGATGAGGGGTTGTCCACCCAGCTCCCAGGCCCAGAGGTGACACAAGCCATCCTTTGAAGTACAGATGCCTGGCTCAATGGGGGTGAACTAGGAGGGCTCTGCTTTAGAGAAATGCAGGTGTCATCTTGTCTTGATAGTGGAGGAGGGTGACCCCCCCCCTCAGATGATGGGCATACCTGGATCTCTGGAGACAGGTGCATGCACTTGGCTGATAGGTTGCCAATCCCAGTGCCTGGGACTGGGAGTGTCCTGTGAACCTGTCCCCTGCCTGGACCCTCTTTAGGCCTGGAGGAGCATAGGTGCCAGGATGCCATGCCATGTGTGTCTCTGTGATCCTGTCCTGTGTCCTGGCTCCTGGCTCATCAACAATCATCATGGTGTCCCAATTCAGTGCTGCAGGCCTTCGCTACAACGCTCTGCCTGCAGCCTGCTGTGTAATAAACACTCCAAGATTCCATCTTCTAAAATGTGGCTTCTCTGATTATTTACCTTGTGACACAGTCACCACTAGGTGTCAGCACTGCTAGTGGTGAAAGTAACATTGTCCACATTCCCACTTACAAAAGCTCAGTGACCTATATATACAACGTTTAGCAGAACCAGGTGGTTCCCACCAGGGAGGAAGAAGTTGACACGGGCATTGTCAGCATGGACAACCTTGTCCTTAGGCCAGTAGAAGATTGGGTTGTTGATAGGAAGCATGGCAGCCACTATCAGGATCTCCTCTGAACAGCCGTACCTGAATAGGAAAAGAAGGAGAGTTCAAAGCAAGGCACCCCAGGACAGGCACACAATGAGAGGAGAGTGATCACTGTGGAGGATGCATCCTACGTGGGAAGGGCTGGTTAGGACAGGGGGTACAAATCAGACAGCAAATCTGTTCTGGTGTGGCAGCAGCTCTGTGGGGATGGAGATGGGGGAGCCTTAACGGAATCATCCATTTACACAGAATAATGGCCAGAGGCGGGAGCAGGAAGAACACTGGGACTTCTGAGGGTGATTTGAAGGTAGGTGTGGCTGTGTGCCTTGGGAAGAGTTCTGTCAATCACAGCAGAGGAATGCTTTCAAGGTGGAGTCACACAGCTATACCTTAATGTTCCAGTCTGAAACCTCAGGAAGGAGAAAGCATCAAGAGCCATCCTTGTCTCCATATCTCTGACAGAAGGAAATCTCCCACCTCCATTGGCAGCCCTGGATTTTCTGTGTTTGTCAACCTTATTCACTTCCTATTATGGTCAAGAACACACCATGTTTTTGTTTTGTTTGCGGTGGCACTATGGCCTGAACTCAGGGCCTTGCTCTCTTGATTGGCATGTTTACTGCCAGCTGGCACACTACCTCTTAAGCCACAGCTCCAGTCAAGGTTTTGGGGTGGTTTTTTTTGCCAGTCCTGGGGCTTGAACTCAGGGCCTGGGCACTGTCCCCGAGCTTCTTTTGCTCAAGGCTAACACTCTACCATTGAGCCACAGCACTACTTCTGGCCTTTTCTGTTTATGTGGTACTGAAGCATGAAACCCAGGGCATCATGCATGCTAGACAAGTACTCTACCGCTAAGCCACATTCCCAGCCCTAAGGTAAGAGTTTTATGGAGATTTTTCTGCCTGGGCTGGCTTCATACCATGACCCTCAGATCTCAGCCTCCTGAGTAGCCAGGATTACAGTGGTTAGCCTCTAGCATCTTGGCTTCAAACATTTGTTTAAATGAGAACTTCTCTACGTAGTCAGTCACCTGGAGAATGGTTTTTGAGGCAGGCCCATTAATGTAACCAAGGCTGCCCTTGAATTTTTAATCCTCCTACCTCAACCTTCTGAGTTTGAATTACAGTCTGACCACCTGGGGAACTTTCTCAAAGCCAACATTCAGATTGGCCTCTGAGCAATTAAATCAGAATAGCCTCAACCTTCAAGATTTCATAGATCCCCAGTTGACCTCACTGTCTGGCAGTTGTTGTTTTTAAATTTTAATGTTTTTTTGTTTTTTTTTTTTGGTTGATATGGTACCAAGGAATCAAATGCAGGGCCTCATGCATGCTAGGCAAGCATTCTACCACTAAGCCACACTCACAGCTCATATAGCAGGTTTAAGTGCTTACATACAATGTTAAAGACTGAGTCTAATAACTTCTCAGGATTCCACCAGCCAGAAATTTACCAGGTACTTTAAGGCTGTGAAGCTCATCTTCGGCAGGAGTTTTCGTTTGTTCAGTAATTATGTGAGAACAATAGGTGTGCATGAAGAAAGACGTTAAAGGTTTTGTAATATACACAGGCATTACTTTTGTTCCATTAAAATAGAGACACACTACCCCTCTCCACACAGTCTAAGTAAAGCATTGCTGAGATATTGTATCACTGAACTCCTGTCTTCGTTTCTCACACATCACAGCCAGGTGCTCCTCCATGCTAGGACCTCCTGAAGGGGTCAGAGGGGAAGGGTGGGCAATTCCAGGGGCTTGGAAAGGTATCACAGCCCCAGGAGGTGCCTCAAAAAGCCTAAGCCCATCAAGGCGTCCACTGTGCAATTCAGGTCCTGGTCTCTCCTCCTCCTTTTCTGGAGGGAGAACCACCCAGAGTGAGTTGAGGATCAGGACCTGAGAGAGAGGAAGAGGCGGAACTGGGAAAGCAGATTCGGTGGGAGGATGTGGGGCGGAGGGGACTAGGAAAGAGGAGACGTTGGAGAAGTGGCTGTTGTAGAGTGGGGCCAGAGGGGTGGGAATGGTGGAGTCTGTGGAGAAAGCAGACCCTAAGGTGACAGAAGGGAAACAAGAATTCAGATGCCTAAAGCTTCTTTATTCAAACTATGCTAGTTAACAGGTTTCCAATTCCACCTACATGAATATTATTAGCATTATCATTTATCTCTAAGTAGTTGTACAATGCCAGGCACTGGTAGCTCATACCTATAATCCTAGCTACTCAGGAAGCTGAGATCTGAGAATCAAGGTTCAAAGCCAGCCCGAGCAAAAAAGTCTGTGAGACCTCTTTTTTTCTTTTCTTTTCTTTTTCTTTTTTTTTTTGGTTGGTCATGGGGCTTGAACTCTGGGCCTGGGCGCTGCCCTTGAGATCTTCAGCTCAAGACGAGCACTCTACCACTTGAGCCACAGCGCCACTTCTAGTTTTCTGGTGGCTAACTGGAGATAAGAGTCTCACAGATTTTCCTGCCTGGGAAGGCTTTGAACCGTGATCCTCAGAACTCAGCCTCCCGAGTAGCTAGGATTACAGGTGTGAGCCACTGGTGCTCAGCTCTTATTTTCTTTTTTTAATTTTAACTTTATCATCAAGGTGATGTACATAGAGGTTATAGTTATATAAGTAGGGTACATTTCTTGTCAAACTTGTCACCCCTTCATTTTTCTCCTATATGACCTCACTACCTACCACCCCCTCCTTGTGAGATTCTTATTTCTAACCACCAGAAAACTGGAAGTGAAGCTATGGCTCAGAGTGGTAAAATGCTTAACTTTGAGTGAAAAAGGCCAAGGATAGTGCCCAATAATTGTAAAATGGGCCTTCAATTCAATATACAGTTATGTGTGCAATCATGTGTATCTTGACTAGTGCCAATCCTTTCATTATTCTTCTCCCTCTCCACCTACTAATTTGTGTGTGTGTGTGTGTGTGTGTGTGTGTGTGTCTGTGTGTGTCTGTGTGTGTCTGTGTGTGTCTCTGTCTCTGTCTCTGTCTCTATGTGAATGTCAGTACTCAGGCTTGAACTCAGGGCCTGGGCACTGTCTCTGTGTTTTTTTGCTCATGGCTAGTGCTCTACCAGTTGAGCCTCAGCTCCAGTTTCAACTTTTTGCTAGTTAAACTGTAGATAACAGTGATTCTCAGATCTCAGTCTCCTGAGTAGTTAGGATTACAGGCTTGAGCCACCAGTGCCTGGCTCTACCTACAGCTTGACAGAAGAGATAGAATTACTAAAGGGAAGAAGAGACGGACAAATCACCACTACCACAGTCAAGAGGAAACAAGTTTCATAGACACAAGCATAAATACCTCCCCCACAGGTTGGGAATATGGCTAAGAAGTAGAGTGCTTGCCTATCATGCATGAAGTGCTGGGTTCGGTTCCTCAGTACCACATAAGCAGAAAAAACCAGAAGTGGTTCTGTGGCTCAAGTGGTAGAGTGCTAGCCTTGAGCAAAAGAAGGTCAGGAACAGTGCTTAGGCACTCAGTAGCAACTGGAGGACTAGCAAAAACAAACAAAACAAAACAAATATCTTCCCCAAGTGTTAAGAAGCACCTTTATACCTAAGATCCAACAATTTGGGGCCAGTTCCACCTCTCTGATAACGAGAATTGTAACAATGCCTGCTCCATCAATGAATGAACAGGTTTTATTGTACTGTCGATGAAATTATGTGGTCCACAACAAGAGCCCATGAATAACTGTGAGGCCAATGTAGTACAAAGAACACCCACTTGAAGGTAGAGAAATGTGAGTTCCAGTTCTCTTGTGTAACCTTGGGCACTCTCATTCCCTGTGCCTGTTTCCTATAAACATCCTCAGATAAAGGAGGACAATAAAGACTCACTGGGTTATTATGAGGGCTATAAGAGATAATGAATGTATATAAAACGTTGAGATGACTGTTAAAGGTGGACTTTATCTTTTCTTTACTGACCATGAAACCACTACCACGGGAGGTCACCCAAAGCTCCCAGGGAAGCCCTAGGAGCAGGCTGTGTGGATACCTTGGTACCGGACCGCATCCTAGAGGCCCTTTCTGGGATGGGGACATGGCAATCTTGACATCCATGGACCAGCGTAGCAACCCAGTCCATTCAGGGGGGCGTCCCTGCTGTGAGCCTTCTCTAGGTACAGGATGCACAGGCTGCATGGCAAGGCCCAGGTCCTAGTGGTTGTAGGAAAATTGGGAGCAGCACAGTGGCCCAGTGGTTAACCTCTTCACCCCCCCCCCCCCGCCCTTCAAATCACCTCCAGGTACAGGAAACCTTAGAGACCCCGGGACCAGTGGACATGCCTGGCTTCCAGCATTCAGCCAGGCAGAGCAGCCAGCCCTTCACAGGATTCCCACAGCACCAGGCACAGTGGAGTAGCTAGTCTGCCATACATCCAGGGGTGGGGAAGGAAGGATCTTTCTATATGCTGGGCATGGAGCAGGGAAGAAAGTCTGGCTATGAAGAAAAGAAGAGAGGAAGGCTAGTGAGGAGTGGCCCCTGTCTCATCTCAAGACAATCTCACATCAAAGGGATATATTAGCACATCTACCAGGGAGGGGTGGGTGTGAAGGGGATTCCACGATTTCACAGATCCTTGAGACCCAAGCCTATCTACACAAACATGACTAAAAGTAATCGTAAGGTTTTGTGCTGGAATCGACTGCCAAGAAACAAAGTCCTTCAGAGAATTTGGATCTGGGGGAAGCAATGGCATCTCCTTTAGAGACCCCAAAGCAACATCAGTTCAGAGGTTCCCTGGTATATACACAAAATACGTGGAAATGAGGAGTTTGCAATGTTGAGTGCATGTCCTTGGAGAGCCAGTGAGTGCCTGTCTTACCTCCCTCACTAGCTGGCATTAGCAGGCCAAGAGGGTAATAAATGCAATAGGTAGCATTGGTGAAGGGAAGACCATGCAGACACAGACTATAGCCAAAGGAAGTCTTTATTAGCGGCCAGGACCACACTGGACAGCCTGGTTTCCAAAAAGAAGTGCAGTGTCCAGTCTGGTCTCATGGCCCTTTTTAAGGCAAAAAGATCCCCCCCACATCTCGTTATTCGCTAAGTGGAGGAAAGTAAGTAATGGTTCTTTCATGCAGGTGCAAGCCAAGCGTGAAGTTACAGAATCTAAAACAATATTGTAAGCAAGCATAAGCATGCTGGAACAATGCTGCAAGCAGTCATAAGTGGAGTAACCTAACAGTTCACATGGCATTCCTATAACTGTTCCTATGATCATTTCTATAACTCATTCCTATGATCATTTCCACAACCTGTTACTATGGTGGCTATCTAGAAACAGAATATATATATATATATATATACATATATATATATATATATCTTTACATGTCAAAGTATGAGGAACTAGTCTCATGGGTGGGGGTGTAGCCCACTAAGATGGAGTCACAACAACAAAATGGAGTTATAGAAACTAAGAGTAAACTCTAAGATGGTGAAATTTTACAAGCCTTATTACAGCATAGAGCAGTATTAGAGCCACCAGTGGCCACTATAGAGGGAATTGGGATTGGTACATGGACAGAGCTCCTTAAAAGGTTTCCCTGGAAGAAGATGGCCCTTAGACCTTCCATGGTGACCTGCAGTGTGGTGGCAAGCCAGTGTGCTTCTCTAGATACTTAGTAAGAGCCACCCAGGTGGGACCTAGGGGTCTGGCAACAGATTAGGCTGCCTGAGAGACAGCATTCAGAGGCCATGTTGGGAGAACAAAGATGCCTTCTTTGAAAAGAAAAGCTACAAAGTATTAGGCTATTTGTGACCCAGACAACCAGTTGTCCAAGAAAGGGAAAGAAGGACTCTGACAGGTCCTGGCAGGTCCCCCTGGGTCCTGAAGGATGCAGTAGAAGAGTGGGTCAGGTTCTCAGGGAGAAGGGACTCTGGCCACCCCCAGTTCTCCCATGGACACAGAGGGAAAGTGGGGAGGCGGTCAGGATCGGCTCTCATCAGAGAGGTGAAAGGAGCTTTGGAGGGATGTTATAAGCAAGAGGGAGGGAGAGGGGAGATGTGGGGAAGAGAAAAACAGATGTCAGAGTTGAAGAGGTGCAGAGGAATAAAGGAGAAGCTAACCTCTGGCCTGCTGGGAAGGGCTCTTGGAACACGGCATTTGCCTTGGAACCCAAAGGCTCCTAATCTGTGGGACACATTTTCCATCCCCAAAGTGCTACACTGACATTCCCTTGTCCTTGAAGGCGGGGGGGGGGGGGGGGGGGGGGGGTGAAGGGGGGGGGCACATCCCAGTGGACCTCCAAGTCTCCCCACCCTTCCATACAACCCTCTCACCAACACCATTACCTCTGTGTTCCCTATCAAACTCTAACCTGCTCCTTTGTTCTTTTTCCCCAGTTCATTTCCTCAGTACTACTTCCAGCTTTTTCTGTGTATGTGGTACTGAGGAATCAGACCCAGAGCTGCATGCATGCTAGACAAGCACTCTACCACTAACTCATATTCCCAGCCCATATGTCAATGTATTTTTCTTGAAAAGGTTTTAAAACCCTTCCCATCCACCTATCATTGTTCACACTTCACGTTTCTGTCAGATTTCAATGAACCTCTTCTGACAGGCTTGAGGCTGGCCAACTGCACCTCCCAGTCCTATTACCTAGCGCAGAGAAGCTGTGCTGTGCTGTCCCCAGTGTCAGTGGCCGGCGGTAGGCAGGCAGTGGGGGTGAGGAGGCCAGAGGTGCAGAGAACCCAGCAGCTCCTGCTCTGGCACAAAGGGGCAGAGGAGACCCCAATCTGGTGAATTTCCCAGGCTTCTGCAGCATGGGGTGTGTGGATTGGAGGTGTGTCGTGGTGAGGGGCTCTTTTTGAGGGTCAAGGGGGGCTCCACAGCTACCTTCCAAACCGAGGAGAGGAATAAAAGGCAAGACAAAAGAAAAAGAAGAGAGAAGAGTCATGACCACAAGATTAGTGAGAAAGCAAATCGGTTCTTTTGAAAGGCATCATCCTTCTCTGAGTCCCCAACCATCCCTTTTCTTAGCGTTAAGGTCCCCAAACCTGTTTACCCTACCCCAACCCTTCTTAGATTCCATGTCCCTGGAGGAGTATGGCTCAGTGTCTCTTTCTGCCCTCTTGGGTGGCAGCTTGCTCTCTGCAACTTAAGGCAGTGGGGAGCAGAAAAAGCAAAGCATTCGAAATATTCTTTGCACCCCTCCTCCAGGCCACTCCCCACACAACCCCAAATCTCTGTTCCCTGATACCACAGTTCCTTCTGGGAATGCCATTACAGAAGCCATGCTGTGGCAAAGCCAGCACATCAAAGGGAGTTGGGGATGGGGAGGGATAAAGCTGGGGCACTTCTGGGGAGAGCCAGAAGGAATAGTCCAAACACAATGAGAGGAGAAAAACCCAAGGGAGACTGGGGGCCTGGGAGATGCAGGGAAAGGTGGTCGATGGGGAGGTGAGCTGCTACTGTCCATGGCTGCTGTCAGGACCCCTGGGGTCCTGGGAGGGGCAGTGGATATTGCCAGCTAGGCCTGCGAGGACCCCGAGTTCCTCTAGATGAGATGGACGAAGCCCTTGGTTAATTGGGAATTGCCCTGGAGAGGTCAGAGGAAGGTGGCTTAAGAAGAGCCTGTCCTTCCTGGGCAAAAAGACATGAAGAGACTAAAATTTTACCAAGCTAAGAAAAGAAGGATAAGGAAAAATTGTAGGCACCTGAAAAGTTGCTCTCTGTACAGGGAATTTGATGTTCTGGCCAAGGCTCAGCCTCCTGCTTGCTCTTAGATTCTCTACCATGTAGGACAGAGCAGCCCTGGGGGCTGACTCGTTGAAGCCTTCATTAGTGTGCTCCTGGCTAATCTGCACCTCACTGTCCTCCCTGCCTGTGCAGGAGGCGCACAAGTGCCGCTCTGGAAACCAGCTGAGGCATGGCCAAAAAGAGCCTCACAGTGTCTGATGCTGGTGGATGCAAACCACAGGCCACACGCTCTTCTCTCTCTAGGTTGGATGTTTCTTCCTTCCCTGGGGACAGAGGAAGGTGAGGGCCAGGGACAAGGCCAGGCCAGGCAGGGCCTCTACTCTGCCAGCCAGTGAAGGCTGCACCACTCTCCTGGAGGATGTATTGAGGGGATGAGGAGGAGGGCTCAGACTGGTAGATGGACACATGGGTGTGAAGAAGGGATGGAGGATCTGCACAGCACTGCAAGTTTGATTTCCCCAGGCCAATTTTCATTATGCAATTCAAAAGCACTGATGGCTCATGCTTGTAATCCTACCCATGATCTGAGGATTGTGGTTCGAAGCCAGCCTCAGCAGAAAAGTCTGTGAGATTCTTCTCTCTAACTAACCAGCAAAAAGCCAGAAGTGGAGTTATGGCGCAAGTGGTACAGCACCAGCCTTAGGCAAAAGAGCCAAGTGAAAGCTCAATGCCTTGAGTTCAAGCCTCAGTACAAGCACAAAAACAAAGTTACATTTGAATGTTATCTTCTAAAACTAATATTTCAATTTTAGACTGTTCTTGTGGAAATGGAAGAGCTGCCTGCATTGGCCAGTCCCTGCCTGGCTGAGAGAAGCCTGAAAAATTTACAAAGGAAAGCGGCTGTGGCCTATTTTGAGGACCAAAGCAAGAGATTCCATTGGCAACAATCCTTAAATAGGGTCTGAAGAGTTTGCTTCAATAAAACAATCTGGCCACCTCCTTCGGGGCTGAGGATGTGGTCTACTGGTAGAGCTCCTGCTTTAGCATCTGAGTGGCCCCTCGATTCTTGACAAGAATGAAATACATTGTGTTCCTATGAGGTCAAAGACCAACCAAGATGGCTGCCAGTGACCTGGGTTGCTCTGAACTTTTCTGAAACTTCCCACAGACTGCACCTCTGGAGTCTGTAGAGCAATTTGCCATCACCATACTATGGTTTTACCATTCAACACAGGTTTTTGCAGCAAGCATGTGTTGAGCACAGCAGCATGGGAGTGTCCACTTGCCCTCAGAGAAGGGTCAGGGAGCCCTGGGAGGAAGGAAGCAACAATGGCCCTCAGTGGGAGACGATGGGACCAAGATCCCAATTCTTTCCCCTCTTCCCAGCTATGGAATGAATAAAAGATGAGAAGACATACGATGTTGATGGGCAAAAAAGCCTTCAAAGATCACAAAGTTGTTCACCCAGAAGATGAAGCAAATAAAACCACTCAGCACTTACTTGGTTTCAGAACTTATTCCAGAAAAACGAGGAACAAAAGCCAGTTCTGTCCTTCGTGACAGATCAGTCGAAATCCCAGACCCCAACAAACAGATCCTAAATTTCATGTTCAGTTTTTATAAAGAACCTCAAATAGTATTTAAGCAAATTGTGTATTGTGTGTGAGAATGCACCAGTACTGGGTCTTGAACTCAGGGGCCTTTTGCTCTCACTTGGCTTTTTCACTCAAAGCTGGCACTCTATCACTTGAGCCACACTTGCTGGTAAACTGGAAATAAGAGTCTCAAGGATTTGTCTGCCCAAGCAGGCTTCCAACTTTGATCCTCAGGTCTTAGCCTCCTGTATAGGTAGGATTCTAGGCATAAGCTACCCACACCTGGCCTCAAACACTGTTTTCAAAGGATAAAATAAGTTGGAGGTATGATGAATCAAGTAATAGACTGCCTACCTACTTAGGAGGTAAGGCCCCCAAATTTCACCCCTTCAAAAAAAAAAAAGCAGAGCACCAGAGAATAGTAAAATTTTTATGCCTGAAACATATCAACAAAGTGAAAAGAAAAGTTAGCCATGATTGCTCTTCCATGTAAGCCCAGCATTTGGGAAGTTGGGGCAGAAAGATACTGAGTTTGAGGTTAGCCTGTACTACATAGCAATACCCTGTCTGAAAGAGAGGGATGGTGGAGAAGTAGGGGGAAAGTGAAAAGACCACCCATAGGATGGAAGAAAATTTGCATATGCTGATAAGGATCTTTTTTTTTTTTTGGCCAGTCCTGGTGCTTGATTGATCTCAGGGCCTGGACACTGTCCCTGAGCTTCTTTTGCTCAAGGCTAGCATTCCACCACTAGAGCCACCACACTACTTCCAGCATTTTCTGTTTATGTGGTAGTGAGGAAAAGAACCCGGGGCTTCATGCATGCTAGGCAAGCACTCTACCATTAAGCCACATTCCCAGCCTAAGAAGGGTTTTATATCTAAAATATATAAGGAACTTTTACAGAGAATGCAGTCAAGAATTCAATGTCTATCCTATAAAATTAAGAAAAGCAAGGGGCCATCAGTGGTTCACACCTACAATCCTAGCTACTCAGGAAGCTGAGATCTGAGGATCGCAGTTCAAAGCCAGCTCCAGCAAGAAAAGTCATGAGACTCTTATCTCCAATTAACCACCAGAAAACCAGAAGTGGAGCAGTGGCGCAAAGATGTGCTAGCCTTGAGCATAAAAGCTCAGAACAGGGGCTGGGAAGGTGGCTCAGTGGTAGAGTGCTTGCCTTGCATGCCTGAGGCCCTGAGTTTGATTCCTCAGCACCACATAAGCAAAAAGAAAAAAAAGCCAGAAGTGGCGCTGTGGCTCAAGTGGTAGAGCGCTATCCTTGAGCTGAAGAGCTGAGGGACAGTGCCCAGGTCCAGAGTTCAGGCCCCATGACCGGACCCAAAAAAGAAGAAGAAGAAGAAAAAAAAAAAAGCTCAGAAGAATGCCCAAGCCCTGAGTGCAAGGCACACAAAACTCTCTCTCCTTTCTTTCTCACTCTAGCTCTCCTTCCCACACCCCTCTCAAACACACAAAGGTTCTGAGAAACTGTGCATAGTTTTCATGAAGGAAAGCAAAGCCTCCTAGTCCGGAAATACAGTGTGTAAGGATAGAGTACTGGTTGAGTTCACTGCAGAATCTCTATACCTGCCAACTAATAGACAAAATTATTTCTAGAATGAATGAATAGATGAAAAAAGCTCAACAAAAGCAGAGATCACATTTGGTTGAAGAGTTCCAGTAATCCAAAACCAGTTACTATTCAAGCAGCCAGGTAGTACAGAGCACACCTCATGTGTCTAATCCAGGGCCGTTCATCAAAGAATAGCACCTGGAATTGGAAATCAGAAACTGTTGCAACATTCAAGCACAGCTAATATCATAAAAGCAGGCAATCCATCTCAGTCTAGGATAAAATCAACCAGACAAGAGGCTACAGCTGAACCCATACCAAAAAGACAACCTAAATATATGGAGCCAGAATGTCAGGTGCCCCAATATTGGAACCAATACCACTTTGCTCTGAATCCGATGTATGCTCAGCACTCTTTCTATGTCGAGTATGCGCATTGTGCAAGCATCAGTGTGAGCATACTCATATTGCCATGAATGGAGGCAAGCACAAGGCAATATAGTCCAGTTTGTAGTCACAGGTATAGATAAAATGAATATTTATGAAGAAACCTCATTATGTTGCCACAGAACAGAACTATGGAGATAGAGAACCACAGCTTCAGTGATGTACCTCTTCCATATGAGGAAGATATCAATGCGCTCCACCCAAGTATCTGGTATCAAGAACGTGAATAATACTAATATAACTACTTTTCTGACTTCAACGAGAGACACCGACCAAGTATTCCCATACAAGTATGCTGTCAATACCAAGTTTCTTTCAGCCTTTTATACCCCATGGGCTCATGAAATGCTAGTATGCAATGACATACTCATATACAATGCCACTAGCGGATTTTGTGATCATAGTTCTTACGAAGTCACAACGCACCACATACTCCTTAATCCACCACGACCAAGAGCAACACAATAATGAAGACTGGACAGGACCATGAAACTGAGATTTGGGGTACCAGGGCACCTGTATGTAGCCTTCCACCGGCAACAGATTCCCAAGGGTCTATTAACCAAGGTTTTTATTGATCTTGTGCAAGGAAGTAAGGTACAAACTTCAACATATGACAATATTTTATATCCAAGAGGTAGGTGACCTTCTTATTCTGGGAAGGAGAGCTAAATAGTAAACAGTCTTCTATTTGCATAAACCTAAGCTTACCCTCAGGCTCCCACACATTTTAGAGTGGAATCTGAGTTCCCTGATAGACATTTTCAGGAAAACTGTCAGCCTTCCGAGAGTGTATCGGAAGAAGGCATTCCAACTCCCAGTTCTTTCTGGGGTCTCACCGTTTGGATTTGGGGGCTCTCACATTATGATTATTATTATGAAGAAACCACGACTGAAACACCCAACAAACTCCACAAGGATGGCAATGCCCTGTGAAG
This sequence comes from Dipodomys spectabilis, assembly GCF_019054845.1. Classification (NCBI taxonomy): domain Eukaryota; kingdom Metazoa; phylum Chordata; class Mammalia; order Rodentia; family Heteromyidae; genus Dipodomys; species Dipodomys spectabilis. Next base: position 1,005,110 of record NW_024870781.1, read on the forward strand.
TCCCTGGCAACATAATACGTCCATCACCGATGATCCAATGGCTACATACACCAAAACCATATGGAGACGAATGCATAGGCAACCTTTCTGAAAATTATCCAGAGCTAAACAATACTACAACCACAGTACTTTATGTAGCTGGAATCTCGAATTTACCTTATAAGGAACTTTATACAATGCTTGGTCAGAATATTATATATCTAATTTTTCTTTCCCAACAGTACCATCATGGCAGAAGATTTTAACGTTGGGGACCCATTACAAATTCCCTATTATTTTAATGGATCCATTACCCCAACCCTTTGCTACAGATGACATTGAGACCACATGACAACCACTCACTTGCATTCATTGTAATGCAGTATGCTTACTTGCAATCCTCTTACAAGACATGCTGAGGAATGTAACAACAACAAAGAATTTGTTTGATGCCATACTATGCATAGGCATATGTAATTACCAGAATAACATCTGAACGCCAATAAAGTTTATATTTTCTCTTAATAATCAGACAATGAGATATAATGATATGAGTAAATGCATGATGATAGATCACAGCTACAATTCTGTAACTTTTAATTATACATTCAAGGGGGCTTAGAAGGATATAATCTGACAAACATGCTACTAGGATATTCAGATGTAATAGTAAAAATTGCGACCAATATTTTTCTAATGAAAATATTTCCATATATTGAGTAAAATGTCAAGGTTAAACAAAATTGTGCTGGGTCTTTCAGAACCCCCATATCATGTAAGGAGTAAAACAAAAATGATGTTGAATTCCATGATATTCTTTGACAAAAAGTAACCTTACTAATATAACACCTGTGACCTCGTATAAGTATACCCATCCATTTGGATGCCCAATGTCCATGTTTGCTTTTATATGCAAAACACACTTATCACTTATCCAGAATGAACCAATGGATTTTCAAATTTCACCTGATATCCACTTACATCATGAACACACTAAGTATTATCCAGTTCCTAATAATCAGAGTTGATTCTGGACAGTTAATGCATTGTCAGTGGAATATATATTTCCTTGCATGTCACACGATGATCTTGACCAGATGTCCTTACATTATAATACTCTCTGCCCGTGATATTCAATTAAAGAGGCCAATGGATCGTCACTTCCATGGTAGCATAAGGCAGGAATGCATTTTGCAGAATCAATACAGAAGTTCAAACACCATCATGGAAGATTCCCTTACTGTTTTTCTATGATACTACCTTTACCAAGGATACATGATGGGGAGTGTTCAATTGAGTCACACATACCTCATCTATTAACACAATCCATGATACATTTATTGATAAGGATTATGACCCAAATGTAGTAGACTGTTTTCCCTATTTGCTTTGAGAGTTGTAGGATACCCTCAGACAGTGAAATTCCCTGCAATATAGATGGAGGATACGACCAAATGCATAAATTTTATACAGTGCATTATCAACCAGGTGTACTTTTTGCTCCAGAAGAACCAGTCCAAGCAACGGCTGCCTCAATGATACTTCCAGATTTATCGGTGTCTTCCCGACTAATCAACCCACGAATACAACCGATCACCATAGCATTTAATTTTCGTGACTGGCTTCCACCGGGACTTTGTGACATACCAGACCTATGGGCTTTGCCAGTGCTCTTGTACTCCTCAGCTAATCGTCGGGCAGCACACACACCATTTCAGTTCTTGGCTGAGGGAGCATTTGCAGCTGGATCCTCTGTGGGACTGGCCTCCTCAGTCATGGCTCCAAGACTGGCAGATATTTCAAATACCAAGCACAGTTGCGAAACCCGGGCCACAGCCATCTCTGCATTGTCAGATGCCATGCAGAGGTCCCATACTATCATCAACCAGCTTAACACAGACAACCTTTTGACACAACTACGGAACAAAATCAAGCGGCATCGTCATGGGATAACAAACAAAGGGAGCAGTGCATACAACTAAAACTCCCATTGCAACGCACCGAGACTTTGGGATTTCTGTTCTCCACTGGATCTGGCGCAGAAACGGCTACCTTCAAAGCCATCTTGGACCCTACATATAGCTCCTTCTGTGAACATGGTACAAGCAAGATACATATACTCCAAATATTGGCTTTGAGATGATTCAGTGCCAGCATACTTAGCAAAGGCCCTACCAAACCCTTGGGGAGACAAATGTGTTACACCTACGTATCCATACCTATGGGCAAATATTTCCCCTGAAGCAGCATAGTACGCTCTCGACTGGTGTTATACACTTGGGAGCCAACATGTACATAGCAACGAAACCACAACTGCTGGCATTGAAAAGTTCCAGCTTAGCAACCACAATATTCCTGGCTGAAGTATTTGATTTGGGAAGCTTCAGATTTGCCCTGTGCATCATGAAACCTCACAAAATTATTGCTTCTAATATGTCCCATAATGGATATACACAGACACCAGAGAATTGTACTGGTACAGGGAAGCCCAGATGCTCTTCTATAACTAATGCATATAAAATTACCAGACACTTTTCTGGGAGATCAGCATGGTAACCTACCAGCATACACATAATTTCAGCTCAGCAATGTAATTCAAGCTAGAATGAGGGGGGAGGGATAGATGATGGGTAGATGAGCGATACTTTGAAGAAAAGCAACAATACAGAAAGTAGACATTATTTTACATCACAACAAACAACCACTCCAGAAGATGGATGGCAAGATACATAGTTCCATCCAACATATGGACACACAAGTGGATCCTATTGACCACCTATCTCATGTGTTACAAACTGACACCATTGAGTGGACCCATCAGGTCACCAATTTAGCATATTGTGGACTCTTGGACACATTAAGAAGATTGGTCTGCTTGGATGCCACATGCATTTGGACATGGAGTCCATCGCATTGGATAAAACAAACCCATATTTTGTTATTTTTTCTGTTTGTACCTATATAATTTTGCAAGTCTTTTTTGTTTTTGTTTTTGGTTTTTTTTTGGCAGATGTACCTTTACAGGCATCTCTCATTAAAAAAAAAAAAATCAATGGACTTACAGTCAACCTTCTTTCAAGAATCACCATGCAACAAGGATGCCTCAGAACTGCAAGGGGAAACGGGTACGCTTGGCTTCTTCCAAAGATGCCTTTAGTTCATCCATTGATGGAGCTGTCTGTAGTAGAGTAACAAGACTTATTGGACACATGATTCCTTCTGAATGTGACTTTTGTAAGAGATGATGGTCAATTATGATTAGATTAAGGCCAATTGAACAAAAGGATACATGTTTTTGCTCAATTTATTAATCATATTCTTTCCCACCGTACTAGCATGAGAAATGAGGAACACGTAATAAGACTTCTAGGATTTTTTGTCATGTTATATATGCCTAAATGCAAATATATGTATCCTATAGTTACGTAATATACACTTTTACTAGATCATAAACAGGTATCACATATGTTAAAATATGATTGGTGCTCAATGGAATCAATAGAGAAGAATCCTCTGATTCCCATGAGAACTTTGGAATTGTCTATGAGAATTATTGCAACCCTTTGCTCAAGTTTGTATGAAACAAATAGAACTATGTTTTTAAAAAATTTCTTGCCCAACAGGATAGATTCTGGCAAATTCATGTTACACCTGGGGCACATTCACATACGAAGTTTAATTGCAAATGCCCATGAACAAGAGGATCTAGATGCTGCTTGTTTGATGATTAAATAGATGATTTAATTTGAATTCAGACTATCCCTTTTTAGAACTTAAGTATGGCAATTAGATTACTGATTAATTGAGTGTGTATTTGGCTTGTTTTTATTATGTTTGGTTTGATTGTATTCAGATATTTAGGATTTATATCTGATAGATTAATTGATGGAGTGCAGAGTGTGTGTTTGGCTTCTTTTGATTTGATTTGAATTGATTTCATTTGGAATATTTTTGGTATTTGTGTTGTGATTCCCGTTTTCAGACCTGGGAGGCCTCCAGAGAATAAGGATGGAATGTTAGGAACACAGCTAGCATATATAAACACTAAGAAGCACCAAGGCTTAAGATAGGAAACAGAATTGCTCACACCCAGATGAAATCAAGGGAACACATGTGGGCCAGAGATATGCATATGAACTAAGGAGTTGGCCAGACATGCCTGGAAGATGATCAGGCAAAATAAACCAGAGCAAATCGAAACCAATTTCCCTCTCTTCGGAGGAGCACGGGGTCACAGACTCCCTGGCCTATGAAGTAGGCCGCCACCAAACTTCCCCAGCAGCCCAAGGCTGTCCCCGGCCAACCAGACCAAGACACTCCAGGATCTTTTGCTACTAAACCTGGGACCAAGTGACAGTAGGTGAGATAGACTGACAAGATGAAGTAGGGACTGGATTGTATTATGCGGGTAAAGTCCGACATCTGCTGGATGATAGTAGAATATCAGTGTTTGAGCAAATAAATATCTTCATGCACCACCTCAGTTACTGTGCTTGGCTATAGTGAGTGTACTGGGTGGGTAAAGTGCAAGACCTAATAGATGGTAATGGAATAGCAGTAATTGAGCAATAAATACTTCAACTCACCCACATGATTATTGTGCTCACTACAATCACGGGGCTGTTTCCTATCAGCAAACCCATAAACCAGAGTCCTGAGGGAACCACACAATTTCTAGTACCATGGAGTCAGGAAGCAACTGTGCCTTTCTGGACTAAAGCACGATGGTGGTTGAAAGAGCTTAAATGTCGCAGAATGTTTCCTGATTTTATAGCAGTACATTTTCATTTCTGTTCCTACCTGATCTCTCTGTCGCCCCCTGATGGTCAAATGGTCAATATGTGGTTTCTGGGCACTCATTCATTTAAAGGAAGGAAGAGATGTTGTCTCTTTATATATATGTGTGTGTGTGTGTGTGTGTGTGTGTGTGTGTGTGTGTGTGTGTGTGTGTGTATGTGTATACGTGTATATATACACGTATATATACATATATATGTATTATATGTATATATGCATATGTGTGTACATATACATATATGTATGTCTATATACATGTATACATATGCAAATGTATACGTTTATACATGTGTATGTATATATATGTTGCGAAGATGACTTTGTTGTACAGTAATTGCCTAGCATGCATGAAGTCCTCAGTTTGATTCCTCACTAACATATAAACAGAAAAAGGTGGAAGTGGTGTGGCTCAAGTGGTAGAGTGCTAGAATAAAAGAAGCTCAGAGACAGTGCCCAAGCCCTGAGTTCAAGTCCCTTCTGAGTACAAAATATAAAAGAAGGAAGGAAGAAAACAAGGGGAAGGTAGCCAGGAAGCAAAGAAGGAAGGGTCGGTGAAAGGGAAATAGGAAATAAGGAAGGAAGGGGTTGTAACCTGCCCCATGGCCCTTAAGCTTCTGTGACTGGGATCAAGACAGTAAAGGAGACCAGACTCTGGAATTGATGTTTGGGGTACCAGGGGACCTGTAGCCTTCTGCTAGCTTCAGATTCCAAGGTTCCATGAATGAAGGTTTTTATTGTTCTTTGAAATGTGTGCAGAAAGTATAAACTTCAACATGTGTCAATATTAGGTGTACAAGTGGTAGATGACTGCCTCATCTTGGGAAGTAGAGCTAAATAGTAAACACGTTACAACTTGCAGAAACCTGAGTCTAACCCCATGCTCCCACAAAGTTTAGGGGGGACTTAGCACACACCCAGGATAGAGATTTGAATTCCCCTTAAACCAAGACAGATTGACCTTTCCAGGAAACTCTCAGTGTTCTGACACTATGTGGGAAGGGGGCCTTCCAAATTCCCAATCATTTTGGAGTCTCAGAGCTTGTTTGGGGTACCAGGGGACCTGTAGCCTTCTGCTAGCTTCAGATTCCAAGGTTCTCTCTCACAAGGACAGAAGGAAGGAAAGAAGAAAGGAAGGAAGGAAGGAAAAAAGGAAAGAAGGAAGGAAGTGGGAGGGAGGAAGTGAGAGAGGAAGGGAAGGAAAGAAAGGTAAACATAAATGATCAGATATGATGGTGGATGCTGTAAGTTAGGCTGGCCCTTGTTGGGTGGTTTGCAGGCTCTGGCCATTGGGCCATCGGTGGGGATGCCTTGAGGAATTAGGGTACTAGGGTGGGATTTCTTTTGTGTTCAGTTTGTTATACATTAGAAAGAGAAGCCAGGCTGTGTCGGTGAGGCTTTGGGGGTTCATGTGTCCTGTACAAATAACATCTGGAATTGGAAAGAATTCAGCCTGGAATGAACTGGAATATAATCTTGCTTTTCTAAATAGTTATCAAACACCCAAGTGCTGGTAGTCCCTGACTGTCTACAATCAACTCCTCAGAACAAGTCAGAAGTAGTATTATGGCTCAAGTGGTAAACTATTAGCCTTGACCAGCAGAAGTTAGGGGACAGCATCAATCTCAGAGTTAAAGTTCTAGGACCAACCCAAAAGAAAGATGGAAGGAAGGAGGGAGGAAAGGAAGGAGGGAGGGAGGGAGGGAAAGAAATACAGAGACAGAATTTCCTGGAGTGTTTGTGGATGTCAGAAAGTTGAGCTGGATGCTCCTGTTGGGTCCCTTGCAGGCTCAGCCAGTGGAACACCTGTGGAAATGTCTGGAGGGGTTTATGTAGACGGGTAGGAAGTCTTTCTGGTGCATGTTTTACACTGCAAAGGGAAGCTGGGTTGTGTAGGTCATGCTTTTAATCCTATCACTTTTTGGTGAACACCACTGTTTGAATTCATCTCAAGTGCAATACCCAACCAAGATGTTACCTGGTCCAGATATCCTCCCTCAAGAAGAATATCAGGGACTCCACCCTGGCTACAGCATCTGGCCATGCAGAGTCTGCTGAGCTACCAGTCCCTGGCCACCTCTATGCCTGGGGCCACACAGAGGTGCTGAAGGCCATGGTGCAAAGATCCAACAAGGAGCACCCCAGTCAGTGCAAACTACAAGTGCTCAATCTGCGGAATGACCAGCCAGGGATCTGGACACAGGGGTACCCCTCCATGGCCCGAATCTCTTCTCCAGAGGTATTGACTGACAGACCTACAGGGAGTCGCCATTCAGGGGTGACTGAAGAGCAGCCCTTGTTGATGGCCATTGACCTATCAAAAATGGTGTCCAGGATGATCTCCAAACCTCCCTGCTCCAGAGGGCCAGGGAGAGGAAAGAACAAGTCCAGCTGTGCTGAAGGAAGCTACAGATTCTCCAGAACTCCTTGTACAAAATCGACAAGAGTCTGCTGGTGGTGAGGGTGGACTCCATTCAGGAACTTGTCCTGAATTAAACTGCTCTCCAGGAAAGATGCTCAACTTGACTCCTTACCCGAGGAAGATGAAGAACTTTCACACCCTCTAATGTACCAAGTTTAGTTCTTAGGAATATGATTCCAATGACAAATCCTGGTATTCCTGCAGTTTGGGGACAGAGCTTGGGCAGCTGAAGCATCTCCAGGAGCTTCACATGCAAGACCTCTTCTTCTTTGATGGAAACCTGCCCACTATCCTCAGGAGCCTGATACCTTTGAAGACCTTATCTCTGAATGAAAGTTAGATGCTGGAAGCCAACTTTTGGATTCTGTCACAGTGTCCCTGCACCAGGCAGCTCAACCACCTGCATCTGAGGAATTTGATCCAGGACATCTTCACGTCTGAGCCCCTGGGAGCCCTGCTGGAGCCAGTGAGTCCCTGGCCCTGGAGTTCTGTGACTTCACTGATGACAGGCTCTCTGCCATCCTGCCTGCTCTGATCCAGTGCTTCCACCTCAGCTTCTTCAGTTTCTATGGAAACAAAATCTCCATGGCTGCCCTGCAGAACCTCTTGAGGCACATGTCCAGGCTGCGCCACTTGAGACTAGGGATCTATCCTGCTCCTCGAGAGAGCTACCATCTTTCTCAGGATCTGAAGCAAGGGTTTCACAGCCCTAGGAGATTTGCCAAGGTTCAGGCTGATCTGGCACAGGCATTGACAGATACAGCAACAACCCACAAGATCCAGATCTGTGTCAATTTGGATCCTTACTGGGAAGATGGTTTGTGAGATTCAGCCTGCTAATTCTGTAGCATGGCAGCGCCCGATGATTCCTGGGAGGTCACAGAGGAGGGTCGTCCTGGCCTTTCTGCTCTTCCTGTATATTCAGGTGCCTCTCTCCTGGAATCTCTTCTCGGCATCAGGAACAAAAGCCAGGAGAGAAGTGCATTCTCCAGGGGGCATAAACTCCAAAGTTCAGTGTGGGTGGAAGAGACAGGGAGTCTGGCCCTGAGCTTTTCAGTTCAATGGTAGCTCTGGAACCCCAGCAGTTTCTGAGTGCTTTGGGGATACATGTGTCCTGTGTACAGGAATCTGTCAGGAATCTGGAGTTGACTCAGCCTGGAAAGATCTGCAACACCATCTTGCTTTTCTTAATGGATCTTAGCAAACCTTGAAGTTGTGGGGCAATCTCTGACTATCTAGAATATACTGTACCATTCAATCAAAAATATACAGAAAGGAAAAGCATGAGTAGAGAGAGATCATTTTGTGGCACCAGAGACGGAGAGTATTGCGTATGGGTAGAATGCTAGCTACTCATCAAGTCTGAGATCTGAGGATCCCAGTTCAAATCCAGCCTAGGCAGGAAAGTCCGAGAGACTCTCATCTCGAGTGAACTTCCAAAAGAGCTACAAGTGGAGCTGTGGCTCCAAAAGCACAAGGCCAGCACCTAGGTGCCAGAACTGGCACAAATGCACATACAAACAAATAAACCCATGACCAAGGCCAATCAAACATAAATCACTTTTTGGGGAAAAGGTATAGGGAAAGTACAACATCAAATACAAAATGAGATCCCATTCAAGCCAAGAGAGCTCTTTCTACTTCTCCAACACATTTGGAGATGAGAATGCTCAGTATTTAAAGCTGTACTGGTTGAGATTTGACTCAATGTGCCTTTGAAATTCAGATCACATTTCCTTTGCACTTCTAGAAGATTCACTTTGTGCCCAACCAGGCACAAACACACACACACACACAAGCAATCCACAACAAAAAGGGAAAAAACAATATTCACACCAGGTTCCAGTGTCTCATATCTGGAATTCTATTCAGGAGGCTGAGGTCTGGGATCTCAGTTGGAAGCCAGCCAGGCAGGAATGTGAGAGTATTATCTCCAAGAAACTCCTCAGAACACATTCTAGGACACTTAGAATCCTAGTACGTCAGGAAATCTGACATCTGGTGGTCTCAGCTGAAATCCAAACTGGGCCAAAAATAGGTGAGAGTTTCTAGGATTCCATAATTAGTGTTGTGGCCCACATGATAGAGCCCTAGCCTTGACAAAAAGAAGTTCAGGTACAGTCCCTAGCCCCTGAGTTCAAGTCCCTGTTGAGTACAAAATAAAAAAGAAAGGAAGGAGGAAAACAAGGGAGGAAGGTAGGCAGGGAAGAAAGGAGAGAGGAAGGAAGGAAGGAAGAAAGGAAGGAAGGAAAGAGGGAAATAAGGAAGGAAAGGGTTGTAACCTGCCCCATGGCCCTTAACCTGCTGTGACTGGGATCAAGGCAGTAATGGAAACCAGACCATGGAACTGAGATTTGGGGCATCAAGGGACCTGTAGCCTTCCGCAGGATTCAGATTCCAACGTTCCATGAACCAAGGGTTTTATTGGTTTTTGTATAGGGAAGTGTGTGCAGAAAGTAAGGTATAACCCTCAACATGTGACAATATTTGGTATACAAGTAGTAGATGACTTCCTTATCTTGGGAAGTACAGCTAAGTGGTAAACACCTTAAAAGTTCCATAAACCTGAATCTACCCCTATGCTCCCACACAGTGTAGGGGTGACTTAGCCCACACCCAGGACAGAAATCTGAATGCTCTTTAAGCCAGGACTGATTGACATTTCCAGGAAACTCTCAGTGTTCTAAAAGTATGTTAGGAGGAGGCTTTCAAACTCCCAATCATTTTGGGGTCTCATAGATTGGATTTTTGGGCCTCTCGCAGGAAGTAAAAAAGGAAGGAAGGTAGGAAGGAAGGAAGGAAGGGAAAAGTGGGTGGGGGGAGAGAGGGAGGGAAGAAAAGAAAGGTAAACATAGAATGACCAGATATGTTAGTGGATGCTGTAAGTTGGGCTGCTGATCTTGTTGGGTCGTTTACAGTCTCTACCCATTGGGCCATCAGTGGGGATATCTTGAAGAATTAAGGTACTAGGGTGGGATCTCTTTTGTGTTCAGTTTGTTACACATTTGAAAGAGAAGCCGGGCTGTGTCCGTGAGGTTTTGGGGGTTCATGTGTCCTGTGCAAACACCATCAAGAATTGGAGGGAATTCAGCCTGGAATGAACTGGAATATAATCTTGCTTTTCTAAATGATTATCAAACACGCAAGTGCTGGGCAGTCCCTAACTGTCTACAATCAACTCCTCAGAAAAAGCCAGAAGTCCTATTGTGGTTTAAGTGGTAGAGTACTAGCTTTGACAAACAGAAGCTAGAGAACAGCATCCAAGCTCAGAGGTAAAGTTGTATAACCGGCACAAAAAAGAAAGACAGAAGGAAAGAAGGAAGGAAGGTTGGCAGGAAAGAAAGGAGGGAGGAAGGAAGGGAGGATGCAAGGAAGAAAAGTAAGAAAGAAGAAAGTATGGGAAGAAGGAACGAAGTTACACAGGGAGGGAGCGAGGAAGGGAATGAGGGAAAGCAAGCAGAGATAGAATTTCCAGGTTTCTTGATGGATGCTGTTATTTGGTCTGGCTGTTCTTAGATGTTCTGCAGGCTCAGGCTAGTGGGAATGTCTTGAGGTGTTAGGGTATATTGGGGGGGGGGCTTTTGTTTTCAGTCTTTTATACATATGAAAGAGAATCTAGCCTGTGCCTCTGAGGATTTGGGGGTACATGTGTCCTGTGCACACATCATCAGGAATCTGGAGAAAATTCAGCCTGGAAAGAACTGGTGCATGATCTTGTTTTTCTAAATGATTGTGTGCAAACCCCCAAGTCATGGCCAGACCCTGACTGGCCATTTACTGTATGAATGAGTCTATCAATTTAATTTTAAAAGAAATGTAAAGAGCATATAGAAATAGATCATTTGTCAGCACCATAGAATGAGAGTATTATTTCTGCCTAGAATTCTAGCTATTGAGGTAATCTGAGTTCTAAAGTCACAGTTCAAATGCAAGAATGTCCTGGAGAATGTCATCTCTAGTAAACTTCTCCAAAAGCCAAAAGTGTGGTTGTTTCTCAAGCAGTAATGTTCTGGCTTTGAGCAGGGACAGCACCCAGGGACAGCATCCTGGCCCTGAGTTTAAGACCTGCAACTGGCAACGAAAACAAAACACAACAAACAAGAAAACCACATGACTAACTTCAGATAGAGATAGATAGATAAGATTTGGGGGAAAAGTTAGGTAGGAGGGGGTTAGAATTTCAACTTCAAGTACCAAGTGGCCTCCCTTGAGGGCAAGAGAACTCTCTCATATCCCTCACATACTTGTGATAAGAATTCAAAAGAGGAGCTATGTCATGCACCTTGGATCCAATTCTATCCTTTTTACAGTCATTCCAACTAATCCAAAACAGCCAAAATGGTGAAGCAGATGGACAGCAAGGATGTCGTTCAAGAAGCCTTGGACGTTGCAGGAGATGAACTTATTAGTCACGTCCTGTGGACCTTGCAAAATGATCAAGCCTTTCTTTCATGATCTCTCTGAAAAGTATCCCAGTGTGATGTTCCTCAAAATCGATGTTGATGACTGTCAGGATGTGGCTGCAGACTGAAGTCAAATGCATGCCAACCTTCCAGTTTTTTTTAAAAAGGGTGAGAAGGTGTGAGAATTTTGTGGAGCTAATAAGAAAAAGCTCAAAGCCACTATTAATGAATTAGTGTAATCACATTTTCTGAAAAACATTGCCAGTCAGCTGCTTGAAAACATGGGGGTTTTTTTAATTTACAAAAGTATGAACTGTGGAGACTCTGTATCTGACTGCTATCTCATTATAAATGACAGTAAAATATTAATTCTACCTTTTAAAAAAAAAAAAAAGAACTCTCAGTAGTTAAATCTGTAGTGGTTGAGATTTGATCAAACTTGCCTTGAGAAAGCAGGTCACACTTAATTTGTTCTTCTATAAGAACTATTTACTTTCTTTCTACCCACACATAAAAAGAAAAAAAAAGAGAAGGAAAAAAATGAAAGATTCATATTGGGATCTGGTGGATCATGCCTGCAATTCTACAAATCAAAGGATGAGATCCAAGGATGGCAGTTCAAAGCCAGGCTGGCAGGAAAGTCTGTGAGACTCTATCTTTAATTTGTATATCTATTATATATCCATAATTTATATATAATTTTAAAAATTATATTGTGAGGTGGTGTGCAGAGGGATTACAGTGTCATGATTCAGATGAGTGCATTTCCTTTTGCACACTATCACACTCTCATGCATTCCCTTCTAGATTTTCCCCTGCCCACTCCATCCCCCCCACAAGGTGTAAAGTTCATTTCCTACATAGTGTCTAGTGAGTATTCCTGCTGAATTGTTTCACTCTTTGTTCTACCATTCTATGTTCCCCCTTCCCCTCCCCAAATCAGATCACTTCATATATAACACAAAGGGTACAAAAAAAGTGACAGTTACAAAAGGAAATAAGCAATTTGCTGGTGGGAAGAAGAACTGTAAAGAGTATTTTAAAAAAAGAAAAGAAAAAAAAAACCCTCTTCTTTCCACTTCTTGGAGTTTTATTCAAGAAGGACCTTTTTACTTTTGTTTGGTTGTTGAACTTGAACTCAGGGCCTGAGCTTCATCCCTGAGCTCTTTTGGCTCAAGGCTAGTTCTCACCCACTGTGAGCCATGGTGCCACTTCAGGTTTTTGAGTGGTTTATTCGAGATAAGAATCTCCCAAGGATGGGCTGGGAAGGTGGCTCAGTGGTAGAGTGCTTGCCTTGCATGCATGAGGCCCTGGGTTCGATTCCTCAGCACCACATAAGCAAAAAGAAAAAAGCCAGAAGTGGCGCTGTGGCTCCAGTGGTAGAGCGCTAGCCTTGAGCTGAAGAGCTGAGGGACAGCACCCAGGCCCAGAGTTCAGGCTCCATGACTGGACCAAAAAAAAAAAGAATCTCCCAGGGATATCTAGTACATGTATGAGTCAAGCGGAAAAGGTCAGATAATGTGATGTTAGGAAAATGAACCTTTAGATATGTATTTTAATGCTTTTTTATTTCATGGATTTGTTTCTAACTCATTTATAAGATTATCTCTTTGTTGCTTTGTATGTCCCTCCCCCACAGTATAACCCCTGGTTTCACTATATATGATGTCAGTATAACTTGTGGAGGAGATGGGGAAAAACAAGTCGTTTAAGGATACAGGTGGACCTGTTGCAACAATGAGAAGTACAGGTTGTCATGTCGAAAACGAGCTTTACAACGTTGGTGCGGGGGGTGGGGGGAGGATTGGGGGGGTAGGTAGGGGGGGAGGTTGGGAAGGGATGTGAAGGGTAAACAAAGGAGGAGGCTGCAATGCTTGATAAGAAATGTACGCATTATCCTGCCCATGTAATTGTAACCCCTCTGTACAGTATGTTCACAAAAAATTAAATTAAATTAAATTAAAAAAAAAAAAAAAGAATCTCCCAGGGACTTTTCTGCCCAGGCTGGCTTGGAAACCATCCTCAGATCTCAGCCACTTGAGTAGCTAGGATTATAGGCATATGCCACCAATACCCACACTGATAATTTTGTGTGATCATAAGTACATAGCTATTGAGCCCCTGTGATTCTCTCCTAAGAATATCCTTCTTTGTTCTCACTGTGTGAATATTTACAGTGCTGTTTAGTTCATTCTGTCCAAGTGTAAACATTTTTCTTTCACTATCCATTGGGTTTACTTGTAGATTTCTAGTCATATTCTAGTTACTACAAATGAGGGAAACCATGTAGCCTATGTCTCTCTGGGTCTGGCTTACTTAGTATAATTTCTTTCCATTTTCATATGAATGGGAAAATGACATTCTTTCTGATGGAAGGATAGAATTCCAGGGTGTATACAAACCACATTTTCTATTCATCCAGTGAGGGGCATCATGGTTGATTCCATGTATGGGAAATGATAACCAATGCTGCAGTGAACATAGTTGTGCTGGTGGCATTCGTGTGGCCTAGTTTATGCCAAGACCATTGTTAAAGAGGCTGTCTTTCTCCCTCCTCTGTTCTTGGCTTTCTTATCTAACACTAGTTGGCTACATGTGTGTGATGGGTTGATTTCTGGGTCTCCTATTGTATTTTATTGATCCTCAGGCCTATTTTTGTGCCACTAACAAACTGACTGTATTACTACGGCTTTGCTATAGAGTTGGAAGCTTGCTATTGAGATTCCTCCAGCCTTGTTCTTTTTGCTAAGGACTACTTTTGCTATTTGGAGTCTTCTATTATTCCATATGAATTTGGGGATTGCTTTTTTTATATCATTGAGGAATGCTGTTGGGATTTTGATAGTATTGTATTGAATTTGGAGATAACTTTGGCAGTGTTGCCATATTCATGATGTTAATCCTCCCAATCCAAGAGCATGGGAGATTTTTCCATTTCCTTAAATCTGCATTAATTTCCTTTATTCACATTTTTAAAGTTTTCATCATAAAGGTTCTTCACATCTTTGGTTAAGGTAATTCTTAGGTGCTTTTTTTTGAGGCTATTATGAATAGAATTGCTTTTCTGATTTGTTTTGCTCTTCTCATTGTGGCATACAGAAATGCTACTGGTTTTTGTCGATTAATTTTTCACCTGGCCACTCTGTCAAACTTTCAGATCACTTGCAGTAACTTCAGTGAGGAATCTAAGGGATTCTTTTTTTGTTGTTGGTCGTGGGGCCTGAACTCTGGGCCTGGATGCTGTCCCTCAGCTCTTCAGCTCAAAGCTAGCATTCTACCATTTTAGCCATAGTGCCACTTCCAGTTTTCTGTTGGTTTATTGGAGATAAGCGTATCATGGCTGGCTTTGAACCAAGATCCTCAGGTCTCAGCCTCCTGAGGAGGTAGGATTACAGGCAAGAGCCATCCGCACCAGGCTGAAGGGGTTCTGTAAATACAGGATCATGTTATGGGCAAAGTGGGAGAGTTTTACTTCTTTCCCATTTGTATTCCCTTTATGTTTGTCACTCACTGCTTTTCCTAAGAATTCCAGTACTGTATTGATGAGGAATGGAGAGGGGAATCTAAGGGGTTCTTTTGTTGTTGCTGGTTGTGGGACCTGAACTGGGCGCCGTCCCTCAGCATTTCAGCTCAAGGCTAGCGCTCTACCACTTGAGCCACAGCACCACTTCTGGCTTTTTCTGCTTATGTGGTACTGAGGATTCGAACCCAGGGCCTCTTTCATGCAAGGCAAGCACTCTACCACTGAGCCACCTTCCCAGCCCTTGTTCCTCATTAAGTCTATTGCTGGATCTAGGTTTGTTATATACAGCCCTTATTATATTGAGGAATACTCTATAAATTCCTACCTTCTCCAGAGCTTTTATCATAAAGGGTTCTGCATTTATGAAGATCATAATTTGCAGCCAGCCTGGGCAGGGAAGTCCTTAAGACTCTTCTCTCCAGGGGCTGGGGAGTTGGCTCAGTGGTAGAGCGCTTGCCTTGCATGCCTGAGGCCCTGGGTTCGATTCCTCAGCACCACATAAACAAAAAGAAAAAAGCCGAAGTGGTGCTGTGGTAGAGCGCTAGCCTTGAGCTGAAGAGCTGAGAGACAGCGCCCAGGCCCCACAACCGGAACCAAAAAAAAAAAAAGACTCTTCTCTCCAATAAACTACTGGAAAGTCACATTGTGGCTTGTTGCTGTTCACACAGCAAGACCTGGGAACGTAGTGTCTGGTAGGCAGAAAGGGGACTACACCATGTGGGTATGGACACAGTTTATTGGAACATCACATGCTTATATACAGCATGCAGTCAGGAGACATAAATCTTTAATCAGGTAGCAGAGAGTTAATCTTAAACAGTTTTATGGGAGCACAGACAATGAGAGTTTAAGTCAGTAAGCAGGAATAGCTAATCCTTGTCAACAAATGTGGAGCAGTTCCAGTGATCAAAGTTTGTAAAAGTAGGTAAAACACAAGTGAGTACACAAAGGGTGTCTGGAGGCATTGTTTTAACAGAGCTAACTTGGAGGAGCATGAATGGCAATTCCTGCAAACCTTCACTTGAGTCTGGCAGCTGGGCATCAGACCTTAGCCCTCACTTGGAAGAAAGGGTGTCCCCCTTTCTTCCCCCGAGGGAATGCATGGTACCATGCACCCTCACAGCACAGAGGAGCTCAGATGGAGTCACACAAGTTGATGCCTCTGACAGTGGCTCCAGTAATAGCATGCTCATGTTAAGCAAAAGAAGCTCAAACACAGTGCCCAGGCCCAGAGTTCAAGCCCCAGGACTGGAAAAAAAGCAAAAGAAAACAGAAGCACCTTAGTTTGGTAGAAAAGACTTTTTTCTCACAGTATAATGACAATTCTCATGCATTAAAATGAGGTTATTTTGAGCATGTTCTCTCTCTCTCTCTCTCTCTCTCTCTCTCTCACACACACACACACACACACACACACACACACACGTGCATGAAAGTTTTCAGTCATGCTTAGGTTTTAAAATGAAAGTCTGCCATAAGTTTTCTGGAATTTCAGTGGCAAAGACATTTTCCCCCCCACTGTATGCTAGAACCACATGGTTAATACTAGAACAGCAAATGCTTAAAAACAAACACTTTTGGCCAACAAACAAACTGAATTTAACAGAATCACCATGCTTACACATGGGCTGGCTGGGCTGGTTTCAAACCATAATCCCCAAATCCTAGCTAACTGAATAGCTGAAATTACAGATGTGAGCCACTAGCACCCAGCTTCCCTCCAGATTTGAAAGACTCGGCCTAGAGGAGACACTTGATAAATGAAATAGAACTTGCTGAGGAGAACTCAGAGAGCAGACTAATGTTTCATTTTCCATGAAACCTAGATATGATTTGGCCATTGGTTGTCTACGTTGTGATGGATCTTTGATTAATATGTTTCTGCATGGCATTATGCTCAACACACAGATGTTTAGGGTAAAATGTCTTGGATTTGTTCAACACATCAAAACCTCACTAAAAAAGAGATTTTTCCCTGCTGTGCTGAAGAAAATTCCTGTTTCTGAGTTCAACTCATTAATGGAGGATGGTGTTAAACTCTGTTGGCTTTCTGGAATAATCATGTCAACGTTGTTAAGACTGATATTTTGACTTAGAAACTCTGGCTTTCTTCCAATAACAGATGCCTTCAAAATGCAAGTTATGGGAATCAAAATATATACAGCAAAGCTATAGGACTCCATTTAATGGCCTGAAATAGACTACCACAGACTAAGACCCATTAGAACTAGTGAAGATATAATTACATTGGAATACTGAAATGCTGCTCTTGTGTTACATAATCAGGCAAGTTCATTTCCATAGGATTAAGAACATGCATGCATGTGTGTGTGTGTGTGTGTGTGTGTGTGTGTGTGCGTGCATATGCACATGTCCAGTCCTGGGACTTGATCTCAGGGCCTGAGCATCTTTTTCTCAAGGCTATCACTACCATTTTGAACCACAGCACCACTTCCAGTTTTCTGGTGGCTCATTGGAGATAAAAGTCTCACAGACTTTTCTGCCAGAGCTGGCTTTGAACTGCGATCCTCAGATCTCAGCCTCCTGAATAGCTAGGATTATAGGTATGAGCCACGGGCACCTGAGGAAGAGGAGAGAGGGAGAAAGTGTTAAGAATGTTATAGCTGGGCTGGGCACCAGTGGCTCACGCCTGTAATCCTAGCTGCTGAAGAGGCTGAGATATGAGGATCACAGTTCAAAGCCAGCCCGGGCAGAAAAGTCCAAGAGACTCTTATCTCCAATAAACCACTAGAAAACCGGAAGTGGTGCTGTGGCTCAAACCGTAAAGCGCTTCCCTTGAGCTGAAGAGCGCAGGGTTAGTGCCCAAGCCCAGAGTTTAAGCCCCACAACTGATAAAAAAAAAAAGAATGTTCTAGCTGGATCCACAAGCCACCTCCTTACTATCCACATGCAGGGGTTCTCACCGGCAGTCCTGCCTTGCAGGTGTTACTGGTAACAAGAGGCAGACACCCACTAATGTCCTCTTCCTTCCCTGTTCTTTGCTAAGTTGCTTGAATGCTTTTCTTTTAGATGACCTCAGTAGAAGTGAAAGCAATCACATCCTGTCATAAAAGTTACTCAGTCTTTCACCAAAAATACCCTGCCATGAAGCAGAAGCACATTTCCTATAGGATAAGTTATTCCCATTATCTGTCTCTTCTAAACAGGGATGAGGAGGGAGCAGAGGTCTCTTGAATCCAAGTGATCCTTAACACTTTCCTGTTCCTCTGCCATCCTCCAGATTTAGAAATTTACCTCACTATTTCAAGATCTGATATTATTGTTTTATACTCCCTAAAGGATGCAACATTCAGGAAGGGGTGTTTGTGCCCAAATGGCCACTTACTATATCCAGAAGGGAAAAAGAGAACCCACCCTTCATGTAAACTCTGCATTGGAATGGTGCCCTTTGTTAACCTAAAACAGTGGAGGACCCAGCCAGCCTTGTTCCTGATCCTTGGAACATCTTGGGAAACATTCACATAGATGTCATGTGGCTTCTTGGACTTACAAGAGTATTTAGTAGTATCAGACCACTTTATGACATCTTTCGTGTCCCATATGGGGCCTCCACTGCAACTTCTTTCATCTACCTGTAAATGAATCCAAGTTTCAGCCTCATACGGCCTCCTAGCCATCCTACTGCAGCATATACCTTAGTTCTGGAAAGTATTACCCAAATTCTTCACATATGTCTCATCTGATTATCCATATCTTTGGATATATCCCAGGAGAGTATTTCAATGGTTGTATTAATAAGAGACATAAAGTCAGACAGAATCTCAGCAACAGAGAATCTTGTAGGCCAATCAAGAAGAGCTGCAGCCTACGCTTCCAGACTCCAGGAAGCTGTTTAAAGCCCAAGGCTTCAGAAAACAGTTGAGAGCATTTAAACAGATGTTGCTGGCTTTCCCCTCTGTCCTTCCTACACCACCTGTCTTTGCCAACAGCTGGAAGACAGTTTTCAAGGATGACTTGATTAGGGTATGTTCAACAGCACTGCATCTTTATTTTCTCCATTTTCCTGTGTTTTGTCTGTTCCTATTCATCCTTTTGGTTAGCTCTTGGGAACCAGAACAAATATTGGGAAAATCCTCTGGTTCTGTCAGCACCAGGGGATGCTAAGTAGTAGGACTCAAATGTTTGACTCATAAATGGAATTATAATTACTGACTTATTTGGGTAGATGTAGCAGTCATATAATGTGTTATGACTTGCATGGTTGTTTTTTTTTGGAGGGGGGAGTCTGGTTGTGGGGCCTGAACTCTGGGCCTGGGCGCTGTCCCTCAGCTCTTCAGCTCAAGGCTAGCGTTCTACCACTTGAGCCACAGCGCCACTTCCGGCTTTTTTCCTTTTGCTTATGTGGTGCTGAGGAATCGAACCCAGGGCCTCAGGCATGCAAGGCAAGTGCTCTACCACTGAGCCACCTTCCCAGCCCTGCATGGTTGTTTTAAAACACAGAATTGGGTGCAGGTGATTTATGTATTTTTATTATCACAGTCTGTCATCTTTGCTTCAGAAACAATAGTCATGTACAAATTTCTGATTGACCTTCTTGCAGAAAGACTGATGGGTGAAAGTACGATGGGTTTGATCTTTATAGCAAATCATCATTTATGGAGATATTTCTCCAGACTTTGTAGAAGTGTTAAAATAACTGTTTCCACTGTGCATTTAAAAAAAAAAACAGAATTGTTCTGGGCTTCTGGATTATATTTCCCATCAAAAGCCGCTGGGAGTACATTTCTCCTCACTTGTGTCAGATGTCAGGCTATGGCTCTCAAAACACATCAGAAACGGGCACTGGTGGCTCACATCTGTAATCTTAGCTACTCATGACGCTAAGATCTGAGGATCATAGTACCAAGCCAGGCAGGACAAAAAAAATGGAGAGATTCTTAACTCCAATTAACCAGCAAAAGTACAGAGAGAAAGCATGGCTGAAGTGGTCGAGCACCAGCTGTGAGCAAAGAAAGCTGAATGAGACTATGAGGCCTTGGGTTCAAGTGCCAGTACTGGCACACACATTCACAAAAAAAGAAACATTTTCAATATAAACTGTAATTTTATGCAGTCACTTAATTTATATTTTTCTTGATTTTTTTCCATTTGCCAGAGATGGATTATTACTTTAATTTTTTTGTCAACATTGCTTTGGCAAAAACTGATTACTATATTTTCCGATTACCATCCTCACACTGAGAGTAGATACTGAGGAGCAATCAGTGATGATGTTCCCTAAATGCTTCTATGCAGTAATCTGGGACTCAGCTACAGACAAGCTCTGTGATGTGCACCTACCAATGGATAGTTGTCTATGTAGAAGAGGGAGGTGTGGTTCTCTCCTTTTTCCAGGTGTGTTTGGCTGTTAGAATTTCAACTGTTTCTTGCCACATGGTGAGAATTCTAAGTGTTGTTTTAGTCTTTATTTCCTGCTGTTGATATTCATTGTTAAATTGAAAACATGGTATAATTCAGATATATAATATAAACTACATTCATGGAACTTGAGGAAAGTTGGCACTCGGTCTACCAAAACATCATATTAAGGTTAGAAATAGCATAATTTTCATTCTTCAAATGAATAAATGAGCTTGATGAAGGCATGTGATTTGCCCAATGATAGCATCCAAGACCAGGTTTCTTTACCAGATTTCCATTGATTGATTGTGCTGACACTAGGACTTGAACTCAGGGCCTGGGTGCTGTCCCTTAGCTTTTTTTTGAACTATGGTTGCATTTCTGGCTTCTTTTTGGTGGCTCCTTAGAGAGAGTTCCACAAACTATCCTGTTCTGGCTAGCTTTGAACCTCAATCTTCAGAGCTCGTCCTCCTCAGTGAAAGGTCTGCTCTGGGAAGGTAGGGCAGACTCCTCCCCACCTCTTGGTACCTGTGTCACCTAGATAACTGGAAGACCTGGAGGCAGTCATCTCCCCTTCCAAGGTCACATCTTGGGCCATCCCCACCATGCCTCCCAAGGGACTGAGGAAGGGTCCGAGGCCCTGAGGTCACATCCACATCCCTCACCTGGCCACGCCTTCTTCCCACCCCCTTCCCTACTTAAACCCAGGGAAGACCCCAGCTCCAACCTTCTGCCTGTGCACCTCCACTATGCATAGTGGGGCAGCAGTTTGGTAAGTAAACTTCTCTTCCTGCCTGAATACTGCATGGTGTTCTCTTTATTTCCTACCTAATTAAACCTTCCTATTTAATTTACCTTACATATGGTGCCGTGACCCAGGAGGGGTTTTTGAGTCAGGAATGACACAATTCCCTTCACTTTATTCTATTCCTGACAATCCTGACAGGCATGAGCCACCGGCGCCCGGCTCTTTCCGTTTCTTATAGTGTAATCTCTGTCTCTCTGTCTTTCCTTGAGAACACATACATTCTGTGAAAAGGTGCCCCTTCCTTTCTGCTTGCCTGCTTGTCTCCTTGCTGTCTTATTCAATAAAACTCCACCAAGTTTTCTTACCATCATGACTTGTTCAGAAATTTGCCATCTTGAGTTTGCCATCTTGGCCACATGGTAGGTTAAGGGTTTGGCCTCATCTGACCCTCACCTTTCCACCAAGCTTACTACTCCGCCACCCATTTATTCTAAGGTGCCCTGCTAACAAGTTGCTGTCCTGGAAACGGAGGGCTGGCCAACTAATGTGCTTTGTTAGCAAAGATGTCTAAACATAGTGCTGTCAAAAATTTGGGGTTCTGAGTTTTGCCTTTTTTGTTTGGTGTTGCCTATCCTATCACTGACCATATGGTTCTAAAATCCTGGGCAAAATAATGTCATCTTACTGCTGGAATTCTAAGAGTCTATGGCTGTTATTCATTTTTGCATGCTATAAAACAATGTGTGAATATGTGTGTGCATGCACACCTATATGTGTATGTCTGTGTCTGTGTAAACTTGTTATCTGGCATTGCAATCAGTTATTTGGCTTAAATGGTCTGAGATTCCTGAAGTTTGTTCAGTTTGGATTCATAGTTCAGTGCCATCCAGTCTACATGCAGTCAAGATCCAGTCCATCTCTTCCAACCTGGAAGATGGCCTCACTCTTGCCTAGACCATCCTGACTACCTCCACCATGGTAAAAGTAGACTGGACTCCTGCTTGACTCCATCACACTCGGATGATTCTTAGTGAAAGATTGTTTTGGATTTGCAAAAACTAAGACTCTTGTGTGACATTCTTTCTGTAATATAAGATTTGTAAATCTTACCCAGCCTGATCTGAAAAAGGCTGGCTCTGTTATGCTAGTGAACAGGTGTAGGACAGGAGAGTCTCATGAACTTTGGTTAACTTAGGCATTGCTAGGGTCACCAGAAATCAATACTACATCAATACTATATCTCATCACATTTACCACGTTTTGTCATTGCAGAATATTTGTTGGTCAATTCCTAACAAGTTACAGGTAAATTCTTCTCATTATTTCTGTTGTTCTCCATGTTGCTTTAATTGGAAATAAAAAGGGGTTTTGTGTAAAAGACTCATTTGATCTTAGTATTGCAGTTCAAGGCCAGCCAACTAACCTGCAAAGAGCCAGACTGGAAGCATGGCTCAAGAGACTCATCTCTAATTAACCATCTAAATGCTGGAAGTGGCACTGTGACTCAAAGTGGTAGAACACTAGTCTTTAGCAGCAGTGCTCAAGGGCAGTGCCCAGGACTTGAGTTCAAACCCTGTGACTGACAAAAGAAATGCCAACTGGGAAAAGCCATCCCAGCAACAAGCACCTAGACCCCTGGGACTCAGCCAGTCCACAAACAAGGGACCATGGAGAGTGGTAAGAGGAGATGATGTCACAGCAGCCACTTGGTGCCTGCCCTTTCAAAAATAGCCAAGCCAGAGCCAGGAGGTCAATAGAAATAAGACGCTTGTCCATCTAATGTCCATACCTATCTACCTTCTAACTGGACAGGAATTTACATTCTTGCCTTTGTTACCTGTCTACTGCAGCAAGGAGAGGGTGGCGACAGCCAGACCTTTGAGGATGAATCTATCAGAGCCTTGCTCCACTTTTACACAGTAAACCCTGGAAGAGTGGCTTTATACAGAGGGAAGACGTCTCTGAGCCTGTTCTGCAGAAAATGGGAAGGAACAGAGTGATGGGTGCCTTTTACGTTATTTAATGCAGATGGTGCTGGTGGGTTTCAGAGATGGTGGTTTCAAGCTCCACACTACAAACTTCCTACAGAAGCAAGCTCATTTTGAGAGACCTCAAGCTAGGGAAAGTTATATAGGCTTAAAGCTAGCAAGAGGGGAAAGGGTTCAAGTCAGCCAAAGTTGAAGGAATGAAGAACATGAATAAACTCCATAGTAGATCTCATTAAAGAGGTGAAGAGCCGGCTGCCAGTGGCTCATATTTGTAATCCTAGCGACACAGGAGGCTGAGACTAGAGAATTGGGGCTCAAAGCCAGACATGGTAGGAAAGTCCATGAGACTCTTAGCTCCAGTTAATCACAAGAAAAGCAGGAAGTGAAGCTGTGGCTCAAGTAGTAGAGTGCTAGCCTTGAACAAAAGAAGCTCAGGGACAGCACCCAGGCCCTGAGTTCAAGCCCCAGGACCAGCACATAAAACCACTACCAACAAACGCAGGAGGTAAAGAACATGGATAAACCCTATAGTAGATCTCATTAAAGCAACTTTGCTAAAACCAAAGTAGCTATAGGTGGGCAGAGGGAGAAGTGAAGAGGATAGGACCAATGGTTTACATCGTTAAGCCTAACTTAATCAACAATGCTGGTGAGTGCCTGGTAACAGTAGTAGCACCAGTGTAGTCACATCTTCTTATAGCACTTTGGGCTTTTCAAAGCCTTGTGCTCACATTCCATCCCCAAAGCCACATTATGAGGTAGCCCTCATCTGTATTTTTTGGATCAGTAAGGTAACTAGTTCATTTCAAGCCTCCTGTTGTGTTAGTCAGCTTTCCATTACTACGACAAAATACTTGAAACATGCAACTTTAAGGAGAAAGGTCTCATTTTGGCTCCTAGTTTCAGAGGCTTCAGTCAATTGTTGCTTGGCCCTGTTGCTTTGGGCCTGTGGTGAAGCAGAACATCATGGTGAGAATGCATGAGAAAGGAGGCCTGTTCACCTTATGGTAGCCACAAAACAAACAGAGAAAAGAAGGCCCAACGGGTACTGGTGGCTCCCTCCTATGATCCTAGCTTCTAATGAGGCTGAGATCTGAGGATCGTGGTTCAAAGCCAGCCTGGACAGGAAAGTCTGTGAGACTCTTATCTCCAATTAACCACCAGGAAACTTGAAGTGGTGCTGTGGCTCAAGTGGTAGAGCTCTTGCCTTGAGCTGAAGAGCTGAGGGACAGGGCCCAGGCCCAGAGTTCAAGCCCATAACTGTGCTTCCAAAGGAAGGCCCTAGGCTGGGATCCTCTAAGCTCCTGTAAGAACACTCCCAATGACCTAACTTACTCCCAATAGGCTCCACCTCTTTTGTTTTTTTTTTTGTCAGTCATGGGGCTTGAACTCTAGACCTGGGCACTGCCCCTGAGCTCCTCAGCTCAAGGCCAGCACTCTACTACTTGAGCCACAGCACCACTTCTGGTTTACTGATGGTTAATTGAAGATAAGAGTCTCATGGGATTTTCCTGCCTAGGCTAGCTTTGAACCATTATTCTCAGATCTCAGCCTCCGGAGTAGCTAGTGAGCCACCAATGCCCAGCTCTACCTCTTAAAAGTCGCTACCATCTCTCAATTGTGCTATCATAAGGACTAAGCCTTCAACACAAGGGCCATCTGGAGACACTTAACCAGACCATAGTACTTTAGGGAGTTTTGGAGCTAGGGGATGCAGCATTATGCTGCCTCAATATTCTCACTACATCATAAGAAATCATGTCAGCCTTTATCAGCTCACTCTGCTTTCATAATGATAAAATAACAAAGATCCATTTCTATTTATGAAACTCAAGAGAATCAAGCTAACTGAAAATAATACTCAACATGTACTGATTCCTTATGTGTCAGGTTTTATATGAAAATTTCCAGTATTATCTCCTTTGGTTTGTAGCATAGTCCACAATTCCACATTTTCTAAGTTGGGAAACAGGCTTGGAGAGGCCAGGAAGGTTTTGTAAAACTGCACAACTACAAAGTGTCCCAGCCTGAGCTCTCACACAGCCAGGCTAACTCCAGCCTGCTCTTCATCTGTCCTCCTGGTTACATCCACATGATGGTTCAGCCAGGGGTACATCAGTGAGGGGCATCTTAGTGAAGCCCCGTGTACAGCCACTTCAGTGTTGTCATTTCCCAGATTTTACTGAGTTCTTTTCATGGGTAGGAACTTTGCTAAGGTTGAGGAGGACAACTTTCTCAAAAGATGCCTCTGCTCTGAGAACTCTAAGGATAATGAAGACGTGTGTTTGTTATTCACATCAAGTGCCACGGCAAAGGTTTGTGTGGAGGCCTGAGTTCAAGCAGCATCACCAGGTGCTTGTTTCTGGAGACAAAGACATTGCAGCCACAGGCAGCATGAGTGGGAACAGCACACAGAGCCTTCACCCTTGTAGGGGTCCTTGGAGATGTTTTTATCTCTTAAAATTGAAGAAAAAAAACCTTTTACGTCAAATGATGATCTTAGTGTATAACTACCATTTTGTCTTTGTACCTATGTAACTATAAAATAGAATTTCTATAAGTACATATATGTATATATATGCATATATATGTACGCACACATATACAAAGTAAGCCCCTTACATCATACATTTATTTTCAGCCCCTTCTTCATCATAAATCTACTCAACAACAGGTTGAGGCTGGGCGTCTCATGCCTGTAATCCTAGATACTCATGAGGCTGAGACCTGAGGATTACAGTTGGAAGCCTAATTTGTCTAGACAAATTAGTTTCATGAGACGGTTATCTCTAACCAGCAAAATGCCAGAAGTGGAGTTGTGGTTCAAGTGTTAGAGAGCCAGCCTTGAAGAAAAAGGTGAAGTGAGAGGCAAGGTCCTCACATACACACAATAAAAATGGACATGTGAAAATAATTGAGGGAAAATTTATGACTATCTTGAACATATATAGGCTTTTTTTCTTGTTTTTCCCTGGGAAATACAGAATACTAGCTAGATACTTATATGCATTTACATTATAGAAGGTATTATAAGTAATCTAAGGATTGAAAGCACATGGGAGGGTGTCTTCAGTACAATACAATACAAATAAGTTGCAACATTCTGTGCTGGACTTTAGCATCCACTTTGAATAGCGAGGATCTACTTGTGTGTGTGTGTGTGTGTGTGTGTGTGTGTGTGTGTGTGTGTGTGTGTGTGTGTGTGTACGTATAAGAAGCCAGGAAAGGAGCAATGCCTAGGTCCCATGAGAGACCTAATGTTTAGCGGATTGTGGTGATCAATTGAAAGGCAAAATGTAGGATAGGATTCCCTTCTGAGCCATGTGACATGACAGAGACAGTCGGGAGCTGAAAGACAACATATAAATAGTTATTTCCAGAACTGGGAATATGGCTTAGTGGTAGAGTGCTTGCCTAGCAAGCATGAATCCCTGGGTTCAGTTCCTCAGCACCACATAAACAGAAAAACCCAGAAGTGGCCCTGTGACTCAAGTGGTAGAGTGCTAGCCTTGAGCAAAAGAAGTTAAGGGACAGTGCACAGGCCCTGAGTTCTAGCCCCAGGACTGGTAAAAAAAAAAAAAACGTTATTTTCAGGGGCCGGGAGCTGTGGGCTCATGCCCGTACTCTTAGCTATTCGGGAGGCTGAGAACTCAGGATTGCCATGCAGAATTGGCTGAGCTACCAGGCCCTGGCCACCTCTGCCCTAGAAGATCTGCCAGTGCTGCTGTTCCCTTTGCATGCCTGGGATAACACAGAGGTGCTGAAGGCCTGGCCCTTCTCCTGCCTCCCCCTGGAGGACCTGGCCAAGTCACCAGACCTGGAAACCTTCAAGGTTCTCCTGGATGGGCTCTATCTGATACTTCCCAAAAAGGAAACTCCAAGTGCTCGATCTGCAGAATGAGTACCCCCAGATCAAAATACGGGGGTGCCCCTCCATGGCCTGAATCTCTTCTCCAGAGTTTCTGACTGACAGACCCACAGGAAGTCGCCGTTCAGGGATGACTGAAGAGCAGCCCTTGTTGATTGCCATTGACTTCACCATCAAAAATGGAGCCCAGGATGATCTCCAAACCTACCTGCTCCACTGCGCCAAGGAGAGGAAAGAAAGAGTCCAGTTGTGCTCAACGAAGTTACAGATTCTCCAGAACTCCTTGTACAAAATCAATGAGACTCTGCTGGTGGTGAGGCTGGACTCCATCCAGGAACTTGTCCTGAATGAATTAAACTGCTCTTTTGGAACAATGATCAAATGGGCTCATTACCTAAGGCAGGTGAAGAACCTTCACATCCTCAAGCACCAAGTTTAGTTTCTATCACTGATCTACTTCCTTTGAAACAGACTTGTATCTCTGCAGTTTGGGGATACAGCTGGGCTTTCCATAGCAGCTTCAGGAGCTTCATGTGAATGAAGTTTTCCACTTTGATGGAAACCTGCCCACTATCCTCAGGAGCCTGACACCTCTGAAGATTTTGTCTCTGAATGAAATTTGGATTCCAGAAACCAACCTTTGGATTCTGTCACAGTGTCCCTGCACCAAGTAGCTCAACCACCTGCATCTGAGGAATTTGGTCCAGGACATCTTCATGCCTGAGCCCCTGGGAGCCCTGCTGGAGCCAGTGACCAGCACCCTGGAGTCCCTGGCCCTGGAGTTCTGTGACTTCACTGATGACAGGCTCTCTGCCATCCTGCCTGCTCTGATCCAGTGCTTCCACCTCAGCTTCTTCAGTTTCTATGGAAACAAAATCTCCATGGCCGCCCTGCAGAACCTCTTGAGGCACATGTCCAGGCTGCGCCACTTGAGACTAGGGATCTATCCTGCCCCTCTAGAGAGCTACCACGATCGGAGGCCAGGGGACTTGAACCATGAGTTTTGCCCAGGTTCAGGCTGATCTGGCACAGGCATTGACAAACATGGGGACAACCCAGAATGTCGAGATCTGGATCCTTACTGGGACAGGTACGATGATTCTTGGGACTAGCCTGCAAATTCTGTTGTGTGGCACTCGATGGTTCCTGGATGGTCACAGAGGAGGGTCATCCTTTCTGCTCTTCCTGTATATTCAGGTGCCACTCTCCTGGAATCTCTTCTTGACATCAGAAACAAAAGCCAGGAGAGAAGTGCATTCTCCAGGGGACATAAACTCCAAAGTTCAGTGTGGGTGGAAGAGAAAGGGAGTCTGGCCCTGAGCTTTTCAGTTCAATGGTAGCTCTGGAACCCAGCAGTTTCTGAGCGCTTTGGGGATACATGTGCCCTGTGCACACACCGTCAGGAATCTGGTGTCAATTCACCCTGGAAAGATCTGCAACACCATCTTGTTTTTCTTAATGATTGTTAGCAAACCTCTAAGTTGTGGGGCAATCTCTTACTATCTAGAATGTACTGTATCACCCAATCAAAAATAAAAGGAATGGAAATGCAGGAGAAGAGAGAGAGATCATTTTGCAGCACCAGAGACTGAGAGTATTGAGTATGGCTAGAACGCTAGATACTCAGCAAGTCTGAGTTCTGAGGATCCCAGTTCAAATCCAGCATGGGCAGGAAAGTCCTTGAGACTCTTATCTCAAGTGAATGTCCAAAAGAGCTAAAGATGGAGCAGTGGCTCCATTAGTAGAGGCTAGACGTTAGCAGAAAAGCTCAAGGCCAGCACCTAGGTGCCAGAACTGGCACAAATGCACACACAAATAAACCCATGACCAAGGTCAAACAGATATAGTTCACATTCTGGGGAAAATATATAAGGAAAAATACAACACCAAATACCCAATGACATCCCATTGGAGCCAAGGGAACTCTTTCTACTTCTCCAACATATTTGGGGATGAGAATGCTCAGTAGTTAATGCTGTAATGGTTGAGATTAGATTGAATATGCCTTTGAAATGCACATTGAAGTTCCTTTGCACGTCTAGAAGAAATACCCGTTTTGTGCCAACCAGGCACACACACACACACACACACACACACACACACACACACACACACACACACACCTCACTCCAAAACAAAAAAGGGAGAAAACAATACCCATACCATTTTGCAGTGTCTTATATCTGAGAGCTGAGGATCTCAGTAGGAAGCCAGCCAGGCAGGAATATATGTGAGAGTATTATCTCCAAGAAATGCCTCAGAACATATTC
The DNA here is from genome assembly GCF_019054845.1 of Dipodomys spectabilis. Classification (NCBI taxonomy): domain Eukaryota; kingdom Metazoa; phylum Chordata; class Mammalia; order Rodentia; family Heteromyidae; genus Dipodomys; species Dipodomys spectabilis. The sequence goes on from NW_024870781.1 coordinate 1,034,466, forward strand.
TAGGACTCCTAGAACCCTAGTGTCTCAAGAAGTCTGACATCTCAGGTCTCAGTTCAAACTGGCCCAAAAATAGGCCCATAATTAGTGTTGTAGCGCAAGTGATAGAGCATTAACCTTGACAAAAAGCAGGTCAGGTACAGCCCCCAGGCCCTGAGTTCAAGTATCTTTTCCACACAACTAAAAAAGAGAGGAAGAAAGGAAATAAGGGAGGAAGGTAGGCAGGAAGGAAAGGAGGGAGAGTCAGTAAGAGGGAGGAATGAAGATAGGAGGGAAATAAGGAAGGAAGGGGTTGTAACCTGCCTCATGGCCCTTAACCTGCTATAATGGGGACCAGACCGTGGAACTGAGGTTTGGGGTGGCAGGGGACCTGTAGCCTTCCGCTAGCTTCAGATTCCAAAGTTCAATTAACCAAGGTTTTTATTGGTTTTTATACAGGGAAATGTGTACAGAAAGTAAGGATAAATTTTAACATGTGACAATATTTGGTATACAAGGAGTAGATGACTTCTTCGTCTTGGAAAGTACAGCTAAGCAGTAAATACCTTACACTTTGCAAAAAACTGTGTCTCCCACAATGTTCCCACACAGTATACGGGGGAATAAGCGTCCACCCAGGAAAAAATGTGAATTCCCCTTAAACCCAGACTGATTGACCTATCCAGGAAACTCTCAGTGTTCTGACAATATGTGGGAAGGAAGTCTATCAAACTCCCCATCATTTTGGGGTCTCACAGCTTGGAATGTTGCCCACTCACAAGAAGGAAGGAAGGAAGGAAAGAAAGAAAGAAAGGGGAGGTTAGAGGGTAGGAGAGAGGGGGAAAAGGAGGGAAGGAAAAGAAAGGTAGACATAAATGACCAGATATGATGGTGGATGCCGTGAGTTGGGCTGGCTGATCTTGGGTTGTTTGTAGGTGCTGGCCATCAGACAATAAGTGGCAATGTCTTGAGAAATTAAGGTGCTTGGGTAGGATCTCTTTTGTGTTCAGTTTGTTATACATTTGAAAGAGAAGCCAGGCTGTGTCAGTGAGGATTTGGGGGTACGTGTGGTGCAAACACCATCAAGAATCTGCAGTGAATTCAGCCTGGAAAGAACTGGAATATTATCTTGCTTTTCTAAATGATTATCAAACACCCAAGTGCTGGGCAGACCCTGACTGTCTACATTCAACTCCCCAGAAAGTCAGAAGTAGTATTGTGGTTCAAGTAGTAGAGCCTTAACCTTGACAAACAGAAGTTACAGAAGGTAGGGGACAGCATCCAGGCTCAGAGTTAAAGTTCTAGGGCCAGTACAAAAAAAGAAAGAAAGAAGGGAGGAAGGAAGGAAGAAAGGAAGGAAGGAAAGAAAGAGAAAGAAAGAAAGAAGGGAGGAATGGAGGGAGGGAGGGAGGGAAAGAAGTACAGAAACAGTATTTCCTGAAGTCTTTGTGGAGGTTAGAAAGTTGAGCTGGATGTTCTTTTCGGGTCCCTTGCAGGCTCAGCCAGTGGAACATCTGTGGGAATGTCTGGAGGGATTTCTGTAGATGGATGGGAAGTCTTTGTGATGCATGGTGTTTTATATTTCAAAGAGAAGCTGGGCTGTGTGGGTCACACCTTTAACCCTATCACTTTTTGGTGAACTCCACTGATTGGATTCTTCTCAAGGGCAATACCCAAGCAAGGTGTGATCTGAGAGGCTCAGAAATCCCATCAGAAGCTGCACTGGGATTGTTAAATCTGTAATGGAGAGGGTGGGGTTGGAGTATAAAGATGCCCAGGAATCAGAGAAGAGCACCAGAGTCCCAGAGCCTGCAGTCAGTGCCTGGCCCTGCTGCGATTCCTAGAGCTGCCTCACACTTGGTCCAGGAATCCTCCCTCAAGATGAGCATCAGGACTCCACCCTCACTCCAGCATCTGGCCATGCAGAGTCTGCTGAGCTACCAGGCCCTGGCCACATCTGCCCTGCAGGATCTGCCAGTGCTGCTGTTCCCTTCGCTCTTCCAGGAGGCCTATGCCAGGGGCCACACAGACGTGCTCAAGGCCATGGTGCAGGCCTGGCCCTTCTCCTGCCTCCCCCTGGGGAACCTGGCCAAGTCACCAGACCTGCAAACCTTCAAGGCTGTTCTGGATGGGCTGGACCTGATACTTGCCAACAAGGAGCGCCCTCATGGGGTGAAACTGCAAGTGCTAGATCTGCAGAATGAGCACCCAGACATCTGGACACAGGGGTACCCCTCCATGGCCCGAATCTTTCCTTCAGGAGTTCCGATTGACAGACCCTCAGGAAGTCGCCATTCAGGGATGACTGAAGAGCAGCCCTTCTTGATTGCCATTGACCTGACCATCAAAAATGGAGCCCAGGATGATCTCCAAGCCTACCTGCTCCAGTGGGCCAGGGAGAAGAAGGAAAGAGTCCAACTGTGCTCAAGGAAGCTACAGATTCTCCAGAGCTCTTTGTCCAAAGTCTACGAGACTCTGCTGGTGGTGAGTTTGGACTCCATCCAGGAACTTGTCTTGAATGAAGTAAGCTGCTCTGTTAACATGATTTTCAAGTTGGCTCCTTACCTCAGGCAGATGAAGAACCTTCACATCCTCAAATGCACTAAGGTTAGGTCCTATCACCAATATACTCAATTTGAAGAATGGATTTATCTCCACTTCTTCTGGGCACAGCTGAGGCACCTACAGCACCTGCAGGAGCTTCATGTGCATGACGTCTTCTTCTCTGATGGAAACCTGCCCACTATCCTGAGGAGACTGACACCTTTGAAGACCTTGTCTCTGAATGAAGTTAGGATGCAAGATGCCAACCTTTGTTTTCTGGCTCAGTGTCCCTGCACCAGGCAACTCAAGCACCTGCGTCTGAGGAATTTGGTCCTGAATACCTTCAGGCCTGATCGCCTGAGAGCCCTGCTGCAGCCAGTGACCAACACCCTGGAGTCCCTGGCCCTGGAGTTCTGTGACTTCACTGATGACAGGCTCTCTGCCATCCTGCCTGCTCTGATCCAGTGCTTCCACCTCAGCTTCTTCAGTTTCTATGGAAACAAAATCTCCATGGCCGCCCTGCAGAACCTCTTGAGGCACATGTCCAGGCTGTGCCACTTGAGACTAGGGATCTATCCTGCCCCTCTAGAGAGCTACCATCTTTCTCGGGATCTGAAGCAAGTGCTCTACAGCCCTAGGAGATTTGCCCAGGTTCAGGCTGATCTGGCACAGGCACTGACACACATGGAGACAACCCACAAGGTCCAGATCTGTGTCAATAAGGATAGTAACTGGTGCAAGAAATATTTTTCCGACTCAGCCTGTGAATTCTATATCCTGTGCCCTGATGGCTCCTGGGTGAAAACAAGGAAGGGTTGTGCAGGACTTTCTGCTCTTGCCGTGTAATCAGGCAACTCTCTCCTAGAATCTCTTCTCAGCATCAGAAACAAAAGCCAGGAGAGAAGTACATTCTCCAGGGGACATAAACTCCAAAGTTCACTGTGGGTGGATGACACAGGGAGTCTGGTCCTGACCTCTCCAGTTCAGTGGTAGCTCTGGACCCCCAGCAGTCTCTGAGCACTTTGGGGATACATGTGCCCTGTGCATACAGCATAAGGAATCTGGAGTCAAGTTAACCTGGAAACATGTGCAACTCCATTTGTGTTTCTAATGGTTGTAAGCAAACCTCTAAGTTGTGGGGCAATCTCTATCTAGAATGTACTGTATTACTCAATCAAAAATAAAAAGAATGGAAACCCATGGTGCCATGAGATCATTTTGTGGCACCAGAGACTGAAAGTATTGCATATGGCTAGAATGCTAGCTACTCAGCAAGTCTGAGATCTAAGGATCCCAGTTCAATGCCAACCTGGGCATGAACGTCCTTGAGACAATCATCTCCAGTGAACTTCCCAAAGAGCTACAAGTGGAGCTCTGGTCCAATAGTAAAGTTCTGGCATTGAGCACAAAAGCTCAAGGCCAGCACCTGGGTGCTAGACCAGGCACAAAGGCACACACCATCAAAGGTCAAGCAGACATAGAACATACTGGGGAAAAGTTGTAAGAGAAAATGCCACATCAAATATCTAATGGTATCACATTCTAGCCAAGAGAAATCTTTCTACATCTCAAACCCATTTGGGGATGAGATGCTCAGTTGTAAAGCTATAGTGGAGGACATGGAAAGACCTCCCATGCTCTTGGATAGGCAGACTTAATATAGTGAAAATGGTAATACTGCCAAAATTAATATACAAATTCAATGCAATTCCTATTAAAATCCCAATGACGTACATCACTGAAATACAGAAAACAGTCCAACAATTCATATGGAACAACAAAAGACCTAAAATAGCCAAAAGAAATCTAGGGAATAAAGACAACATGGGAGGGATATCCATGCCGAACTTCAAACTCTACTATGGTGCTATACTAACAAAGACAGCCTGGTACTGGCACAAATACAGACCCGAAGACCAATGGAACAGAATAGAAGATCCAGAAATAAATCCATAGGCCTACGGTCAGCTGATATTCGACAAAGGAGCCAAAGACATACAATGGAAGAAACACAGCCTCTTCAACCACTGGTGCTGGGAAAACTGGGCGGCCACATGCAGAAAACTAAAAGTGGACCCCAGCCTCTCACCATGCACCAACATCAACTCAAAATGGATTAAAGACCTTCACATTAAACCTGAATCTCTGAAACTACTGCAGGACAGAGTAGGAGAGACACTTGAACTAATAGGCACAGGAAGGAACTTCCTGAACAGAGGCCCAGGGTCACAACAAGTTGGAGAGAGACTCGACAAATGGGACTACCTTAAAATAAAAAGCTTCTGCACAGCTAAAGCTATCACAACCAAGCTAGAAAGACAACCAACTAATTGGGAAAAACTATTTACCAGCAATATATCAGACAAAGGGTTAACATCCAGTATATACAGGGAACTCAAGAAACTAATCCCTCCCAAACCTAATAACCCAATTACTAAATGGACAAGGGAACTAAAAAGGGACTTCTCAGATGAAGAAATAAATATGGCAAAGAAACACATGAGGAAATGTTCATCATCCCTGGTGGTGAAGGAAATGCAAATAAAGACAACCCTGAGATACTACCTTACCCCAGTCAGAATGTCCCACATCCACAAATCAGCCAACGACAAATGCTGGAGGGGATGTGGAGAAAGAGGAACCCTATTACACTGCTGGTGGGAATGTACACTTATACAACCACTTTGGAAAGCAGTCTGGAGGGTCCTCAGAAAGTTAAAGATTGACCTCCTTTACGACCCAGTCATACCACTTCTAGGCATCTACCCTGAACAACAGGAACCAATATACAAGGACACATGCACCTCCATGTTTATTGCAGCACTGTTCACAATAGCTAGGATATGGAAACAACCCAGATGCCCCACCACAGATGAATGGATCCAAAAATTGTGGTATCTATACACAATGGAATATTATGCAGCCATTAGAAATGACAAAATAATGGCATTTGCAGGGAAATGGATGGAGCTAGAAGAAATCATGTTGAGCGAGGTAAGCCAAGAGCAAAGAGACAAACTTTACATGGTCTCCCTGATAAGTGGATGTTAAATCCAAAATGTTAGGAGATACAACAAAATTAACAGGACTTAAGAAACAAAGGACTTCCACTCATCTGATCGAACCACTACTAAATATCCCCATGCTGCTGATCACATGTATGGTGTATATGTGTACACCGTTATATGTTATAGACTGTGATAGACAATTTGCTCCAGGAAAGTTAGAATGAGCTTGTGACTTTAAATGAGCATCATTATTCCACAATACTGTGAAATTTGGGAAACTATGTGATCACTTAATCACAATTAAAAAAAAGAAAACTAGAAGTGGCACAATGGTTCAAGTGATAGAACATGAGCCTTGAGCTGAATTGTTCAGGGACAGCTCCCAGGCCTAGAGCTCAAGCCCCACCACTGACAAAAGAGAGAGAGAGAGGAGAGAGAGAGATCTTTCATGCGATTGTTTCTATCATATTCATAAGATTATGTCTTTGTTGCCTTGTAAGTCCCTCCCCCATGGTATAACCTCTGCTTTCACTATATATGATGTTGGTATATGTTGAGGGGAAGGGAAAAAACAAATTGTTAAAACAGGGCTACAGGAGGACCCATTGCAACAATGAGATGTACAAGTCGTTATGTTGAAAAACGAACTTTACAACTTTGGTGGGGGGGACCAGGGGCAGGGGAGGATACCAAGGTAAGGGAAGGGGAAAGAAAGCAGGAGGCTACAATGCTTGATAAGATATGTGCTCATTATCTTACCCACGTAATTGTAACCCCTCTGTACAGTATTTTCACATTAAAAATATGTTAAAAAAAAAGAAAAGCTATAGTGGTTGAGATTTGATCCAATGTGCCTTTGACATGCAGATCACAGTTCCTTTTCACGTCTACAAGAAATATTCACTTTGTGCCCAACCAGATGCATGTGGGCACACACACACACAGTCACACTCACACACACACACACAATCCAAAACAAAAAGAGAGAATGTAATACTCACTCCCTGTTACAGTGTCTCATATCTGGAATTTTATTCAGGAGGCTGAGATCTGAGGATCTCAGAAACCAGCCAAGCAGGTATTTATGTATGTGAGAGTATTATCTCCAAGAAATACCTCAGAACATATTCTAGGACTCATGTAATCCTAGTGCCTCAAGAAGTCTGACATCTGAGACTCTCAGTTGAAAGCAACATGTAGCTCTTTTGCCAGCCGTGTGGAGTGCCAATCTTGCCTAGTCCCAGCAGGTCTACTAAATAAACCTAACCCTTACCTGAATACCACGTGCATGGTGCTGTTCTTACTCGGCTACCTCTTTTTAAAAACCTAACATAAATGGTGCTGTGACTCAGATAAAGGGCTTAAAGTCAGGATAGCTGGGATTCGTCTCTGGTTTTTTTTTTCCTCTTTTTTTCTTTTTGTTTGTTTTTCCCTTTTTGCTCTAAGGAATACCCACAGTTCTGACAGCCTTTTGTGAACCCGTCTGTCTTCTGCGGACATAGTGCATCAATTCCATTCCTGGCCTCTGCATCTTCCTCCACACTTCCACTCTCTAAGGGTTCTCTGTCGTTCAGTCTCTTTCCAGATATGGTACCATGCTGGAGAACCTACTAGGCCTTTAAATGAAAGGCCGGTCACCTCTGGAGCAGAGGACACTTAACTCTGGTTGCTCGGCCACTTCTCTCTAGGGGGCTCGGTGGTAAGTCAGGACACCGCTTCCATTCAGTAAGCCCTCCTTCACTCACTAAATTTTCCTCCTACGTTTTTACGCTGCTTCCATTTGGTAAGCCCTCCTTCACTCACTGAATTTTCCCTCCCACATATTCTCTTTTGCGTTTCTAATGGGTTGTTGTAAGTCACGCCCAAAGGAGGAAACTCCAATGGAATGCCTCCTGCGTTCCCTGGATGTCTTGTCCATTGACTGCATCAACAAGGAATGCCTGATTTATTATTGCACTCAAGTTTGGCCACAGTACCAACTGGATAATCGTTCTCGATGGTCCAAAGATGGAACTTTTGACTACGTCATTCTCAGAGATTTGGATGATTTTTGCCGTTGTAATGGTAAATAGTCTGAGGTCATTCATATTCAGCCATTCTTTGCTCTCCAGGACAACCCTGCCCTATGCCAATCATGCCCGGCCTTTCCACTCCTCCTGGCACGTGGAGAACCCAACTCTGATAGCACACGGCCCCCTCCGGAGCCTGATGTGGCTGACCCTCTTTTTGACTCTGCCCCTCTTTCTGCTGAGCATCTGGTGCCTTCCCCATCTTCACTCTCCTCCCCTTCACCCTCTCTCCCTTCCCCCCCTGCAGCTCATACCCGGTCTCACACTGGTGGCACACAACCTCCACCAGACCCCATATGCCCTTTGCGAGAGGTGGCAGGGGCTGGAGGTGTAATTAGGGTGCATGCGCCATTCTCAATGTTTGATATTGCTCAGATTGAGAAGTGGCTGGGATCTTATGCCCAAGATTCTAGTAATTATGTCAAGCAGTTTAAGAACCTGGCTCAGACCTATGACCTTACTTGGCAGGACATATATCTAATACTATCTTCCACCCTTACTGCTGAGGAAAAGGAAAGGGTGTGGACTGCAGCCCAGGCACATGCCAATGATGCCCACCACTTAGATATTAACTTTCCAGTGGGAGCAACAGCTGTGCCTAGGGAAGAGCCCAATTGGAATTATCAACATGATGCTCCTGGGCGGGAAAGCAGAAATAGGATGATAACTTGCTTAGTGGCTGGCCTTCAAAAGGCAGCCTATCTCCCTGTTAATTATGACAAATTAAACCACATTATTCAAAGGCCCAATGATTGTGGCAAAGATTGCAGTTCAAAGCCAGCCCAGGCCAAAAAATCTCTAAGACTCCATGTCCCAACTAACCTGCAAAGAGCCAGGCTGGAAGCATGGCTCAAGACTCTTATCTCTAATGAGCCAAACTCTGCAAGTGGTATTATAACTCAAAGTGGTTCAGTGCTGGCCTTGAGCAGAAGTGCTCAGGGACAGTGCCCAGGCCTTGAGTTCAAGCCTCCTTGAATACCAACAGGGACAAGCCATCCCAGCAATGAGCACCTAGACTCAGCCAGACTGGGGAAGAAGGGAAGATGGAGAGGAGTAAGAAGAGATGATGTCACATCAGTTACTTTGTGCCTGCCCTTTCAAAATTAACCAGAATCGGGAGGTCAGTGGAAGTAAGAAGCCTGCCCATCCAATGTCTCTACCTGTCTACCTATTAACTGAACAGGAATTTATATTCTTGCCTTTGTCACCTGACTTCTCTACGTACTCGCCAGATGTCAGAAGTAGCTAGGGACATTTCTACCAACATTTTCAACACCCAAGTGACAGCTGCTGCCTACTGCCTTCTCCCAGAGGGGACCACATCTCAGCCTTTTACCCCTACTGTCGATGCTCCTTGCCAGCAGGAAGTAGCCAGAGAGAATCTTTGCCCTTTTTGATAATTATCAAAAGGCTGGAATGTAAGGTCCATCCCTGGACAGCGAACAGACAGCGAACAGACCTCGCCTAGTACCTGTGTTACCTAGGCAACTGGGAAACCTGGAAGAGGTCACATCCGTATCCGCTGAGGTCACATCTTAATCTAATGTGGCCACACCTTTCTCCCACCTGATCCCACTTCCCTTTACCTGGACACACCTTCCCCTCCACCACCACCCCCACCCCTGACCCTACCCTATATAAAGCCTAACCCTGGGCCAGACACCCTCTTTTGCAGCCCCATGGAGTGCCAATATTGCCTGGTCCCACCAGGTCTACTGAATAAACCTACCCCTTACTGAAAAAAAAAAAAAGAAAAAAAGTGAAGTGTACCAAAAATAGGAAAGAGTTTCTAGGATTCCATAATTAGTGTTGTGGCTCAAGTGATAGAGCACTAGCCTTGACAAGAAGCAGGTGAGGTACAGCCCCGGGCCCTGAGTTCAAGTCACTTTTCAGTACAAAATTAGAAAGGAAGGAAGAATGAAAAAAAGGAAGGAAGGTAGGCAGGAAGGAAAGAAGGGAGGGTCAGAGAGAGGGAGGAAGGAAAGACAGAAGGAGAGAAATAAGGAAGCAAGGGGTTGTAACCTGCTCATGGCCCTTAACCTGCTGTGACCGGGATCAAGGCAGTAAAGGAGTCCAACTCATGAAACTGAGGTTTGGGATACAAGGGGACCTGGAGCCTTCTGCAAACGTCAGATTCCAAGGTTCTATGAACCAAGGGTTTTACTGGTTTTTGTACAGCGAAGTGTGTGTACAAAGTAAGGTAAACACTTCAACATGTGATTAGTAGATGACTTCCTTAATTTGGGAAGTAGAGCTAAGTGGTAAATACCTTAAAAGTTCCATAAACCTGAGTCTCTCCCCATGCTCCCACACAGTTGAAAGGGGACTTGGCCCACATCCAGGACAGAAATCTGATTTCCCCTTAAGCCAGGACTGGTTGATGTTTCCAGGAAATTCTCAGTGTTCGGAATATGTTCGGAGGAGGCCTTCCAATCTCCTCATCAATTTGCGGTCTCACAGATTGAAATGTTGAACTCACAAGAAGGAATGAAGGGAATAAGGAAGGAAGGAAGGAAGGAAGAAGAAAGGAAGGAAGGAAAGTAGAGAGGGACAAAGAAAACAAGAAAAGAAGGGAGGAAGGGAGGGAGGGAAAGAAATACAGAAAAGGAATTTCCTGAAGTCTTTGTGGAGGTTAGAAAGTTGAGCTGGATGCTCATGTTGGGTCCCTTGCTGGTTCAGCCAATGGAACACCTGTGGGAATATCTGCAGGGATTTCTGTAGATGCATGGGAAGTCTTTCTGGTGCATTGTGTTTTAAATTTCAAAGAGAAGCTGGGCTGTGTGGGTCACACCTTTAACCCTATCACTTTTTGGTGAACTCCACTGATTGGATTCTTCTCAAGGGCAATACCCAAGCCAGGTGTGATCTGAGAGGCTCAGAAATCCCATCAGAAGCTGCACTCTGATTGGAACCTCTGCAATAGAGAGGGTGGGGTTGGGGTATAAAGATGCCCAGGGATCAGAGAAGAGCACCAGAGTCCCAGAGCCTGCAGTCAGTGCCTGGCCCTGCTGCGATTCCTAGAGCTGCCTCACACTTGGTCCAGGAATCCTCCCTCACTCCAGCATCTGGCCATGCAGAGTCTGCTGAGCTACCAGGCCCTGGCCACATCTGCCCTGCAGGATCTGCCAGTGCTGCTGTTCCCTTCGCTCTTCCAGGAGGCCTATGCCAGGGGCCACACAGACGTGCTCAAGGCCATGGTGCAGGCCTGGCCCTTCTCCTGCCTCCCCCTGGGGGACCTGGCCAAGTCACCAGACCTGCAAACCTTCAAGGCTGTTCTGGATGGGCTGGACCTGATACTTGCCAACAAGGAGCGCCCTCATGGGGTGAAACTGCAAGTGCTAGATCTGCGGAATGAGCACAGAGACATCTGGACACAGAGGTACCCCTCCATGGCCCGAATGTTTCCTCCAGGGGTTCTGATTGACAGACCCACAGGAAGTCGCCGTTCAGGGATGACTGAAGAGCAACCGTTGATGATTGTCATTGACCTGACCATCAAATATGGAGCCCAGGATGATCTCCAAGCCTACCTGCTCCAGTGGGCCAGGGAGAAGAAGGAAAGAGTCCAACTGTGCTCAAGGAAGCTACAGATTCTCCAGAGCTCCTTGTCCAAAGTCTACGAGACTCTGCTGGTGGTGAGTTTGGACTCCATCCAGGAACTTGTCCTGAATGAAGTAAGCTGCTCTGTTAACATGATTTTCAAGTTGGCTCCTTACCTCAGGCAGATGAAGAACCTTCACATCCTCAAGTTTAGGTCCTACCACCAATATACTTCATTTGAAAAATGGATTTATCTCCACTTCTTCTGGGCACAGCTGAGGCACCTACAGCACCTGCAGGAGCTTCATGTGCATGACGTCTTCTTCTCTGATGGAAACCTGCCCACTATCCTGAGGAGACTGACACCTTTGAAGACCTTGTCTCTGAATGAAGTTAGAATGCAGGGTGCCGACCTTTGTTTTCTGGCTCAGTGTTCCTGCACCAGGCAACTCAAGCACCTGCGTCTGAGGAATTTGGTCCTGAATACCTTCAGGCCTGATCGCCTGAGAGCCCTGCTGCAGCCAGTGACCAACACCCTGGAGTCCCTGGCCCTGGAGTTCTGTGACTTCACTGATGACAGGCTCTCTGCCATCCTGCCTGCTCTGATCCAGTGCTTCCACCTCAGCTTCTTCAGTTTCTATGGAAACAAAATCTCCATGGCCGCCCTGCAGAACCTCTTGAGGCACATGTCCAGGCTGTGCCACTTGAGACTAGGGATCTATCCTGCCCCTCTAGAGAGCTACCATCTTTCTCGGGATCTGAAGCAAGTGCTCTACAGCCCTAGGAGATTTGCCCAGGTTCAGGCTGATCTGGCACAGGCACTGACACACATGGAGACAACCCACAAGATCCAGATCTGTGTCAATAAGGATAGTAACTGGTGCAAGAAATATTTTTCCGACTCAGCCTGTGAATTCTATATCCTGTGCCCTGATGGCTCCTGGGTGAAAACAAGGAAGGGTTGCACAGGACTTTCTGCTCTTGCCGTGTAATCAGGCAACTCTCTCCTAGAATCTCTTCTCAGCATCAGAAACAAAAGCCAGGAGAGAAGTACATTCTCCAGGAGACATAAACTCCAAAGTTCGCTGTGAGTGGATGACACAGGGAGTCTGGTCCTGACCTCTCCAGTTCAGTGGTAGCTCTGAGCCCCAGCAGTCTCTGAGCACTTTGGGGATACATGTGCCCTGTGCATACACCATCAGGATTCTGGAGTCAAGTTTGCCTGGAAACATCTGCAACACCATTTGTGTTTCTAATGGTTGTAAGCAAACCTCTAAGTTGTGGGGCAATCTCTATCTAGAATGTACTGTATTACTCAATCAATAATAAAAAGAATGGAAACCCATGGTACTGTGAGATCATTTTGTGGCACCAGCAACTGAGTATTGTGTATGGGTAGAAGGCTAGCTACTCAGCAAGTCTGAGATCTGAGGATCCCAGTTCAATGTCAACCTGGGCATGAAAGTCCTTGAGACAATCATCTTCAGTGAACATGCCAAAGAGCTACAAGTGGAGCTCTGGTCAATAATAAAGTCTGTCATTGGGCAGAAAAGCTCAAGGCCAGCACCTGGGTGCTAGACCTGATACAAAGGCACAGACCATCAAACTCATGCCAAAGGTCAAGCAGACATAGATCACTTCTGGGGAAAAGTTGTAAGGGAAAATGCCACATCAAATGTCGAATGATATCACATTCCAGCCAAGAAAAATCTTTCTACATCTCAAACCTATTTGGGGATGAGCATTCTCAGTAGAAAAGCTAAAGTGGTTGAGATTTGATCCAATGTGCCTTTGACATGCAGATCAGAGTTCCTTTGCACTTCTAGGAGAAATATTCACTTTATGGCATCTAGGTGCATGTGGGCACACACACACATACACACACACACACACACACACACACACACACACACACAATCCAAAACAAAAAGAGAATGTAATACTCACTCCCTGTTACAGTGTCTCATATCTGGAATTTTATTCAGGAGGCTGAGATCTTGAGGATCTCAGAAGCCAGCCAGGCAGGTATGTATGTATGTGAGAGTATTATCTCCAAGAAATACCTCAGAACACATTCTAGGACTCATAATCCTAGTGCCTCAAGAAGTCTGACATCTGAGACTCTCAGTTGAAAGCAACCTGGACCAAAAATAGGCAAGAGTTTCTAGGATTCCATAATTAGTGTTGTGGCTCAGGTGATAGAGCACTAGCCTTGACAAGAAGCAGGTGAGGTACAGCCCAGGGCCCTGAGTTCAAGTCCCTTTTCAGTTCAAAATTAGAAAGGAAGGAAGAAGGAAAAAAAGGAAGCTAGGTAGGCAGGAAGGAAAGGAGGGAGGGTCAGAGAGAGGGAGGAAGGAATGCAGAAGGAGAGAAATAAGGAAATAAGGAAGCAAGGGGTTGTAACCTGCTCATGGCCCTTAACCTGCTGTGACTGGGATCAAGGCAGCAAAGGAGACCAACCCATGAAACTGAGGTTTGGGATACCAGGAGACCTGTAGCCTTCTGCAAACTTCAGATTCCAAGGTTCTATGAACCAACATTTTTTATTGGTTTTTGTACAGGGAAGTGTGTGCAGAAAGTAAGGTATAACCTTCAACATGTGACAATATTTGGTGTACAAGTGGTAGATGACTTCCTTATCTTGGGAAGTAGAGCTAAGTGGTAAACACCTTAAAAGTTCCATAAACCTGAGTCTCCCCTCATTCTCCCACACAGTTTAGGGGGCACTTGGCCCACATCTGGGACAGAAATCTGATTTCCCCTTAAGCCAGGACTGGTTGACTTTTCCAGGAAACCTTCAGTGATAGGAATATGTTCGGAGGAGGCCTTCCAAACTCCCTATCATTTTGCAGTCTCACAGATTGGAATGTTGAACTCACAAGAAAGAAGGAAGGGAGGAAGGCAGGAAGGCAGGAAGGTAGGAATCAGGCCGTAGGAGGAAAGGAAGGAAGGATGGAAGGAAGGAAGGAAGGAAAGAAGAAAGGAAGGAAGGAAGGAAGGAAGGAAGGAAGGAAGGAAGGAAGGAAGGAAACGAGGGAGGGTAGGAGGGAAGGAGGGAGTGAGGGAAGGAGGGAGGGAAGGAGGGTTGGAGGGAAAGAAGTACAGGAACAATTTCCTGAAGTATTTGTGGAGGTTAGAAAGTTGAGCTGGATTCTCTTGCTTGGTTCCTTGTTGACTCAGCCAGTGGAAAACCTGTGGGAATGTCTGGAGGGATTTCTGTAGATAGATAGGAAGTCTTTCTGGTGCATTGTGTTTTATATTTCAAAGAGAAGCTGGGCTGTGTAGGTCACAGCTTTTTTAACCCTATCACTTTTTGGTGAACTCCACTGATTGGATTCTTCTCAAAGGCAATACCCAAGCAAGGTGTGATCTGAGAGGCTCAGAAATCCCATCAGAAGCTGCACTGGGATTGTTAAATCTGCAATGGAGAGGATGGGATTGGGGTATAAAGATTCCCAGGGGTCAGAGAACACCAAAGTCCCAGAGCACTGGAGTCTAGGATGTGACCTCCAGACTGATGTATCTGCACTTGTTGATGTCAATTATTGTTCCTGCATTTACCATCTTGATTTCCTGTACATGAATATGGGCTATGAAAAAAACAATTCCCATTTGTGTCTCATCAGAAGGGAAGATTAGCTGTGTCATTTGACTATCACTGTCTCTGTGTTGATGAGGCTGAATTTTCCATTATATAAAATATTGCCTTGCTTTTTCATTGAGACCAATTATTTTTCCCCCTTCCTTCTTTGAAATCTGTGAATTCCATTTAAATTATCCACAAATTATGTATAAATGCAAGGCTGAAAGTATTTCTTTCCAGATTTTAGTTGCATAAGCCCATCTTAGTTAATAAAAAAGAAAAAAGTGTGCTTTTTTTATTCTTAAAGAGCAATTTAAGCTCTCTGCTCTTTTCTAGCTCTTTCTCAGCTCTTTCCTTCTCTTCTCTTTCCTAGCTCTCTCTTTCCCACCTTTCCCAGATGCTCTCTTTTCTAGCTCTTTTCTCTTCTCTTTCCTAGCTCTCTTCTCTTTCCTATCTCTCTCTTTTTCACCTTTCCCAGATGCTCTCTCTCTGCTCTTTTCTAGCTCCTTCTCAGCTCTCTTTTTCCCAGCTCTCTCTTCTCTTTCCCAGCAGGTCTACTGAATAAACTTACCCCTTACCTGAATACTACATGCATGGTGCTGTTCTTACTCAGCTACCTCTTTTTAAAAACCTAACATAAATGGTGCTGTGACTCGGATAAAGGGCTTAAAGTCAGGATAGGTGGGATTCCTCTCTGTTTTTTTCCTCTTTTTTCTTTTTTGTTTGTTCTTCCCTTTCCGCTCTGAGGAATACCCACAGTTCTGACGGCCTTTTGCAAACCCATCTATCTGCTGCGGACACAGTGCATGCATGCATCGATACCATTGCTGGCCTTCACATCCACGTCCACACCACTTCTCTACTCTGGCCCTGGCAACTGAGGCCCAACCATGTGATGTGCTTTGTTAGCAAAGATGTCTAAATATTGTTGTCAAAATTTTAGATTTTGAGTTTTGCCTTTTTTGTTTTGTGTTGTGTATTCTACTGACTACATGGTTCTAAAATACTGGGCATATGTGTGCTAAAATTCTCATCACTGTAAGGTCTGCTCCTGGATGGCTAGCAGACTCCACCCTCCTCGCAGCAAAGTCTCCACCCAGTACCTGCGTTACCTAGGCAACTGGGACACCTGGAAGAGGTCACATCTGCATCTGCTGAGGTCACATCTGAATTTGATGTGGCCACACCTTTCCCCTCGTCCACACCCTAGATAAGGCCTAGCCCAGGCCCAGGCTTGCTCTCTCTGTTCGTTTCTAGCTCTCTCTCTGTTCTAGTCTAACATGCTCTCTGTTCTATTCTAGCTCTCTCTGCTACCTAGCTCTCTCTGTTCTTTTCTAGCTTTCTCTCTGCCTTTTTCTTGCTCTCTCTGCTCTCTCTGCTCTTTTCTAGCTCTTTTCTCTCTCTCTTTCCTCTCTCTTTTGCCAGCCACGTGTAGCGCCAACCTTGCCTGGTCCCAGCAGGTCTACTGAATAAACCTACCCCTTACCTGAATACCACGTGCATGGTGCAGTTCTTCCTCGGCTATCTCTTTTTAAAAACCTAACAATCACATCTAATGAGTTTTGTCACTTCAGAATATTTGGCAATTCTTGATAAGGACCAGGTAAGCTCTACTTATTCTATTTGATCTCCTTGTTGCTTTAATTGGAAATAATATAGGGCTTTTGTAGCAAAGATTGCAGTTCAAAGCCAGCCCATGCTGAAAAATCCCTAAGACTCCATCTCCCAACTAACCTGCAAAGAGCCAGACTGGAAGCATGGCTCTAGACTCTTATCTCTAACCAGCCAAACACTGGAAGTGGTACTGTGACTCAAAGTGGTAGGGCACTAGCCTTGAGCAGAAGTGCTCAGGGACAGTGCCCAGGCCTTGAGTTCAAACCTCCTTGAATACCAACTGGGATAAGCCATCCCAGCAAAGAGCTTAGACTCAGCCAGTCTGGGGAACAAGAGATCATGGAGAGGAGTAAGAGGAGATGATGTCACATCAGCTACTTTGTGCCTGCCCTTTCAAAATTAACCAGAGCCGGGAGGTCAGTAGAAGTAAGAAGCCTGCCCATCCAATGTCTATACCTGTCTACCTATTAACTGAACAGGAATTTATATTCTTGCCTTTGTCACCTGACTTCTCTACCTACTCGCCAGATATCAGAAGTAGCTAGGGACATTTCTACCAACATTTTCAGCCCTAAGTCCTTCCTCTTGCCATTTATTTGCTCTCTAGTATTTTTTTTTCCAGCCCCTCAATGCTCATGAGACTTCTCCAGACTTCATCTAAGGACTCAGTCCACCAAGGGACAGCTGGTGCTCACTGCCTTCTCTGGGCGGGGACCAAATTCCAGCCATTTACCCCTATTGTCGACGCCCCTTGTCAGCAGGAAGTAGCCAGAGAAAATCCTCTCCCTATTTCATGATTATTAAAAGGCTGGAATGTAGGGTCCGGCTCCTGGATGGCGAGCAGACTCCACCCTCCTTGCAGCAAAGTCTCCACCCAGTACCTGTGTTACCTAGGCAACTGGGACACCTGGAAGGTCACATCTGCATCTGCTGAGGTCACATCTGAATTTAATGTGGCCACACCTTTCTCCGTCCATACCCTAGATAAGGCCTAGCCCAGGCCCAGAGGCTCTCTCTCTGCTCTTTTCTAGCTCTTTCTCAGCTCTTTCCTTCTCTTGTCTTTCCCAGCTCTCTTCTCTTTCCTAGCTCTCTCTTTCCCAGCTGTTTCCCAGATGCTCTCTTTTCTAGCTCTATTCTAGCTCTTTTCTCTCTTTTCTAGCTCTTTTCTCTCTTTCCCAGGCCTTTCTCCTCCACGTGAAGTGCCAACCTTGCCTGGTCCCAGCAGGTCTACTGAATAAACCTACCCCTTACCTGAAAAAAAAATTTTTTTTGGTTTCTCTGTCAAATATGAATGCTAGCTTTGCTGGATACACCAGTCTGGGATGGCAATTATTGTTCTTAGGCCTTGGATGGTACTTTCCCAGACTTTCCTTGCATTCAGTGTCTGTGTGGAGAGATCTGTAGTGATTCTGATTTTGCCCATTGTAGTATAGCTCCTTTGCTTTTGCCGCATGCAGGAACCTTTCTTTATTGTTTAGAACTGGCGTTTTTACTATGATGTGTCTACAAGTGTTCCTCCTGAGATCCTGTTTGCTAGGTATTCTATATGCTTCTGTTATGTAGGTGAGATTCTCCCTTTAAAAATTGGGGAAATGTTCAGCAATAATTTTATTGAATAAGTATTGCATCCCTCTATTCTAGTATTCTTTACCTTCATTGACCCCAATTATATGAACGTTAAATTTCTTGGCATTGTCTGCTTGTTCTTGGACATCCCTTTGACATATGTTGATTGTTTTTTCCAAATCTGTGACTTTTTTTTCCAATTGCTGCATTTTGTCCTCAGTACCTGATATTCTATTTTCCGTTTCATTCACTCTACTGACTATGGCTTCCATTGTGGTTTTCATGGAGGAAATTGAACCATTTATAATTTCTATGTTGGTTCTCAAAGTATTGATTTCATATTTTAGTGAGGTGTGTAATGCATCTATTTTTGAGTGCATCTCTTGTTTGAAATCCTGGATCTCATTTGATAATTCATTTCTTTGTTCTCTAAATTTCTGATCCATTACTCACTTTAATTCTTGAGTCATTGCCTCTATCAACTCTTGGATGTAACGTTCGTCTTCCATTTCTTTTTTGTTTTCACTGGAGTTCTTCCTTGGGTGGCTGCTGGCTTTTGGGGATGGTTGGTTGTCTTGCCTGTTCATGAATCTTGTCATTTTTCGCTGTGATTTTCGCATGAGGATTCAGGGATTATCCGAGTCAAATCCTGAACTCTTGATCAGTAAATGGCTGCCTTTACTTGGTTTGGGGTTGGTTCCTGGCTCAGCACCCACCTGCAACACACAGGTGTGACTCCTTCCACTGGCTGTTGGAGCTCTCGAGCCTAGTTCCTGACTTCAGATAGGGACTGGCAGCGCAGCTCCACTTAGTCTTTCACCCAGGGGGACCCACCACCCGCTGTTGGAGCCTGCTCGTGGTTCCTGACTTCACCTGGTACCTTTCATTTAAGTAGTTAGAGCACCTGCCCAAAACCCCCAGGTAGGACTCCTGCTGCTGCTGCCTGCCTACCAGCCGTTCCCAACTTCAGCCAGGGACCGTCAGTGCAGCTCCACTTGAACTCCCAACCTAGGGGACCTAGGTGGGCCTCACTGGTGGCTGTTTGTGGTTCCCAACGTCAGCCAGGTACCATCAGTTTAAGTTGTTTGGGCACCCACCCGGACCACACAGATAGGACTCCTTCCACCTCCAGCTGCTGGAGCCTGCCCAGTGCTCCCAACTTCAGCCAGGGACCCATAGCACATTTCCACTTACACAACGCCCACCTGGGAAGACACAATTCACTGGAACCTGCTCAAGGTTCCAGACTTCAGCCAGGGAGCCTCGATGTAAGTTGTTAGAGCAGCCACCCAGAACACACAGGCTAGCTTTGAACTGGGATCCCCAGATCTCGACTTGCTGAGTAGCTAGCATTCTAGCCATATGCAATACTCTCAGTCTCTGGTGCCGCAAAATGATCTCTCTCTACCCCTGTGTTTCCATTCTTTTTATTTTCAATTGAGTGATACAGTACATTCTAGAGAGCAAGGGATTACCCCACAACTTAGAGGTTTGCTTACAACCATTAAGAAAAACAAGATGGTGTTGTAGATCTTTCCAGGCTGAATTGACTCCAGATTCCTGATGGTGTGTGCACAGGGCAGATATATCCCAAAAATGCCCCAAAACTTCTGAGGTTCCACAGCTACCATTGAACTAAAAAGCACAGGACCAGTCTCCCTGGCTTATCTACCCATACTAAACGTTGGAGTTTATGTCCCCTGGAGAATGCATTTCTTTCCCAGCTTTCATTTTTGATGCTGAGAAGAGATTCCAGGAAAGGCTCCTGACTACACAGGAAGAGCAGAAAGGCCAGGACGCCCTCCTCTGTGACCACCCAGAACCATCGGGCATGAGGCTATAGAACTGGCAGGCTGAATTTACCCAAATGATCACAAAAAAGACCATACTAAAGCTAACAGCACAACTATGTTTATTGCAGCATTATTTACCATACCTAAGATACGGAACCAACCCAGATGCTCCTCAGTAGATGAATGGATCAAGAAAATGTGGTATGTACACACACACACATACACACACACACACACACACACACACACACACACACACACACTGGAATTCTAGGCCTCCATCAGAAAGAACAACATTGCCCCATTTGTTAGGAAATGGAAAGACTTGGGAAAAATTATATTAAGTGAACTAAGCCAGGCCCAAAGAAACATAGGTCCCATGGTTTCCCTTATTTGCAATAACTAGTATATGTCTAGGACAAGCAGAAAAGGTCAAAAGCTATACATATGACCATATAAGATGATGTTAAGCAAAATGAACCCCAAAATAGGGACACAAGTGATTTTTCTTCTTGCTATGGTTTTTCAATGTACTTATAATATACTGTGTGATTATTGGTTTCTTTTGTATGTTCTTTCCCAATGGTATAACCCCTGTTTCACTCTATTTGATTCTGATGCCCTGCATCTTATATATACATTTTTCTAATTTGGGGAGAGGAAGGGAAAACAAAATGCTTAAATTGGGATACAGGTTGACAGATTATAACAATGAGATGCACAGACACTATGTTGAAAACAAACTTTACAACTTCAGGTGCGGGGTGGGAGGACATCAGGGCAGGGGGGGAGAAGGGGGGAGGGAGTAGTTGGGGAAGGAAGGGATAGTCAAGGAAAAACAAAGGAAGTGCTAACAATGCTTGATAGGAAATGTACTCATTACCTTACTCATGTAACTATAACACCCTCTGTACAGCATCTTTACAATAATATATATTAATATAAAAAAATAAAAAATAGCTTGTCCACTCATGCTATTCTCAGGGATCCAGGGCTTACCCTGTACCTTCTCCCTATACCTCCTTCCAACTCCACATCTTAGCTCTTCACCATCAGCTGGAGCCTTCCAGAATCTTTCCTGAAAGTAAATGCTCTGGGCGATGTCACTGACTGCAGTGTTTCACCAATGTTTCTGGAGGTAATTGCTTATTAGCCTTTGCTGTTCCATTCAAGGGGAAAGGAAAGGAAAGGAAAAAGGAAAGAGGAAAGGAAAGGAAAAAGGAAAGGAAAAAGGAAAGGAAAAAGGAAAGGAGAAAGGAAAGGAGAGGAAAGGAAAGGAAAGGAGAGGAAAGGAAAGGAGAGGAGAGGGGGGGAGGGGAAGGGAGGGGGAAGGGAGGGGAGGGGAGGGGGAGGGGAGGGGAGGGGAGGGGGAGGGGAGGGGAGGGGGAGGGGAGGGGAGGGGGAGGGGCGGGGAGGGGAGAGGAGGGGGAGGGGAGGGGAGGGGAGAGGAGAGGAGAGCAGAGGAGAGGAGAGGAGAGGAGAGCAGAGGAGAGGAGAGGAGAGCAGAGGAGAGGAGAGGAGAGCAGAGGAGAGCAGAGGAGAGGAGAGGAGAGCAGAGCAGAGGAGAGGAGAGGAGGGGAGGGGAGGGGGAGGGGAGGGGAGGGGGAGGGGGAGGGGGAGGGGAGGGGAGGGGAGAGGAGAGGAGAGCAGAGCAGAGGAGAGCAGAGGAGAGGAGAGGAGAGCAGAGCAGAGGAGAGCAGAGGAGAGGAGAGGAGAGGTCCTGGAGCACCTGGCCAAGTCACCAGACGTGGAAACCTTCAAGGCTGTCCTGGATGGGCTCAATCTGCTACTTGCCTATAAGGAACACCCCAGTCAGTGGAAGTTACAAGTGCTCGATTTGTGGAATGAGCACCCAGAAATCTGGACACAGAGGTACTCCTCCATGGCCCGAATTTCTTCTCCAGATGTTCTCACTGACAGATCCACATCAAGGCCCTGTTCAGGGATGACTGAAGAGCAGCCTTTGTTGATTGCTATTGACCTGACATCAGAATTGGCACCCAGGATGATCTGCAAGCCTACTTGCTCCGATGGGCCAGGGAGGGGGAAAGAACGAGTCCAGCTGTGCTCAAGGAAGCTACAGATTCTCCAGAGCTCCTTATACAAAATCAACGAGACTACTTGTGGTGAGGCTGGACTCTAATCTGCACTCCTGGAATGTTGGTCAAATTGGGTTTTTACATGCGGCACATGAAGAACCTTCGCATCCTCATATGCACCAAGTTTTGGTACATTAACATTACAATATCCATTGCAATTACTTGTATGCACACCAGTTTGGGGTTGAGCTGGGGCAGCTGCAGCAAGTACAGGAGCTTCATGTACAGGATGTCTTCTTCTTTGATGGAAACCTGCCCACTATCCTCAGGAGCCTAATACCTTTGAAGACCTTGTCTCTGAATGAAATTAAGATACAGAAGCCAACCTTTGAATTCTGTCACAGTGTCCCTGCACCAGGTAGCTCAAGCACCTGTGTCTGAGGAATTTGATCTAGGACATCTTCAGGCCAGAGCCCCTGTGAGCCCTGCTGGAGCCAGTGGCCCTGGAGTACTATGACATCACTGATGACAGGCTCTCTGTCATCTTGCCTGATCTGAGCCAGTGCTCCCCATCTCCACGGCCACCCTACAGAACCTCCTGAGGCACACATCCAGGCTGGGCCATTTGAGACTAGGGATCTATCCTG
The DNA here is from genome assembly GCF_019054845.1 of Dipodomys spectabilis. NCBI lineage: Eukaryota > Metazoa > Chordata > Mammalia > Rodentia > Heteromyidae > Dipodomys > Dipodomys spectabilis. The sequence goes on from NW_024870781.1 coordinate 1,056,845, forward strand.
CCCCTCTAGAGAGCTACCACATGATTGGAGGCCAGGGGACTTGAACCATAGGAGTTTTGCCCAGGTTCAGGGTGATCTGGCACAGGCTGGGAAGGTGGCTCAGTGGTAGAGCACTTGCCTTGCATGCATGAGGCCCTGAGTTCGATTCCTCAGCACCACATACGCAGAAAAAAAAGCCGGAAGTTGCGCTGTGGCTCAAGTGGTAGAGCGCTAGCCTTGAGCTGAAGAGCTGAGGGACAGCGCCCAGGCCAGAGTTCAGACCCACGAACGGACCCCAAAATAAAAACAACAACAACAACAAAAAAAAAAAAACCAGGATGATCTGGCCCAAGCATTGACAGATATGGGGACAACCCAGAAGGTCCAGATCTGTGTCAATCTGGATCCTTAGTGGGATAAGTATGATGATTCTTGGGTCTTGGCCTGCCAATTCTATAGCCTGGTGCCTGATGGTTCCTGGCTGGTCATAGAGGAGAGGTGCCCTGGCCTTTCTGCTCTTCATGTGTAGTCAGGCACCTAGCTCCTGGGATCTCTTCTCAGCATTGGAAATGAAAGCCCAGAAAGATGTGCATTCTCCAGGGGACATAAACTCCAGGGTGGAAGAGCCAGGGACAGTAGTCCTGAGCTTTTATGTTCAATGGTAGCTCTGGAACACCAGCAGTTTCTGATCACTTTGGGGATACATGTTCCCAGTGCACACACATCAGGAATTTAGAGTCAATTCACCCTGGAAAGATCTGTAACACCATCTGGTTTTTCTTTTTTCTTTTTTTCCAATCGTGGGGCTTGATCTTGCAGCCTGGGCACTGTCCCTTAGCTCTTCAGCTCAAGGCAAGCACTCTACCACTTGAGCCATAGTGCCACTTCCAGTTTTCTAGTGGGTTATTGAAGATCAGAGTCTCACAAACTTTCCTGCCTGGCCTGGCTTTGATCCACACTCCTCAGATCTCAGCCTCCTGAGTAGCTAAGATTACAGGCATGAGCCACTGATGCCTGATTTGGTTTTCCTTAATGGTTATAAGGAAACCTCTAAGTTGTGGGGCAATCCCTCATTATCTAGAATGTATTGGATCACTCAATCCAAATTAAAAAGAATGGAAATTCAGGAGTAGAAAGAGATCATAGCACTAGAGAATGAGAGTGTTGTGTATGGCTAGAATGCTAGCTACTCAGCAAGTCTGCGATCCGAGGATCCCAGTTCAAAGCCAGCCTCAGCAGGAAAGTCCTTGAGACTCTTATCTTGAGTAAACTTCCAAAAGAGCTACAAGTGGAGCTGTGGCTCAAATAGTAGGGTGCCAGAAGTAGTAAATGCACACACAAACAATAAACCCATGACCAAGGTCAAACAGACATTGGTCACTTTCTGTGGAAAAATTATACTGAAAAATGCCACATCAAATACCAAGTGACATTCCATTCAAGCTAAGAGAACTCTTTCTATTTCTTCAACATTTTGGGGATGAAAATGCTCAGTAGTTAAAGTTGTAGTGGTTGAGATTTGATCCACTGTGCCCTTGAAATGAGTATCGCCATCTTTACACTTCTAGAAGAAATGTTCACTTTGTACCCAATCACGCCCATACACACACACACACACACACACACACACACACACACACACACACAAATCCATAACAAAAAGGGAGAAAAGAATACACCTGGTTCCAATGTCTCATATCTGTAATTCTATTCAGGAGGCAGAAATCCGAAGATCTCAGAAGCCAGCCAGGCAAGAATGTATGTGAGAGTATTATCTCCAAGAAACTCCTAAGAACACATTCTAGGACTCTTAGAATCCTAGTGCCTCAAGAAGTCTGATATCTGAGGATCTCAGTTCAAACCCAAACTGGGCCAAAAATAGGCAAGAATTTCTAGGATTCCATAATTAGTATTGTGGCTCAAGTGATAAAGCACTAGCCTTGATTAAAAGGTCGGGTACAGCCCCCAAGCCCTGAGTTCAAGTGCCCTTTCAGTACAAAATTAGAAAGAAAGGAAGGAGGAAAAGATGGGAGGAAGGTAGGCAGGAAAGAAAGGAGGTAGGGTTGGTAAGAGGAAGGAAGGAGGGAGCCCCCACCACCATAGTGCCCTTCCCACAAATTATCACAACATAGGCCAGTGGCGACCAGTAATCTAAAGTACACAGATATATCAATCTGCCACAATACCCCTGGACAGCCCATAACCAGTTCCAGGATAAATGATTACCCCACAGGTTCACCTCCCCATGCCACCATGGGAGACCAGAGCTAGCAGTAACCCTCAGAGCTAGGCCCAGAGGCCTCCCCCTCCCTCCAGGTTTACTTGTCCCACTGAAGCAGTGAACTGTGAAAGTGCCCCAGCAACCAGTGGAATACACCCAGTCTGCCAGGTCATGGCTGGTCCTCCATTGAAGTCAGGAACTGGGTGAGCAAGCTCCACCAGCCTCACCTTTGTATTCTGAGTGGGTGCTCTAACAGCCTACACCAAGCCTTCCTGGCTGAAGTCTGGAACCTTGAGCAGGTTCCAGCAAAACCAGCCCAACTTGGGTCCCCCCAGATGGGAGTTTTACTGCTCCTGAGCTGAGGGACCCTGGCTAAAGTCAGGAGCGTTGGGCAGGCTCCAGCAGTTGGAGGTGGAAGGCGTCCCACCTGTGTGGTCCGGGTGGGTGTTCTAACAACTTAAACCATGGGTATCTGGCTGAAATCAGGAACCACAGGTGGGCAGCTGGAGAAGGAACTCCATCTGTGTGTTCCAGGTGGGTGCCCTAACAATTTAAACCGAGGGTACCTGGCTGAAATTGGGAACTGCAAACAGCCTCCAGTGAGGCCCACCTAGGTCTCCCCGGCAGGATCTCCACTGCCGGTCCCTGGCTGAAGTTGGGAACCCCAGGCAGGCAGCAGCAGAAGATGCCCAACCTGTGGGTTCTGAGCAGCTTCTCTAACAACTTAAACCAAGGGTACCAGGTGAAATTGGAAACCACAAGCAAGCTCCAACAGCCAGTGGCAGGAAGAGGGTCCCCCCGGGGGCAGGAGACTAAGTGAAGCCATGCTGCCAGTACCTGTCTGAAGTCAGGAACTGGGCTTGAGGGCTCTAACAGCCAGTGGAAGAAGGAGCCCTACCTGTGTGTTGCAGGTGGGTGCTGAACCAGGAAAACCCAAAACCAAGCAAAGGCAGCCATCTATTGACCAAAACACAGTTTGGGATTTGACTGGGATACTCCCTGAATCCTCATATGAAAATCACAGTGAAAAATTACAAGATTCATGAAGAGGCAAGACAGCAAACCATACCCAAAGGCCAGCAGCCACCCAAGGAAGAACTCAGTAACATTTGTTACATCCAAGAGTTGATAGAGGCAATGACTCAAGAATTAAAGTGAGTAATGGATCAGAAATTTAGAGAACAAAGAAATGAATTATCAAATGAGATCCAGGATTTCAAACAAGAGATGCACTCAAAAATAGATGCATTACACACCTCACTAAAATATGAAATTAATACTTTGAGAACCAACATAGAAATTATAAATGGTTCAATTTCCTCCATGAAAACCACAAAGAAAGCCATAGTTAGTAGACTGAATGAAATGGAAAATAGAATATCATATCCTGAAGACAAAATGCAGCAACTGGAAAAAAAAAAGTCATGGATTTGGAAAAAACAATCAAAATATGTCAAAGGGAAGTCCAACAGCAAAACAGACATTGCCAAGAAATTTAACGTTCATATAATTGGGGTCAACAAAAAAGGAATACTAGGGGCTGGGAAGGTGGCTCAGTGGTAGAGCGCTTGCCTTGCATGCATGAGGCCCTGGGTTTGATTCCTCAGCACCACATAAACAAAAAGAAAAAAGCCAGAAGTGGTGCTGTGGCTCAAGTGGTAGAGTGCTAGCCTTGAGCTGAAGAGCTGAGGGACAGCGCTCAGGCCCAGAGTTCAGGCCCCACAACCGGACACACACACACACACGCACATACACACACAAAAGGAATACTAGAATAGAGGGATGTAACACTTATTCAATAAAATTATTGCTGAACATTTCCCCAATTTTAAAAGAGAGAATCTCACCTACATAACAGAAGCATACAGAATACCTAGCAAACAGAATCTCAGGAGGAACACTTCTAGACACATCATAGTAAAAACACTAGTTCTAAACAATAAATAATCTTGCATATGGCAAAAGCAAAGAAGGAGATATACTACAATGGAAATATCAGAATCATTGCAGAACTCTTCACATAGACACTGAATGCAAGGAAAGCCTGGGAAAGTACCATCTGAGGCCTAAGAACCAATAACTGCCAACCCAGACTGGTGTATCCAGAGAAGCTAGCATTCACATTCAACAGAAAATCCAAAATTTTCAATAGTAAAGAAAAACTAAATAAATTCATAAATAATAAACCCGCACTACAAAGAATATAAGAGGGCATTAAATCTGAAGATGACAATCATGATCAGGGATCCACATCAAACAGATATCACTAGAAGAGCAACCAAGAAGGCAAAGGAGGAAAGAAGAAAAACTTAGGAAAGCAGGAAAATGACAGGAAACACAATGCATCCCTCTACAATAACCATAAATATTAATGGACTCAATTCACCAATCAAGAAAAAGAACTGCAGACTTCTGTTTATGTTAGGGCCCCTTCAAGATTTTCAGTTTCAAGTTTTCCTTTGAAAATTGCCATGAGCACAGAATTGTGGCAGTCTTTCACCTAACAATGTAAAATCATTTAAACCCTAAAAAAAAGAAAAGAAAAAGAACTGCAGATTGAATCAGAAAACAAGATTCATCCATTTGTTGTCTTTAAGAGACGCATCTCACAGCCTAAGATAAAAACAAACTCCAAGTGAAGGGATGGAGGAAGATCTACCATGCATATGCTCCCAGCAAGAAGGCAGAAGTTGCCATCAGTATATCTGACAAAATTAACTTTTAGTGAAAATCAATACAAAAAGACAAAGACAGACACTATATATTAATACAGGGGAAAAAATCCAAGAGGAGGACACCACCATTATCAATTTATGCTCCCCAAACACTGGAGCACCCAAATACTGTTAAGAAAATACTCCAGATTTACAGGAAAAAAATAGATCCAAATACAATAATATGAGGAGACTTTAACACTCCATTCTCACCAAAGGACAGGTCTACCAACCAGAGGATTGGCAAAGAAGCCTCCAAATTAGATACCTATGTCAAATGGACTTAATTGACATTTACAGAGTTTTCTATGCAACTACAACCCAGTACACATTCTTCTCAGCCGCCATAGAGCTTTCTCCAAAATAGAACATATCATAGTTCATACAAATAATTTAAGCAAATACAAGAGGGTCGACATCATCTTTTGTATTCTGTCTGAACATAGTGGAATCAAGCTAGTTCTCCATAACAGATCATACTGTAGAAATTGCTCCAATACATGCAAATTGAACAGCACACTTCTGAGCAACACCTGGGTCACAGAAGAAATTAAAGAACAAATTAAAACGTTCCTACAATTCAATGAAATCAATAAACATCACAAAGAAATCTGTGGGATACATCAAAAGCAGTCCTGTGGGGCAAATTTATTGCTCTCAGTGCACACATTAAGAAAATAAAGACAAAAAGAAAAAAGAAAAGACAGACCAAGTAAACAATCTCATGATGCAACTAAAACTGCTAGAAACACAAGAAAAAATTAAACCAAAAGTTACTAGACAGAGCGAGATAACCAAAATAACAGCTGAAATTAGGGGCTGGGAAGGTGGCTCAGTGGTAGAGCGCTTGCCTTGCATGCATGAGGCCCTAGGTTCAATACCTCAGCACCACATAAGCAAAAAGACAAAAGCCAGAAGTGGCGCTGTGGCTCAAGTGGTAGAGCACTAGCCTTGAGCTGAACAGCTAAGGGACAGAGCCTAGGCCCAGAGTTCAGGCCCCACAACCAGACCCCCCCACACATACACAAAAAGAGATGAAATTAACAAGATAGACTAAGAAAACTATAAATAAAATTAATAAAGCAAAAACCTGGGTTTTTTTTTAAAGAATAAAATTGACAGACCTCTGGCAAGATTCACTGAAAAAGAAGAGAGGAAACCCAAATCAATAAGATCAGGGATGGCATAGGAAAAATTACAACAAACATCCAAGACATCCAAACAATCATAACTATTTCCAGAATCTCTACTCATGAAGGAAGGAAAAGCTAGCAGAAATGAATGAATTTTTAGAGAAATACAAATTGCCCAAACTGAACCAAGAATAAATAAACCAATTAAATAAGCCAATAACTTACAATGAGATAGAGGAAGCAATCAGAAGACTTTTGTTTTGTTTTGTTTTGTTTTTGGTCGGTCGTGGGGCTTGAACTCTGGGCCTGGGCACTGTCCCTCAGCTCTTCAGCTCAAAGCGAGGGCTCTACCACTTGAGCTACAGCACCACTTCCCAGAAGACTTTTAATAAGGGAAAGTCCAGGACCAGATGGATTCACTACAGAATTCTTTTTTTTTTTTTTGGGAGGGGGGTTTGGTCGTGGAGCCTGAACTCTGGGCCTGAGCGCTGTCCCTCAGCTCTTCAGCTCAAGGCTAGCACTCTACCACTTGAGCCACAGCGCCACTTCCAGCTTTTTTTCTTTTTGCTTATGTGGTGCTGAGGAATTGAACCCAGGGCCTCAGGCATGCAAGGCAAGCGCTCTACCACTGAGCCAACTTCCCAGCCCTCATTACAGAATTCTATAAGACCTTTAGAGAGGAACTAATACCCACACTCCTCAAGCTCTTCTGTGAAATAGGAGGAGAGGGAGAAATCTCAAACTCATTCTATGAAGCCAATATCACACTCATTCCCAAGCCAGGCAAAGATCCAACAAAAAAGAGACTACAGACCAAGGTCTTTGATGAACACAGATGCAAAGCTCCTCAATAAAATTTTAGCCAACAAAATCATAGATTATGATTATGATTATAGATCATGTCAAAAAAAATCATAGATTATGATTAAGTAGGCTTCATCCCTGAGATGCAGGGATGGTTTAACATATGTAAATAAATTAATGTAATGCATCACACCAACAGATCCACGGTCAAGAACCACAGGATTATCTCCACTGATGTGGAAAAGACTTTTGATAAAATACAACAACCATTTGCATTAAAAGCTCTGGAGAAAATAATAGAAATACAAGGAACATTCCTTAAAACAATAAAATTCAACAGATCAAAAGCCAATATTATACTAGTGGAATATTATGCAGCCATTAGAAAGGACAAAATAATGTCATTCACAAGGAAATGGATGGAACAAGGGCAAATCATTTTGAGCAGTTACACCAAGAGCACAGAGACATATGGCACATGGCCTCTCTGATATGTGTGGCTTGAACTCAGGGCCTGGGCATTTTACTTGGGCTTTTGAACCACCACCCTATTTCTAGATTTTTGTAGATAAGAGTATCATGGACTTTCTTGCCCAAGTTGACTTTGAACCACAAATCCTCAGGTCTCAGCCTCCTGAGTAACTAGGATTACAGGTGTGAGCAACTAGGACCCATCCATAGTGTGTGTGTGTGTGTGTGTGTGTGTGTGTGTGTGTGTGTGTGTGTGTGTGTGTGTGTGTGTGTGTGTGTGTGTGTGTGTGTGTGTGTGTGTGTGTGTGTGTGTGTGTGTGTGTGTGTTATGGGGCCTGACCTCTGGGCACTGTCCCTCAGCTCTTCAGCTGAAGGCTAGCACTCTACCACTTGAGACACAGCACCACTTCTGGCTTTTTCTGCTTATGTGCTGCTGAGGAATCAAACCCATCCATAGTGTGTGTGTGTGTGTGTGTGTGTGTGTGTGTGTGTGTGTGTGTGTGTGTGTGTGTGTATGTGTGTGTGTGTGTGTGTGTGTGTGTGTCTGCTTATGTGCTGCTGAGGAATCAAACCCATCCATTGTGTGTGTGTGTGTGTGTGTGTGTGTGTGTGTGTGTGTGTGTGTGTGTGTGTGTTATGGGGCCTGACCTCTGGGCACTGTCCCTCAGCTCTTCAGCTGAAGGCTAGCACTCTACCACTTGAGACACAGCACCACTTCTGGCTTTTTCTGCTTATGTGCTGCTGAGGAATCAATCCCAGGACCTCATGCATGCTAGGCAAGCACTCTACCACTGAGCCACCTTCCCAGCCCCATAATGTGTTTTTAAAAGACAAAAATACTGTATTTAGTCATTGAGGACTTTCACCAATAAAAATACTCTGCTTGTTATACATGACTTCCTCTATAAAGAATAAGTAAAATAATTTTTTATGGACAAGTTTTGCACAGCTACCTGATCTCTAAACAAATAGTTTTCTCAAAAAAAAAATCTTATCTTTCTTCTTCTTTAATAAATTATTAATTAAATTAATTTCCTGGTACTATAATACCTGAGACTGGATAAATGTAAGGAACAGAAGTTGGCTGGTGATACGGCACAGTGGTAGAGCACTTGTCTAGCATGTGTGAGTTGTTTCTCTCCATGGAAATCTTTAGTAAAAGGCGAAAGATGTATACGATCTGAAGAGAAACCAGAGTATTCAGAGCTTGATTTCTGCTGCTGTAAAAATCAGGTCTACTCCATAGGTTGTCTGCAAAGGTCACTTGCAGTTCTGCACTAGCTACTTTTAAGCTGCCAACAGAAGAAATCACCCTCTAATTTTCTTATTTTATTACCTTTAAGTAGTTGTGCAAAGGAGCTGCCATTTAACAAAGCAGTTTATGAATACAATGCATCTTGACTGATATCTCCCCTTTCAACATTGTCACCCAACTCTCCCTCTTATGAGGAGGAAGCACTCAATCAAGGGAAGCTGCAGTACCTGGAGTGCAACAGGTCAATCAGAAGATACATGTTATTGTTGAAAGGATAAGGCCTGGCTTCTAGGCTGAGCTTTCCAACATAATTCCCAGAGCAACACTACCAGGGGTGGCCTGCCAAGCAAGTGGCCACATCTGTCACAACCAGGTATATGGAAATCAAGAAGTGGCTGAGTGATATAGATTCAGGGCCACACAACTTAAATGACAAGGCCACTGTCACTGTGGCTCAAAGAACACCAGGAAATCTCCCTGAGAAGTGGAAGCTCCAGAACCGCACCAAGAGTATATATCCCTCATCCTGCTGGCATCTGTTCAGGCTGCCACCAAAAACCAGACTAAAGCTCACTAGTGAACAGAAGTAGAGGTGGGCAGCCCCACTTCCTTCTCCTGGGTGCCTCAGCATCTCTTCCTAACCTCTTGGTGCAATGGAACCAGAAAAGATATTTTTTATCTTCCAACTGTTACAGCTCAGGAAAGCAAGCTAGGAGAGTAGTCCACCTACCTCACTCACCCCACAAAAAAACTGGTTCTATGTCTGTCATCTAGTAAGTCCCCAGCTTGAGCAAAAGAAGCACATGAAAACGGCATCTATCTTCCTTGTTAGCTGAGTAAAGAAACAAAAAGGAAGGGACAACTAGTTTCTTTTCTCCTGGGTGGCTTTGGTCTCTCTCTGTTCTCAATCCAGCAATAACACACGTGTTTTTTTGAAGTTGTTGGCTTGCAAAGTCGCTGAGAAAGTGAAATTCCTAGATAAACAAGCAAAAGAACATTATGTTCAAGTAAGACAGCTGCCTTTTACGGCTCTCAGAGCAGTCATTGTGATTCTTTTTCTTATACATTGCTTTTGTATTTATTTTTAAATTATTTTACTTATTTTTGTGCTGGTACTGAGGCTTGAACCCAGGGACTCAACCTCATTCAGCTTTTCTGTTCAACCACTTGAGCCAAACCTCCACTTCAGTGATTAGTCTCTTTGATTTGTCCACTCAAGCTAACTTCAAACTCTGGTCCTCAGATCTCAGCCTTCTGAGTTCATTGTTCCTTCCTACGGTTATACTAAGCCCTGTAAGTTTCAGAAATTTTCTGAAAGATTTTCCTTCTTGCTTCCAATAATCATTTTAATGACTCATAATGTATATTACTTCAAGAGAGCAAGGAAGGCCAGGCAAGGTGGCATGCAGCTGCTGGGGTAGTCCCAGATACTCAGGAGACTGAGAATGGAAGATTACAGGATTCTGGCATCAATCAATATTGGGAGTGGGGGGGAAGGGAACCAATGATAGAGCTTGGTAATAAGATTATATATAAGGTCCTGGGTTCCATCAACAGTACTGAAAAAAAAAAAAAGATCTAAAAATCTGTTGGTGATGGGAACATGGAGACATAAGGGGATGAAGGGAAAAATAAAGGTAGGAAGAGACAGACACAGAGAAAGGCAGAGAGAAACAGAGACAGAGACAGAGACAGAGGCAGAGAGAGAGAGAGAGAGAGAGAGAGAGAATGGATGCTCCCCAACACACACACACACACACACACACACACACACACACACAGAGCTGCCAAGAGTCTAACTGTAGACAACTCCCATCTGAGATGGCCCTCCAACTTAATTGTGCTCAAAGGAAGATACCACCCAAGGTTGCAGCCCCTTTGGGATGTTGGAGGAAGAATGGAGTATTGAGTGTGGAGGTAGTAACATAAAGCCTGCTCTCCATTTTTCCCTGCTGGGGACAACTCTGCAGGACCATCCCAGTGGCAGAAGCCTTAACTCCTGTTAAGGCTAAGGCCTTTGCCATGACCATATATGTAGTGCAATTCTTTCCCCTGGCCAGTCCTGCCCCATCCCACAGCTCCTGGTCCTGGGAGCACTCCCTGGTAAACTTCCTACATCTAAACTCAGCCTCAGACTGTTCCCAGGTAACCTGCTCTAGAAGCACCCCAAAGTGCACACCTTATAATAGGAACACTCACTAAAGGAAAGCCACCATGTATCCTCAAGCCTTAGATGCCACTTTATGTACCACTCCAGCTGTACATATGGCCTAGAAGTAGGCAATGCAAAACACTCTTACTGGGCTGGGAATGTGGCTTAGTGGTAGAGTGCTTGCCTAGCATGCATGAAGCCCTGGGTTTGATTCCTCAGTACCACATAAACAGAAAAAGCCAGAAGTGGTACTGTGGCTCAAGTGGTAGAGTGCTAGCCTTAGACAAAAGCAGCTCAGGGACCATGCCCAGGCCCCAGGACTGGCAAAAAAAAAAAATCTATCATATATCCATTTTAGACTCTTAAGTGATGTATGGAGTACATGCCAATACTAGTGTGGGAATACTACTGTAAGCACAGTAAGAGGCATCCAGGTTGGTCTCCAAACAAAACCAATAGAATCCAGAGTAGAAAAAAAAATATTCAGAGTAGAAAAAAGTTCACACCTGTTATAAATGGTAATAATGGCAGAGATTTTAAGCACTTACCATGTCAGACACTGTGTAAATCATATTCAAGATAATTGAAACCTTTTCATACAGTTATTCTCAATCTATGGAAAAATGAGAAGCACGTAAATTGGAAATTTGCTCCAGGTTACCAAGAGGGGAGGACCTCCACTACACCATTGACCAAGGCTCGTGCTTCCCATATGTGAGAAATTCTTACTCAGTAGTGTTTTGTAGTCATGTCTGCAAACAGTAGTATACTTTTGAAAGATCCCTTAATTACCTTTCTTATTCTAGACTGATAATCATGGCTTGGAGCCCAGGCATAAAGTGGGTTACTAAAAGTTCCTTGACTGTGGGAAACTAAGCTTCATAGAGTACTTAACCAACCTCATCCCAGATCCCTACATTAGTATGGAGATGTGAGAGTCAGGAGTCAGGATCCCTAGGATTTTTCTCCATTGAGCATGGTGAATAGAACTGCTTCCTGCCTTCTGTTACTAAACTCAAGGACTAAAGGCAAGTTTAGGTATTAAATTTAAGTCAGCTGATTTGAAAATGGCAAATAATTGGAGATTACTGGTCTATTAAAAATCTGGCAATGAGTTCAGTTACTTAATATAATCAGCATGCTGGGCTCTTAACAGCCACTTGGCCAATATGTACAGCACCCAATGCCAGTCTAAATATTCGAGCTTTCTGATTTTCCTTGGTTTACAAATGGCTCCCCTACTGAAATTCACCTTAAGCACTCACTGCTTTGTGATGGTGGTCTAAAATATACCCTTATCTCCTCATGCTCCAGATGATTGGAGGTGGGGTTTGGTAGAGGAGGTCAGGAGTGAATAAAGTAGCTTTTCCCAGTTAATTCCATTTGTTTTCCCTCTTCCTGTCTCCCTTCTCCCTCTTTTTTGAGACAGAGTAGCCTAGGCTGGCCTCAGACTTGCAATCCTCCCACCTCTGCCCAAAACCTGATTATAGCGTATAGATGTGTGCATCAACACCTGGCTGATTTACAACTTAACATTCTCCGGGAACTTACCTCTAATTACTATCTTCAGCACATGTCCCAATACACCAGAAAGCACAAGGACTGCAGTTCAGGCTAGCACTGACATAAAGCAAAAACCTACTCCAACAATAAGCAACACAAAAGAGGGCTAGAGGCATGATCCAGTAGCAAAGTAGTTGCCTAGCAAGTGGGAGGCCCTGAATTTATTTTTGGTTTTTTTTTTGGTTCCGGTCATGAGGCCTGAACTCTGGGCCTGGGCGCTGTCCCTCAGCTCTTCAGCTCAAGGCTAGCGCTCTACCACTTGAGCCACAGCACCACTTCCGGCTTTTTTTTTTGCTTATGTGGTGCTGAGGAATTGAACCCAGGGCCTCATGCATGCAAGTCAAGCGCTCTACCACTGAGCCACCTTCCCAGCCAGGCCCTGAGTTTAATACCCACCTTACTTGTAAATTTATTACACATGGTTTTAACCAAGCATGGTCAAAAAGGCTTCTTAAAAATTGAATTGCAAGCCAGGAGCTGGTGGCTCATGCTTATAAGCCTACTGAGGAGACTAAGGTCTGAGGAATGTGATTTGAAGCCAACCTAGGTAGGAAAGTCCGTGAAACTCTTATTACCAATAAACTACTCAGAAAAAGCCATAAGTGGTACTGTAAGGCTCAAGTGGTAGAGTGCTACCCTTGAGCAAAAGCCCAGCAACAGAGCTCAGGCCCTGAGTTCAAACCCCAGGACTGGCAGAAAAAAAAATAGGGGCTGGAGGCGTGGCTTAAGTGGTAGAGTGTCAGCCAATGAACGAACATCAGATACTGAATTTGAGTCTCAGTCTGGGACAAAACACACACACACACACACACATATAAATTCCCATATATTCATCATGAAGCTCACTTGATGTGAACAGTGACCCAAAAGCAAGGTAAAAGAAGCTTTATTAGATTTGCATGCAGTGGTCTTCTTGGAACCATACACCAGTGACACTGAAGGTCTGATCTAAGCTATTTTTATCCTTCTACAACTTGCTAGTTTCACTTCACATTATGCTTTTCAAATCCACATTAATACAGACTTAGGCTATTCCCCTTAAGACAGATTATGTAATTTATATATTGTTATATAAATAGCATTTTAAATATTGAGACACTCTCAGTACTACGGGTTAAATTCAGGACCTCATACACACTAGACAAGCTCTCTTACGCTTGATCTGTGCCCCTATCCTTTCGTATGTATTTTGCTGTTTATTTTTTTTACTTATACTGGGATGTGAACTCATTAGCCTCTCATTTACTCTGTGCTAAACCACTTCCAAGCATACCCTCAGCCCAGCTTTTTGTTGGGGTATTTTGGAAATTTAGTCTCATGGACTTTTCTGCTTGGACTGGCTCCAAAATCAAGATCCTTTGGATCTCAAACTCTTGAGTGGGGAGGAGTACAGACATGAGCCTGTTTTTGAGATAGAGCCTCACTAACTTTACCTGGGCTGGCCTCAAATTTACAATCCTCCTGCTTCTGCCTCCCAAGTGGCTGGGATTGTAAGTGTGTACCACCATGCCCAGCTAAATATAACTTACAAATAATTTTGCCAGGCACTGGTGGCTCACACCGATAATCCTAGCTACTCAGGAGGCTGAGATCTGAGGATCACGGTTCAAAGCCAGCCTGTACAGGAAAGTCTGTGAGACTCTTATCTCCAATTAACCACCAGAAAACTAGAAGTGGCGCTGTGGCTCAAGTGGCAGAATGCTAGCCTTGAGCTAAAGAGCTCAGAGAGCTCCCAGACCCAGAGTTCAAGCTCCACCACTGCCAACAAAATAAATAATTTTATGGTACATAAATGACCAAAAAGGATGAACAAATCACTAATAAAATGCAAACCAGCTGGGTGCTGGTGGCCCACACCTGAAATCCTAGCTACTTAGGAGCTGAAATCTGATCGTGGTTCAAAGCTAGCCAGGGAAGCAAAGCCCATGAGACTCATTTCCAATAACCACCAGAACACTAGAAGTAGAGCGGGGGGGGCTCAAAGTGGTAGAATACTAGCCTTGAGCAAAAGACCTCAGGGATAGCACCCAGGTTGTGAGTTCAAGCCCCATAATCGACCAAAAACAAAACAAACAAAACCATCTATTAGGATACTAGTAATATGAAGTTGTTATAAGGCCTAACTGTGACTGGGCATACAACTGTGGCTCACACCTACTCAGAAGGTTGAGATCTAAGGACCACAGTTCAGAACCAGTCTGAGCAGACAAATCCCAAAAGAAGTATGGGAGTATGGTAGAAGAACAGCTGTGAAGAAGAAACCTGAGCAAGGGCATTAAAGACGAGTTTAAGCCCCCAGTACTGAAACACACAAAATACATCATTGCAAACTCAGGGTGTGAAGCATATTTATTGAAAAATGATAAGCACTCTATAGATCATAAACACATTCATTTATACAAGCAATTACAATTAAAGTAACAGCTTACTGAACTATCATGACATAAACATAATGCATACATAAGCATTTCATTTAGGTTTTTTGCTTTCTTCTTTTATGGCTATGATGTCTTTCTCCATCCCTGAAATAAAAAAGATATTTTAGAACATATTATAAATAATGGGCATTATAATGTCAGAGCTTTGAAATAATATTCAATAGTAATGTACTTTTATTAGGCAGGAGCTATAAGAAATTAAGAACTGAATGGTAACTTGGTTTTGTCTTGTTTCATTTTTTGTAGTCGTGGAGCTTGAATTTAGAACCGGGCACTGTCCCCAAGCTTTTGTGCTCAATCTGACTCTTTGCTAGTTAATTAGAGAGAAGAGTCTCCAGAACTTTCCTGCCTAGGCTGGCTGCCTTTGAACCAAATCCTCAGATCTCAGCCTGCAGAATAGATAAGATTTCAGGTGTGAGCCACCAGTGTACAGCTAGGTAATTTAAGACGAAATAAGGAGAATCAATTATAAACTAAGAACAAAACTAAAACAGGCATGAGCAAAATAAATGCATGTTCTGGAGTTCTGCGTTAACATTAACTTTGAATGTACATGATAGAACCTAAGAGTCATTTCAAATAGAATTTTAAAGTCACATGAAGAATTAAAGAATTGACTTTTTTTTTACTCTGCCTCCTATCTCAACTCATTCCACCTAAGGGTGAATATCAAAAATTTAGTTCATACTATTAAGAATTATTTCCTGCTAATACTTCATTTATCTTGTCTAAAGGAAATTTATTTCACATTTAGTTTTTGAGGACTTCAAATGTACTTATTCTATGGAGACTGAACAGATAGAAGAAGCAGTAAGAAGTTTCAAGTGAAAGCAATAAGTTCTGAAGATTAGCAGGAACTAACTTGTATATGTATAATTATATCATATGAATCAGAAGGGATTCTGGATGGTAGTATGATGAGCAAAAACCAAACAATTAGGCAAAGCTTTACTAATTCTTCATTAACAGTGGCCCTGAAAAGATAGGATATCTTAATATGGAACCCTATTATTTGACAGGTGCCATGCATATAAAACAGTATGACATGCACTCTGCCTTCAAAGGAGCTTAGTCTAGAAGAGAAAATAATGACTATGAAATTCAATAACAGGCATAAGGTGGCATGATTACAGAAGGAAAAAGAGGAATCTTTGCTCAAATGAGTATAAAACGCTTCAGGAAATGACAGATCTGGGTTTAGCTTCCATTCTCCCTCTAAAGTTTGTTTAGTTGTTGTTATTTATTTTGGAGGAACAGAGTTTTAATCAAAGCAATCCTTGATTTCAGCCTCCCAAAATTCAGGAAGCTAGAATTCCAAGCATAAGCTACCAGAGCCTGATGACTCAGCTTGTTTTAAAGGATAAGAATTCCCCCAGCAGGCTTAAAAAAAAAAAAAAAGTAGAAAAAATAAAATGTGTACTAAAGCATAGATGTAGATGTAGTCATAGATGTGGGTCTCTAAGTAATTCTACCTTCATGGAGTCAGCAAAATAGGTAGCATCTCTAATCTTAGAAATACTGGGAACCATTCTGAAGACAGTGAATGTTGCCAATGATTACTTTTTTTTCCTTTTTGTGATGGTGCAGGAGAATCAAATCTGAGGCTCTACCTCTGAGCTATATTCCCAGCAAATTTATCAAAAATGAGCTTTTAAAATTTTACTCTGGCAAGTGGGAACTGGGAGTTCCTACCTGTAATTTTAGCTACCTACTCAGGAAGCTGAGATCTAAGGAGTGCAGTTTGAAGCCAGCTGAGACAGGAAAAGTTCATGAGACTCTTATCTCCAATAAACTACCCCAGAAGAGTTGGAAGTAGAGCTCTGACTCAAGTGGTAGAGCACTAGCTTTGAGCAAAAGCAGCTCAGGGACAGTGTTCAAGCCCCAGGACTGGTATACATACAAAAAATTACTCTGGTAGACAGAAGGGATGGATTCACATGGGAGAGACATGAAGAACAAGTAGGGAAACTACCACATGTTCCAGACAGACAATGACAGGAACCAATAGGAGGAAGAACGTAAGATGTCTTCAGGAACTGACAGGAAGCTAGAAATGGACCAGACCAGATGATAAGTAAGGAGGTAGACAGAGGAAGATCATCCCACTAACTAGAATAATAGGGAGAAAGGGTACTGAGAAAAAGATGTTTAGTTGATGAACATGAGATCCAGGCAGAAGCCAAGTAAGCAGCTGGCACACAGGAATAGATCTCAACTGATTTAAATTTAGCATTTTGTATTAACTCATATTTTTCAAGTATCATAAAAATTATGCTAGTAAGTTAATAATAAGGGCAAAAATGACTGGAATTGAAGTTTGGATTTCTTTCTGACACTAAATATACTTCAACTGAGGAATCAGCAAGAACATAATTTTTTTTTTTTAAGGAGGATATGAGGTAAAGAGCAGAACAAAGAATGTATGCATCTTTTTAAGACAATTATTGTTCTAGCCAGACAAAACTTTCTTGTGTGTTGGCTAAGAAGCAAGTAAGTGACAGGAAAGGGTAACCCACATCTTAATGTACACATAGAGAACTAAATCACCAGAGGGTGGTATCTGAACTGAACTATGAGTCTCCTCTTTCTTTACTTTCACAATGTGAAAGGAAAACTGGTCTGCTTTTTTTTTTTTTTAATTGTGAAAATACTGTACAGAGGGGTTAGAATTACATGGGCAAGATAATGAGTACATTTCTTATCAAGCATTGTAGCCTCCTCCTGTGTTTCCCCTTCCCATCCCTTCCCATCCTCCCCGCCCCCCCAACAAGTCCTCCCCCCTTCCCCTCCCCCCAAAGTTGTAAAGTTCATTTTTCGACATAACAACTTGTACATCTCATTGTTGCAATGGGTCCACCTGTATCCCTGTTCTGGTCTGCTTTTCAAAAGTAAGCAATTCAATGTTGGGTGAATAGGGTTAGACTTACCTCTCTTTCCTCCTTCTTGACTCAGAGTTTTTGTCCCTATCCTTATTTCTTTTCCGTTTATGTGGACTCCTACTCCGATCCCTTCTATATCGTGAACTCTCTGTGTCAAAGTAGCTTCCACCAGACTGTCGAGAATCTATTGAGGCTGACCGCCTCTCTTCGTTCCTAAAACACAGAGAGGAATGTTAGTCATTCTATTTCACCACCAATCCCTGCTACACACAGACAGCAACCTAACAAAACATTCTGTATCATACAAACAGTTAACAGGATCCAAATAACTTTATACTTCATGAGGGAGGTTTAAAAAATATAGCTCCTTCCTGTAATATACTTCACTTAATGCTCCATGCCTCTTCCATAAAACTAGCAAGGTCATAGAATAACTTTTGTGTAATTCCTTTAAAATAAAAAAATTAGAAGACTAGCAAGGTCATAGAAGAATTTTTGTATAATTCCTTTAAAAAAGTTTCTAAGGAGTAAGTTTATTTTGGTTTTATTTGAATTCATGAGAGAAAATTTAAAATAAATTACTAAGTCAAAATTACAGAAATGGCTGAGTACTGGTGGCTCAAACCTAATACTAGCTACTTAGGAGGCTGAGATCTGAGAATCAAGGTTCAAAGCAAACCCAGACAGAAAAGTTTAGAAGACCCTTACCTCCAAAAAAACTGCAAAAAAAAAAGTGGAAATGATGGTATAGTTCAAGTGGCAGAGCTCCAATCTTAGCAAAAAAGCTAAGCAAGAGCATGGGGCCCTAAATTTAATCCCCAATACATACTACCACAAATGCATGTGCACATGCTCGTGCTCACACACTCAGACTCACACACAAATAATAACTAATAACTAATAATTTATATAACTATAAGAAGTTAGGAAATTGGAGTAATTGAAGAGGATCTTCTTGGACTGCAAATATTCTCCATCATTTCTAGCTGGGGCTATTTCAGCTTTAAAAGCAGTCACAGTATATTATTAATTGGGCTACAAATAAGTATCTTATCTGGTTAGAGAGCACTAATGGGGTAAAAGGACAACAAATAAGTTAAAGACACTGATTCTACTCAGTAAAGCTAGTAAGAATGTAAGAATTCTTAGCCTCTTATCCTCATCATCCTGCTTCCATCTCTGAAAAGACATGAGTGCTGCACTAACTTTCCATTTCTTCCTTACCCTAGTAACAAGAACTTACAATCTGAGATGGGAGAAGGGAAGAAACACTCTTTGTCCTTCCTTTAGTACTTCTTAAGTATAATTAATTCAGTCTTTTTAAAGCATAACAATCCTGAGCACGGATGACAATATCACAGTATAGTACATGGGTCTTAGAAATGTTAAGATTAACAACTTTAAGCAATATATTTAAAAAGATAGTATTTTAAGACATCAGTCATCCAAGCACTTCAGGGGTAGAGGCAGGAGGATCAAGAGTTTAAGGCCAGCTAAGACACTGTCATACTTCTCAACATAATCCTCTGCTTTCTCCTGCTCTTCTCGCCAGTGGTTACTGAGTTCTTCCATGTGCACATTTATCACATCTCGAATCACCTTAGGAGAAATAAGCACCACATGTCAAATGAAGTTGTTTGCAAATTAATTACTATAAAGCATCTTGGATCACCTTAGGAGAAATAAGCACCACATGTCAAATGAAGTTGTTTGGAAATTAATTACTATAAAGCATCTCAGATCACCTTAGGAGAAATAAGCACCACATGTCAAATGAAGTTGTTTGGAAATTAATTACTATAAAGCAATCAGTGCTAATAACCAAAAATTTACTAAAAGCCATGTCCTAACAGACTATGACATGTATGCACTTTAAAGAATAAGCAAGATCTTATTTCAAATAGAGCTAAAAAGCTGCTGGAGGTATGGTTCAGGTGGCAAAGTACCTCCCTTGAGTTTAAACCCCAGTACCGCCAAAATTTAAACAGAATACCTTGAGCCAAGGTCTACTGAAAACTTAATACTTTCATCATGCATAATACAGCTCAAAAATTGACTTTTAAGTCTGTGCCACCTTTCTCTATATAAGACTGGTATTCTAAAAGCCTTTGCGTAGTAAAAGTGAGTCCAAAAGTGCCATGGCAATCAGGTTCAGATTAGGTTATAACCATCCAAGACACACTTTTCTTCACAAAACCTCCCAGGAGTTGAAGAAATCCATAAAATAGATCAGAAAATTTTTGTTCTCGATCTTAGTCTCCAAGACAATGTAAAACTTACCTCGGTGTATGATTTCTTGGTTATGTGAACATTCTTAGCTCTATAGGACTGGCGTCTTCTTTTGTAATCTCTCACTTCTGCCAGGATTTCAAGGTACGACTTTGGACTCTTTCGGCTATTATCTAATGAAAAACACAATTATATCCTTAGGATTTTTGTGTCTGGGGCTTGACCTCAGGGCCTAGGCACTCTCTCTGAGCTTTTATGCTCAAGGCTAATGCTCTAACACTTTGAGCCACAGCACCACTTCCAACTTTTTGGTACTTAATTGGAGATAAGAGTCTCATGGACTTTCCTTCCTGGGTTGCCTTTGAACCATCTTCAGATCTCAGCTTCCTCAGTAAGTAGGATTACAGGCATGAGCCACTGATAACCAGCTTTATCATATTCTTAGGAACTTTGAAATTTTCAAGAACTACCAGGAATAACAAGCATCACAATCACCCTATATTTCAATGTTTCAAGATAATATGCAAAACAGTCTACACACACACATACACATTACATCATCTCCTATCTCTAACCATTAATTGAGCATAAGAGTATCTAGATACACAGACTAAAGTAAGAACACAGTAAATAGCATTATTCTGACAGAAAGAAGATATCTGAATAGCAGGAAGCTGGTGGCTCAAACCTGTAATCCTTAGTTACTTAGGAGGCTGAGATCTGAGGATCGCAATTCAAAGACAGCTGGGGCAGGAAAGTCTTTGAGACTCTTACCTCCAATTAACCAGTATAACACTGGAAGTGGCACTGTGGCTCAAATTGGTAGAGTGCTAGCCTTGAGGAAAAAGCTCACAGACAGTGCAGCACCTCAAGGCCCTGAGTTTAAGCCCCACAGCACACACACTGTGCGCACACACACACACATACACACCCACACACCACCACCACCACCTTAATATGACAATTTCAAATGATACAAACATTTTTCCCCAACTCAGAGTGGCAGTATAACAAAATCATTTTAAGAGCACACAGGATGATATAACAATAAGAAACAAATAATATTTATCTCAAACCTTGATTGACTTTGGCAGCCAAATCAACAAAGAGATCACTGTCATTTTCAATGATATGGGAATCAGAGCGCTTTTTCTTTGTCTCTTCAACAACAAAATCATACAGGGCAAGACGATCAGCTTGAGTTAGATCACAAACAAACCGTTTGTGATTCAGAGGAACTTCAACAGGCAATGAAGAATACATTCCTAAGGTAAAAATAAAGCCACAATAATAAATAATATATGAAGCACTATAGACTTAAAATCTACTACTTTATGCATGTGATGTAACAACGCCTACTGTTTCTACACAGTAATCTCTAAATACACAAAGCATCAACCTATGTAATAACTGATGAACAATGACTATCCTGAATGTTATACCCATAGAAAGTATGTACCATTTAACATTGTTAAGATAGATCCCATGAAGACAAGCAGTAATAATAATCATTAAGAAAAAAAATGGTCGTAAGAAAACCTTTTCTGTTATGAGATTTTACTACTTTGCCTTGAGTTGGCTCAAGGTATCTCTTGCCTCTGCCTCACAGATAGCTGGCACTAGAGGTGTACACCACAGCACCCAGTTAAGAAAGCCCTTTGGGTAATTTTTAAGATTATCCATACTACAAAAATGCGTATTACTTCCCATGTATATAGTTTTCCTCATAAAAGTGGAAGAAAAATGTTTTCAATAACACACATTACAGTTATTTAAAAAAACTATGACAATACAAACATTTGTAAAAAGTGTCTTTTTGAGACATTTATATTCAATTCTGAAAATACAACCTTCTTGTCCACTGACTTGGTGTATGCCAGGTATGCTGGCATACACCTATAATTCCTGTACTTGAAAGAGGCTGACGTGAAAAGATAGTTCAAGTCCAGCTTGAGCTATTCAGTGGGTTGAGGTCAACGAGGAAAGAAAAAAAGGAAAGAGGATGGGAAGAAGGGAAGGGAAGGAAAGAGAGATGAAAGAAAGGGAGAGAAAGGAAAGGGATGGAAGAGAAAGGAAGGGAGAAGAGAAAGAGAGCAAATACTTCCTTACACCAGAGAAACATATATTAAGTGAAATTAAATTCATTCTAACTCCCTGAAGAGAAAGCTTACTGGCCTAACCAAAGTAACTGAAAAGTTGTAACAGTAGTGCTCTTTGATAGTTTATAGGACTTTCTAAAATCTGCTTGTCAATGAAAAAAGTCAATTTAATACCTTAATATGATGTGTTTATAAAGCACTGAAGAAAATTTTTGCTTTGAGATTCACATGTTCTCAAAGAAATAAAATTTCTATAATTATGAATAAGGTAACTTAAAACAACCTTTCTAATGCAAACAAAGGACATAAATTACTAAAGGTATTTTTCTAATGTTTGCTAGATTATCCTAAAGTATTAACTCTGGCTCAAAAAACAATGTACAAAGATCAAATCTCTAAATAGTTACTTCTATTAGATCAAGTCTAATCTTAACTTCTGAGGACAAAGGCAAAGGAGTAAGACATACTATGAACTAAGTTATAACAAGAGAGTGAGAGGAAGGAAGGAAGGAAGGAAGGAAGGAAGGAAGGAAGGAAGGAAGGAAGGAAGGAAGGAAGGAAGGAAGGAAGGAAGGAAGGAAAGGAAGGAAGGAAGGAAGGAAGGAAGGAAGGAAGGAAGGAAGGAAGGAAGGAAGGAAGGAAGGAAGGAAGGAAGGAAGGAAGGAAGGGACTTTACATTAGTCCACAAATTAAAGAAAGCTACACTGGATCTGGGACTGTCTAGCAACTATAGATAATGATACACAGCTACTTTCACTAGACAAGGAGTTTGGAGTTAGTAAGAAAGGTTCCCTCTGAGTCAGTCAGTTCCACTTTAATACTGGAAAGTATTATCAAAAGTCCTTTTAGGTAGCCAGCTGTTAAAACATTTAATTTTATAATATAAAATTAGCTCTGAAAAAACTAATTTCTTTTGAATATAGGCTATAAAAATATGGGGAAAAGACAAAACTTAGAAAACGATGTATTATAAACAAGCTCCTCATAAACCTATGTTGGTAATCTTTCACAAAGAAATATAATATCCTTAAAATATTTTGGCATTTTCTTTGATTTACTCATCTTGAATTTCATTATGGTAAAGATCAATACTTAAACGTCTTAAAATTCAACAAAAATTCCAAATCCAGACTGTAATATTTTGACAGCTATTAAGATTGAAAAGTATGAATGATACTTTTAAAAGGATATTTGCAAAAAGGATACTGCATATCTTTAAATAAGGAGTATATTCAGGTTCCTAATTCCTCTTATACTCACCCCAATTACTGAAAAAGAAAAAGTACAGGAAAAGTTAAGCAACAAACTGCATTCAAATCTTTCAGAACACAGATATTCTGACAAAAACATACTTTTAAATAAGCTTACATTTACATAAAATGAATTTTCAAAATGCAAGTTTCTTACATAATTTTTGTGCTATAATTGTGCCCCCTCTTTTGGTATTTAAAAATGGTAGTATTTAAAAATATTTGGTATTTAAAAATGGTATTTAAAAATATAAAAATATATAGTTCATCCTCTGCACTCCTTTTTTTTTTCCCCACCAGTTCTGGGGCTTGATTGAACTCAAGGCCTGAATGGTGTCCTTTAGCTTTTTCACTCAAGGCTAGTCCTCTACCACTTGAGCCACAGTTCCACTTCCAGCTTTTGGGTGGTTAATTGGAAGAAAGAAGTCTTATGGGCTTTCTTGCCTATGCTGGCTTCAGACAGTGATCCTCAAATCTCAGCATCCTACCCTTTTAATCTTTTTTTTTGGGGGGGGGGGGGAGAGGAAGAGCATGAGCTCTGGGCCTGGTGCTGTTCTTAAGTTTCTTCTGCTCAAGGCTGGCACTCTAACACTTAGCAACAGAACCAGCTTTGTCTGAATGCTTTATTGGAGTGTCTCAGAGTCTGAATGAATAGTTTATTGGACGTAAGAGTCCCTGAGTTGGGGACCAGTGGCTCATGCCTATAATCCTAACTACTCAGAAGGCTGAGATCTGAGGACTATGGTTCAAAGCCGGGGGCAGGAAAGTTCGTGAGAGACTTATCTTCAATGAACCACCAAAAAATTGGAAGTAGAGCTGTGGCTCAAAGTAGCAGAGTGCTAGTGTTGAGCAGAAAAACTAAGGGACAGTGTAGTGTCCAGGCCTTGAATTCAAGCCCCACGACTGACCAAAAAAGAAAGTCTCTCAGACTTTCCTGACAGGGACTAGCTTCAGACCACCATCCTAAGATCTCAGCCACCTGAGTAGCTAGGATTGTGTAAGCCGCTTGCTGGTACCTGGCTACCACTCCTACCACACACACACACTTTTTTTTTTTTTTTTTTGCCAGTCCTGGGGCTTGAACTCTGGCCTTGGGTGCTATCCCAGAGCAACTTTCGCTCTACCACTTAAGCCACAGCTCCACTTCTGCTTTTTATGTCATTAACTGGAGATAAGAGTCTCAAGAATTTTCCTGCCCCATTCACTTCAAAAACAATCCTCAGATCTCAGCCTCCTGAGTGGCTAGAATTACAGGTGTGAGGCACCAGCACTAGGCCAGGCTATACCCTTTTAATCATTTTTAAGCATACAATTCAGAGGCAATAAGTATGCTCACACTGCTACACAACTGTCATCACCAGCCATCTCCAAGGCTTCTCATTACCCCAAAATAAAACTCCTAATTCTTATTCCTTGTAAATCACTTCTGCCATCATCACAGGGAATCTCAAACACATGACATATGGTATTAAACATTATTTAGTAAAAGGAAATGCCACAATTTATAAATCCAGAATTTTATGAAGAATTCATACAGAAACAATTCCGTAACATTAAAATTGAAGGTGTAAAATAACTTTCTTTAAAGTCTTACAGTAGAATGAATAGCAGATCGTTTTAGAAATGGTTTTAGAAAGCCATTCTCTTCAGTTTCTTTGAAATTCTATAAATTATAGTACACTGGTCTTTAAATCATGGCCAGGCTCAAAAACACTTCATGAAATTAAAGTATGGCTACCTGAATATTCAATGTTTAAGAAAACTGACAAACCTCTAAGTACAGAGGTCACTATTGACAATGTAAGTTGGAATCTCGGTTACTGTGTGTGAAGCTAAAGGGTAGAGAAAACCACTGAAACTTGAACAAAGGCTAACAGATTCAGAATTCTGTATGCTGAGTTTGGACTTGATACAACCAATACAATAAACACACACAACCTCATTAAGAAAATTTCAGTATGTACAAAACAAATGATTAATTACGTAGGTAAATACAAAACTTTTCATTCTCCTTTCAAAACAAATGAATAAGAAGATATTTTCAGACATTCTTGTTCCGAAGCCAAAGGTTTAAAAACATCTATGGCATAAGTAAGCCATAAGAAGAATTCCTGTTGTAAAATTGGAAGCACTCTACAAAGGATATGAAAAAGTTTCAAAACAAGGGTTACAAATCAAATAGAAATAGTTTTTCTTAGCAATGTTATCTTAATTCACACTCCAAAGTCTGAATTCAGGGCCTCATGCTTGCTTGGTAGGTACTTTTCCACTAAACTCCAGCTCCTCTTATCTATCAAAAGAGCTGTCCATTCAGAGTAATTCTTTGATGTATAAGGCTCTGGGTTCAATCCCCAGAACCAGAAAAAAGAGACTAACTTCAACAGGAGAGAAAAAGAACTGTTATTACACCCTGATGAGAGCAAAGAGAAAAAGGAAAGCTGTCCAGGGGCTGGGAAGGTGGCTCAGTGGTAGAGTGCTTGCCTTGCATGCCAGAGGCTCTAGGTTCGATTCCTCAGCACCACATAAGCAAAAAGAAAAAAGCCAGAAGTGGCACTGTGGCTCAAGTGGTAGAGCGTTAGCCTTGAGCTGAAGAGCTGAGGGACAGCGCCCAGGCCCAGAATTCAGGCCCCACGACCGGACACCCCCCCCCCCCCCCAAAAAAAAAAGGAAAGCTGTCCAGAGAAAGCTACCTACAGAAGGCTCAACCAAAAAACTCAGAAATCTTTCTAAAAGGAATCAGTCATGCTTTGGCTACATATTATACCTAGGACCAAAATCCTAAACTACTAACTTGCTTACCTTTTTTTTTTTGTGACATAGAGCCACACTGCCAGTTTTCAAAATTTTAAGCTAGTCTCTATGTAAGTCTCAGGAAGAAACTCCAAAGCTGAACACCGAACGATCCAAAACTCCTCTAAACACCATGTATCCCTTTCAGTGGAAGATACCCGTGGCATTCATTATCACAAAAGGGTCAAACCCCCCCCAAAATTAAAAATTATGCTAAGTGATACCAAAGACAACTATGCCATCTCTTTTCTTTCCTTTTACATTTTAACATTCTTGAGAGGAACTCTGAGGGTAGGAACCTCACCTTAGCCAGGCTCCAGTGGCTCCTGACTATAATCGTACTACTCAGGAGGCTGAGATCGGAGGGTCAAAATTCAAAGCCAGCCTGGGCAAGAAAGTCTGAAGCTCTTCTCCAAATAACTACCAAAAAAGCTGGAAGTGGAACTGTGGCTCAAAGGGTAAGTAGAGCACTAGCCTTAAGCAAAAAAGCTAAAGGACAGAACTGACACGGAAAAAACAAAAAAGTGAAAGAATCTCACTCAATGGCAAATTGCCTATTAGGCAATCTCATCAGTTAGTAATTCCAAACCATGGAACCTACTGTTAAAGGTCTAAGACCATGGTATGTCTGGGCAGGAAATATCTAACCAATGTATCTGAAGCAAAGCCAATTAGCCTAATGTTAAATATAAAACTTAACTTTTTCTTAACCATTTCCCAAGGTTTTCCTTAAAGGAAATTAGCAACATGTTTGTAGGAGAAAAATAATCTGACTCATCCATGAGCTCAAGCTATGAGATCACTTACTTTGATTGTAACAATCACCATCTTTTCCAGCTGTGGTCCTAGCATGTTTAATTATCTCAAATTGTGAATCCTTATCTGCCAAAAAAAATTCACAATTATATTATGAAACATAGTGTCCAAAATTAAATAATTAACTGGTTTCCAATCCAAGGCCTTTGGGCACATTTACAAACTTTCCAGAATCTTGAGAGAAAACATCCATGTAATCAATATGCCAATATAATCTAAATAACAGGATTCTTTCCAATTTCTCTAGGGCCTAGGTGACCAGATTTCAAGCAGTTTAGAAAACACAATAATTAGGCATGTAGGAATAGCAGCTACAAATGAGAGCAACTAGGAAGAGGTAACATGTCTTGGAACACAGCTAAGCATCAGGCACTATTCTAAGTATATTAGATAAATCACTTAATCTTAAAAGCTATTATCACCATTTTCATTTTATAAAAGTATTTAAGCAACAAGTTGGCCGCCAGTGGCTCACACCTGTAATCTTAGCTACTTAGGAGGCTGAGATCTGAGGATCATGGTTTAAAGCCAGCCTGGGCAGGTAAGCTCGTGAGACTCTTTTCTCCCATTAACCACCAGAAAACCAGAAGTGGAGCTGTGGCTCAAGCGGTAGAGTGCTCGCCTTGAGCTGAAGAGTTCAGGGACAGCTCCCAGGCCCAGAGTTCAAGCCCCATGACTGACCCAAAAGAAAGGCATTTAGGCAACAAACAGTTGTAACTATCTTGCTGAAAATCACACATTACTGACAAAACCAGGAGTCGGACCTGGGCATTTTGTGTCTAGAGTTCAAGACTTAAATCACATGCAGTGAATACCTGAAAAATATCCCATTCTCATTTTTATTGTAAATCTATGCTGTGTGCTCAGTTGTTTTTTGTTATTGTTGGTCATGAGGATTATATGCATGAGCCACTGGAGCCTGGCTCAAATTTTTGTTATAACTAAGAAGGAAGGTATCTGCTCCACTGTACAAAATTTTTCAGGGTTTCACTGCCTATTAATCTAAGTCTAGCCCCTAAACTCAGATTATAAGAATTAGTTTTACTGTACATTAACTCTATATTCTCAAGATCTAACTCTCAATCATAAGCATGCTTATAAAATCTTTTTCTTTTTGCCATTACTACGGCTTGAACCAAGGACCTAGATCTCTCATTCAGCTTGTATGCTCAGCTGACACTCTGCCACTTGACTCACACCTCCAGACTGTCATTTTTGCTAGTCTATTGGAGATGGAATCTGCAAACTCATCTATCCAGAGTGGCTTTGAACTTCTATCCTCCAAGTTTCAGTCTCATGAGTAGCTAAGATTACAGGTATGAGCCACAGGCTAGAATCCATTCTTTTGATAATTAATACTAAAATTAATATTAAAGTTATGATCTAATAATATAATACTTACTCAAAGTAATGGAAGGCACCTTCACATTCTCATAGAAAAAATCAGGATTATACATTTCATCCTAAATCATAAAAAAAAATCCTTAGTTTTCTTAAGGAATAGATAATTGAATAATTGATTAGCTTAAGATTCAATATAAACTAATAGTGACAGTGCCATTTAAATATTTATCATACTAAGTATGTGAAATTAGGCAAGTGCCAATCTACCCTACAAGGACTACTATTTTATGTCAGAAAAGTACACAATACATCTTGCAAATATTGTGAGCTTAATAACACATGAATTATGTGACATGTGTAATAAACTGTACCTCTTCTTCTTTTGTATAGCCCAGTTTCCTCAATTTACAAGATTTCATGTGCTTTGCTAAAGATGATTTAGGCATTTGATGATTGGAATCATAAGGGCATATCACAACTTGATCCTATAAAAATTAAAGAGAAACAGAGGGGAAAAGAATATTTTAAAATTAATTTTATAATTATTACAAAACATCTCCCTCAATCCCACATCCCTCTAAAGCCTTTGCCTCCTTCAAAGCCTAACTTTGTGAAAAATTTGATTACACTCACTGTCATGCACCTCACCCATAGCTATGTCTCATCCATTGTCACCATTACTTCACTGATACCAGTTAGTAGGTCACCAGCAACCTTCTTTATGCGAAAGTCAAAGAACATATCGAAGCCCTTATAATATTTAAATTCTTGGCTATAGGTGTGGTTCAAATAGTAGAGCTCTAGGCATAAGCCAGCAAGGTGAGAAAGTGATCTGAGTTCAAGCCCTGGTAGGGAGAAGATTAAGTGCAAGAGGTGGAGAGATTTGAACTTTTGAAAGTTCATGATCCACTTGTCCATTTCTGTCTTCCTGATATACTTTCCATATTATTTCTACCTGTTTAGATCTTTCTAGTTGGTTCCTCTGAAGATCTGTTTCTTTAAATACAGGTGTTTCAGAGAAGTCTAACATTCTCTTGTCACTCAGTAAGTGCTTATGAAGAAGGTTACAGCTTCAATTCTAACTACACAGTGACGACTTCCAAAACCTAGACCATTAGAAAATCATTAAGAATTCAACATGAACAAAACTAAATTCAATATATTCATGGGCTCCTAATACCCAAATGTGTTTCTTTTGAATCTTCCCATTTCAGTGAAAAGTTCTACCTGCATAGGCAAGAAACTGCCTCTTTCACCATCACTCATCTACTCATTTACGTAGGCCTGTCAATTCTCCTAAATTACTCTCTGAAATCCTCCAAAGTGAGCTCTATTCTTACTGCCATCCCGCAGTTCAGGATATACCTTCTCTCTTGGATTACACTACCATCTCCTAACTACTCCCCATTGATGCTTCATCTTACTGTACTCAACTCTATTCTCCATAATGCCATTACTTTGAATTCCCACTAGGCAAAACTTGACAAGGAAATGTGCCTTTTTTGGCCTGTTTCATCATCTTCAAAATGTAAACATTAGAATGTATTCTTTTCACAAAGCTATTGTGGAGATGTATATACACATAAAGTAATTTGAACAGAGACTGGTACACTGAAAGTATTCAATAAATTTAAGCAGGTATTTTATTAAAATGCAAGTAGGATTTTGATATGCCTTGGCTTAAACTAATTCTTTTTTTTTTTTTCTTTTTCACTGGGCAATGGCTCATGCCTATAATTCTACTCAGGAGGCTGAGATCTGAAGCTTGATGTTAGAAACCAGCCTGTACAGGCATATAATTCTCCAGTTAAGTAGCAAAAAGCCAGAAGTGGAACTGTGGTTTGGTAGGGCACCAACCTTATGCAGAAAAGGCTAAAGGAAAGCATCCAGACCCTAAGAGCAAGCCCCAGTACCAGAAATCCCCTCCCCCACTAAATCTAGCTAGGTAACATGCCTCACCTATGTAATCCCAGCTACTGAAGAGGCAAAGCTTAGGAAGCTTACGGTTCACAACCAGTCCAGGCAAAAAGTTAGCAAGGCACCACCATCTCAATAAAACAAGCTGGGCACAGAGATTCATGTTATCCCAACTAATCACTCAAGAGGGATAGGCAACAAGATCTGTAGCCCAGGCCAGCAGGAAAAGGCAAGACTTGACTTGAAAAATAAACCAAAAAGGGCTACCAGCATGGCTCAAGTGGTAGAGTGCCTGCCTAAAAAACACAAGGCCCTGAGCTCAAACCTACAATCATAAATCAATCCATTTAGATTTTCTAATACAACTAACAAGACTCTTTAAGATCTGACCTGTTGCAGGTCCTGGTGGCAAAAGCCTGTAAAACTCCACCTGAGAGACTAAGGCAAGAGGATAATGAATTTCAGGTGGGCCTGCGTCATTCCCCCAAGCCCCAAATGCAAAACTATTTGATGTTACCTGTCTGGTCACTAACTCCCTTTTGTCTGAACTTCACATAATACTGATGCTTCCTCTGTGTGTCACCTGGGTCATTTACTCATTTTACTTATCAACTTAGAATTTATTTTGTCCAGGACACTTTTATTGACCATTCATAGAACACAATAACCTTTACTATAACAATCCAACTCCATCCACCACTGTCATGGCTGCTTTCTCAGTAGTATTCCCCACTACCACCAGACAAGCAGCTCTAGGAGGAAAGAAATGATCACTGTCCACTAAACTTCAGTACTCATACCACAGAAGAATGGGCATTCATTAACTATCTGGATTGCATTCATTTTAGGAATTATAGAAATCATTTACCAGTGGGATTTTTAAAAATATGTACCAGAACTGGGGCTTGAACTCAAGGCCTGGGCATCAGCCTTGAGCATAAAAGCTACAGGACAGTGCCCAGGCCCTCAGTTCAAGCACCAGTTCTGGCACAGATTTTAAAAATAAAATAAAAAAAATAACGGGGCTGGGAAGGTGGCTCAGTGGTAGAGCACTTGCCTTGCATGCTCGAGGCCCTGGGTTCGATTCCTCAGCACCACATAAGAAAAAAGCCGGAAGTGGCGCTGTGGCTCAAGTGGTAGAGTGCTAGCCTTGAGCTGAAAAGCTGAGGGACAGCGCCCAGGCCCAGAGTTCAGGCCCCACGACGGGACCCAAAAAATAAAATTAAAAAATAAAATAAAAATAAAAAAATAAATCCGGGCTGGGAAGGTGGTTCAGTAGTAGAGTGCTTGTCTTGCATGCATGAGACTCTGGGTTCAATTCCTCGGCACCACATAAGCAGAAAAAGCCAGAAGTGGCGCTGTGGCTCAAGCGGTAGAGCGCTAGCCTTGAGCTGAAGAGCTGAGGGACAGCGCCCAGGCCCAGAGTTCAGGCCCCATGACCTACTGGGGGAAAAGAAAAAATCCCACTGCAGTTTTAACAACAGTGAATGGCTTATATAAATATCGAATACACTTTAAACACCACTCAGGATTCAGACATTTGACTTAAATCTGGCAGAGATCATCACAGCTTCTCCAGAAAAAAAACCAAAAACCTTAAAATTATTCTACGTTGAATTATTCCCATTCATCCCACTCTATCACAAATAGAAACAAGGGATTTCTCCCTGGAATACACTTTACTACTTTTTTTTTTTTTTGCCGGTCCTGGGGCTTGAACTCTGGGCCTGGGCCCTGTCCCTTGCTTCTTTTGCTCAAGGCTAGTGCTCTACTACTTGAGCCACAGCTCCACTTGAAGCTTTTTTTTTTTTCTTGTAGTTTACTTAGAGAGTCTCACGGGCTTTCCTGCCCAGGCTGGCTTCGAACCTCGATCCTCCTATCTCTGCCTCCTGAGTAGCAAGTATTACACGCGTGAGCCACCGGCCTACATTTTTTTTTTTTTTAAAGAAAGCAGTTCTGCAGTCTAGGTAAAATCGTTAACTATAGCGATAGTAACTACCTATTAGGGACATCCTTTAAGAACCCCAGGATCACTAATATCCAAGTCAAAAGCACCAGACTTTAAGGTACAGAAGGCTTCACAGCTCTCCTGACACCGAATCTGCTGCCAGATGGCAAAGCCCATCGGCCAGGCCCTCTCATCCTCTGTATTAACGCCGGGAAGGGGGGGGGTGCGGTTCTCCCCACACGCGTGGCTCTTCCGTCTCCTCAAACCCGAGCACCCCAAGGAGGCCGCACCCGCGTCACGGGGCCCAAGGAGGCCGCACCCGCGTCACGGGGCCCAAGGAGGCCGCACCCGGGTGGCCCTGGTGCGCCTCGGCCCAGAACCCCGAGACGTCCGGCCGCCCGGCCCCCCGGCGTCCCCGTTCGACTCTGCGGCCCGACGTGGGTCCGCAGGTGGGGCGCCGCCTCAGGAAAAACCGCGGGCCCCAAGTCCCCGGAGAGGCACAGCCGCCGCGCCCTCACCTCCGCCGCCGCCTCCTCTTCCCCGGGGTCCAGTTGATCCAGGCTCCAGCCCAGGGACGTCGTCGCCTCCTCCAGCGTCCGGCAACACTTCTCCACGAACTCGCTCAACTCTACCTGCAGCCGCCGCCGCTCTTCAATCGGAGGTGGCTCGTCCTCCATGGCCGCGGCCCCTTCACAACCCAGGAAGGAGGCGAACTGTACGCGGCGAGCGCGGGAGCTTCTGGGAGGTGTGGGCGGGGCCTCGGAGCCACGTGACTTCAACAGCCTACCAGCGAGAGCCTGGGAAGAGCGCTGCGGGGAGCTAGAAGAGCGCTGCGGGGAGCTGGCGATGTAGTCTTTCTGACACTTCCTGTCTGGTGCCTTTCCTGCCTTGTCTCCTCGCCTGGGTAGATGGATGTCTTTGTCCCTGGCCTTTCTTGAATGGCATCCCCACCTTCTTCAACTGTCTTTTGTTTTTGTTTTGCGGGTCCCGGGTCTTGAACTCCAGGCCTTGGGCGCTGTCCCTGAGCAGTGTTTGTGCTCCAGGCCAGCTCTAACGCTTGGGCCCCAGTGCCACTTCCAGCCTTTTTGAGGAGTTTATTGGAGATAATAGTCTCATGGGAGTTTTCTGCCAGGGCTGCCTTCAAACCCTGAGCCTCTGATCTCAGACTCCTGAGTAGCTAGGATTACAGGTGTGAGCCACCGACACCACACTTGTTTTGTTTTTTTTAGGGGGGGAGGGGGAAAAGCTACTGGCCTATTCCTATTTGTAATCCTCGCTACTCAGGAGACTGACATATGAGAATTCAGATTCAAAGCCAACCTGGGCAGAAAAGTCCATTCATGAGCACCTTGGACCTGATTTAAAGCCCCAGTACTGGCGCGCGCACACACACTGAGATACACATACACACACAGAGAAATTATAGTTTCAAGGGCTGGGAAGGTGGCTCAGTGGTAGAGTGCTTGCCTTGCAATGCATGAGGCCCTGGGTGCGATTCCTCAGCACTACATAAGCAAAAAGAAAAAAGCCGGAAGTGGCGCTGTGGCTCAAGTGGTAGAGTGCTAGCCTTGAGCTGAAGAGCTGAGGGACAGCGCCCAGGCCCAGAGTTCAGGCCCCATGACTGGACCTCCCCCTCCCAAAAAAAAAAAATTATAGTTTCAGAAAAAAAAACACCCACAAAAAGTTTAAAGAACACAGAAAATGTATAGCCATCCTCCAGAGCACTGTTAATATTTCGCCACATTTTAATTTCTCTACACACAGCCTCACATTTATTTTGCTAAATTTCTTGAAGGTAAATTGCAGAATCTTCACCCCTAAATAATAGTATGTTTGACTTCAGCACATTATCCTAGGTTACAAATCTAGGATGACAAAATTCATAAAATCATCTAATATATAGTTGAAATTTCCCTTTGTCCCCTAAATTCCTTTCAAACATTCATTATGTTTTACCCTATGATCCATATAATTGGTTACTATCTCTAATCTACAACAGTATCCCCTATCATCCTCTTTGTCAATGATTTTTGAATGAGTCTAGTCCAGTTTTCTATAAAATCCTTCATTCTGGATTTGTCAGTTTTCTCTCTCATTGATTAACTTAGGTATATTTTTCAGGAATACCACACAGAAAATGTATATCTTTTATTATATATCCCATAGACATATATATATATATTAGATCCTTTTAACAGTGCTAAATGTAATCCCTTGGTAAAGGAAGTAATTTCTCATATATAATATCATATATACACATATACGTATATTTGTCTGTCCTGGGGCTTGAACTCAAGACCTGGGCACTGTCCCTGAGCTCTTTTGCTCAAGGATAGCGCTCTACCACTTTGAGCCACAGTGCCAATTCCAGTTTTCTGCTGGATAATTGGAGATAAGAGTCTGCCTCAGATCTCAGCCAATGACCAGCTTGGTAACTAGCAAGTGGTCTCTGGCCATATT
Source organism: Dipodomys spectabilis (assembly GCF_019054845.1). NCBI lineage: Eukaryota > Metazoa > Chordata > Mammalia > Rodentia > Heteromyidae > Dipodomys > Dipodomys spectabilis. The sequence goes on from NW_024870781.1 coordinate 1,091,307, forward strand.
TTGACATATCCTGAGACCCTTAACTATTTCACACAACTCTTCACCAAATCTGGTATTACAAATTATCAATGATGGTTCTCACACAGTATTACATCTTCTAAATTTATTAGTGAGCATTCTTTCCATGCCTGTTTTGTCGTTTACTGTGGAATCAAGAAGTATGACAAATAAAGGTTTTAAAATTTAGTATTATGTACTCCATTACCATAATTCCTATTAATACTCAAGGGAATCCACATCAAACTACCACCCTGTGTGCCACTGACATCTCCCCTGTAGTCATTGGGTTCTTTGCTTTGATAGACTGCTCTTAAGACCTGGAATCGGGTCTTAATCTTGTCTTTACATCTAGTTTAAATTGCCAGAATATCAAGCTTGATTGTCAAATGTGTGCTTCCCTTTGCACTTTTTTTACTCTCATGAAGGAACTATGAAGGAAAAATTTTTGAACACCTTTAAAAAAAACACAAAAACTATTAGGCCAGACATGGGTGGCTTATACCAATAAAATCCTAGCTTTCAGGAGACTGAGATCTGAGAATTGTGGTTTGAACCCAGCCTCAGCAGGAAAATTCTTTGAGACCCTTATATCCAATTAACCCTCAGAAAGATGGAGGTGGAGCTGTGGCTCAAGTAGCAGAGGGCTGGAGGGGAGCTGGGCGCCGGTGGCTCACACCTGTAATCTTAGCTCCTCAGGAGGCTGAGATCTGAGGATTGAAGTTCAAAGCCAGCCTGGGCAGGAAAAGTCTGTGAGACTCTTATCTCTAATAAACCACCAGAAAACCAAAAGTGGCACTGTGGCTCAACTGGTAGAGTACTTGTACTTGACCTTGAGCTAAAGAGCTGAGGGACAGTGCCCAGGCCCAGAGTTCAAGCCCCATGACTGACCAAACAACAAAAAATGCTAAAGGATAATGACCAGGTCCTGAATTCAAACCTTGAGATTAGGGAGGACAAAAAAAGCTTTGGGTAGCTCAAATAATATCTAATCTTAATTGTTTTCTTGTTGCCAGTGTCCAGCATATACACTGCTGACATATAGAAGCTGTCCTGATTGTTTTATATGTTTCATCCCCATTCATACTGCAAATACCTTATCAAGTATTATAATTCTACTGAATAAAGTACTGAGCCCAATACCAGACATAGGTGCTATGGTTTGTACATGAAATGTCTCCCCCTAAGCTCACTGTGGAGGGCATGATCCTTCATTGATGTTGCTATATTAGGAAGTTCTGGAACCTTTAGAAAGTGGGAACTAGTGGAAGAAATAGGTCACTGTGTTGTGGCTTTGGGGCCTTTATCTTCTCTTACTCTCATCTCTATACTGCTCTCCCACTTCCTCTTCCTCCTTGCCTCTCCTTCCTGCCAGCCATGCAATATGTAGCCTCTGCCTCTTGCTCCTGCTGGAACAATGGCTTCACCACTGTGTCAGAAACCAGGCCCAGGTTTACAGACTGAAACCTCTGAAAGCATGAGCCAAAGTAATTTTTCTAAGTGATTTTTCTTGAGTATTTTCCATAGTACAAAAAAGCAACAGTATTTATTAAAGTGAATTTGGTGATAAATTAATTGGAAGCATTTTATTACTTTCTCTTTGATTCAAAGGTGTAAGCTTATTATTTATTGTCTTTCAACAAAGCACCAGGAACTCTTTTGGAGTAATCATTTTCATAAACTCAAGGACAGTTCTCTCCTCTTGGTGGACAAAAATGAAACACTGCCTGTTTTTAGTCACTTCATGATTTTTCAATATTATAATGGTGTGGGGGTTTTCTGTCAGTCATGGGGCCTGAACTCGGGGCCTGGGCGCTGTCCCTCAGCTCTTCAGCTCAAGGCTAGCACTCTACCACTTGAGCCACAGCACCACTTCTGGCTTTTTCTGCATATGTGGTGCTGAGGAATCAAACCCAGAGCCTCATGCATGCAAGACAAGCACTCTACCACTGAGCCACCTTTCCAGTCTATAATGGTGATTTTTGCCAGTGCTTTTTGGAGCATGTGTCCCACAAACCAGAACAGGGTTGTGACATCTCAAATACCCTGTTTTCATAGGCTTCTTTCTAAACTATGTTAGTTCAAAGAACTAACTTCAGGGAACAAACTTCTAACAAGAATTCCAGGGCTGGGAAGGTGGCTCAGTGGTAGAGCGCTTGCCTTGTATGAATGAGGCCCTGGGTTCGATTCCTCAGCACAACATAAGCAAAAAGAAAAAAGCCAGAAGTAGCGCTGTGGCTCAAGTAGTAGAATGCTAGTCTTGAGCTGAAGAGCTGAGGGACAGCGTCCAAGCCCAGAGTTCAGGCCCTGTGACCGGACCCAAAAACAAAACAAAACAAAACAAAAAAGAATTCCAAACTAAGCCAGGCATTGGTGGCTCATGCATTTAATCCTAACTATTCAGGAGGCTGAAATCTTAAGAATCTCAGTTCAGAGACAACCCAAGCAGATAAACCCATAAGAACATCTCCAGATGGATGACTAGCAAAAAAAAAAGTGCAGGTACAGTTCAAGTGGTAGAGTGGAGTGCCAGCCATGAACAAAAAAGTGGAATAAGACCTCAAGGCACTGAATTTAACCCTCTGTATGGGGAAAAAATAATATAAAATATTTTAATGGTATTTCTTATTAGACTTTAAATAAATGGCTTTAGACCTGTTTGTGATAAAAAGCTGCTAAATGCAGTATGTATGAACATTATTAAGTCAAAGCACAAAACTTCCAAAGTCCAAAAGTTTATTGCTAGAACAGTAAACTTCATAAAGACACCTTTTTTTTAAGTACATAGAAAATGACAAGCAAAATAAACAGAAAACTTTGACCAAAGAAAAGCAAAGACTGCTGCTATCATGAGCAAATTAAAACCAAACCAAACAAGTACATTAAAGAGTATTCAGGTTATACAATCTATGTTCTTAAACTAAAGCCCAAGTACATGGAGTTTGGGTTGGGGGTGAGGAGAGGGGGTGCAATTTTTCACCTAATACAGAAAATGTAAATATTTAGATGAGAAACAGCATGTTGACTAAAATATCAAAGATCAATTTATTGTCTCCAAGAATAGAAATGTGCCTCAAAGGCCAAAAAGGGATTCAAGAACAGATCAAAAACCTAAAATAGAGGAATTCTAAATTCAATGTGTGCTATCCTTACAAGAGATTAGCCCTTCATCTACACTACACTAGCTGCACTAGCTAAATGAACTGAAAGAAGAAAAACCAGAACTGCCTTCCCTACTCATTGCACCCATGGGTTTGTTTAAAGCCTATAAAGTTCTATCATTATACTGCAAGCACCAGGTTTTCTTTTTTGTTGTTGTTATTTAATAAAGTAGAAACAGATGAATCCAAGGTATAGCAAAAATTTCCCACTGACTACTAGTGCCCAATAGAGCTAGTGCTAAAGGAGTAGGTATATGAGTAGGAAGAATTCCCTGTAGCATCAAAGCTTCCTCTTCGGGACCCACTTCGGGAACCAGAGCGAGAGCCTGAACGAGACCCAGAGCGGGACCCTGAGCGGGAGCCTGGGGCTGAAGACATATTATATGGGCTAGGTAAGCCCTTGGAGGACACAGATGCTGCTTCCAGAAGGCGCAAACCAGTGATATCTTCCACCATGGAGCGATTCATTGCATCCTTGTAGGATATTTTTAATTTGGTTTTGGGGCAGGTCAGGATTTTGGCATAGCTGCTGATGTCTTGCAATCTCTGAGCTGCTCGGCCGTCAATGAACCCCTTTCTGATGGCTTCTTCGGTACTTATCCTCCCATGCACCTCTGGGTCGACAAGGCCCCCAGTGAGGAACTGGAATTCCAGGAAGCGCTGGCCTGCCTCATAGGGAAGCCATTTTTCTTTCACTGCCTCTGCTGCTGACATTTTCTTCTTTCCCTTCACACCTTCAAATCCAATGAAGGCTTTCTGAGCAGGCTTCAGCCTCGTGGCCATATCTTGGTCAATGAGACCCTGGGAGACTGCATCCTGAAGTGATAGCTTCTGCCCAGTGGTAGGATGGATGATGCCACCTGTGCAGGCCTGAGCTTCCAGAAGCCTCTGACCAGTGATGCTATCAACAATGCCCCTCTCTATACCTTCTGTGATTGAGATTTTCTCCAGGTTTTCAGTGTCAAAGATGGCTGCAATGGGGCTTGATTCCTCCAGGGGATCAGAAAGAGAGCTGCTCCTGATGGTTAGATTCCGGACACTGGAGATGGTGGAAATTTTACTTACTGATTCATGTCGGGAGCTGCTAAAAACATCATCGTTGACACTACTGCTCATGCCACTACTATTGCCCACACCATTTTTCAAGGAGATCATGTCAGCAAACTGAGTGAGGCTAAGGCTGCCTGATCGGTACTGATCAAAGAACTTCCTATCAACAAGGCCCTTGTCAATAGCATCTTGAATATCGTATTGACTGCCTGTCTTCCTATCTACCAGGACCACCCTGGTAGACCCATCTGACCCTGTGATGGTTATTTCTTCCCATTCACACTCCTGCTCACACAGTTCTCTAAAGGTCTCATAATCAATAAGTCCTTTCTTGTAGGCCTCCTGAACAGACATCTCCTTATTGGTTTCTGGATCAACTATGACCACTCTTCGCTTCCTGAGGGTATTCTTTTGTGATGTCTGCACTTGTTTCTTCTTTTCCTTCAGAGGCAGAAGACATAGGCCAGTATCCTCATCCTTAATACATCTTTCTTTTAGTTGCAGATAGGTAAGATTTTCTTCAGTGTTGGGATCAAAAAATCCTTTAGTATCATCACTTGGATCTGAGAGAATCTCACTGAGCTCTTCATTAAAATAGCCCCTCTTATAGGCCATGTCAACAGGTAAACGATGGCTCTCCTTTGGGTCAATGATTCCACCAGTGGCAATCTGAGCTTCCAGTAAGCGAATGCCATGACCCTTTTCAATAAGCTCCTTGTTCATAGCTTGGAATAAAGAGATGATGTTTCCAGTTTCAGGATCATTATAACCAGTGACAGCTCGTTCTGCAGACAGGAGCTTCTCTTTAAACTCAATGCCTACCAGGCCTCTTTTATAGGCTTCCTCCACAGGTAACCTCAAGTTGCTAACAGGATCCACTATAAAACCAGTAGCTGCCTGGGCTTCTAGCAATTCCAGAGCAGTACCAGGTCGAACTAAGCCAATTTTCATGGCCTCATAAATGCCAAGCTTCTGTTTTGTGGTCTCATTGTATATGCCTGCTATACAGCTTGAACCCTGGAGGAAGTCCTTAATTCTCTCTCCCACCTCATCATAAGAAATCTGACCTGATTCCAGTTCATTTACAGTGGATGGTCTCAGTATACCAGAATTGACCAGCTCAGTAACGGTCACGGGTTGTCTGATTCCCTGGAAGGACATGCTTCTCTTCTGCACTGACAGCAAGAGCAGACCTGTGTGGGGTTCAATTCTGCACCGTTCCCTCAGCTGTATGTAACTGACTTTCTTTTTGGTGACTGGATCCACAAAGTTCTTCTGACTATCTCGAGGATCATTCAGGGAACGATACAAATCTCTGTCAATCAGCCCACGAGCCAAGGCGACATCTTTTGGCAAGAAGACACTATTCACAGGGTCTACTACACCACCTGAAGCAAGCTGGGCTTCCAGCAGGCGCATACCAGTTTCTCTGTCAATCAAATTTTTCTTGATAGCTTCTGAAACAGATACTGTCTTGCCTGAAAAGGGATCATCGAAACCAGTGATTGCTTTTTCTGCTGTATAGATTTGCTGGCGGTCATCAAAGTCAATGAGATCCCGAGCTATGGCATTGTCAACGGTGAGTTTCTCATTCCGATGGGGATCAATGATACCACCTGTAGCTGCCTGGGCCTCCAGAAGCATGACTGTAGATTCTGGGGTGATGAATTTCTTCCTCTTGGCCTCTACCAAAGAGTATTTTTCCTTGGGGGAAGCAGAAGCACCAGCAATAGCACCTGCACCACGCAGGAAAGGCTGGATTTCAGAAGCCACTTCTTCCACTGACTTCTTCCCCTTCAATAGTTTGTCCAAAGTTGTCTTGTCAATCAGCTGGCACTCATAGAGTTGCATCGCGGTCACTTTCTTCCTTAGTCCATCAAACACCAGCTTGGAGGAATCAACAGTCCATTCATATTCAGTCTGGGTCTCCCGATGGGACCCGTAGGGGCGCTGTCTGAGCTTATCGATCTCCCTCTGAAGTCGGCAGCGCTCATTTTCCAGCTGTGACTGTGTCTCCCTGCTGGAATCCTCCAGCTTTCTTCTGCATCTCTCCTCAATCCTCTTGATCTCTGCTTGGAGTCTTTCAATCTCACTCCTCAGGCTGTTCTTCTCTCTCTCACTCTTTTCTCTTTCTGACTCTATCTTCCTAATTGCCTCCTCCTTTCGAGAATACTGAGTTTTCCACTGGTTCAGGTCATTCTGGATCTGCTGTTTTTCACACTCCAGGCGCTGTTTCACCCTGCTTTCTGCCTCCAGGGTGGCCTTTGCACGATTCAGCTCATCCTCCAGCCGCTGCAGCCTGGCCTTGTCTTGCTCTAGGACTTTGATTTTTACCAGAAGACTCTCTCTCTCCTGAACCACCTGAGTACATTGACTCTTGGATTCCTGAATCCTATTAGATGCCTAGAATTTAAGAAGAAAGAAATGGGAAAAAAACAATGTTATGATCTTATAATAGTATCATAATGTAACTTCATTTAAAGTTGTTTACTTGGTTTTCCTTTCTGTGCCTTCCCTGAACAGTTGGCTTGCTATCTTATAAATTCATCAAAAAATTATGTAAATATATGTTACCACTGTGATACATGGCTTCATACTTACTGTTTTCTGGGTTTCCCAAAAAAGGAACTAAGAGAAGCTGTAGACTTGTCTTATTTTTAAACAATAATTATGGTTTGAAAACTACAGATTTTCTTCTAAGGTATCATCCCTACTAAAGCTCCATCTCAACTGTCACAGCCATAGTGACATGTTTAATAAAAGAATACAAATAGGGAGATATATACAGGTACCTTCCCAGCCCCACACAAATATTGTCTATGGAGAGCAAATGTATTAGAAGTTACAAGAAGTTAGTTTTTAAATTATGGGTTAAAAGAAGAAAGGTCAGAAAAAGTATTAGGATCATGATCAGAAAGAACAAGATAATACGTGCAGAAAATCATCTATGCAAGACAGAAATGGTGATTTAAAAAATTTTATAGAGAAATGCTTATGGCTCTCCCTTGAGGAAAATCCAAATTTGAAATGTACATCCTACAGGGATGCCCAGTGGCTCACACCTGTAATCCTAGCTACTCACAAGGCTGAGATCTGAAGACTGCAATTCAAAGCCAACTTAGGGCAGGAAAAGTCTAAGACTCTTATTTCCAATGAACCAGAAAAAAGCTGGAAGTAGAGATATAACTTAAGTGGTAGAGCTCTAGCCTTGAGTGAAAAAGCCAAGCAAAAGCTCAAGGCTCTAAGTTCAAACCCCTAGTAGTGGTACTGGCGTGCACATGCACACACATACATCCTAGATCACCCAATAAAAACTACTTGCTACTTCATTTGGTTACTTTAATTTTTTGGTGCTAGAGATTGAACTCAGTACCTCGTGCACGCTAAGGACACTCTACCACAGAACTATATCCCTAGCCAAAAGCTATCTTGAAGAAACTAGGTAGCTAATTTCTTCCATTCTGAGCAAGGAACATTCAGATGAAGTGATCTGAAATGTTACACACATGCTAAAGTTCTTACAAGCGAGGCCAAACAGGTTCCACACAAACTGACATTTCATGCAGTGACAGGAAAAAAGGGCAAAGAGCACTAAAATGACAAAAAGCATTTTTCTAGGTTTATGACAGGAAGTAGTTGAGCAACAAAAAGGAAAATTAGACTTTCCAGATCAGATGGTAACAGGGTCAACTGAGAAAACAGTGAAGCTGTGATCAAATATTTGTGAATACCTCTAAAGCCTGCTTTTGGAATTTCTCAATTTCCTGTCTCAAATTTTCCCTCTCTCTCTGTAAATCATTAATCAGCCCCTGCAGTTCCAGGGTACGGTTGTTGCTGATCTGCAGTTGGGTTCTTAATTCAGAGATGGTGGCGTTCTTATCACTATCTGCTTCACTGCGGCCCCTTCGCAGGTCATCATATTCCAGTCTCAGATTTCGTAGTTCTTCCTCCAACATCAAGTGCTCCTTTGTCAGGTTTTCTGTAAGAGACTGCAGCCTCTCGATTTCTATCTTGCTTTCATTAAGACTTCTGCTCTTATCTTCTATGGCCTTTTGGAAGTGTTCATTCCTCAAGTGAGCCTGCTTCACGTTTTCTTGCTCCTGGACCAGCTGTCGCCTCAAGGCCTCCACTTCTGAGGAGAGTATCCTCAGCTCTTCCTGGGTCCTCTGCTTATCCCTCACATGTCCATCCAGCACATCCCTCTGCTGCCGGAGGTCATCCTCACTCCTTTTCTTAACAATGGACGCCTGCTCCAGCTGCTGGGTCAGATTGGTGATTTTGATGGCTTGCTCTTTCAAAGACCTCCTCATGCCTTCCAGTTCATCCTCTAGCTTCTTCCTCTTGGAAGAGTCTTCGCAGGCTGTCCTCTTCAGCCGATTCAGCTCCTCCTCCACTTTCTGCTTCTGCAACTGCAGTTCCTTCAGAGAGCTCTGGAAGCGTGTGATGTCCTGATCCTTCACAGTCCTCTCCTGGGAGACCCTTTCATAGTCTATCCTCAGGCGAGTCAGTTCCTGCTCCTGAACTTTCAGCTTACTTATAGTCTCAGTTGCATTACTGTTGGCTTTCTGCAGGTCATACTGGACCCTTTGTAATTTCGCATTCTCATCTTCCAGGCTCTTCCGTTCATTAGTTTCTTTTTCCACCAGTTGCTTTAGCCTTTCTATCTCCTTATTCTTATCCTGGATTGTCTTGGCAGCATCATCAAGGGATTGCTTGTATCTCATGCTCTCTTCGGTCCGCATCTGAGTTACCTGTCTCAGCTCAATCTCCAATTGCTGTTTCCTCTGAATCACCTCCGAGCCAGTGGCCTTTTGCTGTTGGACATTTTCTTCAACTCTCCTTAAATTCTCAGTGGTCTGAGCTAAGGTGCTTTTTAGCCTCTTAATCTCTTCAGCTAAATTCCTGTTTTCTCTGGTGAGATTGTCTATCTGAGCTCGGTAGCCACTGGTATCTTCTTCCTTTTGCATGGTGAGCTGGTGGATGGTGGTCTTGGTGATGTTGATCTCAGTCTCAAACTGGTTTTTTAAGCTAATGATCTCCTCATCGTAACTGTTTCTTACCTTACTCAGTTCATTTTCGTATTCCCAACGGCGTTTGGCCTCCTCCTGAAACTCAGCTTTGAGTCTTTCGATTTCTTTATTTTTGTCCTGAATAGTCTTAGCAGCTTCCTCCAGAGACTGCTTATGTCTTGCATTGTCCTCTGAGCGCTGCTGGATGACCTGCTTCAGTTCAATCTCCAGATGTTGCTTCTTCTGCATGATCTCAGAGCCACAGGCTTTTTGCTGAAGAACATTTTCTTCAGCCCGCCTTCGCTGCTCAGTGGCCTGCAGGATGCTGTCATTGAGCCTGACAATCTCATCTTTCAGATCTCGGTTCTCCCTTGAGAGTCTATCAAGCTGGTTTCTAAGATTTTTGGAATCATCCTCTTTCTGCATAGATATCTCCTTGATGGTAGTCTTCGTAATGTTAATTTCTGTTTCATACTTGTTCCTTAAATTACTCATCTCCTCATTATAGTGGTTTCTTACCTTTGCCAGCTCATTTTCATATTCTCTCTTCCGGGCACCTTCTTCCTGCAGCAGAACCCTCAACCTTTCTATCTCATACTCCTTCTCCTTGATGGCTTTCTCAGACTCTAATTTCTGCCAGCCGAGGTTCTCCTTTTCACACTGCCTTGCTTTCTGCAGCTGGTCATAATCATTCTTTTGCTGGTCAAATCTGTCCTCTACAGTCTTTCTTCTTCGCTTTTCATCTTCAATCTCATACGTCAGTCGGGTGATTTTCTCATTGAGCTCTTTTATTTGGGCATAGCACTTGTCTAGATTTTGTTTTGCTGACTTTCCGTCCAGCTCAGCTTGTCTCTTCAGTTCCTCCAAGCTCACAAGCTTTGCTTTGAACTGGGAACACTCTGCCTGGTATTTCTGCAGGTTCTGATCCAAGAATTTGTTCTTATTACAATTTTCTGAGTTGGCATCTCGGGCCAGTCTGAGTTCCTCTTCCAAAACTTCAATCTTGGTATTTTTTAGCTGTGGATATGAAATCAGAAACTATGTTAAAAGAAAAGCACCTTACATCACAAGAAAGAAACAGCACTTTCCTCTTTCCAAACAAGTGTACATCTTCCACGCTCTCTCTCTCTCTCTCTCTCTCTCTCTCTCTCTCTCTCACACACACACACACACACACACACACATGCACACACACACACACACACACACACACACACACACACACAATGAGGTAATTTCTTTTAGGATTCAAAAGTTTATAATATCTAACATGCTGTTCATTTTATTTCAAGGTACAAGGTAAGTTTCCATATAAAAATCAATTCCAGTATTAAAAGGGAAGAATAAAATTAGTCACTTGGCATGAAAGATTTATATCCAACTAGCTCAGGGTATGCTTATCCAAAAGTTTACGAAGAAATAAAGCCAATTCCTTTACCAAACACCAAATGAAACTACTGAGTTGTGGTAAAGTGGCTACAATTTTGCAAGTATTTCCTAAGTCCATTTCCAGTATTAATACTAGAACACAGAAGTAATTCCAAACTCACAAGCACAGTGTATTATGTGAATGTTTAGAAGAAAGGCAATTAGATCTGTGATTTTCTATGTAATGAAGAACTCCAAGAAAACAATTACCTTTAGATCCTCCAGACTCTTCAGCATCTCACTTAAGAATCTATAATAATCTCCAGACCTTGTAAGTAGCTCTATGTACCGAGCATGAATGTCTGCAGCCTTTGAGAAAAGAAGAAAACATGTGTATATTTCATTTTAAAAAGTTCTGTGCAAGTTAACCAATTTTGTTTTTTAAAATAATGAGCTGACATTATGCAAAGGGAAAATTCTCTCATCATGTGTACCAGTTCCAAAAACCCAGAAGTCCAGCAAAACAAAGGCCCCCAAAATATGCATCCTACCCTTGTCACCCCACGATTTTTCCCTTAAACACCCTGATGGGTGACTCTCCAATTATCTTTGGCGAGAAATTGTCTTTCAGAAATCTACTATATGACTTCCACTTCTCCCTCTCCATAGCCAGAAATTTAAATCCAATTTCTACAAAGGCTCAAATAGCACACTCAGATTTTACTGAACATTTCTTTAAATGTATTATGTTTGAGTATGTTAAGCTGGAGGTAGCCTAACCTGCCTGCTCTTAAACTTTACAAGTGGACTGTCTGTACCAGGGATGAATTCAAGGTAATAGAGAGTAAGACAGGAAACAGGGAATAGAAAGGCAGAAGGGCAGATGCTAAGAGTTATGAAATGACATATATACCTCTTGAAGAATCACCCCAGATGGGGACTGAACCATGGTTCTCTTGATAGGTATGTTCAGCAGAGTTTCTAGTCCTGAAGTGTAGGATGCCAACTGGAGTTCATAATCCTGCAGGAAAAAAACAAGTTTAAAAAAAAAACACGTGTGTATACACCGCTATATAGCTGTGTGTGTGTGTGTGTGTGTGTGTGTGTGTGTGTGTGTGTGTGTGTGTGTGTGTGTGTGTGTGTGTGTGTGTGTGTGTGTGTGTGTGTGTGTAATGGGGTTCAAACCCAGGGTCTTGTGCATATTTGGTCAGTGTTCTATCTCTGATCTATATCACTTCAGCTACGTACCATCCCTTTTTTGTTTTAGTTATTTTTGAGGAATGGTCTTGTATTTTTGCCCACAGCTGGCCTCCCTGGCCTCTCTGCTAGCTGAGATAAAAAATATACATACCTTTATACCTAGCTACATGACCTAGATTTGTCTGGGCTGGTCTTGAACTATAGTCTTCCTGATCTTCACCTCCCAAGTAGCTAGGATTTCAGGTATGAACTACTAGTGCTAGGCTTGAAACACCAACACTCAATGAAACCAACATACCTTAATTGAATTTGCACAAAGTTCAGCAATTTTTTGTACTTCTTCTGATTTGTCTCGTTTGCCAGATATTTCATTGTGCAAGTTCTATATAAAGGAGAAAATATTTACAAATGTTATGCAACTATCTTTTAATGTCATGCTACTCCTTTACGATGGTTATTTTTCCTTCTTTGGTTTACTACTACATGTACTGTCTTTGTATTTTCAGTTACAGCTTAGGAGAAGAACATATTTTCTGTCATTTAGCAAGAGAAGAAGACTCTCTGATTCATTACTCCCGTTAAGGGGCTATTTTCAAGTCACTGCTGTTCTTCTGGTCATCTCACCTCAACTTTTACTTTACTTTATTTTTATTATTATTTTGAACTAGGAGCTTGTATATAGCCCAGGCTGGTCCCAAATTTTCAGTCCTCTTGTCTCCAAGTGGTGGGATACATGCATGTGCCCTTATCATCTCAATTTATAAAGACATTTTGATACAGAGCCAGGCACCAGTGGTTCACGCCTATAATCCTAGTTACTCAAGAGGCTGAAATCTGAGGATTGTGGTTTGAAGCCAACCAACACAGGAAACTCCATGAGACTTTTTATCTCCAATTAAACACCAAAAAGCAAGACATGGAGCTATGGCTCAAGAGGTAGAGTGCTAGCCTTGAGCAAAACAGCTCAGGGAAAGGACCCAGACCCTGAGTTCAAGCCCCAGGACTAGCACAAAACAAAACAAAATGATACTTTAGTATAATATGAACAGCATACTACATTGTTTCTATTTTCATAATTACATTATTTTCTTTTTTTGGTACCAGTACTGGGGCTTCAATTCAGGGTCTTGTGCTCTCACTTGGGTTTTTAGCTCAAGGTTAACACTCTTATCACTTGAATCACAGTTCCATTCTCAGCTCAAGGTTAACACTCTTATCACTTGAATCACAGTTCCATTCTCAGCTTGTTGCTGGTTATTTAAAGATAATTTGTCTCACAGATTTTTCTTCCCAGGATGGCTTCAAACCTTGGTCTTCAGCTCTCAGTCTCTGAGTAGCTAGGATTACAAAAGTGAACCTTTAATACAGCACTAGGATATTTATAGCATACCTTCCTAAATACCAGAGACTCTTTTCCTCTAGGTATACTTTAAGCATTTGCAAGGTATTGCATAATATGAAATACACATCATTTAGAACCAAGGAACGACAATAAAAACCAGAGGAAAATGCAGTAAATGCACAATTAAACTCAAAACAGTTATAGAAGGACAAGTTGGCTTATACCTTCTGCTCATTCAAAAACCGCATGACTGTATTGGAGTCTCCAAACTTCATGGACTCTAAGGAATCCTGGCGGCGCTTGGCATCATACAGCCACTTACAGAAACTCTGATAATTATCACGATAATTCCTCAGTTGCTTAATCTGTTTCTCCAGGTCCCATAATCTGAGGAAAAAGCAATACAACTATTAAGCATTGTTATTAGTTTCTAAAATATGTAACATATTGAATCACCCAGAAATTCCACTTGGTATATACCAATGAGAACTGAAAACGTGTGCCTATGCTTTAACTTACCCATCAATAATCACAGCATCATTTTTTCCAAATATCCACTGACTGGTGAAAGGATTCGTGAAATTTGTTATAGCTAAGCAACAGAATACTATCCACTCATTAAAAAGAGATGGAAAAATAAATAAATAATGCATTCCAGGAAATGAAACAGGAATTTTTTTTTCTTTGTTGTTTTTGTTTTCTTTTGTCTTGTTTGTTCATTTTTCTGTTTTGGGGAGAGTAAGAGTGGCACAGAAATGGAAGACAAAGGGTGGACATGCAGCAGTGGTACTCACTAGACACTATGTTGAAAATACAACTTGTGGGTGGGGATGGGGGAGGGAAACCTATAGAGAGCAAAAGATGAGTGACACTGTCCAAAAAGAAATGTATTCTTTAGTTGACTTATATAACTGTAACCCCTCTGTATATCACCTTTATAAGAACAATTAAATTTAAGTTAAAAAAAGATTTACAAAAAAAGAGCTGAAATATGTTTCAACAGCATGAACTCTGGGAATACTATAATATATAAAATGAACCATTATTAAAATGCCATCTAGTGTATTTATTTGAAATAATATTTACATGAAATATCTCAAATAGGCAACTCTCAAGAGACCCAAAGTAGACTGGTGACTGCCTAGGGCTGGGGAGTAAGGGGGGAAGGAAGGGGTATCTGCAGGGCATGGGGGTTTCTTTGGGGATGATGAAAATGTTCAAATTTCATATCAGATAGGACTGGAGTGTGACCGATGGAGGGCCTGGCTAGCATGTGAGAGGCTCTGGGTTCCAGCTCAGCAATAAGTAAATACAGATATACATAAAATTCACTTAACTGTCTACTTTATGTGAATGAATTGTATAGTGTGTTAGTATTTCCATAAAGACTTTATCTTTAAAAGAGCCTTGTTTTATGTAAAGATTTCTTCTAAGATGCAGTTTTCATACATTTTTGGACAACACTCAGCAGCTCCTACTTCCTAATAATAAGTCATAATAAAAGTTTATAGGGCATAAAAGTGCTTGTGAAGTGTCTTCTATGTTTCTAAACATCCTGGAGAGCTCCCATGCTGTGTTCTTCCCAACACAGTCTGTAGGCAAGCTTGAAACAAGCATCTACTCGGCTTAACTTCTACATAATCTAAGTCAGTATTTTTTGTATAGCCCCTTGACAAAGTGACATTTTCATGATCCTCGATCCACCAGATGGGATAAGAATGGGTAAGGAAGTTGGCACACACCTGAAGTCTATCTGTTTATCTATTTTCTGCCAGCGATCTGACAGCTGTATGACTTTCTCATTGAACTTTCCCAGGTCTAGATCATAGAGCGGATACTGCTGAGAAGACTGTGAATGGATCTGCTGGGCTTTCTGTAGCTCTGTCTTCATGGTGGCCAGCAGCGATTTCTTCAAGTTCAAGTCATTTTTTATTTTCTGTAAGAGTCAACAGGAAAACATAAGCACACACAGATTAGTCCTTTCTTCCACTATATGCTACAGTACAAGTCACTGCTTTGTGTGTGTGCACACATGCACGTGCATGCACGCATGCACACAACCATGTGCTTGTGCCCTGAGGATCAACCTCAAGGCTTCGCTTTACAAAGGCTCAATTAAACCCAAGTCACTAATTTTTTTAATTGGGGGGGGGCTGGAAATATGATTCAGTGATAGAGCACATGCTCAGTATGCATAGGCCCTGGGTTCAATCTCCAGCACTTCAAAAAAAAAAACCAAAACAATCCATGAAAGGCTTTAAAATATTCAGAATATGCGTATCTTTTATTATTGTCAACCCAGAAAAACGTATGTACTGAATTGCAATTTTCCATTATTTGTTCCAGTGACATAATTCTCTGTGCTACTCCATTATAGAAGGATCCAACATATGTACTAGACTGAGATGTGCTAACTGCTACATTCCATTCCTGAGTAATTATAAAGTCTCTTAACCTATAAAAGGCTCTGAGAAGTCCCTTAAGGACGAAATCAGCTCAACTCCACACACCCCCAAAATAACCCTCCACCCCAGTTAACTTCCATATTGTTCAGGAGACAGGAAGTAGAAAGACAAGACTAACATCAACTACGTGTGGCCAATGAAAGTCAGTAATCCTCAAAACTAATGAGACTGAGGAGAAATATGAATAAAGCACCAGTTAGCTCACACTAATAAAATGATGTGGACTTATTAATCCTATTAAACATACCACACAAATGTTAGGTGTTAATAATAGGAGAAACAAGGTGCAGTATATTTGGACCTTGTAACATCTCGCCAATTTTCCTGTGAATCTAGAGCTGTTCTAAGAAAACAAATGTCTTTGGAAAAATAAATAAACAACAGCCAAGAAAAAGAAAAAGAAATCCACTCATAACAGCTTGATGAGATTTTTGTACTTTCTGTACACAGGGCCATTGGTCCAACCAATGGAGTTACCTTCAGTCCACAGCGGTAAGCCTCTACTTTATCCAGATCCAGGCAGACGGTTTCCTCTTCAGTAAGCCTGGCTTCATAGACCTTTAACATGTCTTCTGTTTGGAGAATAGCCTGGAGAAGGGCTCTTACTGAGCACAAGCTGGGAAGAGCATGAAAGGCAGATAAAACTTGAGATGCTGTAGATTGTGACCATTTGTCTCTTGGCACTATTCATAAACAAGAACCATGCTAAGCAGATGAAATTTATTTTGCCTATTCTACAGTCTGTGAAAGCAGTTCCCCCACCCCAACCCCCGCCGTCCCTGTCCTCTTCATTCAGACTACCCTTCTATATTCCCTAAAGAAATTCAAATTCTGGTCCTACAGTATACCTGAGGTCTAAGCTTCATAGAAACAGTTCTAAGATTTCAGAATAGTGGAATTAACATCCTTGGCGGAGGATGTTCTTTCTAAACCATAGAAGAATAAAAGCAATTGTCTGGGGAAATCAGCACAGTATGACACAAGGTTCAATGAGCAGAGCAGAACTGGCACAGAAGCCTGTCAAGACTGGAGCATTAGGAAAGCAAAATCTGTGATTACTTTAGCTGTGCTTACCTATTTAAGTAACCATCTGAAACACCATTGATATTTTCCAGCTTCTGAAACAGTCCAAACACCTCATTCTGTAGGTAGCAGTATTTTTCGGAACCTCTGAAGTTAGCAAGCATATCTTTAAGCTGGTTGAGAACCTCAGCAATTGCCTGTGAATCATTCTGTATGCTCTGTTGGAAAAGAAAGCAAACTCTTTCATTAGCTATCTGGCCTTTAATTGTGTGTGTGTGTGTGTGTGTGTGTGTGTGTGTGTGTGTGTGTGTGTGTGTGTGTATGCATCAGTACTCAGGGCCTTGTACTCTCGTATGGCTTTTGCCCTCTTGGCTAGCACTCTACCCTTTGAGCCAAATCTCCATGTTTTTTTGCTGGTTAATTGGAGATAAGAGTATCACAGATTTGTTTGCCCAGGATGACTCTGACCCATGATCCTCAAATCTCAGCCTCCTGAATAACTCAGTTTACAAGTGTGAGTCACTGGCTAAAACTGGTTTTTATCACATGTATTTAAGGTGTACAAGATGCTGTTTTGATATACATACGTGAAACATCAACCTTCCATGGTTACTTTTGTGCATGTGTGTATGTTAATAGCACCTAAATCTAGCTCTTCGCAAATTTTCAAGAGACACAATAATATAATCTACTACTTTTCTGCTATACACTAGGTGTTTAGACTTAGCCTACATAACTGGTTGTTTTACACTCTGACCTACAGCTCTCCATTTCCTCCCAGGCCTCATCTTGGTAATCACTATTTCTGTGAGTTGGACTCTTAGATTCCACACAAATGAGATCATGCAGATCATGAGATCATGAAATCATCTGGTCTATGTCACTTAGCATAATGTCCTCCAGGTTCATTCATACAGTTGCAATTAGAAGAATTCCTTTTAAGGCTGAATGCTATTGGTGACCAATACTCTGCTGTGTGATTCTTAGGATCATAATTGTCCTTTGTCCCTACTGTAGCAACAAAAAACAAACCAATATACTTGCCAGTCAACATGCAAATGGAGGTCTTGTTGGTCTTATTTTTGTTTTCATTTGCAGATGAGTCTAAAAGTAAATGTGAATTCAGGCCAAGGATTTGTGTGTACCTACCTTGAGCTCATTTATTTTCACTGTGATGTGGTGTGTAGAGGCTTGATCTGTCAGCAGGAGGTTTCTGAGAGACATCCGACCCTCACAATGCTCCATCTGTCTGCGAATCTTCTGGAGCTCCATCAGCAACCATGTTTCTTGCTTGTCATTTTCTCTATTGGTCTCAATGACTTTATTATGATTGACATCTTGGCAGGTACCAACATGTGTGATTTCTGTCTTGGTTACTGTAAAAATGAGTTTAAGACCACAAATGTCAGAAATTCCTAGCTCACAGGGTGCTAGACCTCAAACAAACCTACATTCTGCATACAGGTATGCCCGTTTCATTAGATCTAATGCTAGAAATTTGGCGTATGGATGTTTTTTTTCAACCTATCAGACATAGACATGTGGCCCGAAGGGTAAAGTGCTAGCCAAGAGGGCAAAAGCCATACAAGAGTGCAAGGCCCTGAGTACTGGAGCACACGCCACACACACACACACACACACACACACACACACACACACACACACACACACACACACACACACACACACACACACACACACACACACACAAAATTAAAGGCCAGATAGCTAATGAAAGAGCTTGCTTTCTTTTCCAACAGAGCATACAGAATGATTCACAAGTGATTGCTGAGGTTCTCAACCAGCTTAAAGACATGCTATGGTATGGGGAAGGCTTCCCTACCACCTTCATGTGTTGGAACTGGTCTCTAAGTTAAAACCTCTAAGAGGTGGAACCTCAGGAAAGTTGATGAGATTATGGGGCACTTTTTGAGAGTATGAGATTATTCTTAGCCAGCAAAAATGGCCATTTTTTGAGAAAGGGTTGTCTCTGTGTCTGCGTGTGTATGTATGTATGTGTTGGTCCTGGGCTTGAAGTCAGGGCCTGGGCACTATCCTTCAGCCTTTTTGCTCAAGGCTAGTGCTCTACTACTTGAGCCATAGCTCTACTAACAGCTTTTGGGTAGTTAATTGGAGATAGGAGTCTCACAGACTTTTCATACCTGGGCTAGCTTTGATCCTCACTCAATTCTCAGATCTCAGTCTCCTAAGTAGCTAGGATTACAGGCATGAGCCACTGGCACCAGCTGGATTCAGTCCCTTGAGACTAGGTTGGTTCTCAGGAGAGTGAGTGATTATCTCTAAAACGAGATACTTCATGTACTTGGCTGGCTATGTGCTATTTTCCCCTTTATGCTTCTACACTGAATTGTGTTGCACTCAGAGATCTCTCACCAGAGACCATGCTGTTTGCACTTTCCAGGCACCATAACTGTGAGCCAAACAAACCTCTTTGCTTTACTAATTACCCCATTTCAGGCTTTTTGTTTTAACAATATAAAACATGACTGTGATAGAATGTTTGAAGAAATGTTCTAAAGCTAGTTTTTTTTTTTTTTTTTGGGGTCCAGTTGTGGGGCCTGAACTCTGGGCCTGGGCGCTGTCCCTCAGCTCTTCAGCTCAAGGCTAGAGCTCTACCACTTGAGCCACAGCGCCACTTCCGGCTTTTTTCTTTTTTGCTTATATGGTGCTGAGGAATCAAACCCAAGGCCTCAGGCATGCAAGGCAAGCACTCTACCACTGAGCCACCTTCCCAGCCCTCTAAAGCTAGTTTTATACAAATGGCTCTCTTTTCCAAATCATCCATGTAGCTCACCTGTCTGGTGCTGGGGGTGGCCGGGGAGCTGGATGACCAGGGTCTGGTAATGCTTCTGAGCATCGGTGAACTGAGACTGCATCTTCCGCTTGTCGTCATCTCCAAACATCTCGGAGCCTTGGCTGTTTCTGATGAATTCTTGGTAATGGAGCTCAAGGTCAGCTATGGTCTTCATGTAATCCTCCTGCCGCATCGTTTTCAGCTAGAAGTCAGGCAGAGAAAGTTAAGACGTGATTTGCCCTTTCTGAGCATCCCCACTGAAAAATGCCTCCACTAGATGGAGCTTGAGGCAAATCTTGTCTTCGGACTGTATTGAAAAGTCTTTTAGAGTTCCATTACTGTTCCTACAAACCACAGCAGTGGACTGTCTTTTTTTTTTTTTTTTACTCTACAGAATACTTTTTCTTTAAACAAAATTATTTAGTCAGAAGTCCCAAGTATAGAGTAGAGCACAGCAAAGCTTTGGCTACAAAGAAGACAGGCTTAGGAGAGGCCCCTAAAGATACTCATTCTGTACACCTCTCTTCATTTGACTTTTTTTGTCACCATCCCACTAACCACCAAGGATTCTTCAGATCACATCTGATCTAGAGTAACTAATACTTTCAGTATTCTTTCAAGAATTCCATCAGCCTTTGCCTACGGTATCCAGGGAATCACTTAATACCTAATTTTTCATGAACTCAAAGAAGACTAGGTGCCAGAACACTGTAGGCCCACTTTGCTTTTTTTTTTTTTTTTTTTTGCTTTTGGCTTGTCAGTTCACTTCATTAGATGTTTCTGTTTGTCTCCCAGCCAACCATATGCCAAGTCCCTCTTCCTGTTTTTTTACAGGGCTAGGGATCAAATCCAGGCCCTTCCACATTCTAATTTAGTGCTCTACCATTGGGCTACACTCCTACCCCCACTCTTGTTCTATTAGACAGATCATAACTATGTGGAAGGCTGAGTGGCCTCACTTGATAAGATGGCAAAGACCCAGTGTCTGATGAGGTCTTCCCATCAGCAGCACGGCAAGCCCTCCAAGCAGACGCGCTCCCCACAACATACCTTGGCAATAGTCATGGCCCTGATTTTCTCAATGTCGATCATGCAATAATGCCAAGACACCAGACTCTTCATGTTGATGTAGAGCTGGTTCCACAGAGCCAAGATGGCTTCATAGTATTGCTCAATCCTGAGATGCACAAAGGGAAAGTAGTCTGGAGTCAGACTTTTATACTTCTCTATGCAGCTGCACAAAAACCTAAAATGATCCCTTATGAAGTAAAAGGTCTGTGTATAATTTTCCAAACTTTCAACATTGGTACTAATCTACTCTCCAAAAATACAGCCAGCATCTTATCTGCACTAGTATAGGTTATTCAAATCATTTTGCTTGAGACATGCAGTATTATTTTTGTTATTGATGTGTTGTTTATCAGCAACAATTGTTTGTGTGTGTATGTGTGTGAGAGAGAGTATCCTGGGACTTAAACTCAGGGCCTGGGCATTGTGCTTGAGCTTCTTTTGCCCAAGGCTAACACTCTACCACTTGGGAAGCTCCTCCTCTGGCTTTTTTTCCCCAGTAGTTTACTGGAGATAAAGAGTCTCACAGACTTTCTTGCCCAGGCTGGCTTTGAACAGTGATACTCAAATCTCAGCCTCTTGAGTAGCTAGGATTACAGGCATGAGCCTCCATTGCCAAGCTATAGCAACATTTTTTTTTTCTGGGTGGGGGCAGTTGTGGGGCATGAACTCTGGGCCTGGGCACTTTCCCTCAGCTCTTCAGCTCAAGGCTAGTGCTCTACCACTTGAGCCACAGTGCCACTTCTGGCTTTTTTTTTCTGCTTATGTGGTGCTGAGGAATCGAACCCAGGGCCTCAAGCATGCAAGGCAAGTGCTCTGAGCTACCTTCCCAGCCCTATAGCAACATTTTTATTGACAAATGTCTAATGCAGCAGTGGAGATGAATTATGTGTCTACAACACTGAAAGTCTGATTATGGGGACATAAGAACTCATCATATCTCTGTCCCTACTCTGTGTTTCTACACTAAGCAATTTTTTTAAAAAATCTATTAAAAAAAGAATGTTCTCCCTATCAATGAACAAATAATGGTATTGAAAGCAACTTACATTTATAGCTACTTGTAAAATGACCAACTTTCTAAGAAGGAAGAAACTCCAAGTGCATGATAAGTTCTTTTTTTTTTTTTTTCCAGTTGTGAGGCTTGAACTCTGGGCCTGGGCGCTGTCCCTCAGCTCTTCAGCTGTCGACTAGCGCTCTACCACTTGAGCCTCAGCCCCACTTCCAGCTTTTTCTGCTTATGTGGTGCTGAAGAATCAAACCCAGGGCCTCATGCATTGCAAGGCAAGCACTCTACCACTGAGCCCCCTTCCCAGCCCCAAGTTCTATTCACTCTAACCTCCTACATGGCAACGCATTATTTTTTCTTTCTTTATTATTTTTATTGTGCCAGTACTGGGGCTTGAACTCAGAGGCTTCTGCCCTTACTTGGTTTTTTTCTCAAGGCTGGCACTCTGCTACTTGAGCCACATATCAACTTCTGACTTTTGCTGGTTAACTGGAGATAAAAGAGTCTCTTGGATTTGTCTGCCTGGGCTGGCTTTGAACTAGAATCATCCAATCTCAGCCTACTAAGCAGCTAGGATTACAGTCATGAGCCACAGACACTTGGCTGGCTGATTATGATCTTCCAAGCATAATCATACTGTTTTCAAAATGAAAGTGCCAAAGTAAACATGACCTTCAGAAGGGTTCTCTATGGAAAGTGATTATAGTAAGGAAGTGTTTGCTTAAGTTTCTTTCTGACTAACCTACCCTCCTATCTGTCATTTGCATTAAGGCCACAGCTTTTAGGACTGTCCACAACTTACTTGCAAGAGAGGTCCACGGCCAGTGGGTTGGGAGGAGGAATGATGAGTCCCACAGAAGGAACAAGCATGTCCACGCCTCCAGGTCCTGTCACGTACCACTTGCTGCGCTCATTGTTGTCTTTCAGAATGCATTCATCCCCTTTGTGCACAATTTTCTACAAGGTAAACAGCTCCATGATTTGGCTTTATTTCTAAGTGGACATGTTTATCTTTTTTCTCAAAGAAACAAAGATGAAAGCATGCAAGCTGGTAAAGTTCTTATTTTTCTCCCTTAGAGAAGCTAATCACTACAAAACCTCATAATATGGATTTTTTTTTTTTTTGGTGATACTGCAGTTTGAACTCAAGGCCTTGCACTTGCTAGTGGCACTCTACTACTGAGTCACACCTCCAGCAGATGCTAAATAATACTGATGTTTTAAATAATACACTGGAACCTACAGGGTGTGTCTATAAAGTCAGCTATGCTGTAAGCGAATTAGATAAAATGACTTTCTGAAGGTCGCCTGGGGGGATCTACCTGGACAGAAGGAAATCCTTTTGGAAAGCAAAACCTCACCCTATCATGCATCTATTTCTGGGAATTCGTGTTTTATATATTAGACTTTGATTATGGGGAGGGAGAATCACTGTATCACTTCCTCTGAAAATTTTAGAACAAAATGGAAATATGCTAGTACTAGTCTCCAGAAAATAAGTAAATAAAACTCCAGTATCTATAAACAGTTTTGTTTATAAATTAAGTCCAGCATCTATATAGCTTCTTAAAATGGCTACTTAGCGGCTTGGAATATAGCTCAATGACAGAGCACTTGCCTAGATAGAGGATAGGAATCCCCAGCATCACACACACACACACACACACACACACACACACACACACACACACGCGCGCGCTTTTCAATATATAACTATGACTTTGTAACCTGATACAAGAAGCATTATTGTTTATACATTTCAATATCCATGCATATTTACTTCATATTGATCACTACAGTAGGAAATTAAAATGTTCTTACACTACTTCTTTAGACTGACAATCTTTCGTGTAAAGAGGACAACTTTGATACGCATCTGAATAACCAAGTACACACCTGGTCCTGTTTGTAGTCACAGAGAGCCCTGAGAATGATGGGTTTATTGCTCCTGTAGTCTGGGTTCCTTGGTTTCAGCTGCACAATCTTCTTGGACTTGTTTACCAAGTTCTGTACTTGCCGCTTATACTCAAGGATTTTCTCCCGTTCTTTCTACAATTGCAAATCAAATCTGATTAACACAGATTCTCTGTGGATTTCAGAACCCTTCAAAGGACAATGATGCAGATCAGAAGATGTTACAAATGAAATACGCTGTCCTTGCAGTAGCTGAATGTAATAAGCCACAAATTCCTCAGCAGGGAATATGAGAACTTTCCATGATAAGCCTCTAGAAGCTACGTGGCCTTGAATTAAGTCTGAGGGAAAGAATATGTTTGTGTGGAAAGCCATGTGGATAAAACATTAAGTTTATTTTTTTTCAAGCTATTGGTATTCTTGCATTTTTTATTTTCAGCAAGTTATCTAGATACTGAAACAGAGGTCCTTATCAACAGTTGTTGGTTGTGCAAAGAATTTTGTTTTAAAGAAAACTATTGGAGGATGAAAAGAAATGTTGACTTGGATCCTAAGTATGTACCATACAGTGACACCAATGGCTGTGTGTGGAGATGCGTTAATCTTCCCCTAGGGGTGGCTGCTAAGGTCTGGAAGTAGGTAGTAAGTACCTCCAGCTCCTTGATCTGCTCCAGCAGGTGCTGCAAGGGCATGTTCTTGTCACAGGGGTACTTCTTCCTGATGGAATCCTGAAGGCCCTTCAGATAGGCTTCAGTAGACTGAGCCTCTTCAAAAAACTGTTAGGAGATGAACACAATCCCATGTCAATAAGAAGTCATTTAATAACCAAAATCATTATCATACTTTGGATCATGAATGTATTCCCAAGGCTCATGTGTAGAAGGTAGGGTTTCCAAGTGGTACTGCTGGGAGGTGGTGAAACCATTGGGAGTATAGGCCCTAGGGGAGACCTTTATTAGATCATTGGGAGAGGACCCTCGAAGGGGATTACAGAACCTCGGTCCCTTCTTCTTCTTCCCTTTGTTCCCTGGCTGGTAAAAATTAAATGGATCTTTCCTGTCCAATGCTTCTACCATAATGTGCCACCTCTTCACAAGCCTAAAGTAATAGCGCAGCAATCATGGACTAGAACCACCAAAGCTGTGGCTCAAAAGGACCTTTCTTTCTTTATAAGTTAATTATCTCAGGGTATTTTGCTCTGGTGACAGGAAGTTAACTAACTCAAGCATTTAGAAGTTCTGCTTCAAGGACTATCGTGCCTATCCTGGATTACATGATTAAAGGAAAACTTGAGAGCACAAAGTATTTTTGTATGTGAAGCATGAGACTGAGTTACTGACTGGGACCAGTTTACAAATCTAAGTTCCTCAAAATCAAAACCAATAAGTAAGATTTATACAACAGGTATGCAAACCTGAAAGTAGGTGGCATTTTCTTTGAGATGAATATCAATGCACTTGGTGATCTGCAGAATCCAGCTCCATTGTGTCTGCAGAGTGTCCATGTATGCCTGAAACAAGAAAGTGTCAGCTGCCCATTCTCACTCAGTGTACAAAGGTCTATCCCAGTGTGTTCTGGGATAGACCTGTGTGCCCGATAGAAGCCATCATAAAATGCCTTTAAGCTGATTCAAAGTGGAGAAATCTTTTGTCTAAGAGTAATAATAGAATTTCCCCAAGGAGAAGTTATAAGGTGGGAGAAATTAAATCTCTAGTTTTTACAATAGCAACCATGAGGACCATTGGTCAAAATGTAGACCAATGCAGACCAATCAACAGAGTCCCCACTGGGACAGCATTGGGGTAAG
Organism: Dipodomys spectabilis; assembly: GCF_019054845.1. NCBI lineage: Eukaryota > Metazoa > Chordata > Mammalia > Rodentia > Heteromyidae > Dipodomys > Dipodomys spectabilis. The sequence goes on from NW_024870781.1 coordinate 1,116,535, forward strand.
GGTCCTTTTGCCACATTTGTTTCTACACAGGTATAAGATTATGGGTATAATCTTATATACCCATACAGAAGGCTGTTGGAGCTTATGACAGTGACTCTTATCAACTCACACGGATATTTTCACTTAAGAAAATATACGGGCTGGGTGCTGGTAGCTCATGCCTGTAATCCTAGCTATAGCTATGAAAGAGGCTGAGAGCTGAGGATTGAGGTTAAAAACTAGCCTGCACAGAAAAGTCTGTGAGACTCTATCTCCAATTAACTGGCAAAAAGCTGGAAGTGAACTGCGGATCAAGTGGTAGGGCCAGCCTTGAAGGGAAAAAGTTAAGGGAGAGAGCATTCTAGCCCTGAGGTCAAGCCCTAGCACAGGCACAAAAAAAGAAGCAATATGGCCATACCAATGCTATCACCTAATGTCAGCCTAGAGTAGAATCCACAGAAGTCAGCAAACTGATTCCTAAGAGCCACATTAGGCCCACTACTATTATTTGTAAATAAAGTTTTACTGGAACACAATTCAATCATTCATGTGTCTCTGGGTGCTTCTGTCACACAATGGGAGCTTTCCCTTTCTGAAAGAGACCAATAAGGCCCAGTAGTCTAAAATATTTTTATCTGGTTTTTACCAAAAAAAAAAAAAAAAAAAAAAAAAGATATCAATTCCCAACCTAGGCTGTTGACCCCAAACTAGAAAATAAAGCTGGCACAGTTTAAAATGGAGAAGCCATTCATCTAAAAAAGTCTTACTTTATGAAAATTTCCCAACTCCTAAAAAAAAAATTAAACATTCCATGACACTTACCTCAATTTTGTCTGAAGCTGGATGCTGATTGAGAACAAGTTGGTCACTTTCTTGTTTCAGCTTGTTGAGCTCTTTCTCCTTGGCTTCAAGTTGACTCATACGAATCTTAAAAAAGAAAGAAAGAAAAAAAATCCCTTGAGAGCATGTCCCCATTAGGTTTTGGCCACATTATTTGGAGAAAACATTGCATTTTAGAAATGAACAACATCAAAGACTCATGTTTTATTTGTCATAGCATATTTAATATAATGTATTTGTTTAGTAGTACCAGGGTGAAGAGTCACAGCAATTTTAAGGCTGGAAAGCATATTTGGGATCAGACAGGACATCTGCCCACAGATCAATAAAATGGCCAGTCCAAGACAGTTCATGCAAAGTATGAGAGCTGGCTCAGTGAAGATACCTTATTGAAAATGCTGGGACCAGGACTGTTTCAGATTTGGGGTATTTTTGTTTTCATATTTTAGAACATTTGAATATATATGATGAGATATCTTGGGGATGAGCCCCAGTATGTTTAAATGCCACCTGTCACATGAGGTCTAGTGTGGAATTTTCCACATAGGGTATCATGTCAGCACTCGTGAAGTTCCAGAATTTAGAGTACATTAAATGTCAGATTTGTGTGTGTGTGTGTGTGTGTGTGTGTGTGTGCGTGCGCACGCGCGCGCATGCATATACACACGCCAGTCCTGGGCTTGAACTCAGGATCTGGGTGCTGTCTTTGAGGTTTTTGCTCAGGGCTAGCACTCTACTACTTGAGTACAGGTCCACTTCCAACTTTTCTTTTTCTTTTTGCCTTTTTCTGGTGGTTAATTGGAGATAAAGAGTCACACAAACTGTCTTGCCCAGACTGTCTTTGAACCAAGATCCTCAGATGACCTCCTGAAAAGCTAGGATTATAGGCATGAGCCTATAATTTTTGAATTATAGATGTTCATCTGGTTCTGATTCCTAATTCCATGTTTTCATCTACCATTCTACAGTTCTACTCTACTCTAGGTTACCTGAGTAAATTAATCTCACACTCCCTAAGGAATCATTCTTCTGGGATATTTAACAATGTACTTGGGAAAAAAAGTTATTTAGCCCAGTGCAATGATGTGTGTTTTTTGTTGTTGGTGGTGGTTTTTTTTTTGGTGAGGGGACCGGTCATGGGCCTGAACTCTGGGCCTGGGCGCTGTCCCTCAGCTCTTCACTTCCAGGCTAGCTCTACCTCTTGAGCCACAGCACCACTTCTGGCTTTTTTTCTTTTTGCTTATGTGGTGTCAGAGAATCGAACCCAGGGCCTCATGCATGCAAGACAAGCGCTCTACCACTGAGCCACCTTCCCAGCCCATGATGTGTGTTTTTAATCCCAGATACTCAAGACATTGAGGCAGAAGGTTCACTTAAGTACAGAAATTGGAGATTAGCCTGGGCAACAGAGAGAGAGGCCCTCTTTTTAAAAAAGGAGAGGTAAGGGAAGTAGAAAGGTGGCTCAAGTGGTAGAGTGATAGTCTTGAGCTAAAAAGCCAAGTAAGAGTGCACAAGGCCCTAAGTTCAAGCCCCAGTACCAGCATTTAAAAAAGAGAAGAGATAGCCAGGCACTGGTGGCTCATACCTGTAATCCTAGCTACAGAGGAGGCTGAGTCTGAAGATTGCTGTTCAAAGTCAGCCCAAGTAGGAAAGGCCGTGAAACTCTCATCTCCAATAAACCACCAGAAAACCAGAAGCGGCACTGTGGCTCAAGTGATAGAGCCCTAGCCTTGGGCTAAAGAGCTGAGGGACAGCACTCAGGCCCAGAGTTCAAGCCCCTTGATCAACAAAAGAGAGAGACAGACAGACAGACAGACAGAGACAGAGAGAGAGAGAGAGAGGAGAAAAATGTGTCTGTCCTTTACATGTACTAGCCAGCTCTGAGAAAGGAATGTTTTTTTTTTACCCAGACTGAATTACAAGTGGCCAGTTAAATTATTAAAAGGCCACTCATATCTCCCCCCCTCAAAACCCCCAAGGGTTTTGCCCCCAAGACCGGCGGCAAATGCCTACAACAACTGGAACAGCTTACAGAGAAGGCCTCCTGTTTCTGAGCAATGTTGGTATTCTTGTCACTCCAATCATACAGTAGTTCTTCCTCCTCGCAGTCATTGATCCACATGATCTCGCGAGATGTGGCCTGGATGATGCTCTGTAGCTGACGCAGATGGTCCATCCTCTCAAAGGATAATTTCTGCAGGGCAAGTTCAAAAGACAATTAGACAATCGGCATACCAGGGGAGAGAGTTCTCTGCAGACTTCATTGGTAAACCAAGGTGAGGACTTCCTCTACCAAAACTACCCTGGGAATAGCGGAAACCTAGCTGGGGCATCCACTGGCCACCTGGTATGGGAAAGGACCCACCAATTTGATGACTGTAATTCTCAATTCAAATAGTCTTATCCCAGAGGGTCTCTTTTTTAATGTGATGCTAGGGATAGAATCCATGGTCTCCCTCCAGCTAGGCAAGTACTCTACCACTGAGCAACATCCCTGCTCCCCAAAGGTTCTGGGCTCAGATAATGCTATTTGTGGCTAATAGTTTTAGACAATAAAAGTGAATGAAACATTTTCTACTCTCTCCTTTCCTTACCAAAATTTTAAAGTACCATTAGTTATTATTTACAAAGCAATGCTGCCAACAAGGAAATGTTGAAAAGGTAAAAATGAGGCACAAATAGCTGGACACTAGGGGCTCATGCCAATAATCCCAGCTAGTCAAGAGTCTGAGAATTAAAGTATGAAGCCAGCCTGGGCAGAAAAGTCCTTAAGACTCTTTTTTTAAATTTTATTTTCTTATAAAGATGCCGTACAGCGGGGTTACAGTTACATCAGTAAGGTGATAAATACATTTCTTGTTGAGCATTGTTACCCCCTCCTTTGTTTTTCTCGTACTATCCTTTTCCTCCAACCCCTCAAATCCTCCCCCGCCCCCAAGTTGTAAAGTTCATTTCCAACCTTAAGACTCTTATCTACAAGTAACCAGCAAAAAGTCAGGAGTAGAGGTGTGTCTCAAGTGGTAGAATGCCAGATTTGAGCAGAAAAAGCCAAGCAAGAGCTCAAGACCCACAGTATAACCCCTAATATACACTACACACACAAACACACATACACACACACACACACACTCATGTGTGCACTGTAAAAGGAAAAAAGAGAAAAGGAAAAAACACTTTATAGGAAAATGTGTCCTTCTTTAGGTTTTTTAGGTTTTATTTTTAATAATAAAGATGTAAACATAAAAAAAGAAAATCGACTGACTCTTTACAATTGACTTTTTTCTCTTTTTTTTTCTTGGTCCTGGGACTTACACTCGGGAGCTGGGTACTGTCCCTGAGCTGCTTTTGCTCAAGGCTATTGCTCTACCACTTGAGGCATAGCTGTATTTCTAACTTTTTGATGGTTAATTGGAAATGAAAGTCTCACAAATGAAATGAAAGCCACACAGGCTGGCTTTGAATTGCAATCCTCAGACCTCAATCTCAGTCTCCTGAGTGACTAGGATTAAAATTGATTTCTAAAGGAAAATTGGCATGAAATTACATTCCATGGCACAGAGGGAAGTGTCTTTCTGGGATTTGGGTTGTGACATCAGCAGGTACCCTGTCTTCAGGAGGTACTACGTATTTAGGGAACCTAATCTGAATCGAAAACAGAGACTACACAGGAACATCAGAAGAAGTAGACTTACCAGCAGGTTTTCATATTCCTCCTCCAACTGGTAGATTGCAGATTTCTCACGCTAGAAGACCAGACAAACAAGGTAATTATTGAATTCCCTTTGTGGATTTGCATGAAAAGAGCATCTCTCCTACACCTTCATTTTTTGTAAGGTACAAGCCCCTCTCTTTGCTCTACAAAGTCTTAACCCACAGGGTCCTTTTCCCAAGGTGGTCTGAAGCAATCCTTCACTGTTCTACCCACAAAGTTAATGAAAGACCTATCACTGTCACTTCAAGAGCTGCTTGTTACAAACTTCATTAAAGTTTAAAAATACAATTTAAGATGCTCTAGATCTTTGAGAAATGAGGGAAACTGATGACCAGGCAAAGTAGACAAAATTAAGGCCAAAAAAAAAAAACTATATAAGTAAGGATGAACAGCTTTGATCTCACTGAATGTGATGCCAACATTCAGAGAGATCTCTGGGTGTGGGGGTAAGATGGGGGAAATCATTTCTCATCAGATTGACAATATGGTGTCTTTCTTGACTCAGCTCCAAAGTTAACTTAACATTAACCAAGACAAGTGTCTGGATGAGACGGGATTTCCTTCAGTAGAAATGTCTTAATTACCACTTAGAAAAGGATTCACCAATAACATAAACTACATGATAGTCAAAGTTTCTTTACTGGAAGTGATGTTCTGTTCTCTGCAGAAAGGGACTCCCTTATAACATGCCCCCTAGGAGTGCCTACTTTCCCCTAAACTTTAATTCAACAACTCTACCAGGAACCAATATCTGATTCTACTTCCCCTATATAAAATGGAATTTTTAAAACTTCCAATTTCTTGGGAAAGAAATTAAGAGCCTACTATTGCAGATGATAGAGTAATTGCACAATCCTATGGTATGAAGCTGAAAAGGTACCAAGTCAGCTTTAATTTTGTCCAGCTGCCAGCGGTAGTCTCCAATGGCATTGTGAATGCTCCTGTGGCTGTTGATATGCTGCTCCACGGAGGCCAGGTCCACACCCCATGCAACCATATCCATCTCCGCCTATGTTTGGAAGACAAAGCGAAAGAGATGTGCCTTTCATTGTCACTTGTCTATAACTGGCTCATTTCTCTACAGCAACAGTGGTCAAAATACCAGGGGACATAAATAGCTCTGCTTCAGATAAAACTAAAGATGGACAACCAGCTATTTGGGAGGCTGAAATGAGAAGATCATGTGAACGCAGGAATTTGAGAGCATACTGGGTAATACTGTAAGCCATCATCTAAAAACCACCTAATTTTTTTAAGGGAACCAAAATCATACTAATCTAAAAATGCAAATATAAAGTATGTTAGAAGCAAGAGTCTCAAAGAGCTAATATAAGAAGGATCAAATAAATTCTTCAACATGCCTCATTTGAAAATGGGCTGAGAAAGGAATGCAGAAACGAGTTCTTTGGGAGCTAGACAGCATAGCTCAAGCAGTAGATAGAATACCTGCTTAGCCGGCTCCAAACTCTGAATTCAGTACAGCCAGAAAAAAAAAAAGTAAACTCCTTAGAACCTAGATTATGCCTTCTTAAAGATGTGTCTGAACAGATTTAACATATATATAAGATTATAAAAATCAGTAGATAATGCTTTATTCAATCCTCTGTGTGTGTATGCATGCACGCACATGCGTGATTGTGCATGCATACTGCTACTGGAGCTTGAATTTGGGGCCTGGATGCTGTTCCTTTTCCACTCAAGGCTGTCTCTCTACCACTGAGTCACAGTTCCACTTTTGGATTTTGTTGTTGTTGTTAATGTAGATAAGCGTTCCAAGGGCTTTCCTGTCCAGGCTAGTTAGTTTCAAACCTCAATCCTCAGATCTCAGCCTCCTGAAGTAGCTAAAATTACAGGCATGAGCTACCTGTGCCTGGCAATTCAATCATTTTTAAATGTGCATTTAAAAAATCACTCATGAGACACATTTGTGCATCGCTTCCTAAGCTAAAGAGCTATCCTCAAAGTTCGTGTCACTGTTTCTTTCTTTCAATTATTATTATTTTTTTATTACTAGAGATCAAATCCAAGGCTTTGAAAAATAATGCACTGTAGGTAAGGATGGGAGGGAAAAACTGGGAGAGAGCAAAGGCAGGAATGACATTTTCCAAAAAGAAATGTACTCTCTACCTGACATTTCTAACTGTGACCCCCTCTATACATCACCTTTATAATAACAATAACAATAAAAATTTAATTAAAAAAGAAGATTGCTGCATACCTGTACACTGGCAGCTCATGCCTATAATTCCAGCTACTCAGGAGAATGAGATTGGAGGATCTCAGTTCAAAGCCAGCCCAGGCAGAAAAGCCCAAGAGACTCTCATCTCCAATTAACCAACAAAAACAAACAAACAAAACAGAAGTGATAGTGTGGCTTAAGTGATAGGGCATCAACCTGGAGTGAAAAAGCCAATGCAACAGCACAGGGCCCTGAGTTCAAGTCCCAGTACCAGCACCACAAAAAAAAAGTTACATAAAAATCAAACATACTGTCCCACAAGTTTCATCCTCCTTTTGTATGAGCATGTGTAAATTTCCAAATCACCTTTTATCATCTGTAAGACAGGCCAAGGGCAAACATTCCAGCCCGGATGGCAGCAAGAACAGAAAGCAATTGTTCTAAGCCATATCCATGTTCTAGTACACTTGGCAGGGCTTCAAAAAGGGGAGCTCTTTCAGACTCAGATAACTGAAGGTTACTAAGGACTTTGACCCTTGTCTCCTGCAACTGCTCCAGCTTTAAAACAGAAACAGCAGGTTCATGCACACGGAAGTTAGTGAGATGACTGGCTCCAATTCAAGCTGCCTATTACCAGCCAGGTGTATGCTATCTGTCTCATCCATCAGCAGAATCACTAATCAGGGATATAAAACAAAAACCTGGCATGGGAGATGTGTGCGCCTGCCTACAGATTGTACTTCTCTGACTAGGGTGTGCTTATCAGCAGTGGCTTCACTGGGTTTCCTAGGATCAAATAAAGAATGCTAACTATGTATGGAGGAAGAGGAGAGAAAAAAAGAATTTCAGGGAAATCCAGGAGCAGTAACCCAACAGCTTTTAGTTTGTTAGAAACCATGAGGGATACCTGCCTGATATCAAGAAAGGATTGGTCACCAGTGGGTCTCTGTTAGAAAACAATGATCTAAAACTGAGTCTACGTGGTAAGGTCGTTTTCTGAAATTAAGAAACACTGAGCCTTAGCTGGGCACTGGTGGCTCACATCTGTACCCCTAGCTACTTAGGAGGCTGAGATAGATGCTCATGGTTCAAAGCCAGCCCAGGCAGGAAAGTCTGTGAAACTCTTATCTCCACTAAACTGTCAAAAAAAAGCAGGAAGTGGAGCTGTGTCTCAAGTGGTGGTACAGTACTACCCTTGAGCAGAAGTTGTTCAAGGACAGTGCTCAGGCTCTGACTTCAAGTCCCAGAGCAAGCACAAAACAAAAAATAAAACAATGAACAACAACAACAAAAAATCTTGTCTAAGAATGGTGGAAATTTTGTTGTTGATGGAATTCTCGTTTAGAGGATGGTAGTGCTGCTGGGTAGGGACTGAACCTAGGCACTACAACTAGACTACGCCCACAGTTCTCATGTTGTTAGCCTGTCTGGTCTCAAACTCATGATCCTCCTGTCTCTGCTCCCTAAGTGCTAAGACAACAGACCTACATCTCCAACCCCTTTCAGACAGTAGTATGCTATGTAGTCCAGGTTGATGTAAGTCAAAATTCTCCTGCTTCAGCTTCCTGAGTGCTAGGATTACAAGTAGCCACCACCACACCCACCTCTCCAAAGTATTCTTTACAAAGCTACACCCAATATGAATAGAGAAAATGACAAACTATGAGTTGTCATTTTATATAGCTATCATACTGTCTTAGGAAACATCAAGGGATATGATGTTTCATGATTACTTTGGCTCAAAGGTTGGTTTGCCTGCCATCAAGGGTCTGTAAGGTACAGATCAAGCTCGTCATTTCAAGTCTTCCTTTCATAGGACTAGAGCACCATCTTCTTTTCTGCTCTTAAGCAAGACTTCACTATAGCTCCTAGAGGATTTGACACATATCTTGTTTCTCATAGCAGTCATCTTCAGGAAAAATGTATTTATTTATATGCATATTATTTATGTATATATACACATGTATATAGATATACAAATACTGGGGTTTGAACCCAGAGCTTCATGCTTGCTCAGCTGGTGCTCTACTATTTGAGCCATACCTTTAGCCCTGTTTTTTGATGGGCATTTTGGAGATCAAATCTCAAGGACTTCTCTTTTTTTTTTTTTTTTTTGGTTGGGGGGGGGGGTCCAGTCATGGAGCCTGAACTCTGGGCCTGGGTGCTGTCCCTCAGCTCTTCAGCTCAAGGCTAGCGCTCTACCACTTGAGCCACAGCGTCACTTCCGGCTTTTTTCTTTTTGCTTATGTGCCTGAGGAATTGAACCCAGGGCCTCAGCCATGCAAGGCAAGTGCTCTACCACTGAGCCACCTTCCCAGCCCCTCTCAAGGACTTTTCTGCCTGGGTTGGCTTCAAACTTCAATGCTCAGTCTCAGCCTCCAGTGCAGCTAGGATTATAGGTGTGAGCCACTGGCATCCAGTTTTATTTTTACACAATTTTTGAACCATCAGTTCCTGGAATGATACATACATATGTATATGTATGTATATTTGTATATATGTGTGTGTGTGTCCTCAAGAAATGTGTATTTAAAGATTTGAAGGGAATCTAAATCAGTTTATATTTAATTTCTGAAATGTCACTGCCTTTTATCCTCTACGCACCCCGCTTTCTGTAATAGTTTAGTCTTTAGAAATAAATGGTGGGAAGGCTGAAGCAAGACAATCCTAACTTTAAAGCCAACCTAAGGTAAATATCAGAACTGTCTTTAAAAAAAAGAGAGAATGAGGGAACAGATGACACTATACAGAAGGAAATGTACTCATTACCTGATGCATGTAAATGTAACCTCTCTGTATATCACCTCTACAACAACAGTATAGTAAATTCTTTTTTTTTTTTTTTTTGGGTCCGGTCGTGGGGCCTGAACTCTGGGCCTGGGCGCTGTCCCTCAGCTCTTCAGCTCAAGGCTAGCGCTCTACCACTTGAGCCACAGTGTCACTTCCGGCTTTTTTCTTTTTGCTTATGTGGTGCTGAAGAATCGAACCCAGGGCCTCAGGCATGCAAGGCAAGCGCCTTAACCACTGAGCCACCTTCTCAGCCCCCAGTATAGTAAATTCTTTAAAAAAAAAAAAAAACTAAAAATATAAAACTAAATAGAAATAAAAGGTTGGCTGAATAAATAAATGAATGCTTAGTGGCAAAAGTACTATTTAGAGAGAAAATATTCAAAGGAAAAGAAAAAAAACATACAGGGTCAATCATTTTGAGATACACTACAACTATATATGAAAATAACATGAAGAATTTCAATGAAAGCTGTTGACTGATACGAGGTTGAAGGGAGGAGAAAATGAAGCAGTTTCTATTTGGGGTTGGGTACTAGGGAGAGTGGGATGGGCTAACAAGGGGGAAATAGGATGAATTTGGTCAAAATAGATTGTCAACCTATATGGAAACAAAACAATGAGAGTGGGGTGAAATTGTATTAGGAAGCAGGGAGGGAGTAAAGGACAGGTCTAGAGGAATGAGATTGGTTGGTTGCAATACATTGTAAACATTCATGAAAATGTTACAATAAAAGCCCCACTGAATAGCTAAAATATGCAAATAAATATAAGTAAAAGAAAAAATACTCAAAACTTTGCTTGCCTGTGGAGACTGATTTGGGATGATCACTTTAAGCCCATAAGTTTGAACCTATCCTGAGCAACATAATAAAACCTGATCTCCAAAAACAAATGAAAATGTAAGTGGCTGAGAAATCTTAGAACTGGATCCAGCTAGAACTAATCAGCCTTTCTTACATTCAAAAACCACATTACATAACCGTGTGTCCACAAAGTATCATTCTAACACATCCACCTTCTCAAAAGGAGGATGGTTCATTAGTAAGTAGTAGGTTTTCATTATAAAATTCCCATCTAGGTGATAATGGCATATTTCTACTGCCACCTGCTCATTACAGGGCATAATCACTACATAAAACAACACAACAATAATTAGCATTGAAAATGCTCTGTAGAAACTCCCGTTCTGGAGAAAGGATAAACACAGACTTCTATGCCATTATTTTATTTCACTCCCACACCAGTGACGTTGACACTTGCACAACCAGACAACTGACACTTCAGAACTACAAGGGAAGAAACCAAGAAGCCCAAACCAGAATATCCAGTTTGTTCTTAACTCCTCCAATTTGTTAGTAGTTTAAATAAACCCCCATGATATTTTTCCTTTTTTTTTTTTCACTTGGAATTTCACTTGGAGTTTAGTTTTGAAATAGGGTCTCCCCCGCTCCCCTCCTTGGGAGCTGTCCTGGACCTCAATCCTTCTACTTATACTTTCCATCACAACTGGAATGACAAGGCACACACCACTACATCCAGTTGTTGTTTTTTTTCTGTTGAGATGGGTAGATTTTCAAACTTTTATTTTTTTGTCCCAGCTGGCCTGGGACAGAAATGCTATTGGTCTTTGCTTCCAGGGTAGCTAAGATTATAGGTGTGAGCCTTCCCTGCTGGCTCTTCATTTTCTAAGTTTCTATCTGCAATATGCACGAGGTGAGCGAGCCCTAACGCAAAACAAAGAAGACATGTAGCAAGTGGAAGTCATTTAGCACAGAACAGCGAGTGGTTGCTGTCACTGGAGGACCAGAACACTATGAGTTATCATCAGAACACTGGGGTTGACCCACTAGCCTCTGCATAGCTGTGTATAGCAGGCTTGAGGGTCACAGAACCATCATGGTGTTGCTTACCCTTTGCTGTCTCATCCACCCCAGGCATTCACCAGTGAGTCTCTTGGTAAACTCATCCCAGCCAGAGCCACTCTGACAAGTGTAGCCTCCACCTCCTTTCGAGCTGGCCCTTCGGACCCGAGGGACGCTGATGGCCTTATAAAGAGCTCGCATTTGCTCCTGGAGCTGGAGCAGCCTGAAAGAAAAGGAAAACAATGTTAGCATTGCAGGAAAACAAATGTGGGACAAATGTCCCCTTATCTGGGTCTTCGATAGGTCACTGTACAGGTTACACATGTTTTATTTGATGGTATCGTTTCTTTACTCCATGATTTGGAACTTGACAACCTCCAAGACATTAATTCCTGACAAGATGCTCCAAGGCATCAATACAGAAATGTTCTACCCTTTGCAGGACAAGGGGTTATCCTTCGTAGCATGTGTGCTACCTCCAGAAAAAGATCCGGATCATGGGACTAAGCAACAGGGTGTAAAGCACTCATCACAAGACCACTTCGATCCACACTCTGTTGTGTGCATAGTACCTTTTCTGATAAGCGTCACAGGGCTGGCCCATCTGTCGCATCTCCCGGATCAAGCTGTCTGTGATTTCCATCTGGTCATTAGCCTGTGTGAAACACTCATCCAGTTCTCTACTTCTAGCTAGCTGTATTCCATCTCCATATTTCAGTTCCTGAGAGAAAGAAGTAGCAGAGAAGAAAACACATAAGACTGGGAAGGAAAGCCTCTTGTATATTAGCAAAAAGCCAAAACTTTCTACTGTAAATGTAACAAATATATAATAAGCCCCTCTCCCTTTCCTCCACCCTCATAGAAAATTTCTAACTGAAACAATCTGAGATGAGGAAGCAGAGGAAGAAGGAAGAACTAAATTCTACTGAGTATCTCTAGTTTTCACTTGATTATTTGCTTCCCTTTATTTCAGTATGCTAAATGTCAATCTTTCATAGTCGCATTGAGCCCTCAGTGAATGGGTATTTCACTGTGGCATAGCTCAGTAACAGTAAACCAGATAAAGCCTTTTACATACCAACTAAGACTTTCCTGCACCTTACAGGAAAATGAAATTTTCAGTTCTTAAAAAGGAGGCTTTTGAGCTGTGAGCTAGTAGCTCATAGCCATCTGAGAATCAAGGTTCAAAGACAGCACAGGCAAAAAAATAATCTATGAGACCCTTATCTCCAATTAATCAGCAAAAAGCAAGAAGTAGAATTTTGGCTCAAGTGGTAGAGCACCAGCCTTGCATGTAAAAAGAGAGTAAGAGTATGAGAGACTCTGAGACTGGTGAACTATATCAATTGGACCTACCCACATCCCAATTTAGATGACGCATTACTGTTATATAAGATGTCACCAGTGGAGGAAGCTGAATGAAGGGTACACAGACTAAGCTCAACTATTTTTGCAACTTCTTATGAGTCTATGCTTATTAAATAAAAACTTCTTTCCTTTCTTTCTGGCAGTACTAGGGTTTGAACTAGGCTTCAGACTTGCTTGGCCAATGCTCTATCACCTGAGCCATACCTCTACCATGTTCCTCCCACCTTTATTTTTTCTTTTTCTTTTCTTTTTCTTTTTGTCTTTCTTTTGTTTTTCTTAACCTCGGGGTCTATGCACTGTTCCTAAGGGTTTTTTCTCAAGACTGGAACTCTATCACTTAACCCACAGCTCCACTTCTAGCTTTTCAGTGATTAGTTGGAGATAAAGAGTCTCAGAGACTTTCCAGCCCCTGATGGCTTCAAACAGTGATCCTCAGATTCAGCCTCCTTAGTAGCTTGGCCCACCTTTGCTTTAAATAGAAAATTTCCATGTCACTTGGAAGCTTATTCCAGAATTTTATATCTACTGCTTTCATTTGGTTTCCAGCCAAATAAAACTCAATTCTCTTTACAGAAATGTTAGCAATTAGGATATACTTTACTCAAACATGTTTTGTACTTCAATGCATATCAGTAGAAATAAGCTTTCAAAAAAATGATGCCACGTCTGGCTTTAGAACATGCACATATATCAAATCACTTCAATTGTGTCCAGAGATAAGCTGTGTTCAACAAGGCCTCCAATTTAGCTTCATGAGAGAGAGAGAGGCAGGCAGATAGAGAAAAACAGAAAAAACAGAGAAATGAAGAAACAGAGACAGGGAAAGAGGGAATATGTCTTCCTATGCAGTCAAGGCTGGCCTTGGAACGAAAATCCACCGATTATTTAAACTAAGATATGAGAACATTAAGTTATTCTTCAAACAGAAGAACCTATCAATTTGTTTAGCTAAACTCTGCTTCAAATGCAGACTATTTAGAGAATTTAGCAGATTCCGGATTCTAGTCATCACTCTAACATTAATGTCAACACTGGAGAGACTGGAATCCAATCCCTTTGCTGAAAAGATACAATAATTCTTCTCCACTCTCTAGTCTGTTTTTAGCAAACTCAGATGAAACCCAAGTGCCACAACATATTGAAATGGGCACTTTACACAGCAAATAGCTGGAACCTGTTATTTTTACTCCCAATCTAATGACTTAAGATAGCTAGATTTCTTAAGACATATCATAATCAAAGCCAAGAGTATAGCTTAGTGGTAGAGTGCTTGTTTCACATGTGCAAGGTCATAGGTTCTATGTCAGATCCCTAAGAAATAAGAAAGAAATTTTTCTTTAAAAATATGTCATAAGGTTCTCACAATGCTTGCTTACTTTCCAAAGTTCTATGTTTGTCTAGTAGAGTTGTTCTCTCAATACAGTCACTTTTCCAAAAGTGGACAATACAAGAGGCAATCCATCCCAATCTAGTCCTAGACACATGTCAGGCTACATTTCTCAAAAAAATGTTGTTCAATTTCAAAAAGGTCTCATTAGTCTGTAATAGAAACGTCTATGGCATGAGACTTTATTTGAAAACTAGTTCTCATGGTTACATCAGCATTACAAATAAGATACACATCTGCTATGGTTTAAACATTGCTCTGGCTTGTCCCCTGTGAAATGGTAGTTGACATTTAATCCCTATTATGAAGATACTAAGATGTAGGACCTTTAAGAGGTGGTTAAGCTAGTCATGTGATCAATGGATTCACAGGCTAATAGGTCACCTTCAGAGAAGGTCTGCTAGGAAAGCCAGTTTGGCTAGACCTCTTGTGAATTCCCTGTCTCTTCCGCGATTGATGCCTTTGCTGCCAGCAAGACCACCACCAGATGTGGCTCTTGATCCTAGACCATAAGCTAAAATAAACCTCTTTTCTTTGTAATAGACCCAGACTGGGGTACTGTATTACAATATGTATCCTTCTCTAGTCTATTAGGAAAAATACCCCAGAAAACAAAGACAATATCCCCTCTAGTCAATTCTGAAAAAAGACCATCTCTAACACAGTAAGTCTAAGAAAGAGGTCAGAGAACAGGATGTACAATCAGGAGAGCTGAAAGCTACAGGAACCCACTAGAGCATGGATGAAACTTTGCAAGAAGCACCCAGAATAAAGAAAGCTTACCGGCTGTACAATGAGCTCTGCTCGCATCAGGCAGTCAGCGCAGTTCTGCAGGAGCTCCTGGATGGTGTTCTGGTTCTGATGTCTGGACATGGTGCCAGTTTGACTGAGGAGGAAAACACAAAGAAATCAGACATCAAATGGCATTTAAAAATCTAATGGTGAAATTATCTGAAACTTTCATATAAGTTGTAATAACAAGACAAAAATACTCCCATTAGGCTCTCCACCCAGATTACCCAGCGGTTAAGTTAGCATTGTGTTGTTTCCTTCTCTCCTCTCTGTTATGTGTATTTGTGTATATGTACCTTTGTTCTGAATCATTTCAGAGTTACAATGACCTGTTACATTTCAGCATACATTTCCTTAGAATAACAACACTTATTTACAAATCCACAGTGCAGTTACTAACATCAGGGAATTTAAAATGGGTATAACTATTTTCCAATCTTCAAAACTTTTTCAAATGTCGCCACTTAGACCAATAAAGCTGTTTACAACTTTTTTTTGTTTGTAGTTGCAAAAACATATTTCCAGTAATGACAGGAAGCCATTTCAGACTATTTATCAAGCCTTCCACTTCAGCCCACAACAATACACAATGCCATGTTCCCAACAACACAAGGGAAGCCCTCCTGAGGTCCAACGTGGAGTGTGGAGATTTCACTTGCAAGTCTACAAGAAGAGAGAAAAGCTTATTCTACAAAAGATTGTTCGCAATCTCAGCCAATGCCAGTAATGGAAAAGAAATCACAGTGTGAAGAAAGTGATGAAAATTCAGTATCTTTAATGCAAAAGCAAGCTTCTTTCTTTAGAAGTTCCTTGAATGAATACTTTTCTCAACAGTGAGGTTCATTCTATGTACATCCCAAGTGTGACACTTTTCTGGAAGACATGGCAGAAACTTTAAAAAATGGTGGTATTGCATAAGGGTGTAGATATATATATTTGTATGTATATATATTTATATATATACATATATATGTATGTATATAGTACATATGTATATATACATAGTACATATTTATATATACATATATATGCGTGTATATATATTTACTGTGTGTACCAGCACTAGGCTTTGAACTCAAGACCTTAGCACTAGCCCTTTGCTTTTTCACTCAAGGGTCTACAAATTAAGCCACAGCTCTACCTTTAGCTTTTTTTTCTGGGTAATTGGTGGTAAAAGTCTTACCAACTTTCTGCCCAAGCTGGCTTGAAACCTCCATACTCAGATCTCGGTCTTATGAGTAGCAAGGATTACAGGCATGAGCCATGGGCTCCTGGCTCCATAGATGTATTAAAGAATTTCATTGCTTTAAAAAAGGTAAGTTTGATGGTGGGTGCTGGTGGCTCACAACTGTAATCCACACAAGTCAGGAGGCTGAGATCTGAGGCTCATGGTTCAAAACCAGCCAGGGCAGGAAAGTTCCTAAGACTGTTACCTCCAATTAATCACCAGAAAACCATAAGTGGTAGTGTAGCCCAAAGTGTTGGAGTACTGGCCTTGAGCAAAGGAGCTTAGGGACAGTGCCCAGGCCCCAACTTTAAGCACCATGCCCTACAAAAAAAATAATAATAAATAAATAAATAATAAAGGTAAGTTTGGGCTGAAGGTGTAGCTTAGAGATAAAACATTTGCCTATCATATATAAGGCCCTGGGTTCCATTCCCAGCAATAAAAAGGAAAAAAATAAAAAGGTTTGAGAAATAATGGCCATGTTATACACAGATGGGTAGGCTCCCAAGAATGTGGGAACTTTTCCCACAGCGCCTGACCATGCATCTTCATACCATAAGGAAGTACTTTCTTTTCTTGCCACCTCTTTGGGGTCCCTGCCTGCAAAGCAAGTCTCCCCAACAAGCCTGTACAAGCTGAATGTGGGTGAGGAACCCAGCCCTCCCTGGGAACCACTCCCAAAGGATGATACCAGCTCCTCCAGGCACTGCCTGAGCTGTCCACCCATCAAAACCATACTGGCCTCCCCCTCTGATCCACCATGAATACAACCAGTCTCTCCTCCACTCAGGTACACAGGAAATCTGGCACGCTTCTCAGGCTGCTGGGGCATAAGCTAGACTACACCCATTGTCCTAACTTGTTCAGAATTCCAACTACCTTAGAACACTTCCCCAAATGTACCTATTAGGTAAGAAACTCAAAAGACAAAGGAAACATTATTAAGAAATACAGAAACCTCATTTCTAACCCTAGAAGAGTATGAAAGTAAGAAGGTCCTTCTAATTGTTCAAGCCTAGTTGAAAAGTTCACACTGACAACACAGCAAGACCCTGTACACATTCTTAAAAAGGAAA
The DNA here is from genome assembly GCF_019054845.1 of Dipodomys spectabilis. Classification (NCBI taxonomy): domain Eukaryota; kingdom Metazoa; phylum Chordata; class Mammalia; order Rodentia; family Heteromyidae; genus Dipodomys; species Dipodomys spectabilis. Next base: position 1,133,748 of record NW_024870781.1, read on the forward strand.
TTAGGAGGACTGGGAAGGTGGCTCAATGCTAGAGTGCTTGCCTTGCATGTATGAGACCCTGGGTTCGATTCCTCAGCACCACATAGGCAGAAAAAGTGGAAGTGGCGCTGTGGCTCAAGTAGTAGAGTGCTAGCCTTGAGCTGAAGAACTGAGGGACAGCGCTCAGGCCCAGAGTTCAGGCTCCACAACCGACAAAAAAATAAAATAATTTTTTTTTAAGAAAGGGAATTAGGAGAGCCTTTCGTAATTGTGTTTGTTGCCTGTGTTGAAAGAAAATGAGTGCACCTTTCATCTGAAATATCTGGAAATTCTGTTCAGCAAGTTAGGTCCAAGAGCGATCCCCAACAAAGAATGCCAGTCCTGAGCACATAAATGACAGAGTTCTCTCTTAGCAGAATGTAAAGTCAGAGTTTCTAAGTGATTTAACAAGGTGTGCCACTATAAAAACTATCATAAACTGAGCTTTAAGACAGAGGTAGTTAAGGAAAACTGGGTACAATAAATACAAGAACTTTGTACTAACTTTTCTGTGAATGTTAAACTATTCCAAAATAAAAATGTATTAAGGGGTGGGGAGGGATTGTAGCTCAATGACAGTGTGCATGCTTACCATGCATGAGACCCTGAGTTCTCTCTCCAGCACTGTAAAACACAGAGATAGGAAGTCAAGTTCAAGTGTGAAAAAATGTATCAAAAGTGTATGAGAGAATTTTTTCTGATTTTGCATTCCCTCCTTGTTTTAGAAGACATTCCTATTTCTAGATATCAGCTGGCCTCTCTATGAGGAAAAGACTTTTCTCCTCTTCTCCTTTTCTCCTCTTCTCTTTGCCTCTCTGAACTTTTCAGAACCAGGCAATTCCAGATGCTGCTCATAATACTAAAAATTCCTTTGTGCTTTATTAAACGACTTGCATGCATTCACAACATGCCCTTCCTACGGCTGAGCATTCATGTATTACACCTTGTACTTTATAGGTTAGCAATTGTATGTGAAAGGGGTGCACAGAAATCTCATTTCTTTAAAGATTGAAAAAGAAAAGCTAAAAGAGCTGAAAGAATGAACATAAGCATCTCTTGTATTGTAATTTGTATGCAGGAAACAATATTCTCATTAATCAAATTTCAGTAACTCCTCTTTGCCCACAGATGATACATTCTAAGGCCCCCCAGTAGACACTAGAAACCCCACATGGTACTAAATCCTACAGTTTTGTTTTTTTTTTACCTATATACATAGACACCTATGATCAAGTTTAATTTGTAATTACCAAATAAGAGGGTTAACATTAACAGCAACATTATAACAATATATTGTAATGAAAGGTATTGGAAACTTCTGAACTGCTGATTTCTAGACCTTTTATTTAATAATTTAATTGAATTTTAACTGAAACTGCAGAAAGTGAAACTACGGATAAGGAGTGACAGCTTGCTGAACACAATTTTTCTTTTTTAAGTAAGACCTGCTTATGCTGTCTTTCATCCATAGAATCCTGACTTGAGACTAAAGTGTGAAAACAAAGTGAAAGGGAGCCAGGGGGCCTGTCTGGTGGTTCTGTCCACCACAAAAGGCAGATTCAGCCAACTGAAGCTCAGTGAAGAGAAAAAATCCACCTTGACATTTCAGTTTGCTTGTCTTAGCCTAGAAAAGAATCTGCTCAGAACTAGCTGTGCTTGAACCAAGGACAGCCTTAAAGCACAGGCAGAAAAGTTTGATCTACCTGGTCAGTCTCAAGTAAGTCAGATAAATCATCAATGCTTTGGGTGGAGTATAAAACCCTCAGTCTGAGAGTCTGAGGGTTGGCTTCCTGGAACACATCTAATTAGTGGTAAAGTAGTTTCCTCTTGCACAGACAGAGCACTACCATGTGTGAACAAAATAAGTTAAATAAATATATCATTTGACTTAGGTATGTGTTTCAAAAATCTCTAGCTTCAAAAGAAAATCTCAATACTGCTAAAAATGGATGTTAGAGGTACAAGATTTAATATCATGTTAGAAATTGAACTAACATGCATCCAATTTCCTCTGTGTGTGTGTGTGTGTGCACGTGTGCACCAGGACAGGGCTTGAACTCTCGGTCTGGGTGCTGTCCCTTAGCTTTTTCACTCAAGGCTGATGCTCTACCACTTGAACCACACCTTCACTCCCAGCTTTTTGTTGGTAAATGAATATAAGAATCTCATAGATATTTCTGCCAGAACTGGCTTTAAACCTTGATCCTTAGATCTCAGCTCTCTGAATAGCAGCTAGGATTACAGGAAGAGCCACAACATCGAGCCAAGTTTTCATTTTTAAATCTCATTTCAGTGGCATAGAAGATAGATGATAACATAGACTTTTTTGGAAAAAAAAGGAAAACTATTTGAGGCAAATCAAACAAAAGAATATTGATTTCTCAGCAGGGACCGTGGCTTACAGTGCTTGCCTACCATACATGAGGCCCTGGGTTCAATTCCTCAGTACACCAACAAAAAGTAAATAAAATTAATTAAAATTTATTAAATTAAAATTTATAATTTATTAATTTAATTTATTAAAATTAAAATTTATTAATTAAAATTAATAAAAATAAAAGGAAAATACAAATTTAAAAAGGACTATGGAGAAAAACAAACTTTACAACTTTGGGGGGGGCAGGAATGGGAGGGTGGGATGGGAGGGCAGGGATGGGAAGGGGAAACAAAGCAGGAGGCAACAATGCTTGATAAGAAATGTACTCATTACCTAGGTCATGTAATTGTAACCCCTCTCTACGGTATTTTCACAATAAAAAAAAATTATTTTTTTTTTTTGGGTCCGGTCGTGGGGCCTGAACTCTGGGCCTGGGCGCTGTCCCTCAGCTCTTCAGCTCAAGGCAAGCACTCTACCACTTGAGCCACAGCTCCACTTCCGGCTTTTTTCTTTTTGCTTATGTGGTGCTGAGGAATCGAACCCAGGGCCTGGAGCATGCAAGGCAAGCGCTGTACCACTGAGCCACCTTCCCAGCCCATAAAAAATTTTTTTAATTAAAAAAATTTTTAAAAAGACTCAAGGAGAAACTTCTCAGAAGAAGAATGGCCAATAGATGCATGAAAAATGTTCAATATCTCTGGCCACAAAATAAGTGCAAATTGTGGAATTAACAATAGCCAATGTTGGTAGGGATGTGACCTAAAGGTAACGCTACTACACTGCTGGTGGGAATGTAAACTTGTTCAATGGTTACGTAAGTGGTTTTGAATAAATAAATATATTCAATAAACAGATGTAAAATTCCAGGGAGAAAAAGAAAAGGATTATTGACTTCTAAACTAGAATTAATAGTAATCTTTGAAAAAAATAACACATCCTTAAAAGTTTTTCTTTGGGGCCGGGCGCTGGTGGCTCACGCCTGTAATCCTAGCTACTCGGGAGGCTGAGATCTGAGGATCGCGGTTCAAAGCCAGCCCGGGCAGGAGAGACCGTGAGACTCCTATCTCCAATAAACCACCAGAAAACCAGAAGTGGCGCTGTAGTTCAAGTGGTAGAGCGCTCGCCTTGAGCTGAAGAGCTGAGGGACAGCGCCCAGGCCCAGAGTTCAAGCCCCACGACTGACAAAAAAAAAAAAAAAAAAAGTTTTTCTTTGGGCCGGGCACCAGTGGCTCACGCCTGTAATCCTAGCCACTCAGGAGGCTGAGATTTGAGGATTGTGGTTCAAAGCCAGCCTGAGCAGGAAAGGCCATGAAACTCTTAAATAAACCACCCAGAAAACCGAAAATGGTGCTGCAGTTCAAGCACTAGAGCACTCATCTTGAGCTGAAGAGCTGAAGGATAGCACCCAGGCCCAGAGTTCAAGCCCCACGACTGACCAAAAAATATATTTTTTCTTTGGTGTTTATATGTTTTATAGTGCCAAGGATCTAACTGAAAACTTCCTTTACACATGTTCCACAAGCACTTTACCACTGAGCTACACCCCAGTACAAAACTTTTTAATTCTTCTAAAATTGTTTTATCTTCAAACTCACAAAGACAAATGACTCATACTACAAAGAACCTGCCTGTGCAAACTTTTTCCCCTTAGTTCATTTACAAGTTTAAACAAGTAATGGTTCCAAGCATTTGTATAAAGATCATTGGCTATAAGGAAAACATGTTCTGGATTTTAATCCAAACAGTTCATATGAAAATCTGAACAGCATCCTAGAACTATATCTTTTTTTTTTTTTTTTACTATGTTTAAACGTTTTAATAGGTCTTGAGGTATCAGTTTAACACTAGTTGCCAGAATATTGTAGTTTTTTAAAAAAAACAAATGTTCATGAGAAGCATACAGCATTACTAAGTAAAATTATTTTTTAAAGAATTACTCAATTTTACTGCTCATTAGACACTCAAGCTAACTGTATTTCTTTTATACTTTATCATTTCTTTCCTTCCTTTCTTTTTCCACGCCTCTCTCATTCTCCTTTTTAAAAACTTTAATCGATGCAGTCTTGTATGTATTCCTCAAACAAATTCCTCTGCATTCAGGTTCACTGAATTCAGCTTAGAAATAAATCTCAGTAAATTTTTTTGTAAATTATAATTGTAAAATACATTAATGTGAGCTCGTGGCCTTTTTGTTTAGCTCTTTATAATTTTTGTTTTCAATGCTGGAGATGGAACCTGAGCCTTACACATGCTTAAGTGCTATACCACTGGATACATCCCCAGCCTTTTTACAATTTTTTTTGTATATACTTTTTATTGTAAAGGTACTGTACAGAGGGGTTACAGTGACATGAGGAAAGTAATGAGCATATTTCCAATCGAGCATTGTTACCTCCTTCTTTATGCCTTTTTACAATTTTAACACCTCTTTCACATATTCTATATTGATTGCGTTTCTTTAAGGAATCTTAAGCAAAAAGAAGAAATATTTTTTTTCATGTAAGATACCGTCCTTCCAAGATTCACTAAACATCCTAGACATCACAGATGTGGGAGGAGGAATGACTGACCAATAACGCCTCCTCATGGTAGCTCATCTGGTCACAGTCTGCCCCTATTTCTGCACTATTTGCACACCTGGCTACACACTCCTGGAGAGCAAAGTTCCATACCTTAGTCATCTTTACTCCTACACACGCCTAACAACACAAGGCCTTGCACACATAATGAACCTGACGTATGTTTATTTGACTTATTAAAGTAGAAGAAAAAACAAAGGCAAATAAACAAAGGCAAATAAATGACTGATTTAAGAGTCAGTCCTTATCTGATTTGAAAAGAGAAACTGGGGAGCACAGCTATTCCTGCCCCCATTCCTATCCCAACAAATGAGCAAAAGAAAAGGGTTTCTTCCTGTAGACCTAAGTGAAAGGGTCTCACATATCTCTAGATCCTTCACTTTGCCCTCATGGAGGAGCTAGGGAGACAGTACTCGGACAAAAGTCCCACTTCCTGTCTGGGTAGCTCTCTATTTGTCATGTTTGTGAATGGTATAGGGAAGGGAGCAACTTGATCACATCCTGTTGCCTTCATTAAGATTTTGAGTTTGGGCACAGTTGGAGCCCTACTCCAACTCCAACACCGAGCTGGGCATCTGAGCAAGCTGGAGTGATCAGCCTTCACAATGCTTGCCTGTCATGTCTGAATCAGAGGTAGGTAGGAACACCCAACAGTGGTGTGCAGGCACGACAGAATGAACTCCTCACTTCCAAAGGGCTCTGCCTCTGGTGGCTGCTACTATTCCACAATCCTGGAATTTTCTTTTGTGCTTTTGTCTTTGCCCCAGTCTATAATTTTAATGTGTGCAGAAAATTGGGTAAGGGTGAGAAAACAAAAATAAGAGTGCATTCATGTAGCAGTTAAAGTAAATTTATGTTTTTAAAAAGTGAGATTCATAGTTGGTGTCTCCTGCCTGTAATCTTAGCTACTTAGAAGGCTGAGATCTGAGGATTCTGATACAAAGCCAACTCCAAAAATCCAGACTCTTATTTCCAATTAACTAGTAAAAAAAAAAAAAAAAAAAAAAGCTGGAAGAGGAGGTATGGCTCACGTGGTAGAGGCCACCCTGGAGCAAAAACAACTAAGCAAGAACATGAATCCCTGAGTTCAAGCCCCACTAACAGCACACACACACAAAAAGAGGGATTCAAGAAAATGAATTTAGAATTAAGCGAGCCGTTTGTAAGAATTCTTAAGATTATCTAAAGTTTCTACAATTCAACAAGAATAATATATTTAAATTGCATGAAAAAAGCTTATTGAGGAATGAGAAAATTCACCAAAAGATGCCTTCTTTTCTTTTATGCGTAGAATGTCCTAAGAATGTTTGGTTCTTACAAATTCAATACCAAACTAAGGGTTTCTATTTTGAATCGTTTTCCGGTTCAAAAACTTACATTTATTTTACTGAGCACCCCCAAATTGTTAACAAGTTGCCTGCTTATCCATGAAGAAGCCAACTCTTTATCTTCCCCCCAGATGCCAAATAAATGAGGCATGTTGAATTTGAATTTTTAAAAAAAGTGATTTCCAAGAAAACCTTAGATCTGTTTGCTGCACCTTTTCACTAAAAGAGTTATCTTTTTTCATAAAGTGTAGAGATAGCCTTCCTTGTGTTTTCAAAGATGTGGGTCCATCCAGCTCAAGGTAACAGGGCATTCATAGGAGGTCACTCCACACAGTTCACTGGGTCTCAAAGGGCTTTCACTTCACCATCAGAACTACCTGAAACCATTTTTAGTTTTAAAAGACAGGACACTGGGATCAACCTAGCAGAAGAGAAACGGAGAAAAGCCTGGGAAGGACCAGTGCTCCCAGCACTAAAGCCTTCAGACAGAAAGGTCTTCTAGAATCGTCTAGAACCTCCTCATCTGGAAAGACTGGTTCTTGTCAAGGTAGAATTCTCCCAGTCACACCCAAGCCCTCTTCTACTCCACGCCCACCTGCTCCCTCCCCCAAGAAGTCAGCATCCAGGCGTCAGGCATCAGCAGATTTTCTCTTCCAAGACATTTCAGTCTCCTGAGCAACAATGATATCATACCCATATTTAGAGAAAAGCATTACTACCATTGAAAGCTGTTTTGTCCCACTAAATAACTATTAGACAGCTGAATACAGAATCAACAAGCGATCCTCAGTACAGAATCATATTGGCAAGCAAGCAAGCAAGCAAGAAAGAGAGAGAGAGAAAAAGAAAGAAAGAAAGAAAGAAAAGAAAGGCAGGAAGGCAGGAAGGCAGGAAGGAAGGGAGGGAGGGAGGGAGGGAAAGGAAGGAAGGAAGGAAACCACTTCCTTTAAAAGGAAATAGAAACTTAAGAATACTAATGAAAGAAACAACGGTTCTGAAATTAATATTTTACAGGAATGCAGAGGAGGATCACAACAGATTAAAAAGAAGTAAAACCTTGTATTTGCTAGAGAAGAGTTTACAAGTGGAAAAGATAAGTTCTAACAAGAAAGGGTGGATGTTTCCCTGGATCATATGTCATCTTGGATTGAAAGTCCACCACTTGTTAGTTGTACAACCATGGGGCAAACTATTTATTTATTTTTATTTATTTATTGCCTGCCCTGGACCTTGAACTCAGGGCCTCTCTGTGCTCAAGGCTAGCCCTCTACACTTGAGTCACAGCATCACTTCCAGCTGCCACTTTCTGCTTTTTCTGCTTATGTGGTTCTAAGGAATCAAACCCAGGGCTTCATGCATGCTAGGCAAGCACTCTATCACTAAGCTGCATTCCCAAGCCCTGTTTAACTAAATTTTAACCTCAGTTTCCCATCAGCAAACTGATTTAGTTGTGAGGTTTAAGACAAGATGCATAAAACATACCTTGCATATCAGAGATGTCTACTAGGTAATAGGAACAATTATTAGCCATGGAGCTGATCTTTAATAAAATATATACCTTACCCACATTTAATAGCCATGTAAATGTTGTCCACCATATATTAAGCCTACCTGAATCTTACTTTGCCATCATTTCTCTGAAAAATATTTAGATCATACATTCTATGAGTCACCCAAGCTCTGAGCCTGTGTTCCCAAGACTCTCCCTGGCCTCTTGCCTCAAGCGGTTAGCTGAAGCTATCACTCCACCTGGGCTATACCTACTCTCCTTTCCCACGGCCAGGGCCCACATTCAGACTTCTGTTCCCTTCTTCCTGCAGTAGGGCAAGGGCTCCCTTACTCCTACTCCTCCAGGTAGTCTTTTCCCACTTCACCACTCCACACAGAGCTGTGGTGTTCTTTGAAGAGCATCCTGCAGCTCAGTTATGACCACTCTACTTCCCTGCTCCCTCAAAAGAATCGCCTTTTATTGGCTACAATGACAACCTGCCAGTGCTCTCTTCCAACTGGCCAAGTGCTTTTCCATCATCTTCCAAACTACCTTTTGCCTTCCTTTTGAGTGCTTTCTTAGTTACAGTGAATGCCCAAAAAGGCCTCCCAAACTTTTCTCACCTCATCTTCTCTGATGGCCCATCAGAGCTGAAATACTCCAAAATCTAATTCAACACCACTTCTTTTATAAAGCCTGTGAAGACCCTGAAGTCACTTATACCCCTCGCATCAATCAGCCTATGACTTTTCAGTTTGGTTTGTAAAGTTAGCAATGGAACCTAGAGCCTTGCACATGCTCGGCAAGTATTCTAGAGTCTAATTCTGCTCTCCTATATCACCATACTTGTGTTGTTTCCAAGCTACAGTCCTTTCAAGCATTCTCATTTTCACCTTGTCAATACCTAATGCATGCCTATGAAAATACTGGCTGCATGAAAATATTAACTTTGAGATACTGTCATTTAAGTACAGGACTATCCAATCTAAAAGTCAGGGAGGATGGCCCAGAGAGGACCAAATTGAGGCTAAGTGACCCTCAGCAGTTCTTCCTGCTCTAGATCAGCACTAATGATTCTACTTGTCTCATGCTAAGAAACCAGGTTTTGTTGGTCTGTTTTGTAATGCTGAGGCACTGGCACATACCAGACAAGCACTCTACCAATATCTACTTTCCAAACTCTGGTTTTACTTTTGAAATAATGAGGTCTGGAGGAAAATAAGCATTAGCATTATAACCAAATATTTTTGAGGCTTAACAACTATGTCCTTGCCTTGAAATCCTTCTACAAAGTCCATGCTTGATTGGTGGAAAATCTAACCAGGAACTTGGTTACTTAGGTGAGAAATTTCGTCACAAATTAGTAATTTGTTAAGAACAAGTCTAGAGAAGTTTTTCTTCCATTGAAAACCGTATTAATCTAATGCCTTATAAAAATCTTAAGTTTATAACTTTCAAAATTATACCTATTACGTACTAGGCACACACACTTACTAAACATTAGTAAAATGTTAAGTTGAACATAAGAAAGAGTTTAAAAAGTCATTGTAGATTTCATTAGCCTAAATAATTACACAAGACAAATAGGTCATGGGAGAATATACTCAGATGCTAAGTATATAAATATAAAAGGAAGAGCTGAATACATAAAACAAAATTTAAAAAATCACCCATCTAATTTAGCCAATAAAGGAGTAGTTCTTGAAATGAGTATAAATCCAACCAGCTGTTTTCATACTGGTTTGGGGGCCATTAAAAAAATGGCTTTCAGTGTCTTATTGGCACAGTTAATTGGACAAAGGGGTTTCCTTGTGATCTTTAAAACCTTTTACTTTGGGGGGAGCCTTTTGGCCAGAAAGGGACTTCTTAAATTCAGTGTCATCTGTTTAGCAGAGGCAGGGCTCCCTCCACCCTTGAGCAGAGGCCTCCTACTTCTAAGAGTACGTAGTCTGAGAAAACAGATCTCTCAGTACAAAACTGTAAGCCACCAGAAAAACAGGTACCGGGTGCCTGTTCCATCAGTAGCCATTATTTGAAAATGGAGAAGTCAGCATTTATGGGCTATTTTGTATTCAGCAACACCCCTACAGGCTAGGACAGGCTTGGGGGGAATGGGAGGGGGACTCCAATACCTGGGTGGAGGAAAGAATGAGAGCCTGCTTGCTGACTCAAAAGCTCCAGAGTCTGATGCTTGGCTCTGAGGCTGAGACACATCCCAGGTAAGGGGGAAAAAAACTCTTTCCTCCAAGTGAGATAAGCTTTTCACTAGGGTCTGCTTTCCCTTCTCAAGGGGATGTAAAACTTGACAGGCTTATAAACACTAGGAAAACAGAACACAGGACACCGTACAATGGGAAAACACTGATCCTCCTCATACTAAATGGTTCAGTAAAGAATCTTAATAAGCCTGTATCTTTATGAAGTTTACTACCAATAAATGAATTAAAAATCTCCTGGCCAGGCCAGGCGCTGGTAGCTCCTGCCTGTAAGCCTAGCTACTCAGGAGGCTCAGATTGGAGGATCTCCACTCAAAGCCAGCCAGGGTAGCAAACAAAGTCCATGAGATTCTTATCTTAAATTAACCACCAAAAAGCCAGAAATGGAGCTGTGGCTCAAGTGGCAGAGTGCTAGTCTTGAATAAAGGAAGCTTATGGACAACATCCAGACCCGGTGTTCAATCTCCAAGAATGAAAAAGAAAAGAAAAAAATCTCCACAAAGTGTGTGAGAAGTCAAAGGAATGACACATTTCATTAACAGGCTCTGGTTATTGTCAAGATAAAAGCACTATGCGGGGGAGGGCATAGCTCAGTGGTAGAATGTTTGACTAGAATGTTCAAGAACCAACACTGCAAAAACAATAATTACAAAGGTAAAGATAAGAAATCCAGGCCAGTTAAAAGAATATTAAATAAAAGATTAATAATAAATCTCTCCCCCCCCCCCCCACAAAACTACTAAAGAAATTACACATATTCTGACTTGGATTTAAATGATAAATCCACCCATTTAAAGGAATATACACTTCCTAAATCCTGGAAGACCGAGATATAAAAATAAAGCTTCAGACTTAAATTGTTAGCAATTTAAATTTTCTTTTTTAAACAAACTTTTGTGAAAACCCAAGTTTTTACTCCTATTGCTTAGCTTTAAAAAAAAAAAAAAAAAAAAAAAACGATGGAAATCCCCGGCACATTCTGTACAGAAAATAAAAAAAGATCCAAGAGTGTGACAATATTTTTTTGCTCACACTCGTACACAGAAACGAGAAAATAGATGATCAAGATGTTCCAGGAGTAAATAAATAAATCTAAGAGGAAAACAGGTTGCAACTCGCCTAAGTCTCGGCGTTCAACACTGCCAGCAAAACAAAACTCTCGGAAGTGTTCAGGTGGCTCCTCCCCAGCCGAAGGCCACAACGCTGGGGAGGTTAAGTCCCAGAGCTAGGGCTTCTTTCCCCAAGCTCGACGTGAGTCCACTCCGGCGACGGAGTGAGAGCTTGTCCCTTACCTCCCCTCCCTCACGCCGGGGACCCTTGGATCTGAATCTGCTGCGACCTGGGAAAGCAGACCCCGTGCCGCCTCCGGCAGGAGCCTCTTCCCCCGCTTCTAGGCCAGGGAGCCCCCGCGCCCTCAAACCCTCCCCTCCCCCAGAGGCGCTGGGGACGTCTGTCCCGAGTTTGTTTAAGGAAACGATCGGAAAGTCACGCGTGGTGTTGCCAGCTGGCCAGGGCTGGTGGTCACTGGGAGGATGTGGGTGTTATCTGGGGGTCGTGGATATGATCTGGGGGGTCGTGGGGGTTATGGGGAGGGGGGGGACGAGGGTGCTTTGGTCAGAGTTCCGGTCACCAGCCTAGCCACCGCCCCTAAAAGCAGCCTTCCCTGGGGGAGTGGGGGCCAAAGGATCCGAGGCGGGGTCTTCGCGGGAGAAGGGTCTTCTTGCAACGCCAACCATACAAACACTCTGGGCTGGCCCAGGACCCCCAGGTGTCGTAATCCTGGGGAAGACCCTGAATTTGGGGTGACCATAGTGTAGACGGGCGGAGCCCCGAATCCCTCCAGGACAGCGGGCAACGCCGGGACCTCACCCCCGCGGGCCAGGAGCCACCGCTGTGGTCACCCCGGGGGGCGGCGGAGAGTCGCGCGGCCCGCGCGCCCCCAGAGCCCTTCCGGGGCACCCCGCTGGCCGGGGATGGGAGGGGTGACGCCCCCTTCCAGCCACCTGGCCCAGGCTCGCGAGAGAGGGCCGAATCGGGCTCCCAGGGCCGGCCTCGGGCGCGGCGCCCACCCACACCCACCGAGGTCAGCGCCGCGCGCCGCGGGTCCTGCGCCCGGCGCGGTCGGTTAATGCTTTGGTGACTCCGGGCACACACGCTCCGCGTTGAGACCAGCACGTCCGGGTCGCCTCCCTATCCCGAGGCTCTGGGACCCGGCTGGGAGCCCGTGCGCGCCCCGCGGCCGGACCCCGCGGGTACCCACCAGTAGCCATCCGAGTTCTGGTCGTTGACGGTGCAGCGCCGCGAGTAGTAGGTCCTGGTGGTGGTGCACCCGCCTCCGCCACCGCCGCCGCCGCCGCCGCCGCCGCCGCAGGTCACCTCGTAGCGCAGGTCCGGGCCGGACTCGGCGCGGGTCATGCGGCCCAGCGTGTTGATCCGCGGGTGGGACCCCCCGTTGCAGCTCATGTCGCCGGGCACTCAGGAGAGCCGCTCAGCGCCCAGGCCTACGCCGGGAGGGGCCGCCTTGGACAAGGTTGGCGGGGGCTCAAACAACGGGGGAAACGGAGGACAGGGGAGTAGGGGGGGGAGCGCAGGAGGAGGGGGGCGCGAGGACGGCGACGACCGGCCCGGAGCAGCGGCCGCAGCGGGAGGAAGAGCTGTGGCTGTGAGCGTGGCGCGGGCGCAGAGGAGCTGGGTCTCGGAGGGGTGTTGGTGTGGGTCGGCGAGGGCTCGAGTCTCCTCCCCCGTTGGCACCCGGCGCTGGAGCCACACCTGGCCGGTTTCTTCCCAGGGCGGGGTGCGGCCGCCGCGCCTCCCCCGTGCTCTCCCCCCCCCTCCCCGTCCCGTGTCACCGACGCGCACCAGCCGCCCCACCCCACCTGCGCCCGCCAGCCGCCGGCCCCGCCCTGCCTGCGCCGTGGGGAGGGGCGGGGTCTGGACTCGGCGCCACCCCACCCGCAACACACACCGCGCAGCGCCGGGACCCCCCTTTAAAGGATTTATTCCCTTCTGGGGGGGGCGAAAATAAACTGGAATGGAAGGGCCTTTCGATTGGACAATTACTTGTTAAAACACTTATCTTTGCTCGCCCTGGAAACTGTGCCAGGCAAGCTTTGAATAGAAACCCAACCGAAGACAGAACGCCTGGTTGGTGGATTTGTTTGATGAGTTTTAATCCAGGAAATTGCCTGCGAATGTCCGATGTGTAAAAACTTAAAAAGAAAAAAAAAAGAGAGAGAACTGCCACCTCTAGAAAAATCTTCACAAGAATTATTTTCTCTGACGCATGAAGATAAAGACGAAAACACAACGGTTACTTTTCGTGGGATAACATCAAAATGTTACTTTAAAGCTTTTTTTTCCCCTTTTGACCGTAGCTTTCATTAGGAAATTGCAAAAAGTAAAACTTCAGTTTCCACGTGTTGTACAAAGAACCTTGGCTGTGCTTTTCTGGCTCATGCCCCAGGGCACTGTCTGGCCAGATCCAAGCACTTTTGAAACTATGAGCACTTCCAGCAAGTCAGTGACCGGGACCCTTGTGCCACACGAGCCTGAGAGCCACCTAGAGCCTGATAACCTCCCCACTGGGTGCAGATGAGTAATTCCAAACCAGAACATTCCAGCAACTGGCTCCAAAACCACGCCCAGTTAGTAGCTGAGTGTTAACTACACTACACCGAAGACTCTATCAGCTGAGTGGAGATACCAACCCATACACCATCCAGAAAAGCTGATTCTATCATCTGGGAAAATGTTGAAATCATTCCTCAATCAATATCCTTTAAGGATCTTTATAATAAATTTATTTCTCATCTTTACAAATGTTAGCTAACTTCCTTATTATACAATTTCTGAAATGTGTACAAACTGACAAAAAAGCAGTGAAATAATATCCAAATATTTGTTCTAAAGGAAACAGAAGTGAAAATTCTAAATGTGTCATATTTGTACCCCTAATAAATAATACTTTTAGCTTAGGCACAACCTTTAGCAACAACCATGAAAAAACAAAAACAAAAAAAAACAAAAAAAAACCTCTTGCTCTTTTGCTCCACAGTTGACAAGAGCTAACCAGTTTAAAATCTGGTGAGATAAAAGTTTGCCACTGTTTGCACCCCCAATAATTTCCATCACTGCCTCAAGTACCTCTTGTTTTCAATAAATGTAAATGCAATCAAGTGTCCAAATGAATGCACAAACACTAATGTCTAAACAACCCAAGTTTTCTTCAGGAACAAAATCAAAAGCCAGAAATTAGCCTCACCAAAATCAGCCCATAATATTCTTCGGTTGGAGAAGAGAAAGACCATTTCCAAGAGTAAGTAAATCACACACACACACACACACACACACACACACACACAAATGATTTGGGGGTTTTCTCTCTACCTGCCTTGTTTGTTCAGCAAATAATCATAAGCTGCTATCTGGAAGCACTCATACCAGACCCTGCAAATGAGAAAAGTGAGTAAGGCATAGAGTTTCTGAGGGAGGGAGTGACACTGTCCAAAAGGAAATGTGCTCATTACCTGACTTGTGTAATTGCAACTCCTCTGTACATCACCTTTACAATGAAAGTTTAAAATCTAAAAAAAAAAAAAAAAAAAAAAAGAGTTGCTGGGCACTGGTGTCTCATCCCTGTAATCTGAGCTACTCAGAAGACCAACATATGAGGATGCAGGTTCAAAGCCAGCCCTGGCAGGTAAGTCCACTTATCTCCAATTAACCACCAAATAGCTAGAACTGGAGCTATGGCTCAAGTGGTAGAGCACTAGCCTTCAGTGAAAAAGTTAAGGGACAGTGCTTAGGCCTTGAGTTCAATCCCTAGTACTGGCACCAACTTAAACAATTCAGGGTCTCTCTCCTCTCTCTTTTCCTCCAATAATGCAGAGCCCAACTCATTAGTCACCCCCCCCCCCATCATGGCTTTCTAGCCTACCTTATTACAGCCTGCCCTCCTCCAGGTTTTCCCAGGAGCACGAATGGCTTCTGATAGCCAAACATGCCAGCTCTGGGAAGACGAGGCTCATCATGTCTCTTTCTCTAAGGTGAAATAGAAAGATAAGAGGATGAAATAAGTAGGTTGACATGCTAGGAAGAGGAGCCCAGACAGCACACAACATTGTGGGCTAGGTTGGCTCCTCTTTGGATACAGGTTGAACATGGGAAGACTATAGTTTTGATCATTGTGCTATAGTTTACTTAGGCAGGAGTTCAACCTCTGCTTGGAAAACAGAAATAATAATACTTGCCCTGCCAGCCCTCCACCTCTACAGCAAGAACAAGATGAGATAAAATAGGTGATCATTCTTGAAAGCTGTGGTTATACTATATAATGCTTAAGGTACCACCCATTAAGCCAAAAACTTTGGCTGGATGCGTAATCTTAACTATATTATTTCTGTCTTTATCCACAAGTGAGTCAGTAAACCTTCCTGTCTCTCTTGGAGCTATTTAATAAATAAACAAGTATTTATTTATAATATTAATTGGACTGTCCATATTATATTACTTATATATGTCCCAAACATAGAGGGTTTTTTTTCTTTTCTTTTTTTCTTTTCTGGGGATGGATCCCAGAGCCTGCTATCTAGCCACCGAGTTACAACCCTAGCCCAACTATACATTCATTTAAAAAGTCATTTTAAGCTGGGCGCTGGTGGCTCACGCCTGTAATCCTAGCTACTCCAGAGGAGTAGAGATCTGAGGATGGCCGTTCAAAGTCAGCCCGGGCAGGAAAGTCCGTGAGACTCTTATTTCCAATAAAAAAACACCAGAAAACCAAAGTGGAACTGTGGCTGAAGTAGTAGAATGCTAGACTTAAGCTAATAGCTGAGGGACAGGGCCCAGGCCCAGCGTTCAAGCCCCACAACTGGAAAAAAAAAAAAAAGATATTAAGTATCTACTATTACTGGGCACTGGTGTCTCATGTCTGTAATCCTAGCTACTTAGAAGGTAGAGATCTGAGTACTAGAGTTCAAAGCTAGCTTGGGCAAGACTCTTATCGCTAATTAACCAGCAAAAAGCCAGAAGTGGAGGTGAGGTTCAATTGGTAGAGCACTTAGCCCGAGCTTCAGGCCCTGAGTTTATCTCTAGTACCAGCATACACACACAAAGAATACACACACACACACACACACACATATATATATATACATATACATATATATGTGCATGTATATACATATATATGTGTCATGCTTCATTAGACTCAGTGTGAATAAAGTATACTTCTTATCCTGTAGGATATCAAAATCTGCATTGAGATAACAACAGCATTAGACATGTCATAATGCAGGTGTATTTTTAGGAACATAGTAAAGAGGTTGAAATGAACCATGTTTCTTACAACTTAGTTTTTGGGGTGTTTTTTTTTTTTTGGTCCTGGGACTTGAAATCAAGACCTATGCACTGTCCCCGAGCTTCTTCATGCTCTACCAGTTGAACCATGACACCACTTCTGACTTTTTCTAAGAAGTTTATTGGAGATAGTAACTATCTCCACTGGTGCCAGCTACAACTAGGTGTTTCAAAAACACAAAACCCCAAGTCTGGCAAAGTTTTCACTAGTTGTCCTGACTAAGGTCAGCTATTTTTTCCCCTGCCACTTGTAGATATCTCCTTGTACTGATAGAGACAGATCACTGACTGGCAAGTTGTTATTTAGGTGACATTAGAAGTGACCTTGCAGTCAGGAAAAAGTCATCCATCATACACTACGCAGATTTTAAAAACAAAACAGAATATCTTGATTTCAATGAGATTAAAGAATCATTGGCTTGCTCAAAATCCCATGGGACCTCTCATATCTCTTTGTTGGAAAGTGATATACATTTGTTGCTTAAAGATTTACAGCCCACAAGTTAAAATAGGAGTCATATTTTGAAAAACCAGAACTACAACAGAAGCTAAGATTGAAATTTACAAGAGATAAATGCCTGTTGAAGTGGCAAATATTAAGCAATATATAGGAATATAGGGACTGGGTATGTAGTGCAGTGATAGAGCACTGGCTTGGCATGCTCCAAACTCTGGGTTCCATCCATAACACTGGAAAACACACACACACACACACACACACACACTACTTTTTGCTGACTATTCTGGTGATGGAGTTGAGTGAAATTTTCTGCCCAGGCTGGCCTTAAATCTTATTCTTTAGTTCTCAGCCTCCTAAGTAGCTAGAATTGTGCGTATGACCCAGTGGCACTGGTGAAACTTGTTTTGCTTTGTTTTTTCTTTCTATTTGTAGGAACAAATTAAAATCCTCCAGAAGTCATAAAATCTAGGATCTCAATATTATCAAAACAAGACCAATCTTTCCTACAGTTGTAGAAACTATTCAAAGATGTTATTGAAGAAAGGATGTTGATAAAAATCATCATAAATCTATTTCAGAAATGGAAATTTTATTTTCTTTTATTTAAGTGTCCTCGTGAACAGGAAAACAGTTGGGTTTGTAAAGTTGTTGAGTTTGTTGTTGTTGTTGTTAGTTTCTGCCAGAGAAGGATGGTTTACTTCATAGGGATTAAACAACCAATACATATAAGAAGCCAATATATACCTCAGATACATATTCTGTCACTAGTGATGAGAATTGTCATCAATGCTGCTCATTTTCGTTTTTGCACAGATAACACCTAGTTAATTGTCCTAACTTTTTGTGGGCTTTAAAGTCAATTGTTTGCTTGCTTTGGTTTACTAGCCCTAGAACTCCTGATCCTCCTGACTCAGCCTACCAAGTACTGGGATTATAAGCATATACTTCCACACCTGGTAGAACGTTTGTGTTTTGAGAATAGTGTACCTTCCTTTTATTGTAAAGGACACATATTGGAGATTGATCAATACTTTCCTGTGTGAATCTCTTTTTCAATAAGAGCTCAAGTTTTCAAAGCAAAAGGCTAAATGTCAAGGTATCAAACATTGTAAGCACAGTTTTGAACCACACATGGGCACCCACACCTGGGGCCAGATGGCTTCTAACCCACCAAGCTAAATAATAACTTACAGGTATTTTAGTGAGCAACCCACATAGACAATAAATACATCACAAGAGCTAGAATAGTGAACCTTAATATACTGTCAAAGTAATATTCTAAGCTCCTCATGATTATGAGGAGCTCTCAATCTGAATCACGTTCAAGAATTGGAACTTTTGCTCAAACCTCTCTAATTATAAAGTCAAGCCACAGGGTACTGCTGGTAACCTCAGGTATCAGCACCCATCATGTGGATGTGCTAATAGCTGCACAAAGAAACATGAATAGCTCTTCCACTTTGCTGAAGGAATTGAACATTCCTAAGACATAAAGGATTGCAGAAATGAAAGTTGTCTTAAGGAACTTTTATGCCAGTTGCTTCAGTTTTGGCTTTCATTTCCTTTCCTTTTCTTTCTTTTCCTTTTCTTCCTTTCTTTCTTTTTTCTTCCTTCCTTTCTTCTTTCCATCCTTTTTTTCTTCCTTTTTTTCTTTGATTCTTCCCTCCCTCCCTCCTTCCTTCCTTCCCTCCCTCCTCCCTCCCTCCCTTCCTTCCTTCTTTCCTTTCTTCCTTTCTGTGATAACATGGAATCCACAACTTTGCACATCCACTCTGCCACTCAGGTACCCCTTGCCCAACCCTTAGAACAGTGATATCCAAACTGTATCCACAAATGAAACCTGATAAGGACATCCACTCACAGAAACTGGTCACAGCAGTACTAGGCTAGTGGTGGCTTAGGTGGGGATTGTTCTATCCACTGTTCTTGGACCACACCCTCTGATGCTCTGCCTCCAGAAGCACTTCTTCAGCCCAAGTACCAGGCAAACCCAAATTCATATTTTAAAAAGAGAAAACATTGAATCCAGAGACATGAGAAGCTTCCCTGAGTTATTCTGAATGTCTTTCTCATAGAATTCTATCTGGTCTGGTCTCTCATCCTTTCCATTATGCCAAAATTCCTGTCCAATTAGACATGAAAGAACTTATCTCTTAATGATGATTTGGTGTAGCAGAAGCTGCATCAAAAATTATTTTACAGCCAACCGCTGGTGGCTCACATCTGTAATCTGAGCTAGTCAGGAGATCAAGATATGAGGATGGAGGTTCAAAGCCAGCCTGGGCAGGAAAGTTCGTGAGACTCTTATCTCCAATTAACCACCAGAAAACTGGAAGTGGTGTTGTGGCTCAAGTGGTAGAGTGCTCGCCTTGAGCTAAAGAGCTGAGGAATAGCACCCAGGCCCAGAGTTCAATTAGAAAGAAAAAAATTAGAAAAAAAAAAAATCTTACTACTGAAATTAAGCCACAAGTGATCTGAGATTTATCTTACTTTAGCTGGCAAGTGGAAGGTAATTTAGTTTCTAAAATGACCGTCTTTCAAGATCCTAGACATTCACAGGCAATAACAAATTCCCACACCCATTATCATTAAGTATTTATTGCAATATTTTGTTTCATTGTTGCAGAGAGAAATGGAAGAGCACAGATTAAGGAAAATGTCCAAATTTTTAATCCCAATGATCTTAATCTAAAGGAGATAAAATATAAAACATCCCACTGTCAGTAATTAATAGAACACAAGAAGTGAGCATCTATACATACCTATATATTTAATCTTTATTGTTATTATAAAGGTGATCTACAGAGGGGTTACAGTTACATGAGTCAGGTAAATAGTACGTTTCTTTTTAGACAATGTCACCCCTTCCTTCACTCTCTCCCAGGTTCTCCTTCCTGTCCCCATAATAAGTTCATTTTTATAATTCATTCTAACATAGTGTCTAGTAAGTACTACTAAATACTCCCTCCATTTCTGTTCCCCTCTTACCATCCCAAAGGCATCCAAAAAGTAAAGAAAGGACAAAAAGAAAAGAAAGCAAAAACAGCAACAAAGAAAAAAACCTCTTGTTTCCATTTCCGATAGTTCATTTCAATAAATATTATTTTATATGATTACAGGCATATAGGCATTGCACCTTTGTGTTCCTCTCCTAAGAGCATCATCCTTTGGCTTCACTGTGCCGTGAATGCCTAGAGTCCTGTATAACTCCTGTATAATGTCCTTGTGTATTTTGAATCTAGCTTCCACATGTGAAAAAAAAAACAAAACAGCAACAACAAAAAAAGTGTGTGTTTGTCTCTCTGAGCATGGATTACTTCAAAAAAGTGAGCATATAAATAGAGAAAATCATCTTCCATTTCAACTGATTCTTCTAGGGACCCAAGAGACATCTACTATCTGTCTATCTGCTATCTATCTATCATCTATCTACCTTTCTATCATCTATCCATCTAGCTCTACATTTAGTTGTTTATCTACTTGCTTAATTGTATCAGAGATTTGGCAGGATCACGTGTTACAGGGTAGGAGCTGATGCAAACTCTTCATCTCATTCTACGATAAAAAACTCATGCCCAGAGAAGGAATTTGTGGTATTGGCCAAGGCCTAAACTGGAAGGAGTAAAACTCAGGTTAGAGTCAAGTGCTCACTTAGTAAAGCCATAAGAGGCTTGCATAGAAGGATAAATCCAAACCTAGAATTTTTTTTCTTTCTGATTATAAAAGTCTATGTTTTCTGTGATGCTTAGAAATGCTAGAAAAGGCATGGAGAAAAGCTAAGAAACTTTCATCAATAGTTACCAGACAAATCAATCATAGTATACTTTTTTTTTTGGTTTTGGGACTTGAACTCAGGGCCTAGGCACTATTTCTGAACTTTGCACTAAAGGCTAACACTCTATCACTTTGAGCCACAGTGCTACTTCCAGTTTTCTGGGGGTTAATTGGAGATAAGAATTTTACAACTTTTTCTGGGCTGATTTCAAACTGTGATCCCCATATCTTAGCCTCTTGAGTAGCTAAGATTACAGGCATGAGCCCCAGGCACTGGGCTGATAACACGCCTTTGAGTGTACTGCCCCCCACCCCCATGAGTTCGGTACCCTGATGTTAGATATCATGTTGTATTCCATTTCTTAAGTTTAGCATTATATCATGAGTGATTGCCAAGCTTAGTTGTTTTGTTCTAGTACTGGGACTTGAACTCAGAACCTTATGCTCTGGCTTGGCGTTTTCACTCAAGGCTATCACTCTAGCATGCCATTTTCTCCAACCTCATTTAGATCATCTTATTATCATTGCTTTAAAAGACACGTGATATTTTCTAGTGGCATTTGTTATTTGTTGCTCTCAAAGTATCAAGGTGTATGTAGATCCTGGAGCTTTTCTTTAAAGACACACCTGTGTTATAGAATTTTCCATAGCCCATGGAAAAAAGCATCTCATGTAGATGGGATGCAGGGGTGGGGGGGGGAGTGGGGAGGTTGGGAGGTGGGGGGGGTGGAGAGTGAGGAATGCTGGATGGAGAGCAGTTACAACTACCAAATGGTATTTAGGAAAACAAGTTTGCCCTAAGGTCTGCAGGACTTCCTTGTAAGGGCTTCCCAGCACTCTTCCGTAGCTCTCATCCTAGCTTTGCAGATGGTAAGGTGAGAGATTTTCTTCCAGAAACATTCAGGAATCCAGACTGTTCCTACTTGGAAAGCCCTGAAAGCACCAGGATATTCCGGTTTCTTTAACCAATGCTTCCCTTCAGCAAGAGTTGGATTCAAGAACAAGTTGTGAAAATCAAGCGAAGACCTCAAAGGCTGTTTCTTCTCACACAAATTAATATACATTGAACTGCACTTGATTTCTGCATTTGCAGAACTTCATCCTGAAGCATTTAAACAATGATGTCAGGGGATAAGAACAAATCAAATATAAAAGATACTGTCCATTTCCACAGCAGTTTCAACAAAGCAGTGAGGTAGTTTTGTCTTGCAAAGGTGGGTGTGGAAAGGTACTCTTCATTGTCATTCTAGATAAACCTGTCTGACAGCTCCAGAGTTTTAGCTGCTAAGCAGTTTGTCTTCAAGTAAAACATAGCAAAGCATCAAGAGCCTTTTCCCACCAGTGAGGCAAAAGAAATATCTTCTGTCATCTCTAAACAAAATAATCTCATGATTTAAAATAGGAATTCATCTTCTTAAAGTAAAAATTCAATATTCTTTTTCCTCCTGAGAAAATGTGAAGTATACAGAAGAATATATTTTAAAGCTTCCCTTTTAACAATAGAGGAACTTGGCTCTATGAGAGGGACTTCCAGGAATATGAAATAATTCAGGGTTATCATTACAAATAAATGTTAAGAAATTGAGTGTGTTCATAGGCACATAGACAGGCAAAGAAGGCAAAATGTTTGTAGAAGGCAATTTTTTTTCTTGTGAAAATACTGTACAGAGAGGTTACAATTACATGGTCAAGATAATGAGTACATTTCTTATCAAGCATTGTAGCCTCCTCCTTTGTTTCCCCTTCCCATCCCTTCCCATCCTCCCCCCACCCCCCCCACCCAATCCTCCCCGCCCCCTCCCCCCCACTAAAGTTGTAAAGTTCATTTTCGACATAATGACTTGTACATCTCATTGTTGCAATGAGTCCACCTGTATCCCTATTTAAACGATTTGTTTCTCCCCTTCCCCTCCACAAATTATAGCGACATCAAATACAGTGAAAGCAGGGGTTATATTGTGGGGGAGGGACATACAAAGCAACAAAGAATAGAAGGCAATTTTTAAGCCATATATATATATAAATATATATATATATATATGCACACACACAGAGGTTATCAGAAGTAAGCTTTTTATATTACAAGTATTTTTATATTTTATATTAAGTTCAAAATATTTATATCAAGAATTTTATATCGGGGCTGGGAAGGTGGCTCAGTGGTAGAGTGCTTGCCTTGCATGCCTGAGGCCCTGGGTTCGATTCCTCAGCACCACATAAGAAAAAAAAAGCCGGAAGTGGCGCTGTGGCTCAAGTGGTAGGGCTCTAGCCTTGAGCTGAAGAGCTGAGGGACAGCGCCCAGGCCCAGAGTTCAGGCCCCATGACCGGACCAAAAAAAAAAAAAAAAAAGAATTTTATATCAAAATATGTTAGAGGAATCTTACAAAGTGATTTTAATATAGAGAGAATGTATAGAATATGGATGTACAGAGGACTTACTTGTTAGAGTATACTTTTCATTTCTTCTCTCTCCTCTTTATTTTAACATAGGTTTTTTAAGTAAAGACAAACCATTCTGTAGGGGAAAAGGTAGTTTTTACACCTAGTTTTGAAAATGCAATAAGATCCCTAACACCAGGATCTTTCTTTTCCAATACAATGTAAATCATTATGAGAAAAACTGTAAGTCCATTCATGAATGTGACACTTTGCAAGGATATTTTTATGTCACTCCAAGAGAGCCCTGCTTTGAACCATTTTGCTATGTTAAATAAACAGCAAAGGGTATCTCCACGGTTTTTTGTTATCTAACCATACTCCACAGAATCAAATGTACCAAAAAGTAAATGACTTTCTCTGAATTTGGGGATAATGAGCTGCTCTTCTTTAATCATTTAAAATATTTTCAAAGCTATTGTCTTTACAATAACCTTATGCGAGGAAAACATAGTTAAAATCTGAAAACATAGTTAAAAACATAGTTAAAACACTAACTTTATAATCAGAAAAAAAACATAGCTACATAAATCATATTCAATGTCTTGATTGCTGTTTTCCTTGTCTGGAACAGGTTGAAAACCCCCTGGGGAAGGAGGGCTGCCTTCACAGCACTGATTATCCTGCTGGGCTTCGGATAATAAACTTAATGACACATCTGTCAGCCTAGCCTGTAGTTCTATCTCAAAAAGGGTTGAGTGCAGCCTCTAAGACCTGCAACAGGTCAACCTCCCCCACCTCCAGATGTGTAGAACTGGGTTAACTCTATCTCTTGGCTGACAATACATACTCATCATTGGTCTCTGCATGTGTACCTCACTTTACTTGTAAAGTAATTCACATATAGCCACTAATCTGCTGTTCAGAACATAGGTAACTTAGATCTGCCCACCTGAGCAAACAAACAATCCTGCATGCCGACTTAGCCTCTAACTCCTGGTATTTTCTTATAAAAGGAGCTTCAGGTTCATGTAATTTCTTGGACTTATCTTTCTCATTCTGTATTATATATTTTAAGATGTATACATTTTGTTGCATTTTGCTGTAGTTTACATTCTGTTTCCAAGTTTGTGGCTGTAGTTTGGGTTTTTGTTTGTTTGTTTGTTTTGTCTGTCCTAGTGTTTGAACTCTGGGCTTGGCTGCTGTCCCTGAGCTTTTGTGCTCAAGCTAGCGTTCTACCACTTGAGCCATAGCTCCATTTCCAGCTTTTTGTGGTTAATTGGAGATAAGAGTCTCACAGATGTTTTTGTCCAGGCTAGCTTTGAACCATGATCCTCAGATCTCAGCCTCCTGAGTAGCTAGGATTACAGGGGTGAGCCACTGGTACCTAGCTGTTTTGTTTCTATTTTGATTTTGATTTAGTAACTTTCTATTCAGGCTGAGGGTGGTTCAGTGGTAGAGCACTTGTCTAGCACCAACAAAGCCATGAGTTCCAATGTTTTCCTTGTTTTATTTGCTTATCCCAGAGCAACAGTGGGGGAAGGGTGAGCCCTTTGACAAAATGAAAGAGAAATTAGTAATTGCCTCTGCTCTAGGATTTCCTGACTCACATACATAAGCTTAAAAGAATGCTCATAACATAACTTTTATTGTGAAAACTTATTTACAATGAATCTGATCTCTGTTGATAATGAGGCATTCAGTTAATTTACAAACTTTGGCTCCCTCCTCCTTCTCCGCCTCCTCCTTTTCCTCTGTCCTGGAGTTTGAAATCAGGGCCTAGGCTCTGTCCCTGAGCCTTTCTGTACTCAAGGCTACCTCTCTACCACTTGAGCCACAGAGATACTTCCAGCTTTTTCTGAGTAGTTTATTGGAGATAAGAGTCTTACAGACTTCCTTCCCAAACTGGCTTAGAACCATGATCCTCAGATTTGAGTCTTCTGAGTAGCTAGTATTACAGGTGTGAGCCACCAGCACCTGGTTAAATTTTGGCTCTTATAAACAAATCTTCCTCTAGACATTCTGAGATGTGCCTCCTGTATTTTCTCTTGTGGGTATACCCAAAAGGCCGGGTCCTAGGTATGCGAAGTTTTAAACTCTCAAGGAAAACAAACAAACAAACAAAAAAACGGCATCCAAACCCCCTGTGTATAAGAAATCTGAGACTACTTGCTTCTACAATTTGCATATAGATTCCACAACACATCTGTATCCTGTTTGACCAAGTTTGTGGAATCTGATTCATGCCAAAATTCTAGGTGTAGGGTCATGTTTCTTGCCTTCTGTAGACATTTTAAAGAGATGGCTACATGTAATTTCCTCCAATCTTCTTGGGTTTATCTAATTGAATAAAGAATTTATGAAGCTTTAGAGAAGATCCAGTCTTTATAGCATTCGGTAGTGCCACAGGAAAATCCTTAGTGGATGGGAGGTTTTCTTCTGCGCTGCTGGAGATAGATCTTAAGTAGCACCTGCACCACCACTGAGCTACAGCCTCAGCTGCAAAGGAAGTCCTTCCTTCTTTCCTCTCTCCCCTTCCCTAAAGATAGTAATTTTATCTACAGAAAATTCTCTTCAGAGAGATGGACTTTGCAGAGCTATGCTTCAAGTGGTAGAGCACCAGCCATGAGAAGAAAAGCCAAGAAAGACTTGAGGCTTGAACTCACAAGCTCTAGTATGTGAGTGTCCCACAGCCCCTCCCCGCCCCCCATCCCGGGAAATGTTGCACAAGCAGGTGGCCTGCTAATGCTGGACCCATGGCCCATTCTCCATTGTGTCCAGGTCAATGACTATGGAGGGGGAAAGGGAGGTGTCCAGAGGAAGTGCCCAACAGAAGCGAAGGGAGAAGAAGAGGGATGTGTATGGGAAGTAGAGGGAAAGGAACAGGTGCAGGGGAGGGAAGGAGAGGGAGAGGAGGCATTGTCTTCCTGCAGGGAAAGGTGTGCCACTTCTGGCCTCCTTTCCCTCACCTGTGGCTCTCACCTCCACTGCAGGCGGAGCCTGCTTCCTGTCTCCTGTCAGCTAACCTTGATCCTACTGTTGGACTGATTCCAAGTTTGCATTTTGAGTTTCTTTAGGGTTCCCCTGATGCCCAGGTTAAACCCAGTGCCTGGTACCTCAAGTTTACTATTGTCTGTGTAAGTGGATCTGCCCACAGTTTAACCATATGAGCTCTGGTCCATATTTTCTAGAATATTCCTGTGGCCCACGCTATCTCTCACTACTACTTATCTTCCTAAGTCTCTAAGAGAAAACAAAAAGAAGGTCGACCCTCAAATCCCCAAAAATTCACTTCTGATTCATGCTCCAACATTCCTCAATCCATTCTTCCAACAAAGTGTTTACCTACAGGTTTTTATAAATGCTACCTTGTGTATCAAGGGCATGTACATTGCCAAATGTTCAAATGACCACAGGAAGAATTCATAGAATACAGAGAATACTAGAGATGGCTGCCTTCCTTTGTCCACTCTTTAATTCTCCTAGTTTCCATTGTTGTTGCCCTGGTCAGGAACTTGGCCATATGAAATTGCCCACTTCCTTTCTTTCCAGACTCTACACCATGCCCCAGCACCACAGCAAACTTCTGAAAAGTTGTCTCCTCATGTGACTGTCCTCAAAATTCCTCACTGACTCCCTGACAGCGATAAGATATACATCCTGGGCTGGGAAAGTGGCTTAGTGGTAGAATGCTTGCCAAGCATGCATAAAGCCCTGGGTTTGATTCCTTAGTACCACATAAACAGAAAAGGCTGGAAATGGTGCTGTGCCTCAAGTGGTGGAATGCTTGCATGCAGAAATCTCACAGACAGCACCCAGACCTTGAGTTCACGCCCCAATGACCGCCCTACCCCCCAAAAAAAATCCACATTCCCCAACTTGGCAAGCTAAATATAAGGCAGAAGTCTCACAGTTGAATATGAACAGAAAAAGCTGCAAGTGAAGCTGTGGCTCAAGTGGTAGAGTGCTAGCCTTGAGCACAGAGAGGCTCAGGGACAGTGCTCAGGCCCTGAGTTCGAGCCCCAGGACTGGCCAAAAAAAAAATGGAGCTGGGAAGGTGGCTCAGTGGTATAGTGCTTGCATGCATGAGGCCCTGGGTTCGATAACTCAGCACCACATAAGCAGAAAAAGCCAGAAATGGTGCTGTGGCTCAAGTGGTAGAGCACTAGCCTTGAGCTGAAGAACTGAAGGACAGCACCCAGAGTTCAGACCCCACAACTGACAATAATTAATTAATTAATCAATCAATTAATTAAAGGAGAAAACAGGTGCTGATGGTTCACTCCTGCAATCCTAGCTACTCAGGAAGCTGAGATCTGAGGATTGAGGTTCAAAAGGCAGCCTGGGCAGAAACGTACATAAAACTCTTACTTCCAATTAACAAGCAAAAAGCCAGAAATGGAATGGTGTTTCAAATGGTCAAGTGGCAGCCTTGACCAAAAAGATTAAATGAGAGGTGAAGGGCCGAATTCAAGCCTTAATATTGGGGGGAGGGGCTGGGAAGGTGGCTCAGTGGTGGCGCACTTGCCTTGCATGCATGAGGCCTTAGGTTCCATTCCTCAGCACCACATAAGCAGAAAAAGCCAGAAGAAGTGGCACTGTGGCTCAAGTGGTAGAGTGTTAGTCTTGAGCTGAAGAGCTGAGGGAGCTCCCAGGCCCAGAGTTCAGGCCCCACAACCACCACCACCAGCAACAACAACAAATATATGGGGGGAAAGTTAGAAGGGAAGCTCATTGTCTGAAAGTGTTGGTGATCATTTTAGATCATTGATGAGCAGTTCCTAGCTTTAGCTCCATCCTTCCATCCATTCATTCAGCAAACTTTATTTTTTGAGAACCTATTATGAACCAGACAGCATGCTAGATTCTAGGGAAACACAATCCAATAGGGATTCACAATTCAATAGAATAAGTAATAACTACCATTTAGTTTATGCAGGTGTAATAGAAAGCATTTAAAATGCTTTTTCATACATTATCTTCATAATAACATCATGAGGGAGGTAATAAAATCTTGATTTTATTGATAGTAAAGCAGCAGTTCAAGGGGGTCAGCTTTATCTATTCATGGTCAATAAGTGTTAATTAGCAGAGCCACAAAGTTGACCTCTTCCTTCCTTCTCCTTCTCTCCTTGACCTTTCCTCTGAGTTCACAGCATTTGGCAAACAATCATATAGGATGTTTTCTCCTTGCATTTTCTTAACCTGTTATTTAACTGTGTATGTACTCATATCCTATTCTCAATTAGATTTGTAAACACCATGAGACAGAGGAAGTTAAGAAAGGATACAATCAAGAGTGTGCCTTAGGCCAAACTTACATCTGTAATCTTAGCGACTCAGGAGGACATTAGGAGGGTGGCAATTGCCATCCTGAGCAAACATTTCAGGAGACCCCCTTATCTCAACAGAAAAAGTGGGATGTGGGCTGGGAAGGTGGCTCAGTGGGAGAGCGCTTGCCTTACATGCCTGAGGCCCTGGGTTCCATTCCTCAGCACCACATAAGCAAAAAGAAAAAAGCCAGAAGTGGCGCTGTGGCTCAAGTGGTAGAGCGCTAGCCTTGGGCTGAAGAGCTGAGGGACAGCGTCCAGGCCCAGAGTTCAGGCCCCACGACCGGACCTCCCCCCCCCCCCAAAAAAATTGCATATCTGAGCTGGCCACCAGTGGCTCATGCCTATAATCCTAGCTACTCAGGAGGCTCAGATCTGAGGATTGCAGTTCAGACCCAGCCTGGGCAGAAATGTCTGTGAGACTTTTATCTCCAATAAACCACAAAAACTTGAAGTAGAGGTATGGCTCCAGTGATAGAGTGCTGACCTTGAGCAAAAATTCAGGGGCAGGCCCCATCCCCTGAGATCAAACCCCTAAACTGGTACACACAAGCATACAAAAAAATTGCAAATCTGTACCTAATAAAATTGCACTCTGACAGAAATTAATGAAAAAACACTGTTATTATGTGTGTGTGTGCGCGTGCGTGCATGCGTGCGTGCATGTGTGTGTGTGTGTGTGTGTGTGTGTGTGTGTGTGTGTGTAGGTGTGGGGGCTTGAATTCAGGTAGTAGGTGTTTTACCACTTGAGCCCATGACACTTAGTATAGTCAATTATGCCAAAACTTAGTTTGGCCCACAGTTTTGGAAGTTTCTGTCCATCATTCTTGGCTCTGTTGAGGCCGGGCCTATGGTGAAGCAGAATAGCATGGCCATGGCAGATGCCATTCATTTCATAGCAGAAAAGGAGGCAAAGAGCAATACAGAGAAGGGCCAAAGGAAGATACAACACTCAAGAATTTACTCCCCGTGACCTATTTCTTCCAGCTAATGTTCCCTCCTAAATATTCCAGAACTTCTCCAAATATCAAAACACTTAAACCATAACATTCCACCTCTAGCTTCCAAGGGCTCATGACAATCTCATAGTACAAAATGTGTTTACTCCCTCTGTAAGAGTCCCTAAAGTCATAACAGTTCCAACATGGTCCAAAATCCAAGGCCAAAGTCTCTTCTGAGACTCAAGATGAACTATAAGCTGTGAGCCCCTGGAACATAAAAAACAAGTCACATACTTCTAACATAAAAATGACACAAAGTAGACCAGGTGCTGGTGGCTCATGCCTGTATTCTAGCTATTCAGGAGGCTGAGATCTGAGGATCACAGTTTAAAACCAGCCCAGGCAGGAAAGTCCATGAGACTCTTATCTCCAATTAACCACCAGAAAAGTGGAAGTGGTACTGTAGCTCCAGTGGTAGTGCACTAGCCTTGAGCTGAAGAGCTGAAGGACAGTGCCCAGGCCCAGAGTTCAAGTCCCATGACCCATTCTCAAAGGGAGAAAAAAGAGGTTAGTAAGAATAGGAGAAATGCAAGACCAACACAGCAGGGCAAATGTTAACTTCTATAGCTCCACTTCTAGCATCCACAGCATGTAGGACCATGATGTGGGCTCCACCAGACTTGGCAGCCCCACCCATATGTACGCTGTGTGCAGCCCACATAGGCTATTTCTTGGACTGCCTCCAGTCATTGCCTGCTGATTTCCTCGACAGAGGTCCCACATTCCTGGCATCTCCAACATCCTGGGGTCTCTGTTGCAGCCAAGGCTTCACACATTACCATTCAGGTGTGTCTGCCAGGACCCTAATGGCCCACACATCATCTGGCCTCCCAGGCTTTCTTTTGAAGTCCATGTGGAAGCCTCCATAACTCTTACTACTCTTGAAAGCCCGAAAACCAGTAATGCAATGGATAACACCAAGATTTGCTATCAGTTTTAGCCCTGTGTTCTCTGAATGTCTAGGCAGTTGAATCCCAGAAATCAACTTTGTAGGCGACCTTGTGTCAGCTTCATATCCTTACAGTTCTCCCTTTCCAAAGCAAGGTTTTTTTGTTTGTTTGTTTTGGGGGGTTGTTTTTGTTTTTGCTTTGTGCTGGTCCTGGGGCTTGAACTCAGGGCCTGTTTGCTGTCCCTGAGCAATTTTTTTCAAAGTTATCTCCACTTAATCACCAAAAAATTGGAAGTGGAGCTATGGCTCAAGAGTTTCACGGATATTCCTATCCAGAATGGTTTCAAATGGTGATCTGGACCCCTAAGTACCTAGGATCACAGGCATGAGCCACCAGCACTAACCAAGCAAAGCTAAAGCTAAATCTTAAACAAATTTATCATTTATAGTCTTAAGTTCTTACTAATTCCTGAGATGCTCTTAAAGTATCTTTCTAATGGGCTCACTAAAAAATATTTGTTTTCTTTTATTATTATTATTAGTAGTAGTAGTAGTAGTAGTAGTATTGCTAGTCCTGGGGCTTGAAGTCCAGGCCTGGGTGCTATCCCTGAGCTTCTTTGGCTCAAAGCTAGTGTTCCACCACTGGAGCCGCAGTTCCACTTCCAGCTTTTTTGGTAATTTGTTGGCAATAAGAGTCTCACAGACTTTCCTGCCCTGACTGGCTGTAAACCTCTGTCCTCAGATCTCAGTCTTCTGACTAGCCAGGATTACAGGCTGAAGACACCAGTGCCCTACATTTTGGTTTTTGGGTTTTTTGTTCTGTTTTTTAATAATGCTAATCTCTCCATGACTTCCTTAGCTTCAACTTTATACAAGCTTTTCTGGCCAAACTCTAAGTTTTTTGTTTTTGTTTTTGTTTCTGTTTTTTTCGGTCATGAGGCTTCAACTCTGGGTCTGGGTGCTGTCCCATAGCTCTTCAGCTCAAGGCTAGAGCTCTACCACTTGAGCCACAGCACCACTTCCACTTTTTTGGTGGTTAATTGGAGATCAGAGTCTCGTGGAGGGGCTAGGAAGGTGACTCAGTGGTAGAGTGTTTGCCTAGCATGCATGAGGCTCTGGGTTCAATTCCTCAGCGCCACATAAACAGAAAAAGCCAAAAGTGGTGCTGTAGCTCAACTGATAGAGCGCTGGCCTTGAGCTGAAGAGCTGAGGACAGCACCCAGGCCCAGAGTTCAGGTACTACGACCGACCCCCAAAAAACAAACAAAAAGAGTCTCATGGCCTTTCTGCCTAAGCTGGCTTTGAACTGCCATCACCACATCTCAGCCTCCTGAGTAGCTAGGATTACAGGTGTGAGACATGGGTGCCTGGCCCAAACTATTAGTTTTTACAGTCCTTTTGTTCTACATTTTGCTTCTGATTTTTACTGAGAGCCTGGCTAAATGCACCTAGAAATAATTATACTATTACCTCTATAAAGCTTGCCTTGAAATTTCCTTCACCAGATTAATTAGTAGATCACCTTTAAACTCACTCTTCCACAAAGCCTCCTGACATGGACAAAATGTAGAAAATTTTTTGCTACAATGTAACACAAATAGCCCCTAGACTAGTTGGTAATAGAGTCCTTGTTCATACTGGATTCTTCTTGAGCACAGTCTTTATTATGTGTATTTCTATTGGCATTCTGGTATTGAGTTCCCACCAGAATCACCATTAACCTGAATTTACAACATTCCTGGGCTGCAGTAGCCTACTTCCCCAAACTCTTGGGAATTTCTACCACAAATCACCTCTGAAGGTTTAAGAACTAAATGATTAAGCATAGCCACAACAATGATCCCATACTCAGGTTTAATCTTCCATGTTAATCAGATTTTCCAACTTTGTGATAAATATCTGTGAGAAAGAACTGAAGTTAAGAAGGATCTATTTTGGGCTGGGAAGGAAGGTAGCTCAGTGGTAGAGTGCTTGCCTTGCATGTATGAGGCCCTGGGTTCAATTCCTTAGCATCACATAAGCAGAAATAACCAAAAGTGGCACTGTGGTCAAATGGTAGAGCACTAGCCTTGAGCTGAAGAGCTAAGGGATAGTGCCCAGGCCCAGAGTTTAGGCCCAGGACCGACCAAAAAAAAAAAAAAAAAAAGGAAGGATCTATTTTTAAATAGTTCATGGTTTCAGGTACTTGAGTCTGTCATGGTAGGAAGCAGAGGGGTGGAGAATGGGATTAGAAAGAGCCCCCAGATAACTAACACAAAGGCTGGCACACAAGAGGACTCAGTTGGGTGAATGAAAAGTCAATTAACTGAATACCTATCCATTTCTGAAACAACTATGAAAATGCAGGCACTTCACTCTCAACCAGAAATCTCAGGCTGAGTGCTATGGATGCATCTCTGTGGTAGCGCCTGTACTTAGCACACAAGACACTCTAGTTTCATCAATAAAGAGTTTCTGTTCATGAGTCAAGTGTTGGGGACTTCCCATGGACGTGAGAAATTAGTCCTCCATAATTAAAGAAAATATGGGGCTGTACTCAGTTCAGAGCCCACACCAATCATCCAGATAGAAGTCTGGGCTCTCTGCAGGTCATATGGTCATCTGGGCTATACTTTCCTAATTATTTCCTTCCCTGGGAGGCCTTATTAATCTGCTGGTAAACAATGAATACAGATTAGTGACCATTAACCAAGGTCATGGGTCACCAAATAGAGATGGACTCAATAGTTATTGGATTAACTTTATACTTGCTGTAGGTTACATCTTGAGTGTTCTCCAAATGTCCATTTGTTAAAGGATTACTTTCCAATCTTTAGCACTTATTGGAAGGTGGGGGAACCTTTGGGTGTCTAGTGGGAGGGAGTTAGGCCTTTGGGTGAGGAGAGGCTTGGAAGGGATGGAGTGACCCTAGTCCTTCCTCTTTCTTTCTTTTCCTCTTTTGTTCTCCTTGACTGCTAGCTTCTAGAAAGTGAACAAACCCCTCCTCACCCCCATGAGAGGTGAGCATTCCAGCCATGCTGTACTTTGTAGGCACTTGCCCTGAAACAATAAGGTCAAGTAACTGTGGATTGAAACCTCTGAAAGTGTGAACTTAAGTCTGTATAAGTTGATTATCTCAGGTACTTTGTTACAATGACGGAACACTGACAAATACAATACTCTACTGATCTCTGGGGATGATCAGGTCTGCTACAATATGTTCTCAATATAACAAGAGCCACTATTAAGTGGCAATTTGGAGCCATAGGCATGCATATACCTCATATTTTACCTCAATGTACAATGTAGATTGTATATTGCTTAACTTCAGTCCCTGCTGTCTTTCAGTTGAATTGATTAAAAAACAGATCCCCAGTCAGACAGAAGTGGGAATCTCCCATTACCCAACTCTTTGTGGGAGTCTGATTTTCCCTAATAACTTCATTTGATACAAAGTCATGAGTTAGTAAAATTTTAGACTTGGCAAATTATCAGTGTTTTAAAATAATAGCACCTGAGAATCTTTAAAAAATTATTGTTATTATTATTTTGTAGTTGTTATTGTTGTTGGTAGGTCGTGGGGCTTGAACTCTGGGCTTGGGCGCTGTCCCTGCGCTCTTCAGCTCAAGGCTAGTGCTCTACCACTTGAGCCACAGCGCCACTTCTAGTTTTTCTAGTGGTTCATTGGAGATAAGAGACTCTCACAGACTTTCCTGCCCAGGCTGACTTTGAACTGCAATCCTCAGATCTCAGCCTCCTGATTAGCTAGGATTACAGGTGTGAGCCACCGGTGCCCGGCTTGTTATTATTTTCAATGTATATTTTTATTTTAAAGATACTGCACAGAGGGGTTACAGTTACATGAGTAAGGTAACGAGTACATTTCCTATCGAGCATTGTTACCCACACCTTTGCTTTTCTCCAATCATCCCTTCCCTCCCCACCTCTCCCATTCTTCCCTTCCCCGCCCTAAACTTGTCAACTTTGTCTTGTACATCTCATTGTTACGATGGGTCAACCTGTATCCATATTTCAGCACTTTATCATTATTATTAATATGATATATAGATGGGTCATCATTTCAAAAATCAGGTAATTAATCTAATGTTACCCCCTTCCTTCACTCTCTACCATAGTTTCCTGAGCGTCTTTTTATTTTTTATTTATTTGTTGCCAATTCTGGGTCTTGAACTCAGAGCCTGAGCACCATCCCAGAGCTACTTTTGCTCTACCACTTGAGCCACAGCACCACTTCTGGCCTTTTCTGTTTATGTGGCACTGAGGAACTGAACCCAGGGCTTCATTCATGCTAGGCAAGCACTCTACTACTAAGCCCCATTCCCAGCTCCCAGGAGATTTTTTTGTTTTTGTTTTTGTTTTTTTTAAAACAAAACAAAAAAAGCTGGAAGTGGCGCTGTGACTTAAGTGGTAGAGAGCTAACCTTGAGCAAAAAGAAACTGAGGGACAGTACCCAGGCCCTGAGTTCAAGTCCCAGGATTGCTGTTCAGTGGGAGAGCTCTTGCCTGGCATGCTCAAGATGCTGCTTGAACTCTAGTACCAGGGTGAAAAATAATTGTCCCCCAAATTTGTACATATAGTATGGCTCAAGTGCTAGAGTGCCAGCCACATTGAGCAAAAAATGAAGTGAGAGCATGAGGCCTTGAGTTCAAGACCACACCAAAAAAAAAAAAAAAAAATCTCAAAATGCCCTACTTATTTGTCTGTTTATATATATATATATATATATGTATGTATGTATATATATATATATATACATGGACATTCACACATTTGATATGATCCTCTTGTACCATTATATCCATCTTTCAGTCATCAAACAGAAATAGCAAAACAGCAATTAAAGGAAAAGGAAAAGCTTAGAAACACTAAGTGTGGTTAAAAAAAAAAAAGTACTGGATTGTGGTATGGCCATGTGTCTTGCCTAAAATTGCACCACAAATGTTAGACGGCAAAGCTAAGACTTAACACATGTCTGCAGGTCTTAGCCATGCTCCTTCTGTTTTTCTGACATGGCTTCAAGTAACTCCCACATCCTGCAGCCAAGTAGGGCCAAAGAGCTAGTCATGGCTTCAACTCTAGGTTTTCTCATTATTGGCTGTGTGTCAGATCATCCAGTGGAGTTCTGGAAAAGTATAGGTGACAGACCCTTTTTCCAGAGATTCTGACCATTTGTCTGTCCTGGGGTGAGGTCCAGACAGTTTAACCATTTGAAAACATCTGATGGTTTGGTTGCAGCCAAATTGATGAGACTCATTGCTGTGTGGCCCTGGTTCTTGAACCTGGCTGTACATTAGAATTGCTCACATGAAGTTTTCAAAAGTTGCACATCTGAGTTGCATCCTCAGCAATGTTCATTTGCCTGGTCTGGTACTGCCTGGAGTTCATTAGCCTTTGCCAACACTGCCCAGGTGAGACTAAAATGTAACAGGAATGAGAACCACCACCAACAGGCTCCTCATACTAGCCATTCCAAGTCCAAACCCATCATCTACAAAAGGGCTTGGATGGCCATGCTTTTCTTTTCTTTTGTCAGTCATGGGGCTTGAACTCTGGACCTCAGCTCTTTAGCTCAAGGCTAGCACTCTACCACTTGAGCCACAGTACCACTTCCAGTTTTCTGAATGGTTTATTGGAGATAAGAGTCTCATGGACTTTTCCTGCCCAGGCTGGCTTTGAACCGCATTCCTCAGACCTCAACCTCCTGAGCCACCAGTGCCCAGCACTTTTTTTAATGTGTGTGTGTGTGTGTGTGTGTGTGCGCGCGCGCTTTGGTTGTTTTCTTTTTGTTTTGGTGATTAATTGGGGATAAGAGTCTCACAAACTGAAGCAGCCTAGGCTGTCTTTGAGCTATGATCATCATATCCCAACTACGATCCCCAGATCTCAGCCTCCTGAGTAGCTATGATTATAGGTGTGAGCCACTGGGGCATAACTGGACCACCATTCTTTTTTCTTTTTCTTTCTTTCGTTCTTTCTTTCTTTCTTTCTTTTTTGTTGGTCCTGGGGCTTGAACTCTGGGCCTGGGCTCTGTCCCTCAGCTCTTCAGCTCAAGGCAAGTGCTCTACCACTTGAGCCACAGTGTCACTTCCAGTTTTCTGGTGGTTTATTGAAGATAAGAATTTCTCGGACTTTCCTGCCCGGGCTGGCTTTGACTCACCATCCTCAGCTCTCAGCCTCCTGAGTAGCTAGGATTACAGGCGTGAGCCACCAGCGCCTGGCTGGACCACCATTCTTAATGGCCTGTGTTCAGTAAATGTCACTCAGAGAACTGCGTGATGAGCAGCACTGTGGTTAGACAGGTGAGAGGAAGGAGTGAGCTTCCAGAATAACCAATATGTCATGTGAAAATGTCCTGGGGTGGGTTTTATAGTCAATTACTCAAACACTATGACAATATGTTGATTATTTTACAAAAATTCAAGTGAACTTCTTAGACAGGAAGGCTTCCATCCTGATGCAGGGAAATTCTTATTCTCAAGGATATGGCAATAGTGCCAGGTATGGTGGTGTAATAGAGAGGATGAAGGAAAAAGATCACAAGTTCAAGGCCAGCCTGGGCTATATAGTAGAGCTGGTCTTGAAAATCCAGAGGGAGGAGTGGGAAAAAGGGAAGAAGAGAGGGAGGGAGGAAGAGAGGGAGGAAGGAAAGAAGGTAATACTGTGATAAGACAATCAACAAACAGACCTACCTTAGCTAATTCTTACCACAAATGAAACCATGTGTTACTGAGACTAATTATCTCAGCACAAGATCTTCAAGACACAGGATACTTCCTTTACCCAACTCTGTGCTGAGGTTATAACGAAGGCTATGACCCAGCTGTGGGCATTCGAGCTCCAGCAGAGCTGTTTTCCTCAATATCTAAAAGACTAGGAGAGAATTTCCCGTTCAGCACCATTTAGTAAGAAAGTTACATAAGAAAGTAGAATAAGCAAGTTGTGTGTGTGTGTGTGTGTGTGTGTGTGTGTGTGTGTGTGTGTGTGTGTGCTACATCATCCCATCATGTAAAAACTATGAAGGTCATTACGCCACTTTTTCCTCCAGGCTGGCCTGTGATCCCAATCTCCTAACTATGCCTCACAGCTGGGGTTACAGATATTTACCACCATATCCAGCTTGCTGGTTGAAGTGGGGTCTTGCTAACTTTTTGCCCCAGCTGGTCCTTGAACTGTGATCTACCAAATCTCAGTCTCCCACGTAGCTTGGATTATAGGTGTTAGCCACCACTTCTGGCTTTGTTATAAAATTTTAATTTAAAAAATGCTACTTTTAAACAATTAATTATGATTAAAATAAAAAAAACCTGTAATTCCTTTCAGCACGTGGAATGATTGTCAAAGGCATTTCTGTATCTGCTGGTACAAAGATGAGGAGGAGCAGGTTTGTCCTGTGGTCTGAATGCTCAGGAGGCTCATTTGTGCTTGCATAAGCAGATAGAGAGATGTTGTAAGTCTGGGTCAATTTGCCAGGCTCTGCAAAGTTAGTAAGCAGACAGGGGTCTGAGGCAGATGAGGTCCCAAGTAACCTGGGTCTCTTCACCTGTTGCTGATGCTGATGAGATAGAAATGAACCTAAATCTTCCTAATATTGAGTTGTCATTGCTGACTGATAATATGTAGTACATGGAGAAGATAAGAAGACAAAATATTCAGAAGCACTGTGTTTCAAACCCTCAGGTACTGAAACAATTCAAGTTGGTCTCCATGTTGGTGAATCTATTTGGATTGAAGGTCAGGTAAAAATGGCAACTGGATGAGCCTTTGGGAGAAAGTCTGGCTAAGCTCTATGTGCTTGGCTCATCTGAGGCCTGGTGTATAAAATGCTCTCTTGTATATAAAATGGATGCTGAAGCTGGTGGTTCACACCTGTAATCCTGGCTACTCAGAAGGCTGAGATCTGAGAATTGAAGTTTGAAGCCAGCCCAAGCAGGTAAGTCTGTGAGACTCTTATCTCCAATTAACCACCAAAAATTCAGAAGTGGAGCCGTGGCCAAGTAGTAGAGCACTAGCCTTGAGTAAGAAAGCTAGGTCATGAGTTCAAGCCCCAGAAAAAATAAATAACTAAGTAGACAGACAGACAGATTAATGTAAAGTAAAATAAAATAAAATGGACATGTGGCAGCTCCCAGATAAAACTCCACATTCAGCAATGAGGTCTTTTAACATTCAGTAACAAAGCTGCCTTTCCCCAGAAACTTTCAGATATGCATAACCATCGTCCTTTCTAAAACCCTGTTGTTCAACTTCCTTTTCTGAAATTCTTCCTCCTCTTGCTTGAAATTCCACCTTCCCTGTTGCTTTCTTCCCATAGATATCTTTCCTTTAGTACTTTTCTGGAGCAAAACTTTCCCATATATATGTGAAAAATGGAACCAGGAGGCTTGAAGGGATGGGTGAGGTTGGGAGAGATGGGAAGAATGTTGAAAGGAGTGACATTGGCTAAGATGCATTGTACTTATAAATTGTCACGCTGAACTTAAACTCCTTAGTAAAACTACTCAAAGGTAATTAATAAGAATAATAGTATTAATAAATTCTATTCTCCCCAACCCAACACTCTTCGACGCTCAAACCTCATTAAAAATCCTAGCAGCAAGAAGTTGTATTTATAATAATAATAATAATAACTATTATTATTGTTTTGTGTGTGTGGTCCATGCACCCTTACAGGTGCTTGAATTCAGAGCCTGCACGCTCTTCCTTAACTTTTTTGCTCAGGGCTGATGCTCTATGGCTTGAGCCACAGATGGTTAACTGGAGATAGTCTCAGGAACTTTCCTGCCTAGAGTGCCTTTGAACCAGTCTTCTGAGTAGCTAGAATTATAGGTGTGAGCACTAGAGCCCGCCAGTATTTTCTGCTCAACTTAAATGCCATCTCTATAAACTGAAATGTAAACAACTTGGAGATTTGGAATCAATGAGTTCAACTGTGTCTTCCTGCCAGAGCATGTAGCCAAGGTAGGTCATTATTGCATATGTCCATCAAGAAGTGAATTTTCTGTCAAAGAATAACCATAGTACTTTATAATATTATTAGGTGCTTGTTTATATAGCCATTTTTAAAACATATGAACTTGCAGCTCCGTAGGGATCCTCAGGACTATAGAATTCATATCCCTGGGAGTTTCTTAGAATTAAGGTGTTAGTGCCTCTGATTCCCTCCCTCTCACCCATCCTTCCCTCCTCCTAGATAAATCCACACAAGCAGAATTAGCATTTGAATAAAACCTGCAGTCAAATATAATGTCTTTCAAGTTTAGAATCACTGCTCTAGACTAGAATTTTATTATTTATTTATTTATTGCTGGATGTGGGGCTTGAACTCTAGACCTGGGTGCTGTTCTTGAGCTCTTCAGTTCAAATAGACTAGAATTTTTCACAGTTGTTAGTTTTCACAGTGC
Source organism: Dipodomys spectabilis (assembly GCF_019054845.1). NCBI lineage: Eukaryota > Metazoa > Chordata > Mammalia > Rodentia > Heteromyidae > Dipodomys > Dipodomys spectabilis. The sequence goes on from NW_024870781.1 coordinate 1,173,343, forward strand.
AGAGATAAAACCCAGGGCTTTGAATTTGCTAAGCAAGAACTCAACCATAGAGCTTCATCCCCAATCCCAACACCACAGTGTTCAATATCAACATCATCATGGCGGCACATTGGAACCATACAGGGACTTCAGAAATGGAAGTTCCTGGGTTCCATCTCCCTTGTTGTCTCCTGATTTAACCAGTCCCAACAGAATCTGAGCAATAGAGGTCCTTAAAGATGCCCCAGTGTACTGTGGGAGATGGAACCACTCCATGGTCTCCATTGGAGTTCTAGATCTCCACAAGATTTCATAAGCCTGGTATCTTACCGCTGGACTGATTTGTCCTAATTGTGCAACTCTTTCTTAGATTGTATCACTTCTCTTTCTTTCTCTCTCTTTCTTTCTCTATTTCTCTCTCTCTTTCTGTTCTTTATTGTGTCAGCACTGGGGCTTGAACTCAGGGCCTGAGCACTGTCCCTTAGCTTGTTCCTTTAAGGCTGGAGCTCTACAACTTGAGCCTCTTAAGCTTTTCCTGGTTTAATTGGAGCTAAGAGTCTCATGGACTTTCCTGCCTAGCCTGGCTTCAAACTGCGATCCTCAGATCTCAACCTCTGAAGAGCTAAAATTACAGGTATGAATCACCAGAGTCTGGCTCACATCTTTTTTGTGTTTGTTTCTGCAGTGTTGAAATGAATCCAGGTCCTTGGATGTGCGAGGTGAGTATGCTAGCCTTAAGTTACACCCCTTGTAGTGTACCTTGTCTTCCATAAGAATTCTACTCAGCTTCATTTATCACCCAATGTTTTGAAACGCTTGTAATTCACATAAACAACTCCTGTTCTTAATTTTTCTTTCACAGACAAGCATGGAAATTCTATTTCTTGGGCTCTTTTTTTCTCTATTCCTATTTCCTACTTTGGTGAACATTCTTGTTTTGGTTTGTTTTGCTAGTCCTGGGGCTTGAACATAGGGCCTGGGCACTGTCTTTGAGCTTCTTTTTTTTGCTTAAGGCTAGCACTCTACCAATTGAGCCACATGCCACTTCTGGCTTTTTCTGTTTATGTGGTACTGAGGAATTGAACCCAAGGTTTCATGCATAGTAGGCAAGCAATAATCTACCACTAAGCCACATTCCCAGCCTCCTGGTGAGCATTCTTTAGTGATGGTATAATGATAGCTTATTATTTCCAGATTAGGGAAAATTGTGTTTTATAGTATTTTAGGATAACCTACATGTAAGCTGGGCAGATATCAGACCCTGAGTTCAAATCCCAGTACAGTCAAAACAAACAAACAAAAACAACCTACAGATTGAATCACAAAGTTGCAACTGATGGTTATATTTAAAAGTAAATAGGTCCTGTACTTTAAGCTTTATAAATACCCTTTATCCCATGCTACAGGCATAATACATCTCTGATTTAGTGAACACCAAGTCCTGGGTTTAATCTCAGCACTTAAAATAAACACACTACTTTCGACTTTTATATCCTAACTGTTAATAACCAACACTTCTAGCACATTTACAATGTCTGGGCAGCTGTTACCTCATTTAATTCAACCACAACCCTAGAAGAAACATTCTATTGTTACCCTTCATTTTGGGGAAGAGAACACAGTGTCACTTGTCTCCTGAGGACAGGACCCAAAACCAGGCAGGCAGATATGCTCAGGACATGCTTGGGCTGTTTTGCCATTTGAGTCTCAAGAATGGAACTCGGTATGAGGTTTCCGGCTTCAGGTGTAGTGAAGTCTCCTGTTCTTTCATAGTTCTTACAGATCACTTGGTGCAGCTTTGCCAAACCCTTTTCCCACTTTAATCTGCACCTCATAAAGCTGTTTCCCAGGTCTAACCCACTGTGAATCTTAACAGGTTGCATGTTTGGGCAAACTCCTCCTGGTTGTGGAGCAAGATAGGAAGCAAGTTCTGACAAATCCAGGGGAGATCTAAACAAAGACATCTTGGTATTCTACAAAGGAATTCACTCCCCTTTATTTAAAAGTAGTTCTCAATGTTTCAAAAAGGAAGATGTTGTAAAATAATAAGCAAATATAGAACTGTGATCCTAGCTAGTCAGGAGGCCAAGATCTCAGAATCAAGGTTCAAAGCTAGCCTGAGCAAGAAAATCTGCAAGACTCTTAGTTCCAATTAGTCACCCAAAATTCCAGAAGTGGAGCTGTGGCTCATGTGGTAGAGCGTGAGCCTTGAACAAAAAAGCTCAGGTTGCTGGGCACTGGTGGCTCACGCCTGTAATCCTCGCTACTCAGAAGGCTGACATCTGAGGATTGCTGTCCAAAACCAGCCGGGGCAGGAATGTCCATGAGACCCTTAACTCCAATAAACCACCAGAAAGTCAGAAGTGGTGCGCTGGCTCAAGTGGTAGAGTACTTGCTTTGAGCTGAAGAGCTGAAGGACAGCACTCAGGCCCAGAGTTCAAGCCCCACGACTTACCAAAAAAAAAAAAAAAAATCTCAGGGAGAGCACCCAGGTCCTGAGTTCAAGCTCCAGTACTAGCACACGCACACACACGCACGCACGCACGCACGCACGCGCGCGCGCGCGTACACATACACATACAAGTCAACTTGTATACAGAATGTATCCTTCCTCTAGGGCCTCTTTTCTCTAACCATCTCATCTCAATAGTCTTTGACTTTCATGCTTCTTTCAAGGAAGAAATGATTTATTCCAATTTCTCTAGTTATTCTTCATGAAGATTTCTTAACCTTGGCACTATTGACATTTTGGATAAGATAATTCTTTGTTTTGGAGGACTATTCCATGGATTAAAGGAACTTTTTCAGAATTATACTCACTAGACGCATTGGTTGTCAGAATCTGTGACAATTAAAAATACCTTGCCACATGTCTCCCCAGCAGTGGAGGGGCAAGCCATCCCCAGTTTTCGGCAAAGCTCATGGCAGCACCTTCTTCTCTAATACTCATATACTTCAGTTCTTTGAGAGCTCATAAAAGACTTTCTGCCTTTGTTTCCCTGCTTGTTTCCCAGCCTTCTCTCATTGAAGATGAACTTCCCAGGGCATTTCTCGATCCATGTGCTGGCTGCTGGCAAGGAGCAGAGTGGGGACCTGAGTCCAGGGTGGGACTCTGAGGGTAGGACGGAAGCCTGTTCAGTCTTTCTCGCTTCAGCTGCAGACCTGGCTTGGCTCCTGTAGCCCCCACCCCTGCCACTCACCCCATGCTCCTGTGGACACCACAGAGCAACTTCTGGAAGCCAATATGCAAGCTTTGATGATGTTGGTAAACCTAAAATACCTCTAAATACACTACACCTAGGGCAAAGCCACACTTGGATATATTAGCAGAGAGACAAATTAAGAATGCTAACCAGGACTGGTGAGGCAGCTCAGTAATACAACACTTGCCTAACATGCACAAAGGACCTATATATATATATAAAATCTACAGTGGTCACTATAAGAATCAGCACCAAGGCATGTAGCAAAGCCTGACATCATTCATCTCAAGAAAGGCAGAACAGTCCTTCAAATTCTTCAGAACTCCTTTTTAAAAAAAAAAACTGTATTTAAATTAACCTTTAAAAAAAATTGGTGTTATTACTGGAGCTTGAATTCAAGGTCTTGTGTTCTTTTTTTGTTTGTTTTTGTTTTTATTTTATTTTTTATTTATTTATTTTTATTTTGAAAATACTGTACAGAGGGGTTACAATTACATGGGCAAGATAATGAGTACATTTCTTATCAAGCATTGTAGCCTCCTCCTTTGTTTCCCCTTCCCATCCCTTCCCATCCTCATCCCCCCCCCTACCCAATCCTCCCGGCTCCCCCCCCCCACCCCCCTACCCAATCCTCCCGGCTCCTCCCCCCCCCCCACACCAAAGTTGTAAAGTTCATTTTCGACATAACGACTTGTATATCTCATTACTATATCTTACAGGACAAACAGCTCAGATTAGTCAAGTTAACTTGACCAAGATCGCCTTCCTTGCCAAGGTATAAAACATGGAGCGTCAAACCAAACTGGTTTGTTACCAGAAGTTTCTGCTTGGTGTGTGTGTGTGTGTGTGTGTGTGTGTGTGTGTGTGTGTGTGTGTGTGTGTGTGTGTGTGTGTGTGTGTCCCATACATGCACATACACATGTGTAAATTCTTTCAAATTGTGATGAAATATACAAAACATAAAATTTATCATCTTAAACGGTATAGTGTGACTCTCTTGTAATTCCAGTATTTGAGAGGTTAAGGCAAGAGGACTGAGACTTCTGGGCCCTCCTGAGATATATATCAAGACATTGTCTTAAATAAAATTGCTGCCCTAATTATTTTTTCAACGCACAGTCCAGTGATATCAAATATACGCACAGTATTGTGAAACCAATACTGCCATCCCTCCAAAGAATTCTCACCTTGCCAATTGAAACTCTAATACTTAAACACTAATGCTCTACTCCCCATCCCTGTGTCCTTGGCTTCCCCTGTTCTCCTTTCTATCTCTTCAAATTTGAGTCCTCCTTGGGACCCTGCTTTGAAGTCTTTTAGACATGTACCCATGGGTGGAATTGTTGGATCATGTAGTACTTCAACTTAGCGTTTTTTTTATTTTGTTTTGCTTGTTTTATTTTGTCTTGTTTTGTTTTGTGCCTGTGCTGAACCTTGGATTTAGGGTTTGAGTGCTATCCTTGGGCTATTTTTGCTCAAGGTGGGTATCCTACCACTTGAATCATGCCTCCACTTCTGGCTTTTAGGTGGTAAGTTGGTGATAAAAAGACTCATGGACCATGGACGGGGCTGGGAAGGTGGCTCAGTGGTAGAAAGAAAGAAAAGAAAGAAGCCACTGTTTCAGTAGAGATCAGCCCATTCTGATTCCATTAATTTTAATTTGAATGATCTTTCAGGAGACTTGTTTCAACTTGATCCAGGGCGCTTGGTCTAGGTAAATTCTCCACCTGACATTCAGAAGTCAGGCAAAAAGGTGTGGCTGCCTAGGCAGTGAGGAATGAGTCACCTGGCCTGCAACGCTGCAGAGCCCTGCCCAAGGTGGGGCCCTTTCTCCTCCTCTTTGTTTTTCCTCCCAGTCTGCTACGGGCTCTCAGGCCTTTGTTCCTTCCAGACACCCTGGGAACCAGGGGCCGAAATGACACAGCAATGAGTCATCACCCATCGGACCAGCAGGGAAGACCCAGCAGCTCTCCCATGACTCTTGGAGTTTCAAGGCTCAAGTTCCCCGAGTTACAGCCACAATCCCTTCAGAACCAATCCCAGTTCAAAGGCTATGGAGCTGGCCAGAGCCGCTGCGTTCAGGGAGGATCACTCCACATTTGGACAGAAACCAGGATGCCAATGCACTGATGCCAGCAATCCAGTGCTGTTAATTAGGTCTGGGTGTAGCCAGACAATTGGAAAAACTCACTGATGTCAGCATCAGAGGACTGCGGTGTGATAGCCCTGAAGGAGATTTTACTTTATTTTATTGGAATTTTAAATTAGTGTATAGTAATTGTACAAAGGAGTCTCATTGAGATATTTTCTACATGCATAACATGTACTCTGATCAAATTTACCTCCTCTATTATTCTTTCTTAGACCCTCCCCTCCCCTGAAGAGGACTTTAGATATATATTATCACAGAACTTTAGGATGGAAATAATGTGTGGTTATGAATCCTATCTGGTGTTACCCTGGCACCAGAAGTCATTGTTAAACTTTTCAGGAAATTTGACAGCCTATTGAGTTCAAGCCAATAGGTTTTTTTGTTTTATTTTGTGCTGGTCCTAGGACTTGAACTCAGGGATGGAGTGCTGTCTCTTGAGATTTTTTTTTTGCTCAAGACTAGCATTCTACCACTTGATGAGCCACAGCTCTACTTCTAGCTTTTGGGTGGTTAGTTGGAGGTAAGAGACTTGGGGACTTTGCTGCCTGGACTGGCTTTGAACCATAATCCTCAGATGTTTGCCTCTCAAGTAGCTAAGATTACAGATATAAGCCACTTATGCCCAGCTCTCAAGCCAGTAGATTGAAGTAGGCATTTAGATGAAGGATTTACATCACAGAAATTGACAAGCACCCCAAATCGGTGTTTCTTCCCTTTTCCCACTCTACCTGGAGCTGATTCTGAAGAAGTTAAATAACATTGTTGATCTTATGCAAACCTTCATTTATAGATGAGAAAATCAGGGCCCAAAGAGGGGGGGATAACATACTCAGGGTCATATTATTAATTAGTGACAGAATTTAAAATCCAAAACTCTTTGTATCCCGTATTAGTGCTCAAGATCTTGCATGCTGGGGCTAGATGTGGAGGCCAGTTGGTAGGGCTTCTTCCTAGCAAGAACAAGGCCCTGAGTTCAAACTTCAGTACCACCAAAAACAAAAACAAAACAAAACAACCCAGCATTCTATCCAAAAAATAGAATCATGAGGATGTTATTACAATATCTGTGGGAAGTGAGAGATAAATATCTGTGCTGAAAATAGACTCTCAGGGGACAGAGATGACCGCCTGTCGGATCCATCCAGGAGCTGCTTCATGTAGTTGAGTCAGAGAATCAAGTATTGTACGGAACACATCAGGGAGACAAGGATAAAATCATGTATTTTCAATATCACCAACAGTAAAGAAGTTGGTTCTGCCAGGAGCTTGTGGCTCACAACTGTAATCCTAGCTACTCAGGCTGCTGAGATCTGAGGATCGTAGCCCAAACACAGGTTGGTAGAAAAGTCCTTGAGATTCTTATTTCCAACAAACTATTCAAAAAAAAGTTGGAAATGGCTCTATGGTCCAAATAGTAGAGTGCCCTGAGCAAAAGAAGCTCAGTTTCAGAGCCCAGCCTGAAGTTCAAGGCCCAGGCCAAAAAAAAAAAAAAAAGTTGGTTGACCTCAGGGAAGAAACTAAGACATGTTGCCTGAAAATTCAGCATTCATGCTAAATTATTAGACTTACACATTTGTGATAGGCCAAAGCAAATAAACTTTGATGTTTGCGCTGTTAGGTTTTTTTCCCCACAGTGTGATGTTTCTTAAATATTCACATAGATGAACTCCGAGTTCTGGCTTAGCCTAGCATCTGTGGCTCATGCCTGTAATCCTAGCTACTCAGAAGGTGAGATCTAAGAATTGAGGTTGGAAGCCAGCCAGGATAGAAAAGTCCATTTAGACTCTAATTAACCTCCAAAAAGTTAGAAGTGGAGCTGTGGCTCAAGTGATGAGAGGCATCCTTCAGTTAACAAGCTAAGCAAGAGAGCACTGGCACATTCCTTTCACCCCTCCCCCAAAAAGCTCTGGTTTAGGGGACCATGGCTGGGAAGACAGTGAAGTCTCTGCTTCTAGGCACTCCAGTCCCCTAGACTGGTGAGATCAGAACCAGCATCCATGTAGCACAGGATGAAGGAGAATGGAGGAATAAGTCAAACGTGTCTACAAATGTGTCTAGTGAGTATTGAATCCATTTGTTCTCCTCTGTGACCCCGTGCACTTGGTCTGGAACGTCCTGCCTGCGACAATGTGCTCAACAACATACTTGGTGTGTCTGTCAGCAGTCACCAGCCCAGTCTCCTGCCCTGGAGGCTGGTGCTCGACCTCTGCCTCCTCCGCCACAATGCTCACCACATTCAACTCTTGAAACCAAACACTGCTTCCTTCTCTGGAACACCTTTACCCTACCCATCACAACTGCTCCCTCCAGCTGCATAGTAGGCGCTGTCTCCTAAAACAGACTTTTAAGGTCTTGGCCCTATCTCTGGTTATCTCATCTGTAGCATGATGATTTCCAACGAGTCTGACCAGGACAAGAGGTCATTCATGCTGGGTAAAAGAACAGAAAAATCAGGCCCTCGACTGGCCACCACCTTGTCCAACCCAAGCATAGGTGTAAAAGCAAGTAACCAAGCCGGTAGCTCATGCCTGTAATCCTAGCTACTCAGGAGGCTGAGATCTGAGGATGGACACTTGAAGCCAGCTTGGGAAGACAAATTTGAGAGACTTATCTCCAATGAAGCAGCAAAAAGCCAGAAGTGGAGATATGGCTCAAATACTAGAAAGACAACCTTGAGTGAAAAAGCTAAGAGAGCATGATGCCCTGAGTTCAAGCCTCATTATTCACACACACACACACACACACACACACACACACACAGCCTTAAAAAAAAAAAAAAACCTCCCAGGCAAATCACAGTGGCAGTAAAGGGAAAGGGCTATGTCTATTCTTTGGTGAAAATACTAAAGAAGGAAGCATGCTATTTTAAATGTTAATTTTTGTTGTTGTTGTTGTCATCTTGGTTTGGGTTTTTTTGTTTGTTTTTGGTTTTTGTTTGCTGGTCATGGGGCTTGAACTCTGGGCCTGGGCGCTGTCCCTCAGCTCTTCAGCTCAAGGCAAGCGCTCTACCACTTGAGCCACAGCGCCACTTCTGAATTTATGGTGGTTAATTGGAGAAAAGAGTTTTTTGGACTTTCCTGCCCAGGCTGGCTTTGAACCGTGATCCTCAGATCTCAGCCTCCTGAGTAGCTAGGATTACAGGCATGAGCACTGGGGCCTGGCTTGCTCTTCCTGACTTCTGAACCTCTCCTCTGTCCCCATTGTCCGCCTACATACTGCCTGTCACTGTTGGTGCCTCCTACCCATAAGTGGACTGTTGTGCAAGGCTGTGTCTTCTTCTGCGGTCCTTTCTCTTCCTTCCCCCGCCTCAGCACTGTCTCATGTCAAGATTTCAGCTGTGATTTTAGGTGTGACTTCTTCCTCTTCCTCTTCTTCTTCTTCTTCCTCTTGCTCTTCCTCCTCTTCCTCTTCCTCTTCTTCTTCTTCTTCTGGCTCACACACTACCACTTGAGCCACAGCACCACTTCTGGCTTTTTCTGCTTATGTGGTGCTGAGGAATTGAACCCAGGGCCTCATGCATGCAAGGCAAGCACTCCTACCACTGAGCCACCGTCTCCACCCCTGAACTGAGTTCTTTTGTAACTCCAAGCTTTCAGGGTGGCCTTGGATTGCATCCTGACCATTAGCCTCGCATCTAATTATCAAAGTCTATTTACTGGCTCCAGGTCCAGTCTCTTTTTTTTTTTTTTTTAAATTTAATTTAATTTTATTTGTGAACATACTGTACAGAGGAGTTACAGTTACATGGGCAGGATAATGCGTACATTTCTTACCAAGCATTGCAGTCTCCTCCTTTGTTTATCCTTCACATCCCTTCCCAGCCTCCCCCCTCCCCCCCTAATCCCAATCCTTCTCCTTCCCCCCAGGTCCAGTCTCTTTATACCATCTTCTTCTTTCCAACCCCTGTGTCCCCAACCAACCCAAGGTGCCATTACTACTTCCTAGCATTATTGCAGAATCCTCTAACTGGTCTCCCCACTTTCAGTCTCCGCATTCTAAATCAACCTACATCAACCCTGACAGATTTCCATCAGCAACCTCAGTTGAGATTTCTGCTCCACCTGTAACACCTTGCTCTGGCTGCCATTCAAGGCTATGGGTGGTGCATGTTAACCACATATGTTCTCTAAACACAGCTTTATGCTTCTTGCTGTAATTAGAGTCTGTGGTGGCCACAGTGCCCACGTGTTAAGGGGTAGCAAGCTTGCCTATGGTGCCACTGAGAGGAGGTGGGGCACTAGGAGGCGAGGCTGGTTAGGAAGGCTTAAGGCATTGGGTCCAGGCTCTTGAAGGGGATTGTAGGACCCCAGCTCCTCCTTTTTTTTTCTCTTTTTGGCTCTTTTTGCATTTTGCTTCACCCTGTTTCCACTCTCATGTGCGGTTTCACCAAAAGCCCAAAGCAGTAGAACCGATCGATCACAGACTGAAACCTCCAAAATGGAGCCAAGACGAAACCTTTGCAAAGTTCATTTCTCTTGCCTATTTGTTACAGTGGTAAAAAGCTGGCTGATACCTCCCCAATCCGTTTCTTCTGCATCCCTCTGGATACCCTCAACCAGGTGCTTTGCCTTGCTGTCATGGTCTGGGCCACTCCCCCTCTTTTGCCTTGTATCACAGCAACACCAGAGCTTGTTGCTTTTCATCTGTTCCTTTTTCCTTCTGTGCTCCACTTTATACCAGTTGTCTGTGCCAGAAAGACCAGCCTTGTTCCAGATTTCTCCTGCCCTTCTACCTGGCATCCAAGTGTCCTCAGGTCTGCCTCTGAAGATCTGACTCCTCTCTAACCCCTTCTCTGCATCCGCCCTTTCACTACGATAGCTCAGGCCATCCTCACTCAGAGAGCAAGGGCAGGCAGGATGTGCCATACAGGCTGAGGAACAGGTAGGCAGCCTTGCGTCTCTACCCTGCTCATTATCCATGTACCTCAGAAAGCTGCTGAGTTTTCTGAGCCTGTTTGCTCACCTGGAAAAGAAGATTTACAAACAAACACAACATTCTCAACATGTATGTATATATACCTATATATACATATACATGTACCTATATACATATGTGTGTGTGTATATATATATATATATATATATATATATATAAGTTGAATGTCCAATGGCAATAACTTATGCCTGTAATCCTACCTACTCAGAAGGTTGAAATATGAGAATTGAGGTTTGAAGCCACCCAGGGCAGAAAAGTCTATTAGACTCTTTTCTCCAATTGACTACCAAAAAGGTAGAAGTGGAGGTGTAGCTCAAGTGGTAGAGTGCTAGCCTTGAGCAAAAAAGCTCAGGGATAGCACCCACTTTCTGAGTTAAAGATTTCCAACCCGCCCCCCCCCCCATACATACAAATGTACATATTCCTTAACCAAAGTGCTCCAGATTTTGTTCTGATTTTGGAGTATTTGCACATACATAATAACATCTTGGGAATGTGGCCCAGGTCTAAACATGAAATCAATTTGTGTTTCATATGCATCTCACACCCATAGCTTGGAGGCAATTTTGGGTTTTGGGGTTTTGTGTGTGTGTGTGTGTGTGTGTGTGTGTGTGTGCCCATCTTGGGCCTTGAACTAGGACCATGGCTCTGTCTCTGAGCTTTTGTACTCAAGACTAGGGCTCTGCCACTTCAACTATATTTCTAGTTCTACCTTTTTGGTGGTTAATTGGAAATAAGAGTCTCACAGACTTTCTTGCCCCGTCTAGCTCCAAAAACAATCCTCAGATGTCAGCCTTCTGAGTGGCTAGGATTACAGGTGGGAGCTACAGAGTCCTGGCTGCCTGGAGACAATTTTATAAAGTATTTTTAGCGTCCCTGTATTATAACAATCACATGAGATCATGGGCTGAATTTTCCACTGTGTCAATGTATCAATATGCAAAAAGTTTCAGACTTTGAGACATTTCAGATTCCTATTTTATTTTCTTTTTCTCCCAGTATTAGGGATTGAACCCAGAGACCTCGGCATGCTAGTGAAGTACAACACCCACTTAAGCCACGACTCTAGCCCTTTTATTTCTGAGATGAGGGTTCTTGCTAAGTTTTCCCAGGAGAGTCTCAAACTCACTATCCTCCTACCTCCACCTACTGAGTAGCTAAGATTACAGCCTTATGCTACCATACCCAGCTCAGATTTCAAGATTTTTAGATTAGAAATATTCAACCTGTACATAGATAGACAGATGCAGAGAAAAAGACACAGGGAAGGTAAAATTCACACACACACACACACACACACACACACACACTGTACATACTCATATGATTATACATTAATGATGTTTTTGTTTGAGTCTATTTAAAATACTTCCTAATTTACCTGGCTGCAATTATACAGGAATAGGAACATACATAGAATAAAGGGATGGTGCTAGTGGAGGTATTTTTAGCTCAGCCTCTAAGACCATTGATGCTGTAGGCCAGCTGTCTCTAGTCACAACTTCTGTCACTCTGACATGTCACCTCCTTTGAGGGCTTTGCTGACCTTCCCAGGAGGATAAGAGAGGCCTTTTCTATGTTTCAGTCATCCCCAGCACTTCCAGTGTGTTATCTTTACCACAAGTTTACATGGCTGGTCTCTGGTTTTTTATTTTTTGGGTCCAGTCGTGGGGCCTGAACTCTGGGCCTGGGCGCTGTCCCTCAGCTCTTCAGCTCAAGGCTAGCGATCTACCACTTGAGCCACAGCACCACTTCCGGCTTCTTTTTTTTTCTTATGTGGTGCTGAGGAATCGAACCCAGGGCCTCAGGCATACAAGGCAAGCGCTCTACCACTGAGCCACCTTCCCAGCCCGGCTGGTCTCTATTGGATCTGAGATTATTGTCTGCTAGACTTTGTGTTTCTAGTGCCTCACTCAGGAATCAAAATATATAGGTAGATAACTTGTGTATTGAATAACAAAAAGACTAAATCTCCCAGTCTTTCTTTTCTTTCTTTCCTTCTTTCTTTCTCTCTTGTTCTTTCTTTTCTTTTCTTTTCTCTCTCTTCCTCTCTCTTCCCTCCCTCCCTCTCTCCCTTCCTCCTCTCTTCCTTCCTCCTTTCTTCTCTCCCTCCTTCCTTCCTTCCTTGCTTCTTCTTTCTTTCTATTGACAGGGGACAAGAGAAAGTAATATGTAGTTATCCAATAGAGAGTGATCCCAGGACTTACTAGGATACCAAAATCCATGAATCTCTAGTCTTAAAAAAATAAAATAAAATAAAAAAAGGTATAGAGCTGGCTCACATCTGTAACCCTAGATACTTGGGGAGTTGAGATCTGAGGACTGAGGTTTGTAGCCAGTCTTGGCAGAGAGACTCTTATCTTTAATTAAACTAGCACAAAGCCAGACATGAAAGTAAGAGCTCTGGGTCTGGAACTCAAGCCACGTTACACACACACACACACACACACACACACAGACACACACACACACATAGATACACACACATGCACACACACAGACACACACACATGCACACACACATACACACACATGCACACACACAGACACACACACGCACAGACACACACACAGAGTATTTGCATGGAATCTACACACATCTTTCCATAGAGGTCTTCTGTTATATTTTTCTTGAGACAGGACTTGCAATGTTGCCTAATCTTCTCTTACACTCCAGGCCCTTTGAGGCCAATCTGGTCTACACAGCAAGTTCAAGGCCAGCCTGAGTTACGTAGTAAGACACTGTCTCAAAAATTAAAACAAACAAAAAAAATTAAAACAGACAACAAAACCAAAACTCTCAGCTCCCACTATCCTCCAGCCCTAGCTCACCTGAGTGCTGGGACTGCCAGCGTGTGCTACCACAGCCAGGTCTTCTATACTTTAAGTGATCTTTAGATGACTTACAATACCTAGTATAGTGTAAATGCTAAATAGCTGTTATGTTCAATGAATCTTTGGTTATTTAAGAACACCAAGGAGCCAGGTGCCGGTGGCTCATGCCTGTAATCCTAGCTACTCAAGAGGCTGAGATCTGAGGAACACAGTTTTCAAAGCCAGCCCAGGCAGGAAAGTCCATGAAACTCTTATCTCCAATAAACCACTAGAAAACCAGAAGTGGTGTTATAGCTCAAGTGGTAGAGCGCTAGCCTTGAGCTGAAGAGCTGAGGGACAGCGTCCAGGCCTAGAGTTCAAGCCCTATGACTGATACACACACACACACACACACACACACACACACACACACACACACACACACACACACACACACAAAGAACAGCAAGGAGGACAGAATGACAAACACACAGTGATTGGAGGGGACTGTGGGGTCCCCTGGAATTGAGACAGTAGGAAGGAGTATGGGCTGCTTCATTGCAAGTGCAATCAGTAGGAGCTCCTCTAGCCACTGATGTCTAGGAAATGGATTCAATCATACACACATTTACATCTTTTAAGTCAGGAGGCCACATATATTATTTAACTCATAAGAAATATCTATCAAACTGGGAGAGAGTGAAGGAAGGAGTAACATTGTCCAAAAAGAAGTATATTCTTCACCTGAGTTATGTAAATAACCTCTCTGTATAACACCTTTATAATAACAATAACAAAATTTAAAAATAATAAATAAAAAGAAATCTTTATCACATTCAAAAATCCTCCCCAGATACCTTTAGGAGAGGAACCTAAAGGCATAATTCCTCTGAATATTTAAAATACTATTTATTTACATGAATTCCAGCAGGGTGCCAGTGGCTCATGCCTGTAATCCTAGCTACTAAGGAGTCTAAGATCTGAAGATCACTGTTTGAAGCCAGCCCAGGCAGGAAAGTCCCTGAAACGCACATCTCTAATTTAGCACCAGAAAACTGAAAGTGGCACTATAGCTCAAAGTGGTAGAGTGGTAGACTTGAGCAAAAAGAGTTTGGGGACAGTGCTCAGGCCCCAAGTTCAAGCTCCATGATACACACACACACACACACTCTCTCTCTCTCTCTAGGAAATAGAAGCATAGTTTTGTTGTCATTGGTGGTGGTAGTGCTGGTAGTGTTTTGTTTCTTGTTTTTTAGTGTGTCGTTTTTTTTCTTTTTTGCTTTTGTTTTTGAGGGCTTTTTCTTTTGAGGTGCGCAGAAAGGGAGGCAGGAAGGATGAACAATGTGATCATGTTATTCACTCTTCGGTATTTACTATATAGAAATGAACTATGTAACTTGTGGGCAGGGACAAGAAAGGGAAACTGGAGGATAACATTGTCCAAAAAGATTTGTACATGTTACCCGACTTACAAAAGGGTAACGACACTGTCCAACACCTGAATAATAACAATAAAATTATGTTAAAAAAAATCCTCCCCAGCGAACTCTGGCTCTCAGCTTTCTCATCTGTAAAATGAAGGTAAGCCAGCTGTGGTGGTACATGCTTGTAATCCCAGTACTCAAGAGGCTGGTATAGGAGGAGTGTAAGTTTAAGAGTAGCCTGTTTACATAGTGAGACCCTGTCTCAAAGGAGAAAAACAGTGACTGATTCTGATGTCATGCTTTGTCTACATATTTTGATTCCTTATGAACAAAAAGCCTAAAGGAATAGAAGCCAGCATAGAAGGTTCAGTGGCCCTGTAATGCAGTGATATTCTCCCCAGAGATGAGGAGTCTTCCTCTAAGTTGAGCATTTGCCTTGGGAATGATCTTGAGAAAGTCATGAAACTCTTTGGAACTGTTGTTTTTTGTTTTTGTCATTTGTGGGGCTTGAACTCTGGGCCTGGGTGCTGTCCCACTTTGAACCACAGTGCTACTTCTGGTTTTCTGGTGGTTAATTGGAGATGAGTCTCATGGCCTTTCCTGCCCAGGCTGGCTTTGAACCATTCTCATATCTCAGCCTCCTGAGTAGCCAGGATTACGGGTGTGAACCACTGGCACCTTGCATGGAGCTTTGTTTTTGAATCTCCAACATCAAGCTCCACTGTGCACAGTCAGTTTCATAGAATCACTGTGTTGTAACCCAACTTTGTTTTCAGAAAACAATCTTTGACTACAATCTAGTCACTCATGGTATAGATTCTATGTATTTTAATAAAAATTGATATCATGGACATTTTTCTGTTGGGGAAGTACATGGAATGCTATGCACATATTAAAAAGAATGAGGCCAATTTATAAATACAGACATGGAAGATGTCAGTGGCTAAGTTACAAAATCCGGTTGTCAAAGCTCAATAGTAGAGGGCGTGTTTGATTGCAAAATATGTACCATATGATTTGTTTTTTAACAAGAAAATAATGTGCACACATGCACATTAATGCTGTTATTAAGATAGGTCGGGCAAAAGGATCTGTATTTATCTGGTAGAAGTACCATCTATAACAAAGTAACACAGACTGGGTGGCTCAAACCACAGATATTTATCTCCTTCATTGTAAGATGCTAGAACTCCAGGATCTGGACTCTCTCCTTGGCCTGTAGCTCTTGTCTTCTCCTCATCCTCTCATGATCTCCCTCTGTGTATCAGCCCTGATCTCAAAGACACAGTCAGGTCAAAAAGGTCTATCATAATGACTTTGTTTTATCGTAAGTACCTCTTAAAGGTCTTATTCCATGAACTCACATGACTCACCTGATTACCAGGTACACGATTTGCGGGGAGGGGGAGGAGACACCACTCAGCCTATAGCAATGTGGTATCTGAGATCAAATAGATAGATGCTCAGGAACTAGTTGAAAAACTGAGTGAACAAAGCAGGGCCTGGGCACTATCCCTTATCTTTTTTTCAACTCAAGGCTAGTATTCTACCACGTAAGTCACGGCTCTACTTCCAGGGTTTTGCTGGTTAATTGGAGATAAGAGTCTTATAGACTTTCCCACCTGGGATGGTTTTACACTGGTTCTCAGACCTCAGACTCTTGACTAGCTAGGATTACAGGTGTGAGCCAGAATTGCTTTCTTTGCATGTGAGATGAAAAGTTGATGGGACACTTGAAATGAGCAAAATCCCAGAAAGCCTGAGCTCTAGAGAAAGGAGTCCAGCTCCAAGCTTGAAGACGGCCTTGAGCCAAGGAACGACGTGGTGGTGGTGATGATGATGGTGATGATGATGATCCTTGTGGGCGCTCTAGACCGTGGCTGGTCTGTTCTGTGGTTTGGAGCCTGAGGGCAGGGAGGTCAGCCGTGAGGCTGTGTCAGTCATTCCAGGTAAGCAGTGGCCAGGGTGGTGGCTACAGAATAAAAGCTGGAGCGATGGGTGTGGCTGCTGGTGTTCTTAGCTCTTGCACCTGCTGATGCACCTGCGAGGACTGCATTCCACCCTCACCGGGAGAACAATGGGCCCCCTGGAAACCTGAAAGGCAGTGGCTACTGAAGCTGTCTAACATGAGCTCATAAATCCTAGAACAGCAGCAATTGCAGGCCAGCCACTCCTTTTGATTCCTGGTCCACTGGGCTCCACCCTGGCTCTGTGGCTAGGGGCCTGCCTCTTCTGCAGCAAAGGTGGTTTACAATGAAAAGGAGATTTTTCATAGATTCACAGAGGCAATTATTAAGCTCACTCCCACTGGGGTCTTGGATCTTGCTTCATTGCATCATTTGTGCCTTTAGTCTGTTTTTTTTCTCTTCCCCCTCCTCCAACCTTTGGTGGTAATGAGGTTTGAACTCAGGGCCTCCAGCTTGCTAAGCAGGTGCTCTGCCACTGGAGTCATGCTCCTAGCTGTTCTGCTTTTCTTTTCCCTTCAGGAAATGGATCTCAATTGTATTCCATGCAGCCCTGCATGATTACTGCAATCACAGCTGCTGCCTCTCAGCTGAACCCCACCACACATACTATCTGTTCTACAAAACACACCACACTGCTAAATAACAACCGTGCCACGCTTCAGATATTTGGTACATCGGCGTGCCATGCAAACTCCCCTATCAGACTCTAAACTCCTTGAGGTTATAAATGTAAGCTTTCTTGTGTGTCTGTTACACTGCCTAAATCAGTACATAACAAATTCTTAACAAATTCATACTCACCAACAGCCAACAATCCAAAGACCTATGTAGAATTTTTACCTTAGCCTAGAACACAAGCTAAAAGGCCGGACATAGAAAACAAGTGTATAAATTCAAACATGTAGAAAGGAATCTTTTTTTTTTTTTTGCATGTGTGCCAGTCCTGGGGCTTGAACTCAAGGCACACGTGCTGACTTTTCAGCTTTTTCGCATTTGAGCCACAGACCCAACTCTGGATTTTGTGTGTGTGTGTGTGTGTGTGGTTAATTGGCAATAACAGTCTCATGGTCATTCCTGTCCAGACTAGTTTTGAATGGCAGTCCTCAGATCTTAGACTCCCGAGTAGCTATGACTATAGGCATGAGCCATCAACACCCCACAAGAAAGAGATCTTAAGTCCCAGCCTTACCAGCTCTCCTCCCCTTACCCTCTTTTCTTTACACACACACACACACACACACACACACACACACGCACACATACACACATTTGTTTGTTTATTGGCAGTACGCAGGCTTGAACTCAGGGCCTTGCATGTGCTCAGCTTGCTTACACAGCTGGTACTCTACCAGTTAAGCCACATTTCCAGCTTTTGTCTTCTTCTCTTAACATAGCTCAAATTAACCCAAGACAAAGCATCTTAGGCCTCTGGAAGGAGCTTCTCAGGTAGGAGTTCCAGGCAAATGTGTCCTCCCCTGCATAATGTTGGTGAAAGGGAGGAGGCTCTTGGCAGGAGATGGTTAACCTGCCTTCCAGGCAAGACCAACACTTTGACAAGGGTCATGCAGAGGACCTAAGAGGAGCTGACCCCAGGCAGGCTCTGGTTGTTGTTGTTTATCTTAAAAATATAAAGGCTAACCTAAAATTTATGTGGGATTGTATGGGTTTTCTAAGAGCCACAAGTTACCTTTGTGTGCGTGCACGTGTGTGTGTGTGTGTGTGTGTGTGTGTCTTCAGTGCCAGTCTTGAAAGCCATAAGCTATCTTAAGAGAGAAGAAAATTAGAGCAATCCTACACCTCAACTTCAAAACTACAACAAAACATAACTTTCATCAAAACTGAGTAGTAGCTGGATGATGATGGCTCATGCCTGTAGTCCCAGCTATTCAGGAAGCTGAAAGCTGAGGATTGTGGTTTGAAGCTAGCCCAGGCAGAAAAGTCAGTGAGACTTATCTACAGTTAACCAGGAAAGAAAGGAAGAAAGGAAAAAAGGAAGAAAGGAAGAAGGAAGGAAGGAGAAAGAGAGAGAAAGGAAGGAAGGAAGGAAAGAAGGAAAGAAAGAAAGAAAGGAAGGAAGGAAAAAATGGAGGAAGGGAGGGAGGAGGGAGGGAGAGAGGGAGGGAGAGAGGGAAGGAGAGAGGGAAGGAGGAGAAAAAGGAGAAAGAAAGGAGAAAGAAGGAAGAGGAGGAGGAGAAAAAAAGGAGGAAGAGGAAGATAAGGAAGAGGAGGGGGAAGAAGAGGAAGAGGAGGAAGAACAGGAGGAGGAGGAGGAAGAAGAGGAAGAGAGGAGGAGGAGGGAGGGAGGAGTGAAAGGAGGAAGAGGAATGAGCAAAGGACTCCAATAGATATTTCTCTAAAGAATATATACAGATAAGCACATAAAAAGTGCTCAGATCACTAGTCACTAGGCAAATGTAAAATAAATTAAAAACCTCAATGAGATACCACTTTAGAGCCACTAGGATGTCTGCTATAATTTTTTTTCTGCCATACTGGTGTTTGAACTCCATGCCTTGCACTGAGTTTCTATTACTTGAGCCGTATGCCAGCCCTTTGTGCTTTCCTTAGAAAATCACTTTTGCCCTGGTCCAACCCAGACTGTGATCCTCCTGTTAATGCATTATGTTCCCACTTTCTGCTTAGAAGATGGCAATTTACAACCACACCCTGCTTATTGACTGAGATCTTTTGTTACTAACATTCTGCTTGGTCTGAACTTGAGCCATGATCCTCCCAATGTCTACTTCAAGAAATCCTAGACTCACCATAGCTGGCTAAAAAACTTTTTACAAAGCATAAACTGATAAGTGTGGTGAAGATGTAGAATAATTAGAATATTAGTACATTAGAGATGGAAGATGGAGATGCAGCCATGTAGAAAATAGTTTGGCCTTTTCTCAAAAAGTGAACAGAGCTAGGTGTGTGGCTCAAGTGGTAGAACACCTACTTAGCAAGCTCAGGGTATCAGCCCAACCAGCTCCCTTCCCGTAGCTTAGCATACTCCTTCCCCTATCCACAGCTTAGCAAGTTCCTTTCCTAGGCAACACTAGCCCCGTGTAGTAAAGGCTTCCATCCCACCTTTACCTTGGGATGGCACTCCTCTGGGGCAGCTACCACCATATAAGGCAACAGGAGCCCTTAGAGTGACCTTCAGCTCTGGGCAACTTCAGGGCCTCTTATCTACTACTTGGGCAGAAGCCATAAATCTTAATCCACATTGATGAAGCCCCTGGCCCTCACATCCACGCCAGGGGCTCTGCCTCCTAGCCCCTTCTAGTCCCTCCTAGCCTCAGTAGGTTATATGCGTCACCTCAGACAAGAGCCAGCACTTCTTCTCACTCCTCTCTTGTGAGAAGGGTCTTGACGGTCCCTTGACCAGCAATAAGCTTTTTCTTTGTTCTGTGTACCTGGATGTCTGCATGGTTTTCTGGCAAAGTCTAATAAACTGTAACACAAGGTCCTGAGTTCAAACCCCAGTACATAGGGAAAAAAAAGAAAATAAAAACTAACATATAATTACCATATAGCTCAGTAATTATATCTCTAAAGCATTAAACTAGAAACTTACTGAA
This sequence comes from Dipodomys spectabilis, assembly GCF_019054845.1. Lineage (NCBI taxonomy): Eukaryota > Metazoa > Chordata > Mammalia > Rodentia > Heteromyidae > Dipodomys > Dipodomys spectabilis. The sequence goes on from NW_024870781.1 coordinate 1,193,389, forward strand.
ACAAGCCAGATATACAAGGACAAATTTATTATGTGATTTAATTTACATGAAATATCTAGCATACGAAGATTCATAGACACAGAAAGTATAACAGGCTCCTAAGGCCTGGGGAGGGGAGCATAGGAAAGAATTGCTTATTACTTATGCTTTCAGGGATGGCTGAAAATAAAGCTTGAAATGCAATAAAGAAATTGCCAACTATACAACTAATATAAGCTAATAAAAATATAAAATAAAGGTTTGGGTTGGGTTATCAGTGGTGCATAACTATAATTCAAGCTACTTAGGAAGCTGAGACCTGAAGATTCAAAGATTGAAGGTAGCCTGGGAAGAAAAGCCCAAGAGACTAGCATCTCTAACTAACTAACAAAAAGCTGAGCTGGAGGCATGGCTCAAGTGATAAAGCACCACCCTTGAACAAGTAAGCTGAGTGAATCCTCAAGACCCTGAGTTCAAGCCACAATACCAACACACACACACACACACACACACACACACACACTTACACAGAGTTTTAGAAATAGATAATGGTGACACTTTATAAATGTACTTAATTCTATTGAGTTATACACTGAAAAAAGTATAAAGACAGCAATGGGATGTGTATTGGGAATGTGGGTGGTGATAGCCAGCTTCTTAGTCTAGTGTTTGCAGATACCAAACTATGCTTGAGCACATCAAAGCCATGAACCTAAGAAAGTAGAACATTTCAGCCCTAGAGTTCAAGAGGTTGTCCTCAGGCTTTCCGAGCCTCCTCAAGAGGCTGTGAGCATCATCTCCAAGGTCACTTTCTTCACCAAGGTTTTAAAATTCTGGTGGCACTTACCTTCCTCTGCTGTGTGAAGCCCAAGTCCCATATCAAATGAGGAAATAAGTAAATTTCTAATAATAAATGCCTGAAGCGTGCTGAGCTACAAATCTTCAGTTCAGCCTTTCCTAGATCAAAAAAGAAGAGCTGGCCAGATGCTGGCAGCTCACGCCCATAATCCTAACTACCCAAGAAGTTTGGAAGCCAGCAGAGGCAGGAAAGTCTCCAGGAGACTCTTATCTCCAATTAACCACTCAAAAAGCCTAAGTAGTGCTGTGGCTCAAGAGGTAGAGCACTAGCCTTTAGTACAAAGAGGCTCCGGGACAGCACCCAGGTCCCTAGTTCAAGCCCTATAACCGACTAAAGAAAGAGAAGAAGGAGGAGGAGGAAGAGGAAGAGGAGGAAGAGGAGGAGGAGGAGGAGAAGAGAGGGAAGAAAGGAGAGAGGGGAGATTGAGGGGGCAGGGAGGAAGATTATAGGCTTATGCCTATAATCTTAGCTGATCAGGAGACTGAAATCTGACAATCTCAGTTTGAAGCCAGCTCAGAGAAGGTAAGTCTAAGAGACTCTTACCTCCCAAACCAGCAGCCCTGGTATGGTCTCCAGCAACCTCTACCCCAACCTCTGCCTCTGCCAATGGCCAAGTTTCTGAAAGAGCCCAAGGTCCTATTTATTCCAAGTCTCACCAAATACCACCAACCATTTCATTTGGATCATATTAAACCAACAACTGATTCTCAGAAGTCTCTACTGTCAACTGAACATATTCTCAAATATTTAAAATCACCTAATGAGGTTTAAACAAGCTATTGAAAACACAAAAAGATATAGCTATCCTACCAGTCAGTAAAAGAGGGCTTTTTGTGTGTGTGTACAAGTGACACGTGGATGGGCCTGTCATTTGAAGACAGCTAGTTTGATTAGCACTCTTTTGTCTTGACTGTTTCGTTCTGTTCAAAGTCTGACATTACCTCTACACAGCTGGCCTCCAATGCTGATTGCTAAGGCACAGCTCCCGAGGGGAAGTAGACTCAATTAGCAACCCATCTTTAATTATACAGTAAATTATATACTTTGCATGTATAATTATTTATTTTTATGGCACTGTTCCATCCTAGAGATAACCAAAGGCTTTGAGAAAATTTACTAGCTTTTCTGGGAGTGTCCCCCCAAAATGGGAGTGTCCTATTTTTCTAGGAGTGTAATTTTTATTTCTAAGCAATAACTAAGTGGAAATAATCCTACAAGTATATTGCTCAGCTGTGGGGATATAATAAGCCTCGAAACTCCCCTCATGAATAGTCACAGTATTGGAATAACAAATGTAAATGTACAGCTTTTGTTTCCAAGGAGTTCATAGGACAGCAAGAGAGACAGACAGGTAAGTAAAGAAAGCAAAGTCTGCGAATGGCACCATCAGTTAGTAAGGGGGCATTGGAGATGGGATGGGGGAGGGAGGTAGGAAGTCCTCATGGGAGGACAGATAGGTCCAAGATAAGACTGAAGACTGAATAAGACTTTTCTTGGCACATGAAAGTCAGAGGAGGCCTGGCAAAAGTGGCTCATGCCTGTCATCCTAGCTACTCAGGAGGCTGAGATCTGGGGATCACAGTTTAAAGCTAGCAGACAGAATAGCCTGTAAGATTCTCGCCTCCCATTAACCAACAGAAAGCTAGAATTGGGGAAAGTGGGGAGGGGTGGCTCAAATGATGGAGGATCAGCCACAAGTGAAAAATCTAAGGGAGAGTGCCCTGGTCCTGAGTTCACGCTCCAATACTAGTGCGCACATACACATACATACAAACACACACAACACGTACACAGACACACACAAATCACAAGTGACACTGTAGGAATGTGCAAAGGTACAAAGGTGAGTTGGGGGATCCACATTGCTTGTGAGCTGGGGGCAAATATAGAAATGAGACCTGTAATGTAGGACATGAAGAGAAAGTTCTGGACTCTCTGCAATCCCTCCTCCTCAATAAGCAACAAAAGAAGTCACTGCACAGTTAATTCATCTTCACCTTAAGATACATAATTTAAATTGGGTTATTGGATTGTAAAACCTGACTGAGGTCGAACAAGCGGTTCTAAGGGCCAATGCACCATGAATCTTAAAACTCAACTAAGCTCTCCAGAAAGCCGGTGGTATAAAAATAGAGTTGTCTTTGCCACCACCTCCCATTCCTGGTTTTTAAAATTCACAAATTCAGCTGGGTGCAGGTGGCTCACGCCTGTAATCCTAGCTACACAGGAGGCTGAGCTCTGAGGATCAAAGTTCAAACCCAGGCAGGAATGTCACTAAGACTCTTATTTCCAATTAAGCATCAAAAAAGCTGGAAGAGGAGCTGTAGCTCAAGGGGTAGAGTGCAGCTATGAGCAAAAAAGTTCAGGGACAGTGCCCAGGCCCTGAGTTCAAGCTCCAGGACTAACACACACACACAAAATGCAAATTTATCCCAAGTCTGCTATCTCTTTATCACAATCAAGTGTGTGTGGGGGGGGGGGGGGGAAGCTGATATGGATAGTACAGGAGTAGTTCCCTAAGGGACAGTAAGTGGGTATCCTGGTGACCTGGCTCCAGACGGGAACGGTGTGGGGGCAGAGTAAGGAATGTAGCCAGTGAGTTATGACCCATGTGGAGAAGATCGAGAACTGATACAGGTGTTATCTATTTGGGGAATTTGTGGTCCTCAGGATTGAACCCAGCACTTGGCATATTTCACCCACTGAGTATTTGAGACTGCAGAGGCAAGCTCCCTGCAGAGGGAAGGCTTTCCTCATACTCTCTCCTATTGTCTTTCATAATATGTCTTCTACACAAACTCCTTGAGTGATGATTCTCTATGTTCAAGTGTTACAAGGCCCCAGGCTCAACCCCCATTACGAACAAAAGGAAGGAAAGAAGAAAGGGAAAGAAGGAAGGGAGGGAACAATTTTCTTTAATTCCATTCTATTCACAATAGCACAAAAAAGAATAAAATATTTTAGAATAAACTTTTAAAAAGAAGTACAAACTTCTTCTGGGCTGGGAATGTGGCTTAGTGGTAGAGTGCTTGCATAAAGCCCTGGGTTCAATTCCTCAGTACCACACTAACAGGAAAAAAAAAAAAAAAAAAAGAAGTGGCACTGTGGCTCTAGTGGTAGTGTGCTCAGGCACTGAGTTCAAGCCCCAGGACTGGCAAAAAAAAAAAGTACAAACTTCTATATACTAAACCCCACAAAATGTTGCTGAGATGTTTTCATGAAGGTCTAAATAAATGAAGAGGCATAATGTACATCAAGAAAGTAGATCTTCTAAATTGCTTTATAGATTCCATAAAACCCCTACCAAAATACTACCTTTCATGTAGAAGTTGGTAAGTTGACCATAAAAGTTTTATGGAAATGAAAAATATCTAGAAAAGCCAACCAATTGTGTGGGATATAAAGGACCAGATTGGAGAAGAGTAAGTTGAACAATCTTGTATTGACACAAGTACAGACCATCTAGAAGTGAGCCTATAGGCCCAATAAAGATCCAAGACTAGACAAACAAACATATGTACTTCACTCTTCACTTTCATTCAGGCTGAATTTGGGCCAAACACCTTGCATACCTTTCTGCTATTATGATTTTTTTTTTTGTCAGTCATGGGACTTGAACTTAGGGCCTGAGCGCTATCCCTGAGCTTTTTTGCTCAAGGCTAGAAGGCTAGAAGTCACAGCTCTGCTTCTGGTTTTCTGTAGTTAATTGGAGATAAGTGTCTCCCAAACTTTCCTGCCCAGGCTGGCTTTGAACTATGATCCTCAGACCTCAGCTTCCTGAGTAGCTAGAGTTATAGACATGAGCCACCGCCACCTGGCTTATTTGGATATTTTTACTTATATTTTTTTCTGTGTGATGATCAGATCCTTTACTCTGCTAGGTATCTGCACTGGGAACCCTAGGTGGGTTCTGAACTCAGATTTGATTTTATAGCTTAAAAATCATTTCCCATCTAGAGAAGATGGTTGAAAACTGTGCCAGTATTTCTCAAAGGTAGCTGTGTGCTTTTGCTCTCATTTATTTTGAAGCTGTGACCAGGAAAAGGAGACCTTCCCAGAGTTTTCCACCACCTGGTCCTTGTGGGCTTGAAGGTCTGGCAGAGTCTACAAAATCCCAGATCAGCAGTGTGGTCTGGGGATTTCACACCCATGGTGCCTTCAGAGTGAGCCTGTGCCTGTGCCTGTGCCAGCAGCCTGCAGACCTACAGCAGGACCCAGCCTGCCACAGCAGGATGCCTCCCAGGCCAGCCTCATAAGATTCATCTCAGGACTTCCTACACCTCAGAACTGATCAGACATGCCTCTCTCTGGGAGGAGCCCTGGAAGCTGCTCCTGTCTTCTGGACGTCTTCCAGTTTAGGGGATGATTTTCTTTCTCGAAATTCAGGACTGGGTGTGGAAAGCAGCACGCTTCCCTTTCCCTGCTTGTGGCAGCAAATCAGCCAGCAGGCACCAGCAGCAACTTGCAGGAACCCACATAGGCTTCTTCTGTGCAGAGATTTGGTTTGGAGAAATGTAGACCCTCTTCTCATGAGCCAATGGAAACAAAGGTATTTAAAAGAAGTACCTAAAACCAAATATGTGTTTCCATTCCTCTATTTACTCACAAATACTCATGTAAACATAATTTAGCCCTTGTCAGGCATATCTTCCTATGGGTTAATTTTTCTCTGAAGAAATGAATTAAAATTTTAAATCTCCTCACCTACCTCTTCCCCCTCCCCCTTCGATGTCCCTTCTCCTCCCCCTCTTCCTTTTCTTCCTTCTCCTTTTTGGCTGTCCTGGGGTTTGAATTCAAGGTCTGGGCCTGTCCCTTACCACATGAGCCACAGCTCTACTCCCTGCTTTTTAGTTATTACTTGGTGATAAGAATCTCATGGACTTCCTGCCTGGACTAACTTTGAACTGCTCTGCCTACTGAGTAGTTAGGATTATAGACCTGTGTCTTTGGCACTGGGCTACAATTTATATTTCCAGGCCAGTTCCAGGTGGCACACACCTGTAATCCTTACTACTTAGGAGGCTGAGATCTGAGGTTGAAGTTAAAAGTCAGCCCAGGCAAATGAACCATGAGACTTTTATCTCCAATTAACTAGCAAAGAGCTGAACGTGAAGATGTGGCTCAAATAGTAGAACACTAGCCTTAAGCAAAAAGGTCAAGTGAGAGCGCTCCACTCAGAGTTCAAGTACCAAAAAATACAAAACAAATTCTCTTAGTAGTGATCATGTATTTGCTTCAGAGTATGCTGCCCTCTTATCAAAGGCATCCGATCAAAAACTGGGGCTTGAATCAGGGGCTGGGTACTATTTTTTAGCTTTTTCAGGCAAGGCTAGCACTCTACCACTTAGCCACAGCTCCATTTTTGGCTTTTTGGTGGTTGATTGGAGAGAAGAATCTCACGGACTTTCCTGCTTGGTCTGGCTTTGAACCATGATTCTCAGATCTCAGCCTTTTGAGTAGTGAGGATGATAGGCATGAACCACCAGCGTCTGGCCAGGTCATAGTCTTTACATCAATCGAAGTGTCCCAGTAAGGACACAGGAAAGAATGGAGAAAGGGTGAGCAAATGCAGTCACAGTATTTAATATACACTATTTTAAAAAATAAACTAAGGCCTGGCACTGGTTGCTCACGCCTGTAACCCTAGCTACTCAGGAGGCTGAGATCTGAGGATCCCAGTTCGAAGCTAGCCCAGGCAGGAAAGCCTGGAAGACTCTTATCTCTACAAAAAAACTCCAAAATGGAGCTGTGGCTCAGGTGGTAGAGTGATGGTCTTGGGCACAAAAGCCCAAAGACAGCTCCCAAATCCTGAGTTCAAGCCCTAGGATTGAACAAAAAGAACATGCAACTTGTGGGCAAAGAAGGAGAGGGAAAATGGGGAAAAGCAAAGGAAGAGTTGACATTGTCCAAGAAGCATTGTCATACTTATTACTTGACTTGGGTACAACTCCTGGTACAACTCCTTGATAGTAATAATGAAAAAGTAAACAAAAAAATGCCCCAACACATGAGTTAAAACTCAATATATATTTGCTCTCATACTCTACTTTCTTCCTGAGAATTTCAAATTTTTCATGACAAAATTGCACAACAACAATAAATCAGGTATTAACTGCATAAGCCTACACAAGTCATCTTTATCGTCTATAGAAGGTTTGTTTAATTTCAATCGCATACACAAGGCATCTATTTCCCTGTTTTATCAAGAGCATAGGATGTGGTTCCCACACCTAGAATGTTGAGGGGAGGGGCAGGGAGAATCTGAAACTCAAACTCAGTACCTGATGCTTTTACTCATTGGCTAGTGCTCTATCAACTGAGCTAGGCCTCCAAACCCTCCCCTCCTTTTTAAAATAAAGAAATATTATCCACCTCTTGCTCTTTCTTGGTATTTTTATATTTAAAATAGCTTTTTCAGATTATGGAATTCACATTATTCATGATAAATATTTAATATATGAAAAGTCATAATGAATAAAATCAAACAACTTCTATTCTCTCCTCTAAGAGGTAATCATTGTTCACATTTGTGGCCTATTTCTTTTTTTTTTATTGTGAAAATACTGTACAGAGGGGTTACAATTACATGGGCAAGATAATGAGTACATTTCTTATCAAGCATTGTAGCCTCCTCCTTTGTTTCCCCTTCCCATCCCTTCCCATCTTCCCCGCGCGCCCCGTCCATGGCCTATTTCTTTTTACTATTTTTTCAGTATATTTGTATTATCTGTAAGTAGTTGTAAAAAGGAGTTGCCTTTTCCCTTTACTATTTTTATGTATAATCTCACATTTCTACTCCCTAAAATTATAGAACAAATAACTCAAAAGCATGCTAGTTTGGAGGGTGGTATTTTGCTTGGTTTGTTATTGGTTGGTTTAAGTGCTGAGGATTGAACCCAAGGCCTTGGGCATGCTAAGCATGTACTCCACCATGGAGCTATACCCTTAGCTCTACAATTTTCCCATTCTCGGTACATTGACATTTGGGATAAGACAATGTCAGTTCATCCTAAGTCTCATCATCTTCTATCTTCTGATATGAGTTCTGCTTCTTGCCTTCTAGTCTCTTTCCCCTCACCCCAACCCCAAATTCCAATCACACAGGGCTCCTGTTCAGTTTTGGACTGTTTTCTTTCACTTCTATTTGACTCTGCTATGGAGTTGACATAGCAGTTAGGTTGACATAGGAGTTAGAAAAGCTGATGGGTCAAGAATGATGGCTTAGATGTTGCTTAGAGAGAAAAAAAATCACATTTTCCTGATGATAACAGAACTTCCCAATATAGCAGTGTCTTGCCCATTCCTCATCCCCTAAAGCTCACAGAACAAAAAACAACCAACCATCAAAAAAGCTCCAGTCTGATTCTCTAAGGACAAAATCTCCCCAGCCCAGTGTGTGGGAGTTAATGACATAGAATTCAGTTTTCCAGGTTCGTTTCCACAGGTAGTCTTGGGACCATCAGCATAGCAGCAATCCTTGGAGCCTGCTCACTCTCTCATCTGGAGAGTGTACTTTTTTTTATTTGTTTGTTTGGTGACAGAACTGGGGTTGAAATCCAAGCTCTTATTCAAGCTTTTTCCTCTTAAGGTTAGTGCTCTACCACTTGAACCATGCCTCCAATTCTGCCTTTTTGCTGGTTAATTGGGAGATTACAGTCTCTCAGATTTGTCTAGCTGACCCTAAGATTATTGACATGAACTATCTTTTGATTTGTACTAAAAAAAATCCCACTCTGGATTCTCTCTCTAATGAGACTCAGGAATTTTCTGGCCCTAATCTGGTAACCCAGATTCAATGTCCCTCTAAAACTTGTTGACATTTAATGCTATTTTAAGAGTGTCAAGAAGTAGCACATTCAAGAGGTGAAGATTAGGTCATGAGGGCTCTACCTCATTAATGGATTCATGTCATTGTTTTGGAAGTGAATTCCTTTTTTTTAAAAAAAAGGATGTTTATCTCAGTATCTCAAACTTACTTGGCTCTCTCTCTCCCTCCCCTACTTTCCCACTACATGATGGCTTCTACTATGTGTAATGTATCATGAAAACTCTCACAAGTATGGCTTAAGTGATAGTAAGTGCAATGCCCTGAGTTCAAGCCCCAGTACCTCCACACATACACACAAACACTCCACACCCCTTAAATGAAACCCCTCATAAAATGTGGCCTGTCAGCCTTGGACTTTCCATCCTCTGTAACTGAGAGCCAAATAACTTCTATTGTTGATAACTTACCCAGTGTGTGGTAGTCTGTTACAGTAGCAGGAGAAGCAATCAGACAGACCCTTTGCTTCGTGGGAACATAAAGAGAAAACATCGTGGAATCAAATATAATTCTTCATGGAATCAAATATAATTAAGAAACAAGTAAGAAATGCATTACATATACATTCTTTATTGGTTTTCATACTTCATAAATGAAGCTAGTTTTATTTTGCCTTTTTAAAATTAGAGTATTTCAAAAGACTTGAGATACTCCGTAGGAGGCACCTATTAATAACTCCAGCACATGGCTCAATAATTTAGCTGGATACCAGTGGCTCACACCTGTCATCCTAGCTACTCAGGAGGCTGAGACCTGAAAGATCACAGTTCAAATCCATCCTGGATAGAAAAGTCTACAAGACTTCATCTCCAATTAACCGGCAAAAAAGCCAGGTGGTATACATGACTCGAGTGGGAGTCCCAGCCATGAGCAAGCCCTCCAAGTAAACTCAGAGCCCCTAAGTTTAAGAATAGGCCAAAAATGAAAGAATGAATTAATTTAATTAAATCAATATTTACTGAGTGCTTAAATAACTTTATTAAAACTCTGGAATAAGCCAAGTGTTATAATTCTGACTTCTCCGGAGGCTGAGATTGAGATTTAAGGATTGTTATTTAAAGCCAGTCTGGTTAGGAAAGTCCATGAGACTCTCGGTCTCCAATAAACTACTCAAAAAATCTGGAAGTGGAGCTGTAAGTCCAGTGATAGAGTACTCATCTTGAGCAAAAGAAACTCGGGGACAGTGGCCAGATCCTGATTTCAAGCCCCAGGACCAGCACCAAAAAACAAAAACAAACAAACAAACAAAAAACAAAGAAACCCCTCACTCCCATGATTTCTGCCTCACCTAGAGTCCTCATTCCAATGACTGCTCTCTAAATGGACTGTGTATCCTACCAGCTACCGAATAATATAACTTGAAGTGCCTCAAAATAGAAGTTATATCTTCCTAATGAAGCCTATCCTTCTATTATAATAATAATAATTATTATTATTATTATTGGTGGTGGTGGTGGTAGTGGTGGTGGTGATGGTAGTGGTGGTGGTGACAGTAGCGGTGGTAGAGTAGTGGTAGTGGTAATAGTAGCGGTGGTAGAGTAGTGGTAGTGGTAATAGTAGTAGCAGTAGTAGTAGTAATAGTAGCAGTAGTAGCAATAGTAGTAGTAGTAGAAGTGGTATCCAAGACTTCACACTCCCCCATTACTCTGGATTTAACAAATGGTTCATTCAGTTCCCATTGATTGCCTTTTTTCACGGTTTAGCCGATAATTCTCTTTCCAAGATGTCCATCTAATCCTTTCTCTAGATAACTCCCAGCTCCCTTATGAGCTTCAGACTCCTTCCTGTGCTTAGCAGGCTTTGGACTTAGGTCTCTGCTCATTTGGTAGCTTCACCCCATAATTGTTCCTATGATCCAGTAAGCCTGAACTTTAATTCCTCCCCCAAAGTTCCCAGTGATTCTATCCATACTATTCTATCTACTTGGAACCCTCCCTCCCCTTCCTTCACTGGTCACTTCTTGCTCCTTCAGGATTTCATCATTTCTAGAGAAGGTTTTTAGAGAAAAATTTCTCCCTTTAAAAAAAAAACAAACCTTGGTCCTGGAGCTTCAACTCCTGGTGCTCTCCCTGAGCTTTTCCACTCAAGGCCAGTGCTCTCCACAGGAGCAACAGCTCTACTTCTGGCTTTTTTATTTTTGGAGGCGGGGTGGTTAATTAGAGATAACAATCTCACAGACTTTTCTGACTTAGCTGGCTTCAAACTGTAATCTCAGATCTCAGCCTCCTGAGTAGCTAGCATTACAGGCATGAACCACCAGTGGTTTCTTTCTAAAACCAGTAGTTTTAGAAAACCTTCCCAAAACTCCAAATCTCTCTTTGTACATGTGCTCCCAGCATCCTTTTCAGCATCTCAGCTGCCTTCCCACTTGCCTGATCTACTTACCAACTGTTAACCCTAGGGAGGAAGGGACCATATTTAACTTGTTTACTTTTGTATTCCCAGCTTCCATCTCAATACAACACTGGCACACACTAGTTACTCAGAAACAAGTCATTGAATGCATGTAGTCTTCTCTTTTGTCTCTTTTCAGGATGACCCAAGTTCCTAACAGACCTCTCTGGCCCTGTCCCCTTCCCCAACCCTGGGCAATCTATTTTATACATTTGGGTTAGAATTAGCATTCAGAGAAGAAAATATAATTATGACATGCCTTGTTTTAAAATCAGTGCAAACTCTGACTTGTGGAATGGCAAATGGTTTCCCTTATTTGCAATAATTAGTATACGTCTAGTGTAATCTTAGATGAGCAGAATAGCTCAAACACTATGTACATATCACCATATGAGATGATGCTAAGGGAAATGAACTCCAAGACATGGACACAAGAGGTTTTTCTTTGTTGTTGTTGTTGTTAATGTACTATGTGATTTTTTGTTTCTTCTGTATGCTCTTCCCCCTATGATATATCCCCTGCTGTCACTGTATTTGATGTTGGTACCCTGGTATTATATATACGTTTATCTGAATTAGGAAAGGGAAGGGGAATAACAGAATGGTGAGACAAAGGATAAGGTGGGAACCAATATAAAAGCGATATTCACAAGACAATATGTTGGAAATGATCTGTACAGCTTGGGGGGGAGCGTTGGGATGAGGGAGAGGGTAACAAGTTTGACAAGAAATGTACTTACCACCTTACTTAGGTAAATGTAAACCCTCTGTACATAACCTTGACAATAAAAAAGAAAAAAATGAAGTACTTAAAGATAATAATAAAAAGAAACAAAAATGCAATGCCAAATTATCTTCCATATGGAAGTGGTTCTGTGGCTCAAGTAGTAGAGTGCTAGCCTTGAGCACCAAAGTTCAGGTGACAGTTCCCAGTCCCTGAGTTCAAGCCCCAGGACTGGAAAAATAAGGAAGGAAGGAAGGAAGGAAGGAAGGAAGGAAGGAAGGAAGGAAGGAAGGAAGGAAGGAAGGAAGGAAAGAAGAGGGAAAAGTTTTTGGGGCTGGGAATATGGCTTAGTGGTAGAGTGTTTACCAAGCATTCATGAAGCCCTGGGTTTAATTCCTCAGTACCACACAAACAGAAAAAGCCAGAAGTGGTCTTGTAGTTCTAGTGGTAGAGTGCTAGCCTTGAGCTAAAGAAGCTCAGGGACAGTGCCCAGGCCCTGAGTTCAAGCTCTAGGACTGGCAAAAAAAAAAAAATCTTCCCATAGATATATTGCAGTTAGGAGCTGGACTTGTTAGCTCAGTGGTAGAACATGCACTTAGCATAATATACAAGGCCTGGGGTTCATTGCCTAACCGCGCGCACACACACACACACACACACACACACACACACAGAGTTTTAAGACCCATCATGACTTTATGATTTAGTTCTGCTTACCTCCTCTTCTTACGTCCTCTTTCATCATCTTTCCCTTGACCCAAAAGTAAACTCCGGTCCACTTAACTACTCTTGAGCACAGGACCTTTGCATATGCTCACTATGAGTGTATATGTGCATACTCTCTCTCTCTCTCTCTCTCTCTCACACACACACACACACACACACACACACACACACCCTTCTCTGCCCAATCTACTGCCATTTGATTTTGTTGTTGTTGGTCATGGGGCTTGAACTCTGGGCCTGGGCACTGTCTCTCAGCTTTTCAGCTCAAGGTTAGCACTCTACCACTTGAGCCACAGCACCACTTCCAGTTTTCTGGGGGTTAATTGGAGATAAGAGTCTCACGGACTTTCCTGCCCAGGCTGGCTTTGAACCACTATCCTCACATCTCAGCCTCCTGCGTAGCTAGAATTACAGGTGTGAGCCACTGGTGCCCAGCTCCCATTTGATTTTTAGGACCCAGTACAATAGTTACTTCTTACAAAGAAGCCATTGAGCCTCCATTTCCTTGATAATTAGAAGTAGGTGCTCTCTGGAGCTGGGGATGGAGTTCAGTGGGAGAGCGCTAGCCTAGCGTATGTGCAACAAGAGGGGTGAGCAGAACTAAATCATAAAGTCAAGATGGGTCTTAAAACTATGTACATCTGCAATTTCTGTGTGTGTGTGTGTGTGTGTGTGTGTGTGTGTGTGTGTGTGTGTTCAATCTCCAGCCCCACAAGAAGAAGGAGAAAGAGGAGAAGAGGATGAAAGGAAGAAGAAAAGGTGAAAGAGAAGAAGCAACAAGAGGAAAAGCATTTCAGTGACCATTCCCCCTCACCCTCCCAAGCAACCTTCAATCAGCATTCAGTCATAGTGCTCATCAGTCTGGAGGTGGTTACTATGTGACTCCCGAGAGCTCTAGAACAAAGTTGTTCCTGACTCCAGGCCTGAGTGGGTAGAGTCAGACGCTTTCTAAGTGCCTTGAGGATAACTGAGTCCCATGTCGATATCTCATCAGTGGCTATACATAAGGTGTCTGTGATGGGTGAAGACGGGGCAGGAGATGCTGGCTGGGAGGATGGGGGAAACTGAATATGAGATGGGAAAGGAGAGGGGTCCTTCATGAAAGACTGCCATGTGTGGAGAACTAACCTCACTTCGTACACCTTGGGCATCATTCAACTTTTAAAGTACAGCTAGGAAAGTTACATAGACTTTCCTAGATGATTCATTTATTTCAGTTGCCTAAAATTTGGGTATAGATTGTTGTTGATACCTTGTCTTAATATTGTTATTTACAAGAATCCATATATCTCATGCACTTTGGGGTAGCTACTAGAAAAAAAAAAAACAAAGCAAGAAAACAAACAAACAAAAACAATAAAAACACCACAAAGTATCCATTATTGCTGGGGATGTGGAGCAATTGTTACCCAAACATGACGGCAAGTCCTGAAAAATTAAAAAATAGAATTACCATATCATACAACCATTCTGCTTCTGAATATGGACCCTCAAAGCACTGAAAGCCGTGGACGGCTTCAGGTCCAAGACACAGAGATTCTCAACTTTAAATAAGCATGAAGATTGCCTAATGACCCAGTGCAGAATCTAGCCTGGTACATCTGAATAGGGTGTGAGATTCTGAATTTCCAATAAAGACTCAACGCTTCCACCAGGTCACGGACCATACTTTAAGGAGCGAGATGAAGAAAGTCACCCTTAGGGATGACAGCTGGAGTCTATCCATGCCTTTCCTCACATCTGGCTTTCTGCCAGCTTAATTATTCTGAGCCTTTAATTATTGCAAGTTTAATTATTCTGACTCTTAGGAGTCTAATTTGCAAACCACGTAATGTTAGCACATCACAGGTAAGAAAGTCACGTCTGTTTGAAAGCTTGTACAAGCCAGGGAACCGGGATTATCTCTGATTGTACTTAGCATGGGCAATAGACATGCTTCTTTAAAGCTCAGTACCAGGTATAATTGTTTGCTAAGCAACATTCCAATGCAATAGACTGGAAAAAAAGAATAAAATTAACAGGAGGTTACTTAGGGGTGAAAAAAAATACCTTTCAAATCAACCATCTGATAGTGCATTTCAAGTTCAGAGTTCAGGCACCTAGAAAATTTTGCAATCTACAGTTATCAATGTCTGACTTAACCTTTCAACTTAGCTGTGTTACTTTAGTGCCCTGTGGTTGTCATGGCAGCATTGATAACTAGCCCTAGGGCTTTGCTCTGGAATGCCAGGGTCATCAAGGCTACCTAATTAATATCTCTCAGATGTCAGCCTATAAACCACAAGCTGGTGATTCTCTTCTGAAGCACAGTTTCTGAATAATAGCTTATTATTGCATTGCAAGGTCTGACTCCTGTCCCAGCCTTCGTAATTCAACGCATGGCAATACGTGGGAGTTTTGCATATGCTCCTTGGACTAAATGTCAATTGAGTGGCTGCCAGGATGGTGACAAAGTTTTCATCCGGTAGCATCTTCCTGCCCACCAGCACCTGCTCTAGTATATCTGTGTGGTAAAGATAGTGGGGATGATACTGTCAATGAAGCCACTGTGTTCCACCTTGGGATAAGCAGAGGGAGGCAGGCAGGCTGGAAGTAATGGAACAACTCCCACTCTGGTTTGAATGCAGAAGAGTTGCATTCTCTGCCCAAATTCTCACAGCCTGACAATGTAAAACTGCATCTTGTTTCTCTTTTATATTAGGAAGTATTTCAACTAGACTGAATGGTATAGCCAACATCGCAAATATGATTCTACCAGCAATTTTGTTTAAAAGAAACAAACATGAAGCTGGGTGTTGGTGGCTCATGCCTATAATCTAGCAACTCAGAAGTCTGAGATCTGAGCAACGAGGTTCGAAGCCAGCCCATTCAGGAATATCTGTGAGACTCTTATCTCCAATTAACCTGAAAAAAAGCCAGAAATGGAGCTGTGGCTCAAGTGATAGAGCACCAAAAAAGCTAAGGGGTCTCTGTATATCACCTTTACAAAAAAATAAGCTAAGAGGTAGCACCTAGGCCCTCAGATGAAACTGAAATCCTAGTACAGTCACCACACAAAAAAGAACAAACATAAACAGGTAAAATAGTTGATAGTCTCTAGGTATAGCTCCTTTTTCTTTCCTCTTTCCAGAGCTAACCAGTCTCTTGACTTTTCTACTTGTTATTTCATGTATGTTTCTCATGCTTTATATGTTATGTAATAATGATGATGTTACTGTTTTTGCATGCCCTTATGTTAATGGCATTGTGTTCTAGGCATCTCCTTTCTAACTTGATTTTTTGTCACTCAACATTATGAGACGTATTCCTGTTGACACATGCTACTCTAGCTCATTTTTTTTCATTTATTCCATTATATGAATAAAAACCATTGATTTATCCATGATTCCACGCAAGACTTAAGTTTTTCATTCTCACTAATAAGGTTTACATAAACATAGTCGTCAATATCTCTCTGTGTACATGTCCCAAAGTTGTTTTTAACTAAGAGGGGAATTGGTTCGATCCAGAGTATACCTATGTTTAAGTAGATTATACACTTACAATTCACTGTCTCTTCCATCATACATAAACTTCCACTTCCACCAGCAGTGGGGACAATTCCACTCTCTCTAAACCATCACCAAATTGTTTAAAGCCAATTCTGAACTCAGGGCTTGAACTCAGGGCCTGGGCACTGTCCCTGAGCCTCTTTGTGCTTTAGGCTACAGTTCTACCACTTAAGCCACAGCATCACTTCCAAATCATCCCCAATTAGAATAATCAGATTTTCTACTTTCTGGTTAGCTGGTGGGAAGTAAATGTTAATCCTTTTTCTCTTCCCTTCTCTTTCCTCCACTCCCTCCCTTCCTTTTTCTTTCTTCCTCTCTCCATCCTTCTCTTCTTCCCTTCCTTCTTTTTCTTCTGTTAATTTTATCCAGCTTTATGCTTTGCCCAGAAATACTTGACGAATATGAATATATATTTGAACATCATTTTTTCTGAACATCTGCAAGGCAAAATGACTACCACAATCTAGTTAATTATTATCACTTCATATAGGTGTAATTTTTTGCCTGAATAACTTAAGATTTGAAGTATATAGTACTTTTAAGTATAGTCACCACATGATTTCTGCATATATGGTTGCTGTCTTATTCCTTTTAAAAAACACCTTTATGGGCTACAATGTGTATACCATACAATACACCCATTTAAAGCATACTGTCCAGTGGCTTTTATTGTTTTACAGAGTTGTACATCCATCACTATAATCTACCATAGGATATTTTTATTCAGTCTCCAAGAAATTCTGCCCTTTTAGTTATCACTTTCATTTGTTTGTTTGTTTATTTTTGAGACAAAGTGTAATTATATGCAGCTCAAGCTAGTCTGGAACTTGTGTCCTCTTTCTAATCTCAGCCTCTTGAATGCGGGGTTACAGGTGTGCCCCACCACACGAGGCCCACCATTTGACATTTCCTTCAAGTATATCATATTTTTCAATCACCTCATGAATTTCCCAAACCCAACAGTGTAACAGCTTTAAAAAAAATTGGTTTGTGGTTTGTGTGTGTATAGGGGGGCGGTATTAGGGATCAAACACCGGACCTTGCATATGCTAGCATTTGTTCTTTTTTTCTTTTTTGTGCCAGTCCTGGGGCTTGAACTCAGGGCCTGTTTGCTCTCCCCGAGCTTCTTTAGCTTGAGGCTGGTGCTCTACCACTTGAGTCACAGCTCCATTTCTGGCTTGGGGGGAGGGGAAGTAGTTTAGTGGAGATAAGAATCTTATAAACTTTCCTGCCCAGCTGAATTTGAACAGTGATCCTCAGATCTCAGCCTCCTGAATAGCTAGAATTACAGGTGCAAGCCAACAGCAGATAGCCAGTAGTTTTTTTCTTTAATTGGGAAAAGTTAATTCAGTATATTTTTGGTATCCCTTTTAATTTGACTTTTATCAAATTAAAGTAAGTCTGGCAATGCTTTCAAATGCTTATTGATATTTGAAATTCCTCTTCAATAAATTATTAAGTTAAATACCTTTATCCAGTATTTGATAAGATGGTTTATATGTGCCTTGCTCGTAGAAGTCAGTTAAATCATTCTGTCAACTTTCTCTCTCTCTCTCTCTCTCTCTGTCTCTCTCTCTCTCTGTCTCTCTCTCTCTCTGTCTCTCTCTCTCCCTCCCCCTCTCTCTCCATATTGTAGTCTTTGGTGGAAGACAGTCTTCCCTGGAGCTCTCAGTGTTACTCTACCTTCCAGTTGTTCATAATGTGTTTCTTTTGTAAACTTTTTTTTTTATTATTACAAAGGTGATGTGTACAGAGAGGTTATAACTCAGATAAAGAATAGGTTTCTTTTGGACAATGTTACCCCTCCCCTTGCTTTCTCCCAGGTTTTCCCTCCAGTCCCCACCCACAGTTGTGTAGTTCATCCTCAACATTGTATCTAGTGAGTACAACTACTGCATTTTGCATTTGCTCCCTCTTTGTCCCACCATTTTTGTGCCCTTCCTTACCCTCCCAAGACAGATAAATGAGCAAACAGGACAAAAGGGAAAGAAAACAAAAACAACCACAAAGAAAAATAAACTTCTTGTTTCCATTTCCTGGAGTTCATTTTGATCAATATTATTTTTATAGGACCATCAATTGACATGCTACACAGACAAGGAATGACTCTTTTCCCGCTAAAGCTCTAGTTTCTTCATTTTTCTAAAGTTGATAAATCCAGAGCCATTCACCTACATTCAGAAGGATGACTAAACCCAGAGACATTCCTTTCCTTTGCTGAGAGGATCTGTGTTTACTTTGGAGGACAAAGGTCTCTCCCTCCAGCTCCAAAGCTGAAGGGAGGCAGACATCCCAGCTCTGTCTACTGTGCACTGATGCTCGTCACGAGGTACAGCTGGGTCTCAATGGGCTGCCCCTGGGAAACTCAGATGTGGGGAAATGGCGGTAAGATGCTACGTGATCCTCCACATGCACGGAGATAGCACAGTAAAAATCTTTTTTTACAATTAATGTAAGCAATTAAAAAAGACTCCTATATCAACAAGTGATGAGTCTGTTCTTTGACCCATAAATCTGGTATTTAAAGGCGGAATAAATAAGTGAATGTACATATAAAAATTTAGGGGTTGGGAATTTGGCTCAGTAATAAGAACACTAGCCTAGCAAATGCAACGCTGTGAGTTCAGTCCTCAGCTCAGGAAAAAAAAATAACAGCTACCTTCCTAGTCTGTACCATATCTTTATCATTGTTTATGAACTTCCTTTTTCCTTCCTTCCCTCCCTCCTTCCCTTCTTCCCTTTCTAATTCTTTCTCAATCTCCATCTGTCTCTCTCTGCCTCTCTCTGCCCCCACCCCACTCTCTCTTTTTCTCCCCCAAGACAGGTCTTGCTCTGTAGCCCAGATTAACAGTCCTGCTTCAGCCTGCTAAGTGCTAGGATTACAGGCTTGTACCACCATGCCTAGCATTATGGTGTCTTTTTTTTTTTTTTAAATGATGGTTACTATACATAACAATGAACCATTTTAACTATTTTTTGTACAATGCAATGGCATTAAGTACAGTTATACTGTTGTTCAGCCACAACCAACAATCCAACTTTTATATCTTGTAAAATTGAAACTCTGTTTCTAATAAACTCCTCTTGAACTACCCTTCCCACCAGCTCCTAGCAGCCACTATTCTACTTTGGGTCTCTATGGATCTGGCTACTTTAGACACTTGTCCTTTGTGTCCTTGAAAACACTGAAACAGGGCTGGGAAGGTGGCTCAGTGGTAGAGTGCTTGCCTTGCATGGCTGAGGCCCTGGGTTTGATTCCTCAGCACCACATATACAGATAAAGCCTGAAGTGGCACTGTGGCTCAAGTGGTAGAGCGCTAGCCTTGAGCTGAAGAGCTGAGGGACAGCACCCAGGCCCAGAGTTCAAGCCCCACAACCGGCAAAAAAAAAAGAAAAGAGAACACTGAAATATCCTTAAGCCTTATTAGATATCTACATTATGGCACTGAATTTCCTTCTTTTGAAGAGTAATTGTGGCATAATGCCTATGACATAAAATTTACCATCTTGATTGTTTTTAAGTGGATGTCTCAGTGACAGCAAAATACCCTTTGTACAGCTGCTGCCACTAGCCAGACACAGAATTCTTTCCATCTTGCAAAACTGTCACTCTGAGTCAGGTGCTAGTGGTTCATGACTGTCATCCCAGCCACCAGCGCCAGCTCACTTTGTTTCTCTTTGAGAGCTATACACTTCAACATAGGGGCTAGCTGAGCACTGGAGGATTATCCCTGCAATCCTTGCTACTCAGAAGGCGGAGATTTGAGGATGGCAGTTTTTGAAGCCAGGCAAGTCAACTAAGTCCAGCATACTCATTTTCACTTAACCATAAAAAAGCTGAAAGTGGGGCTGTGGCTCAAGTGATAGAGCACTAGTCTTGAGCAAAAGAACTAAGGGATACCATCTAGGCCCTGAGTTCAAGATATAGTAGCAGCACACACAAAACAAAATAAAACACAATAGATAGGAGCTGGGGTTAGCATAAAGGATGCCCTTGGGTTCTGACCCCAGCACCCTTCCCCTCCCATACACATAAAAGTTAGGATAGCAATATTTAACTTAAACATTAAAATAAAAGTTACAATGGGAAAAATATATTTGAAAAATAAAAGCAAAGGGGTCGAGGGCAATTTAGCGCATGCCTAATAAATACAAAGCTCTGTCTGGGTACTGGTGGCTCACTCCTGTAATCCTAGTTACTCAAGAGGCTGAGATCTGAGGATAATGGTTTGAAGCCAGCGCAGGCAGGCTCTCCAGTTAACCCAAATAAACAACAACAACAAACAAACAGAAATGGAGCTGTGGCTTAAGTGGCAGAACACTATCCTTAAACAAAAGAATTCAGGGACAGTGCTCTGGCCCTGAGTTCAAGACCAGGAACATCATAAAACAAAACAAACAAGCAAAAATTACAAGGCTCTGACTTCACATAGAGCTCCCCTATGACCCAGCAATCCCACTTTTGGGCATTTACCCAAATGTTTACAAACAAGGCCACACTAAAGCTACCAGCACAACTATGTTTATTGCAGCATTATTTACCATAGCTAAGATATGGAACCAACCCAGATGACCCTCAGTAGATGAATGGATCAAGAAAATGTGGTATATATACACAATGGAATTCTATGCCTCCATCAGAAAGAATGACATTGCCCCATTTGTTAGGAAATGGAAAAACTTGGAAAAAATTATATTAAGTGAAGTAAGCCAGGCCCAAAGAAACATAGGTCCCATGGCTTCCCTTATTTGCAATAACTAGTATATGTATGAGTCAAGCGGAAAAGGTCAGATAATGTGATGTCAGGAAAATGAACCCTTAGATATGTATTTTAATGTTTTTTTCTTTCATGCATGTGTTTCTAACGCATTTATAAGATTATCTCTTTGTTGCTTTGTATGTCCCTCCCCCACAGTATAACCCCTGCTTTCACTATATTTGATGTCAGTATAACTTGTGGAGGAGATGGGGAAAAACAAGTCGTTTAAGGATTCAGGTGGACCTGTTGCAACAATGAGAACTACAAGTTGTCATGTTGAAAATGAGCTTTACAACGTTGGTGCAGGGAGGGGTGAGGGGGGAAATTGGGTGGAGGGGGGGAGGCTGGGAAGGGATGGGAAGGGTAAACAAAGGAGGAGGCTGCAATGCTTGATAAGAAATGTACGCATTATCCTGCCCATGTAATTGTAACCCCTCTGTATGGTATTTTTACAATAAAAAAGATACTGTAAAAAAAAATTACAAGGCTCTGGATTCCATTCCAGCACTAAAGAAACCAAGAAACAAACAAAAGCAGACACAGAGTTTTTTTTTTTTTTGGGTCCAGTCGTGGGGCCTGAACTCTGGGCCTGGGTGTTGTCCCTCAGCTCTTCAGCTCAAGGCTAGCTAGCGCTCTACCACTTGAGCCACAGCGCCACTTCCGGATTTTTTCTTTTTGCTTATGTGGTGCTGGGGAATCGAACCCAGGGCCTCATGCATGCAAAGCAAGCACTCTACCACTGAGCCACCTCCCCAGCCCCAGACACAGAGTTTTTATTGGAAGAGCTTGTGTTCTAGCAGAGGAAATAAGGTGACTGAGGATGAAATGAAAAGTGCCAGGGGTACAGAAAAGCCAGTGAGGGCTAGTATTAGTGGCAGGGTGGAGAGCAACAAGAGCAGGAAAGGATGCTTTCCTAACATGCAAAGGTGACCAGGATACAGCACTCCAGGCCAGGAGGACCCAGTGAGCCAAGGCTCCACGAAACAGCCAAGGGACCCTCAATATGGAGGATCACCGGGCTGAGCACAGCTCAGAAGTTTCTGCACATTCTCCTTTGCCAGATGGCTGGACTGAGCCTCACAGACAAAAGCACCTTTTGCCCTTTTCCTTCTTTCCCTCTGTCTTCCTGCCTGAGACAGAGATGGGACTCTCTCTCACTGGAGACAGCTGCTTATCAGCCCAGAGATTTATCAGTGGACCCTGAGGAATCTGGAAGCTCACTTTACTGCTTTCTGCCTCTGGTGTCTAGAGCTTCTAGTTTCCTTTGTCTTGTCATGCTAACCTGCACTACTTTGTTAAATATCATTTGAGGCAGAGTCCTGAGCCACTGCTTTAAGGGAGCATTACTTTCCCCCAGGAAACTGCTTCTCTATTATGTAACAAGTGACAGACTGACAGATGTTACTTGATCCTCTGGTGTTACCAGGTATTAATCCCAGTTAGGTATCTGAAGTTTAAGAAGAGAAATATATTTTCCTATCAGGGTAAACAAACAAGATAATATATATTCTTTTTCCTTTCTGAAAAAAAAATTGTACTTAGGCTAGGCAATGCAAGTACTTTCTATCTAGTTGGAAGTACAAAGATTGATTTTTTCTTTCTTTTCCTCTCCCTCTCCCTCCTTCTTTCTCCCCCTCTCTTTCATTGCAATACAATGCAATGAGACCTTGTCTTACAGAGAGAGAGAGGGAGAGAAAGATGGGGGGAGAGGAGAGGAAGAAGGAGGGAGAGGAAAAAGAATATATTATCTTGTTTGTTTCTTTTTTAGAGTGGGGGTATTAGGCTGGCCTTGAAGTGTCCATCTTCCCTCTTTAGCCTCCCAAGTACTAGGATTACATATGTGCATCATTTTACCTGCCCTGATAGGAAAAATAGAATTTCTCTTCAGCCTCTTCTTTGTGTACCCACACACTCTGCTGGCAAAGGTTCCATTGAAAGACTTCCAGAAAGAAATTTAGAAATACAGCTAGAAATCAAATCAGAAAAGATGCTGAAAGATTAAATGAAAGATTATTAGGCTTTGCCAGAGACCCACCATGCAGACATCCAGGGATAGCGAACAAAGAAAGGTTTATTGCTGGGAAAGGAGCCAGCCAAGACCCCTTCTCAAAAGGTAGAAGTGAGAAGCACTGGCGGACTAGGATTTATGGCTGCTATCCAAATAGCAGCCCTTATTTAAGGGGACCTGCAGCTGCCCAGACTTGAAGGTCACTCTAGGGCTCCTGTTGTCTTATATGGTGGTAGCTGCCTCAGAGAAGTGCCATCTCAAGGTAAGGGGGCTGGAAGTTGATTATTTACTGCCTTTACTACATGGGCCTAGTGTTGCGTAGGAAGGGAGCGTGCTAAGCTGTGGAGAAGCGAAGGATGTGCTAAGCTATGGGAAGGGACTCATTTTGCTAACATATGTTGACTTTCCTTTGCAGGCCAAGGGGACCCACAGGTGGTTTGGAGGTGGGAAAGGGATGTGATCGAAGCCACTGATTAGGAAAAGCACTCCAGCTCTTGTGCTGGTGGGACTTGCAGGAAATGTGCAGGCCAGAGAGGACCTGGGGGGAATACCATCATCTGAGCATCCCTAGCTGGAGGGACTGGGCCAGACCTATCAGGTAAATGATTATGAGAGTAAGGTAGAGCCAAAACAAGACTTTCCAGGCAAGGGGTAAAGCAGAGGGAAAATCTGAATATCCTTCTTAGATGTAACATGCTGTTAGGCATTATTGACAGAAGCTCATGGAAGTACTTCACTGGACAGAATTAGAGTAAACATCTGCCAAGCCAAGAGCACCTCAACACTAGCTCAAAAGAACTATTCAGCCTCAGGGCTGGTGGCTCATAGCTGTAATCCAAGCTATTCAGAAGGCTGAGATCTGAGGAGCACAGTTTTAAACCAGCCCTGACAGGAAAGTCCGAGTGAGTCACCTCCAACTGACTATCAAAAAAAGATGGAAGTGGAGCTGTGGCTCAAGTGATAAAGTGCTAACCTAGAGCAAAACAACTCAGAAACAGTGCCCAGGCCCTGAGTTCAAGCCCCAGGATTGGCATATGCACACCTCATGCACACACACACACACACACACACACACACACACACACACGGAAAAAGAACTACTCTCAAGAAGACTTCTCTTGGCTTTTCCTTCCTGGCCTGTTCAATCTACTTTCTCTTCTCCGCCCTGCTGTGATTGATAGAAACCATACTGAACAAGTCTTAGGAAGGAAGAGGGGCTAAATCTCAAGATGTCTCTTCATCTCTCTTTCCTACTAGAGACCTCAAGCTGAAGTCAGGCCAAAACTCAGAAAGAAAGAAGTTTTGATTTTTAAATGAAGTTGATTGTTATATAAAACTAGACATCTAAATTGCTAGAATGAGCCAGGTGCTGGTGGCTCACACCTGCAATCCTATCTATTCAGGAGGCTGAGACCTAAGGATCGAGGTTCGAAGCCAGCCCAGGCAAGAAAATCCATGAGATTCTTATCTCCAGTTAATTACAGAAAAAGCCAGCACTATGGCTCAAGGGGTAGAGTGTTAGCCTTGAGCAAAAGGAGCTGGAGTACAGCAGAGTTTAAGCCCCAGGACCAGCAAAGTAAAATATATGAATAGAAGGCTTGAAGGACTTAAAGTGACAGAAACTTTGGTCATTTTTTTTTTAGTGTGACTTGAACTTAGGGCCTCATGTTCTCACTTAGCTTTTTCCACTCAAGGCTGGCATTCTACCACTTAAGTCTCATCTCCACTTCCAGCTTTTTGCTGGTTAATTGCAGGTCAGTCTCTCAGATTTGTCTGCCTAGACCAGCTTTGACCTTTGATCCTTAGGTCTCAGCTTCTCAAGTAGACAGGGTTACAGCTAGAACAAACTTTTTTTTTGTTTTTTAAATGGGTGAAGATAGCTCATAGAAGCTAGGACTGGTATTTCACACATGTAATTCCAGCACTTGGGAAGCTGAGACAATTCAAAGCTAATTTGAACTACAAAATAAGACTCTGTCTCAAGCATCATCATAATCATCAAAAAAAAAAAAAAGAAAGAAAGAAAACAACCTCTCTGTACATCACCTTTATAAAATAATAAATAATTTAAAAAGATACAAGAAACAGAAAAAAGCTTATAGAAAAATGTTTATATTAGATACTGTTGGCAAGTATCTGAAGAGGGACACAGTTGTACATTGCTGGTGGAAGGAGATACCCATGGATGCTAGAAAACAGTCACTCAAGCAAGCAAACAGCAGATGCAGGCGTGTGTGTGTGTGTGTGTGTGTGTGTGTGTGTAAAAATGTGTGTGTGCTGGTACTAGGGCTTAAAGCTTTTTCACTCAAGGCTGGCACTCTACCACTTGAACCCACAGCTCTACTTCTGGCTCTTTGCCAGTTAACTGGAGATAGGAGTTTCTTGGACTTTCCTTCCCTGGCTGGCTTTGAACTGTGATCCGCAGATCTGTTTCCTGAGTAGCTAGGATTGGGAAGTGTAGCCACCAATACCCGGTTGTATGCATGATCATGGTTCTCCCTCTAAGGATGAAGTTTACATAGAGCCTCTTTGTGAATCCCATACAAAGGAAATGGAAGGTGGCTCACTGGTAAAGTGCTTGCCTCACATACATGAGGCCCTGAGTTCGATTTCTCAGCACCACATAAGCAGAAAAAGCTGGAAGTGGTACTGTGGCTCAAGTGGTAGAGCTCTAGCCTTGAGCTGAAGAGTTGAGGGACAGCTCCCAAGCTCAGAGTTTAAGCCCCGCAATGGACAAAAAATAATAAATAAATAAATACCCAAAGGATTGGAAAGGACCAAAGAAGATAGGTATGAGTTACAATAGTAGAGATTCATATGATGATTTAGGAAAGACAAGACAAATCCAATCATTTTGTTGTGGGCCTTGAACTCCGAGCCTGGTCCTGTTCCTGAGCTCTTCAGCTCAAGGTGAGTGCTCTACCCTTTGAGCCACAGCGCCACTTCTGGTTTTCTGGTGGTTAATTGGAGATAAGTCTCACAGACTTTCCTGCCTGGGCTGGCTTTGAACCTCGATTCTCAGATCCCAGCCTCCTGAGTAGCTAGGATTACAGGCGTAAGCCACCAGCACCTGGCCCAATCATATGTTGTTTGGTGACGAGGGATACATTCTGAGACATGTGTTACCAGATGCCCTTATTATTATGTGAACCTCAGTTTACTCACACAAGCTAAGACAGCTACTATCTCCCCAGATGTAGGACTACCACTATATATTAGCTCCACTGTTGAATGAAATATTCTTATAGTGTGCAGGAATGCACATTATATAATGAAATAAATTGTTGAACCATGTGAACATCACTATTTGATTAAATGGGGTGTAGAATAGTATATATATTTATGTAAATATGTATATGTATTTATTTGCTTGTGTGTACCAAACCTTTTGGCATCACACAGATACTGGTAATACTAGCCGGGCACCAGTTGCTCATGCCTATGATCCTGGCTACTCAGGAGACTGAGATCTGAGATCACAGTACAAAGCCAGCCTGGGCAAGAAAGTCCATGAGATTCTAATCTCCAATAAACCACTCAAAAACTGGAAGAGGTGCTCTGGCTCCAAATAGTAGAATGCCGGCCTTGGGCAAAAGAGCTCAGGGACAGGACCCAGCCACCATAATGGATGGAAAAAAAAAAAAAAGATACTGGTAATACTGCTTCCTTTTGGAGATAGGATGGGGAATGAAGAGTGAGAGAAAGACTATTTGTTTTATATCCTTTTCTTTCTTTTTATTAAAAGTGATTACAAAAATTTCACTGAATTCACAGTATTGGGATAGTGATACTTAAAGTCCAAAACACATTTTAATCTTCACGAGGCCCATTGTCATTATCATGGTCTATAAAGCTTATGGTCTTTGACACTACAGCTATTTTTTCCAAATAGGGCAATGTGTACATTTCTTTCCTTTTGCTTAGTGTAAGATGTTCCCCCTTTCTCTCTCCCTCCCTGCCTTCGATGTCTTGACTTGCTTAGTTCACTTGCATCAATGTCCAGTGCAGCTGATGGGCCCCTCTGCTGTATTTTTCCATTTCCCTCTGACTCTGTGCTCTTCTCCTATCTTTCCTCAGATGTGCACATGTAGATACCATATATGAGATCAAGGATATGAGGTCATCTAGAAATGACATGACAAAATTAAGTAGACAAAGTCCTGTTTACTTTGTCATATTTTCTTGCATTTAGTGTATCAGGGAGAGCATGTGCCTTTTGTCTCTCTGATCTTGACTTAATTCACTCAACATGATTTGTCCTAGTTCTGTTTCCTTGCAAATGCCATTATATTTTCCTTTCTAATGGCTGGATAATATTCCATTATATATAGGTATCATAATGTTTGGATCCATTCATCTGTGGTGGGGCATCTGGGTTGTTTCCATATCTTGGCTATTGTGAACAGTGCTGCAATAAACATGGAGGTGCATGTGTCCTAGTATCCTCGTTCCTGTTGTCAGGGTAGATGCTTAGGAGTGGTATGGTTGGGTCATAGGGGAGGTCTATATTTAGCTTTCTGAGGTACCTCCAGACTGCTTTCCAGAGCAGTACAATAGGGTTCCTCTTTCTCTGTATCCCCACTAACATTTGTCATTGGCTGAATTTAGGATATGGGCTATTCTGGTGGGGTAAGGTGGTATCTCAGGGTTTTTATTTGCATTTCCTTTATGGCCAGGGATGATGAACATTTCTTCATGTGTTTCTTTGCCATTTTTATCTCTTCTTCTGAGAAGTCTCCCATTTAATGATTGGCTTGTTAGATTTGAGAGGGATTAGTTTCTTGAGTTCCCTGTATATAATGGATATTAGGCCTTTGTCTGATATATTGCTGGTAAATATTTTCCCCCAGTTAGTTGGTTGTCTTTCTAGCTTGGTTGCTATTTTAGCTGTGCAGAAATCTTTTAAGGTAGTCCTATTTGTCGAGTCTCTCTCCCAATTTATTGTGATCCTGGGACTCTGTTCAGGAAGTTCCTGCCTGTCTCTAAATTCTAGTGTCTCTCCTACTCTGTCCTGCAGTAGTTTCAGAGTTTTAGGTTTGATTTTGAGGTTTTTAATCCATTTTGAGTTGATATTAGTGCATGGATCTGGGATCCACTTTTAGTTTCCTTTCTATCTTTTTAAAAATTTGTGTGAGAGAGAGAGATGGGGGGAAGGGAGAAGGAGAGGGAGAGCGAGAGGGAAGAATGAATTTAGGGCCTTGAGCTTGCTTAGCTCTCTACCACTTGCCTCAAGCCCTACTTTTTCTTTTCTGGAGATGGAGTCTAATGAACTTTTCTGACCTGGATGATCTGGAACCAAGATCCTCTAGATTTCAACCTCCTGTGTAGTTAGGATTATAGGCATGAGCCACCTGCGCCTGGCATGTCTTTCAATTTTATTTATTTACTTATTTATTGTCTTTATTTATTTAGTCGGTTGTGCGGTTTGAACTCTGGGCCTAGGCACTGTCCCTCAGCTCTTCAGCTCAAGGCTAATGCTCTACCACTTGAGCCACAGCACCACTTCTGGTTTTCTGGTGGTTTATTGGAGATAAGAGTCTCACTGACTTTCCTGCTCGGGCTGGCTTTGAACTAGGATCCTCAGATCTCAGCCTCCTGAGTAGCTAAGATTACAGGCTTGAGCCACTAGCGTCTGGTATGTCTTTCAAATTTTAAGCCCTGAGACTCTAATACTATCTCCAGGAAGGAAAAATAAAGAACTGCCCATACTAGCTCAAATCTGTAATACTTGGTAGACAGAAATCAAGGTTTGAGGCCAATCCAGGCAAAATAAGTTGGTGAGACTTCATCTCATTCAAAGGCTAGGTAGATTGTATGGGCTTATTATTCCAGTTACAGAGGAAGCATCATGGCTGGGCACAGTGGTATGTATGTGTCATCCCCAGAGATACAAAGAAGCACAAGAAGAATCACAGCCCATGCTGTCCTGGGCATAAAGTGAGAAACTACCTTAAAAATAACCAAAGCAAAGCCAGGCATCGGTGACTCATGCTACTGGCTACTCAGGTGGCTGAAATCTGAGGATCACCATTCAAAGGCAGCCCAGGTTTGTTGCTTTGTTTGTCCTCCTCCATGGTATAACCCCTGTTTTCACTGTATTTGATGTTTGTATAATTTGAGGAGGGGAAGGGAAAAAACAAATTGTTTAACTAGGGATACAGATGGACCCATTGCAACAATGAGATGTACAAAATGTTGAAAAACGTTACAACTTTGGGGGGAGATAGTCGTGGAGATGGGAGGGCAGGGATGGTAGGGAAAAACAAAGGAGGAGGCAACAATGCTTGATAAGAAATGTACTCATTACCTTGCTCATGTAATTGTAACCCCTCTGTATGGTATTTTCACAATTAAAAAAAAATTTAAAAAAAAAAAAGCCATCCTGGGCAGGAAAGTCCATGAGACTTATCTCCAATAAAGAACCGGAAAACCAGAAGTACAGTATGTGGTACTTTGGGGGGGCTGTTTTCCTTCTCTCGCCACGAGGCTTTCAAGATTTATCCATGTGTTATACTTTGCAAAAGAACTTTGTTCATTTTTAAGGCTGAGTAATATTCTCGTGTGGCTCTGACACTTGCCAGTTGATGGGCATTTGTGTTGTTTCTACTTTTTGTCTATTAGACATAACATTTCAGAAATGGAAGATTTTTATGTCAGACATAGTGAATTGAACCCAGCACTCAGGAGACAAAGGTAGAAGGATTGGGCGTTAGAGGCCAGTTAGGTTACATAGTGAGGCTATGTCAGGAAGGAAGGAAGGAAGGAAGGAAGGAAGGGAAGGAAGGTAGGTAGGGGGAGGAAGGGAGGGAAGGAAGGGAAGGAGGGAGGGAAGGAGGGAGGGAAGGAGGAAGGGGGGAGGAGAGATGAGAGAGAAAAGAGAGAAAGGGGGAAGAGAGAAAGACAAAGAACAGAAAAACAGAAGAAAGAACAGAAACAATCTTGATCCACACTGATTAGATTGCACGTACCCGATATTGTCTGTACACATTTCAAGACATTTAAAATAATCCTACAGTACGGTGAAGTTTGTGTAATCATTTAATCTCAATAAAATTTTTTTTAAAAAGACATTTAAAATATATTCCGGGACGTGGAAATATGGTTCAAGTGGTAGGCCAGCCTTGAAAAAAAGCCAAGTGAGTGCTTGAGACCCTGAGTTCAAGTCCCAGTACTGGCACACAACACACACACGCGCACACACGCACACACACACACTGAATAGCTATGTACATATGTACACACATACAGTGTATACACACATGTACACACAATACACATGCATGCATGTATCTACACATGTAATTCCTCTTTGCAAGGCATCTCTCTTGGGAACTAGAGTAAACTAAAGCAAAGCTTTAGCACTCAGACTGTCCAACCTGTATCTGCGCATCTCCAGAGAGAATTCCATCTGCACTGCAGAGCAGCCTTATTTCCCATAAGGGCATCCTGATGAGTACAAGGTCAACATTGCATACCAGCTCTTGCTCAGAAGCAGAGGCCATTCAGCTTCCTGAAACTTCTTACATTATCCTACTATTTGCAAACTGTCTCAATAAAGACATAAACATTTTCTAGTTGTTTATCTATCATCTATTTATTATTTATTTGGATCAAGGCTTGAACTTAGTCTTGCACTCACTGGGCTTGCTTGTTTTGGTTTCTGTGCCTGTACTGAGGTTTAAACTTGGGGCCTGAACACTGTCCTTGTTTCTTCCCTCTAGGCCAGCACTCTACTATTTGAGCCACCACTCCACTTATGGCTTTTTTTGGTGATTAATTGCAGATAAGAGTCTCACAGACTCCTGCACTGGACTGGCTTTGAACCTTGATCCTCAAATCTCAGCCTTCTGAGTAGCTGGGATTATAGGTGTGAGTCACTGATGCTGTTCTTGCAGTGTTTTTAAACACAGCATGCATGTTCCATCTTGTTCTTCACTCGATTCTATGCTCCTGTGGGCAGGACTTCAGTTTTTATAGGTACTATTTTGTTCAGAGTAGGCAGGCAATAAAAATATCTATGAATGGATGAGTGAATGAAAGTCGACGTAGCACCCCATTACCTATCCTCAAACCAGCTCGGCAACAGGGGTAATTACTCTTTCTCAGGAGTGCTAGCATGAGAGGTGAGATCTTCAGATGAAAAGTCTCACATCCTGCTGGCATAAGGCAGGGGGGGCGTGGGCTCATGGAATATAGATTATTACCTGATGATAGGGGTCTCCCAGAACCTCCTTTAAAGTCAAAAGAGGATACAAAGCACAGAGAACTCAGAAAGGGGAGCGGGGGGCGGGGGGGCTTATTTTTCTTCAAAGGTTCTACCCTTTCTTCAAGAACTAGAATGAGCACTGGGTGTGTGCTGCAAAAATCAGAAGGAAAATCAGGACTGTGTAGGTAACTCCACCTGGAGGGTGGAGCAGCGTTTCACCAACTGGCTCTCCAAGACACAGAAGCTTCCAGAAGCTCCTCACTCAGCAATTACAGCTGCTACAGCCACACCCAGACCCCAAACACCCTCCAGCTTTTGTCTCTGGGAAGGAAATGCCTGCAGAATACTGACAAAATCTATCCAGAGATTAAAAATAATTGAGAGAGACCCCACAGCTTTAACTCTCCTCCCCTTTCCCTCTGGCCTACAGCTGGCTGCTTGAGGCTGATGTGCTAGCTGCAAGGGTGCCTTCCAGAGGTCTTGGGCTTGCAGGACCACACTCAAGAGCTTTTTGTGTGTGTGCTAGTCCTGGGGCTTGAACTCAGGGCCTGGGCACTGTCCTTGAGCTTCTCTTTACGCAAGCCTAATGCTCTACCACTTGAGCCATGGTGCCACTTCTGGCGACTTCTGTTTATTGAAGGTAAGATCCTCAGATCTCAGTCTCCAGAGTAGCTAGGATTACTGGTATAAGCCACCAGCTCATTCTGCTTTTTAAAGGCTGTCCTCCACATAGGGAGGCTTTTCCTCTCATTTCCTCTTCTGGCTACTATTCTGACTCCACCTCCTTCTCCAAGTTTGACAGTGAGATTCTTCCCTCTTCTCCACTCCTCACCCTTTCAGGGCCAGGCACTGTAATAACCTGCACTATTCCTGTGGTATCAGTCACCCCGCCTCAAACAGTGGCCACAAAATCATCAGCTCATAGCTAAGACATGTAATGGGATGCCCAAGATATTACCTTCCCCAGCCCCTCTCCCTCTCCCTCTGCCTCTCTCTTTGGGCAGTACTGGGGTGTGGCAGGTGCTTTACCACTGGAGTCACACCCCAGCCTAATGAGTTTCTCTCCCCCACCCCAGCCTCCAATCCAATCTAGCTGCCTCTACTTTCTCTCTGCCTGATTTCCACACCACAACCAAGAGGATAGTTCTCAAGCAATCTGATTATGTTCTCTTTCTGCTAAGGTTCCTTCAATGGAACCACACTGCCTCAAAGGGTGGCTTCTAAGCCTGGCTTGCACACCTGGGATTTGTTTATTTTAATGGAGCTCTGGAGAACCCAAGGGCTGAGTCAGGGTCTCCAGGGAGTCCCATGCAGTCAGCCCCACTGGGGGCTGGCCCAAGATTCACCTTGGAATTCCTTGAAGGACCAAGGCCCTGACACATACCTGCTCTCTAGCCAGCAGAGTGAACGAACAGTTCATTTCCTCACAGGTACCCTGCTCTCTGCAGAAGCTGTTTTGCTGTTTGGGGGTGCTTCACCCACTATCCTGTGGAAGGCACCCTTGATGCTGTCAGGGCCATCCCCATTTGGGCCTCCTCAGAGCTTGGAACCAAGAAGACTTTTTCTTTATCAACATCTTCAACCTCTTCCTCTCCCTCCTTCTCCTTTTCTTTTTCCTCCTTTTTTTTTTTTTTCTTTCTTCAGTTCAGAGGATTAAAACTCTGGGACTCAGGCATGCTAGGCAAGCACTCAGCTCAACCAATTGAGCCCCACCCACACCCTTCAATGAACCCTATCAATACCACGTTTCCCATTGTGGCTATACCACATTTAAGATGATTGATAGATTGTGGTACAGAGGATAAAACCCAGAACCTACGGCGTTCTAGGTCCATGCTCTACCACTGTGCTACTAGCCCAGAATCACTGTATCATGTTTCAGAAAACATCTCCTCTTCCTCCTCCCCCCTCCTCCTGCCTCCTCTATTTTTCTCTCTCTCCAGCTAGAAAACAGACTAACCTCCTAAGGGAGGTCTTAAGTAGCTTTACATCTATCATTCCTTTAAACAGGGCTGGCACACAACTGCTCTTCTCAATCAATATATCA
Organism: Dipodomys spectabilis; assembly: GCF_019054845.1. Lineage (NCBI taxonomy): Eukaryota > Metazoa > Chordata > Mammalia > Rodentia > Heteromyidae > Dipodomys > Dipodomys spectabilis. Next base: position 1,226,468 of record NW_024870781.1, read on the forward strand.
AATACATGACTGGATAGAGACAAGTTAGAAAAACCACATTTTCCCAGATGGGATTTTAGAGAGATGGTATAATATAAAGAGTTTGAACTAATCATTACAGTTTCCTAAAACCCCAGAAACTTTCCATTTTCATCAGCTTGACATCTTCCATTGTCCTTTTTCCCCCCCTGCAATACCGAGGATTGAACCCAGAGGCCACACACATGCTAGGCAAGTGCTCTACCATCTGAGCCATCAGTCCTGTTTTGATTTTGTTTGGGGCATACAGTCTTGCTAACTGCATGGCCTGACCTCTAAGTTAAGATTCTACCCCTTGTTCCCGAGTCTCTGGGATTATAGGCATATACCACCATGCCCAGGCCCCACTGTATTTATGAGCTTCATTTTCCTAGCATTTTCAACAGTGGTATGTACAGAAAGGAGCAGTGATCAGGCACTAAGGGATGGATTTCTCTGTGATGATCTAAAAACAGTAATAGGCAATTATGCCAGACACTGGTGGCTCAGAAAGCTGAGATCTGAGGATCACAGCTTGAAGCTAGCCAAGGCAAAAAAAGTCCATGAAACTCTTATCTCCAATTAACCACTAAAAGGCCAGAAATGGAGCTGTGGTTCAAGCAGTAGAGTGGTAGCCTTGGGAGATTAAAAAAAAAAAAAAAAAGAAGAAGCTGGGTCAGGGACAGTGCCTGGGTCTTGAGTTCAAGCCCCAGAACCCCCTCACCTACCCACTCTGCCTCCGCCACAAAAAGCCAATCTCAATTGCTTTCATTATCACCTTTGTGGAAAATAAAGTCAACAGTGGTTCATTTTCAAGACAATGCATCTGCTAGTGCCATGAGCCACGAGTGCCCAGCTAGAATTCTAGTTACAAATGTTAAAACTTGGTTTGTATTGTCTTCATTCATCACTGCCCATCTATCATTCCTCTTAGCTCAGGAATCTGGTCAAAATTCCTCCCCCTCAACCATTATGTCCTTTCTGTCCAGTTTCCATACTGCAGTCACCACCCCAAGCTTCTGCTTGGCCTTTCCTTCCTGTTCCACTCCATGCTACTGCCTACTCCATGACACAGGTCTTGGATCTCAGGCTGTTTTTCATGAATGTTGTCCCCACATGAGCTTGAAAAAACATGTCTTCTTACTTTGCTATTAAACATGAGGATGTCTGTAAAACTGAAAGAGCACAGTGTCAATTTTGAGTTCACCTGGCTGGCCATATCCAGCTTGTCTCTTCCAACTTAATGCTTCCCCACGTTAATAAGCCAATTGAAATCTCCAGGATAGCCACAGAACCCCTGCCTAAATTCAAACCTCAGGAGGGAGAGAGAGAATGAGAGGAGAGGGGGGTTAGAGAGGGTGTTAATGAACGAAATGGCTGCTATGGAGTTTCATTAGCTTCCATTTGCTGGGGGATTTAGTGGGCGGCTTGTTTTTTTGACTATTTGGGGTAGGAGAATAGATGATGGAAAAGGAATGTAAGGGCTGAACAACATAGTTCACACCTGTAATCCTATTCAGGAGGCTGAAACCTGAGGATCACTGGTTTGAAGCCAGTCCGTGTAGGAAAGTCTGAGACTCTTATCTCTGATTAACCAGCAAAACCCCAGAAGTGGAGCTATGGCTCAAGTGGTAGAGCACCAGTCTTGAGCAAAAAGCTAAGAGACAGTGACCAGGCACTGAGTCCAAGGCCCAGGACAAAAAAAAAACCCATCAAAGATATATAAGGCTGTGTTTAATGCAAACTTCAATTCCTACCTGTCAACTTCTGCTGAAACCTTTTGCCAGTACTATAAAGGAGCTCTTTTAGAATGCCTTGTGGGCTGGCGGTGGAGCTCAGTGGTAGAGCTCTCGAGACTAGAATGTGGGATAACCATCTGGGTTCCATCATCAGTGCCACAGAACAAAAAAACGCAGACTGAGCTCAAGGGAGCTCAGTACCAGAAACTGGCCCCAGAGCAGCACAGGCCCTAAGGGGAAGAGCAGACCAACTGCTGACTTCACAACTAGAGCAGAATGACAGTCACTCCTCATCTTCTTGGAATTGTGTGATAGACCCTAAAGAAAGTGGATCACATTTCCATATCCAGGGCACAACAGGCAGGGAACCCAACCAGAGGTGTCTCAAGGCTCATCCAGGGGCCTGCTTAGCAAAGGTGATGTGACATAGAGACGCCCAAGATGGCAGACCACCAAACCCAAGAGCTCCTGGATCCCTGTTCAACCACCCTTCTCCTAGGGGCCACCCAAGCCCCGTGAAGGTCCACATTCCTAAAAGCTGAGTAGTTCTGTTCTGGTGGATTCCAGTGTATTGGGTGGACTTCATTATCCTTCCATGTGTGCAGGTATGTCATTTTCCATCTCATTCTCTATGCTGTGTTTCCGTGGGACTGCGGCTCCAGCTGGCAGTGTTAGGCCTCCAGGAGCATAGCCGGCTCTGCCCCGACCTGGTCTCCACCAGCACCTGGTAGCATTCTCCCCACCTCTCCCTCCATGTGCCAACTCTGATTCTTTTCCCCCTCAAAGCACATAGCTCTGGAAGATAAATTCCTGTGCTTGCTGGAGGGGCTGGCACAATGCCTACCCTCAAGAGAGGTGAGGCCCCCAAGGAGCCGGCAGGACCTGAGAACCTGCTGAGGCTGGGTGAGGCCTCCCTTTGGCTTGAAGATAGAAGCAGCTGAAATTTCAAACCCCAAAACTATAACCACCCAGCAGTTTTTTCTGGACTTGCCTTCGAGTAGGGGCTTGTTCTGTCTGTTATAAAACATTTTCCCATCATTAAGATCTTTGAAACATTTTTTTTTTCCAAGACAGCCTTGTCTGTAGCAAGCCCACACTGTCACCTGGAATTTCATCTTCATGACACCTTTAGAAACTGTCAGGCGCCAGTGGCTCAAGCCTGTAATCCTAGCTACTAAGGAGGCTGAGATCTGATGATCGTGGTTCAAAGCCAGACAGGATAAATTCAAGAGGCTCCTATCTCCAATTAACCAGCAAAGAGCCAGAAGCAGAGTTGTGGCTCAAGTGATAGAGCACTAGCCTGGTGTGGAAAAAAGCTAAGCCAGAGTGTGAGTCCTGGAGTTCAAGCCGCTGTACAGGCACAAAAGAGAGGAAGGAAAAAAAGCGGGGGCGGGGGGGGGGGGGGCAGGCGGGGTGGAGAAGGCAGGCAGGCAGGCAGGAAGGAAGGTAGGAAAGAAGGAAGGCTGGGAGGCAGGAAGGCAGGAAGGCAGGAAGGCAAGAAGGGTCTCCCATTCTGGAAAACTATTCCAAGAGAGTACATATTCCTTGGTCCCCATTCCCAGCCTCCAGGGGCAGGAGTATTTCAGCTTACTCTGGCCCAACTCAGGAACTTAAATCTACTCCTCAAAGTCAAAACTACTTTAGAGATGTGGGGAGATCTAATCCAGCTACTAACCCAGGTCTACTTATTGCTTTGGTCAAGGCACTTTTCTCCCTGGACAGGTGGCCCTCCACATCCACAGGCTTTGCATCTACTGATCAAAGCACATCATGCCAAAAATATCCAGAAAAGAATTCTACAAAGTCCCAAAAAAGCAAAACTTGAATGTGCTATACTATGAGCACTATACTAAAGCCACAGAAATGTGTGTAGGCTTTGCCGTTTCACAGATCCTCTCCCCCTTTCCACACCCTCCTTCTCTATCCCTCACTCTCCTTTTTAGACAGGATTTCAGCCTAGGCTGGCCCCAAACTCACCATCCTCCTGCCTCAGCTTCTTGAGTGCTGGGACTACGGGCATGAACTGCCCCACTGCCTCATGCTTGGTTTCTTTCTGTACCATAGGCCTATGCTAGTTCTATCTTTATGAATACATATTTTTTCTTGTTATAATTCCTATGACACTGCACTTAGTTGGTCTTAGGTGCCATATGCTATCTCGAGATGATTTACTCAGAAGTGTAATGATCCATGCAAGTCTTGTGTCATTTCATCAAAGAAACATGAACATCTGTGAATTCTTGCATCCTTGGAGGACACTGGGTTCTGAAGGATGACCATAATTGGTCATAAAGTGAAAGCAGCAATGAAGTTGTTTCAAGTGCTCTATCACTTGAAATAGTCTCAATGTCCTAGCCTTTTTGCATTTGGCTTTTGAAATTGGATCTCAATAAATTTAGCCTAAGTTGGCCTTGAACCACAATCCTCCTGTGTCTTCTTCCCAAGTAGCTGAAATTACAGATATGTACCACCATGCTGGACTTTTCTACTTTATTCTAGGCTGGTTAACTAGATGTTCCACAGGGCTGCCACAAACCTAAATCAGACACAACCAAGCAAATATAAACACCTCAGAACAACTAAAGCCCTGGCTTCCTTCCAGAATCCTAATTACCATTTGGCCTAATGCCAAAGGAACTCTGGGGTCCCTATGGAATTCTCAGGCTCTGGATTACAGGCTCTGGATGAGCACATCCCTCAGTGGGAAGGCCAGCTGGGCTACTAGGTTTGGGCCTCAAGTTCCAGCTCCAGCAGAGTTCACTGCTTATAAGGTACAAGCCTTGAATAGGGAGTGACTTCCTAACAAGATGAGAAGGGCCTGGAGGTGAACTAGCTCATCCTGCTGTGTTAGGCCAGGGCTGGGGTGGCCTGAGACAACTTTGGGCTTTCTTCAGCCTTCTCCTTTCTGCATGTCTCTCTCCACTTCCCACCACAGCCCTTCTGGCCTTTTACTGCCCTTTATTATCTCAACGTGTGCTCAAAGGTGTCCACCATTTGTAATCTAGTGTGAATTTATCTTCAATTGAATCAGAAGTCCTCATCTGCTCTTGAGACGTATCCCCAAGCAGCAGAGTTGTAGAAGTGGCTGTGTGAATGACTTACAGATCATCTTGCTCTGCAGTGATGTTTTTAAGTTCTAAATGGTACTCTTGGTAAAAGATAAAAAAAAAAAAACACTCATTTTAGGAAACGGTAGCAAAGCACTAACCAACTCCTGGGTTCTGGTACTGGAGCTTGGACTCAGGGCCTAGGCACTATCCCTTAGCTTTTATGCTCAAAGCTGGTGTTCTACCACTTGGAACCACAGCTCTACTGTCTTTTTGCTGGTTAATTGAAGATAAGGAGTCTAGTGGATTTTCCTACCCAGGCTGGCTTTGAATCTTGATCCTCATATCTCAGCCTCCTCAGTAGCTAACATTACATGTGTGAACCATCAGCACCTAGCTTATTATTTTTAAAAATCGACTTTTTGTCAGTCATGGGGCTTGAACTCTGGGCCTGGGCACTGTCCCGGAGATCTTCAGCTCAAGATGAGTGCTATACCCTTTGAGCCACAGCACCACTTCCAGTTTTCTGGTGGTTAATTGGAGATAAGTCTCTCACAGACTTTCCTTGCCCGGGCTGGCTTTGAATCTTGATCCTCAGATCTCAGCCTCCTGAGTAGCTAGGATTACAGGCGTGAGCCACCGGCACCTGGCTCGATTTTTTTGGAGACAGGTTCGTATCTATGTAGTCCAGGTTGGATTCAACCCTACTGCCTCAGTCTCCTGAGTACTGGGATTACAGGTATGTATCATAAACAACAAATAACCCTTAAGATGAATGGTAGTTTTTGGGAAAAGTACATCAAGGAGTTAGTTCCTCAGGAGCTCTTTAGTGAAGATTTACTCAAAAACCAACCACCAAACATGAACAGGGCCACTTGATCATTTCTAGGGGAATGTAGATGACTTGGCTATTCCTGTGCATCTCCAGCAGCCTACTGTTTTCACACTCAACAGTGTGGGGGCTAAGTCAGAATGCAAAAGTACATCTCCCTCTAGTGGGGCAAAAATTATTGCAGGAACAACAAACTTCCTATCTCCAAATTAAAATGGCCGGGCTGGGAAGGTGGCTCAGTGTAGAGTGCTTGCCTTGCATGCCTGAGGCCCTGGGTTCGATTCCTCAGCACCACATAAGCAAAAAGAAAAAAGCCGGAAGTGGCGCTGTATCTCAAGTGGTAGAGCGCTAGCCTTGAGCTGAAGAGCTGAGGGACAGCGCCCAGGCCCAGAGTTCAGACCCCACGACCAGACCCCCCCCTCCAAAAAAAAATTAAAATGGCACACAGTAAAAGTTGCTACGTGGTAAAAGCAAAGCTACTGGGCACTGGTGGCAAACACCTATAATCCTACCTACTCAGGAAGCTAAAATCTGAGGATCACAGTTAGTTTGAAGGTAGCCTGGGCAGGAAAGACCGTGGGATTCTTATCTCAATTAACCAGCAAAAAGCCAGAAGAAGCTGTGCCTTGACCAAACAAGCTCTGGGATAGTGCCCAGGTCCTGAGATCAAGCCCACAACCAGCACACAAACACGCAAAAAGCAAGCCTAATCTGTGTGATAACTCTTCAGAAAAGAAGTAATTCTAGGTTGGGGATCTGCTTCAGAGGTAGATTATCTGCTTAAAATGTATGCAAGGCCTTGGGTTCAATACCTGGCAAGAGAAAGGAGAGGGGAAAGGGAATAAGGGAAGGTGGAGAGGGAAGGGAAGGGGAGAGGAGAGTAAAAAGGAAGCAGAGATAGACTGGGGATCTGTAAAGTGGCAGAGGCTTAAAAAAGTCTAACTTGCCTTGCAGTGTTCAAAAGGTCCTTTACTAAATCACTGATGATCCATGTTTTTTGTGTGTGGCAGTCCTGGGGTTTGAACTCAGAACCTAGGTGCTGTGCCTTAGCCTTTGTGCTCAAAGCTAGTGTTCTACCACTGAAGCCACAGCTCCACTTCTGGCTTTTTGGTGGCTAACTGGAGATAGGAGACTCATGGACCTTCCTGCCTAGGCCAGCTTCAAACCATGATCTTCAGATCTCAGCCTCTTGAGTAGCTAGGATTATAGCCTTGAGTCACAGGCACCTGGCCTAATAATACTTTTCAAAATAACGTAATATTTAAAAGGCATTCTATGACCATCTAATCTATTTCCCTCAATTTACAGATAAGAAGCTTCCCCAAAGGGGACGTGGCTTACAAAGTCTCACAGCAGTGTACCAGGAACAGGTAGGTACAAGGAATCATGGGATATAAGGTGGCTCCTCTCCAACCCCAACTCCAGAATGCAAAACATGGTAATGGGAAGGCTCAGAAGATAGCTTGCCCACATTACTGTCAACACTGGTATCTTTTAAGGAAAAGCTAGGCTGGGCAAGACTAAATACCACATCAATCCCCTGGGCCTGGGTACTATGTTATGCCCTGTTAAGGGAATGTATCATGGTGTCATCTGGGAATCTGTCAGTGTCTCAAGTAAGCAGATATCTTATTTAAACTCAGGACCACCTCTTGCTCAATACAACTTAAAAAATTTATAACATTTTAAGGACATGGAAAATGCATATATTTTTTAAAGCTTCTCAATTTCTCATATATTGTGCTGGTTTGGATTAAGTCATTAGTTAATCCACTTTCCTAATTAAGCACTTTAGATGATATTCGAATAGTTTTAAACAACACTAAAATTAAAACATTCCTAATTTAAAATTCATTGTTCCACTACGTTAGTGCCAATCCTGCCATCTGTATCAAGGGTTTAAATGGGCCAGCATCAGGGTGCAACACTGAAGCCCCAGCCCTGATTTAGGCCGATCATCTGAAGCCATGCACCACTAGTCATGGGGTAGGTTGTAGGATGCAGATTAAGCCCCATCAACTCCTTGTCATTGCTTTTATAAATCTCCTCTTCATTTAGAAAACACAATATGACATTCCTTTAAGTATTTGGCACTGAGGCATAAAGCTCTAGAACAAAGACAAAAACCCCTGCCCTCGGGAGAGCTTACATTCTGGCCAGAGGTTGGAAAATGATGGGAGGCACACACAGTATATACATAAGTGTATGTATGGGAATGTAGGGGAAGGTTAATGAGGCATGGGGGTGGGGGCAGTGAGGAGGTTGGGAATCCTTTGGGAAAGGAGACAGATTGCACTTTCAAATACAATGGGAAGGATAAGTTTCACCGAGGTGGTATTTTAAAACAATGATCAAATTTGGCCAAACCAAGAATCCTATCACCATCTGTTGAATATACAAATTCTCTGAATTCATCTACTAGTGGAATCTGAATTTCAGAAACCAAAGGGCAGCTTTCTGACACTGTGATAAAACACTTTGCCAGATATGGTGGCATATATCTGTAATCCCAGCTACTTCAATATGCAGGTAGGAGCATTGTGATTCAAGGCTACCCCAAGGCAAAGTTAGTAGATCCTGTCTAAAAATTAAAAGCAAAAGGACTGAGGGTGTAGCTCAAGTTGGAAGCTGCCTGGCCAAGTATGATGCCCTGAGTTCAATCCTCAGTACTGGGGAGAGGGGAGTTGGGACTGTTTGGGGACCTGTGGTAAGGTACATCACAGCAGGGAGCACAGAGAACATTTCATCTCAAATGGCCAGGAAGGGGGCAGGACAGAGGGTATAAGAGCCAGGGTCCCAACACCCAAATAAACAAACTCAGAGAATGGAAACATCACTACAGAAACAACCAAGATTCAGAATATAATAAGGGGATACTTCTCAAAGCTTTATGCTAATAAGTTTGAGAATCTGAAAGATATGGATGAATTTCTAATAAATACTGACATGCCCAAACTAAACCAAGATGATTTAAACCAACTTAATAGACCCATATCAAGCATCAAAATAGAAGCAGCAATAAAAGACCTCCCACCCAAGAAAAGCCCAGGACTGGATAGATTTACAGCTGAATTCTACAAGGCCTTCAAAGCAGAACTCACACCAATATTCCTCCAACTCTTCAATGAAATTGAAAGCAAAAATTCACTACCACACTCTTTCTATGAAGCCATCAAACCCTCATCCCAAAACCAGGCAGGGACTCATCAAAGAAAGAGAACTATAAACCCATTTCTTTGATGAACATTGACGCAAAACTTCTCAACAAAATCTTGGTCAATCAATTTTAACAACTCATCAAAAAAAAAATCATACACCATGATCAAACAGGATTCATTTCAGGGATGCAAAGCTGGTTCAATATATGCAAATCAATTAATATAATTCATCACATCAACAAGAGCCAGGATAAGAACCATATGATTATCTCAATAGATGCAGAAAAAGCATTCGACAAGATCCAACACCCCTTCATGATGAAAACTCTGGAAAAACTAAGACTCCATGAAACATTCCTTAATAAAGGCAGTGTATGACAAATCTACAGCCAGCATTATACTTAATGGCAAAAAGTTAAAGCCATTTCTTCTAAATACAGGAACAAGACAAGATGTCCACTCTCCATTTCTCTTCAAGTTAGTACTAGAATGCCTAGTTATAAGACAAGATGCAAACATAAAGGGGATCCAAATAGGGAAAGATGAGGTAAAATTCTCCCTCTTTGCGGATGACATGATCTTGTATTTAAAGAACCCCATGGACTCCACTCCCAAGTTAATCAAGTTGATTCGAAACTTTGGCAAAATAACAGGGTATAAAATTAACCCTCAAAAATCAATGGCTTGGGAGGGGTTCTCAAGATGGCGACGGGGCAGTAGGGAAACGCCACAGCTCTCTCCAACCAAAAAGAGAGTTCGAGTTCCAACCTTTAATCTCCCCAAGAGACCGACAACAACAAAAAGACGAACACTCAGAGAAAAACCAGAGGTGGAAAATAACAAAAAAAGAAAGAGAGGAAAAGAAGAATTTCAGAACAGAGAAGAGCGAAGACCCCTCCCCCAACCTTTACTGGCCGCGCGGCAGTGCGCCAAGCCGCCGGCCAGCCGGCCCGGCAGGGGCTGCCGGAGCCACAGAGACACAGGGGGCTGCTTGCAGATCACCAGGTACCGGATTGCAGAACAGCGGATCGCCAGGAACAGAGAAACCTACCAGCCGGGAGTCTCCAGGAGGATCCCACCCCACCCATCACTCTCCACCGGAGCGGAGAGGCTCCATCCCGCCAAAGCGGCCCGGCACCAGCAGCGCCACAAAGGGACCTGACGCGATCGCAACGACCCGGCGGGGGGCCGCCCAACCCAGCCCGCAACCACCCCAACTGAACTCGGACTGCAACAACAACTGACGGACTGCAACAACAACTGACGACCTACAGGGTGAGTACCCACCAGGGGACAGGGAATCCATCAAGGGAGACCAGAGCTGGAGGGAATCCCCAGACCCTGACCTAGACTCCCTACCCCAACACCCGGACCACAGGACCCACTAAAACTGGGAACTGTTCGAGAGCCCCACCAGCCGGTGGAGCACACTCTGCTGGCCAGGCCAGAGCAAGAGCGCCCCGGGAAGGGAGCTTAAATGCTCAAGCCAGGAACAGTGCCCCTGGGTCAAGACTACCAACAGTAGAAGAAATTTGAACTGTGTCCTCCAGGCTGCATAACCAAGGTGGTATACACATTAGCACAGGCCTAACGAGCGCGCTCCAGGCTGGGGCCGGAACCAGGCCAGGGGACCGGCGCCTGAACAAAGCAAAAAGGGTCAGAAGTGGGGCTGTGGCTCAAATGGTAGGGTGCCAGCCCTGAGCTGAAGAGCTGAGGGACAGCACCCAAACCTAGAGTTCAAGCCCACAACCAGCCCAAAACAAACAAAAACACATCAGGAGCCCATAGCAGACTCCAGTATTTGGGAGAGTGCATCCAGAGCATCTGATCTTCCCAAGAGCACCCGCAGGAGCAAACACAAGCAGTCTAGGCTGCTCAACCCTTCCAAAGGCGGGAATTGCTACAGCAGAGAGCTGAGAATCCTAAGTGAATAGCAGCTGGAAATAGGCTCCCAACAGAATCCAGATCAGACACAGACTCTCTCTACCAATAGAGAATCAGCAACCAAGCAAAGACAGACACACCAAAACAAGATTGAAGAGCAGTCTCCTGAACCCCCATGCGAAAATCACAGAGAAAAATCACAAGGTTTACCACTACCCAGGACAGCAAGCTCACCTCAAAAGCCAGCAGCCACGCAGGGGAGAGCCCCAGTGGGAGCAAAGCAGGAATGGAAGACAAAAACTACATCCAAGGGTTGCTGGAGGCAATGACTCAAGAAATAAAGCGAGAAATGGATCAGAAATTGAAAGAGCACAAGGATGAACTATCAAAAGATATACAGGATATCAAACAAAAATTGGATGCAAAAATAGAAGCTGCACAAACCTCAGTAAGAAGTGAGATAAACGCCAAATTAGAGGTAATGCATACTGATATCACCTCATTGAGAGGTGAGATCAGTACTCTGAGAACCAACATTGAATCCATAAAGGGATCCATTTCCATCATGCAAACCACAATAGAAGCCACGGTCAACAGAGTGAATGAAATGGAAGGTAGAGTGTCAGATACAGAAGACAGAATACACCAACTGGACCAAAAAGTGACAGATATGGAAAAATCACTCAAATTAAACCAAAGGGAAATTCAAGAGCAAGCAGATAATGCTAAAAAATTTAACCTTCGCATAATCGGAGTGGACGAAGGTGAGGAATTCCAGAGCAAGGGAATGCAACACCTATTTAACAAGATAGTCAATGAAAATTTTCCCCACCTCAAAAACGACCATCTTAACTACATCACAAAAGCTTATCGAACACCCAACAAGCAAGATCCCAGGAGAAACACTTCTAGGCACATAATAGTAACAATGATGGATCTGAATAATAAGGAAACAATCCTGCATGCAGCAAAAAGGAAGAAGGAGCTATACTACAACGGGAAAAAAATTAGAATCACTGCAGATCTCTCCACACAAACAATGAATGCAAGAAAAGCCTGGGAAAGCACCATACGAGCCCTGAGAGCCAATAACTGCCAACCCAGACTGATATACCCGGCAAAGCTAGCATTCACATTCGATGGAGAACTGAAAACTTTTAATAGCAAAGAAAAACTAAATGAATACATAAACATTAAGCCAGCATTACAAAGAATTCTAAGAGGGGGGACACAACCTGAAGAAAGCAACCAGGAACTGGGACCTGCCCCAAACAGGCATTACTCAAAGTCTAACTGAGCAAGCACAGGAGGAAAGGAAAGAAGAAAAACTTAGGAAAACGGAATGGCAGGGACAACAATGCATCTCTCTATACTTTCTCTTAATATAAATGGGCTGAATTCGCCAATTAAAAGAAAACGAACTGAGGACTGGATCAGAAAACAAGACCCATCCATCTGTTGCCTTCAGGAGACCCACCTCTCAGCCAAACATACAAACAAACTCAGAGTGAAGGGGTGGAAAAGGATCTACCAATCAAATTCCCCCAATAAGAAAGCAGGTGTAGCTATCCTGATATCTGACAAAATAAACTTTTCATTAAAATCAGTACAGAAAGACAAGGACGGACATTACATATTAATAAAGGGAACAATCCAAGAGGAGGATATAACCATCATCAACTTATATGCCCCAAATATCGGTGCACCCAGATATGTTAAACAAATGCTCTCAAACTTACAGAATAAAATAGATCCCAATACGATAATACTAGGAGACTTTAACACGCCACTCTCACCAAAGGACAGGTCTACCAACCAGAGGATTGGCAAAGAAGCTACCGAATTAAGTGAGGCCATACTTCAAGCGGAATTAACTGACATCTACCGAGTATTTCACCCTAAAACAACACAGTACACATTCTTCTCAGCAGCTCATGGAACTTTCTCCAAAATAGACCATATCATAGTTCATTCAAGGAACTTAAGCAAATACAAAGGGATCGACATAATCCCCTGTATCCTATCTGACCACAGTGGAATCAAGCTAGCTCTCAATAACAAAGCATACCGCAGAAATTTCTCTAATACATGGAAATTGAACAGCACACTCCTTAACAAGGCCTGGGTAACAGAAGAGATCAGAGAAGAAATAAAGCATTTCCTAGAACTCAATGAAAATGAAAACACCTCACAAAGAAACTTGTGGGACACAGCAAAAGCAGTCCTGAGGGGCAAATTTATTGCCCTCAGTGCCCACATCAAGAGAATGGAGACAGACCAAGTAAATAATCTCATGTTGCAACTAAAACAGCTAGAAAAACAAGAAAAAATGGGACCTAAAGCTACTAGACGAAGCCAGATAACCAAATTGAGAGCAGAGATTAACCAATTAGAAAATCAGAAAACCATAACCAAAATAAACCAAACAAAAAGCTGGTTCTTTGAAAAAATAAACAAAATTGATGGCCCGTTGGCAAGATTAATTAAAAAAAGAAGAGAGGAAACCCATATTAATAGGATTAGGGATGCCACGGGAAACATCACAACACGTACCCAAGATATCCAAACAATTCTAACAGACTACTTTCAAAAGCTATACTCTCTAAAGGAAGAAAATCTGGCGGAAATGGATGCATTTTTAGAGAAATACAAGTTACCCAAACTGAGCAAAGAAGAAGTTAACCAATTAAATAAGCCAATATCCTATAATGAGATACAGGAAGCTATCAAAAGTCTTCCAACAAAAAAAAGCCCAGGACCAGATGGATTCACAGCAGAATTCTATAAGACCTTTAAAGAAGAACTAATACCCATACTCCTCAAGCTCTTCAGAGAAACAGAGAAGGAGGGAGCTATCCCAAACTCATTCTACGAAGCCAATATCACACTCATCCCCAAACCAGGCAAAGACCCAACCAAAAAGGAGAATTACAGGCCAATCTCCTTGATGAACACAGATGCAAAGATCCTTAACAAGATTCTAGCTAACAGAATCCAGAAACACATAAAAAAAATAATACACTATGATCAGGTAGGCTTCATCCCAGAGACACAGGGATGGTTTAACATACGTAAGTCAATAAATGTAATCCAGCATATCAACAGAGCCAAGGTCAAGAATCACATGATTATCACCACAGATGCAGAAAAGGCCTTTGATAAAATTCAACATTCATTCATGCTAAAAGCTCTGGAGAAAATAGGAATAGAAGGAACATTTCTAAAAACAATAAAAGCCATTTATGACAGACCAATAGCCAATATTATACTTAATGGGGAAAAGCTACAACCAATCCTCCTAAAAACAGGAACAAGGCAAGGATGTCCACTGTCTCCACTCCTCTTCAACATAGTCCTAGAACCCTTAGCCAGGGCAATAAGGCAAGAAAAAGACATTAAAGGGATCCGCATAGGGAAAGAAGAAGTGAAACTATCCCTTTTTGCAGACGACATGCTACTATACCTCCACGATCCCAAAAACTCCATCCCCAAACTTTTAGAAATCATAAGTCACTTCGGCAAAATAGCAGGATACAAAATAAACCCACAAAAATCAGTTGCCTTCCTATACACTGATAACGCACAGGAAGAGAGGGAAATAAAGGGAGCAACCCCATTCACAATAACCTCCCAAAAAATAAAATATTTAGGAATTAACCTAACCAAAGATGTAAAAGAACTATTTAATGAGAACTATAAAAAGTTAAAGAAAGAAATTGCAGAAGACACTAGGAAATGGAAAGACCTCCCATGCTCCTGGATAGGCCGACTTAATATAGTAAAGATGGTGATACTTCCAAAACTAATATACAAATTCAATGCAATTCCTATTAAAATCCCAATGACGTACATCACTGAAATACAGAAAACAGTCCAAAAATTTATATGGAACAACAAAAGACCTAGAATAGCCAAAACAATTCTAGGGGATAAAGACAATATGGGAGGGCTATCCATGCCGAACTTCAAACTCTACTACAGAGCTATAATCACAAAGACAGCATGGTACTGGCACAAAAACAGACCCGAAGACCAATGGAACAGAATAGAAGATCCAGATATAAATCCACAGGCCTACAGCCAGCTGATATTCGACAAAGGAGCCAAAGACATACAATGGAAGAAACACAGCCTCTTCAACCGCTGGTGCTGGGAAAACTGGGCAGCCACATGCAGAAAACTAAAAGTGGACCCCAGCCTATCACCATGCACCAACATCAACTCAAAATGGATTAAAGACCTTAACATTAAACCTGAATCTCTGAAACTACTGCAGGACAGAGTAGGAGAGACACTTGAACTAATAGGCACAGGAAGGAACTTCCTGAACAGAGTCCCAGGGTCACAACAAGTTGGAGAGAGACTCGACAAATGGGACTACCTTAAAATAAAAAGCTTCTGCACAGCTAAATCTATCGCAACTAAGCTAGAAAGACAACCAACTAATTGGGAAAAAATATTTACCAGCAATATATCAGACAAGGGGTTAACATCCTGTATATACAGGGAGCTCAAGAAACTAATCCCTCCCAAACCTAACAAACCAATTACTAAATGGGCAAGGGAACTAAAGAGGGACTTCTCAAATGAAGAAATAAAAATGGCAAAGAAACACATGAGGAAATGTTCATCATCCCTGGTGGTGAAGGAAATGCAAATAAAGACAACCCTGAGATACCACCTTACCCCAGTCAGAATGTCCCACATCCACAAATCAGCCAACGACAAATGCTGGAGGGGATGTGGAGAAAGAGGAACCCTATTACACTGCTGGTGGGAATGTACACTTATACAACCACTTTGGAAAGCAGTCTGGAGGGTCCTTAGAAAGCTAAAGATTGACCTCCCTTACGACCCAGTCATACCACTTCTAGGCATCTACCCTGAACAACAGGAACCAATATACAAGGACACGTGCACCTCCATGTTTATTGCAGCACTGTTCGCAATAGCTAGGATATGGAAACAACCTAGGTGCCCCACCACAGATGAATGGATCCAAAAATTGTGGTATCTATACACAATGGAATATTATGCAGCCATTAGAAATGACAAAATAATGGCATTTGCAGGGAAATGGATGGAGCTAGAAGGAATCATGTTGAGCGAGGTAAGCCAAGAACGAAGAGACAAACGGTACATGGTCTCCCTGATAAGTGGATGCTAAATCCAAAAGGTTAGTGATACGACAAAACTAACAGGACTTAAGAAACAAAGAACTCCCGCTCATCTGGTTGAACCACTACTAAATATCCTCATGCTGCTGATCACAAATATGGTATATAACATGTGAACACTGTTATATATTACAGACTGTGGTAGACAATTTGCTCCAGGGAAGTTAGAATGAACTTGTGACTTTGAAATTATGTAATCATTTAATCACAATCAAAAAAAAAAAAAAAAAAAAAGAACCTCGGGGAAGGGAGGGAGGGAGGGGATGGTAGGGGGAAAACAATGGAGGGGGTAACAATGTTCAAGAGGAAGTGTACTCATAACCTCACTCATGTAACTGTGACCCTCTGTATAGTAGCTTTACAATAAAAAAAAAAAAAAAAAAAAACAAAAAACAAAAAAAAAAAAAAAAAAAAAAAAAATCAATGGCTTTTCTGTATACCAATAACGATAAGAGCATGGCTGAGATCAGGAAAGCAACTCCTTTCGTAATGGTCTCACAAAAAAATAAAATACTCAGGAGTTAACTAAAGAAGTGAAAGACCTCTATGATGAAAACTTTAAAAATCTGAAAAAGCAAATTAAAGCAGCTAGTCTAAGGATGTGGCAAAACCTTCCATGCTTCTGGATTGGGAGGATTAACATTGTGAAAATGGCAAAACTGCCAAAGGCTATCTACAAGTTCAATGTGATACCATCAATATCCCAACCTCATTCTTCAATGAAATAAAAGAAGCAATCCAAAAATTCATATGGAACAATAAAAGACTCCAAATAGCAAAAACAATCCTTAGCAGAAAGAACAGTGCTGGAGGAATAACAATACCAAATTTCAAACTTTACTACAAAGCCATAGTAATCAAAACAGCTTGGTACTGGCACAAGAACAGACGTGAGGACCAATGGAATAGAACTGAAAACCCAGAAATAAACCCACAGACCTACAGCCACCTAATCTTTGATAAGGGAGCTAAAAAAAATAGAATGGAAGAAAGACAGCCTCTTCAGTAAATGGTGCTGGCAAAATTGGTTAAACACTTGTAGAAAACCAAAGTTAGATCGGTATATATCACCTTGCACCAGAATCAACTCCAAATGGATCAAAGACCTCGAAATAAAAGCAGACTCCCTGAAAACATTATAGGAAGGAATAGGAGAAATTCTAGGGCTCCTTGGCACAGGCTGAAATTTTCTTAAGAGAGACGCAGAAACACAACAAATCAAAGAAAGGGCAAATGGGACTGCATGAATCTGCAGTGCTTCTGCAAGCAAAGGACATAGCTAGCAAGATCAATAGAAAGCCCACGGACTGAGAGAAGATCTGCACTAGCCATACAATGGACAAGGGCCTCATATCTAAAATATATTTAGAACTCAAAAAACTAAATCCCCCAAGAACAAATCCTCAAAGAAACAACTGCCTGATTAATAAGTGGGCTAAAAACTTAGAGACTTCTCTGAAGAGAAAATAAGAATGGCCAATAGACACATGAAGAAATGCTCAACTTCTTTAGCCATAAAAGAAATACAAATCAAGACAATGTTGAGATTCTACCTCACCCCAGTTAGAATGGCTATAATCAAGAAATCTAATAACAACACATGCTGGAGGGGATGTGGCCAAAAGGGAACTCTACTGCATTATTGGTGGGAGTGTAAACTTGTTCAAACACTCTGGAAAGTAGTATGGAGGTTCCTCAAAAGACTCCACATAGAGCTCCCTTATGACCCAGCAATCCCACTTTGGGGCATTTACCCATATGATCACAAACAAGTTCATACCAAAGCTACCAGTACAAGCATGTTTATTGCAGCATTATTTACCATAGCTAAGATATGGAACCAACCCAGATACCCCTCAGTAGATGAATGGATCAACAAAATGTGATAGATATATATATATATACGTATATATATATATATATATATATATATATATATATATATATGGAATTCTATGCCTCCATCAGAAAGAATGATATCGCCCCATTTGTTAGGAAATGGAAAAAGTTGGAAAAAATTATATTAAGTGAAGTAAGCCAGGCCCAAAGAAACATAGATCCCATGGTTTTCCTTGTTTGCAATGACTAGTACATGTCTAGGACAAGCAGAGACGGTCAAAGGCTATGTACATATGACCACATGAGAGACATTGTTAAGCAAAATGTACCCCGACAAGAACACAAGTGGTTCTTTTCTTTCTTCCTATTGTTTTTAATGTACTTATAATGCACAATGCGATTCTTTTGCTCCTTTTGTATGTTCTTACTCCAAGGTATAACCCTTGTTTTCACTGTATTTGATTCTGGTGTTCTGCATCTTGTATATACATTTTTGTAATTTGGGGAGGGGAAGGGGTATAACAGAATGCTTAAATGGGGACGCAGGTTGACCCATCGTGAGAGATGTACAGGACACTATATTGAAAATGAACTTTACAATGTCAGGGTATGGGGGGTAGGAGGGAGTGGGGAGAGAAGTAATGGTAGGGGGAAAACAAAGGAGGAGGTAACAATGCTTGCTACGAAATGTACTCGTTACCCTACTCATATAACTGTAACTCCTCTGTACAGTATTTTTACAATTAAAAAAAAAAAAAGCCAGAGTTCCAAAATATCTTCAAGGGCATGACCCCAATGACCTAGCTTCCTAGGTCATGAGGACTCGCCCCAGCAAGGGCGACAATCCACACAGCAGCTGTCAACACTCCACTCTCTGACCTATCACTGCTCTAGCAAACTTGCTGCAGGAATGCTATGGCTCCAAAAGGACTTACTACCACTTTTCACTACCAAGTTATAGGACCTTTGCCTACTAATATGTATGTGTAAAGGCTAAAAGTTCATCCAAGATGATTAAACTCTAACCAGCATCAATACAGGACAGAAATCTTATCTCAGAGATCTAGCAATGACTCTGCTTATGTCAGAAGACCACCCTAAAAATAAAAGAGGATACTGAGCCCTGGGCCACTTCCTCATGATCATGGCTTGCCAACAACCAAAGCTGAGGATATGGAGTGACAGAGAAAGCAGAAAATGAAAGTATACAAAATCTCAATACTCCAGAAGCTTCCACACCAACTAGGACTAACGTCTCCAAAGCATAGGCGCAAGCAAGACAAGCTCTTCCTTAGGTGATGGGTTAAATTATTAATGACAGTCTAATTTCCTCACAGAAGACGTGGTCCAAAGCAATACAACCCAAAGGATGTATTAGTCAAAACTTCCCACCAAGATGCAGGGAGTGGGGGGGACCAAGATGGCGACGGGGCAGTAGGGAAACGCCACAGCTCTCTCCAACCAAAAAGAGAGTTCGAGTTCCAACCTTTAATCTCCCCAAGAGACCGACAACAACAAAAAGATGAACACTCAGAGAAAAACCAGAGGTGGAAAATAACAAAAAAAAGAAAGAGAGGAAAAGAAGAATTTCAGAACAGAGAAGAGCGAAGACCCCTCCCCCAACCTTTACTGGCCGCGCGGCGGTGCGCCAAGCCGCCGGCCAGCCGGCCCGGCAGGGGCTGCCGGAGCCACAGAGACACAGGGGGCTGCTTGCAGATCACCAGGTACCGGATTGCAGAACAGCGGATCGCCAGGAACAGAGAAACCTACCAGCCGGGAGTCTCCAGGAGGATCCCACCCCACCCATCACTCTCCACCGGAGCGGAGAGGCTCCATCCCGCCAAAGCGGCCCGGCACCAGCAGCGCCACAAAGGGACCTGTCCGCAGACCACCCGCCCAATCGCGATCGCAACGACCCGGCGGGGGGCCGCCCAACCCAGCCCGCAACCACCCCAACTGAACTCGGACTGCAACAACAACTGACGGACTGCAACAACAACTGACGACCTACAGGGTGAGTACCCATCAGGGGACAGGGAATCCATCAAGGGAGACCAGAGCTGGAGGGAATCCCCAGACCCTGACCTAGACTCCCTACCCCAACACCCGGACCACAGGACCCACTAAAACTGGGAACTGTTCGAGAGCTCCACCAGCCGGTGGAGCACACTCTGCTGGCCAGGCCAGAGCAAGAGCGCCCCTGGAAGGGAGCTTAAATGCTCAAGCCAGGAACAGTGCCCCTGGGTCAAGACTACCAACAGTAGAAGAAATTTGAACTGTGTCCTCCAGGCTGCATAACCAAGGTGGTATACACATTAGCACAGGCCTAACGAGCGCGCTCCAGGCTGGGGCCGGAACCAGGCCAGGGGACCGGCGCCTGAACAAAGCAAAAAGGGTCAGAAGTGGGGCTGTGGCTCAAATGGTAGGGTGCCAGCCCTGAGCTGAAGAGCTGAGGGACAGCACCCAAACCTAGAGTTCAAGCCCACAACCAGCCCAAAACAAACAAAAACACATCAGGAGCCCATAGCAGACTCCAGTATTTGGGAGAGTGCATCCAGAGCATCTGATCTTCCCAAGAGCACCCGCAGGAGCAAACACAAGCAGTCTAGGCTGCTCAACCCTTCCAAAGGCGGGAATTGCTACAGCAGAGAGCTGAGAATCCTAAGTGAATAGCAGCTGGAAATAGGCTCCCAACAGAATCCAGATCAGGCATAGACTCTCTCTACCAATACAGAATCAGCAACCAAGCAAAGACAGACACACCAAAACAAGATTGAAGAGCAGTCTCCTGAACCCCCATGCGAAAATCACAGAGAAAAATCACAAGGTTTACCACTACCCAGGACAGCAAGCTCACCTCAAAAGCCAGCAGCCACGCAGGGGAGAGCCCCAGAGGGAGCAAAGCAGGAATGGAAGACAAAAACTACATCCAAGGGTTGCTGGAGGCAATGACTCAAGAAATAAAGCGAGAAATGGATCAGAAATTGAAAGAGCACAAGGATGAGCTATCAAAAGATATACAGGATATCAAACAAAAATTGGATGCAAAAATAGAAGCTGCACAAACCTCAGTAAGAAGTGAGATAAACGCCAAATTAGAGGTAATGCATACTGATCTCACCTCATTGAGAGGTGAGATCAGTACTCTGAGAACCAACATTGAATCCATAAAGGGATCCATTTCCACCATGCAAACCACAATAGAAGCCACGGTCAACAGAGTGAATGAAATGGAAGGTAGAGTGTCAGATACAGAAGACAGAATACACCAACTGGACCAAAAAGTGACAGATATGGAAAAATCACTCAAATTAAACCAAAGGGAAATTCAAGAGCAAGCAGATAATGCTAAAAAATTTAACCTTCGCATAATCGGAGTGGACGAAGGTGAGGAATTCCAGAGCAAGGGAATGCAACACCTATTTAACAAGATAGTCAATGAAAATTTTCCCCACCTCAAAAACGACCATCTTAACTACATCACAAAAGCTTATCGAACACCCAACAAGCAAGATCCCAGGAGAAACACTTCTAGGCACATAATAGTAACAATGATGGATCTGAATAATAAGGAAACAATCCTGCATGCAGCAAAAAGGAAGAAGGAGCTATACTACAACGGGAAAAAAATTAGAATCACTGCAGATCTCTCTACACAAACAATGAATGCAAGAAAAGCCTGGGAAAGCACCATACGAGCCCTGAGAGCCAATAACTGCCAACCCAGACTGATATACCCGGCAAAGCTAGCATTCACATTCGATGGAGAACTGAAAACTTTTAATAGCAAAGAAAAACTAAATGAATACATAAACATTAAGCCAGCATTACAAAGAATTCTAAGAGGGGGGACACAACCTGAAGAAAGCAACCAGGAACTGGGACCTGCCCCAAACAGGCATTACTCAAAGTCTAACTGAGCAAGCACAGGAGGAAAGGAAAGAAGAAAAACTTAGGAAAACGGAATGGCAGGGACAACAATGCATCTCTCTATACTTTCTCTTAATATAAATGGGCTGAATTCGCCAATTAAAAGAAAACGAACTGAGGACTGGATCAGAAAACAAGACCCATCCATCTGTTGCCTTCAGGAGACCCACCTCTCAGCCAAACATACAAACAAACTCAGAGTGAAGGGGTGGAAAAGGATCTACCAATCAAATTCCCCCAATAAGAAAGCAGGTGTAGCTATCCTGATATCTGACAAAATAAACTTTTCATTAAAATCAGTACAGAAAGACAAGGACGGACACTACATATTAATAAAGGGAACAATCCAAGAGGAGGATATAACCATCATCAACTTATATGCCCCAAATATCGGTGCACCCAGATATGTTAAACAAATGCTCTCAAACTTACAGAATAAAATAGATCCCAATACGATAATACTAGGAGACTTTAACACGCCACTCTCACCAAAGGACAGGTCTACCAACCAGAGGATTGGCAAAGAAGCTACCGAATTAAGTGAGGCCATACTTCAAGCGGAATTAACTGACATCTACCGAGTATTTCACCCTAAAACAACACAGTACACATTCTTCTCAGCAGCTCATGGAACTTTCTCCAAAATAGACCATATCATAGTTCATTCAAGGAACTTAAGCAAATACAAAGGGATCGACATAATCCCCTGTATCCTATCTGACCACAGTGGAATCAAGCTAGCTCTCAATAACAAAGCATACCGCAGAAATTTCTCTAATAC
This sequence comes from Dipodomys spectabilis, assembly GCF_019054845.1. Taxonomy (NCBI): domain Eukaryota; kingdom Metazoa; phylum Chordata; class Mammalia; order Rodentia; family Heteromyidae; genus Dipodomys; species Dipodomys spectabilis. The sequence continues at coordinate 1,248,852 of NW_024870781.1, forward strand.
ATGGAAATTGAACAGCACACTCCTTAACAAGGCCTGGGTAACAGAAGAGATCAGAGAAGAAATAAAGCATTTCCTAGAACTCAATGAAAATGAAAACACCTCACAAAGAAACTTGTGGGACACAGCAAAAGCAGTCCTGAGGGGCAAATTTATTGCCCTCAGTGCCCACATCAAGAGAATGGAGACAGACCAAGTAAATAATCTCATGTTGCAACTAAAACAGCTAGAAAAACAAGAAAAAATGGGACCTAAAGCTACTAGACGAAGCCAGATAACCAAATTGAGAGCAGAGATTAACCAATTAGAAAATCAGAAAACCATAACCAAAATAAACCAAACAAAAAGCTGGTTCTTTGAAAAAATAAACAAAATTGATGGCCCGTTGGCAAGATTAATTAAAAAAAGAAGAGAGGAAACCCATATTAATAGGATTAGGGATGCCACGGGAAACATCACAACACGTACCCAAGATATCCAAACAATTCTAACAGACTACTTTCAAAAGCTATACTCTCTAAAGGAAGAAAATCTGGCGGAAATGGATGCATTTTTAGAGAAATACAAGTTACCCAAACTGAGCAAAGAAGAAGTTAACCAATTAAATAAGCCAATATCCTATAATGAGATACAGGAAGCTATCAAAAGTCTTCCAACAAAAAAAAGCCCAGGACCAGATGGATTCACAGCAGAATTCTATAAGACCTTTAAAGAAGAACTAATACCCATACTCCTCAAGCTCTTCAGAGAAACAGAGAAGGAGGGAGCTATCCCAAACTCATTCTACGAAGCCAATATCACACTCATCCCCAAACCAGGCAAAGACCCAACTAAAAAGGAGAATTACAGGCCAATCTCCTTGATGAACACAGATGCAAAGATCCTTAACAAGATTCTAGCTAACAGAATCCAGAAACACATAAAAAAAATAATACACTATGATCAGGTAGGCTTCATCCCAGAGACACAGGGATGGTTTAACATACGTAAGTCAATAAATGTAATCCAGCATATCAACAGAGCCAAGGTCAAGAATCACATGATTATCGCCACAGATGCAGAAAAGGCCTTTGATAAAATTCAACATTCATTCATGCTAAAAGCTCTGGAGAAAATAGGAATAGAAGGAACATTTCTAAAAACAATAAAAGCCATTTATGACAGACCAATAGCCAATATTATACTTAATGGGGAAAAGCTACAACCAATCCTCCTAAAAACAGGAACAAGGCAAGGATGTCCACTGTCTCCACTCCTCTTCAACATAGTCCTAGAACCCTTAGCCAGGGCAATAAGGCAAGAAAAAGACATTAAAGGGATCCGCATAGGGAAAGAAGAAGTGAAACTATCCCTTTTTGCAGACGACATGCTACTATACCTCCACGATCCCAAAAACTCCATCCCCAAACTTTTAGAAATCATAAGTCACTTCGGCAAAATAGCAGGATACAAAATAAACCCACAAAAATCAGTTGCCTTCCTATACACTGATAACGCACAGGAAGAGAGGGAAATAAAGGGAGCAACCCCATTCACAATAACCTCCCAAAAAATAAAATATTTAGGAATTAACCTAACCAAAGATGTAAAAGAACTATTTAATGAGAACTATAAAAAGTTAAAGAAAGAAATTGCAGAAGACACTAGGAAATGGAAAGACCTCCCATGCTCCTGGATAGGCCGACTTAATATAGTAAAGATGGTGATACTTCCAAAACTAATATACAAATTCAATGCAATTCCTATTAAAATCCCAATGACGTACATCACTGAAATACAGAAAACAGTCCAAAAATTTATATGGAACAACAAAAGACCTAGAATAGCCAAAACAATTCTAGGGGATAAAGACAATATGGGAGGGCTATCCATGCCGAACTTCAAACTCTACTACAGAGCTATAATCACAAAGACAGCATGGTACTGGCACAAAAACAGACCCGAAGACCAATGGAACAGAATAGAAGATCCAGATATAAATCCACAGGCCTACAGCCAGCTGATATTCGACAAAGGAGCCAAAGACATACAATGGAAGAAACACAGCCTCTTCAACCGCTGGTGCTGGGAAAACTGGGCAGCCACATGCAGAAAACTAAAAGTGGACCCCAGCCTATCACCATGCACCAACATCAACTCAAAATGGATTAAAGACCTTAACATTAAACCTGAATCTCTGAAACTACTGCAGGACAGAGTAGGAGAGACACTTGAACTAATAGGCACAGGAAGGAACTTCCTGAACAGAGTCCCAGGGTCACAACAAGTTGGAGAGAGACTCGACAAATGGGACTACCTTAAAATAAAAAGCTTCTGCACAGCTAAATCTATCGCAACTAAGCTAGAAAGACAACCAACTAATTGGGAAAAAATATTTACCAGCAATATATCAGACAAGGGGTTAACATCCTGTATATACAAGGAACTCAAGAAACTAATCCCTCCCAAACCTAACAAACCAATTACTAAATGGGCAAGGGAACTAAAGAGGGACTTCTCAAATGAAGAAATAAAAATGGCAAAGAAACACATGAGGAAATGTTCATCATCCCTGGTGGTGAAGGAAATGCAAATAAAGACAACCCTGAGATACCACCTTACCCCAGTCAGAATGTTCCCACATCCACAAATCAGCCAACGACAAATGCTGGAGGGGATGTGGAGAAAGAGGAACCCTATTACACTGCTGGTGGGAATGTACACTTATACAACCACTTTGGAAAGCAGTCTGGAGGGTCCTTAGAAAGCTAAAGATTGACCTCCCTTACGACCCAGTCATACCACTTCTAGGCATCTACCCTGAACAACAGGAACCAATATACAAGGACACGTGCACCTCCATGTTTATTGCAGCACTGTTCGCAATAGCTAGGATATGGAAACAACCTAGGTGCCCCACCACAGATGAATGGATCCAAAAATTGTGGTATCTATACACAATGGAATATTATGCAGCCATTAGAAATGACAAAATAATGGCATTTGCAGGGAAATGGATGGAGCTAGAAGGAATCATGTTGAGCGAGGTAAGCCAAGAACGAAGAGACAAACGGTACATGGTCTCCCTCATAAGTGGATGCTAAATCCAAAAGGTTAGGTGATACGACAAAACTAACAGGACTTAAGAAACAAAGAACTCCCGCTCATCTGGTTGAACCTCTACTAAATATCCTCATGCTGCTGATCACAAATATGGTATATAACATGTGAACACTGTTATATATTACAGACTGTGGTAGACAATTTGCTCCAGGGAAGTTAGAATGAACTTGTGACTTTGAAATTATGTAATCATTTAATCACAATCAAAAAAAAAAAAAAAAGAACCTCGGGGAAGGGAGGGAGGGAGGGGATGGTAGGGGGAAAACAATGGAGGGGGTAACAATGTTCAAGAGGAAGTGTACTCATAACCTCACTCATGTAACTGTAACCCTCTGTATAGTAGCTTTACAATAAAAAAAAAAAAAAAAAGAATTAAATAAAAAAAAAAAAAAAAAAAAAAAAAGATGCAGGGAGTGTGATAACCTGAGCCAATTCTACTGTAGGATTGAGGGAGATGGCTGATGATTCCAGTGGTTAAAACGTATCTATTCTAAGTAAGTGGACTAAAAAAAAATCTCAGGAAGCTCTATATCAAAGAACCTGCCCATGCTGCTAAACCTTGTAATTCTTCCATCACCAATAAACCCCAGTAACCTTTTATGCTCAAGATGTTCTAGAGTGCAGTGAATTTAAACTCTAAAAAACTTGCCAAGTCTTTTGTTTTATTGCTTTGTTTCTGTGACAATCTTAGTCTGAGGTCTACACTGGCCTGGACCTCATAAAGTTGCCCAGGCTGCTTAGTATTCAGAATCCTCCTGCTTCAGTCTCCAGAGTGCTGGGATTATAGGCATACACAACCAGATGGGCTCTGGTTAAACATTTAATAATGAAAAGGAAATAGAGGCATGGCTGCCTAGCAAGAGACTCACAACCCAATACTGCTAATGTGTATGTATGTGTGTATCTAATGAACTTAAACCCAAACATTTACAATTAGACATCTGATGTGCCCTTAAATTTATTAGTATACACTAATAGTACAAGAGTGCATAATTCTATAGATAGGCAGTATACTTTGAATGAGTCCACCCCTTTATTCCTTAATAAATTTTTATCAGCCTCTGGAAGAATCTTTTGTCTCTTCACCTCTTGAATCTGGTTAATGAGATACCAACCATAGCACAGGTAGCCAAGAAATGAGCTCCTACTACAGAATTACAGTGCATTCATGAAAGGGGAGGAGAGTGGAATCTTCTCAAAGTACTCTTAGTGTCACAATATAGAGTGTTTCAATAGCTTAAGTCCATCTTGAATAAAATGCAGATAAAGCAAAGCAAATTTGCTATCGGAAAAACAGCAAGGACTCACATTTGACCAGGCAAAAAGCTGCCGTACTATCTCCTCACAGACCAACTCAAGTGATGAAGCACCAAGCTGAGTAATTACAGCTCTGTTGCCCAAAAGTGCTTTACAGAAGGCAGAATGAGGACAGGTTTCATAGGAAATAGCTGTGATTCTGTACTTCAAAGAAATTACCCAAAATTCACATAGAAAACCTTCACAAACATGTATGTTATTTGGAGATGAGAGAACAAACCTACAAAATGATAGAAAAGTCAGATGCCTTAGCATGCCCAGCCTCTTCTCTCCACTTCCTCCGCTACCATCCTCGGGCAAGCCATCAGCATCTCTCACTTGGGTTATGCCAAGCATGCACAATTCAATTCGCCCAGACTCTGGTCAATCCTCCAGAGGCTATAGGGATCCTTTCAAGACAAAAGTCAGGTCCCATCATTCCTTTGCTCACAACTCTCCAACAGCCTTACAATAGCCGATTTCATTGCTTGATTCTAATGCTTTAGCGCCATTTCTAGAGTAATTCTGCCTCAGGGCTTTTCCATGACTGTTCACTGAGCCTGAAATGTTCTTCCTTCTTGACATGCACATAACTCAGCTTTTTATTGGCTTGTTTTTTGAGACAGGGTTTCACTATGTAGTGCAGGCTGGCTTATGTAGTCAAGACTAGACTTGGTTTGGAACTCACAACCCTCCTGCCTCTGTCTCCTGAGTGTGGGATTACAGGCATGTGCCATGAAGCCTATCATGACTCGGTTTCTTTATGTGTTTAAATATCATCTCTCAGTATGGCCTTTCTAAGAAATCTACTTTACACTGCAAACTCCTACTTCCCTGGGCATTCTCCCTTCTCAGTGTTACTTTCCTTCCATAGAATTTATTGCCTCCTGATAAAAATTGTTTATCTTCCTATTAAAAAGTGAACTATTAAAATAGAGCAATTTTTGTCTATTTTGTTCACTGATATATCTCCAGCATTTAATATACTCAAATATCTGAGTAATGGATGAACATGACAAATAATTAACTGTGAGAGGTGAACTGAGAAGCCACAGTTCCAAGAATGCTAATGGTGACAAATGACCACAGATGTGCAAAAACAGAGCTGAGATAACTTATTATACCCAGTGATTTGTATGTCAGAAGTGACTCTGGCATGTACAAAGAAAGCAAAGTGAATTCTCCACGTTTGTCCAAATTGTCTTTACATTTACATAAAAGTTACAGATGTCCATCACATTTAAATATTTACATGAGTCTAAAAATGTATTTGCAGGAGAAAAATATAAAAGTTAAAATGTAAAAAGTTCTTCATTAATACCATAAATAAATCTTCTGTCATCACCACTCCAGTGACTATTAGAGCTGGACATCTGAATCAATCTCCATAGATGGTTCATGACAAAAATTTGTTAAAGTGAAGATGCTACCTTCCAGCTTCATGCAGCTCCAAGCTCAGGTAGGAAAGGTAGCTGGTAGAGGATCGAACAGATTGGAGCCCTCATTCTATTTGCCTTTTTTTGTTTTGGATGCCTTTTCTTTTCTTTTTTTCACATGTTTAGGAATCTTGTTTTTTCTTTTCTCTCTCTGGGCTTCCTTGACCATTTTTTTTCTTTCCTGTAAAAAAAAAAAAAAAAAAAAAAAAAAAAATCAAACAAATCTCCATGTATTTCATTAAGAGTATTTCTACTATCACATAATTATTACATAAAATAATTTGTATGCATAATAATTAGCACAGCAATCAAAAATCAATACAACAAGCCACTTATAGTAGGTAGTGAAATTTAGTCTTTGGATTTACTGTCTTTTTCTTTTTTGCAAAGCTAGGGATTGAAACCAAGGTACCACATATGCTAAGCATTCTCTAGCCATGCCCAAAGTTCAGTACTGAACTTTGAACTCAAGGCCTCCAACCTGCTTGTGCCCTGGTTGTTTTTTGAAACAGGGTCTCACTTTCTGCCTAGGTATGTATCTTGGGCCTGGGTATACATATTATACTAAGATGAGAGACACACCATTGTGCCCAGCCATCAATTGATAAGGTATCTAAAGAACTTTTTGTCTAGCCTGGCTTCAAATAGTGATCCTCCCAAATTGCTTGTATTACAGGCATAAACCATCAATGCCCAGATTCAAGCCCACATTTGCCCCCCCACCCCCGCTTTCTTTTGTGGTACTGGGGATAGAACCTAGGACTTCACACATGCTAGACAAGTGCTCTAGCTGTATCCTAGCTTCTTAAGCTTTCATAATAGGAATTTGTTGACAGCCTAACAAAAATGTCCTGTGGATGTTAACACATTTCATATTTTGACAGAAATAAAAGTTGGAAAGAAAAATAATGTTTTATTCTACGAGACAGAGTATAGTGTCCTCTCATTACATAATGCCTGAGGAATTCCTAATAACAACTTAGTTTCTATTATTACCTCCTAAAGCAAAGCTCAGCTTATTGAAAATTCTAATTAAAAATCCAATCAATAATGTTTCAGCTAACATCATCTCTTGAGAACCCTTGAGCAAAGAATCAAGAACAGCTACTACCATACTGAAGAAGACAATGTAAGTTCTTGGCCAACCTTTTTATCAATGTCAGGGTCAGTGGTATGTTTTCTACAGTGAGTATGGTCCCCCTGCTCTTCAGAGTCTGTGTCAGAGCACTCAGAGTCTCCAGCATCTTCTGAATCAGAATGAGTCTTTTCCTCAACTTGGCTTTCTAGGAGTGCAGGGACCTTGAAATCATTACATATCCATATTATTTGAAGCAAATCAGCAATCTGTTTATTGTTACTAACATGTTAAAACCAAATGTGTACAAAAATAATATTCTGTACTGAAACATCAAAACTGCCCAAATGAACATGCGAGAGAAAGAAGCAATTCTACTAGGGCTCAAGAGCACAGCCAAGTCAAAGAACCTAGGGCTTCATGGATGACCCAGATCAACAACACAACTGGCCTCAATCCACAAGTCAGAAGGTTGTGGTGAGATTTGGAAGTATATAAAGTATACATGGAGGCTGAAAATAAGGATGTAGTTAGATAATTTCACAGCTGTTTTCCTCTGAACCACAAAACAATAAACTAATCCAATCAGAAGAATGGCAATATTCAACTGAGAGTAATTTTTATTTCTCTTGAAAAGTAGCATAGCTACTTTTTATTTTACTTTACTTTGTTTTTCTGCTGCTACTGGGACTTGAACTCCAGGCATTGAACTTATGGCCAACACTCTACTACTTGAGCCAAATTTCCACTTTTGGCTTTTTGTTAGTTAATTAGAGCTAAGAGTATCTTGATTATCTTGTATTTTTTTGGGGGGGAGGGAGGGGCAAGCTTCAAACCTCTGTCCTCAGATCTCAACCTCCTGAGTAGCTAGGATTCCTAGTAGCTAGATTAACTAGTAGCAGGAACCCTACTGATAAGCTTGCCTCTGACCTGTTTCTGCACTGGCTTATTTTGGGATAAGATGTCACTTTTTGCATAAGCCCACGCCTGGACCACAATCCTCCTATTTTTTGCTCCTGTCATAGCTGGGATGACAGATGGGCACCACCACACCCCTCTATTAGTAGAGAAAGTATCTCCTGAACTTTTAATCAGGGTGGCCTTGAATCTCAACCTCCCAAGTACCTACTAGAATTACAGGTATGCGCCATCATGCGTGGCCCCACATTACTTTTTTTTGTCAGTAGTGGGGCTTGAACTCGGGGCATGGGTGCAGTTCCCAAGCTCTTTTGCTCAAGGCTAACAATCTACTACTCTACCACAGCGCCACTTTCAGTTTTCTGGTGGTTAACTGGAGATAAGTGTCTCATGTGAACTTTTCAGCCCAGGCTGGCTTTGATCTGTGATCCTCAGATCTCAGTCTCATGAATAGCTAGTATGTTATAGGCATGGGCAACCAACACCTGGCTCCATTTTAAACTGGCTGCAAAAACTATTAAGAATCACATGTTCACTGTTAATAACTTCAAGTTGAAGACCAGAGTATTAAAAAAAAATGACTTCCTAAGGGATAGTAGAGGAAAAACAGAGGAGGAGATAACAATGTTCAATAGGAAATGCACTCATTACCTTACTCGTAACTATAACCCCTCTGAACACATTTTTACAATAAAAAACATTTAAAAAAATGTCTTCCTTATTTGAACAGAAGAATTCAGGGACAGAATAAAAAATGTCTCCAAATTTAATTCTAATATTTAAACTTTAGAAGAATTTTCACATAAACAAATAGCAACACATAAATTCATACCTTCTGAACTCCTGACAAATCTTTCTTTAATCCGGTGACAGTCTGGTATAAAATCTTATAACCAAAAGGGGGGAAAAAACCACAATCAATATAAAAGCAGACAATGATATGTACACTAAACACTGTAGGCTAAATGGTATTTTCTGTGATTGTAAAATATACTTGAAATATTTCTCATAGTAACAGAAAGTATATGGTGTTATTCTCTCCTGGCCAAATCCATCCAGACACCTGGCAGGTTTCTGCATGAACAACTGACTCAGAACCCCACTAGGTGAAGTATCATCCATTTCTCCCACTTTCTCATTGGTCACTCTTATTACAAAAAGTTGTGTTCAATTTCCATTAAAGTTTTTTTCATTTAAGGAAATTTTTGTTTGTTTCTTGTTATATGAAGACTTACATAGATGCCTAAAGTTTGCTTCTTAGCTGGCAAAGACTAAAAAATTTACTAAGTAAGTCCTTCAACAGCAAAACAATTTTCCTTAAGTATGTACATTAAGGATCTACTTACTGTTAATGGATTCTACTATAAACATTGATAGATTAGACTTCTAGATATATCTCTCCTCTTATCTCACTATAGTCTGCTATACTCATTCAAATGTGTCATTCGTTCATAAATCCTATAACTTCCCTTTACATCCAGTGTGTAGAGAGGCATATTCATATAAAGAGAGCCACCTTGCTAGCTCAAAGCCAGCATTCAAGATCAGAGGAATTCAAAAGCCATAAACAGGCTTGCGACAATCCCCTCCTCCTATAAACCTGCTTATTATACACAAACCAAGCTACTCACATTGTCTTGTTGAGCATTCATGGCCATGTCCTCTTCTTTCAGTTTCATCATTATGTCCATGTCCCTCTCATAATTTTTTACTTCATTCAAGGTTCTAGGAATATAAGCTCGCTTGAATACCTAACAGAGAGGGGAAAAGTAAAACCCAACTATTATCCTCATGCCTTTCACAGCCATGGAAGAATGGATGTGCACCATCACCTCTAGCCCTGGATCTCAGCCCAGCTACACACACTACCAGGCTGCAACATCTGGGTGGGGTGTTAAAGCAAATGATTAAGACAAAACAAACACTGCATTTTGCATTCTTTATTTTAAAGGGAGGAAAAAAAAATACATTAGAGGAGACTCAAGGTTTCCCTTAGAAAAAAACATTCTTCCTATTCATTTGCGTTCCAATAAGCTCTACCTCACAGAAGGGAAGGGGATGGAATTATATTGCTGTCCTTACAAAGGAACACACTTTTTTTTTTTGCCAGTCTTAGGGCTTAAACTCAGGGCCTGGGTTGCTATCCCTGAGCCTCTTTGTGCTTTAGGCTAACTGGCGTTCTACCACTTGAGCCACGGCTCCACTTCCAGCTTTTTCCGAGTAGTTTATTGGAGAGTCTCACAGACTTTCCTGCCCAGGATGGCTTGAACCGCAATCCTCAGATCTCAGCCTCCTGAGTAGTCACCAGCGCTCAGCCAGGAACACATTTTTACACAGCAACATAACTTATCCAAGTGTCACAAGGAAAGTCCAGAACTTCCAGAGGGGACCTCATATTCATCCATCATGATGAGTATTGTGAGAATTTAAAAAAAACAAAAGAGCTACTATGGAGCCTTTGGGGGGGAAAATGTCCTGATTTCTGAGACTAAAATCATTTCACCTTTTAATTAAAATATCAGTATTTAAAGTCTGCAGTATTATGAAATCAACATTTTAGTCATTTAAAAATTCCTACTTGCAAATAGTAACAAGCTTTTCTTTTTGGGGGGGGAAAGGGTAACACTGTGTTTGAACTCAGGGCCTCTATGCAATTGCTGGGTAAGCACTCTACCACATGAACCACATCCCCACCCTGACCTTGAACTTTTGATCCAACTGCCTAGCATCTCAACTATTAGTATTACAGGTATGCACCACCACACTTGGCAGCTTTTCTTTCTTAACTCAAATACACTACAGGTTGTTTAAAATTTTTCTATCTAGTAAGTTGGTCAGCTAAATTATGCAACTTAGCTCAGTTAAATTATATTCTTTGTTTCTATTTAAAATCAAGCTTATACTCCACTAATTAACCACAAAAAGACTGTAACAGGGCATGGTGTTACATGCCTATAATCTATGCATTCAGGAAACTAAGGCAGGAGGCCCGCCTGGGTGACAAAGAAAGACCATTTGCAAAGATAAAGTGAAACAATCACTACCACCACAATAAAATCCAAGTGTTTCCAAAGACTAAATTGGTAATAAATCCTACCTCTTCATCCACATGATCCTGGTTAGACCTTTCTTCTTTGGTCCTTTGAGACGCTATTTCCATGGCCTTTAAATGAAAGCAAAAATTACATTTAACCTAGAAGAGACACATCAACTTTCCAATGTTAAAATCAGCTTACTCTAATCTGCACAGGTATCAGTTCTTCACACTTCTGGAGTATTTACTTGAGCTTTAATGGTTTATTCTCCACTACAGACCTTACTAAGAAGGCTGACACCAGCCCAAAGAAACAGAATAGACTTTCCAAGCCTCGGGAATTGTGAGCCTCCTTCTTCAAAAGCAATATTGAGGGCATAGCTCAGTGGACAAGTGCTTAATATGTACATAATCCTGGTTTCCAGCCCACAAACCAACCTAGCACCAACAAAAAAAAAAAAAAGAAAAAGAAAGAAGTAATACAACATCTTTACAAAATTTCAAATGATGATCAAAATGAAAGAACTGAGACCCAAAGAATGAGGCTATTTCTTAATTCTTAAAAAAAAATAATAATAATAATCAATGAAGGGGGCTGGGAAAGTGGCTCACATGCATAAGGCCCTGGGTTTGATTCCTCAGAACCACATAAGCAGAAACAGCCGGAAGTGGTGCTGTGGCTCAAGTGGTAGGGAGCTAGCACTGAGCTTAAGAGCTGAAGGACAGTGCCTAGGCACAGAGTTCATACCCCATGACTGACCAAAACAAACAAACAAAGAAAAATCAATGAAGGGCTGGGAAGGTGGCTCAGTGGTAGGGCTTCATGCACGCATGAAGCCCTGGGTTCGATTCCTAAGCACCACGTAAGCAAAAAGAAAAAAAAAAGCCGGAAGTGGCACTGAGGCTCAAGTGGTAGAACGCTAGCCTTGAGCTGAAGAGCTGAGGGACAGCGCCCAGGCCCAGAGTTCAGGCCCCACAACTGGACCCTTCCCCCCCCTCAAAAAAAAATCAATGAAGAGCACTATGAGGTTGAGATATGATCTAATACTGGTTAGTATAAATCATCAGAATTCTTTAACAATGACTGAAACTAAGACGACAAAGATTTTAGATACTTTAGGCTTAAACAACTCAAAGTCTACTCTCTAGTTAAAAAGACATAGACAGAAAAACAGTGGCAACAGTGTTCTATTTTAAGTACAGACACAAAAATCTGTTCTTACAGCTCTAGACTAAGAATGATGTGATTCTAAGTCAAATAACATACATGGTTCTCTACTACATGTCAAGTGCTAGCAATACACAAACACAAGTCCTATCCCCTTAAGAGATCATAATCTAACAAAGTGTGTGATCCCAGCATTTGGAGGCTAATAAAGGAAGATCACAAGTTCGAGGCCAGCTTACACAGGTCTCACCCTATCTCAAAACAAAACAAAATTCTTTTTTTTTTTGTCAGCTGTGGGGCTTGAACTCTGGGCCTGGGTGCTGTCCCTCAGCTCTTCAGCTCAAGGCGAGCACTCTACCACTTGAGCTACAGCGCCACTTCCTGTTTTCTAGTGGTTTATTGGAAATAGGAGTCTCACGATCTCTCCTGCTCGGGCTGGCTTTGAACAGCAATCCTCAGATCTCAGCCTCCTGAGTAGCTAGGATTACAGGCGTGAGCCACTGGCGCCCGGCAAAACAAAATTCTTATAGCTATACAATATTGAAAAGTAGGAAAACCATTTCTGCTGAATTTGTCCCCTAAGAAAGATTTCTCAACTAAGACCACCAGGCTGGGTGCTAGTAGCTTACACCTGTAATACTAGCTACTTGGGAGGCTTGAGATTAATTGGAAGGACTGTGATATGAGGCCATCACAGGCCTCACTGATTGATATCCCACCTCAGCCAATACCACCTGGGCATAGTAGGACATACCTATCATCCTTGCTACGGGTAAGGCTAAGATCAAGATGAATTGCAGTTGTAGGCTAGCCCTGGCAAGAAAGTTGGTAAGACTCTATCTCAATCAATAACTGTGTTTGGTAGCACACAGCTATCCAGGGGAGCATGGGTAAAACACAAAACTCCATTGCAAAAAAAATTAGATCAAGAAGAGTCTGTGATATAACTCAAGTAAAGCATCTGCCGAGCAGGTGGGAAAGCCTGAATTCAAACTCTGGTACTGTCAAAAAATAAAAATAAGAAAACAAAACAAAACAAAGTGCTGATAAGGCAAAGCAAGATGAGAAAAAGGAGAACACAAGGAAAGGGGTGATGAGGAAGTAGGACCACACTTGAAAACCTGTGTAGGGACATACGTGTAGTAACTTCACAATCCTGTGACTAGAAGAAAAGGAAGAACAGATAACTGGACTATATAAAAATTAAAAACTTCTGAACTGGGTGCTAGCATTTATAATCCTAGCTACTCAGAAGGCTGAAATCTGAGGACTGTAGTTTGAAGCCAGCCCAGGCAAGAAGGTCTGTGACACTCTCATCTCCAATTAACCCCCAAAGGCTGGAAGTGGAACTGTGGCTCAGTTGGCAGAATAAATAGTCTTGATAACAAAAGTTCAGGGCCAGTGCCTAGGTCGAGTTCAAGCCCTAAGATGGAAGGTCCTCCCAACCCCATCTAAAAACTGGGCACTAAGGTCCAAACAAGAGAGTGAAAGGCAACCTATAGAATGGGAGAAAATACCTGGACATCACGTATTTTATAAAAAGTTAATGTACAGAATATATTACCAATACTACAACTCAACAAAACAAGTGAACAAAGGAGCCAGGATGCAGCAGGGCAGGCCTATAACCCCAGCTATTTAGAAGGCATAGGTAGAAAGAGCTGTCAGAGGCAGGCCTGGGCAAAAACATAAGACACTACCTGAAAATTAATGCAAAAAGGGCTGGAGGCATGGATCAAGTAGTAGAGCATCTGTCTAGTCAACACAATTCAAACTCTAGTAGTACTGCCAAAAAAAAAAAAAGAAAGAAAAGAAAAAGGAGGGGCTGGGAAGGTGGCTCAGTGGTAGAGCGCTTGCCTTGCATGCATGAGGCCCTGGGTTCGATTCCTCAGCACCACATAAGCAAAAAGAAAAAAGCCAGAAGTGGTGCTGTGGCTCAAGTGGTAGAGCACTAGCCTTGAGCAGAAGAGCTGAGGGACAGCGCCCAGGCCCAGAGTTCAGGCCCCACGACTGGAACCCCACCCCCCCCAAAAAAAAAAGAAAAAGGAGGTTTTCAGGTAGGTAAAATATAAGAGAAAAACCTAAACATGCTCATAACTGCAGTAACTTTAGCCCAATGATGACCTCACTTTCAGTGATCAACCTGCCTTCAGTGATACAAGTTTTAAATCGTATTTTCTTGTTTCCTCTTCATCTTTTCTTTCCCCTCCTTCCTTTCCATTCCCCCATGAATAGGAACTCAAGAATGTCTTTATAGCTCCAGGAAACATTATTTCAGTCCTCTTTCACAGGAGTGAAAGAACACCCAGGACAGTTTTATCTGGGATCCAACTACAGAGACAGCACAGTGAGAAATGAGACCCATGGCAACCACCCAGCCCAAAGCCCCACCTGGGCCAGCAGATCTGCAAGCCCATGTATGCTGGTGGGGTTTCTTTGAAAACCCATCTTCAACCACTGGGAGGAGGGTGGTAGCACAGGGGATAGTAACTCATGCAGTCTCCAATTTGCCCAGCAAAATTAATAACCCTTCACTTCCGTTTCTCCAAAGACTTGCTCTCATTATTTGGGAACTGGCATCAAGTTCAGAGGGCTGTATTTCTGGTATCAAAAGGACTGAAGAGCCATTTCTTCAAAGATGTTCATATGGGCAACAAAGTACGGAAAGATGTTCAACATCATTATCATTAGGGAAATGTAAAATAAAACCAAAATTATACCATCTCCCACCCATTTGGAGGGTGAAAATGCCCGAAAGTAAGCACTGGGAAGGATATAGAGAAACTGGAGGACTTGTGTATTGTAGGTAGGACTGTCATTGTAAACAGAGTAATGGTTCCCCCAAAACTTACAATTACCACATGACCAGCTTTGGATAAGTATTGAAAAGAATCAAAAGCAGGTTCTAGAAGAGGTATTTATCCACTTATGTTCACAGCAGCATTACTAGCAGTAAGCAAAAGGGAGAGGCAACCTATATTCCACTGACAGATAAAGACAGGCAAAGCCTTAAAAAGGAGAGAAACCAGGCCTGGGAGCGTGGCTCAATGGTAGAGTGTTTGCCTTGCATGCATGGGGCCCTGGGTTCGATTCCTCAGCACCACATAAGCAAAAAAAGCCGGAAGTGGGACTGATGCTCAAGTGATAAGAGTGCTAGCCTTCAGCTAAATCGCTGAGGGACAGCACCCAGGCCCAGAGTTCAAGCCCCACGACCGACCCCCCACCCACAAAAAAAGGAGAGAAACCTGTCACAAGTTACTATGCACTTATGCATGAACCTTGATGGCATTCACCACAAAAAGGCAAACATGCAAGACTATTTAGAAGTGGTACCAAGAGTCAGTTCATAGGCAGAAACTAGAATAGTGGTTACCAAAGGCAGGGGAGTTGCTGGGATGTTAAGAAAATTCTAAAGATAGTAAATAGTGATGTTTGCACAGTAATATCAACATACTTAATGCAAATGTTTACACACATGTATTTTCCCACTACTGTAAAAATGCTGACTTAGGAAGGCCCCCACAAACACCAGACAGGAATTAATGACTAAAACCTCAACAGGCTTCTTACAAGACATTCATGAAGGATAACAATCTCAACAATCTTGTCAGATGACTGCGGTCAGGAATCCTGGCTTTCCTCCTCTCACCTCTTCCCTACCCCCAACATTACCTTGGCTAGGTAAGCATCTATGTTCTCAGCTGTAATGGAAGGATCCGTTACAAACTCAAAGAGCTCCCGCATAGTCATGACAGCCACAGCGTGCTTCAGAAAGAAATCTGTCAGAAGGAAAATCATCAACCATACTTTGTAAGATAAAAAGAGAACAAAGTAAATGAAATACATAGCACTTCCAGACAATTTTTTTTTTTCTTTTTGGTGCTAGGGAACCAGGGTCTTATACATGGTAGGCCACTGCTTTACCACCAACCTATATCCCAGCCCCAGAAAATGAGTTGAGTGTTATCACACTGGACAATGCAGTGAGAGATTTTTGTTTTGTTTTTCTGCATTGAGATCAAATCCAGATCTCATACTTGCACTCTCCCAATCTATATTCCAGTTCCTAGTGGCAAGGTTTTACATCCACAGTTTAAGCAAGTATAGAACTAATGGACACCAACAGGCTATTCAAAATTCCACTTTCTACTCACCGTTGACATTGGCACAGTCTTTTCTTAGAAACTCTAAGGCATGCGGGTGGTCATGTTCCACAGACTGAGAAACATCAATGATATACACATCTCCGCCATGATACCTTGGTGGGTCAGAAATACCAAAGCTGTAATGCACTACTATTTGGGGAGGGGGAAGAGGATTGCTGAGATTGAAGGAGTGCAAAACTCTACCTGGCTAAAAGCATTTTGTTCTTGTGCTTTTGTTTTTGGTGTTTTTTTTTTTTTTGGGGGGGGGGAGGGCTGGCTCTAGGTCATCAACCCAAGGCCTAGATGCTATCCAAGAGCTTTTATTTACTCAAGGCTAGCCATCTAACAACTTCAACCCACAGCTCCACTTCTCTGGCTTTTTGGTGGTTAACTGGAGATCAGTCTCATGGACTTTCCTGTACAGGCTGATCTCAAATCTTGATCCTCAGATCTCAGCTTGAGTAGTTAGGATTATAGGCGTGAACAAACAGTAGTTCAAATCTGTAATCCCAAGAAGTAGAGAATGGGAGGATCATGGTTTGAAGCTAGCCTGGGGCAAAAAGTTAGTGAGGACTCTCACACACACCCACACCATTTCAACAAAAAGGCATAGTGGCACACACTTAAAATCCCAGCTACATGAGAAAATGAATAGGAAGAATGTGGTCTAGGCCAGTTTGGGAAAAAAATATAAAACCTTATTTCAAATTAACCAGTGCAAAAAGGGATAGAAATAAGTCTCAAATGGCAAGAGTACCAGCCTAGCAAGAATGAAGCCCAAGTAACTACCAAGAGGTGAGTTCTTTCTGACTCTTAAGAGAAAGGGAAATAATTCATAAAAGGATAAATAAGAAAGGACCAATGTGACTAACGAGAAGCTGAGAACATTTCCAAATCCCACTAACTATTAATGATTAAAGTGGTTTCTTCCTTGTTTCTGCAGTGCTGGGGACTGAACCTGGGGCCTCATGCATACTAAGCAGTCCTTTCAAAATGGTCACTTCTAAACTTAAAGAAATGAGAAAGACACCTTTGCAACAGAAAATAGTATGACTTTGAGAACTGGGATATTGTTCAAAAAGGCATGAAATGACTAATGTCTAAGAGACAGACACTTACAGCATGTTAAATTCACTGAGGTCTGCGTGGACAAGCCTGGCGTCCTGATACATTTTTCTCATGTACTGAATGACTTGCAGATATAACTCTCGGGCCTTGGATTCAGATAACTGAGTGTTTTTTAATAGTGGTGCAGGCCTTGAAGAGAAACAAAATGAACAAAGATAAAATGACCAGGAACAGGTTTTCTTGCTTTATACACTACACCGTTACATTCTCTTCTTCATGTGAATTGTATATGAATCACTCTATATATGACACTCCAAGCAGCTGCCAATAGACAACTAGACAAAACACTGAATAAAATATCTCAAAAAACACCAGGGATAACAATTATTCTGAGGCATTTTGATACTTTAAAAGTAACTTAATTTATAAATAAGTTGCAATAGAAGGTAGGAAAGACTGAGGAAAAGAACTACTCAAATAATATTGGATAAGCACAAAATACAGTTCTGAGCATACAATTCTTAGGCTTCCCATGTACTCACATGTCACCTTTACCAATGAACCCCATGACAAGAACATGACTTCTTAGCATTATTGGCTTTGGACATGGTATCTCTGCTGTGTTCAGCCTGTGGTAAGGACAAGTGAAAGTCAAAAAGGCATATACACAAATTACAATACCAACAGTGTACGATACTGCTGCTGGGAAACAGGACATTGAGTCCTCTCAATTACATTTTATTTCATAAATTAAGGTACCAAGGATTTTAAGTGATAGCACAAAGAATAAAGCAGCTGAGCATGTTGACACATGCCTATAATCCTTGCATTTGAAGCAGAAGGATAGTGAGTTTGAAGCTGGTTTGGACTAAATAGTGAGACCTTGTCTCAAAAACAAAAATGACAGGACTAGGAAATTGGCTCAGTGGTAGAGTGCTTGCCTTGAATGAATGAGGCTCTGGGTTCCATTCCTCAGACCACATAAGCAGAAAAAAGCCGGAAATGGCACTGTTGCTCAAGTGGTAGGGGGCTAGCCTTGAGCTGAAGAGCTGAGGGACAGTGATCAGGACCAGAGTTTAGGCCCCACGACCAAAAAAAAAAGGCAAAAAGACAAAGACAAAACACTAACAATTAAACCATTAGATCCCATAATCTGTAACTTGTAACACTAAATTCAATTCTAGCACTGTAAATTGAAAAAGGGTACAATTTAGATGGAATACAGAAGGTAAGTGTACAATGTTCTTGAACACTAGCCTGAAGCATGCTTAATAAAACTGGTTGGCACTTTGGAAAGCAGTCTGGAGGGTCCTTAGAAAACTAAAGATTGACCTCCCTTACGACCTAGTCATACCACTTCTAGGCATCTAGCCTGAACAACAGGAACCAATATACAAGGACATGTGCACCTCCATGTTTATTGCAGCACTGTTCACAATAGCTAGGATATGGAAACAACCCAGATGCCCCACCACAGATGAATGGATCCAAAAATTGTGGTATCTATACACAATGGAGTACTATGCAAATGACAAAATAATGGCATTTGCAGGGAAATGGATGGAGCCAAGAGCAAAGAGACAAATGGTACATGGTCTCCCTGATAAGTGGATGCTAAATCCAAAATGTTAGGTGATACGACAAAATTAACAGGACTTAAGAAACAAAGAACTCCCACTCATCTGGTCGAACCACTACTAAATATCACCATGCTGTTGATCACATGTATGGTGTATAGTGTACACTGTTGTATGTTATAGACTGTGATAGACAATTTGCTCCAGGAAAGTTAGAATGAACTTGTGACTTTAAATGAGCATCAATATTCCACAATACTGTGAAATTCGGGAAATTATGTAATCACTTAACCACAATTAAAAAAAAAAAAGAACAACCTCGGGGAAGGGAGGGAGGGAGGGGATGGTAGGGGGAAAACAATGGAGGGGGTAACAATGCTCAATAGGAAGTGTACTCATTACCTTGCTCATGTAACTGTAACCCTCCGTATAGTATCTTTACAATAAAAAAATTAATTAAAATAAATAAATAAATAAAACTAGTTGGACTCATACCTAATAGCTAATTGGGCACAAGATTTCAGAAGGACTTTCAAAACCAAAAGTATTTACTGAAGCATAAACAAACTAATGTATAACATGTATATGTAACCAAAAAAAAGACACAGTAAGAGGAAATAGTTGACCTCAACTAAATAAGCAAGTTTTTGTTTTTTTTTAACTCTGTTAGTGCAAATCTGTAATATGTATGTTTGGAAGAAATACATAAATATATTCAAAACTGGACTAAGAAAATAAAATTGACACAGTATCTAAAATTCTAATAACTAATTGTGATACATCTTTCACACTTGAATGTGTCATCTGTCTTGTTTAAAACCCGCAGCTGCCCAGTACATGTTCTATGTATTTGCAAACAGTTCCTCCACGATTTGTTTTAAGTAAATATGAGCTGCAGTCAAGTTTTCTGCTTATAACTGAGAACAGATAGCTACTATGTCTAGTAATGTTTCCTGTGCTTGTCTCAGCAGGTAAGAGAGCTAAGTGGCATAAGGAGCCCATTTACTTGGGCAGAAACAGCGGGACCTGTGGGCAGGAAGGGCTGGAGCAGGTGTACAGCCCAGACACGTGTATCCCAGATAGTCACCTGATTAAGTTCCTCATTTCCTTTTCGGCCCAAGTTTTCACCATTTTTCGAGGATTTCCTTTACAATAGCCGTGACGAAATCTTGAATTTAAAAAAAATTGGTATTTTAACCACTTATTATTTTAACATTTTATTAAATAGGAATTAAATAGGAAAGGGGCATCTGGCCTTACCTGAATTCCCCACTAACGTACTTATCCCGATCTTTAAACACCAGAATTGAAGTTTTATAAATTTTGATTGCTCTGCTCTCTCCATCTGCTGTGCTAGCATGGTATACATTAGCCTATTTTAAGCCAAAAACAATGAAACAAAGTTTATGTTAAATAACTACAGTTTTACTTTTCCAATCAAGATAGTTCTCTTAAGAGAAATGAAACAACATGTATAAGCAACATATTTGGAAGATGTGAATTAAGCATGAATATCAAAAGGCACAGTAACTATGCCTCTCATATAGTATTGTACCCCACGATATTCTAATCATAATGGCCGTGTATACCCCAGATGTCCTATAGCTGCATCGCAGCCAAACTAGTTTTTCTAGGTTTACTGTTTGCACACAAAATGGTTTAATGATCTAATGCTCTGAAATGTATCCTATTGTTAAGCAATGTGACAGTACAAACAGCGCAAAATCCAATTTAAGATACATAAGGATTGGTTTCAAACTAGTACATGGAAAATATTTAAAGATAGTCTAACATCTAGTAATCCCCACAGAATGAGTTGTTAATTTAAAAATGATCCTGTTTGTCTTTTTCTACATCTACATATTTAAACAAATAAGAAAGACTTACTTAGAAGGGAGTCCCTAAACAATTAGTACTTTTTTGTCAGTCATGGGGCTTGAATTCAGGGCCCAGGCACTGTCCCTGAGTCTTGTGCTTAATGTTAGTGCTATACCACTTTGAGCCACAGTACCACTTCCAGTTTTTGAATGATTCATTGGAGATGAGTCTCACAGGGACTTTTCTGCCTGGGTTGGCTTCAAACTGCGATCCTCAGATCTCAGCCTCCTGAGTAGCTAGGATTACAGGCATGAGCCACTGGCACCCAGCTCCAAATGGTACTTTTTAAACTAGGCCCCAAATGATCTAAGCACCTAAGCTTGCAGTTGGGCACAACCAGTTACACTCAATATAATGTAGTAATTGTAGTGAAAAGGCATGGCACTCTACAACTTCCCATCTAGCTATTAACTCAAAAACTATTAACCAAGATCTATCCTGACATATGTATAGCTTTTTTTTTTTAAATTGGTAGTAGGGGGGTTTAAATTAAGTGTCTGCCAGAGAGATACTCTATCAGTTAAGCTATGTCCCCAGCCACTTTTGCTCTAGCATGTTTTTTGTTGTTGTTGGTGGTGGTCATGGGTGCTAGTTTCTTGAGTTTTTGCACTCAAGACTAACACTTTACCACTTTGAGCCACAGCACCACTTTGTTTTCTGGTCCTATGCAGGTAGGCTTGAAAGCATGGTCCTTAGATCACAGCCTCCTGAGTAGCTAGGTTTATAGGCATGAGCCACAGGCACCCAGCTATGCTCTGGCATTGCGAAATAGGGTCTCCTTCCCTGCTCAAGTCAGCATATACTTCTAGTTATAGTTCCTACAGGTTTGAGCCACCAAACCCAGCTTTCTGTTAAGATGGGGATCTTCTGAATAAATGCCTCGGCTGGCCTCAAACTGTGACCCTCTGGACCTCAAGTAACTAGGATTGTAAGCATATGCCACCACATCCAGTGCAGTCTGTTTCTTCCTTTTTTAAAGGCACAATTTATTTAGTAAGTGCCTAAGTTCCCTTTGGTATTTGAAATAAAGAAACTAACATGAAAACATTCAGTGATCCAAAGAAAAGCTCACTTCTTTTCCTGTGCTAATACATCCATTTATTTCTGTTATGATTCCTCGGGTCAACATCTTAAATAAAATCATTCTTGTTCTGGGGTCCAAAACCTACAAAGAAATGAAAAATAAGTTTCTAAGTCTTGTCATTAAAACACATCCTAATTACTAAACAGAAGCACAAATCTATAGTATGTTAAATGAGAGTTACTACTGAGTTTTATTCATTTTTTTTTTCATTCTCAATTTTAGTAAATGAAAAACCCACGTGAAGACCAAAGGAACCAGAAACAACAAATCACGACATTCATCCAGCCAAGGAAATCAAAGTCTACCAAGTCTGATGAAAGTAGAAATGGATTCTAGACCAACACTGGTTAAAGAAATATAGAACAAGCCATATAAAATAATTTTACAGAAAGTAAAACATAATAGGTGATATTGTTTTAAAATACTTCATTTAAGCTAATATGTCAGCATCAAAAATCTATTCAATTTAAAAATCATTAGAGACCTGTAGGTATGACTCAGCAATATAGCAACTGCCTAGCAAACTTCAGGCCCTGAGTTCAAACCTGAGTACTGCCCCCACCATAAAGAAAAATTAATGATATTTAGCATTCTATTTCTTTTTTGGGGGGGGGGGTGGGATCAGTCATGGGGCTTGAACTCTGAGCCTGGGCATTGTCCCTCAGCTCTTCAGCGAAAGGCTAGTGCTCTACCACTTGAGCCACAGTGCCCCTTTGGTTTTCTGGTGGTGGTGATAAGAATCTCATGGACTTTCCTGCCTGGGCTAGCTTTGAACAGAGATCCTCAGACCTCAGCCTCCTCAGTAGCTAGGATTAGAGGAGTGAGCCACTGGCACTCAGCTTAGCATTCCCTTTTTTACACCATCTACACAAGATCTAGCCTTTACTTTTATAACATAACTCAGGCAAAGCAAACTGCAAGTCCTCATGCTACTGTTATAAACAGGCAGTTTTAATAGGTCAGCACCCAATGGCCATGTTTACACAAATCCTAGCCATAGCCAATAAGCTAAATATGGCTTCTACATTTTAATAACTATTACCAAAAAAAAAATTATTATTCAACAGAAATCACAAATCCTGCCCTACAATGCCTAGAGTACTTGTTAGTCAGCTCTTTAAATAAAGCCTGATTAGGCTGGGAAGGTGGCTCAGTGGTAGAGCGCTTGCCTTGCATGCCTGAGGCCCTGGGTTCAATTCCTCAGCACCACATAAGCAAAAAAAAAAAAAAAAGCCAGAAGTAGTGCTGTGGCTCAAGTGGTAGAGCACTAGCCTTGAGCTGAAGAGCTAAGGGACAGCACCCAGGCCCAGAGTTCAGGCCCCATGACTGGTCCCCCCTTCCCCCCCCCAAAAAAAAGAAAGCCTGATCATCTCCAGTATCCTAGATGAGTAAATCATGTGAGTCTCCTTCAAAGACACAGGCTTTTCGTTTAATAAGGGGCAAGGAACTTAAAGCCTGTTCTTGTTCTTCTGACACTGAAGCAGCCCGACATTTGTACCTCTGTGGCTCAAGTATATCTTCTAGTTCCTGATGTGAGCTGGAAGTATACATTAACCAAACCTAGTTATATTTTAGGGACTATATACTTAGGTCATGTCACAAACCTACAGTTGATATAAACAAAAACAAGCTTAAAAGACAGTAGGACCAAATAGATGCTAGAGAAGAAAGGGAACTGAGTGAACAGGCACTAATTTCCACCACTCTCTTTACAGCTAGGTAAAGGGGGAAGTAACCTGGCTAAATGTAGAAATCTACATTTGAGACTATGCGTTGAGACTATGCATCTGCAAAATTGGGAATTAGAGAAGAGGAAAAGAGGAAGGAGCCACACACCAAACAGATTAAGAACATGGCAAAAAAATTTAAGTGCAGTGGTTCACGTCTACATTCTCAGTATTAGGAATCTGAGGCAGGAGGATCACAAGTTCTAAGCTAGCCTGGGCTACCTAGTGAGCCCTTGTCTCAAAAAAAAAAAAAAGTCAAATACATAGCCTAATACTGTAAGTATACACACCAACATTAAAAGAAAAAAAAGATTTCCTAAGCTATTTTGAGTTCTTGAAAAATAGGGTTGCTTCATTTCTCTAAGCCAAAGCATACTGCTTTCAATCACAAAAACCAAATTAGACAACATAAATGATAGAACATGGACCCTGCTCCTGCTTACTAACGATGTCATTCTTCAATTGCATAAATAATTCTAGATCACCAGTTAGCTTCTACTCCCTTGGGGGCTAAGGTACATGAAGAAGGGGTGCTTAGGCATTAATGCAAGAAGCTTATAGGTGAAGAGGGTATTACACAAAATGGGTTTGAACATGTGTGCATGAGTGGTGAAGAGTATAGCAAGCAACAGTGATGTTCTGACCCTTTTTATCCTTTCTTCACACCAAAAGTCTAGACCAAAGCCATAACACTCATGGACATCTACCCAGAATATCAAAAGCCAGGATACCATAAACACACTTGCATATCCATGTTCATTGCTGCACTATTCACAACAGCCAAGCTATGGAAACAGCCCAGAAGCCCTATAATAGATGAGTGGATTAAAAAAATGTGGTTCCGGGCTGGGAAGGTGGCTCAGTGGTAGAGCGCTTGCCTTGCATGCTCGAGGCCCTGGGTTCGATTCCTCAGCACCACATAAGCAAAAAGAAAAAAAAAAGCCGGAAGTGGCGCTGTGGCTCAAGTGGTAGAGCGCTAGCCTTGAGCTGAAGAGCTGAGGGACAGCGCCCAGGCCCAGAGTTCAGGCCCCACTACCGGACCCAAAAAAAAAAATAAAAAAATAAAATAAAATAAAATAAAATAAAAAAATGTGGTTCCTATACACAATGGAATTTTACATAGCCATTAGAAAATGTAATATTGTGTCATTTGCAGGGAAATAGATAGCTAGAACAAGTCATGTTAAGTAAGGTAAGTCAAGCTCAGAGACAGTGCATGTTTTCTCTCATATTCAAAAGCCAGAATTAAAATATACTGGGACATGATAAATTATACAGGACTCTAGGCATTCAGACACAGTGAAGGAGGATATTCTTAGGGAAGGAGCACAAATGCATAATTCCTATTTCATATAAAATAATATTTATTGAAATGAACTTCAGGAAATGGAAAAGAGGTATTTTTTGTTATTGTCTTCTTTTCTTTTGGTCTTATGATCATTTAGCTGTCTTTGAGAGGATAAGGAGAGGCATAGGAATGGAAGGAAAGGTACTCGCTAAACACTATTTTGAAAATGAACTATACAACTTGTAGTTGGGGATGGGAGGGGAAAAAATGGGAAAGAGCAGGGAAGGGGTAAGTGATATTGTCCAAAAAGAAAGGTACTAATTACCTAACTTATGTAACTGTAACCTCTCTGTATATCACTTTTATAATAATAATTAAAAAAAAAAAAGAAAATCTAGGCTAATGCCAACATCTAATCACATCCTTCTATATAGGGGAAATTTAGTCCTATCCCCCTTTTTTTTTTTTGATCAGTCATGGGGCTTTAACTCTGGACCTGGGCACTGTCCCTCAGCTCTTCAGCTCAAAGCTAGAGTTCTACCATTTGAGCCACAGTGGCACTTCCAGTTTTCTGGTGGTTTATTGGAGATAAGTGTCTCACTGACTTTCCTGCCTGAGCTGGCTTTGAACTGCGATCCTCAGATCTCAGCCTCCTGAGTAGCTAGGGTTACAGGCGTGAGCCACCAGCACCCCACTAGTCCCCTTCTTGAACAGAAACACACAATTTCTAAACAAAAAAAGGCATTTCCAATTCAAAATTTCAAGCTATTATCTTTTCCTCTCCCTCACCCATAACCATACCCCTGCTTAATGGCAGATAATCAACCTATTTTCCATCACCGCTAACAAAATCTGGGAAAAGATTCTGGGTCTGATGATCTCTGCTCACCCCTCACCCTATGGAGGAAAGCACTGCATTGTGGTTGTCACTGTGTTATGGAAGAACCACTAACTCTCTTATGAAAGCAAGGTTTCTAGACTGTAAACAAAAGGAGTATTTTATATAGAACAATTGTAGGTAACACCACCACTTAAGAAGGATAAAAGCATATCACAATTCAAAGAAAAGAGAATGCTAATTCAAAATAAGAATTACAACACTTAAATGGTACCTGCTCTACAGTTGCTCGATCAGCTTTATCCTTAATGCGATACCTGGACAAAAAAAAAGTGAAGATAATATCTTAAAATTCAGTGAGAAGCCAAAATAAAGCTAAATGTACATCACTTTACAAAAATTCCTAAGTAGTTGTTTCATAGCAAAGTTCATGATTTAATTGTAAATTTTTCACCTAGTAAAACTTCTTTCATTTTTCCTGAACATAAAATTCAATACTCTCAAGTAAAAGATACGTGTATATACCACATACACAGAAAAAAAAAAAGTCTCTCCATATTCTAGAACTATGTAAAAGAGCAGCTGGGAACTGGAAGTGTGGCTCAAGTGGTAAAGGAGCAGCTATGAGCAGAAAAAAATCAGAAACAGCTCAAAGCCCAGAGGTCAAGTCCTAGTACATGTAAACACATAAACACACCACTACCACCCTCCCATCCCCCATCACCAGCAGCAACAACTGGGTTAAAGTAACAAAGAAAACACCAACCCTGAACTTTTCAATGATCCTATTAATTTAATGATCCTAGAAGTTTTTTTTTTTGTCGGTTGTAGGGCTTGAACTCTGGGCTTGGATACTGTCCCTGCACTCTTCAGCTCAAGGCGAGCGCTCTACAGCTTGAGCCACAGCGCCACTTCCAGTCTTCTAGTGGTTTTTATTGGAATAAGAGTCTCACGGACTTTCCTGCCCGGGCTGGCTTTGAACTGCGATCCTCAGATCTCAGCCTCCTGAGTAGCGAGGATACAGGCGTGAGCCACCGGCACCCAGCCTAGCAGTTTTTGTGTATATATTTTTATTGTAAAAATACTGTACAGAGGGATTATAGTTTCATGAGTAAGGTAATGAGTACATTTCCTATTGAGCACTGTTCCTCCCTTTGTTTTTCCCCTATTACCCTTCCCTCCCCACCTCCACAACTTCTCCCTCCCCACCCCCTGAAGTTGTAAAGTATCTTGTACATCTCCTTGTTACAATGGGTCATCCAGTAATCCTATTTCAGCATTGTTATTTCCCTTTTCATCCCCAAATTAGAAAAATGTATATACAAGATTCAGGGCACTGGAATCAAATACAATCAAAACAGGGGTTATACTTTGGGGGAAGAACAACAAAGGAAACAAAAAATCACATGGTACATTATAAGTACATTAAAAACAACAGCAAGAAAGATAAAACCACTTGTGTCTCTATCTTAAGGTTCATTTTGCTTGGCATCATTTTATAGTCATATGTACATAGCTTCTGAGCTTTTCTGCTTATCCTAGACATATACTCGTTAATGCAAATAAGGGAAAACATGGAACATATGTTTCTTTAGCATTTTTTTATATCATTTTCTCTGTAGTGATATTCTAGGAACACTTACGATTTCAAGACAGTCTTCAAATGTAGGCTCACACACTAGTTCAGTTCACACACTAGTTCAGTTCACACACTAGTGATTCAATCTAGCACACTAAATTAATGCAGATTTAAAGATAGTCAGAAATGTTAGTGGATCTAAAAAGGCTACTACCTCTTGGATATAGAAATTAACCATGGAAAACTAGTTATAAATTTAAATTCTATGCTGGGTGCTGGTGGCTAATGCCTACAATCCTAGCTACTCAGGAGGCTGAGAGCTGAGGATCTCGGTTCAAAGCCAGCCCAGGAGACTCTTATCTCTAATAAACCACCAGAAAACGAGAAGTGGTGCTGTGGGGCTCAAGTGATAGAGCACTAGCCTTGACATGAAGAGCTGAGGGACAGTGCCCAGGCTCAGAGATCAAGACCTACAACTGACAAAAAAAAAAAAATTAAATTCCAAGCCTGATTTGATTGCTCCTATCTACAATCCCTGCTACTTAGGAGGAAATCAGAGGATCTCAGTCTGAACTAATACCTTATCTGAAAAATTTCCTAAAGCAAAAAAGGCTAAGGATATGGCTTAAGTAGTTGAGCACTTGCCTAAAAATCTCAGGGCCTTGAGTTCAAACTCCAGTATCATCAGTAAGTTGTAACATTGCTAGTTGTATTATACTGTTATTTTCTATGATATCCTGGTAATATTAAGAGTATTTCTGAGAAGAAAAGCATACATGGAAATAGTTCTCAGTTACATTACTATTTAGTTGTTAGTCTTCCTTGAATTTTAAAAAATATTTCTGGAAGAGAGCAATTCTTAATAAAAGCTAAAAAGGGAGAAGTTTTATATATTTAACCTAAACAAACACTGTTACTGTAATAAAAGCACACTAGTGAATTTCACACAAGATCATAGTTTTATCATGTTTCTTAAGAATTCGTATTAATATTTTTAACTTACAAGAGGTATAAAACACCCTCACTTAAGCTTTAAAAATGATTTATCCTTTGTAAAACAATTATTACTCGTCAGAAACAAGTCCCTATTACACATGTTTATAATTAAAATAGTACTTACATATCTGCTTCTTTTTGTCTAGATTTTTCCGTGACTTTATTTATGACAGAATCAGTAACATTTAGCTTATCTAAAAATATAAAAGCCCACAATATAAACAATACGTAAGATAAGACGATATTAAGTTTCTTTGAATTTATCATAATTACAATTTAGTTATGAAAAAAATTAATGTTTTTAATGGTAACTATTAAGTTGTGTTCCCTTCATAACAAGTATTACTTTCTTTTCAAATCTATAGAAATCTAGGCCAGGCACCAGTGGCTCACGGCTGTAATCCTAGCTACTCAGGAGGCTGAGATTTGAGGATCACGGTTGAAAGCCAGCCTGGGCAGGAACGTTCATGAGACTCTTATCTCCAATAAACCACTAAAAAACTAGAAGTGGCAATGTAGCTCAAGCGGTAGAGCACTCGCTCGCCTTGAGCTGAAGAGTGCAGGGACAGCACCCAAACCCAGAGTTCAAGCCCCACAAGTGATCAAATAAAAAAAGAAAAAGAAATCTAGACATAGAAAAGAACTCTTGGGAGGTGGAGATGAGAAGGATCTCAGGTGAAGGGCTAATAGCGTGGCTCAAGTGATAGAACATCTGCTTAGCAAGTGCAAAGCCCTATGTTCAAACCCTAGATGACATATTAAGCAAGAAAAGATCACAGTTAAAGAACAGCTGACAAAAAGTAACAAGATTCCATCTCAGTCAACAAAAGGCATGTTGGTACATGCGTGTGATCCCAGCTATACAACCATAGCAGGAGCACACATAGTAAGAGTATCAGACTTAAGAGGTATGCCTAAAGTGGACGAGCACTTTATAACACTTTACTCTGTATAGCAAGCATAAATCCTACCCACCCCTCAAAAAAGAAAAACTCAAAAAACTTCTTTAAAAAATACATATTAAATCTCATAATACACATAAAATGCATATTAAACCTCAGGTACTTAATATTCTTGTACAATATAGACAATGCAACTAACTGCCTGAATTTCAAAATAATTTTCTAAAATACTTGTTTTCATTATTTATTGACTGCCTGTATAAGAAACACTGTGCTAGGTTTATAGTCAGCCTTGTAAGGAGAAAACAATGGCCTTGCATTTTAAAATAGTTCAAACCAGCAAACTGATTCCTTGAATTCAATAGTTCACTAAATGATTAACACCTACATAAAAGTCTTCAGTAAAATAATATAGCATTTTCAACATATTATTATGAGATGGCCCTACCAAAAAATCTACTACAGAATGAACAAGAACTTGAATGAATACCTGTAACTTCATAGTCCCTCAACAGATGAGAAAATAGCTAAAAAAAAATGACACTTTTGGTTTTTTTTCTAGTATATATTCACTATTGACATGCAAAAAGTCTTAATCATCTTTAAGCAATATGTATATTTCATAGTTTTTGAAGAATTTCCTCATAACCTAGTGAGGTAATGTATTTTATGAACTCACCTAGATTAATTTTATTTTCAAATTTCCTTAAGACCTTATCAGTTGGAGTAGACATTCTGGCTGAATTGCAGTTGGAAGCCTGTCGATTAGCCTGTAAGAAATGAATATAGAGAATAAGGCATTAGTTGTTCTAAGATTCATCATCATGTGTTTTCCTTGGTTTAGTTAGCTATTGAAGAATCCATACTTACAAGCAGGGCCAGTGGCTTACACCTACAATCCTAGCTATTCACGAGGCTGAGATCTGAGAATTGCAGTTCAAATCCAGCTCAGACAGTCCATGAGACTCTTTACCTCCAATTAACCACACACACAAAAAAAAGCCAGTAGTGGAACTGTGCCTCAAGTGGTAGAACACTGGCCTTAAGCAAAAAAGCATAGGGACAGGAGATGGGACAGAAGTCCTCTGAGAAAAGAACAGAACTGACTCAAGGACATATTTTAAAAAGACACATGAAATAGAAGATTAAAGTGTCTGACTAGAATAGAGTCAACATGTTGTTTCCTTCTCTTCAATATGTAGTTCATTATGATAAAATTGTTTTTCTAAGGTTTATAGATTCAATACTTCAAAATGTTTATCTAATCCATATTGTTTAATGAAGACCTTAAACAAACATTAAACTCATTCTAACAATTTTGAGTCCAGTATCTCGAGAAGGAAAATTAAGCATGATGCTTACCATTTAGCTTGGTGTAAATAATAACAAAACCCCTAAATAATATATTATATATAAACACAGTACCTCTTAAATTGTTAATTCAATATTTTTTGTGTGCCAGTACTGGGGCTTGAACTCAGGGCCTGTGTGCTGTCCCTGAGCTTTTTTGCTTAAGGCTGGTATTCTACCACTTGAGCTACACCTCCACTTTCAACTTTTTCCCTCAGAGTCTCAGGGACTTTTCTGACTTGAGGGATAGCTTTGATCCTCAGATCTCAGCCGATTACATGGCTAGGATTACAGGTGTGGGCCACCAGCACCTGGCTTTTTCAATCTTTTTCTTTTTCTTTCCCTCCTTCACCCTCTTCCTCTTTCTTTAGTCCGCTGTATCTATGCAGTGCTAGGACTGAGCCCTGGGCCTAATGCATGTTAGGGAAGTGATTGAACATTGAGCTGTACTCCCAGCCCAACAAAGATAAAAATTTAATTGCTGTAACTTCAGCACATAAACCTAACAGTTAACATACATTTAAGCACATATACTTCCACTCTTTTTCCCTAGATTTTTTTTTTTTTTTGGTCAGTTGTGGGGCTTGAACTCTGGGCCTGGGTGCTGTCCCTCAGCTCTTTAGCTCAAGGAGAGTGCGCTACCACTTGAGCCACAGCACCACTTCCAGTTTTCTGGTGGTTTATTGGAGATGAGTCTTATGGACTTTTCCTGCCCGGGCTGGCTTTGAACAGCAATCCTCAGATCTTAGCCTCCTGAGTAGCTAAGATTACAGGTGTGAGTCACTGGTGCCCGGCTTCCTCTAGATTTCTTAATAGGGATCACAGTGCATCTTGCAATTGCTCAGTCTCATCAATGAATCACTGGAACAGTTATCAAAACAAGACTACAGCAAATAAATATAAAGTTTCCATAGTTTTAAAGCATGTTTTCTGTATCTGATGGCAGAAGTTTGAACAGTGGAAGGACTACTGTTGGGTGTATCTTTTAGTAATCATTACATACGACAATAATCCTGTAGCTCTGCCAAATTCCCATCTGAGAAGCAGGTTCCATGTTTGGTAATTGCTTTTTGCACACAGACCATGACAATAGTTCTACCTAATTAACACAAATTTTAGAATAATATTTTATTGTGTAAATCAGTCTTGAAGTTACTAATGCTCCTCTTTCATAAAGTCTTGGACAATCACTCTTTTAATTAAGTCTTGGCACACTCCTAGAGGAAATGCTGGTCAAAGCCATTTGAAAACTTGTAAAGTTTCAATCAATTAATCTTCCAAATAACTGTACCCACTTATTTACCATCAAGGACATAATTTCATTATCTGTCAGTTTCATAAACAAGAGTGCCATGTCCACATACTCTTCATTACTTCAATTACTGAGGTTACATATTTTCTGTATTTGTACTGTTATTCACAGCCTTTCCTCTGTGTATGTGTGTACATTTGTATGCATACATATTTTTATTTTTTGGCAGCACTGAGGTTTGCTAGGTAGGTGCCCCATTATTTGAACCATTGCCCCAGATCTGTATGTTGTCGTTACTCTCCCAGTAGGTCTTGCTTTTGGCCCAGGTAGGCATGTTCCACTATACCCAGATTTTTATTGGTTGAGATGGGGGGCTCTCAAAGTTTTTGCCCAGGTTGGCCTTCAATGGCAATCCTGCTGAGTAGCTAGGATTATAGGCACAATTCACTGTGACTATTCCTATGAACTTTTTGTTGGTCATGGGGCTTGAACTCAGCTTGGGCTGGCTTTCAACCTCAATCCTCAAATCTCAAGATCGCAGCCTCCTGGGTAGTTAAGATTTTAAGCATGAGCCACTGGTACCTAACTAAATAACTCTTTAACATTTAGTGATTATGGAAAGACTCCTAGCTAAGAAAATTGAGAAATATGGAAAAAATAGAAACATTTTTTTAAAAGATCAATATAAGCTGGGGTTAAAGGACAGTGGAATCCCGCCCCCCCCAAAAAAAATCTTCAGTAACTCAATTACAAAGCCACAAAAAGTCCTTTAAAGTGGGGTGCCTGTGGCACACGTCTATAATCCTAGCTACTCTGGAAGCTGAGATCTGAGGATTGCAGTCCAAAGCCAACCCGGGCAAGAAAGTCTATGAGATTCCTATCTCCAATTAACCACCAGAAAACTGGAGGTGGCACTATGGCTCAAATGGTAGAGTGCTAGACAGTTCCCAGGCACAGAGTTCAAGCCCCATGACCAACCAAAAAAAAAAAAAAAAATGCAGCTAGGTGCCAGTGACTCACATTTGTAATCCTAGCTACTCAGGAGGCTGAGATCTGAAGATCATGCTTTCAAGCCAGCCCAGGTAGGAAAATCCATGAACTCTCATCTCTAATATACCACTCAGAAAAAGCCAGAAGTGGCACTATGGCTCACATGATAGAGCCCTAACCTTGAGTACAAAGAGACTCAAGGACATGCCCAGGCCCCTATAAAACTTGTAGGTGGGAATAGGAGAGAAAAACTGGGAGTGAGAGAAGGGGTGACATTAAACAAAAAGAAATGTACTTGTTACCTTATATAACACTTCTGTACATTGCCTTTACAATAATTTTTTAAAAATACAAGTGGGATTGTCCAAAAATGAAATGTACACATTACTTGACTTACAAATGGTAACCCCTCTGTAAACCAACTCTATAGCAATTAAAAAATAATTTTTTAAAAAGACATAAGCTAGGTGCCAGTGGCTCACAATTCTGTTTTGGCATGTTTACATCTCCTCTAAGCAACATACAAATACACCCTGAGAAAGGGAAGGTTGTGTTCCAGGTCAACCTGAGCAGAGAAGCCCATAAGATTCCTTCTTAATGAAGGAAGCTCAATGACCCAATGGCACACACCTGTCATGACATCAATAAATAATGGATGCCTAAATAGGTGGCCTGAGGCAAAGACATGTACAGGAAGCAAGACCTCATCTCACAAATAACTAGCAATGGCTGGGAAGGTGGCTCAGTGGCAGAATGCTTGCCTGGCATGCATGAGGTCCTGGGTTCGATTCCTCAGCACCACATAAGCAGAAAAAGCTGGAAATGGTGCTGTAGCTCAAGTGGTAGAGAGCTTGCCTTGAGCTGAAGAGCTGAGGAACAGTGCCCAGGCCCAGAGTTCAGGCCCCACGGCCGACAAAAAAAAACAAGGCAAAAAAACAGGGATAAAGGTATGACTCTGCAGTCTAGTGCCTGCCTAACAACTGCAAGGTTCAAGTTCAAAACTCTATATAGGAGCTCATATCTGAAATCCTAGCTACTCAGGAGGCTGAGATCTGAGGCAAGGCAGCAAAGTCTGTGACATTCGTAATGAGTTAACCACCAAAAAGCTGGAAATGGAGTTATAGCTCCACTAGGTAGCCACTTGCTAGCCTTGATCAAAAAAGTTTAGGGACAACATCTAGGCCCTGAGGTTAAACCTCAGGATACGGATATACACACACACACACACACACACACACACACACACACACACACACACACAACCACTTTATACTGAGCAGAAATATGTGAGGTTTTTATTTCCAAATAAGCACTAAAAATCTGGAAGTGAAGATGTGGCTCAAGTGGAAGAGTACCAGCCTTGAGTAAAAAAGCTAAAGGACAGCACCCAGACCCTGAGTTCAAACTCCAATACTGGAACAAAACAAAAACCTGACACTGCAAGAAAAAGGGCAGGGTGGGAAGAAGAAGAAGGAGAAGAGGAGAGGAGAGGGAGAGAGAAAAGGACAAAGGGAAGGAGCTGGTTGAGACACAATGCCAGTGTAGCCTGGTACACAGGCTTGCACCTGTTATCCTGAGTACTCAGGAGATGGAGATCAGAGAAAATGTCAGTTCAAGAACAAAAGTTAATGAAACCCTCATCTTGAATAACAAAAGCTGGATATGGTGGTGTTTGCCTGTCATCTCAGCTATACAGAAAAGGTAAATCAAACAATCATAGTGCAAACAGGCCCACACATAAACATGAGACCTTATTCAAGAGGCTGGGGCATAGTTCAAGTAGTAGAGTGCCTACCTAGCAAGGCCCTGTGTTCAAACCCCAGTACCAAATAAACACACACACACATACACACACAGATATGAACAGAAACATACAGATGTACAGAATCATTTGATACCTGTGGGTTACTCCCTCCATTCCAGGAATAACCTTTGGTGAGTTTTCCAACTCCATCATCCCAATCCCAGTCACTGTCATCATCATAGTAGTCCTCTTCTTCCTCCTTCTCATCTTCTATCTCACCTTCACCCTTCTCCATCACATGATTTTGGAGGTTTCCAAACAGACTGCCATCTTCCACTTTGATTGTCTTCAACTCAATGTTCTCACTAAAAAGTAACAATGTTTTGGCATGTTTACATATCCTTTAAGCAACACATAAACACACACAACACATGCAAGCAATACATAGAGAATACAAATACATGCACTTTTATTGCTAATTCTCCATGTCTTGTCTTCCTAAGAAAGAAGTACACAATCTGTTAAATCTGCTTCTGTCTTAAAAAAAAAGTCAGGACTTACATTATTTTTCTATTGAATGAACTGACTTTAATCAGTGTGACAGATATGACCTAGGAAACTCATTCATGAAGCTGCTAATTTATGAAGGGGAAAAAATTCCAACCAAATTCGGGAATAATTCTTTTTTTTTTTTTTGCCAGTCCTGGAGCTTGAACTCAGGGCCTGGGCACTGTCCTTGAGTTTCTTTTGCGCAAGACTAGCACTCTACCACCTGAGCCACGGCTCCACTTCCAGCTTTTTGTTTATATGGTACTGAGGAATTGTACCCAAGTGCTTCATGCATGCTAAGCAAGCACTCTACCACTAAGCCACATTCCCAGCCCTTGGGAATAATTCTAAAGCAATCTTATCTTGAACTCAATAATATCAAGATTACTATGACAGAAAGAATTTCAATCATTTATTTGTAAAGAAAAGAAATGATGAAAAGAGGTGAGACATTACAGAAGAGTGAAATAGGCTGAGAGGGAAGGGACTTTGAGAAGAGGCTCCCATAAAGGGCACACAGATAATGAGGTCTTTTAATGCCATGCAATAACTGAGACTTTGGATTAGTTTTTCAAGATGAGCCAGAAATCCAAATGTTTGTGTAAAATCTTCCACATGATTGGTGTATTCTTTTTCACATAACTGATGTATTTAATTTTATATAACAGTTCATATCTAACAAAACATGTCTACAAGCCAAATTTGATAAAGGAATTCCCTGTTTTGATCTGTCATACAGAGAATGAGAGCAGAAATCAAAATCCTTTTCCCTATGTTTCTTTCTTTTTTTTTTTTTTTTTGGGGGGGGGGGGGTCCAGTCGTGGGGCCTGAACTCTGGGCCTGGGCACTGTCCCTCAGCTCTTCAGCTCAAGGATAGCGCTCTACCACTTGAGCCACAGTGGCACTTCCGGCTTTTTTCTTTTTGCTTATGTGGTGCTGAGGAATCAAACCCAGGGCCTCAGACATGCAAGGCAAGCGCTCTACCACTGAGCCACCTTCCCAGCCCCCCTATGTTTCTTTTAAGTAGGAGTTATCCTCCACTGCTCTTTTCTCAGATCCCTACACCCATTCAATCTAACACCAAATCCTAACACTTCTACCTCCAACTCATCTCTATAACTCTAGCTTTTGTTGGCTGTTACTGAGATTTGAATTCAAGGTCTGGGCTTGCTTGCTCACAGCCAGGGAATCTACCATTTGAGACATGCCCCCAAGCCCTAATTTTTTTCTTACCATTTTACTTTATTCCACTCTTGCTACCGAAGATGACCTTCCATAAAGCAAATGACACAATTCCCTTGCTAAAATCCTCTTAACCCCTTAGCCTCACTTGTGGGTCTATACAGCATCTGTCCATCACTTTCTCTATCTCCACTGTACTGGCCTCTTGGTTTTCCTTTAACAGACAAGGAGGATCCTATCTCTATGTGTCTTCTATGCCCAACATACTGTTCCCCTCTGCTCCTGCTCATTTCTTGCCATTTAAATCTGGGCATTCACTAGTTCTGACCGTTACTAAGGATGTAAATCTACTTTAAGTACAACGATCTGTTTAAGTGTCTTCATGGTTGCCCTTCTTCCTAAACACAAGGTGAAGGTCCACGAGGCAGGGACTTAGTTTCTCTGGTTCAGCGCTACCTCCAGCTAAAAACAAAAACCTAACCGAGTGTTCCTACAACACTGATTGTAAACACCTGGGTTCCGCACGCCCATTAGCACTCTCTATTTCTTCTCACTCCAGCCCCTGGCAACTGTGAATCCTATTCTGGATGTTTTAAATCAAGTAGAATCATACCACAAAAACGACAAGATGAGAACCTCTGTTTCCCAGCTGCGATCTGCACGCCTGCCTCTCGGCTTCGCTGATCACCTGGGAGCCCGCACACTCCCCGACAAGTGACTTTCAAGAATCCTAAACTAGGGCGGCGGCGGCCAGGATGCAGACACGAAGACTCGACACCCTCAAAGCACAAACAAGGGTCAGCTTCCCAGAGCGGGAAAGGAGCGGGCAGAATGTGTTGGGGGCAGGGGGGAGGAGTGTCGGTGTGGTCCCCTAAGGCCTACCTGTCAGAGGACTCCGCGTCGTCGAACTGCCCGGGCACCACCTGGCTCATCAGCAGCCGCCGGTAGTCCATGGCCGAAGGCGCTTCTTGCACTGCTGCCGGAGGCCGGCCTCTGCCCTGGGACAGGAATGGCACTGAGACGGTGTTACCTACAGCGACGTGGGTAAGCCGCTCCGAGCCGGCCCCACGCTCACAGCGCGGTCCACGTGCGGAGAGACACCTGCACCGACAACTCGCGCCGCCTGCGCGCCCCGCGGACCGGAAGTTCCCAGCCGGAAGCAGCACCGGAAGTCCCGCTCGCGCCGTGCGGGCCGCCGAGAACTCGCTCCGGACGGCGTGCGAGAGGGACAGTCCTCATTCTCTGGCGGACGTTTTGGATGGTCCGCACAAGTGACGCGTGGGCCGCTCGTTTTGCGTGTCGTTTTTCGTCCCTTGCGCATGCTCGGCTTAGAGTTTCCTCCCACCCGAAGAACGCACCAGAATCCCCACAGGCTCTCCCGTGGGGGCTCGCACGCTCCTAACGTCATGCTTCCGGGAGCGTGATTGACGGGCCCCGCGATTGGCCGGCGCCCGGTGACGCCACAGAGAGAGGACGCGATCCTCAGATCCAACGGCGGGGTCGCCGAAGGCTGCGGGGGGAAGGGGGCGTCCTCCCTCCCGCCGCGTCTGTCCTCCCGCGCTGGAACTGAGAACTCCTTCGTTTGGGTCAAAGAAACTATCAATGGATCATGGAAGTGAGCACAGTTTTACATGTTAGCGAATTGGGTGCGTCGTTTTGACGGGAAGACGAGATAAGAGGTTTTCGAAAGTTAGAAGTTGGTGAGACTGCAATCTGTTAGGCACAAGATGGAAGGACACCTAGAAAGTTCCTAGGACGCCTCCTCACCCTTAAGATAGCGGCTTGAGAATAACAACAGGATAGGTATCCTAACACTGAATAAGTTGTTTTATTAGTGCCAGCCCTGGGGGCTCCTCCCTGAGCTTCCCCTCCCTTCTCCCCTCCCCCAAGGCATACTCTTTCCACTTTTTTTTTTTGCTTATGTGGTGCTGAGGAATCGAACCCAGGGCCTCATGCATGCAAGGCAAGCGCTCTACCACTGAGCCACCTTCCCAGCCCTACTCTTTCCATTTGAGCCACGTCTCCACTTCCAATTTCGGCTTTGGGGCAACGGGAGACTCTTATCTCTAATCATAGGGACTTCCCTGCCCGGAAAGCTTCAAATTGTGATCTCCTCACCTATATCTCCTGAGTAGCTAGGGTTATAGATGAGTACCACTGGCGCTCAGCTGAATAAGTATGTTAAGTCTGCTAAGAACTCAAATGGAAGGTGGAAGACTGGGGACATGGCATTAATCTTAAGGCCTTTGGTTCAGTACAGGAATTTTTAAACAGTGAAAGATGGAGAGAGAAAGGCTGAATTTAAAAAGTAATAATAGTGGGGCTGGGGAGGTGGCTCAGTGGTAGAGCGCTTACCTTGCATGCATGAGGCCCTGGGTTCGATTCCCCAGCACCACATAAGCAAAAAGAAAAAAGCGGGAAGTGGCGCTGTGGCTCAAGTGGTAGAGCGCTAGCCTTGAGCTAAAAGAGCTGAGGGACAGTGCCCAGGCCCAGAGTTCAGGCCCCACGACCGGACCCAAAAAAAAAAAAGTAATAATAGTGTGAGTTCTCAAGGCTTTATGCCTACCTACTCAGAAGGCTGAGAGCTTAGGATAATGGTTCAAAGGTAGTATTAGGCTGAAAAGTCTGTGAGACTCATATCAGGTTAACCAGCAAAAAGCTGGGAGCGGAGTTACAGTGTAAGTGGCAAAGTGCTAGTCTAGAACTTTTGAAAAAAGCCAAGGGAGAGTGTCCAGTACCGGCACCAAATAAATAAATAAGCAAATCAGTGCCAGAAGATGGATGAAAAAGTTGTAAAATTGTAATTGGGAATTGTGGATTTACAAATATAAACCAAGAAATTAAGCTTTTGCTGTTTTGCCTGTTTGTTGGTTTTTGCATTTGGAAAGCAAAGCAAGACTTTTCCAGATTCCCCAGTCACCACAACCCAGGGAACATTTGTTTGCATGACAGGGAAATAATGAGTATAAGGTTGGGCCTTTCACTATTGCTGCCTAACCTCTTTGACTTACTTTTTTATAATATACCAAGTAATAACACAGGCTGGGACAACTTAAAATTATCTTAATTAATCTTAATACAGAGGAGATTTCAAGGATTGGTATATGTTGTAAACATAACAAAGAATGCAGAACTTTTTAAATCAGTATTTACTGTGTAGACAACACTGACCTGTCTGCAGTAGGAAATATTGGGAAGCCTCTGTCAATCTCTCCCCACACTCTTTTTCCCTCCCTCTCTTTCTGGTACTGGGGCTTGGGGCTTGCCACCCAAGTACTATTATCACTTGTGCTACATCTCCAACCCTTTTACTTTAGTGATTATTTTTCAGATAAAGTTCTTGCTTTGAAATCTCAGCTACCTATGCCAACTGAGTAGCTGAGATTGTAGATGTGTTCCACCATGCTGAGCTTGTTAAAACAGAATCTCTGCTATTTGCCCATGCTCGCCTCAAACTGTGGTCTTCCTTATCTCCATGTCCCAGTTATCTGAGATTACCAGCATGCACTACCATCTTAAAACATCTTAAACTGCTCTTTTTATACAACATTTCTCTGATAGAAACACTGGGAGCACTGTGTGAAGATTCAAACATTAAATGAACAGATGCTGAATTGTTGGCTAGAGATTTAGAGACCATAGCAATAGGAAATTTATAATCAGTTGGATGAGGAGATAGGAAAGTTTTTACCAGGGCAAGATGGCTCAAATGATAGAGAACATTCTCTATGTGTAGGAAACAAGCCTGATTTGGTTAGAAGAGGAGAGGGGGTTGGCTTAGCAGCTAATGTACAGATAGGCACTAGAGTGGTACTGAGTGTTGAAGGATCCAATGAAGGATCCCACACATCCATCCCAGGGGACCATGCAGAGACAGGCAGGCACAGGAGAAAGATTATTATGAGGTTTATTAAAGGAACCATATTTCCCACAAGAGGGAGCACCTGGCCTCTGTTTCCATCCAGGTAGCAGGAGAGTTTGGGGGATAGGAAGTGAGGTAGTTCTGGTGGGTCTGGGCAGAGAGAGGGAGGGGCCAGCTGTATGGAGGGAACTCCAGGAATGGGAGGGGGCCCAGGTCTGGGTGGAGCTGAGGACCAAAGATGAGCATAATACTAACAAGTGTAACTGGACATCTACTGACAGATGAAAGTGGGCTCAGCAAAAGCAGCTTATCAGTTGTCCTCTTACATGGTTGTAATAGGAGATGAAGTGAAAGCATGGGTCATGGAGAGACATTTTTCGAAGGAAAAAGAGAAGGACAGGACTTAGTAACATGGCTGTAGATGATGAATTAGAGGGATACCCAAGATGCCTCTAAAATTTCAATCCCTTTCCATTGTATGGTAGCATTCAACTAAAATTCCAGTTCTTGGGAGGCTCAAATAGGGTTGTTAGCCCAGAAGCCTCCTCTTAACATGCTCTTTCCCTAGGCAACACTAGGCCCGTGTGGTAAAGGGAGCAAAAGCTTTGCCCCTACCCCCTTTCCCTGAGAGAGCACCCTGTTGGGATAGCTATGCCATATAAGGCAGTGAAATCCCCCAAATCCCGGAGATTATAAAGGTCATCTGAGACAATAGCTGTCATTTCTCACTTCCTCTCACCTGGCGAGATAGGGTCTTGCCATTACTGGCATTAAACCTTTCTGTATGGTTTTTCTGGCTAAGTCTAATTTACTCTAACAAGGATAATCATAAGATTGGGAGTTAGATGCCAACCTAGGCTACATAGCAACAACTTGTCTCAAAACTTGTCTCAAAGCAAGAGCAGAGCAGCTTCTCGAGAAGAGTCTGAAAGGGTAAGAGTCATGGTCAGTTGGTGAGGGAAGGGAAGGCTGTTCCTGGTGGAGGCCTGGTATGTACAACGTCCTCAAGCAGAGATATAGTCTGGTAAAACAGGGTGTGCAGGAGCTGTGGGTATGAACATTTGAATGTCCTCATTTAAAAAATAATTATTCTCATCTTGCTGGTTATTAGCTCTATTGTTTAACTTTTTGAGGCTATTATATATTGTAGAAATTAACTCCTGCCTTGGATGAATATATCACAGATTTGTCTCCACTGCCCCCATCCCATCCCCAGAAAAGTAAGGGGAGTAGCCAGGTGCCCATCGCTCACACTTGTAATCCTAGCCACTCAGGAGGCTGAAATCTGAGGATTGTGGTTCAACACCATCACAGGCAGACAAAAAAATCATAGAAATTATTTTTCTCCAAAGCCGGGTGCTGGTGGCTCATGCCTGTAATCCTAGCTACTCAGGAGGCTGAGAGCTGAGGATTGCAGTTCAAAGCCAGCCTGGACAGGAAAGTCTGTGAAACTCTTTATCTCCAATAAACCACCAGAAAAACAGAAGAGGTGCTGTAGCTCAAGTGGTAGAGCACTAGCCTGGAACTGAAGAGCTGAGGGACAGCGTTCAGGCCCAGAGTTCAAGCCCCATGACCGACAAAAACAAAAAACAAATTATTTTTCTCCAATTAACCAGGAAAAAGCCAGAACTAGAGTTATAGCTTAGGTAGCAGAGTGTCAGCTGTGAGTGGAAAAGCCAAGCGAGTGGGAGAGTGGGACACCCTGAGTTTAAGCCCCAGGACTTGTAAAAAAGAAAAAAAAAGTGGGAGGAATAGCTAAGAAAGGGTCATGGGGTAAATTTGACCAAAGTGCGTTATACACGTGCATGGTAATATCACAATGAAACACCTTTGTACAGTTAATTTATGCACATAGAAAATAAAAAGAAAACAATAGAGGGGCTGGGAAGGTGGCTCAGTGGTAGAGCGCTTGCCTTGCATGCCTGAGAGGCCCTGGGTTCAATTCCTCAGCACCACATAAGCAAAAAGAAAAAAGCCGGAAGTGGCGCTGTGGCTCAAGTGGTAGAGCGCTAGCCTTGAGCTGAAGAGCTAAGAGACAGTGCCCAGGCCCAGAGTTCAGGCCCCAAGACCAGAACCAAAAAAAAAGAGAGAAAACAATAGAGAAATTCAAGTCCAGTTGCTTGAGAGAATAGATGTGACAGGAAAATGAGGAAAGAAAATTGATTTACAGGCTTAGGCATAAAGTATTCAAATAAATAGAAGGTATTAGATAAATAGCAACAGTATTTTGTGCAGACTAATAGATTTGTAATGGTATTTGTAACTATTCTTTTTTTTTTTTTTTGGGGGGGGGGGGTCCGGTCATGGGGCCTGAACTCGGCCTGGATGCTGTCCTCAGCTCTTCAGCTCAAGGCTAACGCTCTACCACTTGAGCCACAGTGCCACTTCCGGCTTTTTTCTTTTTGCTTATGTGGTGCTGAGGAATTGAACCCAGGGCCTCATGCATGCAAGGCAAGCGCTCTACCACTGAGCCACCTTCCCAGCCCCTGTAACTATTCCTCAATTGACAAAGCAATCCATTTTTTGTAGTTCCTAAGCCTTTTATTATTATTACTATATAGTAGCCATACATATAACTTAGTATTGTCCAGATCAGTATGTACTATCATACTAAGCCAACAAATGAGATTTAAAATTTAGAGCAATGAACGTTGCTTCCTAAAGTGAAAGAGGGTAAAGGGGAACCTTTTTATGTGCACATACTAAAACTAAAATTTGTTTGTTTT
Source organism: Dipodomys spectabilis (assembly GCF_019054845.1). NCBI lineage: Eukaryota > Metazoa > Chordata > Mammalia > Rodentia > Heteromyidae > Dipodomys > Dipodomys spectabilis. The sequence goes on from NW_024870781.1 coordinate 1,291,615, forward strand.
AAGAAACCTTCTATCATTCAGCAATTAGGAATAAGAACTCTCAGACATTTTGGTCATCGTCCCTGGCACCGCAAAAAGAAGAAAAGGCTTTTGTCCTCCCCTGCGTATCCTATACATTCTGAAGTGGATGCTTCTCATGAAAAATTAGGAAGCATGTCAGAATCAGATGCCATGAATGTCAGTGGTCTTTCTCAAGACTTATCTCACTCAGATTCTCTCTTCTGTATGGAAGCTAGCCCTGTCACCCTGGACTTGCCTCAGGTGAGCTTTGTTACCAAGTTCTAGGAGTTCAGGTTCATTCATTACTTCTCCTCACATCTCCCCTACAAACATTTCCCCAAAAGAATGAGGGATAGTAAAAGGATCTCCAATGAACATATATTGGAGGAATTCAGGGCCAGGTTTTCCTAGTCCCAATAACATACAAAGAAAGATAGAATTTTGAAAATAGAGTGTTAAAATTTATCTTTCTTAGCTTGCTCCTGAAATTCCAAGAATATAGCCTAGGGTCCTCCACAAATTTCACAGTCTAGACTCAGTCCCAAGCGAAAGGAGACCCCAAAGGACTTGATTCCTAGTCGAAGGCTTCCATCACTGTGGTAGTATGCAAATGATATGACTGGCATGTACAATGACAGTGACATCATCCTGAATGGAAAGGACTACCAGCCTGTGTCTTCATGAAATCAGAGACTGTAATGTCTCAAGATCATGAGTGTTACTGTAAATGTTTGATAGTTCCCATCAAAAGAGTAAGGGAAGCCGGGCGTTGGTGGCTTATGCCTGTAATCCTAGCTACTCAGGAGGCTGAGATCTGAGGGTCGCAGTTCAAAGCCAGCCTGGGCAGGAAACTATGAGACTCTTATCTCCAGTAAAACACTCAGAAAATCGAAAGTGGCTCTGTGGCTCGAGTGATAGAGAGCTTGCCTTGAGCTGAAGAGCTGAGGGATAGTGACCAGGCCCAGAGTTCAAGCCCCACGACTGACAAAAAAAAAAAAAAGTATAAGAGAATAAATAAAAATGTATTAAATTGTGCATATGTTAGTGCATCTTTCACAGTTAAGATGGAAATATCAGAAATTTCATATGGTCCAGCCTATGAATTTGTTCTAAAAGGATTGTTTATGATAGGAATTAATAAACTACCAGCTGAGGGCCAGTGGCTCAAGCCTGTAATCCTAGCTACTCAGGAGGCTGAGATCTGAGGATTGTGGTTTGAAGCCAGCCCAGACAGAAAAGTCCCCATGAGACTCTTACCTCCAATTAACCACTCATAAGCTGAAGGTGAAGCTGTGGCTCAAGTGATAGAGTTCTAGACTTGAGCACAAAGGATGCTCAGGAGCATCCAGGCCCGGAATTCAAACCCCACAGCCAAAAACAACAATAACAAAAAATTCTTTTTTTTTTTTTTTTTTTTGAGTCCAGTCGTGGGGCCTGAACTCTGGGCCTGGGCGCTGTCCCTCAGGTCTTCATTTCAAGGCTAGCGCTCTACCACTTGAGCCACAGCACCACTTCCGGCTTTTTATTTCCTGCTTATGTGGTGCTGAGGAATCGAACCCAGGGCCTCATGCATGCAAGGCAAGCACTCTACCACTGAGCCACCTTCCCAGCCCAATAACAAAAAATTCTATCTCTAGGGAATACTCAAGTACTTAAAAAAATGGTCCATAATAATTTCACATTGGAAAAACATAATTTTTTATGAGTAAAGGAATAGTTATTTTATAGATGGACAGTGGAAATGTAACTTAAATATTCTACTAGTATATTTTTTACACAGGAAGCTGAGATCTGAGGATCACAGTTTAAAACCAGCCTAGGCAAGAAAGGAAATTTCTGCAAAAAGCTGGAAGTGGAATTTCCAAAAAGCTGGAAGTGGAGCAGTGGCTCAAGTGGTAGAGCCCTGGCCTTGAGCCAAAAATCTCAGGACAGAACCCAAGGTCTGAGTTAAAGCTCCAGGACACTCTCTCCTCCCCACCCCTCCCCACATGCACGCATACACAATATAATAAGTTAGAGGTATCTGTACTCTCATTCACCTCTATGTCTACAGAGAGTCATGATCTTACCTAGAGAAAATCTAAAATATTAAAACAATATTACTTAATGGCTTTCCTAGAGTCATAGGTGTTAGTAATAGGGACTAAACACACAGTGGGGAAGATACTAGAAGCACATTCTACCTGTAAAAAAATTCTAATAAAAATTGCCTAATACATGTTCCTTTAGAAGTTCATGTTTGTTTGAAATACAGATATTAATGCTCTTTAAATTATTAATACAGAATGAAACAAAGAATGTAAAAATGGAAAATGAGTCTACACCCACACTTTCTGAAGACGTTTATAGCATACAAGACAACTTGCTTAGTGGTGAGTATCTCTTTTTTTGCTGTTGTTGGTCATGGGGCTTGAACTTGCTCAAGGCTAGCACTCTTCCATTTTGAGCCATGACCACGTCCAGTTTTCTTGTAGTTAATTGGAGATGAGTCTCACAGACTTTCCTGACTGGCTTTGAACCACAATCCTCAGATCTCAAGCCTTTGAGTAGCTAGGATTATAGGCATGAGCTACTACTGGTGTCCAGTTGTCAGTATCCCTTTATGAGTAATATGCAAAACACATGCATTTATTTGTGCATCCTTGATAATAAGAGCAGCCATCAGGCACATATATATGACAGAAATATTATATACATTATATCATATTATCATATAATATATATGACATAATACACACATTATATATTATTATATATACACATATATCTTACATTTAATACAAAAAATCCTATGGCATGGGTTTTTAAATTTTTAATAAGGATAGTTTTTTACCTTTATTTTACATATGAGGATATTGAGGCCCAATAATTTGCCCAAGGCAGTATAGCTTTATCTGAGTGAGCTGTGAGTCAAGTCAGTCACAACACTTGGATTATATATTGTGCAAGTATCTTAAAAGATGGATATTAATATAACCAAAGTGTCTTCTTCTAGTCTTAAGTTGATAAATGAAAGCTATTTAGGAATTCATCATACAATAATAAGACACATTGATCATGTTCATTAAAGAAAACCCAAATGTTGTATCGAAATCTTTATTTTCTAGTATTTTTAAAAATAATATTAAAAAGACTCAAAAATGCCTATTGACATCAGAGACTTCAGTATGTACAGTATAAGAAAAATAAGGTTTGAAAAGGAAAAGAAATAGAGAGGCTGTGAACCTAAGATCAATACGCCAAGAAGGTTACAGTCTCCTGAAGTACATCATTGACTTGTTAGATGGCCACCTTCTTGCTGTATCTCAAACCCAGACTTCTCTGCACCAGTCATTCTGGATTTGGATCTACGGTTTTGATTGCATATGTACTAATTACTTTTTTATGACCTTGTCTTACAATATAGTCACAGTCTAAGCTATTGGGAATTAGTGCTTTAACCTATATATTTTTGAATTTTCTATAATTATAGAAAAGCAAGAACTTTATATATGCAAAAAAATGAACATAAAAAAGATGACAATAAGCTAAATACTGGTGGCTCACACCTGTAATTCTAGCTACTGAGATTTGAGGATTGTAGTTCAAGCCACCAGAGCAGGAAATAAACTACCAAAACACAAGAAGTGGTCTATAACTCAAGTGAAAGAGTACCCAGCTCCTGAGTTCAAGACCCAGGATGGCGCGCGCGCGCGCGCACACACACACACACACACACACACACACACACACACACGCACACGCAACAAGGAAACAGAAGTTGAGCTTGCCTCAAGTGGTAGAAGGGCCAGCTTTGACCAAAAACTCCAAAGGACAGTGCCCAGGCCCTAAATTCAAGTCCCAGTACTGGCATAAATGAGATGGGAGAAGGGAGGGAGAGAGAAAGGGAAGGAAGGGAACAAAGAAAAGACAAAGTAGCATTTAATTTGTTGTACTGGAGATTGAACCCAAGGCCTTGCACATGCTAGGTGAGAGAGAGTATACCACTTGAGAGAGGTATACTCCACCCCTAAAATATCATTTGGTAGATATCAATTTGACATGCCTGGAAGATGTAAAACATAAAAATTCTTATGCTATTAGTAGAATATAAATTAACACAATCAATTTGGGAAGCAATTTTACAATATCTAGTGAAGTTTAAGGTAAGTATTTTTCTGTAATTTAGAAATTCCATTTCTAGATTACATACCTGGAGCCTTCATATCCAGTGTATAAGGTAATGTGTGTAAGAATGTTTGCTAGAGTGCTATTTCTAATACTAAAATCAGAAAAATATTAAATAGTCAATAAAAGAGGAATATTAAATAAAAGAGGAATAATGTGTAATCTCTCAATACAATGAACTAGATCTACCTGTATATATATAGCTAGGTCTCAAAAGCAAAATTTTAAGTGAAATAAAAGACCTTTTCATTTGTTTTGTTTTGTTTGTAGTGCTGGGAGTTGAACCCAGAGTCTTACACATGCTGGGTAAAACTGTTTACATAGATAGGCATAATGATGCTATTTATGTAAAAATTTACAAAATATCATCTATGTATTTGTAGTTTGCCTAGGGTGCTACAAGGATAATTTGAAACTTGAGAACATCTCAAAGATCAGATATCTGACAAACTCCATAAACTAACAGCTCAAAGCAGCTCACTATTTTAATAATTTATACTATAACCCTTTCTATGATGCCTTTATTTGCAAAGGCAGGTTTTTAGAAGTTGCTGTGATTAAAAAAAAAAGTAAATGCTGCGTGAAAATCAGTGTAGAATAAAGAAGTATTGTGCTGTTGTTTTATCTGATTCCAAGATTGAGACAATACATGGTACTCATTTGTAGTTGCTATGGTTAAGACAGGATCTCACTGTCTAGTCCAAATTACCCTTGAATTTTTGTGATCCTCCTGCCTCAACCTCACAAGTCCTGGTATTACAGGTGTGTGCCAACAGTCCTGATATGACATGTATATTCTCAAAGAGCTAATGACAGGATAAATACTAACTTGTTTGGACTTACCCAATTAAGTGGAACTCTTAGGTGTTTTGCTGCTGCTGTTCTAAGATTCTGTGAAAAAATTACTGAGACATTATTGAATCAAAAATGAGCAAGTAGGTTGAGATGAGGGTTAGACAAATGAAGAGGGAAAAGGTGAGCAAATGTAGTTATAATATTCAATGTATGTATGTGAAAAAGGAAAATGGAGGTGATGGGTAGGGTTGGGAGAGAGAGGAAAATGATGAAAGGGGTGACATTGATCAAGATGAATTGTACTCATAAACTGACATTTAATTAAAACCTCTTTGTACAACTACCTAATGAAAGGCTTAAAAAAAGATCTGGGTGCCGATGGCTTACACCTGTAATCCTAGCCACTCAGGAGGCTGAGATCTGAGGATCACAGTTCAAAGCCAGCTCAGGCAGGAAAGTCCATGAGACTCTTATCTCCAGTTAACAACCAGAAAACCAGAAGTGGTGCTGTGGTTCAAGTGGTAGAGCACTCCCCTTGAGCTGAAGAGCACAGGGACAGCGCGCAAGCACAGAGATCAAGCCCCAGGACTGACAAAAAAATAGTTTAGAAACCTGATGTATAGTATTTGGGGTACATAAATGGCTAGTAAAAGTTGAAAAATATAAATAGGAAGAATGCATATAGTAGTTATGCTTAAAGAGGCAGAAGATGAAAATTAGAAAAGTGGGCCATTTTATAACATTTTGTTTCATTTTGTCTTAATTTCTTCTGATGTTTTAAGCATGTGTTAGATAACCTGGATTCTTTGCCATATTGAGAAATGGTACAGCATTGCATTTAGAAATAATATTCTAGAATATCACCTGTACTGCTTAGCAGATATGAGTCCTTAGCAAGTGACTTAATATCTGCTTTATCTCAGTTTCCTGATTTGTAAAAATAGGGATGTTAACATTTTCCTCAATGGATTTTTTTTAAGTAAGATAAGCAAGTTTGAAACTGGAGGTGAGCTGCAAGTGGTAGAGTGCCAGCTGTGAGGGAAAAATCTGAGTAAGAACTCAGGCCCTGAGTTCAAGCCCTAGTGCCAGCACAAAAAGAAAAAAAAATTAAACAGGTTTGTGTTTAGTATTATATCCTATAATTGTATAATCTTTTGAGATATTTTAAATTTAAAATATTTCAAAATTACAGCAAAAACAACTTTGAAGCTCTCTTAGAATTTATTGTATTTGAGCAGGATAATACATAATGTGCTTTCAACCGCTAACCCTTACCCTCAGTAGTATTTGGAGATTGAACCCAGGGCCTAGAGCATGTTAGAAGAGCACTCTATCACTTGAGCCCTGTACCCAGTCCTTATATTTTGTTTTTTGAGATAAGATCCAGCCAGCCTTGCATAGTCTGGCCTCAAAGTTTGGTTCTCCTGCCTCTGCCTCCTAAATAGCTTGGATTATAGGCATATACTACCACATACTTTTATGTGGCAATCCTTTGGAGACTTCTTCCTTCCATATAAAAAGAGTTGCTTTGTTTCATTTGCTAGCACAAGCCATGCTAAATTCTATATAATGAATAAGGTTAAAATAATATGTAATTCTTAGAAGACTTTCATAGTTTATTTCTTAAATATAAGTTGCCACATAGATTTATGGTCAACCTTATCCTTATTTCCTCCTTTCTGTTTCTAAGGAGATGTCAGCATTGGAAATGACACACAGAATGTACAAATGGAGCCAGTTAACTCCAGCATTTCTTCCTCACGACAATTTGAACCCATTTGTAAATTTCACTGGATAGAAGAATTTTATGATGACACGACAACATTTCAGAATATTATGGAAAGCCTTTCTTATACAGAGAACTCAGAATTGGGAAACCATGGGTATCATTATGCAAAAGAGACCAATACAAAGCAAGATTCACTTGAGGAAGAAAATCCAATGGAAACTTCCCTGTCAACAAATAAGGACCAACCTGCTCATAATTGTATCAACCAGTCTCCTGGAAATCCATCTATAACCTACTGCAATAAAGAGACACCACAGTTCACAGAAAATTTAAAGGCTGAATGTACTGCCAAGGAATCTGCTGTCAACACTAGTCAGCTCCACGACTCTTTAGATAAAGGAAGTCTCCCCAGAAATGTTGAAAATGCATTTTATAATAAGAATAGCTTTAAACTGCTTGATCTGAGAGTTAATTATAAAGCAGAGGAGGTAAGATTATCAATAATGAGTAAAGCCTTGGAATATTAAAGGGAAAAGATGTCTTAAAAACATATATTTAGCCATGTGATGGTGGCTCACATTTGTAATCCTAGCTGTTCAGGAGGCTGAGATCTAAGGATAGAAGATAGAAGCAAGACCAAGCAAAAAAGTTTGTGAGACTCATCTCCAATTAACAACCGAAAAACCAAAAGTGGAGCTGTGACTCAAATAGTACAACTAGCTTTGAGCAAAAAAGCTTAAGGACAGAGTCTAGGCCCTGAGTTCAAGCTCCAAGAATGGCACAAAAAGTGTATTTAATTTGTATCTCCCTGATGAAAATGAATTCTGAGCCAGGCGCTGGTGGCTCACGCCTGTAATCCTACCTACTCAGGAGGCTGAGATCTGAGGACTGCGGTTCAAAGCCAGCCCGGGCAGGAGAGACTGTGAGACTCCTATCTCCAGTAAACCACCAGGAAACCGGAAGTGGCGCTGTAGCTCAAGTGGTAGAGTGCTTGCCTTGAGCTGAAGAGCGAAGAGCTGAGGGACAGTGCCCAGGCCCCAGAGTTCAAGCCCCATGACCGACAAAAAAAAAAAAAAAAGAAAGAAAGAAAATTAATTCTGAGAGATTAGTCAGTTCAAATATTTTTTTTCTAATTCAAGTCCATTTTGGGCAGGAGCTCTACCAATGGTTGGTTCTATGCAGATCAGAACTCTTTAGTCATCTTTTTATATGTCCTAGCATATACATGGTGTGTTGAATATAATGTTTTTGTATTTGTTAAAGCTGTTATATTTGTTAAGCTTTCAGGAACTAAGATCATATGTAATGAGGGGAAAATAAGAAGAGGAATATGTGAGGAAGATGTTGATTAAACTATTTGATGAGCTTGAGATCTTACTATTTTGTGTGGATAAATTAAAAAATCAAAGTTTTTTCTGAAGTGAAAAAATTCATTTATCTTTTGGTTTATTTTTTATTTTTTGCTGGTTCTGGGGCTTGAACTCAGGGCCTGGGTGTTGTCCCTGAACCTCTTTCTGCTCAAGGCTAGTGCTCTAACATTTGAGCCACAGTGCCACTTTAGGCTTTGTCTAAGTAGTTTTTTGGAGATGAGTCTCATGGATTTTTCTGCTTGGGATGGCTTCAAACTGTCATCTTCAGATCTCAGCTTCCTGAGTAGCTAGGATTACAGGCGTGAGCCACCAGCACTCAGCATGGTTTATTGATTATGGGCTTACATGTAGAATTCAAAAAGCACTGAAGATATCAACAATATAAGTTCTATACTCCGTAAATCAAGAAAAATCTCTAAGAATTGGAATGGACAAGTACATATAATTCAAGTTTTCTTTACATTTGCAATATGTGAATAATAAGAAAAGGTATAGCTATTATGTTTCATTTTTAGATATAAGCAGAGGTTTTTAGTTATTCTTTTGAAGTAGATGGCAGAATGTGAAAGAGTTCATTTACCCAATCTTGATTTCTCAAGGAAACAGTAAAATCTCTACTCAATTTTTTAAGATTGTACCTTCTTCTTTCTGTTGCATTTAGTCATTTTTTCAGTCAATCAATAGCAATAATATTTTGGCATCTCTTATGTGCCAGGTCCCTTGCTAAGTATTGATTATATACGGGTTAAAAAGAAAACAAGAAAATATATGGAAAATATATGGTTCTTTATGAAAATAACATTCTAGTAGAGGAGAGAGACAAGTAATCACACAGTACATGTACACATGCAATAATGGTAAGAGCTTTATAAAAGTCAGTTGATTATCCACACTCAGGATACTTGCCTGGTCAGAGAGTCTGGGGAGACTTCCCAAAAGAAGTGATCATTGGGGCTGGAAGGTGGCTCAGTGGTAGAGCGCTTGCCTTGCATGCATGAGGCTGTGAGTTCGATTCCTCAGCACCCACATAAGCAAAAAAAAAAAAAAAAGAAAGAGTGATCATTAAGCTGAGTTTTACAGTATAAGTAATTCAGAATGGGTGAGTGATTTGTGCATGAGGAATAGCATCTGCAAACCCTCTGAGTGTTTTGGAATCATGGTACCTACTAGGACTTGAAAGAAGCCCAGTGTTTGAAAAAAAACAACAACAGGGTTTCAGGAAACAAGATTATAGTTGATAAGGATGTAGAGGTGCCATAGGTCAGTCATCTTGGAGTCTAGGAGGCCTCAATAAGATTGCTTTAATCCCAGAGCAATTAAAAAATCATTAAAAATGTAAAAGCTGGCTATCTAAATTAATCTACTATTACTCTTATGATATCTCTTACTGGGTGCTTAATGTCATATTTATTTCAAGGTTTCATGTCATAATTTAATATCATTTGTTAACCCTCTCCCCACCAAAAACCCTGTATGGTGGGCACAAAGTCAACCATGAGGCTTACCTGTCTGTTAATGTTCATAGAGTTGTAGCATAGTGATTTAATGGTCTCGGCGAAGAAATTTTAAAAGTATTTTATCAGAAAAGCCATTGTAGTCTATAGGGCAATTGATACATTTATTTGTTTTCATTGATTTGAAATCAAAGAAAGCATCGTGAAAGTTAGTATCATAGAAAATGGAGAATATCAAATGATACTTCATCTTTTGTGAATGTTACATATTTATCATATACCTACTGGTTATTCTGTTGTGCTGTTAGGATCTGTACATATTTTCAGCTACTATGCTTTGTTAAGTAGTTATTATTAGTGAAAGTAGGTGATATTATTATTTAGTAGCTGAGAAAACCAAACTAGGGTTCAGCTCTGTCTGACTCCTGAGCTCCCAACCCTCTCTACTCTTTCACATTTATTTTATTCACTATAATTTACAGACTGAAGTTTCTTCAAAAGAAATACAGAATTCCAGGGATGTCAGTCACCAGGAAGAAGTGACATCAGCAGGTGTGAAAAGCATAGGGATTGCCATGTCTTGGTCTCCAGTAGGCAACCCCAGGAGTGGTGTAGCGTCTCAAAAACACTGCATGACACCTGCCGTGGGGCAAGACATTGAAAATTTATGGCCTCTGGAAGAAGACTTGGCTTTAAATGAAGTCTTACAAAAATTAAAACATACTAACAGAAAGCAGCTCGTGCAGATCCAAGACCTCCAGTATAGGAATGAGCACTTAGAGAAGCAGGTGAAAGAATTACAGATGAAGATCACCAAACAGCAGACATTTGTTGATATCATAAGCAAACTAAAGGAGAATATTGAGGAATTAATTGAAGACAAATACAACGTAATGCTAGAAAAGAGCGATACTAACAAGAAATTGCAAAATTTGCAAGAGATTTTCAATGACACACAAAAACATCTTCAAGAGACCAAGAAAGAGAAGGAAACTTTACAACTCCAGTTTAAAAAGCTGAAGGCTAATTATCTTCATTTACAGGAAAGATTCCTTGCTGAAATGCAAGAGAAAAACCTCTCTGTAGATCAGTGTATAGAAATGGACAAAACCTTGTACAAGAAAGAAGAAGAGATCAAAAGCCTGCAACAACTTAAAGGAGAATTAGAGATGGCCACTACTTCTGCTTTGGAATTGTTAGAAAGGGAAAAAGAGACCCGAGAACAAGAGCTCTTGACTTTACAAGCGGAGTTCCAGAAACAGGAAAAAGAAAGCCTGAGAGAAAAACGGAAATTGAAATTAAGAGTTGAGAAGTTGATCATGCAAGTTAAAAATTTGCTATTCACATGTGAACATGAAAAGGCTAAGAGTGCAAAACTTCAGCAGCATATTGATGAGATGAAAAATGAAAATGCAGAACTTCAGCAACAGATTAGAAGGTGTGGGGAGCAAAATCGTGTCCCTAAATTTGAGATGTCTCAGTTAATGGGCCAATTAGAGGATGTCATGGAACCAGGTATTATTAAGGTATTGATGCAGATTTCTTTTGCTTGCTTGCTTTCTTTTTTTCCTCCTGTAGTTTTTTTGTACAGATACTGGGCCTTTAACTCAGCTCTCATTCAACTTTTCACACTCATGGCTGGTGCTTTACCACTTGAGCCATATCTTCAGTTCTTCATGCAGATTCTTTTTTTGTTGTTGTTGGTTCTGGGGCTTGAACTCAGGACCTGGACACTGTCCTTGAGCCTCTCTGTGCTCAAGGCTAGCACTCTACCACTTGAGCCACAGCGTCACTTCTGGCTTTTTTTTTGTTTATGTGTTATGAGGAATCAAATCCAGGGCTTCATGCATGCTAGGCAAGCACACTATCACTAAACCACATTCCTAGCCCCCAGATTCTTAATCTCTAATAGAATTCCAAAAGTTTCTAGTAGTCTGGTGATAAACAATTCAACACATGCCATACTTAATACAGTATTTGTAGAAAGAATTACTAACAAAAAGAGAAACTAATAGAAAATTTCTCCACTAGTTTGGATAAATTTCTTTTGGTTCATGGTTATTCACCTTAATGATGAATAATTCTTGGTTTCTTGAAGTGGCAACCTGGGAATTTTCCCCAATCCTCTGAGACCTCCCCCCCCCCGCCCCCCCCCCCCCCCATCTCTTTCTTGTCCTGGGTCTTCAACTATGAGCCTGGGCACTACTCCTGAGCTTTTGTGCTTCAGGCTAGTGCTCTTGAGCCACAGCTCCACTTTTGGCTTTTTGTGACTAATTGGAGAGAAGAATTTCAAGGACTTACCTGCTCAGGTTCGCTTTGGACCATGATCCACAGATCTTAGCCTACTGAGCAGCTAGGCTTATATGCATGAACCACAAGTACCTGGCTCAACGAAGTTCTCTTTGAGGAAGGATTTTCTAAGTGAGACTGACAATCTTATTTAGCAATAAACTTAGTGATGCAATTGTACATTTGGTTTGCAAGGCAAAGCAAACCTGTGTTATAAAAGTTTTATAAAATGATAAATATTTTAAAAAGCTACATTAGTTCCTCATATTAGTATGTTTACAGAGGCAGCAGGTTTTTGTTGTTTGTTTTGTTTGTTTTGTGTTGGTACTTGGGTTTGAACTAAGGACCATTCTCACTCAACTTTCTTACTTATAGCTAGTATTCTACAACTTGACTGCATTTTGTTGCTTAATTGGAAATGGAATCTCATGGACTCTTCTGCTTGGGCTGACTTTAAACTGTGATTCTCAGATCCCAGCTTCCTGTATTGCTAGGATTACAGGTATGAGCCACAGGTGCCTGGCTCCGTTTTTTAAATTCTATGCTTCAAGTGATTTTTTGCTTTACAGCCAAGAACTTGAAAGCACATGTAGAAAGGGATAATTTCCACAAGCAGGCAGTAGTCTGCCTTAAAGTATATGAATCTTAACTAAGCATAGGAAAATATTATTAACTCTGACTACTTAGAAAAAAAACTAATTTAAGCTAGAAGGTTTTTTTCCCCCTACATTTGTTATAATTTAAGCTGTCAAATTGCCTAGAAAATGTCCTTAGTGGACCCACATGATCTGTAATCAGTGTGAATAGTTTCCAAGTATATAATTACAATTTTAATGATTCTTTGGAAAGAATGGAACAATATTTCATGTTTTAAAAATTCTAAGATCAGCCTAGAATCGTGGTTCCCACCTATACTCTTAACACTTCAAAGACTGAGGCAGGAGGATTTTGAGTTCAAGGCCAACTTGAGGTATGTAGTGAATCCCTACCTCAAAAAAAAAAAAAACTAAGGTCTGCTAAGGATAATCTCTTAAAGACTATTTAAACCAGTGATTCTCTCATTTGGACTTGTGGCAATATGGCCTAGAGAACATGTTAACACATAAACTGCTGGGCCCCACCCCAGAATTTCTGAATCAGTTGGTCTTGGGTGGGGCTCAAGATCATATAATTCTTGTAAGATCCCAGGTCTTACTGATGTTTCTGATTCATCAGGGATCACACTTTGAGGATAGTGGTTCACAGCCAGCCCAGGCAGGAAAAGTCCGTGAGACTTTTTTTTTTGTCAGTCGTAGAGCTTGAACTCTGGTCCTGGGTACTGTCCCTGAGCTCCTCAGTTCAAGGCAAGCGCTCTACCACTTAAGCCACAGCGCCTCTTCTAGGGATCACACTTTGAGAACAGTTGACCTCACCAAAGATGTTCTCCTAACTCACTTAGGATAAATTTTCAACCAGTAACTTCTGAATGAATTAGAGGCTTAATATAGTATGTAGTTTTTTCCTTCAAATCAAGTTCCTTTTTAAATCTTGACTAAAGAGTTTTGCTTTCTACTTATTCTACGTTCACTTCCTCAAATTATAGTCTGAGACCATCTTGTGGGGGTCAAAAGTATTTTTTGTTAGCGTACATTAGTTATGCAAGTTGGTTTCACTGTGAAATTTCCACATGTAGATGCAGTGTATCCCCTCAACTCACCCCTTTCATCACTCTCCCTTATAAACTCCTCCTCAAAACAAAATTACACCAGGTTTCATTGTTCTATTTTCATATGTCCAAATAAACCATCCTTATTACTCTGTTAGCCCTTCCCCCCAACTACTGGTGCTTACCTCTCCATCTTGAGTCTGTTTGAAAAAATACTTTCATAGGAATACATTATTGCCAGGTGTCAGTGGCTCATGCCTATAATCCTAGATAACCAGGATGCTGAGACCTAGGATTATAGTTCAAAGCCAGCCCAGGCAGGAAAGTCTCCGAGACTCTTATCTCCAGTTGCCCACCAAAAGCTAGAAGTGGAGCTGTGACTTGAGTGGAAGAATGCTAGCCTGGCACACAAAAGCTCAGGGATAGTGCCTACACTCTGAGCTCAAGTCCCAGAACCAGAAGAAAGAACGAAAGAAAGGAAGAAAGAAAAGAAAAACAAGATAGTATTGCATTATTGCCACTTAGGCATGGTGGCACACATCTGTCATCCCAACTATTTGGGAGGCTGGTTTCCCAAGTGTACAGCTCGGTTCTTTAGAAGCTATGTGACATGTGGCAACCTAACTGCCCTCATAGAAGTTGAGAAGCAAATATGAGAATTTAGCTCTCATAGTTCAACCATATTTTACAAAATGAGCTAGAGGTTTAGCTCAGGGGCAGAGCACTTGCCTTGCATGTACAAGGCCCTAAGTTCCATGGTCAGCACATATACACACAATACAAACACATACACACACATACACATACACACGTTTTAATTAAAATGTTATATTGATACATAATAGATTGATAGCCAACTTAGTAACCATCCATTCCAAAGCATTCGGAGTTATAATTCCTAACTCACAAACACTGATAGCCATTGCTGGCAGTGCCCTTGGCTTGAGGAAAGCTCAGGGTCTGTGAGTGGCTTATGGAGTGCCTTAGGATCCATAAGTTGCTGGCAGCACAGGGATGCCATTGAACTTCTGGACTTCACCTGCCTTGAAATAGCTTCTTAAAAGTTTTAGTGCGCATTTGAGAAACCTGGATCCATGTACCCACTTTTCTCTAAAATATAGACTCAAGACAGACCAACTTCTCAAAAACAAAAAGGGCTCCTTTTTTGGCTAATACTGAGACTTGAACTCAGGACCTTGTGCTTGTTTTTTTCACTCACAGCTGACAGTCTACCACTTAAGCCACACCTCCACTCCCAGCTCTTTTTTTTTTTTTTTTTTTTACTGTTTATTTTTTGGCTGGGAATGGAACTCTGGGTCTGGGCACTGTTGCTGAGCTTTTGTGCTCAAGGCTTGTGCTCTACCACTTAAGCCAGCTCCACTTCTGGCTTTTTTTGTAGTTTAGTAGAGCTTAGAGTCTTAGACTTTCCTGCCCAAGCTGGCTTTAAACTGTAATCACCAGATCTCAGCCTCCTGAGTAGCTAGAATTACAGGAGTGAGCTACTAGCACCTGCCTTTTTACTGCTTATTTATTTTATTTGTCTGCCTGGCCTGCTTGAAACTGAGATTCTCAGTAGCTAAATTATAGGTGTGAGCCACTGGTATTCAGCAAGGGTTCCTTAGCTTGAAATAAAAAATTGCCTGGCACTGGTGCCTCATGCCTGTAATCTTAGCTAAGATCTGAGGATCATGGTTCAAAGCCAGCTCAGGAAGGAAAGATAGTGAGACTCTTTATCTCCAAAACAGGCACTGTACCTAAAAGTGGTAGGACACTTACAGAAGAGCTCAGGGACAGCACCCAGGCCCCATGACAAAGAAGAAAAAAGAAGAGGAGGGAAAATTTCTCCTATTCCTAGAATCCAATTTCATTAGATCCCTAAGATAGATAGCAGCTATCTCCTTATGAAAATTTCTCTGACCAAAATTTTCCTCTTGGGAGAAAAGGCTAGTGAAAAAGGCTGGTTCTCTCTGCTGGAAGAAGATCCTAAGAAGGACTCATGAGAAAAGTCTTCCCCAGACTTTTGATCCCCTGATGAGAAATGAGCAGGAGTATTCTGAATCGCAGGATTTCTGGGTGCTCTCTAGTGGCCAGTGACAGTGCACATATACCTCCCAGGTGTCCTTCCAAGAAGACAGTCAGCTAGCCCCCAGTGAGTTGTGAGTTGTGGCCACACCCTTCAGGAATTTTTTTAAAAGGGAAATGGATCGACCATGCTTACTAAGTGAGGAAGAACAAGAGCCATTACTACAAAAGTGTTTAACAGACCCAACAAACAGATAAAAGAATGCTGAGCTGATCTATGTCAGGGTAACGTCTAATTCAAAACTAGTCATTCCAAAATTGTGAAGGGTCACCTCAGGTACATGTTCAAGGAGAAAAAGTCTGGTCACCTTAGAAAAGATACTGCTTGCAGAACACAGCCTACATGATATGCTTCCTATTTCAGAAACAGCATTGGGATTGGAATCAAGATTGAGAGCCCTGTTATTATGAAGCCTTTGTCTAATTTTGATGATTAAAATAATTCACCACAGCCATACATATTAGGTCCTCAGGATTATGTTTTCCTTTGGTTACATTTTCAAGTTCATGGCAGTACTTTGAGTAGATTTTGTGAATGAAAGTCCTGTGTAGCAAAGTAGCAACATCCCATATGTGAAGAAAGCAGCATGAATCCCCCAAGGCCTGAACTCAACGACAGTCGTTCTTCACCTTTGACTCTTCCAGGATTTTTTTACAAGGTGAATCCTCAGCAAAATCTACCCTCAAACCGTATTTGTGCTTCACTTGGCCATGTCCGAGTGGAGCACTTTTTCCAACAGCTTTTTCAAAAGACAACGGCCGTTTCAAGTCAATATTTAAATCTTGATAGGGAACATAGACGGACAAAAGTGGACTTTTCAAACCTAGTAAGTCAAACAAGACTTCAGTCCCAAGAAAGGAAATCTGACCCTGTTATTTGTTGACTTCTACTGTGGCCATGGAGAGGAAGATGGACAGCCAGAACAGAAGACTTCCACAACCTTTAAAGAAGTTGGAAAGCTCTGGAAAAAAAGTGAAGTTTATGAATCACATGAAGCATAATTTGGAACTTGAAAAGCAGAAGAGTGATAACTGGGGAAACCACATTACGTGTGGGATACAGCCATCATCAGTCTCCCATACCCTTCTACCTGTGCTGTCACATGGAACATGTGCGCACACTGCACAGACACTCTGCTCTCTGAAATCTGTGAATCGACATTCACAAGAGATGTTCTTATAGCACACGACGGACAATTACAACCCTGGAGAAAGGCTCTGTGTGTGTCAGGTTTTCAGGTCAACAGTCTTGGCTGGTGTAATAACACATTTAAGCGTGTACAATGCACATACTGGATACTTTTTTTTCTCAGAAATTTCAAAATTACATTACCATACATGTGTCATTTTAATGGGCACTGGCAAAGGGGTGTTTACTAGTTTTTAAATGCCCGCTGCAGTGTTTGACTTTCAAGGAAAAACTAGAGCATGAGAGTCGGTGTTATAAATGTTTAAGAAACCTAGGCAACTAGAAGGTTTTCTTCCTGTGAAACAAGTTATTTAAGTGTCCCTGGATCCTTTTCATGCAAGATAAGGGAAAGTAGCATCCAATACTATGAGCACAAGTGACTTTGAGGGCTGGGAAGGTGGCTTAGTGGTAGAGTGCTTGCCTAGCATGCATGAAGCTCTGGGTTCGATTCCTCAGTACCACATAAATAGAAAAAGCTGGAAGTAGTGCTGTGGTTCAAGGGGTAGAATGCTAGCTTTGAGCCCAAAGAAACTCAGGAACAGTGCCTCGGCCTTAAATTCAAGTCCCAGGACTGGCAAAAACAAAAAACAAGAACAAAACAAACAAGTGACTTTGAACCATCTTCTCCCAGGTCTAAAAGTAAAATTTCAAAATAACTCATTGCTTAATTTTAGTAAACCAAAAGCAAGTATTTTGGTCAAAACTCTCATAGAAACAAAAAATACAAATCACAATCCATTATACTAAAATTATTTGAGTGTTTTTTCTTTGTGGCATTGAAGTTTGAACTTGTGGTCTTATGGTTTGTACCTCCAAAACTTAAGATTTATTTTTAATTATAGAGCCTTCAGTGATTATTGATGCTAAATCTTAGACATCACAATTCTCTGTGGCTCATGCCTGTAATCCTAGCTACTCAGGAGGCTGAGATCTGAGGGTTGCAGTTTAAAGCCAACCCTTGGCATAAAAGCCCGTGAGACTTTTATCTCCAATAAACTGCTCAGAAAACCAGAAGTGGTGTTGTGGCTCAAGTGGTAGAGCACTAGCCTTGAGCTGAAGAGCTGAGTAACAGTGCCCAGGCCCAGAGTTCATCCCACAACTGATCAAAAACAAAATTTTTTAAAGAATTTTCAAAAAAATTAATTTCCCACACATAGTTCAGAGAAGCTCTCTCAATCCCACTTTATTATCAGGTATATTTTCCCCATGCATGCTTGCTCTCTGTCCCTGGCCCCCTTTTCTCTCTCTCTCACTCTCTCTTTGGCCATACCAGTGCTTGAACTAAGGGCCTTATGCTAACTTGGCTTGCTTGCTGGGTCAGCATTCTATTCAGCCCTGCTTTCTTTTTTTTTTTTTTTTTCAGTTGTGGGGCCTAAACTCTGGGGCCTGGGCGCTGGTCCTTCAGCTTTTCAGCTCAAAGCTAGTGCTCTACCACTTGAGCCACAGTGCCACTTCCGGCTTTTCCTGCTTATGTGGTTCTGAGAAATCAAACCCAGGGCCTCATGCATGCGAGGCAAGCACTCTACCACTGAGCCACCTTTCCAGACCTTTCCCACATTTTTAATTAGCATTATTTATACAAGGAAGTTTCATTTTTACATGTCCATATATTCATACAATATACCTTGATGAGAACCCTGTCATTCTCCCTTACTCTTCTTCCTCCTTCCCAAACCAATCTCAACAAGCACTGTTGTTCCATTTTCACACATGCATGTAAAATATTCACCCTTTTTCACCCTCAGTTTGCTTTACCTACTCTCACTAGTGACTACACTCTAGAAACAACCTGTTTTACATTCCCATCATTCAAGTGGGGTGCCTGTGGCTCACTCCTGTAATCCTAGCTACTCAGGAGGCTGAGATCTGAGGATCACGATTCAAAGCCAGCCCAGGCGCTGTGGCTCAAGCAGTAGAGTGCTTGCCTTGAGCTGAAGAGCTGAGGGATAGCGCCCAAGCCCTGAGTTCAAGCCCCACAATCGACAAAAAAAAAAAAAAAAATCCCATCATTCTTTTTTTTTTAGTATATACTATTGTTTTTATTGGTTTTACCATAATACTTAACACATGCATTTATAGTACTTTCATCAGACTGACCCCTCATTAATTTTTCTCTTTCCCAATCCCCACAATCCCTATTTCAGTGACTTCATTTTCCTATTTTCATTTCTAGACACAATGTATTTTAGTATTATTTAAATTCTGGCATTTTTTTCTTTCCTTCCTCCCATACCCTCAAACAGTGTCACAATTACAAACCTGTATTTATCTGTTAAGAGTAACATTCATACCAGGCACTGGTGGCTCATGCCCATAATCCTAGCTATTCAGGAGACTGAGATGTGAGGATCACAGTTCCAAGCCAGCCCAGGCAGGAAAAGCAATGAAATTATTATCTCCAATTAACCACCAGAAAACTGGACGCAGAGCTATGCCTCAAGGTGGTAGGGCACTAGCCTTGAGTGCAGGAACTCTGGGACAGTGATCTGAGTTCAAGCCCCATGACCAACTGCAGCGGGGGCTAGGGAGTGGTAAGGGAAAAGACTAGCATTCACATATGAGAGAAAATACGACCTTTGTTTATCTGAACCTAGCTTGCTTAACATCATCATCTAAAGTTTCCCTTGGATCCATTTCCCTTTAAATGACAAAATTTTATTATTTATGACTGAAGAATACTCCATCGTGTATACGTACCACATTTTCCTGATCACAGTCACTGGGCATACAGCATATGGATTTTTTCTATAGCATGGCTATTGTGAATAGTGTTGTAATGAACACAAGTGTGTATCAGCCTCTTGTATGGTGACACATGTTCCTTTGGATATACGCCTAGTAGGGGTGTTGCTAGATAATATAGTAATTTGATTCTTAGCTTTTTGAGTTGTTCTTCAGGAACTCTGTTTTTGTGTTGATGGCATATACATAGCATTGTTATTTTGTTTTGTTTATAAATACAGCAAATATCTTTTATCAACCCTTGTGAATTTCTTTGTCTTATTCACTGTTCTTTCAGAGAAAATTTATTATCTTATTATTGTTGCCAAAAATATAAAAAAATCAGAATTACAGTAATGAAATGTTTGGTGGAAAACATTGGTAGCTCTCACTTATATGAACAAAAGGTTTTTGGGGTGGTCAGTAATTTTTAAGCGTATAAAATTTTCCTCCCCCAAAAAAGGTCGAGAGCCACTGCTGAGAGTTTTTAAGTGTTAGTTCACTTAGGACTTTACTTAAGAGGTAATTCAGGTTCTTTATCTTGTACCTGTAGGATACAAAGATGTCTTCCAATTTGTGCCTGAATTGTAAAGAAGACAGCATGAACTCCTCAAGCGCGAGGGAGAACCTGCAGATGCAGACCTCCAAAATTCACAGTCTTCTGACCCTAGTGGCAAGACTTCTTACATGTCAGGTGATTTTAAAATATCTGATTCGTTGGGGCTGGGAAGGTGGCTCGGTGGTAGAGCACTTGCCTTGCATGCTCGAGGCCCTGGGTTCAATTCCTCAGCACCACATAAGAAAAAAGCCGGAAGTGGCGCTGTGGCTCAAGTGGTAGAGCGCTAGCCTTGAGCTGAAGAGCTGAGGGACAGCGCCCAGGCCCAGAGTTCAGGCCCCACGACCGGACCCCAAAAAAAAAAAAAAAAATCTGATTCGTTAGGTGGAAGAGTGCTGTACTAAACCTAAAGAGGCTATAAAGTTCGTCAGAATTATACCCTAGAAGTAAAGAAGTGGAAGACAAAAATGCAGATTTCTAAATCAACCAATCCATCTTTCCTTTTGCCTGCTGCTGCTTCTTACGGTTTTCCTTCAACAACTAATTCCCACATACACATTTTATACTACTAGAGACTGAACCCAGAACATTGCACATGCTAGACAAGTGTTCTACCACTTGAGCTACACTTTTAGCCATTTTATATTTTGTCTTTTTTTTTTTTTTTTTTTTTTTTGGTCGGTTGTAGGGTTTGAACTCTGGGCTTGGGCACTGTCCCTGCACTCTTCAGCTCAAGGAGAGCGCTCTACCACTTGAGCTACAACACCACTTCCTGTTTTCTAATGGCTTATTGGAGATAAGATTCTCACCGATTTTCTTGCCCAGGCTGTCTTTGAACCACATCCTCAGATCTCAGCCTCCTGAGTAGCTAGGATTACAGGCGTGAGCCCCCAGCCCCCAGCTATATTTTGTCTTTTTTTTTTTTTTTTTGGTCCAGTCGTGGGACCTGAACTCTGGGCCTGGGTGCTGTCCCTCAGCTCTTCAGCTCAAGGCTAGCGCTCTACCACTTGAGCCACAGTGCCACTTCCAGCTTTTTTTCTTTTTGCTTATGTGGTGCTGAGGAATCGAACCCAGGGCCTCATGCATGCAAGGCAAGCACTCTACCACTGAGCCACCTTCCCAGCCCCTATATTTTGACCTGAACTCTGGGCCTGGGTGCTGTCCCTCAGCTCTTCAGCTCAAGGCTAGCGCTCTACCACTTGAGCCACAGTGCCACTTCCAGCTTTTTTTCTTTTTGCTTATGTGGTGCTGAGGAATCGAACCCAGGGCCTCATGCATGCAAGGCAAGCACTCTACCACTGAGCCACCTTCCCAGCCCCTATATTTTGTCCTTTTTTTAAGATAGGGTTTCACCCCTCCCCTCCCCTCCCCTCCCCTCCCCTCCCCTCCCCTCCCCTCCCCTCCCCTCCCCTTCCCCTTCCCCTTCCCCTCCCCCTCCCCCTCCCCTTCCCCTTCCCCTTCCCCTCCCCTTCCCCTTCCCTTCCCTTTCTTTTTTTGCCACTCCTAGGGCTTGAACTCAGGGTCTGGGCACTGTCCCAGAGTTTATTTTGCTCAAGACTAGCACTCTACCACTTGAGTCACAATGCCACTTCTGGCTTTTTCTGTTTATGTGGAACTGAGGAAATCATGCATGCTAGGCAAGCACTCTGCCACTAAGCCACATTTCCAACCTGTTTTCACTACTTTTGCCTTGACTGGACTAGAACTTCTTATTATTCATATTAATAGGGTTGGGATAAAGTTGCAATGTATGTTTGTAGAATGAAAATGAATATTGGAGCTGAGTGAGCGTGAGAGTGTATATGTGTAATCTTAACACTAGGGAGGTAGGAAAAGATCATGAGTTCCAGGCCAACCTGGACTATATATTGAGATCCTATCTTAAAAAAAAAACCAAATAAACAGAACATTAAAAAGAAAGGGAGGAGGTTAGAAAAAAAAAATAAAAAGGAAGGGAAGAGGCAAAAAAAAATAGGCAAAAAAAAAACAAAAAAAAAACAAAGATCTAATCCTGACTTAGCCATTTCCTGGCTGTGTGTTTTGGCAAATAATTCTCAGTTTGCACACTTAAATAGTGATGATAACTTTGTGCAGCCCCCAAAAGCACTTTATTTGACATTTAACAATGCATGTGAAAGGATATGTGTGTGCTTGACAGGTTTTCACATAATCCTTTCTCTTCCCTTGTATTATTGTACATTTCTTTTATCTTTTTGTAACTGAGCTGAAATTTGGGGCATAGATTTTCCATGTTTCTGATCCAAGGAAAATCCTATGTCTGTGTTTTTTTTTAAATAAAAGTTATCCAACACTATTGTTTGTTGAGTTCCAGAAACCAGGCTAAGTGTTTCATACACAGATCAACAAGTGGTAATCCACAAACCACATAACTTTATTTTTAAAGATCTGAAAGTAAAGCACAAATTCTTTGTTACAACTCCTTCCAACATTTGTTTGCTTAGATTTCTCCTTTATTCAGTCTAACTTACGGGTTATTGCTCCTCCACTAGACTTCTTAATGGTAGTGCCTTGTCAGGTGATAACATACATCAAATTCCAAACAAATGTGATCTGCTTGTCTGTTCTCTAACACACCCACCAGAGGCAGGCGAATTCAAGTTCAGACACATAGGAGTGCTGTAGGTCTAGTATCTCAAGCAGAGAGAAGTATGATTTTATCTCCTTTGGTCTGGCCACTTACTTCAGAAGGGAAATTTGTTTTATTTACCTCTTCTCTTTCCTCCTTTTAATGTCCCAGAAAATCTTTCAATCTGTTTTCTCCAACTATTACCCTTAGGACATCAGCAATCCTGATACTGAACATTTCAAAGACAATAAGAAAGTTAGTGACATAATGCTGCAAAAACTGAAGAACTTTCAGCACAGGAAGAAAGAGTTAGATAAACAGGTACTATATATTTCATTCTAAATTTTTTTAGTGAAAAAACATAGTCAAAGTTGCTCCTCAAATGTGGATTCATTTAAAAAATGTTTTAGGGGGGATCAGATTAGTTTGATTATGCCTCTCATAAAGTAGATCTATCATTCAACATTTGGCTTGTTTTATCATCTGAGAATGTAATGGTAATGGAAGGTCTTATGCATCTACAGAAAAGTTGGAGTGATTATGTTTTCACTAATGGCACTACTTGTTTGTCTTGTTGTTTTATGTGTTTTTTGTATGGTTACTGGGGCTTGAACTCAGGCCTCCAGCTGTCAGTTGGCTTTTTTTGCTCAAGGCTGAACTGTACCACTTGAGCCACTCCTCTACTTTTAGCTTTTTGTTGGTTAATTGGTAAGAGTCACATGGACTTTCTTTCTGGCTTTGAACCTTGGTCCTCAGATCTTAGCCTCCTGAGTAGCTACGATTACATGTGTGAGCTACCAGCACCCAACAACAGTGTTTAGTATTGCTGTAGTGCTTTAAAACTTTGTCATTCATAATGGGAAAATGGAAAAAAAGTGATTTTATTTCTCAGGTGGGAAGAAGTGCAAGAGCATCCATTCCTCGATGTGTTGGTCACGTTTGTATTGCCATGGCCAAATATCTGACATAAACAACTTAAGAGAATTATTTTAGCTCACAATTTTGGATTGCTAAGTCACTTGGCTCTGTGTTTCTGGGCCTATCATGAGGCAGAACATCACAGCGGCCAGAGTATATGGTATATATGGTATAAGAGGTTGTTCACCTCGTGGCAGCTGAAGTGGAGAAGAAAAATATAGAACCAGTCTAGGCAAGATAATGTCCCCCCCTCCAGAACACATCCCCATGACCTTTACCCCAAAACTAGGTCAACCTCCTACATCTCTTTCACTACCTCTCAATAAAGCCATTATATTATGAATCCATCAAATGGGATCAACCCATTCATTAGAGCACTATCTATGTCTGAAGTGTTCTCACAGATACCTCTAGAAGTGTGCTTTACAGATGTCCTAGGCATTTCTCAATCCAATCAAGTTGACAGTGAAGTTTCAATTATCCCTTTTTGATGTGGAAATATAGATATTGAGAAACAAAATTAAGAAAGGAATACATAAATGACAATTTTATGGGGCTAAGGGAATAAAACATTGAAATCTGGACTCTTGGGTCCAGATTCCTAACTGTGAATTTTTCTGAATGGAAAACATGTTGCAGATATCTGGGGAAACCTTGTGTTCTAGTTAATCTTAGGGGAAGGACCAAGAAATATGCCCTGTCACACACAGGAAATGCCCGCCTCCACTTCTCTACAACAGTCTTTCAAATCTAAGTCCAAATGAGGATGTTACAAAAATGCAGTTTCAGACCTTTATATTGTTTGGGTTACTTTCTCTATGTTATTGAAATGCTGACAGACTATATGATACAAAGTTAATAATTTGAAGGGGTATGGAGAAAATGGGAATGAAATGTAAATGATATGATTGACATATCATTAGCTGTGAATTGTATTTTTTTTTTTTTTTGTGCTGGTTCTGGGGCTTGCACTCAAGTCCTGGGCATGGTCCTTAGGTTTTTGATTCAAGGCTATTGTTCTACCACTTGAACCACAACTCCATGTCTGGCTTTTTGGTGGTTAATTGGAGATAAGAGTCTTCTGAATTTTCCTGCCCTATCTGTCTTTGAACTTTGACTCTCATATCTCAGCTTCCTGAGTAGCTAGGATTACAAGTATGAGCCACCTGCATCTAACTACGAATTGTTTTGAATGACAATTTGTATTATTCTTATGTATAGGAAGCTCACCAGTATACAGTTAACCCAATTAATGTTAAATTTTGTAGACCTTGCCTTTCTCCTCTCTACGATGTGAGCTGCAGATTTTGAACCCTAGCCATTGCCTCCTCAGTGGTGGTGGGTCTGGTCAGATGTCTTTATGGTTGTTCTGGATGACTTCTACTAGCTCAGTCAGAACAGTTTCTGTGTGAAGGCAACAGCAGCACAATGGCTTTCTGTGGGTTAGATATTCCAGCTCAGCCTTCCCTTTGTTGCACCAGGGGCATCCCTGCCTCGTGACACACAGCAAGGAGCTCAAAGGCAGACTGTATAACTGGAGGGGAGAACCAGTAGCTATTAATTGCTGAAGCTAAGTTATTTTCTTCTATTTTGAAATATATATTGGAAATATTTCACAATGAAATTTTGTGTTTATTTGTATTTGGAGAGTTTAAATACTTGAACATTAAGATGTATTTTTCAGGTTGGTGGCATGGTTCAAATTATAGAATACCAACCATAAGCAAGGAAGCCCAGTGAGTGAAAGGCCCCTAAAATCAAGTCCTGGTACTGGCAAAAAAAAAGATAAACAGACAGACAGACAGACAGACAGACAGATAGATAGATAGATAGATAGATCGATCGATCAAGCTTGATATCTATCAGCTCTATATCTAGACATATCTAGATATACCGATATCTATCTCACTGTCAAGATAGATGATAGTTATCTAGATATACAGTTTTTCTGGGTGCTGATGGCTCACATCTACAATCCTAGCTACTCAAGAGTCTGAGATCTGAGGACTGTGATTAGAAGTCAGCCTAGGCAGAAAATGCCAGATTGGAGTTGAGGCTCCAGTGGTAGAGTGCCAGCCAAGAGTTGATGGGAGGGGAAGTCAAGAGCATAAAGCTCAGAGTTCAGAGTTCCTGTACCAGCACACGCACGTGTGCACACACACACACATTATTTTTATTAT
The DNA here is from genome assembly GCF_019054845.1 of Dipodomys spectabilis. Classification (NCBI taxonomy): domain Eukaryota; kingdom Metazoa; phylum Chordata; class Mammalia; order Rodentia; family Heteromyidae; genus Dipodomys; species Dipodomys spectabilis. The sequence continues at coordinate 1,317,297 of NW_024870781.1, forward strand.
GAAAGGAATGAATAAAAAGTTATTGTACCCACAACCTTGTTATTTTCCTTAAAGTTGAATTTTAAGCTGGGAATGTAGCCCAGGCCTGCAGAAAAGCCTGTAAAACATCATCTTTTAGAGGCCACAGATTGGACTGTGTGTGGTTTGATTTTTTTGGAGGGGGAAGGGGGTCCGGTCGTGGGACCTGAACTCTGGGCCTGGGCGCTGTCCCTCAGCTCTTCAGCTCAAGGCTAGCGCTCTACCACTTGAGCCACAGCGCCACTTCTGGCTTTTTTCTTTTTGCTTATGTGGTGCTGAGGAATGGAACCCAAGGCCTCATGCATGCAAGGCAAGTGCTCTACCACTGAGCCACCTTCCCAGCCCCTGATTTTATCATATATTTTATACAATGTAGTTTTATTTCTTCTCTCCTGAAATTTAAAATTCTTTTGTTTTCTTAGCTACTGAAGCATAACTCTTTTGTTTCTTAGCTACTGAAGCATAAAGACAAAATCTCCATGCTTCGAGAATTAATTGCTAGAGAGACAGCATATCACAAGACTGAGGTGAGTTTAACATTTGCTATACATTGTCTTCAGCGTACAAAAACATAAGTTCAGGTAAATTTGTTGATCTTCTAACTCATAATCTCTTGGATGTTTAAATCAATAAAGTATTATCAAATGTCACAGGTACTAAAAGAACATAAATTTTTTATCTTAGGGCGCAGACATTGATTCAAATGAAGCTAATGATTCTAGAGATACATCTTTCTTATTGACAGCCAAACTGGATAAGTACCACAATCTAAATGAGGAGCTTGACTTCTTGGTAAGAAAGACCTCTTCATGTCCTGCTATCATTTTTATATCCAACACCATTATATTAGCAAGTTTAATACATTATCAGCCTTCAGGAAGTGTGCTTGTTAAGATAGCCATATGCTGGTGTTGTAGCAGGACTATTTACTAACCGAAGTAGAGAAATGATTATTTTCTTTCTTTTTTTTTTTTTGCCAGTCCTGGGGCTTGAACTCAGGGCCTGGGTACTGTCCCTGAGCTTCTATTGCTCAACGCTAACACTCTACCGCTTGAGCCACAGTATAACTTCTGGCTTTTTCTGCTTATGTAGTACTGAAGAATCAAACCAAGGGCTTTATGCATGCTAGGCAAGCACTCTACCACTAAGTCAAATACCCAGCCCCTATTTTTGTGATTTGAAATTTTTCTTGTGTGTGTACCAATACTGGGGCTTGAACTAAAGGCCTGGATACTTGTCCCTCAGCTTTTTCAGTCAAGCTTGTACACTTGAGCCACAGCTCTATGTCACATGTTATAAATTTTTAAATCTTGTCTATTTAGACTATTGTGTCTGCTTTCTAGTTAGACTATTGTGTCTTTCAAAATGCAGAAACTAGGGCTGGGAAGGTGGCTCAGTGGTAGAGCGCTTGTCTTGCATGCCTGAGGCCCTGGGTTCGATTCCTCAGCACCATATAAGCAAAAAGAAAAAAGCTGGAAGTGGCGCTGTGGCTCAAGTGGTAGAGCACTAGCCTTGAGCTGAAGAGCTGAGGGACAGTGCCCAGGCCCACAGTTCAGGCCCCAGGACCGGACCCCCCCCCCCAAAAAAAATGCAGAAACTAGCAGGATACTGGTGGCTCATGCCCATAATCCTAGCTACTCAGGAGGCAGAGACCTGAGGATCACAATTCAAATCTAGTGTAGGTAGTAAAATCTATGAGACTCTTATCTCCAATTAACCACCAAAAAGCTGGAAGTAGAGGTATGGCTCACGTGGTAGAGTACCAGCCTTGAGTGAAAAAGCTAAGGGGTAGTGCCCAGCAAGCCTAGGGCTCTGTGTTCAACCCCAGTACTAAAGAAAAAAAAAAAGTTACTGTGCTGAAGCTGGAGTAAAGCTTATGCTTAATGAATATAAAGCCCTAGGTTCAATACCTGGCACCAGAAAGAAAATATAAAAATTACATTCATTTTAGTAGATGTGATTGTAGTAGTAGTATGCTTTCAAAAGCCCTTATTTGTTAGTGGTGTATGTCAAAAAATACTTACAAGTGAATTAATATGATAAGGTTTGTTTAAAGTACTCCAGGAAGACAAAAAAAAATGGCGCTGCAGAGAGATAAAAGATAAAACTGGGGACTGGAGAGAGATAAAAAGCATAAAAGACATAGCATACATCTAAACCCTTATTCTTACTTTATACTTCTATTCAACATATTCCTGCATCTCTTAATAGTTATAATTTAATAGGATTTTGTTGTTGTTTTAGCCCATGTGCACATGCTTTGCTTCCAAAGCTCTGAGCTCTTGCTCTTTCTCAAAACTGGTACATTAACACTCTAACCACACCTCCACTTCTCACTTTTTGCTGGTTAATTAGAGATAAGAGTCTCAGGGACTTTCCTTCCCAGCTAGTTTTGAAATATGATCCCTCAGATCTCAGCCACCTGAGTAGTTAGAATTACAGGAATGAGCCATTGCCCTTTTGCCTCTCATTTACAGGTGCCTTATATTTTCAAAGATTAAAATTATCATAGAATAAATACTATCCACTATGGGTAGATTCCAGATCAAGACAAAGTATTGAAACCCACAGATTACATATTCAGGGTCTAGAATCCACAGATTCTTCTTCTTTCTTCACTTTAATTTGTCCTCAAATCTGAATCCCCTTCTTCCTTCACTGAGCTACAGGGAATGAGTTAGTGGGGGAAAGATAAGAAAAAAAGATTGTCCATCAGAGTTGAGACCCTTAATTGCCAAATTCAAGCACAAGGACCAGGCAGGTATTATGTGGAAATCTAGACAAAATGCCTCAAGAAATAGTTATTAAATAGGAGGTTGGGATCACTGGACTGAGCTGCCAAACAGTATCTATGAAATCTGAGATTGAGGACCAAGTGAATGAGTGAGTGCTGTCTCTCACCTGACTTCCTGTGTGTTGACTCACAGTGCTATTTCCTGCTGTGTAAGGTCAAGTGCATGTCAGTTCACTCTACTAACCCACAATTTCTCTTCCTTTATTCAATGCTGCTTTCTGTTGTGGAGGCCTTGATGGTTTCCCTTTCCCTAGCATCCATCCCTGATGAGACATCAAGGAAAAGACACCGTCTTAAGAAGAGAAATCACATAATCACATAGCCATGTTCAAGGTTATCTAGTAATATCTTCCATTGCAAAAGAAAAATGTTGCCACTCTCCTATCAATTCTTGCATAAATATTACTTTACTTTAATAAAGTACTCTTTGGCATACTTTCATGTGATGTTTTATAGCCTCTATCTTCCAAATTTTTCTGTCTTGAAATTTTTTTTAAGTTTTAAAATGAGCTCTTAATGAAAAGACAAGCCACAGACTAGAAGAACATTTTTGCAAATCACAGATCTGATAAAGCACTTGTATGTAGAATATATTTTTAACGAACTCTAAAACTCAGTATTGAGAAAAAAATACTTGGGGAAAATAGACACAAAGGTGGGGGGGCAGGAGGCTTGCAGTTCAATGCCTGAAAAGAACATGAGACTCCAGCTTCAGTTAATCAACAAAATACCCGAGTCTAGGTGTGGCTCAAGCATTAGAACTCTAGCTTTAAACGAGCACGTAAACTCAAAGCCCTCAAGTGCCAATACTGGAAGGAAAGAAGGAGAGATAGACAGAAAAAAGAAAGAGACACAGAGACAGAGAGCAAGGAAGAAAGGAAGGAAGGAAGGAAGGAAGAAAGGAGGGAGGGAAGGAAGGAGGGAGGGAGGAAAGGGAGGGAAGGAGAGGAGAAAGGGAGAAAGGAAGGGAGGAAGGAAGGAAGGAAGGAAGGAAGGGAAGGAAAGAAGGAAGGGAGGGAAGGAGGGAGGAGAGGGAAGGGAGGGAAGGAGGGGGGAAAGGAAGGAAAAGGAGGGAGGGAGGGAAGGGAGAAAGAGAGAAGAAGGGAGGGAGGGAGGAAGAGAAAGAGAGGGTGAGAGGGAGGGAGGGAAGAAGAGAGAGGGAAGAGAAAGGAGAGAAAAGGGGAGAGAAAGGGAAAAAAGAGAAAAAGATTTGAATAGACACATTACAAAGTAGATACATGGATGGCAGCTTTTTTTTTTTTTTTTTTTTTTTTTTTGGGGTCCGGTCATGGGGCCTGAACTCTGGGCCTGGGCACTGTCCCTCAGCTCTTCAGCTCAAGGCTAGCGCTCTACCTCTTGAGCCACAGCGCCATTTCCGGCTTTTTTCTTTTTGCTTATGTGGTGCTGAGGAATGAAATCCAGGGCTTCATGCATGCAAGGCAAGTGCTCTACCACTGAGCCACCTTCCCAGCCCTGGATGGCAGTTTTTTATGTGAAAATATCCTCAACAATATTATGTTCAAATTAGTGAATAACAGTAAAAAAAAAAATCACATACCTAAAATTAAAGATTGACCATACCATAAGTTGGAGAGAATGTGGAGCAATTACAACTCTCATACATTGCTGGAATGACGTAAAATGATACAACCACTTTGGAAAATATTTTGACATTTTCTTTAAATAGTAAACATATACTTTTATCATTATACTTCTAGGTACTTACCCAAGAGAAATCTCTGTTCATACAGAGATATATATGTGAAGGCTCACATATACGTAAAAGCCCACAACTGAAAGCAATCCAAATGTCCAACTATGATTGAATGGATTAAAAAAAAAGCATTATAAGCCAGTCTGAGATCTGAGAATCACAGTTCAAAGCCAGCCCAGACAAGAAAGTCCATGAGACTCTTATCTCCAATTAACCACCAGAAAACCAGAAGTGGCACTGTGGATCAAGTGGTAGAGTGTTCATATTGAGCTGAAGAGCTCAAGGACAGCGCCCAGGCCCAGAGTTCAAGCCCCACAACTGACAAAAAAAAAAAAAAAAATCAGATCCGTACAACGAAATACTATTTAGCAATGAAAATTTACATGCAAGACAAATGAGTTTCAAAATAATTGTGTGCATTGAAATGAACTAGACAAAAAAGGCATGAGTGCTATTTGATTTCATTATATAAAATTCTTGAAAATACAAAATAATCCATAGTCAGGGAACACAGGTCAATGGTTGCCTGAGGCTGGTAGTGTGGAAGTAAGAGACAGCAGGGGGCAGGCAGGCAAACTTAGGTGGTAGAGGTGGAAGTGCTACATACATTCATTAGTTTGATTATAGTGATATTACATAGGGAAAAACTTAACACTTAGAAAGTTGAGGCAGGAAGACCAGGAGGAGTTGGATACAGGGTGATTCTAGAATGAAACAGAAACAAAACTTGACCAACGTGCACATTTTAAATATATGCTATTATGTATGTATGTCTATATGTATGCTATTATATATCTATGTCAATTATAATCTTAAATTGGTTACATTTTACACTCTAACAGAAATATAAAAAATTTTAGTCCTCTTTTTTTTGGGGGGGGGGGTCTGGTCATGGGGCCTGAACTCTGGGCCTGGGCACTGTCCCTCAGTTCTTCAGCTCAAGGCTAGTGCTCTACCACTTGAGCCACAGCGCCACTTCCGACTTTTTTCTTTATGTGGTGCTGAGGAATTGAATCCAGGGCCTCATGCATGCAAGGCAAGTACTCTACCACTGAGCAACCTTCCCAGCCCTTTAGTCCTTTTTTATTGTAAGCTAAACTGGCTTTTGCAGAGCTATTGCTTTGTCTCTAAAATTTGTATTATCCTATAAGAAATATTTTGCTATTGTTTCTTTCATCTGAAGTTAGCAAATTAAAAAAAATCCAATCTGTAAAATTGTTACTACTCTGATCTTGAAAGTCATTCATTCAAAACATGCCATGAAGTTTACAATAAAAATAGAAAGATTTTCATTCTGCTTTATTAGAATGTGTGAACTCGCTATTCCAAGATAAAACTAGGAGAGGCAATAACATGGAATAGAAAAAGGCCTACACTGATGGATAACAAATATGGATTCTAGTGTTTTCCACTTCTAGACACATCCTTTCAAATTCTCTCTACTTTGCTACCATCTGTTAAAATGAGATAATAATATCTATATTACCTACTTTAAATGATGTATGCAATCAATGTATGTAACCATCAAAGCAGTAGGGACACTGATGTGATATTTTCCTCATTAATTAAATAAGAAAAAAGGCCAGATGTGATAGGGAACACCTGCAGTCCTAGCACTTGGGATACTGAAGCAGGAGGATCCTGAGCCAGTTTGAGATACATAATTGTGGTCCTGTCTAAAAACAAAAACAAATCGAGCTAAATTGGGCATCAATGCCTCATACCTGTAATCTTAGCTACTCAGGGGGCTGAGATCTGAGGATTGAGGATCAAAGCTAGCTTCTGCAGATAAATCCAAGGGACTCTTAGAACCAATTAAGCAGCAAAAGTCAAAAGTGGATGTTTTGCTCAAGTGGTAGAGTGCCAGTCTTCAAAAAAGCCATGTAAGGGCTGGGAATATGGCTTAGTGGTCAGTGTTTGCTTAGCATGCGTGAAGCCCTGGGTTCCACTGCTCAGTACCACATAAATAAAAAAAAAAGCCAGAAGTGGTTCTGTGGCTCAAGTGATAGAGTGCCAACCTTGAGCAAATGAAGCTCAGGGAGAGTGCTAGGCCCTGAGCTCAAGCCATAGGACTAGCCAAAAAAAAAAAAGTGGAAAAGTTTTGCTGGGCAGGTGCGGGTGGCTACACCTATAATCCTAGCTACTCAGGAGATCTAAGGATCATGGTTCAAAGCCAGCCCAAGCAGGAAAGTATGTGGACTCTAATCTCCAGTTAACCACCAGAAAACTGGACGTGGCACTATGGCTCAAGTGGTAGAGTGCTTGCCTTGAGCAAGAGCTCAGGGTCAGTGCCTAGGCCCAGAGTTCGAGCCCCACCACCAAAAAAACCCAAAAAGCCAAGTAAGAACAGTAGGCCCTGCTCCAGTAATGGTAAACAAATAAAATAAACCTATCTTTTTTTTTATTTTTTTTTTGTCTGGTTCTGAGGCTTGCACACTTGGCCTGGACATTGTCCCTGAGCTGTTTTGCTCAAGGCTAGTGCTTTACCACTTGAGCCACAGCTCCATTTCTTCTTTTTTTTTTGTCAGTCATGGGGCTTGAACTCTGGGCCTGGGCACTGTCCCTCAGCTCTTCAGCTCAAGGCTAGCACTCTACCACTTGAGCCACAGCATCACTTCCGGCTTTTTTCTGCTTATGTGGTGCTGAGGAATGGAACCCAGGGCCTCATGCATGAGAGGCAAGCACTCTACCACTGAACCACCTTCCCAGCCCCTCCACTTCTTCTTTTTTGATGGTTTATTGAAGAGTCTCATGAACTTTCCTGTCCAGGTTGGCTTCAAACTGCAATTCTCAGATATCAGCTTCCTGAGTAGCTAAGGCTTCAGGTGTGAGCCACCAAGGCCCAGTTTAAACAAATATATCTTACCTGGTGATGGATGTCATAAAGCATTTTATCTGCTCAATCATTATTGGGGCTGAAGATGGGAGAAAAACCCCATAAGGACTGGGCATGTACAGCTCAATAATAGAACATGATCCTGGGTTCAATCCCCCATACACACACATGAAAAAAAATGGAGAAAGAAAACCCTATGAATTTTGCAGCAAATTTGTTTCACCATTGTGTAAAGCAAATACTCATTTATACATGAATATATTTCAAACTTTAGGAAACTGAAGGACATCCTTAAAATGGTTATTAAGTGGGAAAGTCTATGTAAGTTTTTCCTCTATAATTGCTTTGAAAAATTAAGATAGCTCCTCAGGGGAACTTGTGAGTAGCTTTCCTGATAAATAATCCTATATGCCATCTTTAAAAGGGCATATTCTGAGGATTTAGTGATGCTGGGAAAATGCCCTGCCACTGAGCTATATCTCCAGCCTATGAACACAACTTTTAATTTTTAATGTTTTTTCCTGAAAAAAATACCATAGGTAAGAACATGAAATATATTAGGCCAGACTTAAAAGGAAAAAAGAACTGGAAGCCATTTATTCAGGGCTGAGAATGTCTCTTGACCTACATATGTGTCTTGCTTTACTTCAAATAGAATCAAATGTGTGTATACATTGTCTATACAAAGAAAGTTGTAAAGATTGGACCTAATAGGTGTTATTTTCAAAGCAGTTTCATAGTATAAAAATACGATGTAAAACTCTAGAATAACTTGTGCTCATCTGTTTATGTACAGTCCAACGAGGATCTGATTCACAGCATCCCATTAGTCACCAGTGTACAACAGTGTAAGAGAATTTTGGAATAAAGTATAGATAGATCACTGTCTTCATTTGTTCTTAACACCCATATATAGGTTGTATGATTGTTCCAGGTTAGTGTTTTCACTGATTTTTCTCCATAGATCACAAAATTGGGAGGCCTCCTAGAGTCAAAAGAAGACCACTATAGCAGACTCATTGAAGAGAATGCCAAGTATCGAAGACATGTAGGCAACCTAATAAATAAGGTACAAATTTCCTTACTTGCCTGTTGACTTGGAGCTACAGAAAAAAAAAGAGAAAGTGTGAAAATACATGACAATTCTCCTCTTCTGGGGAAGGCTAGGATAAGCATAAAGAATTCCTTCATTTTTGTGCATCTACAATGCCTAAAAATCAGTTCAATGAGCTAGGGGACATAATGTTTTTTTCTTTAAAATTCACACGTAATTATTTCCTCAAAACCTCCTTTCCTCTTTCCTGTACCATCACATTGATCAAACTCTGTTCACCCATACAAGTGAAGAAAAGCAATGCTAACTTACCCAAAGAAAACTAGGTTAGATTGCACCAAAATGACTACACTCAAATCTCTTCTCAACTGACACCATTGTCTTTCCTGTGGCAGAATTGTTGGAACATGGTACGCCAAATGTTGTTTGGAGCACAATGAAGTCCTATAAGAACTTCTAGTAAAGGAAGGCATTTTTTTCAACTGCACACTTACATCTGAAAGAAATGAAAGTAATCAATCAGGATACATGAAGAACATATTATCTCTTCTCAATAGTCTTAAGTCTTCCTATATTCAAGAAGGGTTTATGCTTGTGTTGTCACAGTGTTTGATCAAATTTTTAAAAAATTGCCTGTTGAAATGATTCCACAAAGCTGGCCACTGGTGGTTCATTTCTGTAATCCTAACTTCTCAGGATCTGAGGATCAAGGTTCAAAGCCATCCCAGACAGAACTACCAAAAAAAAGCCAGAAGTATAGCTCTGATTCAAGTGACAGAGCACTAGCTTTCAGCAAAAAAGCCTCAGAGACAGTGCTCAGGTTCTGAGTTCAAACTCCAGGACTAACACGCATGCATGATGCATCAATGAGATACATCATGAGATACACCAGTGAGACAGATAAATGTGCTATAGCCACATTTATGTTCCTCCGTTGGATTTTGTGATGGTGTGTAAAATATCCCCTTAGCCTTGTAGCTGGCTAGCCAGGAGGCTTTGTGTATATCCATGCCTTTGGCTGTAGGCAATCCAAGTCATAGTATTATGATTTATTTCCTTCCTTCCTTCCTTCCTTCCTTCCTTCCTTCCTTCCTTCCTTCCTTCCTTCCTTCCTTTCTTTCCTTCTTTCTTTCTTTCCTTTCTTTCTTTCTTTCTTTTCTTTTTTGTCTGTCATGGGGCCCAAACTCTGGGCCTGGGCACCATCCCTCAACTCTTCAGCTCAAGGCTAGCACCCTTCCACTTGAGCCACAGCTGCACTTCCAGCTTTTTCTGCTTATGTGGTGCTGAGGAATTGAACCCAGGGCCTCATGCATGCAAAGAAAGCACTCTATCACTGAACCACTTTCCCAGCCCTAGTATTATGATTTCACTTTCATGACATTATTGTCAACTTAGGGTTCTAGTTTACTGATTTTGTGTGTGTGTGCCAGTCCTGAGCTTGAACTCAGGACTTGGATGCTTTCCCTAGGCTTTTTGAGTCAAGGATAGCTTCTATCTACCACTTGAGCCAGAGCTCCACTTCTGGCTTTTTTTTTTTTTTTTGGTAGTTAATTGGAGATAAGTATCTCACAGACTGTCTTGCCCAGCCTGTTATAAACTGCTCTCCTCATATCTCAGCCTCCAGAGTAGCTAGCATTAGCTACTCTGGTAGCATGAATCACCAATGCCCATCCTAGTTTACTTTTTAAAAATGGCATCAACTTTAGGCAGATGCTAGTGGCTCACATCTGAGATATGAGGATCCTGATTTGAAGCCAGCTCGGGCAGAAAAGTCCTCAGACTCTTAATTCCAATTAACCAGCAAAAAGCTGGAAGTGGAGGTGTGGCTCAAGTGGTAGAGCCATCAGCCTTAAGTGAAAAAGCTAAACAAGAGTGTCAAGCAGGGGCTGAGAAGGTGGCTCAGTGGTAGAGTGCTTGCCTTGCATGCATGAGGCCCTGGGTTCCATTCCTCAGCACCACATAAGCAGAAAAAGCTGGAAGTGGTGCTGTGGCTCAAGTGGTAGAGCACTAGCCTTGAGCTGAAGAGCTGAGGGACAGCGCCCAGGCCCAGAGTTCAGACACCACGACTGGCAAAAAAAAAAAAAAAGTGTCAAGCATGCACACGTGCACATGTGCGCGTCACTCTAATTTTGAGCAACTAGATTACATTCCTCAGTTGACACACCACTGTGTGGAAGATCACTGGATCACAGTTGATGTACTAGTGTTGTCATTCGTTGGTACTTTTGCTGCGTAATGAACAGGCATGTCATGCTATTCATTTTCCTGATCTTTAAATACAAGGAGGATGCTTTTTTATCTGTTGTACAATTTTTATTGATTATAGTTAAATAATTGAACTTCAACTTGTAAAGATTTTAAAAAACACAAAAGAACAAGTCCAGTAAAGATACCAGAATTTATCAAGGGATAATCTGTTTGGCTTGTGTTGTTCAAGGTAACATCATATGAAGAAATTATCAAATGTGCTGACCAAAGACTAGAGATATCCCATTCTCAGATTGCACAGTAAGTTGCTAAAATTTGATTTTATAAACATGTACTACTATTTCATTCACTGGATTCTATATTCTTTTTCTCTAACTCTTAGAAAGAGGAAAAACTTGGAATATGCTCTTTAGAATGATTTGAATTCTGGTTTCAGGGACATGATGCATATTTGGCTCAGGAAAACTATTTTGTTATTTCTTTAAAGCAGACTTACAACAACAGGGAGTTGCGGGGGGGGGGGGGGGGGAGGAGGGATGAACGGGCCTGGGGCTTAAACTCAGGTTTGGGTGCTGTCCCTGAACTTTCTTGTTCAAAGCTGGCACTAAACCACTTTATATAACTCCACTTCCTGATTTTTGAAGATTAACTGGAGATAGGAGTCTCAGAGGCTTTTTTGTCTGGGTTGGTTTCAAACTGCAATCCTCATATCTCAGCCTCCTGAGTAGCTAGGATTACAGGCATGAGCCACCAGCACTCAGTTTAGAGAAAGTATTTTGAAGATGAGACAGGAAATGTCAGAGAGATACGCAGTGGGGAAGCTGGGCTCTTAGTGGCACAAATCTGTAATCTTAGCATTTTAGACATTGAGGCAGGGGGATCACAAGGTCAAGGCCAACTTGGATTACATAATTAGACCTTGTCTCAAAAACCAAAGGTAGCTGGGAGCCAGTGGCTCATACCTGTAATCCTAGCTACTCAGGAGGCTGAGATCTGAGGATTGTACCTCAAAGCCAGCCTGAGCAGAAAAGTCTGAGAGACTCTTATCTCCAATCAATCACCAGAAAATTGCAAGTGGTGTAGTAGCTCAAGTGGTAGATCACTTGCCTTGAGCTGAAGAGTTCAGGGACAGCGCCAAGGCCCAGAGTTCAAGCCCCACGATCAAAACAAAACAAAAAGACCAAAGGTAAATGCTGTGGTCATGGCTCAAGTGATAGAATAAGCATGAGGTTCTGAGTTCAAAAATCCAAGTAACACCAAAAAAATAAAATAAAACCCAAAACATATCAAACGAAAACCCAAGGCCTGAGAGTATATAGCTCAGAGATAGAATGTTTGCCTAGCATTTTAAAAGCTCTGAGATCCATCTCCAAAACTGCCACCAAAAAATGCATTTTCATAATTCAGACTATTCTTCATTAATGTAGCTGAGCTAGTCAATTTCTAGACTACTTAATAGAGCTGAATACTGTAACCAGATTTTCATTGTCAAGGAATTAGCAAGAAACATCCAAAATGTTTAGAGAGTATGATCACGATATTGAAGTAAAATTAGTTTTCATTGCTTACAGCTATATAGAAGCCAGACGTGGTGGGACAAGCACGTGGGCAACTGAGGTAGAAGGATGTCAAGTTTGTGCTACATATGTGTTTGCAGCCAGCATAATGAAGCCAACATAATGAGACTCTGTCTCAAAAAAAGATAGCTGCTAGATGCTGATGGCTCATGCCTATAATCCTAGCTAATCAGGAGGCTGAGATCTGAGGATCACTATTCAAAGCCAGCCTGGGCAATTAAGTCCATTATCTTCAGTTAACTACCTGAAAACTGGAAGTGGCACGTGGCTCAAAGTGATAGAATGCTAGCCTTGAAAAAAAAGTTTAGGGCTGGGAAGGTGGCTCAGTGGTGGAGCGCTTGCCTTGCATGCCTGAGGCCCTGGGTTCAATTCCTCAGCACCACATAAGCAAAAAGAAAAAAGCCGGAAGTGGCGCTGTGGCTCAAGTGGTAGAGTGCTAGCCTTGAGCTGAAGAGCTGAGGGACAGTGTCCAGCCCAGAGTTCAGGCCCCACGACCGGACAAACAAACAAAAAAAAAGTTCAGGGACCAGTGCCCAGGCCCTGAGTTCAAGCTCCACCATTGATAGTAATAATAATAATAATAATAACAGAAAATTTGTTCCCAAAAAGCTGTCAATGGCTCACACTTGTAATCCTAACTACTTAGGAGACTGAGACCTGAGGATCCTAGTTTGAAGATAGACTCGGCAGAAAAGTCAGTGAGCCTCTTCTCTCCAGTTAATCAACAAAAAGCTGGAAGTAGAACTGTGGTTCAAGTGATAGAGTGCTAGCCTTGAGTGATAAAGCTAAGGACCAGGCCCTGAGTTCTATCCCCAGTAATGGCATTAAAACAAAGTTATTAAATGTGCACCAAATTAGCAATAACAAAAAGCCATAGAACTAAGATATGGTTAGAAAACTGCAGGTGGAAGCTGGAGACTGGTGGTTGAGATCTAAGGATAGCAGTTCCAAGGATGGAAGTTCTAAGCTAGCCTGGGCAAAAAAGGCCACAAGAACCTCACATCCAATTCACCAACAAAAAGGCAAAAGTGGAGATGTTACTCAAGTGGTAGAGTGCTAGCCTTGAGCTGAAAAAGTTCAGGGACATCACCCAGACCTTGAGTTCAAGCCCAGAACTGGAAAAAAATGTACACCAAGTAATATGTCCATATATCAAATACTACATTAACTCATCAAAATAAGATTCACCATAAAACACTCCAAAATTAGCATTTAATTTGTTTTCAATTCTCTATTGGTCTCATTCTAATATGCATCTCTTGTACCCTTCCACAGTTTCATTTATACCATGCTATCTTTAGAGCTTGAACAAAAGGCCTCGTCTGACCTACCTTCCCCAGATTTTGAACATTCTGTAGGACTTCTCTCATCATCACTGTTGGAAACTTTGAAAATGTGTTTCTGTGGGGGTGTGTGTGTGTGTGTGTGTGTGTGTGTGCATGCGTGCGCGCACACGCGAATGTATGTGTATATGCACACACGTGCACATGCCAGTTCTGGAACTTGAACTCAGGGCCTGACTACTATCATTGAGCTTTTATGCTACACACTTCTGGCTTTTTACTGGTTAATTGGAGGTAAGAGTCTCATAGACTTTCCTGCTTGTCTGGCTTCAAATTGCAATCCTCAGATGTCAGCCTCCTGAGAAACTAGGATTACAGGCATCAGCCACCAGTACCTGACACTGAAATTGTCTTCTGTAGCTTGGTATACTGGCTATAATCCTAGTTACTGTGGATGTGGAGAAGGAGGAGTTATTGGGTTCAAGTCCAACCCAGGGGAAAAGTTCATGAGGCATAGTGATCATGGTGCTACGTACTATCATCCCAGCTATGCAGGAGACTGTAGGTAGGGGGACCATGGCCTGTTACATGACCTGGCAAAAATATAAGACCTTACCTGAAAAATAAGGGCTAGAGGTATAGCTCAAGTGATTGGGTACTGCCTAGAAATCATGAGCTCCTGAGTTCAAGCACCAGTATCATCAGAAAAAGAAAGTTTGCTTTTATTTTTTACTGTTATTTCTAATCAGAATAATGACAAACAATTTCAGACTATAATAAAGACATGTTTTAAATTTGAAGGGGATATAAGAATGTTGAGGAAGTGGTTCTGTGGCTTCAAGTGGTAGAGTGCTTGTCTTGAACAAAAAAAGGCTCAGGGACAGCTCCCAGGCCCAGAGATCAAGCCCTAGGACTAGCAAAAAAATCAGAAACAAAAAAGCCATTTTAGCCGGGCACCATGGCTCACACCTGTAATCCTAGTTAGTCGGGTTGCTGAGATGTGAGCATCGCAGTTCAAAGCCAGCTGGGGCAGAAAAGTCTGTAAGACTCCAGTTAACCACCAGAAAAAAACAGAAGTAGCACTGTGACTCAAAGTGGTAGAATGCTAGGTTTGAACAAAAAAGCTAAGGGATAGAGCCCAGACCCTGAGTTCAAGCCCCATGACTGAAAAAAAAAAAAAAGAAGCAAAACAAAAAAAGAGTGTTGTGTGCTCAAGTGAAGTAACATTAGACTCCTTCAGCAGTGCTCAATATCACAGGTTCATGAATGATCAAAATATGGATCAATAGCATGGCCATATTGCTTTGCCTCAGTTATTTTTTTTTGTCGGTTGTGGGCCCTGAGCTGCCTCAGTTATTTTTAAAATTAAAAGAAATTAAATGTATGCTTCAGCCAAGTAATCCAATGAGACATAATGCTGGAGTTCTTATTAAATGTGTGGTTGGGCTGGGAAGGTGGCTCAGTGGTAGAGTGTTTGCCTTGCATGCATGAAGCTCTGGGTTCGATTCCTCAGTACCACATACACAGAAAAAGCTGGAAGTGGCGCTGTGGCTCATGTGGTAGAGTGCTAGCCCTGAGCAAAAGAAGCTCAGCGATAGTGCCCAGGCCCTGAGTTCAAGCCCCAGGACTGGTGAAAAAACAAAACAAAAAAAATAAAAAATAAATGTGTGGTCAAGTGTGGCTGATTCTTAGAATTCCTTTGAATGTGACTTTAAATAGATACCCAGGTATGGACCCTATTCCTAGCTCTCCAGTAAGCTCAATACCAGTTGGGACCTGGGCATCAGTGCATTTCACAAGTTGTGCGAATGATTCTCATACTTACACAGGACAAGAACTACTGCCACTCTCCCTGTAAGTGGCCTGAGGTGAGCTGTAAAAGTGGTTCACTGCTTTTTGACCCAGAAAAAAATCATGCAACTCCAGAGGTTCAAATTTTCATGTTCACTTTACGAACACCAGAAAAGAGAAACAGCCTAGGCCATCAAGGGTATGCATATCTGAAAAGCAACCAAGTGTCTGACAGATGGCGCTTTAAAGCAGTGTGTGTGTGTGTGTGTGTGTGTGTGTGTGTGCCATTCTGGCATTACAGTGGTGGTGTAGGCAGGTGTAGTCAAAACATTGTGGCTGGACGCATGGTCAGTGACCCAAAAAGAGTGCTGAATTTCTGCTGCACATGCATAAGAATGCAGGGAGTGATGCCAAACTGAAGGGTTTAGAAGTATACTCCCTGGTCCATTGAACACGTCCAGGTGAACAAAGCACCCAAGATGCTGAACTTGAGACCATGGTGGGATTAACCCATCAGTGAGCTTCCCCTGTCACACTGAGATGATCCTTACTGAGAAGGAGCAAATTGTTCCTAAGCCAGGACAGGAGGGTGCACAGAAGAAAAAGGTATCCCAGAAGAAACTGAAGAAACAAAAACTTGTGGCTCAGGAATAAATTTAGCTTAAAATAAATGCTAATAAATGGGGGGGGGGAATCACTGCCAGATATCTTGTATGTTGATTTGCTTTAAGTGATCAGGATTGTGATTTTTTTCCATAATTATCTTAAGGAGGTCAGCTCAACAAATCAGTTTATGAGTACACTGCATCTTGGTCCAGAACAATGACCCCTTATATCATTGTCCTGCATCTTTTCCAACCCTATCCATACCCCCAAATTATGTGGTTCCATCTTCACATATGTACACTGAATTTAAATATATATATATATATATATATATATTTAAACCATGTACAGTCTTTTATAAGCCATAAAGATACATTTTTGTTATAATGAATTTATTTGGGATTCATGAAAAGTTAGTGTCCATATTGAGGGATGGCTTGATGACAAGATGAAGAGGCAATTTGATGATGGAAGAAGGGAGAAAAGTCCATGTGATGTGAAGCTGTGAGCCCAGAAATTGGGCAAGGCAAAGCAAAGCACTCTCCTGCAGACACTGCAGAGTGTTGCACATCCTACCCACCCCTTGACTTCAGTCCAGTGAAACCGAATTTTTGGACTTCTGACATCCAGAACTATAAAAGAAGCAAAGTGGTTTTTTTTAATTGTGAAAATACCATAAAGAGGGGTTATAATTACATGGACAAGGTAATGAGTACATTTCTTATCAAGCATTGTTGCCTCCTCCTTTGTTTCCCCTTCCCTTCCCTTCCCATCTCCCACTTGTTATAAGCAACCAAATCTGTCATTATTTGTTGTAGCAGCCAGAGACAACTCAAAACCTGGGAGGGAAAATAGCTTTGGGAAGGAAGCTGTTGTAACTCTATTTGCCCTGCTAGGAGCAAAAAGGAAACGCACTAGCGTCATTCTCACTAAAAGTCATAGCAACAGAATACATGTAAATCTCTTACAGTAAAATGTTGTGACCATCCTATGACAACATTGCATCTTCCTGTGGTTTTATTTTAAATATACCATCTCTAGGTATATAATAACGGGCTTGTTCATAAGGGGGTCCATCCACTCTCTATCTACTGTGCAAACAAATAGAATGTCACCCTACAAATTCACTGCTCTATACTTGTATTTTACTCTGAAACTGTAAAGGAAAAAGTTGACCAAATAGTTTGTGTTCCTACCAAAAATAAGTTCTTATTTGGTGAGATGGATGGAAGTTACATGAACTACACTACTGCTTAAATTTATCTACTTATCCTCCAATCAATCTATAAAATACTCATCTAGAGACATCTATGTTAGCCAACAAATTCAATTGATTTTTTTCCTTTAGTTTGGAAGAAAGAAATAGACATTTGGAAGATTTAATTAGACTACCCAAAGAGAAAGCCAGAAAACAAAGGTAAGTTTTCTTTCCTTTCAAAAAGAATAGTCTTGAAAAATGTACATTTAAAATAGTACACTTTTATTTACTATATATTTATATATTCCTAAATAGTACATTTTTATTTACTATATTTATATATGTATTTGTATATGTATTTACGTATGTATTATGTACTACTCTCTATATAGCATATATACATATATAAGTATATGTAACTATATAAATAAGTGCATAAACACATATATAAATAGTATTTATATGTAATTACATATATAAATATACTATTTACTATATATATATATATTTTTTTTGTCGGTCGTGGGGCTTGAACTCTGGGCCTGGGTGCTGTCCCTCAGCTCTTCAGCTCAAGGCGAGCGCTCTACCACTTGAGCTACAGCGCCACTTCCGGTTTTCTGGTGGTTTATTGGAGATAGGAGTCTCACAGTCTCTCCTGCCCGGGCTGGCTTTGAACCGCGCGCGATCCTCAGATCTCAGCCTCCTGAGTAGCTAGGATTACAGGCGTGAGCCACCAGCGCCCGGCTTACTATATTTATTATATAATAAATATTACAGTAAAATCCTTTTTTCTTTTTTATATGCTTTTTTTTTAAATTTTATTTTATTTATTTTTTGTTTATGTGGTACCAAGGAATCAAATTCAGGGCCTCATGCATGCTAGGCAAGCACTGTACCACTAAGCCACATTCCTAGCCCCAAACCTTTTTTTCTTATCTTTAAGATAAATTATATGAACATGCTTGCCTAGCATGAAATAATTGCTTTATAAAACTTATAAAAATTATTCTTTGCCTTGCATCATCATGTACATATCTGTAAATTTAGCTCCTTAGGAGCTTGAGACAGGAGGGTCTTGTATTTGAAGCCTGTCCAGGCAAATTGCTAAGACCCTGTCTCCAAAAAGGGGGGGGGGGGGTTGGAGGGAGGCACCAGCAGCAAGAACCTCAAAGAGAATGGGAGGTTCTTTGGGCCTGATGAAGGAGGTACTAAATAATTATTAGAAGAAATATGCATCAGCCTGTGTCAAGGGAACTTCAGGTCAGAAGTCACTAGCAATGACAAGCTCCAGAGAGTTCACTTTTAGTCTCAGACTTTGAAGCTCTCAGCCAATAAAAACTGTCCTATTACCTTCTTTACCTCTCCTCTCTTCTGCCAGGGAGAAGGACAGCACAAGGAGAGCAAACTCTAAAGGCAGGCAGAGATGGTCTCTAGCTGAAAATTCATATGCATGTTCACTATTTTAGTCCTTCCTCCTACCCTTTTTACATTGTTTTCTTTCTCTTCATTACAGGTCAAGATTAGAAAATCGTCCGAAGTCTATGACTTTGGTAGGTTGTGTTGATGGTCATTAGAATGTTCTGTTTCCATTAGAAATAACACAAGAGGGGCTAGGAATATGGCTCAGTGGTAGAGTGCTTGCCTCACATGCATGAGGCCCTGGGTTCAATTCCTCAGCACCACATAAGCACATAAGAAAAAGCCGCAAGTGGATGATGTGGCTCAAGTGGTAGAGTGCTAGCCTTGAGCTGAAGAGCTGAGGGACAGCACCCAGGCCCAGAGTTCAGGCCCCACAACAGACCAAAAAAAAGAAAGAAAGAAAGAAAGAACACAAGATTAAATGTGCACTCCTGAGTGACATTTCAGTTGTGATCATAGCTGTCCCTGTGCTCTCAGAGGCAGGCACCTTCAGTTTCCTGTCACACCTTGTCCCACAGTGAGACGCCCCTTTCTTTGAAACTTTTCTTGTTTGGTCCCCTTGATCTCAAACCCACTGCCACATTTCATTTTTTTCCATTTTTTTTTTTTTCAGTCATGGGGCTCAGGACCTGGGCGCTGTCCCTGAGCTCTTTTGCTCAAGGCTAGTGCTCTACCACTTTGAGCCACAGCACCACTTCCCTTTTTCTGGTGGTTATTTGGAGACAAGAGCCTCACAGACTTTTCCTATCTGGCTGGCTTTGAACCATGCCACCTGAAAGTGCTAGGTTTACAGGTATAAGTCACCAGCACCAGTTTTTTCATTGGACCTATTGCTATTCCCTCCTACTTGGTGTTTCTACCTTTAGTTTGTGCCCTCATTCCATCCTCCACAGCATAGATAGTAATTTTCAATGCCAAGTATAAGCTTATCCCTTCCCTAAATAAAGCCCCTCAATGGTTCCCAACTGCATATCTAAGGTCCTCTGTAATCTGCTTCTTGCCTTTCTATCCAGTCTTACATTTCCTTCTGGCCATATACTCAGTTAGATCTAACCACTCGCTTTCCTTCCTTCCTTCCTTCCTTCCCTCCTTTCCTTATTTCTTTCTTTTTCTCTCTCTCTTTCTTCCTTCCCTCCCTCCCTCCCTCCCTTCCTTTTGTGTGTGTGTGTGTGCTGATCCTGGGTCTTGAACTCCGGGTCTAGGCACTGTCCCTGAGCTCTTTTTGCTCAAGGCTAGTGCTCCACAGCTCCACCTCCAGCTTTTTAGTGGTTAATTGGAGATGAGTTTCATGGACTTTCCTGCCTGGGCTGGCTTTGAACCACTCTCAGATATCAGCCTCCTGAGTAAGTAAGATTACAGGTATGAGGGTCTGGGAAGATGGCTCAGTGGTAGAGTGCTTGTCTTGCATGCATGAGGCTCTGGGTTCAATTCCTCAGAACCACATAAGCAGAAAAAGCCAGAAATGGTGCTGTGGTTCAAGTGGTAGAGTGCTAGCCTTGAGCTGAAGAGCTGAGGGACAGTGCCCAGGCCCAGAGTTCTGGCCCCATGACTGGCAAAAAAAAAAAAAAAAAGATTACAGGTATGAGCCACTGGTGCCTGGCTTCAATCTGGGATTTTCTAAACACATTTTCTTAGTTCTATGCCTGTTATACTCACACAACTTCCTCTATTTTTTTGGGGGGGGGGGGGGTCCGGTCGTGGGGCCTGAACTCCGGGTCTGGGCGCTGTCCCTCAGCTCTTCAGCTCAAGGCTAGCACTCTACCACTTGAGCCACAGCGCCACTTTTGGCTTTTTTTCTTTTTGCTTATGTGGTGCTGAGGAATCGAACCCAGGGCCTCATGCATGCAAGGCAAGCGCTATACCACTGAGCCACCTTCCCAGCCCCCAGCTTCCTCTATGTGGCATGTTTTTACCAACTCCCTTCCTCTTCAGTCCTCAACTTACAACCCCCTGCAAGACATCTTTCTTCTATATAGACAGAACATATTACCACCCACCATATTTGAAAAGGCAATGACTCTAAAATCCTTTGAACTGAAATTCTAAATGAAAAGAGATAAATGATCCTTTAAGACCTAACCTTATTTTCACCTTAATGTACTTTTGAGGAATTTGTTCTGAGTTTCAATAGAGCCAGAGATGGCTGATTTGTGAGATGCACCAGGAAAATAAAACATATTATCCTTTTCATAAATCCTGAAACAAGATTGAAGATAAAGCTATTAATCAACTATCCCTTGAGTAGAAAGGAAGATATTATTTTATCTCACTGAAGTTAGTATACCTGTAATCCTAGCTGACATCTGAGGAGCACAGTTCGAATCCAGCCTGGGCAAGTCTGTCTCTTATCTTGTTAATCATCAAAAATCCAGAAGTGGAGTTGTGGCTCAAGTGGTAGAGCCCTACCTCAGAGAAATGCCCAGGCCCTGAGTCCAAGCCCTAGGACCACCATAGACATACTCAAAAATTTTTGGAACATAGAAGAAAAGCATAGTAAGTTGCTGCTAGGAGTATTTGCTTTAAGAAAAACAAGCATTGAAAGCTTGTAGGTGATCCGATTGTAAAAACAGACATTTCTTCTTTTTATTATTGGTGTCATGAGCTCCTCTAGGAAAAGCTACAATAAAGGCTTACACGCAAGTGAGATGAGATGGTGTCAACAAGAGGTTGTGAACAGGATTCTGTGCATCAATGCTGACTTAACATGTATTATAAGACATTTATGTCCTTTTACCTACAGGTTATCTCCAAATAAATGTGCCTCCCTTGATACGTGAGTCAAGGAGAAGAGTCAAACCTAGACCTTTCATTAAACATTTAATGACATTCAATAAACTAAGAAAGGTGAGGTGAAGAACACAAGCAGTACCTACTTTCCTGTGGTAACAGATCAGTGAACTGTTCTACAACTATGTATAGCGTAACAGTCCTGTGTGCTATAGAAGCAGATGGGAAATGGTGCTGGACTGTATGACAAAGAACCAGGGAAAGTTTTACAGAAATGCTTAGCCAGACCTTCAGCACTGATTAGGTGTTTCCAGGATAGAAGAGGAAAACAGAGTACCCTCAATTCATGGGGATTCTCTGAACATCAAGTTGCATCTGAACGCAAGTGGGCAAGTGATGAAGACGATCATGATGAGCATCAAATGCAAACCTAAGAAATTCATCATGGAGCTTGATGAGAAACTCTTGAAAGATTTTAAATAGAGGAGTGTATTTACAAAAAGGTCACCCTAGCCAGGTATTGGTGGCTCACTCCTCTAATCTTACCTACTCAGGAGGCTGAGATCTGAGGATTATTGTTCAAAGCAGGAAAGTCCATGAGACTCTTATCTCCAATTAACCATAAAAAACTGGAAGTGGAGCTGTAGCTAAAGTGGTAAAGTGCTAGAATAAGAAACCTAAAGGAGAGCACCTTGGCCGTGAGTTCAAGCCCCAGTACTGGCATGTGCATATGAACATACATATCCCACCCACACACACACACAAAGTCACCATAGTCAGGTGCCAGTTGCTTATGCTTATAATCCTAGCTACTCAAGACACTGGTTCTGGAGGATTGAGGTTCAAAGCCAGCCCAGGCAGAAAAGTCAGCAAGACTTTATTTCCAATTAACCAGCTGGTTAAGCCAAACTGGAGGTATGGCTTAAGGGGTTTCACTGCCCTCTTTGGGCTTAAAGCAGTACTACTGTAGGACACCCATCTTCAAGATGTGTCTAGTTTCTGGGAAAGTGTTTTTATTAACCATTATCATAGCTCTCTGGAGGTTATGGCCCTTCTCCACCACTTCTCTTGTTCTGCATCTGCAGCTCATTTTCATCCACCGTAATCACCACCAGGTGGCTACCACCTGGTTTCCACCTGGCCTTCATTCTCATCCACTCACCCCCCATTGCTTTGGCCCCACCTCTGCTACCATCATCCCATGCTTAGACACCAGGCTCCAGAGTGCAGCTGACTACTGTCTTCCTGGACTCTCAGTGGTGCATTCCTTTCAGCTTTGGTGATGGATGTCCTCCAGTTCCTCTTACAGAGTGCGGTTTCCAGCTGCAAGTCTAGTAGCCAATTCTAGCAGCCCTACATAGCAGAAAGACAGGGAAGAAGGGACTACAGAGGTGGAAGAAAAGCCAACTAAGGATGGTTGTTGCTGAGCTGGGAGTGTTGTAGAACAAAAGGATCCTTAGATTTAGTCAAGTGGTGGTGGAATGTTAAAAGCCTAGTTGGAATAGGCTCAGATGAGATAAAGTTTCACTATCTAGGAGCAGAGAAATCAGATTCAGTTTAGAGGCAGAAGAAATTTCAGATTCTTACAACTAATGCAATTAAGAATATACTTGGATGTTAATGGGAGCCATGAATTGATATGTAGAAATTTACAAGGAAGTAAAGGGACCTGTTTTCAGAATCTCAAGTCTGTTAGCAGGTGATGGGATTCTAACCATAAGTGGTAGCTGGCCTTTGATTTGCCTATCTTTTTTTATTGTAAAAAGGAAGGAAAGCAGAGCCAGGGGCACAGAGGCTGCAGGTGAGTGGTAGATTTTGTGGTGGGCAGTTTCCTTGTTTTGGGTTTTTTTTTATTTGTTTGTTTAGTGGGTTGGTTTTTATAGTGCTTGGCCTGGGGCTTGAACTCAGGGCCTGGGCACTGTCCATGAGCTCTTTTTGCTCAAGGCTAGTGCTCTACTACTTGAACCACAGCTCCATTTCCAGTTTTCTGGTGGTTAATTGGAGATAAGAGTCTCATGGATTTTCCTGCCTGGGCTAGCTTCAAACTGGGATGCTCAGAGCTCAACCTCTTAAGTGGCTAGGATTTAGGAGCGAGCCACAGGCCCCCTGCTGTTCCTGAGGTTTTTAGCTGAAGCCAACTACTCTATCACTTGAACAATGACTCCACTTGTTTTTTTTCCTGGTAGATAACTGGAGATGTGTCTGATTTTCCTTCCCCAAGCTTGTTTTGAACCACATCTTCAGATCTCAACCTCTTGAGTAGCTAGGATTACAGGCCTGAGCCACCAGTGCTGAATTAATTTGGTATATGTTTAATAACGTTTTGGTACCAGTTCTGCTGTCCCTTTATCAATCAAGACAGATGCTCTACCACTTGAGCCACAGTTCCATATCCAGCCTTTTTAGTGATTAATTGGAGATAAGAAGCTAATTTTTTTTTTGTCAGTTGTGGGCCTTGAACTCTGGGCCTGAGCGCTGTCCCTCAGCTCTTCAGCTCAACGCTAGCGCTCTACCACTTGAGCTACAGCACCACTTTTGGTTTTCTGATGGTTTATTGGAGGTAAGAATTTCACGGACTTTCCTGCCCAGGCTGGCTTTGAACCACAATCCTCAGATCTCAGCCTCCTGAGTAGCTAGGATTACAGGCGTGAGCCACCGGCACCCGGCAAGAGGCTAATATTTTTAAGACACTATGATGGGGAAGGAATGGAGGAGTTAGCCTTAAGAGCTAGTACTCCTGACATCTTCATTGTTGTTTCCTTTTCCCTTATCAATGGATCATAATATTTTTTTCTCTCAGAGGTATAGTACCAAAAAAATTTTTTAGAAGGCTGGGAAGGTGGCTCAGTGGTAGAGCGCTTGCCTTACATGCCTGAGGCCCTGGGTTTGATTCCTCAGCACCACATAAGCAAAAAGAAAAAAAAAAAAAGCCAGAAGTGGCACTGTGGCTCAAGTGGTAGAGTGCTAGCCTTGAGCTGAAGAGCTGAGGGACAGCGCCCAGGCCCAGAGTTCAGGCCCCACAACCGGTCCCCCCCCAAAAAAATTTTTTTTAGCCCATGCTATGTTAAACAAAAACAAAAACAAAAACAGGGCTGGGAAGGTGGCTCAGTGTAGAGCGCTTGCCTTGCATGTATGAGGCCCTGGATTCAATTCCTCAGCACCACATAAGAAAAAAACCGGAAGTGGCGCTGTGGCTGAAGTGGTAGAGTGCTAGCCTTGAGCTGAAGAGCTGAGGGACAGCGCACAGGCCCAGAGTTCAGGCCCCATGACCAGCCCCTTCCCCCCAAAAACAAAACAAAAAAAACCAAAAACCACTTTTTTGCTTGTACATAACAACACATAATTTTTGCTTGATTTTTTTTCCCACTTACTAGTTCTATAATCAAAATTAGGTTGCAAGTTTTTGGAGGGAAGATATAATACTAACAATACCATACTTCATTGATTCAGCAAATATTTACTATCCAGCCACTATCCAGCCAGCATGCTTGTAATCCAAGCAGTTGGAAGTTGAATCAGAGGGCTAGAGAATTCAATGACAGGGCTGAGAATATGGCTTAGTGGTAAAGTGCTTGTCTAGCATGCATGAAGCCCTGGGTTCCAGTCCTCAATACTACATAAACAGAAAAGACCAGAAGTGGTGCTTTAGCTCAAGTGGTAGAGTGCTAGCCTTGAGCACAGAGAGGCTTAAGGACAGTGCACAGACTCTGAGTTCAAGCTCCTGGATTGGGGAAAAAAAAAAAAATTAAATGTCAGTGTTGGCTACACAGTAAGAAACTATCTCAAAGTATGTTGTTGTGTAACTATTTTCTTTTTCTTTTTTTTGGGTCCGGTCGTGGGGCCTGAACTCTGGGCCTGGGCACTGTCCCTCAGCTCTTCAGCTTAAGGCTAGTGCTCTACCACTTGAGCCACAGCGCCACTTCTGGCTTTTTTCTTTTTGCTTATGTGGTGCTGAGGAATCAAACCCAGGGCCTCAGGCATGCAAGGCAAGCGCTCCACCACTGAGCCACCTTCCCAGCCCTGTGTAACTATTTTCTATTGGGAGTTAGGCACTGAGTCAGAGGCATAAGCCCTCTCTGGCTGCAAAGATGCTCACAGGAGACAAATGGGGAATTTTGTGAGTTTGTATTGTGTGGGATTTTTTTTTTCTTTGTCAGCAGTGGGGTGATGTTCCTGAGCTCTACAGCCCAAGGCTAGTGCTCTACCACTTTGAGCCACAGCACCACTTCCAGTTTTCTGGTGGTTAATTGATGATAAGAGTCATATGGACTTTCCTGCCCTGGCTGGCTTTTTGAACAGTGATCCTCAGATCTTAGCTTCCTGAGTAGCTAGGATTACAGATGTGAGCCACTGGGTGCCTAGAATGAGGAAATTAAAAAAAAATTATTGTAAAGATGCTGTACAGAGGGGTTACAGTTACATGAGTAAGGCAATGAGAACATTTCTTGTTGAGCATTGCTACCCCTTCCTTTGTGGTTCTCCCACTATCCCTTCCCTCCCCCAAAAGGGAAATCTGAAGTCATCAAAGGGAATAACCTTCTGCTCTTAAAACTGTAAAGGAATAAAATGACAAAAGTGGAGAATCAACTGGGTGTGCCCAAACTGGAGACAAACAGTATTTCTGGAAAACAGAGAGGGAGGAGGTAGTCAAATATCTGGGAAGACTAACCTAGTAAACAGGATTTAAACATTTTTTGTGGGCGTGTGTCAGTCTTGGGCTAGAACTCAGGGCCTGGGGGCTGTCCCTGAGATTTTTATGCCTAAGGCTAGGGCTCTACCACTTGAGCCACAGTTCCACTTCTGGGATTTTGGTAATTAGGTGGAAGAGTCTCACAGCTTTTCCAGTCCTTACTGGCTTTGAGACATGATTCTCACACGTCAGCCTCTAGAGTAGCTAGGACTTTTAATTCTATAAATTCAGGATTAGCTTAATTGGGAAGATATTTATTTGCCAGTCCTGGGGCTTGAACTCAGGGCCGGGGCACTGTCCCTGAGATCCTTTTGCTCAAGCTAGCACTCTACCACTTGAGCCACAGTGCCACTTCTGGCTTTCTGTTTATGAGGCAGAGGAATCGAACCCAAAGCTTCATGCATGCAAGGCAAGCACTCTACCAGTAAGCCACATTCCCAGCACGTGAACATAGTTCTGAGGGATAGCTGCTTAAATATGGAGAATGTGGGTCTCCTAATGCTGAAACTCGTGAGCTCAGGGCCAATGTTTTACCCTCCAAGCTTTGGCCTTTGACAGGGCAGGGCAGTCGTGCAGGTCCTTTTACTTTGTATGTTTCCATTTTCCTTGCAGTCATAACACAATATTCAGATAAGCCGCTTTATTGGTCTCTGCGGCACTTTTCCTAGATGATAGTCTAAACAAGTCCCAAGTAGAACCCACGGTGCTGCTACTGCTGCTGTAGTTATCAAAAAACACTCTCCCACTTTGCTTCAGTGAGTAGCTGCTGAAGCCACCACTTTACGCCACAGCCACCAGCACCCGTGACCACTCGGCTGTGCCCCAAACCCTGAAGGGGTTCAAATCCCCTCCCCCACTCCTGACCCTGGAGGGGTCCAAAGCCCCCTCCCCCACTCCTGACCCTGGAGGGGTCCAAAGCCCCCTCCCCCACTCCTCTGACCCTGGAAGGGTCCAAAGCCCCCTCCCCCACTCCTCTGACCCTGGAGGGGTCCAAAGCCCCCTCCCCCACTCCTCTGACCCTGGAAGGGTCCCAAGCCGCCTCTCCTCCACCTCTGACCCTGGAGGGGTCCAAAGCCGCCTCTCCTCCACCTCTGACTCTGGAAGGATCCAAAGCCCCTTCCCCCTCCTCTGACTCTGGAAGGGTCCAAAGCCCCCCCCCCCTTTCCGACCCTGCAGGAGTTCAAGGCCCTCCTATACCCCGAGGCCCGGCCCGCGCTACGCCACTTGCGCACACCCCCAGTCCTGTCATACTTAAAACTACGCAGACTTCACGGCGCAGAGGACCAAGCGGACCGCTATTCAAATAAACCACATACAGCCCTGACGAGTTGGGGGCGAAGGGAAGGGCCCGGCCGAACCACTGTCAAACCGCAGCCAGCCAGCGATGGGAGGAACTATCGCCGGAGGCCGGCTCTCGCGGGAACTTCCAGAGTGGGACCGCTAGCCACGTGACCGCGAGGGCGGGGCTGACGCTCTTCGCCTCTCCGCGCCGAGCAGCCACGTAGGCTGCATTCGGTAGTCTTGATAGGAGGCGTGGCCTAGGCCCTTTGCGTGGTACGTGCCTTGCCCCGCCCCTTCCGGAGCCCGGATGAAGAGTAACGCCATTGCCGCCGGAGCCGCCGAGAACACTCGCGGACGCGTCTGGACAGTGGACCGGCCGCGCCATGAGACTCCTCCCACGCCTGCTTCTGCTGCTCTTGCTGGTGTTTCCCGCCACCGTGTTGCTCCCGAGCAGCCGGGCAGGTGAGGCGAGGGCCGTGGGCGGCGGGGCTGGGTCGGCGTGGAGACGCCGAAGAAGGCAAGTTTGAAGTTGGAGGCGGTAGCCGCGCGGCTTCCGTCCTCGCCATCTCGCCTCCAACGCCCCGCGCGAGCCGGCGAGCCTCCTGGCGCCCCGGGACCCCGGCCTGCAGCCGGCGGCGGCCGCCCGAGGGCGCGGGGCGGCGGGCACGCGTGCGCGCCGGGCCCCCGAGGCCGCCCGCGGCGCCGCTCCGCCCCCGGCGCCCGCGCTGACGTGTCTTTAGCGGCTCGCCGGACCCGCCAGCTCTTCATTCATTCGCGCTCGCGCCGGTGGTCGGCCGGCCTCGGCTCTCACCGCCTCGCGATTCTGGCCCACTGGCTCGCGTCTCCGCACCGGCTCCCCGTGGGAGGCTCGACTTCAGAACCTCCCGGGGCCCGCAGCCCCGGTTGGCAAGCTCTGCGCCCCTGCGCGCTGATTAGCCCGCCTTCGTCCCTTCCCTCTGCACGGTCATTTGCTTTTTGGTGGTGTTGGCTGGAAACGTTGTGTACGTGTGTGTGTGTGTGTGCGCGTGCGTGCGTGTGTGTGTAACGTTTCTGGGGCCTGATCTATGGCAAGTTTGTGTGTGCGTGCGTGTGTGTGTAACGTTACTGGGGCCTGATCTATGGCAAGTTTAACTGTGGGTGTGGGTGTGTGGTGTGTTACTGAGGCCCGAACTCGGCCTCAGCGCTGTCCCTTAGCTTTTTCCACTGAAGGCTAGCACTCTACTACTTGAGCCACCACAGCACCACTTCTGTCTTTCTGGTGGTTAATTGGAGATAAGAGTCGATTGGACTTTGGGTCTGGCAGTGGGGGATCTAAGCCTCATAAGTGGCTGCAATTACTGGCTTGAGCCACCGACGCCCTTCTAAAGTTTTACTTTTTGAAGTATAGCTTTATTCATTCCAGTGGTTAACCTGGGGCAAAAATAACTTAATATGGCAGAAAACAAAACCATGGAGATGGAACTGAATTGCCCCGGCATTGTTAATCAACTTCGATTTTCTACCTTATTAAGTGAAATAGTAAGTCGAAGTGATCACTACATGTCTTTCCATTCTCTTAAGTTTGAGCAGTCTGTGTGGCTGAGTGAGTGATAATGATTAGTGTCCTCCGGCTGCTCCGTAGCTGCAAGGCAGAGAAAAGTGAAGTGTCTGGTTTTTTGTTGAGTGGCTGGTATAACTTTGTTACCGTCTCAGAGATTTTGTGTTTAAAATGGCTTTTGAAAATAATTTGCAAGCTGTAAATATGCCACTTTAGTCCTTTTTTAGCCAATAAGGACTTAATGAGGTGAAGACTGAAAAGAATGGTACACACACACACACATGCACACACACTGCATTGCCTGGGCCTTGCACATGTGTCTCTTCCCACAGTTTTTCCTCTACTAAATTGCCACATCATCATTCTTTCTGAGAAGTGGTCAAAGACCTGTTAGAACTTTGAAATGAATATTTGAGGCTCTTGCCTGAAATAGTGTAGCTTATGTAAGTTACCAATTATAGTCAACTCTCATATCAGTGTTTCTTGTCTAATACTGAGAATGATATTTTCTTTTAGACCAAGCCTTTTGTTTTTGTTTTCATTGTAGGAATTTCTTGCCTTTGTAAGAAAATTCCTGTATGTGTGTGTGTGTGTGTGTGTGTGTGAGAGAGAGAGAGAGAGAGAGAGAGAGAGAGAGTGCTGGAGTTAGCACTCAGGGCCTCATGCTTGCTAAGTAGGTAATCTACCACTTGAGTCACCCTGCCAAGAAAGGGTCTGGACATTGATCCTCCTTTTTGTGCTTCCCTTTGTCACGATGACAGTCCTGTACCACTGCCCACCAGTTATGCTTCCCTGGTAGCCTGGGATGGCTTTGAATGAGAGATGCACACATCCATGTCCAGCCATTGGTTAAAATGGAGTCTCTTATTGTGTGCTGAGGATAGTCTTGAACCACAATCTCTAGATTGCCACCTCCCAACTAGTGAGGATTTTATGCTTGAGCCACCATGCCAGGCTTTTTGTTTTTTGAGACAAGTGTTCACAATTTGGCCCAGGCTGAGTTTAACATTATGTTCAGACTACCAAGTGCTGAGGTTATAGACAAGATTACAGGCATGCCACACACAGCTCAAATTTGTTTTTCTTAATTTGTATAACAAAATTGCTTGCAGTTCTTATTTTGGACTTAAAGCCAATTTCTGTAGTTCATTTTTTCAAGTCAAGTGCGTTGTCTAATTAAACAGCAGTTCCCATTAAAATTAATATATAGTAAAGACTGCTACATAAGATAGTCTATTTTTGGATTGGGATTAGTGGTAGAGTGCTTGCCTACCATGCATAAAGCCCTGGGTTCAATTCCTAAGTACTATATAAATAGAAAGCCAGAAGTGGAGCTTTGGCTCAAGTGGTAGAGTGCTAGCCTTGAGCAAAAGAAGCTCAGGGCCAGTGCCCAGGTCCTGAGTTCAAGCCCCAGGACTGGCAAAGAAAAAAAAAATAGTGTCTATTTTTATATGCATAGTTTAGCATCATTAAAGTGATTCAGGAGACTGAGTTATTTCAGGGGGAACATTTTCTTGCCTATCCCTGATTTTTAAAGAAACATTGGTATTCAGGTACAAGGTAACTGCTTATTTTATATTTTATTGTTAGGGTCATTAGTAGTGGCTCAAGATCTTACAGAAGATGAAGAAACAGTGGAAGATTCAATAATTGAAGTTGAAGATGATGAAGTTGAGGTAGAAGAAGATGAACCCACAGATTTGGTTAGTGTTATACACTGTTTAATGTAGATTTATACAGTGCATTAACAATTTACTCTTTATAGACAAGTTTAGTATTAAAATTATTTTATGGGGTTTTAAGAATTTATATTCAAAGTGGCTTGAAGTTGGGAGAATAGGGTCTAATTATTGAGGTGGAGCATGAATATATGTATTTTCTGGAGTAGGGAAGGAGACAGGAGACACTTAAAAGAATTATTCAGGATCATATAGATGTAAATGTAGATGGATAACAGTAGAGAAGGCTGACCCTGGACCATAAGATGTTGGAGTCCATGGAGCTTGGTTTTCCAGCTTGTCTTTTGTAACTTTGCTTTTTTTTGTATGTGTTTGTTTTCATGTACTAAGTATTCATTGAATCCTATTCAGTGTGCCTTGACTGTGTCAGGCACTGTTCTGAAAGCTGAAATGAGCAGGTAAGATACTTGCTCTTGGAATTTCCTTGTCTCAGAAACGGTATATGTGTGTTTTGGTGTTAAGAGATGAGGAGCACATGTCCTTTGAAGAGTATACAGGGATTAGAAAAGGTCGCCTAGAAGTTGTATACTCTGAAGTTTTTACCATGTAATTAACAGTGTGACAGAATCTTCTAGCTAATTTTTACTATTTCTGTGAGAGTACACTATGTGTGTGTGTGTGTGTGTATATATATGTGTGTGTGTTTTGTTTT
Source organism: Dipodomys spectabilis (assembly GCF_019054845.1). Classification (NCBI taxonomy): domain Eukaryota; kingdom Metazoa; phylum Chordata; class Mammalia; order Rodentia; family Heteromyidae; genus Dipodomys; species Dipodomys spectabilis. The sequence continues at coordinate 1,348,421 of NW_024870781.1, forward strand.
ATGCCAGACCTCTGGTTTGAACTCAGCCTGTACACTGTCTTGAACTTTTGTGTTTAAGGCTAGCGCTATACAACACTTGAACCACAACTCCAATCCTGAGCAGATAGGATTACAGCTTTGAGCTACCAGCACCCAGATTCATTTTTTTTCCTTTCAAACTGGTCCATTACTATAAGTGTTGGTTGTTCCTGGATGCTTGAAACCTTCAGTCTGAAACAGATCTGCTAGATTCTTAGTGGATTGGTATGCACACTCAGATGGACTGTTCTACAGTTTTTTTTTGTCAGTTGTGGGCATTGAACTCTGGGCCTGGGCACTGTCCCTGAGCTCTTCAGCTCAAGGCTATTGCTCTACCACTTGAGCCACAGCGCCACTTGCAGTTTTCTAGTGGTTTATTGGAGATAAGAGTCTCATGGACTCAAAGCTTTGAACCATAATCCTCAAATCTCTGCCTTCTGAGTAGCTAGGAATACAGGCGTGAGCCACCGGCACCTAGCTGTTCTGCAATTTTTTTTTTTTTTTTGTCGGCTGTGGGGCTTGAACTCTGGGCCTGGGTGCTGTCCCTCAGCTCTTCAGCTCAAGGCTAGCGCTCTACCACTTGAGCTACAGCGCCACTTCCGGTTTTCTGGTGGTTTATTGGAGATAGGAGTCTCACGGTCTCTCCTGCCCGGGCTGGCTTTGAACCGGGATCCTCAGATCTCAGCCTCCTGAGTAGCTAGGATTACAGGCGTGAGCCACCAGCGCCCGGCATGCAATTTTTTTTGTGTGTGTGTGTGTCTATGTGTCTATCATGGGGCCTGAACTCTGGGCCTGGGTGCTGTCCCTTATCTCTTCAACTCAAGGCTAGCACTCTACCACTTTAGCTGTAGTGCCACTTCTAGCGTCTTCTGCTTATGTGGTGCTGAGGAATCGAACCCAGGGTCTCATGTATGCAAGGCAAGCACTCTACCATTAAGCCACCTTCCCAGCCCCTGGTCTGCAATTTTTAACTGCCATATGATGAAATTCAGGAAGAGTTATGAAGAAGCATTATTTTGTTCTAAATTAGGTGAAGCTTTTTATTTAAAAATGTGTTTTACTTTCACAGTAATCCCTGTTCAATATTGTTTTTCTTAGGCAGAAGATAAAGAGGAAGAAGATGTGTCTGGTGAACCTGAAGCTTCACCAAGTGCAGATACAACTATTTTGTTTGTAAAAGGAGAAGGTAATGCAGAATTACTGATTTGAACTCATGTATAGGAAGGGATGTTTCAATCTTGAACTTGCTTTTTTTGGGGGGAAGCGTCAGTAATATCTAAAAATCTTATTCATCTTCCTCTTTTATGTTACATATATTACAATATTACACATACAAGGATATTGGAAATCTGATAAGTATGAATACTAGTATCTGTGGTGTTGCTGGCATTTAAACTAAAGAGAAAAACAAGTCATATGGTTTACTTAGGAATTGAATGTCCTTTTCAAAGATACTTTTTTCAGCACTGTAGGCATAGCTCAAGTGATGAAGTGCCCACCTAGCAAGCACAAGGTCCTGTGTTTAAACCCCAGTACTACCCAAAAAACAAAAGCTAAGTTACTGGGTTTTTTTTGTTTGTAATTGTTTTTGTTTTTGGTGTGAGTTTTGAGGCTTGAACTCAGGATCTGGGCACTGTCCTTGCGCATTCTATACTTAAGTAAGCCACTGCTCCACATCTGACTTTTTAGTGGTTAATGGGAGATAAGAGTCTCATTGATTTTCCTGCCCTGGCTGGTTTGGAACATTGAGCCTCAGGTGTCGACCTCTGGTGTAGCTAGGATTATAGGCTAAGCATCTGGTGCCTGGAGCCTTTAAGATACTTTGTTTAAATTTGTTTTACAAAGTGGCTCAGCAGAGGAATTTTGTACATGCATACATACATATATACATTTATCTATACATACATACAGATATTATATATGTATATACTTTTTCTTATTACTTTGAGCATTTTATTTACATATATTATTTGTATAAGGAAGGTTCCATTGTAACAGTTTTCACATATGCATAATGTATTAATCCCCTATCACTCTCTATCTACTCTTACTTTCCCAAAACAATTTTAGCATGTTTCACTATTTTCACACATACAAACAAATTACTCAGACCATATTCATCCGTATTCGCCTTCTTTGTTAGTCTTTTCCCCCCCACTGTTGCCTATTTCCCCAACAGAACTTGTTTTGCTTTCCTGTCATTCTTCCCCCTTATCAAGACATATACTTAAGTACTGTACATGCCTTCCTCACTCCTACTGGTACCATGTTACCCACTTGCACCCCTCAGTAGTGCCTGTACCTTGCTCAGAACAATCCACTACTGCCTTCTCCTTCCTCAGCTCCCAAACCTTTGATCAGCAGCTTTCATAGAGACAGAATCTTACTATATAGCCCAGGTTGGCTTCGTAGCTCAGACTGACCCCAAACTTGTGATCATCCTGCTTTAGCCTCTTAGGCTTTGAAATTACAGTTGTGTACCACCATGTCCAGCTAGAAATTCTGTTACATTCTTTAATGTTTGCATACTAGTGAAATATTAATTATTATTAAACTGTGGTTCACGACTAGGTCCGGTTGAATAATACTTTGCACCAGAAATGTTTCAGGGTTTTTGTTTTTGTAGTGGTAGTGGTCTGGGTCTTTTTGGCAGTTATTTTTTGTTTTGTTCTGTTTTAGGGTTTAATTTTTATTTTTTATTTATTTTATTTATTTTTTAATTTTTTGTGTGCCCGTACTAGGGCTTAAACTTAGGGCCTGGGTACTGTCCCTGAGCTGCTTTTGCTCAAGGCTAGCTCTCTACCACTTGAGCCACAGCGCCACTTCTGGCTTTCTCTGTTTATGTGGTATTGAGGAATCAAACCCAGGGTTTCATGCATGCTAGGCAAGCACTCTACCACTATGCCATATTCCCAGCCCTTAGTTTTTATTTTATTTTTTTAGTGTTTGTTTATAAATAATGGGGTATTTTGTGCATGGAATCCAGGTCCACACATGAAATTTCATGTGTACCTTATCTATATAATGTAAAGGTACTTTTTTTTTTTTTTGCCAGTCCTGGGCACTGTCCCTGAACTTCTTTTGCTCAAGGCTAGCACTCTACCACTTAAGTCACAGCACCACTTCCAGCTTTTTCTGTATATGTGGTACTGAGGAAACGAACCAAGGGCTTCATGCATGCTAGGCAAAAGTCTATAACACTCAACCACATTCCTAGCCCTGTAAAGGTACTTTTATGCAATATTTTCAGTGTGCCCATCACTTGAAACCAGGTGGAATTACCACTTAAAGCATCCTTGTCAGTGCTCAGAAAGCTTCAGGTTCTAGAGCATTTTAAGTCTTTAGATTAGGGATGTTCAACCTGTGAATCTAAAGCTGTTGCATTTACTGAGGGTTCTGTGATAGGGAATGTTCTCAAAACTTTGTATGTGTGGTTTAACCCTAACCGGGTGTCCCAACACTATCCAGTTTGCAAATAGATTGTGGAGATAGAATTCATACTCAGACTTACATGACACCTAGCCTGTACAATACTGGGTAAAACTGCTTAGTAGACTACAATACAAATTAGTTACAGAAAACTTGATAATAGAAGTTATTAATTTTCCTGGTGTTTTCAAAATGTTTTCTGTCTTATTATACATATTCCAACTTTATGCCTACAAAAAGTATAATTTGAATGACTTTTTTTCCATTATGTTCAATTTTCAGTTTGACTTAATTGCCTAATTGGGATAACCAATTTTCAGATGAAATGCAATGCTAGACTTTTTCTTTGTCATTCCCTCCATTTATTTGCACAGGTAACTTTGATAATTATGCTGACTAAAGTGCAGAAGTCTTTCTTGGACCACAAAATTTGCAAATAACTCAGCCTGAAATTGTCATTCTCAGTTCAGTTCCTTAGTGGGAATCCTACAGTACAGATGAAAGAGTTTAAGCTTTTATCATTGCTCCAATCCGTTACTAGTGTGTGACTAGAGCACTCCGTTAAAAACAATTCTGAAGTCATTTCCATGTGTGCAGAAAATTGTGCCAGAATCTGTTAATACTGTCTCTTTTGTTTTATTACTCTGAAAATGTGTACTGATTTCTTGTCTTTTGTGTTTTAGATTTTCCAGCAAATAACATTGTGAAGTTCCTGGTAGGCTTCACAAACAAGGGTACAGAAGATTTTATTGTTGAATCCTTAGATGCGTCGTTCCGTTATCCTCAGGACTACCAGTTTTACATCCAGAATTTCACAGCTCTTCCTCTGAACACTGTAGTGCAGCCCCAAAGACAGGCAACTTTTGAGTATTCCTTCATTCCTGCAGAGCCCATGGGTGGAAGGCCCTTTGGTCTGGTCATCAATTTGAACTACAAGGATTTGAATGTAAGGCCTTCTAAGCCTTTGCAGTTTGACTTTTGTTTATGTTAGAGATGGGTAGGATAGTTTACATTATTTTATGTATACTGTATTCAGGTGCCTGTTTTGTGGTTGAAACTATCAACAATACAACAATTTCTGAAGTCTAGAGGGGAACATGGTCATAAACAAAAAACAGGCACTAAAACGGATGTGATTTATATTAGAGCTCTGCAATTATATGCTGTTGTGTGGTGTGAAGGTGACTTGAGCTAGATCTTAAAAGGAAGTAAGCCATTAGTGGAGTCTACTTCTTAGGTGTAACTATGTGTCCTTGTTGCTTGTTGCTAAAGACATTTTTATGTGCTCATGGTAAAATACAAGATTTATAAGGATAGTTTTAGCAGCAGAGTGTATATCTTAGTCCTAATTTATGAGACTCAAATGTCCTAAATAACACCTCAGTGTCCTAGTAAAACCTATTTCCAGTGCCAACTAAATTAAATTTAATTTTACTTCAGTGAAACATGAGATAGATTTTTCTCAAGTTATATAACTTCTTTTTTTTGCTGGGGGGAGAGGTCCGTCTTGGGGCCTGAACTCTGGCCTGGGCACTGTCCCTCAGCTCTTCAGCTCAAGGCTAGCGCTCTACCACTTGAGCCACAGCGCCACTTCCAGCTTTTTTCTTTTTGCTTATGTGGTGCTGAGGAATCAAACCCAGGGCCTCATGCATGCAAGGCAAGCACTCTACCACTGAGCCACCTTCCCAGCCCCTCAAGTTACATAACTATTATTTTGAGAAAAGGATGAAAAGTCTACCTCTCTACTACTAAGTAACTTTGTTTTTATTTTATTTATTTTTATTTTTATTTATTTTTTGTCGGTCATGGGGCTTGAACTCTGGGCCTGGGTGCTGTCCCTGTGCTCTTCAGCTCAAGGTGAGCACTCTACTGCTTAAGCCACAGTGCCACTTTGGTTTTCTAGTGGTTTATTGGAGATAAGAGTGTCATGGATGTTCCTGCCCAGGCTGGCTTTGAACCGAGATCCTCAGATCTCGGCCTCCTGAGTAGCTAGGATTACAGGCGTGAGCCACCGGCGCCCGGCTTATTTATTTTTGTAGCCAGTACAGAAGCCTGAACTCAGGGTTCATGGTCTTGCTTCACTTTTTTCTGCTTAAAGTTGGTGTTCTACTACTTGTGCCACATTTCCACTCCCAGTTTTTTGCTGGTTAATTATAGATAAAAGTCACTTGGTTTTGTCTGCTTTGGCTGATTTCAAACTTAGATCTTCTGATCTTAGCCTCCTGATAGCTAGGATTATAGTTCTGAGCCACCAGCACCTGGGATTATCATTGAAAGACCTTGAAATACAATTTACGTAATTACTATTTAGCAGTTTGTGACAGTGTTGTAAAAGTAATACCTTCATGTGAAGCACCAAATATTAAGAGGCATACTCTTTGAATATGTTCTAGTGATTCTGATGTCTTTGCCACCTGTTAAAAATTGTTTCAAGACTAGCAAAAAAAATAGTTTGATACTGAAAACCACCAGCCCATTTATTATGAAGAAATTACTACCAGCCCATTTCTAGTTTAGAATATGCATTTAATTTGGTTTAGGTCTGTGTTGTGTCTTGACACTATCTGCTGTTACAACTATTGTACATTTTCATGTGTCCTTCCTTGTTTTTTTTTTTTAAAGATTGTAAACAGAAGCTAGAACTGCTAATGTGGAATGCTCTGTGAGCTTTCTTTCTGCATATTTTGTATAATTTTTACTGCATTTTCTTGGTTCTTCGCACCACCATCTTTCCATTCTCTGCTGTAAATGGAGAGCAACTTTGGCAAAGTTGGAGACATTTTTAATCCTGTTAGAGAAATTAATTTCATAATTTTGAACACAGTTAGGTATTTGCTGAGTTTTAAAATATAAGTGATGAGAAAGTTATATTGTCAGAGTAACTTAAGAAATCTTGCAGGCTTTTATTTTTTCAATAAATGGCATGTTTTTGAAATTTATAATTATTTTTTAATCAGGGCAATGTGTTCCAAGATGCTGTCTTCAATCAAACAGTTACAGTTATTGAAAGAGAGGATGGGTTGGATGGAGAAACGTAAGTGAAAGTTATAGTCTGTAGGCCTTGATATCTCATAAGATGGGAATGGAAGTATGTTTTTAGGTGAACAAAATGGAATTGACTGTACAGATGTGATGTGGTGAAATCATTAGCACAGAGGTCCATACTTAGGTGATTCTTATACTTTAATGCTTTACTAAGCAGGAAAGATAGTTGAAACTGACAAAAATGTCTTGTAAAAGTAATATTTTGGTTTCCATCCTTTTCTAAATTCTTTTCCACTCCATGGAAAGTTAAATTCCTCTAAATATTAATTTCTAGTGATTGAAAGAACTCATCTTGAAAGCGAGTTCTTTTTTAGTTAGAAAAAGATCTTACTGTAACTTATATTTAAATCTTTTGACAGTTGCACTTAAATACCTAAAGGAAACGTATAGAACCTGTTGCCTAGATCTAAGTTGAGTTAAAAGTATTTTATTCCTTTTCCCTACAAATGACCTGTTTATATTATCTCTTTACTCAGAATCTTTATGTATATGTTCCTTGCTGGTCTTGGACTTCTGCTTGTTGTTGGCCTTCATCAACTCCTAGAATCTAGAAAGGTAATTATGAGTGAATGAACAACTTTTTTTCAGTCCTGGGGCTTGAACTCACATCCTGGGCACTTTCTTTGAACTTCAGTTGCATTCTACCACTGAAGCCACAGTGCCATTTCTGGCTTGTTCTGTTTATGTGGTACTGAGGAATTGAACCCAGGGCTTCATGCATGCTAGGCAAGCACTCTACTAATAAGCCATATTACCAGCCCCAACTTTTTTTTTTAAGCAAGGATTTCTTTTAGTATAGCATGGTTAAAAGTAGGGAGAAATAGAAAAATTTTCTGCTTAGGCAGTGGAAGTTAAAGACTGAATGACGTTCTTACTGTACTGAATACAACATAGTTCTTAATGGCTATTCTTACAGTTTTACGTTGTCTTTTCAAAATAGCCAACAAACAGCTGAGTGCTGATGGCTGTACTAGCTACTAAAGGCTTGGAGGATTGAGGTTTGAAGCTAGCCTGAGTAGAAAAGTCCACGAGATCTCCAATTAACCAGCAAAATGTTGGACTAGAGGCAGGGATCAAGAGGTAGAATACAGTCATGAGTAAGAAAGCTGAGTGAGAGCAGAAGACCCAACTGTAAGTCCCCACCATCAAAAACTGCACATTGGATATGTAACTTGAATTAGTATTTCCAGTTAGTGTCCTGTGAGTTATATTTACCATTTATTGTAACTCTCAATTTTATTAGTTTTTATTCTTCAGACTTAGAAAAATGTCATTGTTCTGTTTATTGTACTTTTTTTTAAAACCAGTCCTGGGGCTTGAACTCAAGGTCTAGGCACTTACCCTAAGCCTCTTTGTGCTCAAGGTTTGCCCTCTACCACTTGAGCCACATCACCACTTCTGGCTTGTTGTAAGTAATTTATTGGAGATGAGTCTCAATGGCTTTTTTTCTGCCTAGGCTAGCTTCAAACCATGATGCTCAGATCTCGGTCTCTTGAGTAGCTAGGATTACAAGCATGAGCCACTGGTGACAGGCTGTTTATATTTATTACATTTTCATGGTATGCTACTTTAATCATTATGTGTGTGTGCATGCTGATACTGGACCTTGAATTCGGATCCTGGGTGCTATTCCTCAGTTTTTGTGCTCAAGGCTAGTGCTCTACCTTTTGAGCTACAGTTCTACTCCAACCTTCTGGTGGTTAATTGGAAGTAAGAGTCTTAAAGACTTCCCTGCACAGGCTGACTTTGAACCACAATCCTTAGATGTCAGCTTCCTGAGTAGGTAGGATTAAATGTGTAAGGCCACCAACATCTGGCTTTACACAAGATTTTATAAGCTGTAGAAAACTTAATTACAAGAATAATTTCTTTTTGGGGGGGGGGGTACTGAGTTTGAACTCGGCACCTCGAGCTTACTTGGCTTGTTTGCTAGGTTGGCATTTTGCTGGTTATTTTGGTGTTGGACCCTTGTGAACTTTTCTGTCTGGGCTGGCCCGAAACTATGATGTTTCCTCCTGAGTAGCTAGAATTATAGGCATGAGCCACCAGCTCTGGGACAATGTTTTAAAACTAGAACATAGACTGGGAAGGTGGCTCAGTGGTAGAGTGCTTGCCTTCCATGCATGAGGCCCTGGGTTCGATTCCTTAGTATCACATAAGCCGAAAAAGCCAGAAGTGGTGCTATGGCTCAAGTTATAGTAGAGCACTAGCCTTGAGCTGAAGAGCTGAGGGATAGTGCTCAGGCCCAGAGTTCAGGCCCCACCACAGACCAAAAAAAAAAAAAGCTAGAACATAAAATCAAAGCAATAATGTAATCTGTGTGTTTAGATACTTAACATACTTTTCTTCATCTATGTTTAAAAAGTAGAATAAACAATACTGTGCTATTCCTTTAAAATACATCTTTATGTTCTCTCAGCGCAAGAGACCCATACAGAAAGTAGAAATGGGTACATCAAGTCAAAATGATGTTGACATGAGTTGGATTCCTCAGGAAACTTTGAATCAAATCAGTAAGTAGTCTTACAGAGTTGGTAAGACAATGTGCTTCAGTGCTATTTGAATTTATCTTTTCTATTACCTTTGTAAAATCTAACATGGCTCCTGAAAACTATAAAGACATTTATTTTTCATGCTTTAACTTAGAAATGCTTTTAAACATACAGTTATCTCCAAATATCTGAGTTCTCCGTTTCTAATCTGTTTCCTGTGTCTTTCTTTCCTGTGGCTTCAGTGCAGAGTAGAAGAGGTGAGGCAATTTTCTTATGGTATTTGCTATAGTTTTGGGGACTCTTGTATAGCACAATAATATTGTACAGCAAGTTGAATGTGTAATGGAACAGTTTACAGGTACTGTATTTCACTAAAAAAAACACTAATTACTGCTTTTTGAAGCATATATCAAAAATATTGCCTGATAGTTTACCTGAAATATATTTCCAACTTTCCCGTAAGTTTTTTAAATGTTAATTTTTATGGAGTATAAGAGTTTTGTTCTCCATTTGTTAAAGGTCTTTAAAAGTTTTATTTTAAAAGCAATAACTTAACAGAACATTAAATTGTACAGATGTGAAAACTAGTCACTTCCTGGCTTCACTAATCCCCTTTCTCATGTCTGATTGGTACTATGTATTAGAAATATGTCCTATGCATTTTTGTGAGTGTTAAACTCACAGGGCATGATACTGTCACACAGTTCCAGTGGAAACTTTCACTTTACAGGCATTGGACATCCATGTGCTAGTTGCATATATGTTTATCTCACTTGATTAAAAAAAAGTATTCCTTTATATAAATACATAAACGTTATAATAGATTAAGCCTATTTTATATGAAAAGTGTTTTAAGTTATTGACAATTTTTCCCTCTGTGATAATGCTGCAGTATCCTCACATATAAATTTCGATGTTAAATTAAAATGTATTAAATTTTGTTAAATTTGTAATTAAAATATTAAACACTGAATATTCTCACAGTAGATTTGTAAGGTAACACTGTGTGCTGATACCAGGGCTGTGAACTAAGAGCCCTTTGTTCTTACTTGGCTTTTTTGCTCACAGCCAGCACTCTACCACACCTTTCTACATCTCCTGTCCAGCATTTTACTGCTTAATTGGAAATAGAATCTCTCACATTTTCCTGTGCATGCTGATTTCATAACTTGATTCCGCAGATCTTAGACCTCCTGAGTTGCTTGAATTACAGATTTGAGCTACTGGCATCCAGCTTTTAAGGACTAATTACCATTAATATTTTAGTCAGCACATAAACAGACTTAAGAGATGTTTTGCTTTTTCAATTTTTTGCCAGTACCAGGGTTTGAGATGGGGGTCTCATGCTTATTTAGCTGGTGCTCTACCCACTTGAGCTATGTATCTAGCCCAACTTTTTGTTGGTTATTTGGGACTTTTCTCTAAGTTGGCTTTCAAGTTCTAACTCTTGCCACCTGAGTAGCTAGAATTATAGATGTGAGCCATCAATACTCAGCTTTTAAAAATATTTTTAATAAGTATTTACTGTAAAATATTAAAAACAGGAATGATAATCTAGTAATTTTTTGGGGGAAAGATGTTAAGCATGTTTTGTTTTCATTTAATAAAGAATATAAATCTCATATTAACTAGAAGAATTGTTTAGTGGATAGAGACAGAATCTCTTTTATGTTGCCCAATCTGGCCTTGAAACCGAGTTCATCTGGTGATACAGGCATACATTCCCACACCTTTTATTTTTCCTTTGGAAAATTAGCTTATGTCACAGTCCTGATACATAAAATGTTCTTTGAAAGTAAGAAAGGGGTACTTTTCTTTTCACTTCCTTTCATTATTTTTTCACATCCTTTTTACTTTTTTTTTTTGTGTGTGTGCCAGGGTTTGAGCTCAGGACCTGAGTGCTATCATTGAGCATTTTTGGCTCAAGGCTCGTACTCTACTATTTAAGCCACAGTTCTACTTCAGGCTTCTTGGTAGTTTATTGGAGATGAGTCTCATGGACTTTGCTGCCTATGCTGGCTTTGAATTGCAATCCTTAGATCATCCTCCTGAGTAGGCAGGATTACAGGTGTGAGCCACTGGTGCCCAGCAGCCTTTCTTTCACTTTTTAAGGAAGACTATTCTTCTATGGAATGGAAATAGAAGAAGCACAACGCATTTATTTTCTGTAAACCTTATGAAGAGTCTCCTGTGGGAAATAAATGAAGAGATGTTAAAAAAAAAATACTGAGATGCTAATTTTTTTAATTTTATTTTTTGCCAGTCCTGGCTTGAGCTCATTGCCTGGGCACTGTCCCTGAGCTTCTTATGCTCAAGGCTCGTACTCTACCCTTGAGCCACAGCGCCACTTCGAGCTTTTTCTGTGTATGTGGTACTGAGGAATTGAACCCAGGGCTTCATGCATGTGAGGCAAGCAAGCACTCTACCACTAAGCCACATTCCCAGCCCAAGAACTGCTAATTTTCTTTTTGTTCTACTTGCTAGTCCAGGTAAATTTATTAAATTGCCAAAGTTGTACAAACTGAATAACTGCATTAAAATTTTTAAAGGATTAATTTATGCATGTATAAACAGGTTGAATTACAGAATTCATGATTTTGCATGGTGTTTGCAGCAGCACAGTAACCACACTCTTTTAATTGGAGTTGCCCTTAGATGTATTCGTGCATGTATATGTACTTTTTTAACATGGTGATAAAGTTGAAAGAAAACACTTATAAATTTTTCTTGTTATTCTTGTTGTTAGAATAATCAGGCAAGCTTAAAGCATTTGTTTTCTTCCAGATAAAGCTTCACCAAGAAGGCTGCCTAGGAAGCGGGCACAGAAGAGATCGGTGGGATCTGATGAGTAAATGTTCCTTTGTGCAACAATTCAGTCTGTACTTACCCTGCCCTAATGTTTCTCGCCCGATGAGAACTAGTGCAGAGAAGTCATACCACCATAGAAGGCAACTACTACTTATGTGTGGACTGAGCAATCAGAGTCTGTGGCAATAATATTGCTGAAAATGCACTGCATTCATTTTTCTAAAAGTAACAAATTTGGTTTTTTTTTAAACCATTAAAATCTATGTGTGTGCGTGTGTATGTGAGCAGTTGGTGTTACCATAATCATTGTTGAACTACCTGAAATCTGCCTTTAGAATACTAAATATAATGTTCTTGTCTCTTTTTAACATTTTCTCATTTTTGTCCCCAAACTCTGGATATTTGCTCTTATTATGAAGTCTCACCTTGAACTATTTTGAGGAAATACTTTGTTTCTTCCTTGGAACCATCTAGATTGAGGCTCAAATTAGCAGTTCGTTGTTGCTCTGCTATAAGAAGTATTCTAAAGGCATGAACAGGAGTAGCTGCTTCATTAGCAATAGAATTGTTTTGGTATTCTGCTGCTGTTTGCAATAATGCACACCTCGAGAAAACTTACCAAACTTTAGGAATTTGGGAATTCTAGCAACAAAATTGTGAAATATGAAAATTTTGCTGACTTTGGAATACAAAGTTTAACCCTGCCTCTTTTTTAAAAAAACAAAACAAAACAAAAAGTAGTACATTTGTGCAAACTGAGTTGTTGTGTCCTCCATTGTTTTTTATTTCTGACCCGGGACAAGCTCTGGAATGATGAGACCTATTCTAATGGTCTGTTTTGTTTTTTAAAGGGAGAAGGTTTTTCTCCTTGAAAGTGTTCCATTTGAAAAGTTGTCTTGCTTTGCCAACTAAGCAGAGCAAATGATAGGGCAGAGATGCATTTCAACTAGTCCTTGCCCACAAAAACATGAATTGAAAAGTTTTAAACTAGTTGTTTCTGATCTGATTTTTGGGGGGAGTGGAAGGGATGTTGGTTATTGACATATCTAGTTTTGGTTATTGTGGGAAAATTCAAGCACTTAAGACGTTGGAATCAAATTAAATTGGACTTTATAAAATCTTAGAGTTATTCTTTACCTTGGTGTAGTAAATTTAAGTTTGGCATTACTGTCAAACTAGATAAAAGGTAAATTTTAGTATGAGTAAATAAGAGGATTTCCCCTCTGTCTTTAAGCCATACTTATATATGAAATTTTAAAGGCTCTTCAATTCTTGACCTCTCCTTAATCTCATCTTCTTTGGTACAATCCCCTCCACACACACTCATGCCCACACATCCAGAGGAGGAAAACAGTGGCAAAACAAGATACACAAACACAAAACCTTTTTTAAGCTGTTGATGTGTTTATTTAAACATCTGAGCCAAAACCAATGACAATGAGTTTCTGTATAATTGTTAATTACTTTGCAAGAGGGGCCAAGGATATATGTATATATATATATGAACTGCTGGACTATGAACTTTCTATTCCAATAATATAAAGTAAGTTTTAATTGGGCTGTGTGTTTATTTTGAAAAAGTTCTGTGGGGTCTAAGTAACTGCATGTTTTCTGGCTTAATGTAATATAAGAGACCCTTCTTATTTTTCAGGAAATATTTTCCAAAGCATTTTAGTGAATATCTGTTTTTGAAACTACTAGAGCATAATGCAGGAAGGTGTAATTACGAGATGTTAAATGGCCTGTGGAGTCTTCTTGAATACCTGGTCATGCACAGGCAATCGCAAGGCCGAACTTGGCTCCAGCTGCCCTTCTCACCCTCAAGTCACTTGCCTTACACATAGCAGTTCTTCCATCTCTGACATTTAAACTAGTATAGAGTGGGAACGGTTGAAACTTAAATCTTCAACTGCCAGGAGTGTACTATATAGCATCAGTCAGAATTTAGCAGCAATCTAACTCCATAATAAATGGAATTCAATTCCACACATGGTTTGTTCAAGCACACTTAATAAGTAGTCTATTTTTAAATGTCTTTTTAACGTGTAAATGTTTGGATGAAGTTTTTCTTAGTTTGAATATATTCATTTGCTACATCAACCATGATTTCAGAATTCTCCTTTTGAACAACTTGGTTTCAGAATCTGTAAAATGGACTTAATCTTGTGTAACTGACCTGTTATCGAGATCTGTGAGCATATGTGTTCATAAAGAATGGATCTTGCTTTGATTGTATATCTTCATTCTGTACATGTTCTTTCCTCCTGCCTCTAAAACATGTGGGGGTGGGAGGAGATGCGCAGCTGCCCTGTGCTTCCTAGAGGAGAGGCCTAAGGGAAGGAACAGAAGGAAAAAAAAATTAATAAGGTTTTTCTTAATTTTCTTAAGCAGCTTCAGAAAATTTGATGGAAAAGGTATATTTAGATCTTAAGATATAAGAGCATCTGCCTTAAATATGTAGTGCATCATGCACTACTGGAACCTTTATATATAAAGTCTTGTTATTTTGGAGGTACTGTAGGTCGATGTGATCATATGTAGGGCCTGTATTGAGCACTCACCTTCTGTTGTACAGTAGTATCCATGCCCTTGATAGAAAGGAGAATTTGTTTGTTTAGTGGATTTAAATAATGAATATTTAAACTTTTTTTGAGGTAGTGGTCTCAGTACTTCCTAGGAAGGCCTATATTTCTGGGTTCCTCCTTCCTCATTGTCCCTAGTTTCTGGACCCTCAGGTTTATGCCACTGTACTGCACACAAAGTAATTTTAGCTCACTATTCTCTCTCTCTCTCCCTCTCTCTCTCCCTCTCTCTCTCTCCCTCTCTCTCTCCTTCTCCCTCCCTCCCTCCCTCCCTCTCCCTCCCTCCCTCTCCCTCCCCCTCTCTCTCTCTCCCTCCTTCTCTCTCTCTCTCCCTCTCCTCTCTCCTCTCTCTCTCTCTCTCTCTCTCTCTCTCTCTCTCCTCTCTCTCTCTCTCTCTCTCTCTCTCTCTCTCTCTCTCTCTCTCTCTCTCCCTCCTCTCTCCTCTCTCTCTCTCGTGGGGCTTGAACTCTGGGCATGAGCGCTGTCCCAAGCTTAGCGCTCTACCACTTAAGCTACAGCACCACTTCTGGTTTTCTGGTGGTTTATTGGAGATAAGTATTTCACGGACTTTCCTGCCCGGGCTGGCTTTGCACCATGATCCTCAGATCTCAGCCTTCTGCGTAGCTAGGATTACAGGCATGAGCCACTGGCGCCTGGCTTATTATATGTCTCTTATCCAAGAGTTATGTAGAGCACACCTGATTTTTAATCATTCAGTTCCAGAACTAGATGTTAATATAAATCTAAGAGCATTTTCAGATGTACTTGAGGTATTTACAGTTTTAAAAGATACTGTTTGTGGGCTGGGAAGGTGGCTCAGTGGTAGAGTGCTTGCCTTGTATGCTTGAGGCCCTGGGTTCGATTCCTCAGCACCACATAAGCAAAAAAAAAAGCCGGTAGTGGTGCTGTGGCTCAAGTGGTAGAGCGCTAGCCTTGAGCTGAAGAGCTGAGAGACAGCGCCCAGGCCCAAAGTTCAGGCCCCATGACTGAACCAAAAAAAAAAAGATACTGTTTGTAATTTTAGAACTCAAGCCAGTACATTTTCTTCAGTAAAATTCTACCTTCTGCGAGCTGCTATCTCCAGCTTAGTGAAAACCAGCTAACCAAATGAGATCCTTAGTACTAGTGTTAACTAGTAGAACATTAGGTGGTCATGGTCAAATTGCATGCAGCCGAGAACATCACCTTTACTGGATGTTTAGGAAGGGGGAACTGACTTGCAAACATCTAAATACTTTAATATTTATGTAAATTTTATTAATATTTGTGTGACTTTTTCTCAGTGTTGGAGATCAGACCTAAGACCTTGTACTTGTGGACAAGCACCCCACCTACTGCTGGGCCATACTCTTCACCTCTATCCTTTTACACTTTCATAAAAATCTGAACTTTTGGGGTAATTGTATTATTGGAAGTTCTGGCTTTTTTTTGTTCTCAAATCTTGGAATTAAGATACAGAACTTAAGTGGGCCTTGTGTATTTGTTGCTTTCTGGTACTGGGTCTTGAACTTGGTCTCTTGTTCTGTAGCTTTTTCATTCAAGCTGGTGCACTTAACACTTGAGCCACTGTTCCACTTCCAGTTTTTTGCTAGTTAAATGGAGATAAGAGTCTCGTAGACTTGGGGCTGGGAAAGTGGCTCAGTGGTAGAGTGCTTGCCTCGCATGCACAAGGCCCTGAGTTTGATTTCTCAGCACCACATAAGCAGAAAAAAGCCAGAAGTGGCACTGTGGCTCAAGTGGTAGGGTGTTAGTCTTGAGCTGAAGAGCTGAGGGACAGCGCCCAGGTCCAGAGTTCAGGCCCCACCATGGACAAAAAGAAAGTAAAAGTATAGACTTTTCAATCCAAGCTGGCTTTGAACATCAGTTTTTAGATCTCAGCCTCTTGAATAGCTAAGATTATAGGTATGAGTACTAGTGTCTGGAGTGTAGTTACGTATTTTAAGGAGACGGGAACTTCTTTATTCTCTGTTCACTGTCTCATAAACCTCAGTAGTTCACTAAGGGAGGTGGTGGTATTGTTTTATCAGTGGAGGGGAATCTCAAAGCTGGGCATGATGGCCCATGCCTGTAATCCCAGCACTTGAAGGGCTGAAGACAGGTTTATCAGTTTTAGGCTAGCCTGGCATGCATAATAAAAACCCTGGCTCAAACACCAAAAAAGATTCCAAGTTATATTTTAAAAACTTGACTGGCTTTTCAAGCTATAAAGGGTAAAATATTCATGTTAGACATGAGGGAAGGGTTCTGCTCATGCATACAGCTGGGTGGTAGTAGGGGTGGGGTTACAGTTAAGACTTCTCTGCTCATCTTTGTGTTCAGTTGCAGATTTTCCCCTAGGCACAGTGGGACATTGAAAGAGAACACAGTATGCTTGAAAAACGACAGATAGCTTTATTTAAAGTCTCTAAATCACTAAGAATTGGCTTCTTATACAGACTGTCCCTCTGTCCCTTATATAGATTTCTGTTGGTACAGTGACAAACTACCCTGTTGACATGTCTATTTTCCTGTGCTAGGCTTTATTTTGTTTGTGTGTGTGCGTGTGTGTGTGTTAATTTCCAGTTTCTGATTCACTTATGTGGAAACGTATTGTTTAGTGTTAATGAAAGAACAAGAAAATGTGGGCCAGTTTTTGCTTGATCTTCTTCCATGTGACTCATGGTTAATAAATATTCCTGGTGATTAGCCATGTCATGGGCAGATCTGTGTGGCTGAACAGGTGTTACTGCTTTGGCTGCCAGTGTGGAAACCTGGAGATCTTGGGGACTTTAAGAGTCTGTTTTTCTTGCTGACCAAAGCAGCTCATGGGTTCTCTTGTAAATTGAGATACTTAAAGTGTCCTTCCTACATTGTTTGGTTCTGTTAATCTACAAATCCTAGTTAGTACAGTGTTATTAAATAGTCCTTCCTTTAAAGGTGGTAGTTTCTTAGCAAAACACGGTTCCTATCCAGCTCTTCTTTTAGTTGCCATGTTTGTACTCACTGTGACTAGTGCCTGTCTCCTAAGCTTGTTGGGAGTTCCATTTGTCAAGTGCTTACAACATGCCTGCTTCACAGTGGTGGTTCTTACTGTTGTAGAATGCCATCTAGTAGTATTTTCCCATGATGCATGAGGGGTGCAGACTGTGATAATTTTGGGTTAAAGAATAAAAGTTGGGGGACTGGGAAGGTGGCTCAGTGGTAGAGCGCTTGCCTTGCATGCTCAAGGCCCTGGGTTCGATTCCTCAGCACCACATAAGCAAAAAGAAAAAAGCCGGAAGTGGCGCTGTGGCTCAAGTGGTAGAGCGCTAGCCTTGAGCTGAAGAGCTGAGGGACAGTGCCCAGGCCCAGAGTTCAGGCCCCACGACCAGACCCCCCCCCCCCCCCAAAAAAAGAATAAAAGTTGGAGGCTGGGAATATAGCTCAGTGGAAAGACACTTGGTCTAGCATGCTCCAGGTCCTGTCACTGTGAGGGGAAAATAAAAGAACAAAAGTCCTAAGAGCCAGGCACCAGGGCCTCATGCCTGTAATCCTGGCTACTGAGGAGGCTGAGTTGCCAACCCGGGCAGGAAAGTCCTGAGGCCCTTATCTCCAGTGAACTACCAGAAAACTGGAAATGGTGCTGTGGCTCAACTGTTAGAGTACTTGCCTTGTGCTGAAGAGCTCAGGGACAGCGTGCAGGCCTAGAGTTCAAGCCCCACGACTGACCAAAAACAAAACAAAAAACTCGTAAGATGGGTAGCTATATGTGTAGCACCAGAGTAATAAGGCTGGTAATGGTCTTTGAACATTTGAAAAGCTACCTAGTAAAACTTGGTGTTCAGAACACTTACACTTATCTCTTGGGATTCTTCTCATAAGACCAAACTACCCAAAGATTTCTCAGTCTTCTGAAATCATTCTAATTGCTCATCTTACATCTGTTAGGACAAGTACTTGTCTAAATACCAAATACCTGCTATCTCCTCTCTTAGGCACTCTCAGTCATCCTCCTGACTCCCCTAGACAATCTTAGCAGCCATGGTGGCAGTCTTGGAGAGGCCACGGCTCCTGCTGCATGCATGTGCAATGAGGGACAGGACCTGCAGTCTAGTTGCAGCACTTAAGACTTGAGAATACTGAGTAGGCCTAGGAAGCTTTTGGTATTTACAGTGCCACTGTGGAGAAGAGGAAGACCATGGTAGAAGACCATGACATGATCTACTCTGACCCTCAGTTTGCTCCCTTGGAGAGCCAGCCATTTCTCCTGCTGCTGCACCTCATCTGCTACCTGGGTTCATTACTTCAGTCCTAATGTATCAGATCTAAATTATTTTCTTCAGTGCTATTTTAACTGTTTGTGACTCACTATCCTTTAACCTCATACCAGTAATGTACAATTGTTACTTTCCTCTTTGAATCTTCCCAGGCCTTTGTGGTCTCCAGCAATGTGACTATCCAGCCTTAAATCTTGAGGAGCACCAAGTATGGTGTTCTGCACATAGTTGTTTAATAAATGGATGTTACTTTTGCTTTGCTGTGGATTAAAATTGAGTTCAGTTCTCTTCACTTTAAAATTTAACATCTTAAGCAACTATGAAGAAATCTATAGTTTGGGCAAAATACCTCTGATTCAAAACATTTCTATGTTTTCCAATTTGGCAGCAGGTTTTAGATTTGCTTTTTTCTAGCATTTGCACACAAAACATGATTTCTGACAGTGTAGTTCAACCAGATATGTTTATTATAAAACTTTGTTATGCAGTGTTGTGGTAAGGATGTGTGAAAATGTTACTTGGATATCTTTAGGGTCTGTTAAGTGAAAGTGAAGTGACCCATACAACTCTTGTGCCTCCTTGACAGATATTTTTTGAATGTCTAGAAATGACAAGTTTTAAAAGTCTAAACCCAGGGGGCTGGGAAGGTGGCTCAGTGGTAGAGCGCTTGCCTTGCATGCCTGAGGCCCTGGGTTCGATTCCTCAGCATCACATAAGAAAAAAGAAAAAAGCCAGAAGTGATGCTTTGGCTCAAGTGGCAGGGCGCTAGCCTTGAGCTGAAGAGCTGAGGGACAGCGCCCAGGCCCAGAGTTCAGGCCCTATGACCAGACCTCCCCCGCCCCCCCCCCCCCCCAAAAAAAAAGTCTGAACCCAAGATGTAAGTGAGCAATTTCCTTTCCTGGTTTTACCCATTGGTCTGGCCTTCTGCTTAACTATTATTCCACTCTTCTGTCAAAGGCATCTTTTTATGTACATGCCCTGTAATTAAAGCAGATCTTAAAAGCATCTGTGCAAAATGAAGTATTTTCTAAGATGTTGACCCATTATCACTGACTGGTCTGGAAGAGAAGCCCAAAAGGAATCTGCTAAACAAATACAATACTACAATTTTGATCTTTCCCCCAGAAGTTTTGTTTTCAAACTTTCCAGTGTCTCGAGTAGTAATGTGGAGTCAGGATATGTTTTCCATGTGCAGTGGAGCTGTTGTAAGGCCCTCCTGACACAGGATCTCTGCAGCCCTGCTCCCCCAGATGGCATCCTCTGCACACCGCCCACAGCTATCTGAGCAGCCCGTTTTGAACAGTCTTGACTTGATTTTTTCATCTGGATTCCCTGTGAGTCCTAGGTTTCCTTCATACTTTTCTTCTAAGCAATAGAAAGTAATTAATATGTTCTTCCGAGAAAAAGTAGTTTTTGATAAATAATGCAAACTTTGGGAGACTTAGTCTTTGTAAGTATATGATACTTGACATCTTTCTGCTGAAAAAAGTTCAGAAGAATTTTTTAAATCAGAATAGTAAGAACCTGCATTCTCATATTGTCTCTCTAATTCTTGAAACACTCAACATTAAATTTTGAATTAATCCAAAGTAAAAAAAAATATGCCAGAATGCCAAAGTACAGTCTTTGTGTTAGGGAGATGTTTTCCTTCAAAATGTTTGTGATGTGCTTATATTTTATAATGGAAGCAATAAATGTGAAATTTATCTGAGTCTCTAGTGATAAGTATCATGACCAGCTGATCGTGGATAGTTTATGCTCCCCTGTTGTACAGTGAGAAAACAGAAGCCACAATTTGGTTTTTTTTTTTTTTTTTCTTCTTTTTTTTTTTTTTTTTTTATTGTAAAGCTACTATACAGAGGGTTACAGTTACATGAGTGAGGTTATGAGTACACTTCCTCTTGAACATTGTTACCCCTCCATTGTTTTCCCCCTACCATCCCCTCCCTCCCTCCCTTCCCCGAGGTTCTTTTTTTTTTTTTTTTTTTTGATTGTGATTAAATGATTACATAATTTCAAAGTCACAAGTTCATTCTAACTTCCCTGGAGCAAATTGTCTACCACAGTCTGTAATATATAACAGTGTTCACATGTTATGTACCATATTTGTGATCAGCAGCATGAGGATATTTAGTAGTGGTTCAACCAGATGAGCGGGAGTTCTTTGTTTCTTAAGTCCTGTTAGTTTTGTCATATCACCTAACCTTTTGGATTTAGCATCCACTTATGAGGGAGACCATGTACCGTTTGTCTCTTCGTTCTTGGCTTACCTCGCTCAACATGATTCCTTCTAGCTCCATCCATTTCCCTGCAAATGCCATTATTTTGTCATTTCTAATGGCTGCATAATATTCCATTGTGTATAGATACCACAATTTTTGGATCCATTCATCTGTGGTGGGGCACCTAGGTTGTTTCCATATCCTAGCTATTGCGAACAGTGCTGCAATAAACATGGAGGTGCACGTGTCCTTGTATATTGGTTCCTGTTGTTCAGGGTAGATGCCTAGAAGTGGTATGACTGGGTCGTAAGGGAGGTCAATCTTTAGCTTTCTAAGGACCCTCCAGACTGCTTTCCAAAGTGGTTGTATAAGTGTACATTCCCACCAGCAGTGTAATAGGGTTCCTCTTTCTCCACATCCCCTCCAGCATTTGTCGTTGGCTGATTTGTGGATGTGGGACATTCTGACTGGGGTAAGGTGGTATCTCAGGGTTGTCTTTATTTGCATTTCCTTCACCACCAGGGATGATGAACATTTCCTCATGTGTTTCTTTGCCATTTTTATTTCAGAAGCCACAATTTGAAAGATCTGATCGAGTCTTTATTAAAAGGCCAACAACTATGTGATGGACTCCTGTCTCAAAGACCAGCAGAGTCAGAGCTTGTGCCAAGCTTTTCTTGGGGGGGGGGGGGGGATCAGTCGTGGGGCTTGATCTTGGCCTGGGTTCTTCAGTTAAGGCGGTCTACCACTTGAACCACAACACCACTTACAGTTTTCTGGTGGTTAATTGAAGAGTCTCATGGACTTTCCTGCCCAGGCTGGCTTTGAATCACGATCCGCAGATCTCAGCCTCCTGAGTGGCTAGGATTACAGGCCTGAGCCACAGCGCCTGGCACACCAAGCTTTTAAAGACGACAACCACATGCTCAAGCAGACTTTACATGGACATACTGAAGTACGAGCTCAGGTACCAGCAGAACTTTTCCATCTAGGGACGGTATGCCTCAACTTTCCATATAGAGGAAATGTTAGAAGCTACTCTGGCTGGTGATTTCAGCCATTTAGGGAGACAATCAAAGGCAGAATCAGCATTCTTCATGGAAAGCTTTCCTAATGAAACAGTTTTCCTAGCTCACCTTGAGCTAGGCATCTGCATTTAATGCCCTTCTTACCTCTAGGCTTTTCAGCACTGGGCAGAGAACTCCCTCCACCCAGCCAGAGGCACCAGGATAGCTGTAAGAAATTACTTAGACTTAGCCTCCTTTACTTCATCCTAAAAACAGCCGGTTTTAAAAACTTGGGTGTATTATTACTCTGCATGTTTGGAAACATGCCATTACTAATAGAATCCCCTTTAGATGCCTCCTATACAGACCCAGTTCCTCTCTACCATGTTACAGCCCCTGTCCTGCCAGAGCCCTCTCACTGGCCCCTGTCTGAATATGGTGCTCCCCCATGGCCCAACAGGGTGCTTCACAACCTAGTTCCTCCCTTCTGCTGCTCCCCTCCTGTGTTTTCTTCCAGCCTCCTGGCTGGCCACTTCCCATTCCCTGGCCCACCACACTTGTGCCAGCAGCAGGGCCTCTTCTGGCTCTGCTGGGAGGTTCCAGGCCCCATCATTCCTTCCACTGCCTCCTCTGACCAACATACCACACGGAAACGCCTGAGCATTCATGCACAATCTGGTTTGGTTGTCCTTGTCTCCTTACCACCCAGTTCTTCATTACCTGCCACTCCTTGGAAGTGTGAGGTTTAGGACAAGAATTCTTTAAGGATTGGTAGTGTACCTAATGGTTGGAGCACTTACCTAGCAAGTATAAGATCTGGGCACACTCCCCAGGTCTGTGGTAGGTAGGTAGATGTTTAATAAAAGTGAATTATAATTACATGGCTGCGTAGTGAAGTATGTATGTTCCCATTATGAGAATAAGGAAATTAAGTACAGAAGTTAAATAATGCGTTTAAATTGACAAAACATTAAAACAGTTGCCCAGAGCCTTCCCATGACCATGCTTCCTTCCCTAATGTAAAGAGGTTTTCAGGCCACCTCCTGGTCCCATTCACTGAAAACATAGGCCATGCTTGGAATTCACAGATGAACAGAACTCTGGCAGGAAGGAGCTTGTTGGGTCTTGGAGCAGCTGCTGCACCTTGAAGGTTGTTTTTTTTAATGGGTTGAAACAATCTTAGTTTGTACTGCAGCTCATCTAGGGCATTTACAAAAAGGAAAAAAATGCAGCTAAGTGCATAGGAGTGCACAGGGGATTTCCTTAGATGATTGCTATAAAAGGAAGCAAACGGGCTGGGAAGGTGGCCCAGTGGTAGAGCGCTTGCCTTGCATGCCTGAGGCCCTGGGTTCGATTCCTCAGCACCACATAAGCAAAAAGAAAAAAAAAAGAGAAAAAAGCCAGAAGTGGTGCTGTGGCTCAAGTGGTAGAGCACTAGCCTTGAGCTGAAGAGCTGAGGGACAGCACCCAGGCCCAGAGTTCAGGCCCCACAACCGGACCCAAAAAACAAAAAAAAACAGATGAAAGCTGTAGTTTCAGAATGGAGAACTTGTGAGGTGCCAGGGGCTCCTGCCAGTAATTGTAGTTACTTAGTCTGAGGATTGAGTTTCAAAGCCAGCCCAGGCAGGAAAGTCCATGAGACTCCTATCTCCAGTTAACCATCAAAAAGCTGAAAGTGGAGGAGTGGCCCAACTGGCGGAGCACTGACCTTGAACAAAATAGCTAAGGGGCACTGCTTGGACCCTAATTTCAAGCCCCAGTACTGATATGTGCACACACACAACAAAGAAGAGTTCATTCCTAAGTTGTGAGTGAACTGAGATTTTTGTTTGTTTGTTTTTGGTCCGGTCGTGGGGCCTGAACTCTAGGCCTGGGCGCTGTCCCTCAGCTCTTCAACTCAAGGCTAGTGCTCTACCACTTGAGCCACAGCGCCACTTCCAGCTTTTTTCCTTTTTTTTTTTTTTTGGGGGGGGGGTCCGGTTGTGGGGCCTGAACTCTGGGCCTGGGCGCTGTCCCTCAGCTCTTCAGCTCAAGGCTAGCGCTCTACCACTTGAGCCACAGCGCCACTCTGGCTTTTTTCTTTTTGCTTATGTGGTGCTGAGGAATTGAACCCAGGGCCTTAGGCATGCAAGGCAAGCACTCTACCACTGAGCCACCTTCCCAGCCCCCCAGCTTTTTTCTTATGTGGTGCTGAGGAATCAAACCCAGGGCCTCTGGCATGCAAGGCAAGCACTCTACCACTGAGCCACCTTCCCAGCCCCTGAACTGAGATTTCTTTAGCCATAATGGAGCTAGGCATCAGAGGCTCACACCTCTGATCCTAGCTACTCAGGAGGCTGGGATCTGAGGATCATGGTTCAAAGCTAACCCAGCCAGGAAAGTTCTTGAGACTCTTATCTCCAATTAACCAACAAAAAGCAGGAAGAGGTGTGACTCAAGTAGTAGGGCTCCAGCTGTGAGAGAAAAGGGCTAAAAGAACACAAGATTCTGAATTGAAGCCCCACTTCAGGCACCAAAAAACAACAACCAAAACCATAATGGCAACTTTTACAGATGCACAAAAATTGTCCACTGGCCATCACAGGCCCATGAAGAATGGAAGGAAAAACTAGTTTAAGCCTTTTGTAGTATTTTGTTCTCACTCACACTAGCTGAGTCATTCTGTTACAGAGTTTCTGATAAGGGAATGGACAGTTACTTGTTCCTGTTTACTTTGTTTTCATAACTTCAAATCTGTGATATCCTTCCACTGCAAGAATTCTCTAAATGCTGTGAAAATACTTGCTTTAACTGGCCTCCCAGGCTACCCCATGCATGTCTGCCCGTATGTGTTTTGCTGCCCTCTGCTGCCCATGCATGGTACAGCAGCTGCCTGCTTGGCCATTGCCAGAAAGCTGGAGAGACCTGGGAAGTAGATAAAACTGACATTTTTCTTTCCTAAAACAACTTATTCCAGCCGGCCCACACCCCCTCAGCTGTACTCCACCCCAAAATTATATCATGCCAAAGCAAAAAGTACTATATTGCTATATCATCGAAATTATCTTGAGTTTTAAAAACACAAACTTGTTAAGATTTATTTTTAAAGTTATTAATTTGTTGTTGTTTATGTGGTACTGAGGAATAGAACCCAGAGTCCCATGCATGCTAGGCAAGCACTCTACCACAAAGCTATGTTTCCAGCCCAAGAAGTGATTTGATTTTTTTTTGTTTTTTGTTTTGTGGTGGTGGTAGAGCTTGAAGTCAGGGCCTGAACATTTTCCCTGAGCTCTTTTCCTCCAGGCTAGTGTTTTCCCACTTTGAGCCACAGCTCCATTTCCAGTCTTTTGTTTTTAAGTATTGGAATGATTTATGTTGATAGCATAATGGATGACAAGTATTTTCCTATCCCCGTGGCCTACATTAAGGATGCGCTCTAGACTGTGTCTATGGGAGCAGCCTTGGCAGACAAAGCGGACCCCATCATGTCCTTCCCCATGATACTGGCCTCGCATGAGGAGATTGCTTGGTGATGTCGTACAATGGCTCACAGCCACTGGAGTGTGCCCTTCATTGAATCCAGACCCCCTCACTTACTGGCAGGACAACTTGAGGCAAGTATCTAACTTGTCTTAGCCTGTCCTTCTCTTGAAGAAATGAGATGAAAAGCAACTCGTTATTTATCTGATGAATATATATCCCTTGCCATGTGTTCAGTGTTTACTTTTTAAAAATACATCATGAAAAAACATCCCTATGCCTGACTCAAAGTGGTTTTCTAATTTTTACTACTAGAGTAGTGCCCCAAACCATCGCCAGCAACCTCTCTTACCCCCTGGGAAATTTATGTAAATGGTTTGGTCTTCTTTCTTTTACCCTCTCCTTAATGGAACTTCAGAATATTAGAGTTGAGAAGGGCCCAAATTGTTTGTTTTCGAATCCAGCAATTTGCCCAGTGTCTGGGACACTCCCCCCCCCCCCCCCCCCCCGGCCTCCACACAGTCACCTGCCATGTGACAGCTCATATATGTCTCTGGATAGTTTGATTCTTAGTTCACCTTGAACTCAAACCAACTTCCTTGGTTCCTAATTATGCTCTGTAGGTCTTCTTAGAAAAATAATTCCTCTTATGACACACTTTTATATTTTTTAGACGAGGTATCACTTCTTGTTTTGTCAAAAATAAAACCCAAAACTTTTCATCTGGTGACATGGTTCAAGTGGTAGAGCTCTTGCCTAGTATGCTTGAGGCATGGTTCAATCCCAATGCTACAAAAAAGACAACAAATTAGTGCTGAGTCAGCTGGTACATACCTGTAATCCCAGTAATCAGGAAGATCTTAAGTTCAAGGCCAGTCTAAGTGACATAATAGTACCTTCCCTCAAAAAAAACAAAGGGTTAAGAATGTTGATGCTTGAAGCCCTGGTTTTGTTCCCAAGGGTAGCAGGTGTGTGTGTGTGTGTGTGTATACACATATCATACCAGGCTAAGGTAAAGGGCAATTTTAGGATAGAATTTTTCCAGAGTATTCCCATAGAGTAATTTGGTTTTCAAAGAAGCACTTTCTTTAATATGATGTTGGAAACCTTACGTATTTTATTGGATTATATAAAAATACAAGACGGCTTGAAATACAAGTGGAAGTAATCATTAGTTTTCTTCCTCTAAATGAAATTACTGCAATAGTTCCTGCTCTCAAACAGGTCTTGCTGGTATGTTGTGTGTGAGCTGGGGGTGGGGAGATAGGGATTGAGGATAATTGCTTAAACAGCTACATTTTGTTGGGCACCCATGGCTCATGCCTATAATCCTAGCTACTCAGGAGGCTGAGATCTGAGGATCAAGGTTTGAAGCCAGACCAGACAGAAAAGTCCCTGTGAGACTTGTATCTCCAATTAACCACTCAAAACCCAGGTAGTGGTGCTGTGGCTCAAAGTGTTAAAGTGCTAGCCTTAAGCAAAATAGCTCAGGGAGAGTGCTCGGGCCGAGTTTCAGCCCCAATACTGAACAACAACAAGAAGCAGCAGCTACATTTGGAATACCATCCGCAGACTGACTCTAGCCCAGCACCCAGAACCCTCATTTACCATGTCCTGCTGGCTCTCCACAGCCATACCCTAGCCATTCCTCAGAAGGGTCTGGGGCTTCCCCTGGCTGAGCCCTCTGTCCTGGGTACACCCAGGAAGATGCTTGCCAACCACGTAACAGGACATACACACAGACCAGGCATGGTGAGGAGCTGGGCCTGACTATGCCTCCTCAGACTTGCACAGACCCCTTCTTACTGTCTCTCACCCTCTAGTGAAAAGCTGAAATTAGTGGATATGGGGCACTTCTACTTGCTCTGGTGTGTGTGTGTGTGTGTGTATCCTGTGGTGTAAACTCAGGACCTTGTTTTTGTTTTGTTTTGTTTTGCTCCAGGATAGCTCTCTACCACCTGAACCACAGCTCCATGTCTGGCTTTTGCGTGGTTAATTGGATATAAGAATCTATGGACTGGCTACGAACTTTAACCCTCAGATCTCAGCCTGCGGAGTAGCTAGGAAAACAGGTGTAAGCCACCAGTACCCAACTCTACTTGTTCATTTAATTCTCTGTTTGAAAATGGTCTTGGATCACCATTTTCCAGCTGGGGAAATGGAGACATAAACCACACAGCAATTTGCCTCAGGATTCCCAGCAGGGGTGAGGCAGCTGATGCCACCTGTCGCATCCTGCTGTAGCACTAGGACCTCTCAGGCCACCAGACCTACCTGGATAAACACCCTGTGTCCCAGAGGTACCTGGGACTTAGCATGGGGGTTGGCCAGCTCTCTGTCCCCAGCACCCTCTCACTATTTCCACATAATATGGCCTACCATACTCCTCTCTTGGAACCATCTTCAGTCTGCCCCTGGGCCTCCACAAGCAGGCAGGCAGGACTCCTTGCCCTGTGTGGTTGGGAAGCACTTACCTGAGGCCAGCATCCCGCCTGTGGATGGGTGCACTGGTGACTTGGGAATGGCAGCGCTCATTCTCTCACTAGTCCTTGCCTTGAATGCTTAGCTCCTAGGGTGGAGGGTCCCATGCTGGGCAAGCAATCCTCTCACCCCCAAGAAGATCTAAGCACCTTGCCTCCTGATAGACCAGTTTGGGGAGTGTGTGTGTGTGTGTGTGTGTGTGTGTGTGTGTGTGTGTGTGTGCCAGTACTAGGGCTTGAACTCTCAACTTTTTCTTTCAAGGCTGGTGTTCTGCCACCTGAGCCATGGCTCCATTTCCAGCTTTTTGCTGGTTAATTGGAGATAAGAGTCTCATGGACTTTCCTGCCTAGGCTGGCTTTGAACTGAGAGCCTCAGATCTCAGCCTCCTGAGTAGCTAGGATTACAGGTGTGAGCCACCAGCACCCAGCATACCTTGGCATTTTTCAGGAATAAGAGCCAAGTCATTTTACAGAGTTCCCGCCCCGTTATATACACCCCATTAGAGTTGGAGTGATGGTTGGATTCATTCCGCCTGGTTGGCAGGAACACCTCAGAAGCCATAGTGACTGGCCTGGGTCTCCTGGGCCGCCTGCTGCCGCTGGACTGACAAGGACACTGACGAGATGGGAATGTCCAGGTCTCATTCTCCAGCTCCGGCCGATGTGTCACTAAGGGCGCTTGCTTAGACCAGGCGGCAGTTCATGATGCCGGCCCGGGGTCAGCCCGGTGTCAGCACGCCGTGCTTCTCCACGGCCCGCAGCCCGGCCCCACCAAGGCCGGCTCTGCTGACAGCCGTCCGCGTGGTTTCTGGGCCTGGCCAACGCGCATGCGTGCCTGGTTTCCATGCTGGGCCAACCTTAGAAACGTTGCACTCGCCGCAGACATGGCTGTCCTTGTGCTTCTCGGTGGAGGAAGAGTGGGAACGTGGGTGATCCCGGGGCCTTTGATGGGGGGGGGGGGATCTCTGTAGTGAGCGGCCCCGGCCTGCAGCCCCACCCGCACCTCCTCAGCTCGCCGTCTCCTTTGCTTTTGCAGACGCAGGAGGAGAGAGACGCACTGACGGAGTTCTCGGCTGCGGTCCGGTGGGGTCGGGGCTCGCCCGGCCGGGCAGGGAGACGCAGCCCGGCGGGGCCCAGCTGCCCGGAGCTCCAGCTGCCCGGGGCCCAGCTGCCCGGGGCCCAGCTGCCCGGGGCCCGCCGCTGCCCGGGGCCCGCCGCTGCCCGGAGCTCCAGCTGCCCGGGGCCCGCCGCTGCCCGGGGCTCCAGCTGCCCGGGGCCCCGCGTGCGGCAGTTTGCTCCGTGTGAAGCTTAGGACAGCCCGGCAGCTCTGCTAGGCACCGCTGTCCCCGGCCTGCCGGCTGAAGACGGCTGTGCGCGCTGCTTCTGGGGGGAGGTTGCCCGGGAGAGCTGGGCCCCGCTGCCGGCCAGGCCCGCCTCGGGGGACCGCAGGGCCCAGGCTGTCGGTCCATGGGGGTCCCCCGGACACGGGCGGCAGGGGTGGGCAGGGGCCAGGGCTCTGGGCCCCCCCCCGCACCCCCTGAGCCCCCCCGCACACCCCCACACTCCTCCGCACCCCCCCCCGCACACCCTGCACACACCCCCACCTCCCCGCACACACACCGCACACCCCCCTGCACACCCGCACCCCCCGCACACACACCCCGCACACACACCCCGCACACACACCCCGCACACACACCCTGCACACCCGCACCCCCCACACACCCCCGCACACCCCACACATACCCCACACACTCCCGCACCCCCCGCACACACACCCCGCACACCCGCACCCCCCACACACCCCCGCACACCCCACACATACCCCACACACTCCCGCACCCCCCGCACACACACCCGCACCCCCGCACCCCCCTGCACACCCGCACCCCTGCACACCACACACACCCCCGCACACCCCCGCACACCCCCGCATCCCCCGCACACATCCCCGCTCACCCCCTACACCTCCCCGCAACACACCCGCACACCCCCGCACACCCCACACACCCCGCACACCCTGCACACCTCACACATCGCACACCCCACACACCTCCCCGCACACCCCCCACCCCCCACCCCCACCCCCGCATACTCCCGCACACCCCCCCACACACACCCCGCAACCTTCCTCGGCTGGAATAAATGGACGGCAGAGGCCTACTCACAAGTAGGAATCCGTTGCCTGGAACGCGGAGCCGGTTCCTGTCTGCGCGAGCCAGGCCGCCGCAGGGCCGCCGTGGCTGGGGCTGAGCTGCGCCAGTGGCCCCGGCGCGGCCGAGGCGCGGGAGAAGCTGGAGCCCGAGATGCTGGAGCCAGGCCTTTGAGAGAGGACCCGCATCAAGGAGAGGGACGAAGGCGAAGGGAAGGCACTGAGCCAAAGGAGAAGCAGAACCGCTGTCAGCTTCCCCGTGTGGCCTTGCTCATACAACTCGCGCGCAGACAGAGCGAGGCGCCCACTGGCCCGGAGCCTCGAGCTTCCAGATCACCCGGGCTCTCCTGCCCCCCTCCAAATCTCAGGAGCCCAGGAACCTGTGTTCAAAGGGACCCACACATAGCCAGGCACTGGCGGCTCAGGCCTGCAATTCTAGCTACTTGAAGCTGAGATCTGAGATCACCAGTTCAATGCCAGCCCTGGTAGACAACTCCGAGAGTCTTTGTTTTTTCCTTGGTTGGTTGTGGGGCTTGGACTCAGGGTCTGGGTGCTGTCCCTGAGCTTCCCCCCCCCCCACCCCCACACTAAGTATTGGAACCTAAGATTCTCCTGCCTCAGCTTCCTGGGGGCTGGGGTCAAAGGCATGTGCTACCAGATCCGGCTCAGAGCTCTTTCTTGTGCTTCTGAATTTTGTGGACATTTAAATAGACATTCAATGAAAGGTGGGGTGTGGCGGTGTGGCCAGTGCCGCTGGGCCCGGGGGCGCCCCGCAGAGACTTGTTGCTTAGCTTTATAATACAGCCTGCATGGTCCTTGAATCTCACACCGGCATTCTCCTCTTGAAAATACCAAGTTGACTATTTTGTCCCTAACATTTATTGAGTGCTTTCTGTGTACCCAACCCTCGGTGCTGGCCTTTGCAAAGCAGCAGACCAGGAACCTCCAGAATGAAGGAATGTTCCTTCTCTACCAACCCTCTAACAACCTGATAGACCCAGGGCAGTGCATCAGTCAGGGTTAGTGCAGCAAAGCACCTGGCTGAAGGACTTAGCCAGGAGACATTTCTTTTCTTCCAGTTGTGAGGCTGAAGTCCAAGGGCAGGGTGTGGGCAGGTTTCTTTGGAGACTTCTGGCTTACAGACAGCATCATCTTCTTGGATTTCCACATGGTCTCCCTCTGCCTCTGGTCCCAGTTCCCCTCTACCCCACCCCCCACCCCATTAGAAGGCCACCAACTCAGATTGAGCCATATCCCTGTGAACCATTTTAACATTCACCTCTTAAAGACCCTAACATCAAATTCAGTCACCTTTGAAAAATTGAAGGGTTGTGTGTTTGTGTAACACACACATATGTATATATACACATATATGTATACATATGTATATAAATTCACATATATTCATATGCATGTGTACATACATATATATTTGAGTAACTTGGGAGATTCTATCTAAACAGACTTGCAGCTTTTAGGCTCTTGGAAATCTTTAACACTCCTTCAGTCTTTAGAGTTCTAGGTTGGTCCCTGGTGATACGCTCTGGTATCAATAAGAAACAACCCAGAAACCATACCTGGAGTTCCAGATAGTTTTCACATAGCCTGGGCCACATAGCAAGATCCCCCTCTGATGAATACGCACAACAACTCGAGCTTAGGTCCCAACAAGTGGAATGATAATGACGAGGACCTTGTTCAAAACCCCAGTACACAAAACGGACTATCCCAGGCCCACATTCCTCACACGGGTGACTTTACTCCCGCAGTCAAGGATGGATGAAGGGCCCGGACGCGCTCGCCACCTGCTGGACGAGCGAGGAATACTCCCGTAGGAGCAATTCCAGGAATGGCCAGCAGAAGCCGCCACACCCGGCGTCGCCAGGGCGGTTTACACCCCAGACCACAGGGCGGCTCAGGGCTCCCAACCTTACCACCTAGCCACCACGGACGGACGGCTCTTTAGCCTCCAGAGTGCTCAGACTGCTGGCTCCAACACTAGGAGCCCCACACTTTTTGTTTTTTTGGTCGGTCGTGGGGCCTGAACTCTGGGCCTGGGCGCTGTCCCTACCACTTGAGACACAGCGCCACTTCTGGCTTTTTTTCTTTTTGCTTATGTGGTGTTGGGGAATGGAACCCAGGGCCTCAAGCATGCAAGGCAAGCACTCTACCACTGAGCCACCTTCCCAGCCCAGTACTGGATTTTTTTTCCTTAGTCCTGACACTTGAACTCATGACCTGACACTGGCCCTGAGCTTTTTTGCTCTCTATCAGTTGAGTCACAGCTCCACTCTGGCTTTGTTGGTAGCTAATTGGAGATAAGAGTCTCATGGACTTTCTGGACCTGGCTGGCCTGGAACTGCAATCCTCAGGTCTCAGCCTCCTAAGTGGATTACAGATGGGAGCCGTGAGCAGCCAGCTACTGCTGGGAATTTCAATCTTTTCATTTGCTTCCCTGTGTCTTTTCTGTTTTTATTTCTGCCCCCTGCCCTGGGCCCTCTGAGTCCCCTGCTCCCACACTCGACATACCCCAGCTTTCCAGCATAATCCAGACTCTAATATAACTTGGGGGTGGGCAGCTAAGAGAGCAAGGGAGGTGGTTCCCAACTGGGAACTTTCCAGGTATCAAGGTAGTGTGCTAGGAAGCTCTGCTTGCCCCTGAAAGGGGACCAAAATCCACAGCTGGAAGGGACCCTGGTAGAGCAGGATTGCTGAGCTACAGGGGTGAGCCCAGAGCCACTGAGAGCAAAGCACCTGCTATGCCCCTTGATCTGGAAGTTTCAGGACAGACTGTATGTGCTGACATTCTAGGAGAGGCAGAGACATCAGGTGTGCCAGCCTGACAGAGCTCATTGCTGCTTATGAAATTCCACAGCTTTTCCAGGAGAGCCCCAAGTACAACCGTAAGTAGATGGCAGTCCTGAGGCGGGCAGGGGCCCCCAAGGCCATTAGTGGGCAGGGGAAACACAGGCATTGGTCAGGCCGTGGTATGGACAGGCTGAGGGGCTGGGCACAGGAGAATGGAGAGGTGCTGGGAGGCGCGCAGGACTAAGGACCTTAAGAAGGGGAGCTCAGGGTAGGGGGGTCAATTGTAGGGCTTAACCTCAGGGCCTGGGCGCTGTCCCTGAGCTTTTTTATTCAAGACTAGCACTCTTCCACATTGAGCCACAGCTCCACTTCTGGTTTTCTGGTGGCAAGAATCTCAGGACTTTTCCACCTGGGCTGGCTTTGAACTGCGATCCTCAGATCTCAGCCTCTGGAGTAGCTAGGATTACAGGCATGAGCCACAGGCACTTGGCAGGAAGTTGTCTTTTTTGTAGCTGCTCTGGACCTTCTGTGGTAGGATTTTTCTGGAGGGCAATCTCTTCCTCACAAGGCTTCTTTTAGCCAGCCAGTCTTAGGTGGGCACCAGCCACACGCCAACATGCTCTGAGGGGCTGGATTTCCATCTAAGCTCTCTAGACTGCAGGGCAGACAGGACCCAAAACCCTCCAGCAACCACTGCACCAGCCCGGGAGGGTCAGTCAGAGGTGGAAGGAAAGGCAGCCTGAGCTCACACCCTGCGCACATGATCACCAGAACTTCCTGTGTCCTGCGGTTTCCAGTCAGGATGCCCTGAGGCAGGTGAGGACACTGTCTGCAGCTTCTTCTTCTCCCCAAAGTAAAGCGGGAGAGGAGTGACGGCCTGTTTCTTATTTAGGACCTGGGTCTTTGGCAGCCTAGACTTGGAGGGGACTGTTTGGTTGTTGTTAACGAGCAACCTTCAATTATAAGTTTAAAATAAACTCCATCATCCTCCCTAGTTCCTGTCCTCCTTGGGGAATTGGGCACGGGAAGGGAGAGGCCTTGGCTGCTCGGGGCCTGTGGCTGGGCTGGGTGGAGGCAGGCGGGCAGCTGCTGTTCCCCAGGAAGTTGGAGGCCCCTTCTGCGGGGCCTTGGGAATCCATGAGCATGGCAAAAAAAAAGCAGGAACCTTAGGCTAGACTTTTGAATGACTTGTGATGAGGCTGTGGTTGTGTCTGCCAGTAGGGGAAGGAGGTTGGGGGAGGGACGGAGGAAAGAAAGAAGGTAAGGAGGGAAAGGGGGTTAGGTCTGGGATTTGCCTTCCTGGGATGGTTCTGTAATTCGGATCTGGAGTGTTCCCTTATAGCCCATGGCTTAGTCTCCAGCCCTTGGTGATTCTGAGTGGTAGAAACTTTATGATAAGGGTTGGGTCACTGGCAGGGAGGTTGCCTTTGAAAGGGATCTGGGGCCTTAGCCCTACCTTTTTTCTCTGCTTCCTGACTGTCCTGATGTGAGCAGCTCCTGCAGCCACAAGCTCCCACCACAAGGTACCGCCTCACCACAGGCTCAAAGGCTATGACTGAAACCTGAAACTATGCACCAAATAACTTTTTGTGTGTGTGCCAGTTCCTGGCGCTGTCCCTGAATCTACCAAGGATAGTACTCTACCTCTTGAGCCACAGCTCCACTTCTGGTTTTTTGGTGGTTAATTGGAGATGAGTCTCACAGACTTTCCTTCCTGTCTGGCTTCAAAGTGATCCTCAGATCTCAGCCTCCTGAATAGCTATAATTACAGGTGTGAGCTATTGGTGCCCAACTTTATATCTATTTGTGTGTGTAGGTGTGTAAGCGCTCGTGCATGTGCATGTGCATGGTACTGGATTTAAGGCTTTGTGTTTGTGAAGCATATGCTCTACCACTCAAGCCACACGTCCAGCCCCGGTTTTATTATTATTTTATTTATTTATTTATTTTTGTTGGTCATGGGGCCTCTGGGCCTGGGCGCTGTCCCTCAGCACTTCAGCTCAAGGCTAAGTGCTCTACCACTTGAGCCACAGTGCCACTTCCAGCTTTTTTTTTTGCTTATGTGGTGCTGAGGAATCGAACCCAGGGTCTCATGCATGCAAGGCAAGCACTCTACCACTGAGCCACCTTCCCAGCCCCTGTTATTATTTTTTTTATTCTGCTGTTGGTCATGGGCTTGAACTCAGGTCCTGGGTGCTGTCCTGGAGCTTTTGAGCTCAAAGCTAGAGCTCTACCACTTTGAGCCACAGCACTACTTCTGGTTTTGTGGTAGTTAATTAGCGATAAAGAGTCTCACAGATTTTCCTGCCCAGGCTGACTTTCAACATGATCCTCAGCCACCTGAGTAGCTAGGATTACAAGTGTGAGCCAATGGTGCCTAACTGTTTTTCTTTTCTTTTTCTTTTTTCTCTTCTTTTCTTTCCTTCTTTCCTTCTTTCCTTCCTTCCTTCCTTCCTTCCTTCCTTCCTTCCTTCCTTCCTTCCTTCCTTCCTCCTTCCTTCTTTTTTCTCTTTCTTTCTTTCTTCCTTTCTTTCTCTTTATTTAATTTTTAAAAATTTTTTTATTTTTCATTTATTTTTTGTCAGTCATGGGGTTTGAACTCTGGGCCTGAGCACTGTCCCTCAGCTCTTCAGCTCAAGGCTAGTGCTCTACCACTTGAGCTACAGCACCACTTCTGGTTTTCTGGTGGTTTATTGGAGATAAGAGTTTTAAGAGACTTTGTTGCCCCGGCTGGCTTTGAACCGCGATCCTCAGATCTCAGCTTCCTGAGTAGCTAGGATTACAGGCGTGAGCCACCGGCGCCCAGCTCTTTCTTTTTTGAGGTTCTTTTTTTTTTGGTCCGGTCATGAGTCCTGAACTCTGGGCCTGGGCGCTGTCCCTCAGCTCTTCAGCTCAAGGCTAGCACTCTACCACTTGAGCCACAGCACCACTTCCGGCTTTTTTCTTTTTGCTTATGTGGTGCTGAGGAATTGAACCCAGGGCCTCAGGCATGCAAGGCAAGCGCTCTACCACTGAGCCACCTTCCCAGCCCAGTTCTTTTTTTGAGAATACCTTGCTATGTGGCTGAGGCTGGCCTCAAACTCACTTTTCTAGGCTAGCATTGAACTTACTATACTCCTGAGTGCTGATGAGATGAGAGGGTTATACCACCATGCCTAGCTAAACCTTTCCTCTTTATAAGTTGATTGTCTTAGGTGCTTTTTTAGTAATAAGAAGCTGGCAAATAGTTTCTAAGGGCTGTCTGTGTAGCTGGGTAAGGACTCATCCTCTGCCAAGTTTGGGTTCTAGAGCAGAGGCCCCCAGATTTTAATATGTTCCTGTATGTTTAATAAATCTGATGAGGTACTCCTGGATTGGAAAGATCAACATCGTGAAAATGGCTATCTACAAATTCAATGCGATACCTATCAAAATTCCAACCTCATTCTTCAAGGAAATAGATGAGGCAATCCAAAAATTCATATGGAACAATAAAAGACCCTGAATAGCAAAAATGATCCTTAACAGAAAGACAGTGCTGGTGGAATATCAATACCAAATTTCAAACTCTACTACAAAGCCATAGTAATCAAAACAGCTTGGTACTGGCACAAGAACAGACCTCAGGACCAATGGAATAGAATTGAAAACCCAGAAATGAACCTACAGACCTATAGCCATCTAATCTTCGATAAGGGAGCTAAAAAAATAGAATGGAAGAAAGACAGCCTCTTCAGTAAATGGTGCTGGCGAAATTGGTTAACTACTTGTAGAAAACTAAAGCTAGATCCTTATATATCAACCTGCACCAGAATCAACTCCAAATGGATCAAAGACCTCGAAGTCAAAGCAGACATTCTGAAAACATTACAGGATGGAATAGGAGAAACCCTAGGTCTCCTTGGCACAGGCTGAAATTTTCTTAATAGAGACCCAGAATCACAACAAATCAAAGAAAGATTGGACAAATGGGATTGCATGAAGTTGCAGAGCTTCTGCATGGCAAAGGACATAGCTAGCAAGATCAATAGAAAGCCCACGGATTAGGAGAAGATCTTCACTAGCCATACAATGGACAAGGGTCTCATATCTAAAATATACCTGGAACTCAAAACATCAAATCCCGCCCCCTTCGGCTGGGAAGGTGGCTCTGTGGTAGAGCACTTGCCTTGCATGCTCAAGGCCCTGAGTTCAATTCCTCAGCACCACATAAGAAAAAAGCCAGAAGTGGCGCTGTGGCTCAAGTGGTAGAGTGCTAGCCTTGAGCTGAAGAGCTGAGGGACAGCGCCCAGGCCCAGAGTTCAGCCCCCATGACCAGACCCCCCCAAAAAAAATTAAATCCCCCAACAACAAATCCTCAAAGAAACAACTGCCCAATAAATAAGTGGGCTAAAGACTTAAAGAGAAACTTCTCTGAAGAGGAAAGAAGGATGGCCAATAGACACATGAAGAAATGCTCAACCTCCCTAGCCATAAAAGAAATGCAAATCAAAACAACATTGAGATACCACCTCATTCCAGTTAGAATGGCTAAAAACAAGAACTCTAAAAACAACAGATGCTAGAGGGGATGTGGACAGAAGGAAATCTTACTGCATTGTTGGTGGGAGTGTAAACTTGTTCAACCACTTTGGAAAGTAGTATGGAGGTTCCTCAAAAGACTCCACATAGAACTCCCCTATGACCCAGCAATCCCACTTTTGGGCATTTACTCAAATGTTTACAAACAAGACCACACTAAAGCTACCAGCACGACTGTTTATTGCAGCACTATTTACTAGAGCTAGGATATGGAACCAACCCAGATGCCCCTCAGTAGATGAATAGATCAAGAAAATGTGGTGTATATACACAATGGAATTCTATGCCTCCATCAGAAAGAATGACATTGCCCCATTTGTTAGGAAATGGAAAGGCTTGGAAAAATTTATATTAAGTGAAATAAGCCAGGCCCAAAGAAACATAGGTCCCATGATTTCCCTTATTTGCAATATCTAGTATATGTCTGAGTCAAGCAGAAAAGGTCAGATAAGGTGATGTTAGGGAAATGAACTCTAAGATATGCACTCAAATGTCTTTTTTTCTTTCATGCGATTGTTTCTAACACATTTATAAGATTATTTCTTTGTTGCTTTGTGTGTCCCTCCCCCACGGTATAACCCCTGCTTTCACTGTATTTGATGTCGGTATAATTTGTGGAGGGGAAGGGGAAAAACAAATCGTTTAAATAGGGATACAGGTGGACCCATTGCAACAATGAGATGTACAAGTCGTTATGTCGAAAACGAACTTTACAACTTTGGTGGGGGGGGGGGGGAAGCGGGGAGGATTGGGTGGGGGGGGGCGGGGGGAGGATGGGATGGAAAGGGGAAACAAAGGAGGAGGCTACAATGCTTGATAAGAAATGTACTCATGATCTTGCCCATGTAATTGTAACCCCTCTGTACAGTATTTTCACAATAAAAATAAATAAATCTGATGACGCTCTTGTTAAAATAGGAATAGCAGTCCACAGGACTGGATGGTCTGGAGGTGCTCATCTTTAACTAGATCCAGGGGATACAGATGCTGCAGGACCTCTGGTCGCCCCTGAGTATGGAGGTAGTGAGGGCTAGGACGTATCCTGGGTGCTGGGTGTACCAAGGCCAGCTCCCCCCAGTGGTTGAGACTGATGCAGGCTTTCTGAGAAGTGTCTGGTGTGGAGGAGCTGAGACAGCACCTTCCCTCCCAGCCCCCATGCTGGGATATCTGAAGAGCATGGAGGCCATCATGGAGTCCTGGGGCCTGAGGAGGCCAAGCAGCGTTGAGTGGGAAGGTGACTAGATTCCAGAGTTGGAGGAAGTGGGGAGGAGAAGGTAGCAGGACCTTCCAGCTGGGGGCAGTGCCTGAAGCAACCTACCACAGGTCCTTCCTCTAGTCATAGAGGTCCTGGCTATTTACCTCACAGGGCAACTGACTAGTCATTGCATGAGACAATGGCCCAGAAAGGTTCAAATGTGAATAAGAAAGCTGGGTGCCAGTGGCTCACACCTTATAATCCTAGCCACTCGGGAGACAGATCTGAGGATTGTGGCTCAAAAACCAGCTAGGGCAGGAAAGTCTATGAGAGTCTATGGCTCAAGTGGTACAGCACCGGCCTTAAATGAAAAAGCTAAACGCACCCAGGCCTTGAGTTCAAGCCTGGTATCAGGACACACAAAAAACAATGTTGAGGGCTGTGAACACTTGCCTGACGCCTACTCCACAAGCAGAACACTATTGCTATACCTTCTTAGTGATGGAAAATCGAGGCATATGGTCATTCACCAGCCTAAGGGGTAGAGCTGGGATCTGCACTCCAGCCAGCTTGTCTGCAGAAACCCAGCTCTTGGCCATTTTTCTACCTACCTCTGTATCTTCAGGCAGGTAGGGGTCCTTTTATTCACCTGCCACATGGGTAAAGGGCTCCCACCGGAGCTCTCACAAGTGAGGTCCTAAATAATTGTTGTTTGTCTTTCAAATGTGATGTGAGGTCGCTAAAGGAGTCACAGCCAACAGACACAGAAAGTAGACTGGGTGGCGTGGGGTAGGAGTGCAGAGCTGGCGTGTGGAGAGCCCTGCAGGGAGTCTCTCTGCATGATAAGCTTGACTATCTCGCTGGAACATCTCTCGAGGCTATTTACAGAATCTGGTCTTTTCATCCTGCCCCAAACAAAGACCAGGTAGCTGCTATTGACCACCTTTTCACATTGCCCTAAGCAAGCATCCTGCAGCTGCTAGCCCAATGAAAAAGCTTCCTTATTTCAAGCATATAAATACCCCTGTGTGAAAAATGAAAATTGGCAGCTTGATCAGAATCCTTGTCTTGCTGTCCTTCCTGTCTCTTGTCCCTTCATTCCTTCTCGCTTAGGTTCATTGCCCTCGTTGAGGTCCTGCGGGTCGGGACACTGGCGTTTGGGGGGGGTGGAGTTCCAGTTTGGGGGGGGATGGTCGTGCAACATCGGCATGTTCTCAGAGCCACTCCCCTGGGCACCCAGGAGGAGGGTGAAGATGGTAAATGTTAGATTTATGAACAGGGTTGTTTTTGTTTGTGAACCCAGGGTTACCTTGCATTTTGAGGTGCTCTATCCCTGGTGTCAACCCCCCCAGACCTTTAGGCTTTGAAAAATTTCAAATACGGCCCTGCATCTATGGCTGGGCTAGCCCATTTCCTCTGTTGACACTTCCCACCGTAGATGAGATGACAGACAGGCGCTGTTGTGCTCATCACCTTTTTAAAAATATTCTCAGGGCCTGGACGCTGTCCCTGAGCTTTCCCACTCCAGGCTAGCACTCTCCCATTTGAACCACAGCTCCCCACCTGGCTTAGTTTGTCACGCGGTTACAAAGCTAACAATAGCACTACCGGCCTAGGGAACCAGCCAGTGGAGGTTGGGCGTGGGCCCACCTCACATCAATTCAGTTCTAATCGTAGATTTGGGGTTGATGACCTGTACATCAAGGCGACGATGAGGGCCCAGTGCCAGTGGCCCACACTGAGACTTGAGCTCCTACCAGCTCCTCTCACTGGTTCATTTGTGCCTTGGGGAATGGCTTCAATAGAAGGTCATTTGGATGCAAGCGCCACCAGCCCACCACAGCCTGTCTTGCTCTGCGCTGAGGTCAGGACCTCCAAACTGGTGTGGAACTGAGGAGGCCCAGGGAGGCCCCACCAGGCCTTGTGTGCTGTCTCTTGGGTTCTCCTTTGGTGCTCTCAGGGAGCAACCCTGCCAACTGGCAACCATGGCAGTGTGCTGTCTCTCTGCTGGGTGTGTGGCCTGTAGGACAGTGGGCAGCTGGTCCCTGCACAAAAGCCCGGAGAAGGGTAGATGGTGAAGCCAGAAGCGAGGCCCTTCCGGGGGCAGACAGGCAGGACAAAGATTCTTTACTTTGGCCACAGGTTGTTAAGAAGGAGACTTCTGGTTTTTTTTTAAAAGCTATTTCCCAGCAATTAGAGGAAGTTGCGGCTAACAAAGATCTGTTCTGGGAGGTGGGAGGCTCACAGACATGACTGCTTTGTGGCTCACGCACATCTGACTTACTACCCAACCCTGCAACTATCCTTGAATACCAACCAACTCCAGCTCTTCTCACCCAGCTCTGTGCTCTGAGCCGCAGCCATTTTTGCTTGCATTACCCTGAGTGCCTCTTGGAAGTTCCATTATGTTCACTCTGCCTCAGTTACCCCATTGTCAGTATGAATCCAATAGCCTGCTCCTCAGTGCCCTGGTCAGACATTGCCCTACCCCTACCCAGTCTTGTCATCCTGCAGGGCTGAGCATGTGCCCAGGGGACTGTGCACTCTGGCTTTCTCCCTAGACACCGGCAGGTGTTCGTGTGTGTGTGTGTGTGTGTGTGTGTGTGTGTGTGTGTGTGTGTGTGTGTGCCAGTCACTACTGGAGCTTGAACTCAAGGGCCTCATGCTCTTACTAAACATTTTTACTCAAGGATGGCACTCTACCACTTGAGCCACATTTCCACTTCCAGCTTCTTGGTGGTTAACAGGGGATAAAGAGTTTCAGGGACTTTTCTTCCAGGGCTGGCTTTTGAGCCTCAATCCTCCGATTTCAGCCTCCTGTGCAGCTAGAATTATAGGTGTAAGCCATTGGTACCTGGCCTGTTTCTACATCTGAATTGAAAAAGTTAAGCCACATTTTAGATACAAGCTCTTCATCTTCCTGGCCTCCTAATAAGAAGTATAAATATGGGGGAAGGTGGGAAGGAGGCAGAAAGCTTGCTGTGCATCACGGGACCCCTGGAAGGAGCAACATTAGAGAACTTTGGCCAACATCTACACGAAGTAGGTGAAGCTTAATGAAGATGCTCACACAAACTGCCAGCAGCGCCAAACAAACCAAAAAACCCCACCAAAATCATTTTAGAAAAGAGGCTCCAACTGCCTTCCCTGGATGATGGTTACCCAAGAATTCTACCCAAGTTGAGATGAGACGCTATGCGTCCATATTTGTGCAGGGCCCAGCCTGCCCTGCAGCCAGCTTCCTGCCTTCTATCCATGCCCCTAGCTGGCAGCATGGAGCCTAGTGCCAGGGCAGCTATTGTGGACAGCAGCTTGAGTAGAGTCAGGCCATGGATAAAGATCCCTCTGCAGTCCACTCAGGTGTCAGAGTGACAGCCCCTTCCTGGATGCCCCTGGATGGCCTGAAGCCCAGCATCAATTCTTCTGTGCTAGCCACAAGGAACACATGCGGGATAGCAAGCAGCACTCTTGACCTAGTCAATCTTTTCCCCTCCTCCACACCTTTTCCCAGTGTCACCCTGTCCCAGGGACTGTGCTGATATTTGTGGCTGGGCGAGCTAGGTGTGGCACCTGCCACAGAGTCTGGGGTGCAGTCTCTTTTCTCCCACACCCCAGGGCTGACCATGGAGTTTTCGTGTGTGCTGGTACCAGAACTTGAACGCAGGGCCTTGAATTTTCTTTTTTTTTTTTTTTGCTCACAGTCGAAACTTTTTTTTTTAATTTGCAGTTTGAAGTGGGCCTGGGCGCTGTCTTTTAGCTTTTCAGCTCAAGGCTAGCTCTACCACTTGAGCCACATCACCACTTTTAGTTTTCTGGTGGTTAATTGGAGGTAAGAGTCTTACAGACTTTCCTGCCCAGGCTGGCTTTGAACCGAATTCTCAGATCTCAGTCTCCTGAGTGGCTAGGATTATAGGCATGAGCCACCAGTGCCGGCTCTGCACTCTACCACTTTTGAGTCACAGCTCCACATCTGTTTTTTTGAGTGGTTAATTGGAGATAACAGTCTCACTGGGACTTTTCTGCCAGGCTGGCTTCGAAATGCGATCCTCAGATCTCAGCTAGGATTACTGGTGTCTGGCTGAAACTCTCATTTCTACCACTTGAGCCATACATCCTGACAGGCTTTTTTTCTTTTTTGGGGGGGTGGTGCCAGTACTGGGTCTTAAACTCAGGCCTAGGTGCTCTCTTAAGTCACATCTCCACTTCTGGCTAACAGGAAATAAAGTCTCATGTCTTTTCCTGCCTGGGCTGGCTTTGAACCGCAATCCTCAGATGTCAGCCTCTCAGTAGCTAGGATTACAGGTGTGAGCCACTGGGACTTGGCTGCTAGTCCACTTCTATCTGGACACCTAGTCCGAGGTGATCTGGTGGTGGTGGCAGTGCCCTGCCCCGCAGTGGAGGCCCTGTCAGCCACTTGTTCGTGCTGGCTCTGTGCTTGTTCACCAAGGACACATTCACTGGAATCTCAAGTCAGTCCCTGGGGCTGGTGGGAGGCACATGCAGGGCCAAGAGTTGGCTGCGAAGGTTCAGGGGTCACAGGGTGGCTCATTCTTCAGGGGCTGAAAGGATGGCCAATGTATTTGCAGCGTTACCCACCGCTAGGCTCCTCAAACCTGCTTTCCACTGGGATTGCCTTCTGGGAGCCATATGGTGACTTTACCCTCTTCTTCCAGCCTCGGGTTGGCTCTCCACACCCCTGATCTCTAAAGCGCACTGCACTAACTGATGCTCCCTCCATCCAGCATAGAAAGCTCTGGTTAGCTAAGAGGGAAAGGCCAGGAAGATGCCTTAGGAGTTATTTTACTTTTTGTACCAATCCTGGGGCTTGAACTCACTTCCTAGGCACTGTCCCTGAGCTTTTCTGCTCAAGGTTAATGTTCTACCATGTGAACCACAGCTCTACTTCTGGATTTTTCTTAAGTTTCAGTGGAAATAAGAGTCTCACAGACGTTCCTGTCTGTTGGCTTCTGTGATCCTCAGATCTTAGCCTCTTGAGTAGCTAGGATTACAGGCGTGAGCCACCCGTGCCTGGTACCTTAGGAGTTACTGTTGTACAGAAAACACTTGCTGGCTTGGCTGTGGCTAAACAATGGTCAAGACTGGCTGCAGCAGGCGTCTCTCTCTGACCATGGCGGTCCCTTCCCACTTGTCTACTCTCTCTCAGGGAGGTCCCATGTACAGATGTGGCCTGGGCTTCCCAAAATACCATGGAGTCACGTGGCCAAGGCACAGCCTGTACCTATGACCCT
This sequence comes from Dipodomys spectabilis, assembly GCF_019054845.1. Taxonomy (NCBI): domain Eukaryota; kingdom Metazoa; phylum Chordata; class Mammalia; order Rodentia; family Heteromyidae; genus Dipodomys; species Dipodomys spectabilis. The sequence goes on from NW_024870781.1 coordinate 1,392,162, forward strand.
CCTGCGTGGACAGCAGGTGTGGACACAGGATTACAGTAAATCACAGCACAGCTGCGTGATCGGCATTCTGCCATTTTTTTTTTAATATAACATTTATTGCTTAGATGGTTTGATACAGAACAGCTTTCTTTTCATTCTGAATTTGGAAGTTCTATACAACTGAGTACAAAGAGGAACAAAAAGTACCAAAACCAAACTTGTGATTCTCTGTTCATGTGGCATAAACCAGTTTTGTACATAACATGTAGCAGCAGTGTTTAAGTTCCCTTTAGAAAAAAAAAGTAATGAATTCTACACACGTATTATTGTTTCCTGTTTAATGCATGGGCTGAAATCACTAGATGAATTTCTTTCTTGAAGAAAGAGAGGAGAGGAAAGAGACTGATGCAGGATGAATCTGACATTGTTTGGAAAACAGCCCCCTCTGGGAAGGAGTTGTTTTGTTTTCACAGCCAGGTTTTTCATGTAGTGATTGAATCTCAGCACTGTGTCCATTAATCAAAGAGGAAATAAAGAGAGAGAGAAAAAAACTTGCACCTCAAAAAAAAAAAACTTCTCAGAAGATCCATATATATATGCATATATATGTATGTATGCATATATACACACACACATATGCATACATACATATACACTTTTTTTTCTTGTAAAAGCCCTGAGAGAAGGAGAAAGAGAATCAAACAAAATGTATAGAAACAAATTAGCTGGACATGCAAACTAAGCTATGATTAACCCAGCGTTTCAACAAATCACAAATTTCACAGTTTAATATTGGGGAGGCGGGCAGCACAACGAACAAATCATACATTTCTCAACCTCACTAATAAAATGTGGCAAGACCTTATTCACTACGAGGGTACAGATCAAGGCTAAATAAAGCTTTAAATCAATAGTGATTCTTGTGAGCTGCGGCCCCCCTCGTCAGCTGGGGACCGATCCCTGCTACATCACCGCAGCGGAGAGTTCAGCCATGGCTTCTCTCCACAATATTGCGAGTTTAGTGTGGAGAGTTGCAAAGAAGAACAAAACACAAAGAAACCCCAAATAACAACAACAAAAATAACAAAACAATTGAAATAATAATAATTAAAAAAAAAGAACACAATGAAGGGATGCATGAACTAGGTTTAACTTAGAAGACCAAGGGATCATTACTGGTTCTGATTCGCATTCACCATGACAGCAAATAATAAACCTCATTTAAAAACGGGTTCACACACCCCAATACAGTTAAAAAAATCATATACCTCACTTTTTCTTACTCCCTTGCATATGCAAAACGATCACTTTTCACTATGTCTAAAATATCTATCTTCCTTTGAAGTTGGGGTGGTTCGATTTTAGCCACCGGAAATTGGTTTAAAAAAAAAAAAAAGCTGGTGAAAGTGGACACGAAGGCATGTATGCACGCATGCCTGCATGGATGGTACAAGCCGGGGGAGGGGGTGAGAGGAAAGAAGGGGAGTGAAACTGGGGTAGAGGGACACTGCCCTTAGAGCAGGCAAGAGACCCCAGAGGGATACAACAAGCAGAGGCCTGAGTCTTGAGTGAAGGACAGGGGTCTGGACCCAGGTCAGGTACAGTGGGAGACATCTATTTCTTGCATAGAAGAACCTTGGGTCAGTTAAGGAATAATGACAGTGTATCTATCATCAAGCCCCAATCCATCGCAGGAAGGTAAGTATAATCCTCTTATCTTTAACCTTTGCACGTGTAGTTTTATTACCAGTAGTAGTATTTCCTTGCTTTTCAAACGACAGTAGCACAGCTGGGGGAGGGGGTAAGGCTTTGGACTGGGCGTAGCAGGAAGACTGGGATATCTTGCTCTAGGTTGTGTAACATGCCTGTCACTGCCTTCTTCCTTCAAATGGATCTCGGAGGCGCCCCCAGGCGCAGCCCTGGTCTCTCTGATGCCTTCTCCCATCACACCCACATCCTGGCTCTCAGCTTAAGCTGCTCCTTGGCTACTTCCAGCGTGCCACCGCTGGCCCCTGCTGGACTCTGCAGTCACGGAAGGAAGGCTTGTCTGAGTACAGTAGAGCTATCACCAGAGCGCTGTCAACAAAAGCTCCAGGCACGTGTCACACAGGGACCCGGAGGCAGCGCGGGTCTCCTAGGGACAAATATTGCCCATTTGTTTCTGCTGACTGCAGAGCCCAGCAAACTGATGAACTAAAAATAATAACAATAACAATAATAATATTAATAATAACAACAACATACACCAAATGGGGGAAGAGGGGACATCCAGGTATGTTTTCCATAGGTCAGGTTGCCAGGTAGGTAACTCTTCTCTGTAAATTCAGAACAAATGTCTTGAAACTTGAACGGTAACCATTTCTAACGTGGAAAGAGTAAGAAAGATGGCTGAAGCTAGAAATCACCCCTGGTTTTTGGCTTGACCCTTATTAGAGACCTTCATCAACCACATCCTGTAATACCTAGATCAGCTTAGAGGATCAGATCCTCTATGGAGCAACAAGAAGGGAAAAAGAAAGGCAAGAAAGACAAAAAAGGAGAGGGAGGGAGAGGGAAAGAGAGGGAGGGAGGGAGAGGAGGAGAGAGGGAGAGGAAAAGAAGGGGAGAGGGAAAGAAGGGGAGAGGGAGAGGGAGAGGGGGGAGAGAGAGAGAAAGAAAGAGGTCTTTTTGAGAAATGAGCCTTGAACCCATCTTCCCTCTGGTCATATACATGAAATTCACATCATTTTCTTCCAGTTATTGGCTATGGGTGTCCATGGGTTTTTCTCTTTTCTTTTCTTTTTCTTTCTTTCTTCTGTTTCTAGCTCACAGAACAAACAGCAATATCACAGATTCACAAAAACAAGCTCACACACACACCAATACAAAAGGTAATGTTAATGCTTAAATTCATTAAAGTATTTGTTTCGTTATAAAGTCATTTGGGAAAAACAACACCACCCATGACGACATGGGAAGATCCGAAAGTAGTTAAGGCACTGGATTTGACCATGCTGCGGCCGGGCGCATGGGCACAAGCATGATAAGGCTATGGCACGAGCTAGTTGGCCACACGCTTGCTTGTCTCTACGATACCCTTCTCCTATCGCTCACTCTCTCTCCCACTCCCCGACAGCTGAAGGAAACTGAAGAAACCTCATGAAATACAGGTTCAGGATGCTTTCTTTGCTCTGCTGGCTTTGTCTGTGTGCTGGTGGGGAGCAGGGGTGCTGTCATTCCATCCCCAGGAGCTGTGCGGCACTGTCCGCGGTGGCCAGGATGGGGTGAGCAGGCCTCTTGCTGCACAGGTCCAGCAGATCTTGCACGAGGGCTGCTGGGCTCCCTGGGTCCTGCTCACCTGGAGCTGCCTCCTCCTCTGGGGTACCTTGGCTGGGCTCGGCAGCCGGCTCTACCACTGCCTTCTCCTCCTGGAGGCTGCAATCCTTCCCCGCATTGGCTAAGCATTCTTTGCGGCTCCGGGTGATAGCCACGTGGTTGTTGGTACTGGAAGCCTCCGCTTCATTTTCTGAGACGGGATTGTTGCCGCTGTGGGCAGATTCGGCTTCGCTGTCCTCCTCGGCTCGCTCATCCTTGTCGCTGTCCTTCGCCTGATGCTTGCCATGCCTGGTCTTCTGGTGGATCCGCTGGTGCCTAACCAGGCTGTGCTTCAGAGTGAAGGTTCGCTCACAGGTCTGACACTTGTATGGCCTTTCCCCTGAGTAGCCAGAGAAAGAAAGGACATGTCTGTTAACCATAGGCTGCTCCCAGGGCCAGGGCACCTGCCTCCTCCAGGAGAGCGCTTATTACTTGTCTGAGCTGGCAACAATAGTCTAGAATGGGATCAGAGGAATCAGAATCTCACAACCTGGGAAGGAGTGAGGTGGGAGGCCAGGCCAGTGCTCCCCCCGGGTATCAGCTGGGCTTTTCCTCCATTTGAGAGCAGCACCTGTTAAAACCACGTCTCTACTGAGAACATGGCAGCCCAGCATAGGGCTAGGAGCTTCTTTGGGGAGTGGGGATGGGGAGTAGGTATTGATATTTCTTGGCATCATGGTTCTATCTAATTCTTTTTTCCCCCCTCCTGCCAGAGCAACAGCCACTGCTTTGCAGGCTTGTGGCTTCAATGCTACGGGTAGTGAGTGAGCTGGAATTGAAATGCCCAGGCGACAGCCAGGAGAGGATCCTGCCGAGGGCAATGGATGAAGCAGTCCTGCCTGCTTGCTAAGGAGGGCACATGGGGTCATCCCAGGGGCCAGACAGTGCCTGCCCCTGATCAGACTGGAGGGCCCCAAAGTTCTGTACCTGTCCTGTCTTGGACACCTGTACAGACAACCTAACCATCCTCCCCATCATGGTGGGCAGGCCTCCTCCGCCTTGCCCTGTGAGGCCTTGCCACTCCCACGATGAATAGGACTCCTCCCAATTCTCCCCGTGCTTCTGCCACTGAGGAGGGTCCTCCGACTCTCCGCCCTCGGTGCGCGGAGGCTCTTTCCTACCTGTATGAGACCTCATGTGGCGGGTGAGGTCCTGCAGGGACCAGAAACGCTTGTTGCAGACGCTGCACACCTTCTTCCTCTTGTCTGCCTTGCTGGCCGCGCCCTTGGGGGAGTCCGTCTTTGGTTTCTTGCCGTCGTCGCTTCTCTCGGAGGACTTCTTCTCTGCCATGCCTTCCCCGTCAGACAGGCCCTCTGTCTCTTCACTCTGCTTCTCCACCGAGGCCTCTCGTGTGCCTGGGGCCGACTCCGCTGTGGGGGACTCGTCGGGCTTCTCCTCAGACTCGGAGGCTGGGGCCAGCAGGGGCTCCTGGGCCGTTCCACTGGCAGTCTCCTCCTCCGGGGGCGGCTCCTGCTCATCCTTGGACTCCTGGTGGCCGTGCACCTTCCTATGGCGACTCAGAGTGCTGAGGAACTTGAAGCTCTTCCCACAGGAGTCGCAGGTATGCTTCTGTTCCTGAGGGGCTGGCTCTCCCCGGCTGCCCATGGCACCTGCCTCACCCTCTGCCAGCTTGAAGTCCATCAGTTTGCTGGCAAAGTCAAGGTCTAGGCTCTGGTTGCTGGCTGTGTCTTCCTCTGGGCCGTCTGCCTCCCCCAGGCTCTCCTCCAGGGCGTGTTCTTCCTTCGGCTCTGGCTCTAGGTTCTCCTCTGGTCCCTTCTCTTCCTCATTCCCGGGGAAGACCATTTCTGATTTGGTCTCCTCCACAGGAGGATCCACGGAAGCTGGGCTGGACTCAGTGGCTTCCTTTGCTGGCAGCTCCTCTTTGTCACGTGCTGTGAGATCTAGTACCTCACCTGCCCCGGCCAACATCTCCGAGTCAGACTGGCTGTCTGTGGGAGCAAGCAGAGTGGGAAAGGGATCAGAGGGGGTGCCTGCAAGGGCTTGATTCAGATTTGGCTGAATTCACCCTGAGAGCCTGGACCCCAAACCCTGGAAGTACTTCTCCTACCTAATCATCACTACCTGACCTCCTGAGGAGGATCAACGTGAACCTGGAGACTCAAGAAGGGCAAACCCAGCCTCCACATCCCCATAGGTAGGCACAGGAGCTCCAGAGCTGGCTTTAAGGCCACACCCAGGGACCCCTCTGCCCCCAGGAAGGTGTGAGTGACTCAGGCAGTGCAGGCAGAGGGCTGCAAGATAGGAGAGGGTTGCATTCCAGAGACTGGTAGCACTTAGGGAGGTTGAGGAAGCTGAGTTGGTAAGTTTTTCCAGTGCAAAGAGATTATCACAAACATGCAACATATACAGGACCACTCACCGAACCTTACAAAAACATCTCTGATGAACTTCATGGAAAATTCCCCATGCCCCATCATTCTATCTACTCAAGATGAAATCAAGAAGATCATGGTTCAAGGCCAGCCTGGGCAAAGAGTTCACTAGATGATCCCTCTCCCCAAGCTGGGTTTGGTGACACATGAGTCATCTTAACTATGGGGGGGGGGATGGGGGTGTTGGGGGAGTGTGAATAGGAAGACTGAAGTCAAAGCCAGCTTGGGTAAACAATGAGACACCTGCTCAAAAATAATGAAAGCAAAAATAGTTGGAAGCATGGTTCAAGCAGCAGGGACCTGCCCAACAAGCACAAGGCCGGTTCAAACCTTAGTACTGTCCTCACCAGAAAAAAAAAAATGAGCCCAAGTGTGGATTCCATGTATATTAGATACATTTTGCTTAACAGATCACCTCTAGATAGAGGTTGGAGACCAAGGGAGACACTTGTACATCGGTTGTTCTGCATGGGTGATGGAAATCTTTCAAAAGGAATGGGCCCCTCTCACCCTAAGTGTTATAAGTTGCTATGAGGGAGTTCTGAGGTACAGGCATCCGAAGACCTCAGCTTCCTGCCACTTGACTAGCTCCCATCGGTGTACTCTGTACAGTGAAACTAGGTGGTAGGGAGTCTACCAGCTTCCAGCCACTTTCTTAAGAGGACATTGTGGCTATGTTAATGACACTGAGTAACAAGCTGAAAGCACCACCTTTTTATGCAGGTAGAGTGAGGTCTTCATAGCTTTTAGGTTTTGTGCTCTGAGAGCAATGTAGAAGCTGGCTGGGACCTACTATTTTGCTGTAGATCCAATACCCAATTTATTACTTGGAGCATCCAAGGCTTCTCCTGAGTCAGACAAAATTGTTTTGGGGTACATGAGATGTCTTTATTCTAGCCCGTCTCTCATTAGAGGGGTGGAGCCAGCAAATGTAACACATACATACACAAATGTGAATGCTTGTGGGTGGGTGCCAATACTAGGACTTCAATTCAGGGCCTAGGTGCTGCCCCTTAGCCTTTTCTGCTCAAGGCTAGCACTCTACCACTTGAACCACACCTTCACTTTTGGCTTTTTGCTGATTAACTGGAAGTAAAAGTCTCAGAAGCTTTTTGGCCTGGGCTGGCTTTGAACTCAGAGGCTGAGATTTGAGGATTACAGGAATGAGGTACCAATGCCGGACTAGAGCTAGGAAAAAATTTACACCTAACCTAACTTTCACATGTGGTGGCCAGCAAACCATGTTAATCTACACTCATCTCTCCTTAGTGTACATGATCCATGATTTGCCAGCAATGCAGTCTTGGGCTGGGATAAGAAGCTGGGAGGGCTTTCTGCATGACACTTGTATTTTATATCTATCTACCTATCTACCTGTCTATCTATCCATCCACATATACATATGTGTATATATATTCTGATTATAACTGGTGGCAGCCCTTGTTTGTGTACTTCAAGAGATATCAGAAGGAATCACATAATTGTAGGGTAAAGATGATTTGGGTACCACCTCTACAACAAAAATTAAAATTGTGTTTCTGGAACTTGAGCTCAGGGTCTGGGCACTGTCCCTGAGCTTCTTTTGCTCAAGGTTAGCACTCTACCACCTGAGTTACAGTTCCACTTCCAGCTTTTCCTGTTTATGTGGTTTGAGGAATCAAATCCAGGGTTTCATGCATACTTGGCAAGCACTCTACCACCCCCCCCCCCCCAAAAAAAAAGGGACTTTTTGTGGTATTGGGATTTGCTTGCTTGCTGGGCTGGTGCTCCTAACGCTTGAGCTGCTAAATGTCTTTTAACGATTATTTTAGAGTCTCACAAACTTTTCTGCCTGGGCTGGTCTCATATTATGATCCTCCACATCTCAGCCTCATGAGTAACTAGGATTATAGTTGTAAGCCCCTGTAGCCTAGCTTGACTTAGAACTCATGATCCTCCTATGTTAGCTTCCCAAGTGCTGGTATTATGGAATAATAAGCATATCCAGGCTGGCCTCAAACTTGAGAGTTCAAATGGTCCTCCTCCCTCCTCATCTTCAGTAACTGGGACTACAGGTGTGTATTACCACATCTGACCACACGGGTTGTTTTAACTATACATATTTAATAAGCATAGGAAAAAATAAAGTGTGAAACCAAACCTGAGCACATACATTAAGACCAAACCATCCCAAACTTGGACTGTTTCTTTCCTTTTTCTTTCTTTTTTTTTTTTTTTTTGGGGGGGGGGGGGTCCAGTCGTGGGACCTGAACTCTCGGCCTGGGAGCTGTCCCTCAGCTCTTTAGCTCAAGGCTAGTGCTCTAGCACTTGAGCCACAGGGCCACTTCTGGTTTTTCTATTTTTTTCTTATGTGGTGCTGAGGAATCGAACCCAGGGCCTCATGCATGCAAGGCAAGCGCTCTGCCTCTGAGCCACCTTTCCAGCCCTGTTTCTTAAGAATTGACAATGGAGCTTTCTCTCCAAGTACAATAGCCCCACTTCCTTATTGAACAAGGGGGCTGGGCTGTGCTCTACCAAACTTCCACTAGAGGGAGCATTTTAGAAGAGTTTGAGGCAAGTCAACTGATTTTATTAAGAGGGGGAGGAAGGAGGGCAGTCCTGGGGTTTGAACTCAGAGGCCATGTTTGCTGACTTGCATGCTCACAACTAGTGCTCTACTACTTGAGCCACACTTCCAGCTAAGCTTTTTGCTAGTTTGGAGATAGAGACTCACAGTCTTCTGCCCAGGCTAGCTTCAAATCTACAGCATCCTGAGGATGCTGGGATTACAGGCTTGAGTCACCAGCACCTGGCTCCAAGTGATTTTTATTCTTGATTCTTGGGAATAATAGACTCAATTTTTTTCACATATCAACAATATTCCACTTGTAAGATCAGTATAATTTTGACACATCCAATGGTAGGTAGGTACCTGAGACTGTGGCTCTTTATAAGCAATGCTGTCCTCTTAAAAACATGCACTGCTTCTGCTCCCATCATTCCCTCATTTATATCATTAATACCTGATAAAATAGTTGGAGGAAGAAGAGAAACCCTAGCAAATAACAAGCCCACAGCTCCTTCTGCAGGAAAGCATGTTCCCCATCAGCTTGCCAGGGAAGGATTTCTTGTTCCTAGAAATGCAATGCTGCTCAACGGATGCGACAAGCATGTTAAGCCTACATAAACTCATGTGCAGGGGAGCACTATAGAGAAAGTTGCTCTGCCTGTCTTCGCCTGCTGCCTGTATTGGGGAGCAGTTCTTGGGGCACATAGGACTTGGTGATTAGGGCAAGGTAACTGCGATTAAGGGGAATGTTTCAAAGCTTTCACATTCATACTGATCAAAAACATTCCTGTGTCTACCAACATGCCAGCTCCTCCAGGCACCATCAGTGCAAAAACCTTATGCACATCCCTTAAGGGAAAAGCAAGTCACATCTGCCTGAGCAGACTGCAGCGTGTCCATTAAAATTGTAATATTCAATTCGGCCCCTTTAAGGGAGAACTATCTCCCACTGTTGGATTTTAAACATGATGCTGAGGGAAAATCTGAGGTCCATGTTTAAAGATTATAAGAGAATGCCATCTAGAAACCTCACCATTTCCTGCGTGTAAAAAAAGAAAAGAAAGTTTGTTGCTTCAAAGTCCTACTTTTAACTTTATGGGAAGGAGCTCTGAGAAGCCTGCCATGCTTGTCTGCTTTATAAATTTTCCCTTAAAATCCTTAATATCTGCTCTCTCTTTCCTAATTGTCAGCCCTTTTTCTCAGTGTGGACTGTATCCACAATTAAACCAATCTATCTTCCCTTTGCTGGCATTACAAGTTTCTGTGACTTCTTTTCCCAGAGGTTTTATCCCTTTAAGAAAATCTATACAATTTCCAGGGTAGGGCCTTGGAAAAACAAAAACCTGTAATTGTAAACTTAGAAAATAAATACACCCACAGGCTAACAGCTCATGCTAAGGTGAATCTCAAGACTGTAAATTCTCCTTAACCCTGTGCTTGTAGGATCTACAATGGTCCCCTCTGAAGTCAGAGGAGCTCGTGTGTGTGTGTGTGTGTGTGTGTGTGTGTGTGTGTGTGTGTGTGTGTGTGTGTGTGTGTGTGTGTGTGTGTGTGTGTGTGTGTGTGTGTGTGTGTGTGTGTGTGTGTGTGTGTGTGTACATGTATTCTTCCCATATGACTGGAATACTGAGTGCAAAAGAAAGCAACCGGCACATGGCTGCTTCACTGTAAGACTTGTCTGTACACAGGAGTACCTCAGCTCCCAACACTCCCAACCTCAATTAGCAGCTGCCTTCCCTTATTGGCAAGGAAAGAATCACATGGCCATTTTGTAAATCAGGCTAAAAAAAAAAAAAAAAAAGAGTTCTGGACTAACAGGTACTGGGGCAGCCGACAGTTAAACATTAATGGGACTGTCTGAGGCAAACTCAAGCTTGGCAGTGCAGACAGGAGCTCACCCTTGGCTCACAGGGATCTGAACCACACAGGATTTTGCTCCCGCAGAAGAAAGATCCACACCTTTCTTTACCCAAAGATCCTGGTGGAGTATGTGGAAATGGAAGCTAAGGAAGGAGCCAGCAAACCAGCTGACCTGTCTGAGGATCTAGATGGGCGGTGCTAGCAGGCCAAAGACCTGTTCCATGTGGGCCAGGTGGGAGGCACAGGGAAGGTTACAGCTGACTTCCCTACCAGGGAGCAACTGTCTTAGAAATCCTGCCCACTCCAGTGTGCCCTATTTTCCTGCTGCTAAGGTAAGGCCCGGGAGTCTGGGGACGATGGCCATCCACACTGAGTGCTGGAGTGCCCCGTGTACTACACGGCACCCATTCCCATCCACATCAGAGGAAGTGAAGCCGCGGGACACAACTGCAATCCTAGAAACACAGAGAGAAGGGGAAAGAAAGCAAGCCCTTGGCTTTCACACACTGGGGGAAGGTCCAGCTTTCACCTGGAATGCTCTTACCTGTGACTGCCACTTGTCTAAGCCACCTGCAGCAGCTGAGTTTTGTTCAGTTTGTTTTAGGGGACAGGAGATGATGGAGTGTATTGAAGAGAGAATATGAGTAAATATAGAAGCCGTAGGGGGAAAAAAAAAGGTGTCAGGACAGCGTTAATTGCTCTGTAGGGGGCCGGTGCAAGGAAACACACATCAGCACAAGAGAATAATACCCGGATTCAGGTCAAGCAGAGATGTGATTAAAGAAAGGACATGCAGAGTGCTTTTTCAAACAAGGACAGTTTTACACTAAGGAAAGAGTTACTGAGAAGATAAGCACCCTGTCTTGGTCTTCTATGATCCTCCCCATCAAGGACATGACACCTTCTGGCTGTTGCAATACTGAGGAGGCCCCAGAGGCGGGGGTTCCCCAAACCTGGAAGGCTTCGCAGTCCTTCCGAGGTGTGCACACCAAAAGCTCAGAGTTCATACCTCATGCATCTCCCACCCCCAACACCAGGAACAAGGGAGTCTTCTGCTAGGGAGGTGACTGATGGTCTTCCCTAGCACTGCCATCATTTCCCCAGGGCCCCGGGCTTCTGGCCAAGGCAGTCTGCCATGTGTCCATCTAGGGTGATCTCACCCAGGAGTCAGGCCCCCAGTCCTGGCAGAGCCCCTTTCTTCTGGGTTTTAAGTCCTACACAGACAGGGCAGCGGAGCTCCACCTCGGGTCCCCGAGCTCAAGTCACCTTTAACTGAGCCCTGCCCTCCTCTCTGTTCTCCAGCACCCGGAGGCTCTACCTGTGCTATCACGGGATCCAACATCCCCCTCTTTTGGGGGGATAAGCCCGTTTCTTCTCAGGGAGCAGGTGGTAACTCCGTGTTTGCGCAACTGGTGGCGTTCACAGTTAGATTTGGTAGAAAAGAAGGCATCGCATTTTTGACAAGGAAAGGGTTTCTGACCTGAAGCAGGGAAAAAAAAAATATATTTATCTGGCTTCCTAATGCAAAAGGAAAAAAAAAAGTCGCTTTTGAGTCATTCTCCTGGGATTAATGACATTTGTTTTACACCCTCCTCCAGCCCTCCCTTTTAAAAAACACAAAACTGAGAAATAGCATTGGCTAAAAAGGAACATTTTCCCTCCATCTACATGGAATGGTTGAGTTTTTGTCTTCAAAATACTAAACAAAGTAATAACAATAAGACCAAAATATATGTTTAAGGTAAAACAATGAAGGTACAATTAAAAATATTAAATAACAACAACAACAAAGTGAATGGAGAAATTTTAAGGCACAATAAGATGACACCTATATTCGACCATAACAAAAAGAGACTAATGACAAGCCTGGTATGTAACATGGATGCTGGGGAATCAAATAGGACAAGAAAGCAAGTCCAGGCCCCTGGAAAGTAGATATCCTTGGGGCTAAAGCAGGTAAGTCAGAGAGAGTCCAACCCATAGTAGCAGGTCCCCCTTTCTGACCAGTTGCCTGTGGCTTCCCCAGAGACACAGAAGCAGTGCAGCAGACTTCCTAGGACTCCTTCCAATTGGCTTGGACATCCTGCAATGACTTCAGCCCCAGGTCACTGTAATCCTCACTGGCAAGAGACAGGGCTTCTCATCCATTTATTCTTGCTCTGCGCTTCAGCTTGGTAGTAAACAAGTGACCGACACACACACACAGCTAAATATGTCCTGGATCATGTGCTCCTCTTCAAGGATGTGCATGAAGAAGAACTGCTGGGCCAGCCTGGCCCCAAGCCTATCCTAGATCTACAATGGGGTTATCTGCTGAGAGGAAAGACCCGCTGTTCCTCCCCACCAGGGGGATTTTCTGCTTAGACTTGTCCGTTCTCTTTGATTTGGATTCCTTTTGTACTATATACACCATGTTTCATTGGAAGCTCTTCTTCCGTGTCCCAACTAGGTCTGTGGAAATGGATGGCAGGGGGAAAAGGATGAGTCAGGTCAAGTGGGAAGATGTGGATGAGAAAAGAGGGGAGGAAGGGAGAAGGGGGGAGAGAGAGGAGAAAAAAGAGGAGAAAGAAGCCGGGTGCCTGTGGCTCACGCCTGTAATCCTCCTAGCTACTTAGGAGGCTGAGATCTGAGGATCATGGTTCAAAGCTAGTCCAGGCAGGAAAAGTCCGTGAGACTCTTATCTCCAATAAACCACCCAGAAAACCAGAAGTGGTTCAAGTGGTAGAGCGCTAGACTTGAGCTGAAGAGCTGAGGGACAGCACCCAGGCCCAGAGTTCAAGCCCCAGATTGACCAAAAAAAAAAAAAAAGAAGAAGAAAAAGAGGAAGGGAAGAGGAAAGAAAAGGAATGGGAAGAAGTGCCAGGGGAAGGAGAAGAGAAGAAGGAAAAGGAAGAGGAAGGAGAAGGAGGAAAGGGAAGGATAAAGGGAAGAAGGATGAGGAAGAAGAGAAAGAGGAGAAAGAGAACAAAGAAGGAAGAGAAAGATGAGGAAGGGAAATGCGGATGAGGTGGGAAGGGATTAGGTAAGCTTCAGGTGAGAGAAGATGATGGTGTCACGGATTTCTTCCCTTCCCTCCAATCATCAGATTCCACGTCCCAAGTTCTGATTTCACAGGGCAAAGTGCATGGCCTAATAGACTAGACTTCAGAGCTGCCACCTAGTACTGCTGTCTGTGAACTATAGGACTGCCACAAGCCCTTCAACAGAGTCAAGAACTGACAGGGAGGCCATTGGCACATCTTCCTAGGGACACAAACCACACAGGGCCTTCATGTTTCCCTTTCATACTGTATTATCAGTCAAAGCCTGGGCTAATGCTGTGTTTAAAGCCAGGTGCTTCTAGAGGCCTGGCAGGACTTAATACTAGTAAGCTGGAGGGTTTCCCAGGGCAAGATCAGCATCGATGGTCACTGCCCAGCTGTTTGTAAGACACAATGGTAGGTCCAGTACTGCCAAGGAGACAAAGAAATCAGGTTTGTATAGCAAGAATAATGAAATACAAGGGACATTTATTCCCTCCTGGGCTTAGTAACACTTTCCAGGTTAAAATGTGTTTGTGACTTTAACTAAGTATCACTATTCCACAGTACCATGAAATATGTGAAATTTAAGTAATCATCTAATCTCAATTAAAAAAAAAAGTGTGAGAAGGGATGGGTTAGGAGCGATGGGTGTTGTCAGACACCTTGTATTCATATACTGCTTTGTAGAATGGGAACTTCTTTGGAGCGATGTAAGAACACAGATGAACTGGGAGGGAGCTCAGTGGTAGACTGCTTGCCTAGTATACATGAGTCATTGGGTTTGAACCACAGCACTGTAAACAAAGGAAGAAGAGAAAAAAGGAACCCAGATATCTACAATAATCAAAGTCTACAGAACTAGAAACTTGGAAGGGTCAGATCAGAAAGTTAAGAATTCTGTCATATACACATTTGGTGAGCCCTACAGGGAAAATCCACGGATGGCTTTAAACAGCCCCCTTCTCCCCCCCGCCTCCGACACAGGTCTGCAAGTGTTTTCTGTTAAATGTATAGAGATTATCCACATTTAAAGAGAGGGGAAAAAAAACCATAAACAAACATAAAATAGAACTGTGATACAGCTCCAGTGGGCCAGTGCCTGCTTTGCAAGTCTCAGATCCAGTACCACAACCTCAAACAAAAAACAAGACCCCATTTTTTTTTTATGTTAGATGAGTTGCTTTTCAATGTCTGATGCATCTTTCAAACAACCTCTTGCTTATCACTAAGAATTAAGTACAATATTAAATAATGAATAAAATACTTCTTTTATTATTATGTATCCCAAAGGCAACATAACATCTTCTCTGAGTCTGGCCAGACTTTGAGGAAGACATTCAGAAGCTGGAGTATAGCTCATGGTGGATTAGGTGCTTATTTTAGCATTTCCATCATTCCACAAAAAAGCCAAAGAAAACCATGGAATCTAACTTTCCAACTGTTTAGTTGGAACTGCCTCTAGGGTTGATCCCAGGAGCCAGGATAATGGCCCATGATAAAAACACTAATTCTAAACTCATCGACAGTTCAACGATATCTAATCATTGTATTATAGGAAGGTTCTCCAGAGTGATAACCAAAACATTACGAACTCATTTTCAATGCAAAAGTTCTCCTTTCTAAGCAACAATGTGTTTTCTGTCTTGTAGAAATACGGGAACTGCGAGCCCTTTTAGCATTTTGTAATTGGATGGATTTCAAAAGCACTGGTTACCTATATAGAAAGCATCACATGATTTTATTACCCTAGTAACTACCTCCATTATTTTCTAAAAGGGAAGTTTGTAAGAATACCTATAACCTGGAATTGCTTTTGTGCCCTGGGTCTATGCATCTCCTAATACCAATGAGAGTATTAAAACTGCCAGCCATCCAGCACTCATTCACCAGAACAACTTGTCTAGAAAGACAGATAAGTCAGATGCTGGTGGTGTATGCCTGTAATTCTATTACACAAGAGACTAAGTTCTGAAGATAGAAGTTCATTTTTTTTTTTTTTTTTGGGGTCCGGTCGTGGGGCCTGAACTCTGGGCCTGGGCGCTGTCCCTTAACTCTTCAGCTCAAGGCTAGTGCTCTACCACTTGAGCCACAGCGCCACTTCCGGCTTTTTTCTTTTTGCTTATGTGGTGCTGAGGAATCGAACCCAGGGCCTCAGGCATGCAAGGCAAGCGCTCTAACACTGAACCACCTTCCCAGCCCTGAAGATAGAAGTTCAAAGCCAGCGTGGGCAGAAAAGCCCATAAAGTTCTTATCCACAGTTAACCAACAAAAAGCTGGAAGTAGAGGTGTGGTTCAAGTGGGAAAGCACCAGCCTTGAATAAAAAAAGTCAAGTGAGAGCTGGAGGACCTGGATTCAAGCCCCAGTACCAGCACAAAAGAGAAAAAAAGACCTTGTACAAGAAATGTCATTTTCAGGAATGCTCTGAGACAGGAACAAGAACAGAATGAACAGTAAAAGCAAGTATGCTAAGGACATTGGGATCTTGTCCACCAAGAACAAGAAATGGAAATATCCTGTTCATGTTACAAAGCAAAGCAGGGATAGAAAGATGGAAAGTTTGGTAGCTGCTTTTTCTTCTGTCTGATGGCAGCGCTCAAGCCTCCAGACTTCCTGCCAGCACTCCTCCACCTCTGAGGCAAAGGCATCTCTCTTTGGGTATTTTCCCCCTCTCTGAAGTTGGTGGAGGTATATACAAGGCTGGGTTAAAAGTAGCCAAAGCTGACATTTAAAGTTAAAAGGAGCCAAATACAACTGGTATCCCAGGCACTTCCCGCACTCAGGCAAGGACATCTTACTAATTTAAACTCTAAGGTTGTTGCCCACTGGCAGTAGGAGGGTTTGCAGAAAGAGTTTAGAACTGTCAAGAGCTCAAAACATCCAGAAGGAAGTGAGCAACTGCAGCAAGGGAATCCTAGAACGAGAGAGCTGGAGGAGAGCTGATATCACAGTGGCAGACCTTGTCACCGTGGCGAGAGGAAGAACTAAGAACAAAGGCTGAAAGGGATGGGACTGTGTTTTTTGGCATACTGTCCTATACCTGTGGCCTAAAGATACAGGACAAGATAGTCAAGAAAGGAATAGGCAGCACAGTGCACTGTTGTCTCTAGAGGTGGTAACATGGTTCAGGGACAAAAGGGTGAGGAGCTAGGAACTGAGGTCATCCACAGGAAGCTACAAGGTGGGAAGACAGATGGAGAGGATGGAAGGAGGAATTCAGGTGTGTGTAGAGATTCTATGTGGGGACCAGAAAGACAACAGGTTCAACGTAGTTCCTGGAATCTGATCTGGGAAGAGAGAGGGGCTGGAGACATCTAGCAGGTGGACCACAGGCTGGGTATTTAACTACTGTTCTCTTTCTGCTGCTCTGAGGGGAGTGGGTACACTGGAGAATAATAAAACAAAGTATTGACACTAGGGTGGTAGTTATGTGAATTTGCCAACAGGGCAGGTAGAGGCTGACCTTCAGGACATACATAAGCAGTTTGCTTAACTACAGTTGAAGCTGGATATTGTTCAATGCTGGTAGCTAAATTCCAGACTCCTGGATAGCTGTCAGCTATATTTTAATACCATACTTTAAAAAAAAAGCCCCCAAATTCTAAAAAATGTGTTTCCTGTATACCACCTTTGATCTCAGGATTGCTGCCGATTAAAACTTTAACTTCCACATTTTTTTTTCAAATGATATTTTTTTCTTTTTTAAAATTTTTTTGATATATATATACATATATATATATATATATATATATATATATATATATATATATATATATATATTTGTTGTTGTTGTCAACTTCCACGTTTTTAAAGTGTATTCTTTTAATTCTTTTTAGCCCCATGTTTCGGACAGTGTCTCACAGATGTCATGTGTGTCTGACAGACAGCAGAGCTGTCCTGCAGAAAAAATCTCAGGTCTGTGGGAAGATGATTTCTTGGCTCCTTATAGCTCTAGCAGTCAATGAAGAGACAACATTCTCAACCAGTACCAGACATAGCTGAGAGTGTAATATGCCATGATCTAATCAAGATGATGCCGAGACTGTCCCAGGAGTATGAACAATGGGACCCGGCAAAGCAGGTTAATGGAGGACAATGGGCATGGATTTTTACACAGTGCCCAACATAATTCTGAACCACAGGTATGTTCTCTCTTATCTAAAAGCACTTCCCAGTCTCAGGGGAGAACTCAGTAATACACAGGAAGACCTCTGTTGGAGGATCAGCTGGCCACATACGCCCTGACGATGGTGCAACTACAGGGAAGTCCTGGCTCTGACCTGGACTTCTGCCTGTACCTGTAATTAATCAGAGGACCATTGTTAACTTGCCTTCCTATACCATCATTTCCTCAAGACAGCACTGACCTCAGGACGATTACAAGGATCAACTCTACCTTCACTAAGTCTTACATCTTCCCTGTTCAAGTTCATATCTCCTGATTTTAAACTAACAATGACCTTCTGGCAAGCAAGGCAATTACAAGGACTCTTACTGATGTCTCAAGCATCTGCTCTTGAAATCCTGGCTGCTCTAGCTTCTTT
Organism: Dipodomys spectabilis; assembly: GCF_019054845.1. Lineage (NCBI taxonomy): Eukaryota > Metazoa > Chordata > Mammalia > Rodentia > Heteromyidae > Dipodomys > Dipodomys spectabilis. Next base: position 1,409,861 of record NW_024870781.1, read on the forward strand.
GGGAGATTGTCAGTTTGCTGGGGACAGACACGTGAGGATAGATGCCTCATCAGAGGAAAATGTGCAGTTTCTTCCAAGCACGGTCGTATCTGGAGAAGCATGAGCAAGGCTGGGAGATGGCAAGGAGAGATGGGAGAGAGGAGTAAGGCCAATCTGCTTCCTGAGAGGCAGTAACAGAAATTTAACTTCTCAAAGACTCTGCAGGTGACAAACAGGTATCATCCAAAAGGGGCAGGCATCAAAAGATACTCCCATGAGTGACACCTTCTCTGAATCACGGTCTTCATGAGAACTGTTACTTGACTTTGTGTGTGGGGGGAGTGGGGGGAGGAGGAGAAGACAGCCTGAAAAGACAGCATGTGTTTTATGAATCTAGAAATTCTGGTTCCATTGTGAGTCCTTCCTGGATGGGCACTGCTGACTTCCTGAACTAAAGGCCCCACAACACCAGGAAACAACACACTAGCTATGTGGCAATCTCGGGTGACCGGAGCAGCTGGGAGAGTAACCCTAAACTACCTAGCCACAACTCCACAGCTTCTCTTCCCTTTCCAGTCTCCCCCACATACTGTTCTGGTTTCCAGTGACTCTCTATGAACTCCCTCCTGCTGCCGACCCTCAGCTAGAAGACACTGCCTTCCATAAACATCTCAGAACACTGTGGGGTCAAATTCCGCATCCTTCCCCACCCCCCGGCCCCCGCCCCGCCGGATCAAACTGCTATACAATTCTCCTCTACCTCCAGTTGCTGCACTTCACAAAAATATAGGCTGGTGTTAAATTCTAGCTTCAGATCAACAACAAAGAATACCTCAATGTATCTTAAATTCTATACTAAAAAAATATTTTTCTTGATCTGAAATTAAATTGAACTGCTGTTAATTTACCTAGGGTAAATTACCTGGACTACCACATATACAGTAACTACTGTTTGGTTTTTGGCCCTACCTATTTGGATTGTAAACTCCAAAGGACTAAGGATCTCGCATAATTTATTCTTATTTCAATGATGTAAATCCTGAAAGACTATTCAGACAAGTCTACCATTTTGATAATTTCAGTATGTTATTTAGAATGTCAGTCACATCTGGAGAACAGCAGTCATACTCTATGGAACAGCAGACTTCTTAGTATAAATAAAATTTTTAAAATTCCACTACCACCCATCACCAATTTTCAAACTAAACAGAAGAAAAAAAATCAAAATAAACAGAAGATGTAAGCACCTCAAGTGGGAGGAAAGAAACAGGTAACATTTCCCTTTACAGATACATGGTGGGCAAAAGAACTCCACTGAGTGTTCAGAATTTCAAAAGCTGTATTGAGGATACCAGGATGGAATTTCTCATGGCAAAGCACTGAGCACATTATGCTCCAATACTTTAATACAAAGTCCCACTTCTCTGGAGCCACCTCCATGCTTAACCCTGCAGATAAATCTCAAACCTTCTTAGGGTAGGGGATGGACAGAAGGAACTGAGGGAGGCTACAGGCCTATGATTATTACTTAAACATGAAAACACCCTCTTGAATACGTTCAATAGCTACCCTTAGTGGCTTCCATAGGCTGGGTCATGTGGTATCTAAAAGCAGAAGGGAAAGAACATCATCCCCAGGCAAAGACTGGCTTCTAAGAATAAGAACAGAAGGGAGGAAGGATGAATGGAGTGTAGGAAATAGGTCCTAGACATTTAATTCCACAGCCCTTGCTCATCCCTTCCCTGAATGGCCTTCCTGCCAAGAGGTAGGACTCACCACCCAGTGAGCCCTGGGGGCCTTCTTACCAGTGTGTGTGAGCATGTGCCTCTGGAGAGAGCTGGCCCAAGGGAAGACCCGGGGGCAGTGGGGACAGTTGATCTTCTGTAGACAGTTGGCATAGGAGTTCCGCTTTGCCCTTAGCAGCCTGTCTTCGGCAGGACTTCCCTGCTCCTCATCGCTGGGCCCGTGGTGGTCGGCGGCAGCTCCAGCTATCTCATCCTGAGCATCGTCCTCTGCAGTCTGCAGAAATGGACTGAACTTGTTAGTGTCTGTGGTGGCTAGCATCTTCTCAATGCTGGCAAACTCCCCACTGGAGTCCAGGTCTACACCGCCACTGTTGGCACGGGGCCGGCTCCTCATCCCCTTTCTTTGGCCCCTCTTTTTGGATAAGCTAGCTGGCCCTGGCTCAGTAGGTGATACCGCCTCTGGGCTGCTGGTTCTGGGGTCACTGCATGCAGTGGGGCTTGTGGTGTCTGAGGGGGCAATGGTGGCTTTGGGGATGGAGCCTCCTGAACTGTCTGCAGCAGCAGCAGCCGAGCTTGATGGCCCTGGGTCTGCCACTGTGGTCTTCAGCAAGGTGGGGGCTGATGACACAGATGAGATGATCTGGGCAATGGAGGCCAGTGGGGGTAGCTCTTCCGTCATGGGGGGCTTTGGCAAGAGGAGTGGGGGTTTAGGCCGCAGCGGCCGCAGCAAGGCTGGGTTGCTTAAGAGGGCAGAGTTGTTTATGAGGGCAGCGCTGCCTAAGAGGGGAGGGCTGCTGATGAGAGCGGAGGAGTAGATGGGGACCGCCAGCTGTACCGAACCCTGCAGGGGTTGCGTGTGGGGTTCCAGGGGGGCCGCTGTGGTGGCAGCCACCACAGTGCCCGTGGGGTTTTCCAGGATCCCAGTGGGCCCTACAGTCACTGGCAAGGTAGGGCAAGGTGGTGGGCAGGGAGAGAGCTGCTCAGCGTTCCCAGCTTCCGGCTCGAGCTTCCTGGCTTCACTGGGAGGAAGTGTGTCCTTGTCTCCTTTCTTGAAGTTCTTGGGGATAGACAGGTCGATGGGCTCCATGGAGCAGTCATAGGGGGAGGTCAAGGGAGAAGGGCTCAGGAAAGAGGAAACATTTTCCTGCTTCACTTGGACCAAGGCCAGGCCCTTCTGAGAAAAGTCCAGAGGCTCGTTGAAGTCCATTGGGAAGCTGCTAGCGGGTTCCAACTTCACGGAGACGTGGTGAGGCAGGGGCTGGGTGGGGCTCACATGAAGAAAGCCATTTTGAGGCTCCAGGAAGGTAGCCAGGGGCTTGCAGTCACCAAAGGCAGCACAGCCGCTCTCCTGGCCCCTCCCGGAGGCCTCGGCAGGGGTCTCTGCAGGGCCCAGGCCGCCGTTGTCATCCACTGCGAGCACGTAGTTCTCAATGTCGTGTTCGGGCACATGCAGGTGCTGCTTGAGGATGTGATGGATGCAGTTGCGCTTGGCCGTGAAGGCGGCGCTGCACTCCTTACACTCGAAGGGCTTGCGGCCCTTGTGGCAGCCGCCCAAGCCGCGGCCACAGTGTGTGCGCATGTGGATGCGCAGGGCACGGTAGTGCTTCAGGTCCTCCCCGCACAGCCGGCACACCGTGTCCGGCGCGCAGAAGGCGTCCACCAGCTCCGCCGTGCTGCTGCTCACGTACTCGATGTTCTTCTCGATGTCTTTGCGGGTAGCCTTGAGGTGCTTCTTGCGCAGGTGCCGCTCGCAGTTGGCCTTGACGGTGAAAGGATAGTGGCAGATCTTGCAGATGTAAGGCCGCTCCCCGCTGTGCGTGCGCAGGTGGCGGATGAGCGCGGCCTTGTCTGCAGCGATGTAGTCGCAAATGTTGCACTGGTAGGGTGAGATGCCCAGGTGGGAGCGCACATGGGCACGCAGGACTCCAGAGAAGGCAAACACCTGGTTGCAGAAGCGGCAGGGGTAGAGCACCTTACGCATAGCCGGTGTCTTCTTGCCCCCTGGTCCGGTCATAATGGCCTTAAGGTCTCCCTCTGTGATCTCCTGCTTGATCTTGGCCTCCATGCTTAGGGGCAGCAAGGCCTCAATGATGCTGTCCTGCTCCAGCTGTGTTTTCATCTCAGGTTGGCCTGGCAGCTCCACCCTTGGCTGCTGTAGGAAGAGCTGTGGGGCCATGTTTGGCTGGGCCCCGGACTTGGACTGCAGCAGGTGGGCATTGGAGGCTGCCTCCACAGACCCTTTAAGGAGCTTCAGGGGCGGTGGTGGGAGGCTGGGGCTGATGCAGCCCGGGGAGGCCTGCTGTGCATTGACCAGAGGTGGGGGTGTGGAGGTAGCCACTACTGTCCGGGGTGTGACCAAGGGCTTTGGCTTCAGAGGAGGCATGTGCTTGAAAATGGCCTGCAGGGGGGTTGCAGGGGCCTTGGACAGAGGCGGAAGACTGATTTGTGGGGGAGCCGAGGCTGCCATCTTCAGAATCTGCTGGATGTCTGCCAGCTCAATGGCCGACTCCCCAGAGATGGGCTTGACCACAATACTACTGTCTGGCTGGATGATGAAGCCCTTCTGGAAGGGCTGTAGGGATAGATGCTTCATGTTCTCCTTAGTAGCTGGGAGGACTGTGAGAGAACCGCCTAGAGAAGCAGCTTCAAAAGGAGACAGACTCAGCATGCTGGTGCAGCCAGGGTCCTGAGGTAGCTGACACTTGAGTGTCTGGAGCTGTATTGCTTGGTTGTCATCCGGCAGGGATTCCTCCACAGGGGCAGGCCTGACATCTTTGGTGTGCTGCAGGCCCAGCAAGGCCAAAAAAACCTTCTGGTCCACGGCATCACCAGCCAGGGTCTTGGCCTGCAGCTCTTCCCGTCCCTGGTCCACGGCACTGTGTGTCTGCTTATGTAGGGTGAGCGAAGAGAACATGGGGAATGCCTTGTCGCAGGTGTCGCAGACGAAATGGTGCTGTTCGCTGATGCACCTTCGTAGGTTTGTTTCACACCAGGCCTGTGTGGAACCCACCAGAAAAAGCAAGGGAACAAAGGTGAAGATGGGAGATGCAAGAAGTATTTGCTGCCTGAGTATGCAGCTTTCTCTATTAATATCTAAGGAACTGACCTTTCCCTGATTGGTAATCTGGGTCTGAATTAGAAACATTGGAAAGTGCTAGGTACCAGTGGCTCATTTCTGTAAGCCTAGCTACTTAGGGAGCTGAGATCTGAGGATCAGGGTTCCAAGCCAGCTTGGGCAGTCAAATCCAAGATTTATCTTCAGTTAACCAGCAGAAAGGCTAGATGTACAGGTGTGGCTCAAGCACCAGCCTTGAGTGAAACAGCCTAGTGATAATACAAGGCCTCTGAACTCAAGGCCTTGCACTGGAATATAACACTGAAATTCCTCTCTGTATAGTTTAAGTAAGCTAATAAAAATGTTAAAAAAAAATAAAAATAACTGATCAAGATGCACTACTCATAAACTGACATGTTAAACTGAAACTCCTTTGTTCAACTACTTTTAAATAATAATAAAGAGCAACAAAATAAAATGATCACTCACCTCTGAGTACAGAAGGAAAAAAATGGCAAAGTATCAAAAGATGCTTTGATCAATCAAGAGCATCCTCATCAGGAAGATGCTGACGTAAAGAAAGGCAGAATTCTTTCCTTTGGAAAATGATGCCTCACAAGGCTAGGAGTGACAGGGGTTAGGGGACTGGCCACCTCTGTGAGGGGACATTGCTGTGGGAGGGGCAGGAGGGAAGATCGCCAGTCAGGGGGCTGTTGATTGGCACACACGTGGAACAGTCCACTGAACTTGAGTCTTGTGCACCTGAGGAGCTTTAATGTTGATACTTCCTAGCTCAAGTTTATAGTATGGGGGAAAAATAACTTCCAAGTAGACTTAGCAGATTCTGTATAAGCAGAGAACAAATATGGCTCTTCTTATTTAAGCCAATAATACAAGGTATTTTTTAACAGAATTTAGCAGGATTTCTAAGTTTTTACAATCCTAAAAATATCTAGCTGCGATGTAGATAGTAAAGAAAGGTTTAAACATATAAATTTAAATTTCAAGTAGGGCTTGAGTAGGGATTGTGAACAATTCTCTGTGCTACATTACAAAGCCCCAATGAATGGGCAAAAGGCAGTGTGTAGTAAGCTAGATTTACAGCCCAATAAAACCAAGGGAGACTGAAAGGGCCAACTTGAATTTTAAGAAAAATGGCTTTATAAAAAGATGAAATCCAGCTGGGTACTAGTGACTCACATCTGTAATCCTAAATACTCAGGAGGCTGAGATCTGAGGACTGTGGTTCAAAACCAACACTGGCAGGAAAGTCAGTGAGGCTCTGATCTCCAATAAACTACTCTAAAAAAAGCCAGAACTGGTGTTGTGGCTCAAGTGGTAGAGTGCTAACTTCAAGCAAAAAGCAGCTCAGGGACAGCACCAAGGCCCAGAGTTCAAGCTCCAGGACTGACCACAAAAAAGAAATGCAACTGATAACATTTTAAAGAGAGAGGGGGGCTGGGAATGTGACTGAGTGTAGTGTGCTTGCCTTGCATGCATGAAGCCCTGGGTTTAATTCCTCAGTACCACACACATAGAAAAGGCCAGAAGTGGCGCTGTGGCTCAAGTGGCAGAGCACTAGCCTTGAGCAAAAGAAGCTCAGGGACAGCGCCCAGGCCCTGAGTTCAAGCCCCAGGACTGGCAAAAACCAAACCAAACCAAAACAAAAAATCAGAACAAAAAATATCACAAAAAAACAAGAAAGGGAACTTCAGGGCAAGGCAGTTTAGTCTTAGTTCATGAACCCTCCATGTAGCTACAAGCTCAAGGGTTCCAAAAGAATACCTGAGAAATTCGAGGAAACTTCCTACAGGAGAAGTCAGTGAATCCTAAGTCATGGAAGCCAGCAGGAATCGAAGGGTTGTTCTGGATAAAAGGTCTTCCCATAGCATCCCTGGGAAGCTGTTTGTGGACAAGTGCATTGTGGCGCAGCAGTCCCCTATGTGTTCGAAACGTGATGCAGCAAATGTCACATCTGGGAGAAGGGAGAAGCAAAGACACAAGGAGGCAATCCAGTCAGTTCCACTGCTCTGTTAGTTTTTAATTTTTTTGTGGCTTCACTTCAATTGAGCAAAATAAAAAAGAAGCCTGTCTGCAAATGGTTAGCACCAAAAACCTCTTTGAATGAATCAATGAATGAATGAATGAATTTTTTTGTTGCTGATCCTGGAGCTTGAACTCAGGGTCAGGGCTCTCTTCCTGAGCTTTTTGCTCAAGGCTAGTGCTCTACCACTTCAGCCATTGCTCCACTTCTAGCTTTTTGGGGTGTTTGAATGGAGATAAGAATCTCATGGACTTTCCTGCCTAGACTGGCTTTGTACTGTGATCATCAGATCTCAGGCTTCTGAGTAACTAGGTTTATAGGCATGAACTGCCAGTGCCCAACCTTTGAATTTATTTTTGAAAATTATATCCTACAAAGTCTAGGTACCCAGTCCTTACAGTAGTACAAAATCTATACATGACTCAGACATCCAAAGTCTGTATACAACAAAAAGACAGCTTGGAGATGGGTGCCAGTGGCTCACATCTATAGTCCTAATCACAGTTTCAAGACCGCCCAGGCAGAAAAGCCCTCATGAGACTCTGATCTCCAATTAACCACTCAAAAACTGGAAGTGGAGCTGTGGCTCAAGTGGTAGAGTGGTAGCCTTGAACACAGAGGCTTCAACATTCAGGCCCCACAACTGACAAAACAAGAAAAAAAGTTTGGGACCCTTGAATCCCTCTTGAAGACCTATGTTATCTGAACCATAAAATGCAAAGAAATTATTTCAGAGTTTTCCCACCCTCAGCTCATTGGATTCTAATTATTGTAAATGTTTAACATATATTTAGCTAGGTGATCATGGCTCATGTCTATATTCTAACTACTCAGGAGGCTGAGATTTGAGGATCAAGGTTTGAAGCTAGAGCAGTCATATAAATCTTAAGAGATTCTTCTCCAATTAACCTTACAAAGCTAGAAGTGGAGGTGTGGCTACAGTGGGAGAGTGCCAGTTGTGAGCAAAAGCCAAGCTATAATTTGAGGCCCTGAGTTCAATCTCCAGTGCTGGTACAAAAGAAAAAACATATATTTATGCGACACATACATCAGAATCCCTGGCATCTGACAGGGATAAAATAATTATATTCTCTAATTGGTAGACTAGTAGTAAAGAACTGTGATTGCATATTAAACTCTGATATAACCACCATTATCTGAATAATAAATAACCATGGTTTCCACATACTGAGCTTACATTAAGTACAAGCCCTGCCTGAGCAGTCATACAAAGCCAGAAGGCTGATATCACAATCCTCACCCTACAGATGGAAACACTGAAGCTTAAAAATGTTCATCAGTGTGAACCTGGCCACATAGCCAGGAAGAAGCAAAGACAAAAATGTAAGGTCAAGTTCCCGTTGATAACAAAGCTGTCTGTCTCTCTTCCCTGAGAGACTCCCACAAATTCAGTACACTTAAATGACATAATCCTTAAAACAAACGAACAAGAATAACAAGAACAGAACCAAGCTAGGCACTACCTCATGCCTGTAATCCTGAGACCTGGAGGACTGAAGTTCAACGACAGAAGTCTGAGAGACTCCATCTCTAAAATGACCCCCCCCCTCCAGCAAAATGCTGGGCTGTAGGTATGGCTCAACTTGTAGAGCATCTGCTGAGCAAGCAAGCTGGGCAAGTATAAGGCCCTGAGATCAAACCTCAGTACTAAACAAAAACCCTACAATAGTCAGATACTATTGGCTTACACCAGTAATGTTAGCTTCTTCAGGAGGCTAAGATCTGAGCACTGAGGATCTAGGCCAGCAGACAAATCTGAGTATTCCAATTAGCTAGCATAAACAGTACAAGTGGAGGTGTGGCTCAAGTGGTAGATCAGAGAGCTAATCAAAAGAGAGGTCCTGAGTCCAAGCCCTAGTAATTGGCTTTATGTATATGTGTGTGTGCAAGTACATGCATACACGTGCCGACTACACATAAGCACGCATGTGTGCGCGTAAACACATACACAAAGCTACACTACTATCAGCATCCCCTAGACCTGCTCTAAATATAGCCACTGCAGCTCCATGTAGCTATTTAAATGGAAATGAAAGTTCCTCATTTGTTTTGGCCTCATTTCTGCAGCATGTCTGTGTCCTGAGCAGCATTCCATTTACTCATACGATTGCATCAAGCGCTTACAATTGCACTGCTTTAGAAAGGAACAATGTGCTCCCATTTCTGCTAGAGGCTAGTGTCCTACTACTTGAGCCAGAGCTCCATTTCCAGTTTTGGTGGTTAATTGGGTATGAGTCTCACAGGCAGGAACTTTCCTGCCCAGGCTTGCTTTGAACCTTAGGTCTCGAGCTCCTGAGTAGCTAGAATTAAGGGCATGAACTACCTGTGGTCAGCCTCTACCACATATGTTTTAATGCAACTTTTTTTTTGTTTTTTGCTATGAAATTCTTTCTCTGGAAAAAGCAGATAATGAAATCACTGATGAAGCAGCTGATCTCCATCTGGTGAAAGCACTGAAAGAAGTGCCAAGTATGTGCAGCCCTGTTTGTTTTATTGCTACCCAGGCAGGGTACAGCACAACATAGTCCCTGTCATATATCCAACTAGAGGACCTCTCCCTAGCAAGATTCCTGTCGTTGTTCAACTACATTTAGACTACGTGGTTTCTACAAGCCATTTAAAACACCATGTGCCTTTTGAGGGGAGTCTGCTGAGCTCCCTAGCTGCAGTCAAGGCCCCAAGGAAGGGCTGGACTCAGATAACCCAGAACACTTTGAAGGATCAAAACAGCTCACACTATGAGCTGGTGTGATGGTGTAGCCTATACCTCCCAAACAGGGCATAGTCCTGGGGAGACTCCAAACCACAAGCACCATTACTTGCCAAAGTGCCCAGGGGTCTAAGTTACAGGTTAGGAGCAATGTGGACATAGTTCTCTGGGCAAGGGTCTAATTCTGAGCTACACACACAGGACAGTGGTCTTGGAGGTAGATGAGAGCCACCATCCTATTCTACTGCCCCAGAAACAGAGCTCTCTCACTTCAGCTCTCCCAGGTACAAGCTCAGCCGTACATACATGGTCACCAATGCAACTCCTCACTACCGGTCTAAAAGGATGAGAGAAATGTTTAAAGGGAAACTGATGACATTAAGAAATTAAGGATAGGGCTGGGAAAGTGGCTCAGTGGTAGAGTGCTTGCCTTGTATGCATGAGGCCCTGGGTTTGATTCCTCAGCACCACATAAGCAGAAAAAAAAAAAAAAAGCTGGAAGTGGCGCTGTGGCTCAAGTGGTAGAGTGCTAGCCTTGAGCTGAAGAGCGGAGGGACAGTGCCCAGGCCCCACGACTGGACCCAAAAAAAACCGAAAAAACAAAACAAACGAAAGAGAAATTAAGGATAATCTCTTAGTTCTAATAATATTTTGGCTATGATCTTTTATAGAAGTCTTTTAAAAAACAAAACAAAACAAGAGCTGGGCACTGGTGGCTCACACCTGTAATCTTGGCAACTCAGGAGGCTAAGATCTGAGAATCACTGTTCAAAGCCAGCCCCAGCAGAAAAGTCTGTGAGACTCTTACCTCCACTAAACCACTAGAAAACCAGAAGTGGCACTGTGGCTCAAGTGTTAGAGTGCTCTCCTTGAGCTGAAGAGCACAGGGACTGTGCTCAATCCCAGAGTTCAAGTCCCATGACAGACCAAAAAAAAAAAAAAAAAAAGAGGCATAATGAAATAGTCATAATTGAAGTGCACCATCCAGGATGGGGATAAGATCCAACAGATGCAGTGAGAGCTGGTAATTCCTGAAACTGGGTAAAGGGATATTGGGAGTTCATTATACTATTTCCTCTACTTTTGTATAGGCCTCAAATATCTTTTTTTTTTTTTTTTGGGGGGGGGGGGGGGTCCGGTCATGGGGCCTGAACTCTGGGCCTGGGCGCTGTCCCTCACCTTTTCAGCTCAAGGCTAGCGCTCTACCACTTGAGCCACAGCGCCACTTCCGGCTTTTTTCTTTTTGCTTATGTGGTGCTGAGGAATCGAACCCAGGGCCTCATGCATGCAAGGCAAGCATTCTACCACTGAGCCACCTTCCCAGCCCTCAAATATCTCTTAATGCATGGGGGGGGGGGGGGGCAGTGGGCATGCACGGAGAGACTTATCTTAGTACAAATAGTAGTGAGACTAAGCCGATTTTTCCGCTACCTTCTTTAAGTTTCAATTTTCAAACCACCACCTGGTAATATATACAGGGAAGAAATACTATTGACTGAGTAGAATTCCAATCAGTTGGAAAGGGTGGGCAGGTAGGCCTGACAAGTTTGCTGCAATACTGTGAATTCTGCAACACCTTTCAGGTTTAAAAAAAAAATTAAAGAAATATTTACTGTGTGTTGAAAAAACTGTAGGTCAGTAAATTTGATGTGCATGTATCTACTTTATTTAACTGAGAAATGTGTGTATACATGCATATATATATATATAATATGTATATATATACACATACAAGCATATACAATGTACTAATTGCATTATAAAATATGAAAATAGAAATACTTAAAGGGTGAGATAAAATATTTCTTCTTATATTATAAAGAGCTTCCTGAATATACTACACTTTAGAAACTATTATATTATTGGGGCTGGGAAGGTGGCTCAGTGGTAGAGTGCTTGCCTTGCATGCATGAGGCCCTGGGTTCGATTCCTCAGCACCAAATAAGCAAAAAGAAAAAAGCCGGAAGTGGCGCTGTGGCTCAAGTGGTAGAGCACTAGCCTTGAGCTGAAAAGCTGAGGGACAGTGCCCAGACCCAGAGTTCAGGCCCCACAACCGGACCCCTCCACCCCCCGCCCAAAAAAAAAGAAACTACTATATTATTGCATTATTTATTGCCATGGATATTCAGTGAGAGTAGAATCTGTATGTTTTATAAACGACATGAAGAGTACCCTTAATTTGGCAATCAGATTTTACTATACTCTTATGGCAGCAATGATTTTTATTTTTTGTACCAGTATCAGGGTTTAAACTCTGGGCCTTGGGGCTGGGAAGGTGGCTCAGTGGTAGAGCGCTTGCCTTGCATGCCTGAGGCCCTGGGTTCGATTCCTCAGCACCACATAAGCAAAAAGAAAAAACCCAGAAGTGGCGCTGTGGCTCAAGTGGTAGAGCGCTAGCCTTGAGGTGAAGAGCTGAGGGACAGCACCCAGGCCCAGAGTTCAGGCCCCATGACTGGACCCAAAAAAAATAAAAATAAAAAAATAAACTCAGGGCCTTGAGCTTGCTTGGATATTCGCTCAACTGGCACTCTCCCACTTGAGCCATACCCCCAGCCTGGCTTTTTGCTGGTTATGGAGTATCTTTTCTGCCCCATTGACTTCAAACTTCTGGATCTGTGTCCTGAGTATCTAGGGTTACAGTCATGAGCTACTGGCACCTAGTCTGGTGGCAATAATTTTAAACCAGCCTATGTCTGTCTCCTCCATTCTCTTGCCTTCCTATTACCTTTTCCCCTCTCTGGACAGTTTTATGTATGTGACAGATGTTCAATAAACACATGTAAAACTTCATTAGCACCAATCAGAAGTTTTGTGTCTCCATGCAAGGTGGCTGTGAAGCGGGGGGGGGGGGGGGGGGGGGGGGGGGGGAGGGGAGGGGTAGTGGTGGTAAGTGGATGGGCTCAGAGACATGAGAAATAGTTCCGATCATGGACAATTTTTATTTTTATTTCCACTGCTTGCATTGTAAAATGTCTTATATATGACTAGGTAAGAAATGCCTGTGACCTTGTTAATAAGCAGATTCCTAGATCCTACTCCAGATCAATTCAAGTCAGAATAACTATAGAGGGTCCAAGATGTGCCTATGAACAAGCACACCAATAAGTCCTGTAAGTTAGGCAAGTTTGAAAAACAAATGACAGAGTATCAAATCTAGAAACATTGAGATGGTAGAACTCCTGCAGAAACAAACGGCTTTATTCATCTTTGTATCTTCTCCTCTTTTCCTTCTCTAAGCCTCAGCTTTGCTTTTCACCTGTGGTGGACATCTTTGGGGTTACTCTATTCAGAGTAAATGTTGTGAAAATGACTAGTCTCTATTCGACCATTATTTTATATTGTGAGGGAAAAAGCAGAAATCCGGAAAAGTCGATTTCCTGACATATATGTTAACGAACATAAAAATGTAGGCAGGAAAGGCTGGGGTGGTGGTACACACCTGTAATCCCATTATTTCAAGAGGAACTGGAGACCAGCCAGGGTTCCAGAGAGCCCTTGTTTCAACCTCACATTGGCTCCCCCATCCCTCCCCCAAGTAGGAAAACCTGAGTTTAAACTTCAAATATTTTCTCTCTTTATTCAAGAAAAAAAAAAGCAATCTCAGTACTTTAATTTAATCTGGAGATTCATTGGGGGGGGGGGGGCGGAGGGGGAAGTGTTTTTCTTGATAAATTCTCTGTTCTTTACCAAGGGGATGCTTCTTCATTCCATACCACCTGTATGTATCCCTAGCTCTGAAAAGAAGTACATCTTCTCTCAGCCTGCATGCCCCACTTAATACTGTGTGGCCTACGTTAGCCTACTTACAGTGTGGATAGTCTGCATTAAGTCTAGATCTGCCCTCATGCTTCCATTTTTATCAGACTTCAGCCTAAGCATTCCTGTTCTATGTTTTTGAGATAAAGCCTCACTATGTCACCCAGGCTGGCTTCAAACTCTTGGATTCAGTCGATCCTCCAGCCTCAGTCTATTTCTCTTCTGAAAAACATTTAGAATATCATCTCCCAACCAAGCTGCTAAAAACTAGAGGGAAGAAAAACTGCTTCCAGTACACTGTGAGATTAGTTAGAAGAACACCAGCAGAAAAACACTGTCCTTCCTGTTTTGACAATTCCCACCTGATGATAGACCTTAACTAAAACTAGGGTAGATATGTCTTTATCAGGTGGAGACACTCTGGCACAATGACTCTCCTCCTGCCCCTCCCTAGAAGGCTTTGCAACCTCTTTTCTAAGACGCAATCCAAGGACAATGGAGGTCATTGTAAATCTGTGGACTGTGCTTGCAGGATGCAGAGCTGGCGGCAGGTGCCGCTCTCAGAGTATTTGCAAACAGCTTGTCAGTCTTCATTAAGGCCACAGCCATTGACTGTGTGATCCCCAGGACTCCATCCTCACTCCTGGTTTGTGGGCTATCTCAACACTATCAAAAATTCAAGAGAAAGAACAACTGCAAAATATTTAGATGAGGTAGAACTCAAAGAGAATTATAGCAATCCAGTAGACACTATGTTGGAAATGAACTATAAAACTTGTGGCTGGGAATGTGGCTTAGTAATAGAGTGCTTGCCTAGCATGCATAAAGCCCTGGGTTCAGTTTCTTAGTACCATGTAAACAGAAAAAAAAAAAAAAAAAAAGTGGAGCTGTGGCTCAAGTGACAGGGTGCTAGCCTTGAGCCAAAGAAGCTCAGGGACAGAGAGCCCAGACCCTGAGCTCAAGCCCCAGGACTGGCAAAAAGAAAAAAAAAAAAAAAAAAAAAGAATGAATTTTGCAGGGCGCCGGTGGCTCACGTCTATAATCCTAGCTGTTCAGGAGGCTGAGATCTGAGGATTGTAGTTCAAAGCCAGCCCAGGCTAGGAAAGTCCGTGAGACTTTTGTTGTTGGTCGTGGGGCTTGAACTCTGGGCTTGGGTGCTGCCCCTGCCCTCTCCAGCTCAAGGCAAGCACTCTACCACTTGAGCCACAGCACCACTTCTGGTTTTCTAGTCGTTTATTGGAGATAACAGTCTCAGAGACTTTTCTGCTGGGGCTGGCTCTGAACAGTGATCCTCAGATTTCAGCCTCCTGAGTAGCTAGGATTACAGGTGTGAGCCACAGGCTGACACTCCAATTAACCACCAGAAAAACCAGAAGTTCAAAGCCCAAAGTTCAAGCCCTATGACAGATAAAACAAGACTTGTTGGTGGGGACAGGAAGGAAAAACTGGGAGAGAGCAAAGGAAGGAGTGACATTGTCCAAAAGAAATGTACTTATTACCTGACTTACGAAACAGTAACCCCTCTGTACATCATCTTTATAATAATAAATTAATTAAAAAAAGAATTACAGTGGCGAAAGGGCTGTAGATCAATGTCATTTTGCAAGAGATTTGACAATGTGCCAGAGAGTACTTTTATAAATCAGTTTGCCTCTTGATTTTGGGGCAACAGAAATGGCCCTATGTGGGAAGCTGAAAAAAATTTTTCTTGTAGCAGCCTCCTAAGTGTTGGGATTACAGGTATGAACGTCTCTATGCCTACCTGAACGAACAATTACAAATGGAAACCAACTCTGCTGTCAGTAAAATAACATATTCTTGGGAAAGTTCATCTCTTTGTGGAACCCAAGGAAACTATCAGTAATCACTGACATGATACCTTCTAACCGCCTCCCCTCCCCCATTATATTAACGTAGATTGCTCTCAGGTTAAAAAAAAAAGTGTAAAAATTTGATTCAAAAAAGGACAGTTCATAGTGAGAACATTACATATGAAGTATAGCAGTGAATATAAAGACAGACTGTGGCCTGATCTTAGTTTCTAGTAACCTTGCTCAGTAGCTCAGTACAGTGAACCCCAAAGCTCTAACCTCACAGTGTACCCCAAGGCAAGGGACTGGTGCTTGTTCACTCTGTGTATACCCAAGTTCTAGCACAAGTTAGCCAATACTTCCATAAGATTGGGGGTTGGAGGAGGGAAAGAGGGAGAAAAATGAGGGAAGGGGTTAATAAGTTAGATAAGAAATGTAATCACTACCTTACTTATGTAACTGCAACCCCTCTGTACATCACCTTGACAATAAAATTTTTAAAAAAGATGATAACAAATTCAAATTTAAAGCTGGGTGTTGTGGCTCACACCTGTAATCCTAGCTACTCAGGAGGCTGAAATCTGAGGATCACAGTTCAAAGCCAGCCTGGGCAGGAAACTCCGTGAGACTCTTATCTCCAATAAACCACTCAGAAAACTGGAAGTGGCCCTGTGGCTCAAGTGGTAGAGTGCTCCCCTTTAGCTGAAGAGCTGAGGGATAGTGCTCAGGCCCAGAGTTCAAGCCCCATGAGCGACTGAAGAAAAAAAAATTTAAATTTAAAATGCTGGCAGAGCTGCCATTTTCCACTTCCACGTATGCCTACCTTACACTGGTGTCTGGTCTTCAGCAGGCCTGATCTACCGTTGGGGAAGGGGGTCCTGATACTGAGTGTGGGGCTCCAGCAGTTCATAGGGGGTGGGGAAGGCTGTGATGTCTGAATTCCAAGTCATGGTTCTCTGGAAGAGCAGAGGGGAAGTAGCTGCTGGCAGCTTATCTCTCTTCTCCCTGCCTCCCTTAGCACCACTTGTAATGTCACTGAAGGGTACTAGTAAAGTGTGAAGCACAGATAGAAGGTTCTGGGGTGGGTGAGTGGAGTCCCTTGGGAAATGCTGCCAGGCAGCTGGATGGGTAGGTGAGCTCATTTTTGATTGTGGCTGTTGGTATGTAAAGTCAGAGACACAACAGAGGGCTGCCAAGTATGGAGGAATGGAGAACCTCTATCAGAGACAGCCTTTAGTAGGTGCTTGTAGAAGTGCCTTTCAGTTGTCAAGAGACAGCAAGATTGGTCCTGTGGGTTAAGGGGTCAGTGTATATCACCTGCCTAACATGTGTGAGACCCTGGGTTTTAGCTCCAGCACCTCAGAAACAAGATTATTTAACTTGCATGTCCACAGGCTTCCTTTTTCTTTCAAAATCAAAGAGGCAGAATTTGTCCATGTTCTGGCTGTGACTTTCATCAAAAGTTGTGTTGTGTTTTCAAAGGACAAGTCTTACTTTACAGCAGCCAATCCTCCAATTTGACCTCATGCCATAAAGTCACTGAGACCCAAACCTACCAGCCACTACCCTACCAGGCTTCTCAGGTCACCAAGGCAGGGAGTCAATCAACCAGATCCCCTAGGTCAGAGAAATACCCATTTGTCAGCTAAAATTGTGTCCTTAAACTACTGTCCTTGTTCATCCTCAGATCCACTCAGTCTTAAAAGGCTGATCCCTCCCTCCATCCCTCCTTTGAAAACAGCTTAATGAGGCTAGGCCACAGTAGAAGTGAACTGTAATAAATGTGCTACTATGGTATGGACATTTATTGTAGAGAGTAATGGTAAAAGCATGGTGCAAGTTGTCAGTTCTTCAGAAATCTAACAATGAGCCAGGCATGGTGGCAGACATCTGTATTACTAGAATTCAGAAGGCTGAATGAGGAGGATCTCTAACAAGTTAGAGGAGACCCTGTCTTTAAAATAATAAGAATTATGGGGCTGGGAAGGTGGCTCAGTGGTAGAGCACTTGCCTTGCATGCATGAGGCCCTGGGTTCAATTCCTCAGCACCACATAAGCAAAAAGAAAAAAGCCGGAAGTGGTGCTGTGGCCCAAGCGGTAGAGCGTTAGCCTTGAGCTGAAGAGTTGAGGGACAGCGCCCAGGCCCAGAGTTTAGGCCCCACAACCGGACCCCCCCCCAAAAAAAAATAATAAGAATTATGTCTTCTGAAGCACACAAATTTGACTTCCTAAGGCGTAATCTATGATCATAGTCCATACGATTTTGAATGTGATGCTACATACCGGGCTGACCACTTAAATTACAGCTTTACTCCCCAATTTTTTTTTTTTTTTTAATGGTTAATTGAAGATAAAGGTGTCATGGACTTTCCTAACTAAGGTAACTTTGAACTGTAATCCTCAGGTGTCAGCCTCCTGAGTAGCTAGGATTACAAGTGTGAGTCACTAACTCCCAGCTCAATGATAGCATCTTAATTTAATTTTCTGTATGCCACTGGCTGAGCCATTTTGATCAACTGCTAAAATTTTGTATCTTATTTAAGTTGGGATTTTATTAAGTTTATTTTCTTGAAAAATAAAAATGTAATATAAAAGCTTAAAGAGCCAAGCCTGGTTAACTTATCAGCAATAGGATCACAGCAGTGCGAAACAAGGGTGTCCACATCATTTTCAGTTAAATTAAAAATAAAATTTAAGTTTTAAGAATTTAACACTGGTACAGGGAAAGTTTCTTAGCAATAGAGTTCTTGTCTAGTATTCATGAGGCCCTAGGTTGGATTCCTCAGTACCACATAAATAAAAATTTAATTAAAAGAAAAATCAACCCTGTAACTAAACAATTTTGGAATTAGCTCTCCCAGAACCTGCTACAGTAATATTTTTGGAAGACTGAATTGGCAAATTTCAAACATCAGGAAATTAATTTCTTGAGAATCTCTGATTTCTCTAATAATCTAAGAAAAATGATTTGAAGGCATCAACTCCCTTCAAGCTTTCATCTTTCTACATAGTTTATAAGGATTACAAAACTTGGGAGGTAGGACTCAAACCAAATTAAACATCTCTCAATTTCCCAATTTTTATAAAAGTACAACCAGATGAAAGTGACTCTTTATGAGATGAAAGAGTAAAAGAACAAATTGCTTTCACGTTCTCTGTCAAATCCACAGTACTTGGTCAAAGAAGCCTTTCATCTGACTTCTCAATTTGACTGGAATGGAATAACCAAGAAAGGCCACAACAAATCACTAAGTGCTGGAAGGTTTAAATGTAGTAGTAGTAGTAGTAGCAGTAATAATAATAATAGTAATGACATGTACTCTAAATAATGGTATGAGAAGAAAAGCTCATCCTCCCAAGCATTCAAATCTATCTTCCAGATGGGGAAACTGAGCCTCCGCTCTCTGAGGTCAGACGTTCTGGGTAGCAGGCTGGGACGGAGCCATCTGCTAGGCTGTTTGCTCAGAGGACAGGTATTTGCAGATGCCCCAGCGACTTACATGTCCCGTGTCATGTCCTTAATGCCTGAGTGCATTTCCTAACACTGACACACCCCACTCCTTGCCATGGTGGTTAGTGGGAACCTGAGAAATACCTGCTGAGGGGCTGCCCCTCAACCAGGCCATTTCGCTGAGATACTGAATTCCTTGCTCATTAAGAGTTTTAATGGACAGACTGGCATTCCTTTTAACAAGGGATTTCATGCTTCATTTTTCCTGGTCGGTCTCCAGAGACCAGAAGGAGTAAGTGCAAACAATCTTTCTTCAGACACCCGGCTCAGACATTCCTCTTTCTTCAGCCCATCCTCCCAGGCCTATTCCAGGGCAGAGAACTGACACCCACAGCTGCACTAATCTCTGCCAGTTGTTGTGAGCAGCAGTGACAGGGCCCTGACCCAGCAGCCTTCCTTCCTCATGCCCCAAGAACTCACCCAGTACCCAGTTCAGCTTGTTCAGTCAAGCCAGCATGGTATAACGCACGGAGCAGAATCTGAAGGGCTTCATAACTGGAATATATGAGGTGGACACAGAAAAGCCAGGACAGCCTGGTTCTTTGTCCTTTGTCAGCTCAAGGGGATGGTAGGACAGACAGCTGACCCAGGCCTCTCTGCCAGGCAAGGGTATAGAATATGGGGTGGTACCTTCAGTCCCCAGCATTATCTTATATGTGTTTTCACTTGGCTGAGCTTCAGATCTCTAGACTCCTAAGTTCAAGACTCTGAGAGATATTGGTATGCTTCTGCGCTATTTAGAATTAGATATAACAATGCATGTGAAGAAGTCTTGGAGTCTCTGCAGGTGGTGAGTGTGCTGAGGGAGCTGAATGGTTTTTGGAACAGTTGAGAATGCAGAAGAAAGAATGTTCTGCTACCTCTCTCCAAATGGTCCTACAGTCAGGACTCACACCATTCAGTCAGGGAGAAAAGCCCTGCTACCTTTCAGAGCCCTGTTAAGCTAATTCTGGACCCAGATTTGAGGGCATTACCTTATACATGAGCATCACCTCAATAATGTGACCAGTCTGAGGAAGGCCTTGACCCCAGATAGAACAAAACAAAGCATCCCAACATCCCAATGTCAGATCCAAAGCTATTATCAACCAGATTCCTTTGCTTAGCTACAAGGCCAATGTATCCCTCTTGGCTCGATTTTACATCTTTGTTTCCTGACTTGTCCACAGAGCATCTCAAGCATCACTGCTTTCCTCAAGCCTGGCTTAATGTCTCGCACTATTATAATGAGGACTCAGTCATCTGTTGGTCACATTTTAACTGAAATAATGTTTAAATTACTTATTACCTGATTTCCTTTAATCAAGAAGCCACCTAAGATTATATAGTAACTTAGGCCAAGTTTCACCTTTGGCAGGATCCTCCTCAATGTAGTGATGATCCAGCTACGTGATCACCCTGGAAGTGACTCCTAGATATTCCAGGGCTTCACTGTCTGAAATCTGCTCTATGGGTTGCTGGGCCCTTGACAGGTGCTTGTTTGCATTGGGAGGAGATGTAACTACCTCACATGCTTGATTACAAATACTCAGTACATGACAATAAGAAAGTCAAACAACACTATCCATTTTTATACCAATAATAGGACAACATGCTATTTTGAATATATAAGTATAACCAATGAAAGCATGATTAGTTTCATCTATTTATTTTTTTCCTTCCTTCCTCCCTCCCTCTCTCCTCTTTTTTTTTTTTTTTGTGGGGGAAAAGGGGACAGCAGTTAGGATAACGGGTACAAGACACTATGTCTAGCTCTTCCTTAAAAGGTGTTTATCATCAGGCACTGATAGACCTGTAATTCTAGCTACTCAGGATATGAGATATGAGAACTGTGGTTCTAAGCCAGCCCAGGCAAAAAAGTCCATGAGACTCTTATTTCCAATTAATTGCCAGAAACCAGAAGTGGAGTTGTGGCTCAAAGTGGTAGGGAACTAGTCTTGAGCTTAAAAAAAAAAAATTCAGGGACAATGCCCAGGCTGAGTTCATGCCCTACAACTGACAAGCCAAAAAAAGAAAGAAAGAAAGAAAGAAAGAAAAGAGAAAAGAGAAAGAAGAGGGAGGAGAAAGAAGGGAAGGGAAAGGGAGGGAGAAGAGGAGGAGGAAAAGGAGGAGGAGGAGGAAGAAGATGAAGAGGAGGAGAAGGAGGAAGAGGAGGAGGAGGAAGAAGAGAGTAGTTGTGGCCTATCAAACTGGGATCCCAACAATCTCTGCCTCCTAAGTAGCGAGGGTTAGAAGTTTGAGCTGCTGGCACCTGGGCTGTTTCTTTTACTTTTTTGGTGCAAAGATAGAATTTAGAACTTCACACATGCTAACATGTTCTATCTAACACTAAGCTATGGCCCCAGCCCACTGGTAAGTGTGGCTACTGGAAAACTTCAAAGGACATGCTGTTCACAGTCTACTTCTGCTAGACAGCACTGACCTGGACACTCTTCCAGCTAACTCCAATCCTACTGTGGACAGCCTGTTGCTCTGCTCTATTCTAATGACAAAGCAAGCAAAGTAGACACCCAATGCCTAGGAACATCTTCACATACGGGATGCCCCCTTCGCATCCACCTGATCTCTGAACATGCCATCCTCCCCTTTGGACTCCAATGTCAGAGCCCACTCAGCTCAACACTGCTCCCTCTCTCTTTCTTTTCCCAGTCTGGGGAAGTGTATAGAGAGGGTCACAAGCAACACCCGACCCTGAGTTAGAATCTCTATCAGTGGCTTTGTGTCTTCCTTTTGTTGGATGCCAGCACTTCATTAATTCGAAACACCAGCAGAGCAGAGGAAAATGGACTCAGCATTTACAGGAGTTTGGGTTTCCAACACTTTATTAAGGAACAATGGGCACCTCGCCAACTTTGGTAGGAGGGGAGGGAAAGGGGGGGGGTGAGGGTAGGAGAAAGAAGCCAACAGCTGTTTTGAGTTATAGACTTTCTGTCTAACTGGTGGCATCACACTGTGGCTCTGTTGCCTTTGGGGTTTGAAAATGGAGTTGGTGTCTATTTTAGTTCTGGGTTAACAAGCAGTCTCTCCCACGAGCTACTGTCACAGTTCACCACCAGCTAGGCCTTAGGCCCATTCTGGCCCATGCCTGCCCCTAAGGCCTCCTCTGATAGCAGGCTATTATGTGGAAGCCGAGCACAGAGGAGAAAAGGGGAATTAACTATGTTCTGTAATCAACTCCTTTTGGTTTCCAGACAACAGCTCCACCCCATCTAGTAACAGTTACTAGACAAAGCCACTCCACCGGGGCTACCCTGGTTCTTCCACACAAGGGATACCAGGCTACCTCCTACTAGCCACCCATGGCCAGCTGTTGTAGGGCTAGTGACAAGAAAGACTGCTTACAAGGACCAAGTCCCTGAGAGGCTATAAATGTCTTCATCTAACCCCTCACTAAACAAAGGGGGCTACCAGAGAGTAGGTAGCAGATCTGTGTTAGCCGCATAGGCAGCTCGAGGTTCAACCTCATTCTGTGTCTGCATTACCAGCTTTGGAGCCAAGGTAAGTGAATTATCAATCAAGCTAAGTCTGTCTTGCACATGGACTGATGAGCAGAGTCCAGTGCAATTTCCATCTCCATGTGCTCAGAGGACTCCCAGACTCTCTGGAGCAGGTCTTTATCCAGAAGGATGTTCTGTGAGACCTATACCCTCACAGAAACCAGAATTTCAGTGACAGATGTTCCTCCATCATTGCTACACACTGTGCTGTGCAGATATCGGCTGCCCAGCAATCTTTTGTGAATGCCAGATTATGGTATAATTATCTAGAAGGGAGCAAGTGAGTAGTTCGTAAGATGGCATCTGATCACAAGATAAAATACGAAGTGAGATAAATTATATGAAGGTGCTCAGGGATATGCATTAATGGCTGCTGGGCAGGAATGCAGGGTAGGAGTTGGGGTCCAATGTGCTGTTCTTGCCTTGGCTCACACTGCCTCTTTTTTTATGAGGCTTGTATAGTGAATGCATCCCTGTCCTTGGTCTAGAGAACTATTTCAACATTCACTGCAAGCCCACATCCTGGGGACGTGGACATCGATGAAACAAAGAAGTTCAACCAGAGAGCCTACAAAAGGAAAAGCCAAGTGCAATTTGGCTTTAAAGTGCATGCGCACGCACACACACACACACACACACACACACACACACTCTCTCTCTCTCTCTCTCTCTCTCTCTCTCTCTCTCTCCAGACCTCGAGGCCTGCAAGGGAACACAGGGATTAACAGAAAACGAGGATTATCTGGCCCCGTCTTCCAATGTGAGCACAAAAACTATTCATTCCTGCTCTAGCTTATCAGTCAATGTCTTGAGACTAGAGAACTAACCTCTAGGAGCAAAGGAGCAGAGTAATAAACACTATCTGAGGCTACAGTCCCATGTAAGTCCTGTAACTCTTACACTTCATGTGTTTGCTAACTGCCTTACTAAGAATGCCCTTGTGTACAAGTTCAATCATTTACCTTCAGTGTGGAGTAATAAAAAAAAAAAAAAGTCATATACCAGAAGAAATGGGAACTTATTGACCACAAGTGCAGTTTACCCTTTCTCCTACCTTAGTGGGTTATCTGAGTGGGTCTCCATGTGGCTCTCCAGGCCATACTTGCAAACAAACTCCTTGAAACACACTGGGCAATGAAATACTTCATCAGGCATCTTCTCCAAGTCACCTGACTGCCCATCTTCTATCATCTTAGGAAAAAAAACAAAATGTGCAGTCACAAAGGTGGTCTTCCACATAGAAGAGCCTAATACCAAACTAGAGATTTCTACTAAAAGAAGTATGTTCCTTACCTAAGTCTTAAGGTATGATTGATCAATAATTTGTTCATACAACCAATACTCACTAAGCATTCCCATCTACCTATCCATGCGCCCACTTATTCCTCAGTATTCTCAACTCAACCAACACTTATGGGTTTCCAACAAAAGAAGCTTCCATGGTAGCTAGAGAGACAATGTAAAAGTATGGAAACAATTTTACATTTCATCTCTAGGCTTAGGAATGGGGCTGCAAAAAGGAAGTCCACAAAGTTACTCTTTTTTTAGATACTTTACCAAAAGTATAGAAAAATACAGGTTAAAAAGCCTAGCATGGATGTGTGCCAGGACCCCACACAGTGAAAAAATGATTATAATTATTTGTGCCCAAAGCCCTGTGATGAGAGCTACAGGAGCCCAGAGAACCTTTTTAGCTGGTGCGGGGTCTTCTCTCTCTGACTCTGCATCATGACTCAGTTTCCTCTTGGAGGACAGCCGCCTGCGCTTCAGAGGAGACGGAGGGGCTGTAGTTGTAGCACTGTTAGGGTCCTTCTCATGAATCTTCATATGCCTAAGGGAACAGACAGACACAGACAGAACTGTCAGTTAACATCAACAATCCATTTCATTTCATTTATTTCTTCTAAGAATTGTGTGTGTGTCCCAGTATAGGGGCTTGAACTCATGGTCTCATACTCAGCTTTCCTGCTTACCACTAGGGCCCTGCCATTTGAATCATACCTCCAGTCCATCTTTTTTGCTGTTTAATTAGAAATGGAGTCCCACAGACTTTTCTGTTCAGTTTAGCTTTGAACCGCAACCATGAGATCCCAATTTCCTAAGTGTGTAAGCCACTGGTACCCAGCTCCTATTTCTTTTTTCTTTTTAAAGATTTATATGTGTAGGCATTGGTACTTGAATTTTTTTTATTATTCATATTTGCAATACTGGGGATAGAACCAGTGCTTCACAGATGCTAGGCAAGCTATACTGCAGCTCTTGATATAGAGTATGATTTATACAGTAGCTTCTATCTTTTTAAAATTTCATAATCTCCTTGAATCTCTCCTCAAGCTCTTGTGGGTGTTATCCAGAAGTGTTGCTCAACATCTCACTGTTTATTAGAAGACATTCCTGAACTTAACTAGCATTACTGACATAGAAACAAACTATCTGATGACCTGGTCTACTAACATGGACAAAAAGTATTATTTTAGGACACATAATTCTATACAATAAAGAATTCTCAGGTTCCTATATGATACTAGTAATTCATATACCAGTAACTCTAGAGGTACTGGCACTCAGAAGCTACCTCCATCTACAAGCTGCATGTTCTGCCTTTGGGAACATTCTGAGGATCAAGTTTGAGACATGCTGACAAAGCAGATATCCCAAATACTTAAGGCTTGAAAGCTTTTCCATGTTGTTCTTGATACTATGAACTTTATAGCTCATGAGAGCATCTGGGCAATAAGTCACATGTTGCAACTGATTATCTATAGAACCAGACACACACACACACACACATGCACGCACGCACGCACGCACACACACACGCGCGCGTGAAAGAGTTGGCTGGGGCTCAGCTCGAGTAGTAGAATACCTGCCTAGCAACCACGAGGTTCAGCTCAAACCCCAGTATTGCCCTTCTCCTGAAAAAAAAAAGTGTCGTTAAACACGTGTTCATTCCAAAAAGGGTGACCTGATTTAAATGGTCTTGTTTTACCAAGTTCTAAAAGAAGCATCCTAAGAAGGTCCCAAGACATAAAGGAAGAGAAAAAAGCATTAACAAATAGTCTCAATGTCTTTATTTTGAAACTCAAAAGATTTTAACATCGTCATCATCATCATCATCATTATCATCATCATCATCATCATCATGATGTTATGATGCAAGAATGGGGTTAAGCTATAACAGATGTAGGATTGTAGCTGCAGTTTTTCACAAATAACTATTTGAAAATACCTATTTGATAGTATCTCCACCAACCTCCTCCATCGCCATCTCACTTGCTTGCTTTCTTTCCCTCTCCTCTATTCTACTTCCCTCTCTTCCTCCAATGAGTTATACTCCTAGACCCTAGGAAGTACTTAAACAGTGGGAAAGGTTAGTGAGGTTTTCATGCACCATCCTGTCACACTTCTGAAAAGCAGCTCTGCTCAGTTTTTTTGCTGGTTTTGTTCAAGGAGACAGACTAAGGTTGAAAAAAAAAAAAAAAGCAGCGACACATGATTTGAAATGGTCAGGACTTCCCTGATGGAGCCCTCCTTTCTAGACATATGTGGATGCACAATGCTATAGACTGCCACAGGACCTCTTTTGTTCTGCTGCATGGATATAGTTGAGACCGTCTCCTGTGTAGTCTCTGCCCCGGACAAAGCAGCACCATTCCCCAGCCATCCTCCAGCTGGAACTGCTGAGATGTGACCTGACCTTTGAAGATAAAGGACTTAGGAGAGGAAACCAAGTCAAACCTTGGTTCTCTCATGGGGAATTAGTGTGGTGAAGCGCAAAGATCTAGTGGGAGAAAAAGGACAAGAATCACAGACATGAAGCCACAGTCAGATTATTAGGGAAGGATTGTCTATTATTTAGTTTTTAAGCCATCCAATGCCTAAAGAGTTAATAGACACAAACAGCCCTGTTCCAAGTATCAAAGTGATTGTGATTTGAGGAAACCATCTGTTAATATCAATATTTAGAGGTAAAAAAGGGTAGAGAGTTCATTTTTGACATTTTTTTGTACAGGTCATACCAATTTTAGAAATGTCATTTTTTTAAAGCATCTAAAATTTAAGAAAGCATAATTTAAAGGAACGTAAATTAGTATGAAACTGAGAGGGGTAGGGTTATGAGAGACAGGAGAATGATGGAAGGGGGTGATATTGATCAAGAAGCATTGTATTCATAAACTGACATGTTGAATCGTAACCCCTTTGTACAACTACTTAAAGATAATGTAAGTGCAACTAAAATTAGTACCAAATCAAACCTCCCAAAAACCTACTCATAATTTTAACTAAATTAACAAAATCAAACCTTTCTTTCTATAGTTAACATAGTAAGATTATTAAAAATTAGTGAGAAATGTAAAACTTCATTGGCACATTTTGCGTTCATTTGCTCAATCTCATGATACAAATACAAAGTGGTAATCCATTATTATGTCCTTAGGATCTTGAGAGAAACTGTTGTCACTAAAGTTAGGAAGACAATGGGATGGCATCAGCACTTGGTAAGAGCCTCGTGGGAACTTTACAAAGATTGCCATTTCCATTTTACAGACTTGGCAGTTGAGACCTAAGGGGTTCTGTGGCCTCCCAGCTAAATGAACTATGATGTGCCTATGGTTACAACACTGGTGACTCCAGACTGCCTCCCAAAGGTCTTGTCATTCAGTTAGATCCATGTCCTATCTCTATTCTGGATTGAGATTCTGTCCTTGTCTAAAGAGCTGGGCTTTGCCCTTGAACTGCATGACTGATAAAGGCAGAGGGGAGAAGGCAGGTCAAAGCAAGGACTCTGTGAGCTTGGGTTACGGAGACTGATGGACAACAGCAACCCCCTCTAGTTCTCTGAGTGAGCCCTGCTGGAGCCTCAGATTCAAAACACAAGCAAAGCAGTGTGTGCTTAGGAGGAAAATAAAGAAGACTAAATTTATTAAAACAGACTATTTACATCTATAAAAATGGAACAAGGAAACCACTTGGGGACATTATTTCTTGGAGGGAAGGATCCAGGGAGTGGATGAAGGATTAAAATACAGTGTTAATATGTATGGAGTTGATGGCTCACACCTGTAATCCTAGCTACTCAGGAAGCTGAGATCTGATAACCATGTCTCCAAGCCAGTCAGGGCAGAAAAGTCCATGAGACTCTTATCTCCAATAAATTACTCAGAAAAGCTGAGCAAAATCGGTGGCTTATGCTTGTAATCCTAACAGGAGGCTGAGATCTGAAAATTGAGGTTCAAAGCCAGCCTGGGCAGGAAAGTCCGTGAGACTCTTATCTCCAATTAACCACCAGAAAACCAAAAGTGGCACTGTGGCTCATGTGGTAGAATGCTTACTTTGAGCTGAAAAGCTCAGGGACAGGGCCCAGGCCCAGAGTTCAAGCCCCACAACCGACGACAACAACAAAATCACTCAGATAAAGCCAGAAGTAATGCTGCAGCTTAAGTGGTAGAGTGCTAGCCTTATGCAAAAGAAGCCCAGAGACAGCACCCAGGTCATGAGTTCAAGTCCCAGGACCAGCACAAACAAAACACCAAAACATGTGTGGACATGTAACACTGAACCCCTGCCCCCATAATTGATATAAATCAACATTAAAAACAAAACAAACATGAAAAACTCCACAACATGGGGCCTTCCCCAATCTGTCCTTTTAGTCCCATGATGAATAGTGGCCAGAAGCTGATTCAGTCCAGCCAACGGCCTGAGGGGTCCTCAAGATATGCCATGAGATGTGGTCTGCTATTATGGATTTCCCCCTTCATGGGATCACTGCTCTGCTTCCTCAGCCTCCAACAGCAGAGGCAGGAACTTCAGCAGTTCATTCCTCCCAAAGGCTAACAGAATGTGGAATGAGCCATCGTGAAGGGCTAGTGACAGCCTCTTCCCTTTAGGGTAGTGCCATAACAGAGGAAAGATGATGGGGAAGAGACAACTATCTATGGTTTTGGAAGGCTGAGATCTATTTTCCACTGAAGCTTTATTTTAATGCCTAATCTGTCTAATTTCCATCAGCCCCACATTAGGGAATGACAATGAGCCCGAGATGGAAGGGAGTGGAGACAGTATCCAACTACCTACTCCGCACACTAAGTCCCTCTTCATAGCAGACAGCATCCCTAGCTCTACTCAAATACTCCTAGCAACAGAGGCTTCTCCATATCATCAGGTAAAACCTGTCTTCTGCACATCGAATCAGAAACCCTTAAGTGTCTGTCTGTCCTCAAAGGGCAAAATGGTATTGCTCTACACTGTCTTCAACAACTGTTTCAACAGTGCAAGCAAGAGGACTCCTGAACTTCTCTCAAGTTTTTCTCAAAATGAAACCACTCCAGCTTTTCCAGTGCCAAGCACTGCTGCAAAGCTAATGAATCATGCTAGTCTAACTAACCTCAGAATACTTTCTGATTTGCAGATAACCTTCATTAAGGAGCCTAAAACTACATCCACATGACTCTTTCCCTGGGGGCTCAGGCATTTGCTGCTCCTCCAACCTGGGAAGCTATGCCTCACTTGGGTCTTCCTAGGCTTGGCCCCAGCAATCCAGGCTTCACATCGTGCAATCCCTCTCATGAGGCCTTCCTGGAGACTCACATCCCACTTATGCAAATACTCAAGCCCACGACCCAGTTTTTCTTTTAAAGATGGCATAAATTGTACAGTTTGGGAGCAGTGGCTCACACCTGGAATCCTAGCTACTTAGGAGATCCAAGGATCGCAGTTCAAAGCCAGCTTGGACAAGCAAGTCCATGAGGCTCTTATCTCCAATTACCTACAAAAAAGTCGTAAGTGGAGCTATTGCTCAAGTGGTAGAGTGAAAGTCTTGAGTGAGAAAGCTAAGGGATAATGCCCAGATTCTGAGTTCAAGCTCCAGTACTGCCAGCACACACACAAAATTGTACCAAGAGGTTTCATTGTGATATTTATATACAAGCATGTAGTCTATTTTGATCAAATTAACCCATCTATATTATTCTTTAACTCCCTTTTTTTCTCTCACTTACTCAAAAACGAAACTATCATGTATTTATTTGCTTGATCCTTGGTAGTCAATCAACATTACTAGCTGCAAGTTGTAAGAACTTGATTTCTGTTGTTCTCTATACCAATCTCTAGTAGCACATACGTAGGTGGTTAAGAAATCCACCAAATGTCTGGATGGGTAAAAAATTAAATATAAGCCAGGCACTGGTAGCTCACACCTGTAATCTTAGCTACTTTCTCAGAAGGCTGAGATCTGAGGATCATGGTTCAAAGCTAATCCAGGCAGGAAAGTCCATAAGACTCTTACCTCCAATTAGCCATCAGAAAAACCAGAAGTGGTTCTGTGGTTCAAGTGGTAGAATATTTGATTTGAGCTGAAGAGCTCAGGGTTCAAGCCCTGTGACCAACACCCTCCCCTCACCCCAAATTAAATATATTTGTTCTATCATGGAATAGACAAATGAAAAAGAATGAAACACATGTAGAAATGGTTTTCCTCAGAATACACCTATCACATACATCCTGAACACATCTGGCATTGCATCCTAGGGTTGACAGTGTCATATCACAGGGACTTTAAATGGAAAATATAGACACAAATTTTTTTCTTCTTCTCTTATTAGAATAAATTTGCCCTCAGTCATTCAAAGAAAACCCATGCTCCTACAAGAAAGGCAGAAAAAGTGAATGTGAGATTAAAGTATGTTTCTACTTTTGCATCAAATTCTATCGTTTTCTATTGGAGGCATGATCCTTCAACCAGCAGGAATCCTGACGCATGATGGTTTAAGGAAGGAATTTTATTGGCACATTTGGAATCAAGACAAGTTTTCACCACAGGATCCTAGTAAAATTCTTTAGCCCTCTGTACTGCCTGCAGGTTTGGTTAACTATCAGACTAGGATGTCTTTTTTTTTTTTTAATATACATGTACCAAATTTCTCTCAGTCTGGTTTGCCATTCATTACTCTTGAAGGGGCTTGTTATAGTGATGAACAGAAACAAATATTGCAGATTTTTTAAAACTAAGAGATAATAAATTGGAGTACTTTTCAACACTATTAGATACCTGCTTTACATCTGGGAGGTGGACGCTGATTTTAAACTTAAGAACTTTTTCTTCTGTAATCGCTTTTTTTTTTCAAATTTGAGAAGATTCTTTTTTTTTTTTTTTTTTGGGTCCAGTCATGGGGCCTGAACTCTGGGCCTGGTCACTGTCCCTCAGCTCTTCAGCTCAAGGCTAGCGCTCTACCACTTGAGCCACAGCACCACTTTCAGCTTTTTCTGCTTATGTGGTGCTGAGGAATCGAACCCAGGATCTCATGCATGCAAGGCACGCACTCTACCACTGAGCCACCTTACCAGCCCTTTAACATTCTTAAAATTCCTTTTGATGCAAAATCCTCTGGGAAATTCTCAACAAGTTTAAATGTGACACAGACTAAGGATTATCTAGTTGAAGTGACAGTCTTTAAGCCCTCCATATCTAATTTATGTTTGAAGGTTAGAGATCAGGAGAGATCTAGACATTGCCAGTATTTGCTAACTTTCCAGTCTTAACTTCCTGATGGGTTTATTAATGGAGGAACTGAACTATTTGATACTCAGAGCAACTGGTATTAAGGAAGGTCACTGTCAGTGCATAGGATTCTACAGAAAGCTCACAATGCTGCCTGAAGGCAACTGGTCCAAACAGGTTCTGGTAACCTGGTTATAGATACAACACCATTTTTACCTGGTGCTAGCTTTTCTTGCCCAGCCATGCCTTGTGATAGCCCAAAAGGGAACGAATAGGATTGAGAACATCCCACAATCTATATTTCTGGTTAAAAAAAAAAGCCTGTCTCTAGAAAGATTTGTGCTTATTTTTTTCAGAACAAATGCCTAGGAGAGGGGTTCAGGTTGAGACCTACGTAATGCTTGTAATATCAATTAAAGTCCGTGCAAGCAAGTGGGGGATGGAGCACAAAGACAGAATAAAAGAGTGCTGGGGGAGAGGGAAGGCAAGGCATCAACCTGTCAGCGCAAAGGCACCTTCTAGTAATTCGGGTGTTGTTCACATTCAGTCATGCTTGTCCAGAAGCAGGTCACACCAGCTGTGCCAGGGCATGGAAGAAGGTTTGATGATGCATAAACAGCTGTGCTGACCCAACAGGCAGCACTCTCAGAAAAGTCTAGAAGTCACTGGGGCATGAGGCATAAACCTACTATCTGAGGCTTGCTGTGGGAATGCCTGGGCCGGGCTGCTCCCAGGGCTCTCAGTATGCTTGAATTGAATGCTCTGATGGTGTGTACTCACCCACCACTGGTCAACTAGAGTCCACATCTTCTCATGAGGATGATGTGACCATTGGGGACGATTGCGAAGGGAAGATCTGTACCTTACTCCTGGTACTAATGTTCATTTTTACTGCCTCTGATTAAGGAGGCACCTGGATAGACCACAGCTTCCACCACAGATTTCCTCCACAAGCCCCATTTTTCCCACAATACTTGGGTAATACATCTATAGAACAGATGATTTCTCTCACCTTAGTGACTAGAAGGCATTCTTTGTGTCTGTTTAAGGACAAAGGTCAATTTTATTCAAGTTAAGGATCTTAATTCAAAATAAGAATGAACTAGAGCTTCACCTTCACATTTCTCATTAACAAACACTACCGATATTCCTATTTCCATTGCTTGTAACTCCTGGCTGGAGAGTCTGCTGCCTGGACCACTATTTCTACTCTTTTGTCTGGAGTGCCTTACAAAGTTTGGAGAAGGCGGTTCCTCTTCTTTTCTTTCTTGGCAATTCCTTTTCTGTCTTGATCCTAGCTAAAACTCCTCTGGATTCTTGTACAAACACTTCCTCATTGATGGATTGAGCTGAAATTCTGATGTCTAAAGAGTATTTTTTCTCAATGACCCAGCCATCCTTTGGGGAGCAGAAGGACAATTTCAGCTCCTGCATTCCTCTCCTTTCAATCCTTCTACTGGCTTTACAAACAGAGCAGAGGGACAACATCCTCTAGCTGTCTTCTTAGGAAGCTGTTCCTATAGTTCCCTCCTCCTATCCTGATGGTCACATTCATCAGAAGGAGAGACATTCCAGGTAGCCCAGGTCTAGCAACAGCAACCTTTTATTCTAGAGGCTTTTCCTAACTGCCAAACCTTTGAGTCAGTACACCTTACACTCCCCCCGTTCTATGTCCTTGTTTTGCTAAATTAATTTCAGTTGTTTCACCCTGTATACATTGTCTGTATCCCTCATATCCATTTATAAAATAGCTGGGCATGCTGTCAGACCTATCATCCTAGCTAATAATAGGGAGGCTGAGGCAAGAGGATCATTTGAGCCCAGGAGTTCAAGATCAGCTTAGGAAAAATAGTGAGACTTATCTAAAAAAAAAAATAATAATAACAAATATGTATACACGCGCACCACCAAAACAAAAACAAGAAAATGTCAGGTTCTTAAAAAATTCAAAGAGTTGCCAAATGCTGGTGGATAATACCTGTAATCCTACCTACTCTGGAGACTGAGATCTGAGGACATGTTTCAGGAAAGTCTGCAAGACTCTTATTGCCAATAAACTACCCCCCCACCCTACAAAAAAATCTGGAAAGTAGAGCTGAGGCTCAAGTATAGAACACTAGCCTTGAGCAAAAGCAGCTCAGGGACAGTGCTCAGGCTCTGAGTTCAAGTCTCAGGACCCTCTTCTCTCCCTCTTCCACACACAAATTCAATGACTTTAGAGATCAGTTGATTTCTTTAAAACCCAAATATTCACGCAGAGCTACAATCAACTAGCTTGGATCTTCCCTATGTGAACTCAAGAGAAACACAGAGAAAGCTACTGTTCCCACTAGACAGTCCCTAACTATTTTAGGACAGCTGCCATGATAAAATGGACTCTTTTTTCCCCAAGCTAAACTCTCAATTTCTCCAACCTTTCTATTATAGCCTGAGATTCACATCTTACACACAGCCATTACTGTCCAGGAAGTAAGTGGCTCTAGTACCAACAGGTTCAGGTGATAGGGCCCCAAATGAAGCTACCACCTCCAAAGTGGCCTCGTTGGCAGAGAGCCATTACCTCTGAGTGAAATCACCAGCAGCCCCACCCTGTGACACGGCTAAAATAACAATGTCAAACCAAACCCAAGTGTACATTTTTTGGTGGGAGAGTGGAAATAGTCAAGTCATTGATACAATCTCTCTTTTTTGCCGGTTGGGAGGGGGAAGGAGAGGAGTGGGAAGAATATAGTTTAGGGTTTTTATTTGTTTTTTGTTTTTTGGCCAGGCCTGGGGCTTGAACTCAGGGCCTGCGTGCTGTCCATGAGCTTCTTTGTGCTCAAGGCATGCTCTACCATTCTGAGCCACTTCCAGCTTTTTTGGAGTAGTTTATTAGGATGAGAGTCTCATGGACTTTCTTGACTGGACTGGGTTCCAATAGATCCTCAGACCTCAGGTTCTAGAGTAGCTAGGATTAAGAGGCATAAGCCACTGGCTCCCTGACTGCTTAGGATTTTTTTTGTGTGATGGAAGAAGGGATGACTATCATTACAGGAAGGTAAGCTAAGCCACTGTTTGCCACTCTTGAGCTTTTTCTGGGCCACCTACGCCAGGCCCTTCGAGACAGTACCTCATGCCTAATAGGAAGGTTGAGGATACAGAAATGGGTGCAGGGAAGGAACAGGATGATAAAAAGAGAGTCATTTCCATTTGGGAACATCTTATCATATATTTAGGAGCCAGTGAGAAACAACTGAATAGGAATGGAGAATCAGAAGGACAGTTCTCATAAGTAAACCCAAAGAGAATCATCACCTGTCAAAATCAGCAAGGTGATAGATCCCATTCTAAGAATGTAGCAGTTTACAGCAACCTTTTATCTCAAATGGGACAGATATGCCACCTCTGATGTCCAGAGATGTCAAGATCAAATAATGGGCTCCAAGGGAGGAGTAACATGCTGTTCTACCACTAGCAACTCAAGGAGGGAGTAGAGCTGATGAAAACTGATGCTTGTATGATTATGGACCTCAGTTTTCTCATGTGAGAAATCAGAACAGCAGTCCTTCTGTATGAGCTGGCTTTTTTGTTGTTCTTGTAGGCCTTGACTCAGAGCCTGGGTGCTGTCCCTGAACTCTTTCACTCAAGGCTAGCACTCTACCACTCTGAGTCACAGCCTCACTTCTGATTTATTATTATTATTATTATTTTGGGTCCGGTTGTGGGGCCTGAACTCTGGGCCTGAGCGCTGTTCCTCAGCTCTTCAGCTCAAGGCTAGTGCTCTACCACTTGAGCCACAGTGCCACTTCTGGCTTTTTCTTTTTTGCTTATGTGGTGCTGAGGAATCGAACCCAGGGCCTCATGCATGCAAGGCAAGCGCTCTACCACTGAGCAACCTTCCCAGCCCCTCACTTCTGATTTTTAAGTGGTTAATTGGAGATAAGGGTCTCAAGGATTTTTCTAGTCCAGGCTGGCCTGCAACTGTGATCCTCAGATCACAGCCTCCAGAGTAACTAGGACTATAGGGATGGGTATGAGTCACCTGTGCCTAGAGAGCTGGCTTTTATAAGTATGAAAAATAAGAGTGAAATGCTGATAACACATATCAATGAGCCCATTATGCAAAGGAATCGCTGAGTTAAGGAAATAAAAATCTCTCTACTAAAGGCAAATGATTTCTCCAAGAAGGACCCTAGAACTCTAAAAGAATAACTTATATGTAGGCTTGGGTATACATGCACATATGCATTCACAGATACCCCCACACACCTCAAAGGGAAGATGGAGACCCCAGATCAAAAACAGATATGCTACAGTTTCTGTGCTTCCTGTTCTCTTCTTAGGAGGGAAGTTGGGGTGGGAGGCTGCTAATCACCCTCCTTAGCAAATCAGAAAAATGTTGAAGAGTGGGCATGGTTTCAGTGTTTGCTAGCACCAGCTTGCTCAGCTCAAACAAGTTAGACAGGTTGGATATTAAACAAAGGCGGAAAAATGCAAGGTATAAAGCCCAAGAAAGCGCTGCCCTAGAAATGCAGCCAGTATGCTGCTGCTCTCAAGTTTGTGATCTAATGCGGGAAACCAGGCTCCTCCTTCTCTTCTTGACTTTGCTGCTTTTGTGCTATTAAACTAAATTGGACACACAACGAAGATCTGTTCAAAGTTCTTGGACCTCAGGGAAGTAGCATGATGGAGAAGAACCTAGATATGCTGTAAGCTCTCCTTTCATCCTGCCCCCAGCACACCTATCCCTAGCCTGCTGTGACCTAATTTCCAGCTCCCATACTGCCCAGCTGTTCAAGTGTGGGCAGGCATGATGCTCCAGATTTTGGTGCCATCTACTAGTTTTACCTGTTGAAATAGTTCAACAAAATATGTCAAAACCACTGCACTATTTGCATTCAACAAAAAAAATTTCTTTTGCATTTGCTGCTTCTTTAAAAAGAAAAGACAAATACTGTCTTAGCCAAAACAGAAGAAAGCCTAAGTTACAAACATTAGTAAGCATCTAATTAGCCAAATGATAAAAGACTAATTATGAGCCAGACCATAAATCTGAAAAGCACTGATAGGACAAAAAATGCCTGGTTGCTGTTTAATATGTCCCTGTGCATGGTCAGTTTTATGAGCAAGCTCTCTCTGACTTAACTGAGGTCTTTTGGAAGGAAGTAAAAAAATTAAACACTAGCCACAAATATATTTTCAACTATTCTTCCAAAATGAAATGATATAAATACACTGTATTGATTCCTTTAATTTCAACCTACACATATGTATTTATTGCTTATTATTTACCATAGCCTAGCAATGCTCATCAACTCATGAGTGGATACAGAAAAAGTGATATATATCTCCTCCCTCCCTCTCTCTCTCCCTCCCATCATGGGGCTTTCACTCAGAGCCTGGGTACCATCTCTGAGCTTTTCCCATCAAAGCTGGTTGGTATTCTACCACTTTGAGCCACAGCACCACTTACAGTTTTCTGATGGTTAACTGGAGATAAGAGTCTCACAGACTTTCATGCTGAGCTGGCTTTGAACCATGATCCTCAGATATCAGCTTCCTAAGTAGTTAGGATTTGGATTATAGGCACTGACACTTTTTCTCTATCTATCTGTCAGTCTGTCTGTCTGTCTAGTACATATATATATATATATATCATGTATGTATTACACCTAATACCCATATATAATATATACCCATAAATGTACTATATATATAAATATATAATACTATCCAGCCATTATGAAAAGTGAAATTGTCATTTGCAGCATATACTAGATGAGACTGGAGATCATGATATTAAGTGAAATAAGGTAAACTCAGAAAGACAAGTATCACATTTCCCTCATATGTGGAATGTGCATGTGTATGTGAAAGGAATGTAAGAAGGGCACTGTTCAGGAGAAAACAGGGATTGTGGAAGAGGAAAAGAGAAGGTGATGGTAAATAAATATGATAAAAGTACCTTATATGCATGTATGAAAATATCAATGAAACTCTTGTACAATTAAGCCGACTCTTATGGGGATTAAAGATGGAAAAATTAAAGACACAAAAGAAGAACATGTATTGAAGAATGCAAGCTAGGCTATCCAACAGACTGTTAATTCAGATTGGTCGAAAATTAAAAAGAGGGAAAAGAGGGATAAGAAACAGTAATAGGGGGCTAGGAATGTGGCTTAGTGATAGAGTGCTTGCCTAGCATGCATACAGCCCTGGTTCGATTCATCACTACCACATACACAGAAAAAAAAAGTGAATAAATGAAAGAAAATTAAGAGAAAAAAATGATTAAAAAAGAAAGAATAATAGAGGTAGCAAAGTAATGGAGGTGGTGAATTTACTATACACTCATAGTAATTTTTAAAATTAAAAAAAGATTGGTCAGCTATCAACTATGATTTTTGTTTTGTTTTTAGTGGGGCTTGAACTTAGAGCTTGAGTGCTGTCCCTCAGTTTTTTCACTCAAAGCTGAAGCTCTACCACTTGAGCCACACCTCTAATTCTGGCTTTTTGGTGATTAACTGAAGATAAGGGTCTCATGGACTTTCCTGTCCAGGATGACTTAGAACTGCAAACCTTCAAATCTCAGCTTTCTGAGTAGCTAGGATTACAGAGTAAGCCAATAGTACACAACTTCCTTATGCTTTTTACATTACTTGAATAATAAAAATATGTCACAAGTCACTCTTGCCTACTCCTTCTCAGAGAATAATGGCAGCTTTCTACTATTTGCAGATTCCTAAATTGCAAAACAAAAATCCTGAAGAGGATCAGAGAATGACATTTAATAGTATAAATGCAAATCTACACCAAAAATTTTAAATGTCACAGAGCAAGTAATCAAAAAATAAAAAGCAGGAGGAATATTCAGATAATGATGAGGATTTGCACAATTTAGAAATGCAAATTTAGGCATATGACACACAGCTATTCCACAAAGCACTATTATCAGATGCAGTTTCTTAGAATATAGCCTATGTTATCCTCATGTTAAATAGTTTCTGAAAATCTATATGCCAAGCTGACATGTAGAAGTGAATGCCAGGTCCTTTAAGGAAGATGAGAAAGGGAACAACAATTTCTTGAGCCTGGAGCTTAATATTTGATTTTCCTAACAGACTAGACATGAAGGAGAATCTTTCAGCCATTCTATGGACGACACTTTATCAGATCAAGCAAGAAAGGAAGAAGGATCAAAGGTCTCTGAAGTATCACAGAAAATGTTGTCTTTATTTAAACTATTACTGAAGTGAAAGTAACAACACATAGGTCTTGAGTCAATAAAGACTATGGTTAAATATAATAAGCCAGGTGCCAGTGGCTCACGCCTATAATCCTAGCTACTCAAGAGGCTGAGATCTGGGGATCAAGGTTCAAAGCCAGCCTGGGCAGTAAAGACCATGAGACTCTTATCTCCAGAAAACCAACAGAAAATCGGAAGTGGCTCTGTGACTCAAGTGGTAGAGCCCTAGCCTTGAGCTGAAGGGCTGAGGGACAGTACCCAGGCCCAGAGTTCAAGTCCCACTACCGACCAAAAAAAAAAAATTTGTGTGTGTGTGTGTGTGTGTGTGTGTGTGTATATATATATATATGAAACTTATCTGTTGAAAACTTCTTGAAAGGGGCTGGGAAGGTGGCTCAGTGGTAGAGCGCTTGCCTTGCATGCCTGAGGCCCTGGGTTCGATTCTTCAGCACCACATAAGCAAAAAGAAAAAAGCCAGAAGTGGTGCTATGGTTCAAGTGGTAGAGCGCTAGCCTTAAGCTGAAGAGCTGAGGGATAGCGCCCAGGACCAGAGTTCAGGCCCCACCCCCCCCCCCCAAAAAAAAAGAAACCTTCTTGAAAATACTATTAGGTGAAGATTTAAGAGATTAAAGAGATTCCACTATGATAAAGGTGTTCTTTCTTCAGGGAAAATAACGGTCACTGAGAGTGGAAAGCATATTATATTGAGTGATAGAATATGCTTAAATGACTTTTCAGTTTAAAAGGGAAAGTTTCAACCCTTATTTAAGAAAAGACATCTAAATTATCCTAGAAGTATGTCTATTTCAGATTGTAGAATACTAAAGAAGCTGAAAATTGTTTGATACTTAGTACTATTTTTATCAAACTACCAAAAACATTTTCTGAATACCTACCATGTATAATACATACATACATATATTGTGTATACACACACATACATTTATACACTACTTATATGCTATGCTGTATATGTACTATTGAAACTTACTTACATATGCCCCTTAGTAATCTTAGTAGAAAGCTATATAAGAAGCCATAGAACATCTGTGATCTTCTAAGTGGAGTTAAATGTGTTAGGATTTCCAAGTGTTCCTAGAGGACTTTTTGCTTCTGACTGATCTTTTCCCCTCCCAATAATATTCCTTTATTGAAGATAACTGATTTTCCTATCTCAGTTTTTAGAGAACTATTTCAAATATGTTCACAGTGTGTGGCAAGCTGACCTGTAGATTTTTATCCTACCATTAATTTCTTGCATGTGAACTACACTACTATTTTCCCTTCAACAGAGGAAAATGGTAGCAGGCTGAACAGGTACTAGGTGATTAAGAGACTCATTTCGAGATGGGACTGGCTGAACTTTTGAGTGGTTACCCCTATTCTTGAGGCAGTGAGTACCAGAACAAATTACAGGGTGTCCTTAGAAACTCAATATGACCATGAGAGAAGATCACAGGGCTCTTCCTCTTGCTGGATACTTAGATTAAAGAAGTAACTGTCCTCTGCTCTTGGAGACACTGTCCCACCTCTGCTCCTTCCCTTGTTTAAAGCTGGAAACCTGTTCGAGATACCCAAGTTTAGTTGTGTATGCCAAGGGTTGGCTTAGCCTAAGCATCTGAGACTAAATTCAGAGTCTCCATGGTCTCATTTGTCATGGAGTAGGTCACACTTCTGTTCAGCTAAGACTTTCTTCAAGCATAACAGGAACACATAAGCCTCTGTTCCTGAAGACTGTCTGCTATCCAGTGGCATCCACATGGCTGATGTCTCCTATACTTAGTAACACTAAAAATTGTGTCCATTGCATTAGGA
This sequence comes from Dipodomys spectabilis, assembly GCF_019054845.1. Taxonomy (NCBI): domain Eukaryota; kingdom Metazoa; phylum Chordata; class Mammalia; order Rodentia; family Heteromyidae; genus Dipodomys; species Dipodomys spectabilis. The sequence continues at coordinate 1,449,530 of NW_024870781.1, forward strand.
AACAAAGCTCGTACAAAGCAACTAGTTGATGTTCCAGGGATTTCCCTTCCTCATCTTCACATTTATAATGACAGCTGAAATTAGAACATGTCCCCCTCCTTTCAGAATGAATTGTGCTTGTCAATGAAGGCTTTCTCCTGCCAAGTCTTCAGCATATTCTTAAGCCTAACAGGCATTCACAACTCTTTCTATAACTTAAAGTCTATAGTCTACAAAATGAGGAGCAAAGTATAGTTTAATTGCCTATTTTCCAAGGCACTTATGGACTGCAAAATAAACTTCTAAAAAGCATCCATTTTAGGCTGGAAGTATTAATCAGTAGTAGAGCTTCTGCCTAGCAAGCATGATGCCCTGAATTCAAACCTCAGTACTGCTAAAAACAAATCTCTCCCAAACCCATTTTAGAGATGAGGTGTATTCTAAAAGCAGTCTGTTTCCATTCTCTCTTTCATAGATCACTTCTGTATAACTGTGCAACTCAGCACTCTCTGGAGCAAGTTTGAAAACTGCAAACCTCATTCCCTTTCTCCTACAGCAAGTTCCCTTGCAGGGTGTGCTCTGGCTCAGTTTCCCAAGTTTGTTTTGGAAGACAAGCACTGCTCAATTCAAATTTTCAATGTGGGAGCAGCTGATAAAAAGTTGTTGGGAAGTTTGAAGCAGTAGCCACAGTGATGTTTCCATGAAAACATGTTTTGTACCTGATGGCAACCAATTATTCTGCTTAGAAACTTAGCGGTGGGTAAAAAGGCTTGGGATAAGGGATTTTCAAACCTTAAAAACCTGAGAATCCAGACAGGGAAGTAGCAACTTGAAAAACTACAAGATAGGGTAATACATTGACAGGTAACATTGAAAAAGGTCACTTGCTCAAATGTTCACAAAACAAATGAACATAATTCTCATCTCCTACTTACCAAAATATACTTAGTTTTAAAATAACAATGTTATACATGGTTCAATAGCATGTGCCTGTGGTTCTAGCACGAGGGAGGCTGAGCCAGAAGACTGCATAAGCACAGAGGTTGAATTATTCTGGGATACAATAAGACCCTACCTAAGACAGATAGATTAGAAAGACAGATAAAATGCCTTGAATGAGCTTTATCAGTGCTGCAAAGTATCTGTCAATAGACTACTGACCACATATGTAATGTAATCTTATTGTGATATTTGTTTTATTTTACTGCTATAACAATCCTACAGAGGATTTACTTACAAAACTAAGATAAAGGAAGACATATATGGTAACGAATATCTGTAAATGCTGTATCTAGAAGGATGAGGCCGGAGGATCACAATTTCTAGGGCAGTCTGTGATATTTTGTGAGTTTAAGGCCAGCTATGTAGTAAGATCCCATCTCAAAACCAATCAATCAAAAAGCAACTAAGATAAAGGAAACTATGCCAAAGGACTAACTAGCTTTAGAAACAAGGATAACCAGCTAGTTAGGGTTGTCTTCATCTGTAAATCTCAGTACTCAGGAAATTGAGGTAAGAGTATCTCAAGTCTGAGGCCCTTTACGACTACATAATGAATTTAAGCCTAACCTGGGCTATAAAGTACTTAAAAAAAAATGGAACAAGGTTAACTAACACTGACTCACTCATGAAATGACAAATGACCAAAGGAAATACACTGAGAGGCTTTATTCTGAGCACTTCAGTATCAGCTAAGAATACCCTGAAACTTGAAGAGGACATAATAACGTGTAGCCCATGTTACGAGATGCATAATTAGGCCTTCTCTGTTCGTCTCTGTAACAAAAATTCTGGGGTGGAACCTGGATCTACCTCTCCCAGCAACCACTGGAGGGCCCAGTTCATCTGTAAGAACATGTACAAAGAGCTGGGTATGGTGGTACATGCCTATGATCCCAGCAACCTGATAGCTGACACAAGAGAACCATGAATTCAAGGACAGACTGGCCTACAGTGTAAGATGTTGCTTAAACAAACAAAAACACCCCAAAAATACAAACCACCAAAAAAAATAAAACAAAGAACAGTTAAAAAACAACAACAAATCACACACCAAAAAAGTACACACAGGAGGTGCGAATCATACGTGTCCACATTGAACAGAACTCAAGGGAAGGGTAAACTGTGTGGTCCTCAAAGACATTGTGTCCAGACCACCTTTGTGGCATCAAGGCTTCAGAGAGATAGAGATCCACTCTGTGTGTGTGTGTGTGTGTGTGTGTGTGTGTGTGTATGTGTGTGTGTGTGTGTGTGTGTGTGTGAGAGAGAGAGAGAGAGAGAAAGAGAGAGAGAGAGACCAATAGACAGACAGACAGATACAGAAACAGACACAGAGAAAGAAGGAGTGTTTTTTGGGGACTTGAGAATGCTGAAGAAATGAAGTAATTACCACTGAGCTTTAGTTTAAGAGATAGGAAATCAGCAGAGGTCCTACGAAAGGCATAGAGAGCAGTGTCAAGAAGAAGCTAGTTTGTTTAAGGGAAGGCCTGCAACAGGTCACAAACAAAATGGAATGGAGCCATCTGTGTGTAGGCTCCCTGGTGCCCAGGGAAGCTGAGGTGGAAGTTCTCTAGTTGCTCAGCTCTGAAGCCCCACAGGGGAGCAGTAGGTGCTACTCAACCCTAGCAGGTGTTGATGGACCATGGGAAGAAGGGAGATGGGAAAAAGAACTTTGGTTTTGAGTACTAAATCCTCAGTCCACTGATTTCCTTCCATAATCCTTAAAACTTAGGTTTTCCCAACTCTTTTTAATTCCTGCACACATAACACAGGGCAGTTTTGGCTCCTGATCAATGTAACACAGGTATGTGGCTGTGAGAGACCACAGCTCACTACTGGAATCTCAGATTCTGGAATGCATCCACTGGAGCAAATAAATCTAACTCTACTCTCTCTGGTACATTTTTGTAAGTGTTTTCATATTTTTATATATTTTTTTAAAGTACAGCTTTGCCAACAAATGGAGGAGGTAACGACTTGACTATGATTAACGAAAGTCAAATGTTCTTTTAACCCAGTATTAGCAATTTTCTGCAGAAGACAATATAAATGTAGCGTGTCAACCTCAAATTGTCGAAAATTAAGATAGTGAATTTATTTTCTGGCATATAAATGTTCACTCAGCAGAAATATTAGCCAGTTACTTATATGTACTATTTAATAAACATTATTCTAAGCGCTTTGCATGAAGTTAATTTATTAATTACCACAACACTTCCATGTGGTAGGTACAGATAATACTATCATTTACAGAAAAGTGAACTACTAAGACATAGATTTACCTTCTCTTCAAGGGTTAGTAATGGGACATTTTTCTTGTACAGATTGTCACTATGGAGCTTTGAGTTCTAATAACTGAGACTCAGAAAAAACTTCAATCCGTGACACATCAATCTGATACTTCAAAGCCTTCAGAACTCTTTCACAACATTTTTTTCACTTGAGCTCAAGTTCTAAATGAAACGTAACTAAGCCATTTTGTTAAAGTGTTGAAAAATGAAGGATCTTCCAAACATTCTACAGAATTAGGATGGGGACTCAGCCTCCAATAATTTAGTTCTCTCCTCCCAATTAAGATGCTTTGCAATAAAATCAGTATATGCCCCCAAATGATTACACATTCCCTTGGATGGGAGCAAGGTACAAGCATCTACTTAGCAAGCACCTGTGAGTTCAAACACCAATAACATAAACAAACAAATAAAAACATCCCTAAAGCCTATTTGGGTTCTGGGCATGGCTGAAGTGGTAAAGCGCCAGCCTACAAATATGAGGCCGTGACACGAACCTTATTAAGCTGCCCCCCCAAAAAAACCCACAAAAAGAAACAAAATATCTGTGTGTATAACTATAAGCAGATCTAATATACAGTATCCATAAGGAGAAATATAACTAAAGATAATATTAAGAGCTATGCTATAAAAACTCATGACCATTTCTAAGTTTATCTAGTTTAGGCATGCTCCCAAAACACCTAACAGGTGGCTCACACCTATAAATTCTAGCTACTCAGAAGATCTAAAGACAGAAGGTGCTCCCCTCCCCATCCTGCCCCCAGTCCTAGGGCTTGAACTAAGGGCCTGGGGGCTGTCCCTGAGCTTTCTTGTTCCAGGCTAATGCTCTACAACTTGAGCCACAGTTCCACTTAGAGCTTTTGGTAGTTAAATGGAGATGAGAGTCTCCCTGACTTTCCTGCCCGGGCTGGTGTTGAACTGTGATCCTTAGATCTCAACCTCCTGAGCACCTACGATTTAAAGATGCGAGTCACAGCATTTCAGCTCTAAAGACAGAAGCTTGAGGCTAGACAGACAAAACCTTGAGACTCTTTCCTCGAAATAGCAAGCAAAAAGCCAGATCTGGAGGCATGGCTGAATTATACAGAGCACTGGCCATGAGCCAAAAATGAAGCCAGAGCACAAGACGCTGAGTTCAGTCCAGTACTGAGTAGTGAGCGCGCACACACACAGACACACACAGACACACAGACACACACACACATATGGCTGCTCAATGGAGCTATTTATGCTCATCATATAATAGTGACAATTCTAGCATGAAAATAAAAAGTTTAACACTGAAAATAACATTATGAGAACATGGAATCATGTTGTGAAGAAGGAAAACAGTGACACAGTGCTTTTTTTCTCCATTATTTCTCATTTACTAGTTAAAAACATATCTCTATGGGGAGGTGGAGAGGGAAGGGATAGTAAGAGAAAAACAAAGGAGGGGGTAACAATGTTCAAAAGGAAATGTACTCATTACCTTACTCATGTAACTGTAACCCCTCTGTGCAGTGTCTTACAATTAAAAATGTTTTGGGGGGGATCTGGTCATGGGGCCTGAACTCTGGGTCTGGGCGCTGTCCCTCAGCTCTTCAGCTCAAGGCTAGCGCTCTACCACTTGAGCCACAGCGCCACTTCCGGCTTTTTTTTTCCTTTTTGCTTATGTGGTGCTGAGGAATCAAACCCAGGGCCTCAAGCATGCAAGGCAAGAGCTCTACCACTGAGCCACCTTCCCAGCCCTAAAAATTTTTTTTTAATGAATTACAAGACATGGAAAAAAAAACCCAACATGTCTCTAAGCCAAACAGCATACATGCATCTCTTTGCACTGCATGTTACTTCCAACCTTTCTTCTTCTGTAAAATGGAGTAATTATGTAAACCTTCAAGAGAAAACGGGAATCAACAAGGAAATGAAAGCTGAACAGTGCCATAAACCAACCTGATCTAAGAGCACACTATACACTCCACCCAAGAACACTAAAGTACACAGGCTTCTCCAACAGGTGTGGAACATTCCCCTGGACAGACCATACGCTAAAGAATAAAACTAGACGGACAGACCATATGCTAGGATTGCAATCATTTGAAGTATACTCATCAACTATAATGGAGTACAACTAGAAATCAATAACAGAAAGCCATCCAGGAAGTTAAAAATCTGCAGGAATTGAACAATACAATTCTAAATAACTAATGGGTAAAGAAGAAATCATAAGGGAAATTAGAATGACATGGATGAAAAGAAAATCACAGATTGGCCTGGTTGTGCATGCTTGTAATTCTAGGATCATGAGTTTGGGACCAGCCAAGACACTGTCTCAAAAAACAAAAAGGAGAAATAAAACATCATACATAAAGACTAATGATGGCATAAAGACTGAGTGATGGCACTTGTAGTCAGAGCTCCTCAGGAAACAGATCTGAGGAACACAGTTCAAAAGCAGCCTGGGTTCAAAAAGAATTGTACTGATTGTACCTGATTCATGTAATTGTAACCCCTCTGTATGTCAACTACACAAAAACATTAAAAAAAAAACAAAAAAATCCCCAGCCTGGGCAGGCAAATCCCAGAGACTTTTATCTCAAATTAAGTAACAAAAAAGCCAAAAGTGGAGGCACGGTTAAGTGGTAAAGTGCCAGCCAGGACTGTAAAGTCCAAGAGAGAATACAAGAACCCGGGAAGAGTTTGAAACAAAATTTTAAAAAAAGATTTTTTTCAAGTGGTAAAAAGCATTTATGAAAAACTCATTAATTAACATCACATTTAACAGAGAAAGACAGAAATGCTTTCTTCCTGGAATCAGAAATAACTTATATTTAACATTATACTGAAGTCAAATCAGGCAAGAAAGAGAAAAAGATGGTCTGGGAAGGTGGCTCAGTGGTAGAGCGCTTGCCTTGCATGCATGAGGCCCTGGGTTTGATTCCTCAGCACCACATAAGCAAAAAGAAAAAAAAAGCCAGAAGTGGCACTGTGGTTCAAGTGGTAGAGCGTTAGCCTTGAGCTGAAGAGCTGAGGGACAGCGCCCAGGCCCAGAGTTCAGACTCCACAACCCGACCCCCCCCGAAAAAAAGAAAGAGAAAAAGAAGGAAGACTAAAACTGTATATAAAACAAATGCCATAATCTTAATAAACCCATTAAATAATTATAGAAATTAAGAAATGAGGACTGTAAAGCTGCAAGAAACAATATCAAACTTTAAATTTTAATTGTTTTTACATACATCAATAAACAACTGAAGAACTGAAATTAGAAAATGATTTTACCCATAGTACTACCACAAAGAAAAAAAACAAGTTTAATAAAATAAAACAAAGAAAAAGGCCGGATGCTGGTGGATCCCACCTGTACCCCTAACTACTCAGGAGGCTGATAGATGAGGATTGACTCTTAACTTCAATTGATCACCAAAAAGCCTGCAGTGGAACTGTGTGGCTCAAGTGGCAAAGTGCTATCCTTGGGCACAAAAGCTCAAGGACAGCACCCAGGACCAGCCAGCACAAAACAAAAACAAAGAAAAAGAAATTTAAAAAGGTAATCACCAGGGATGGGCATATATCATAGTGATAGAATCTTGCCTAGTATGGGCAAAGCTCTGGGTTCAACCACTAGCATCACTAGCAACACACACACACACACACACACACACACACACACACACACACACACACATACTACCAAAATTGATACACATGCTGAATGTAATTCCTATTATTCTAACTGACCTTTCTGCACAGAGAAGCTGTTCCTAATATTTAGACAGAAATTCAAGTAGCAGACTAGACTAGTCAAAATCATTTTGAAAAAGACTTAAATTGAAAGTCTCAGGCTTTCTTACTACAAAACTCAAAAATAATGTGATGGCTGTTCGCAATAGCTAGGATATGGAAACAACCTAGATGCCCCACCACAGATGAATGGATCCAAAAATTGTGGTATCTATACACAATGGAATATTATGCAGCCATTAGAAATGACAAAATAATGGCATTTGCAGGGAAATGGATGGAGCTAGAAGGAATCATGTTGAGTGAGGTAAGCCAAGAACAAAGAGACAAACGGTACATGGTCTCCCTGATAAGTGGATGCTAAATCCAAAATGTTAGGTGATACGACAAAACTAACAGGACTTAAGAAACAAAGAACTCCCGCTCATCTGGTTGAACCACTACTAAATATCCCCATGCTGCTGATCACAAATATGGTATATAACATGTGAACACTGTTATATATTACAGACTGTGATAGACAATTTGCTCCAGGAAAGTTAGAATGAACTTGTGACTTTGAAATTATGTAATCACTTAATCACAATCAAAAAAAAAAAAAAAGAACCTTGGGGAAGGGAGGGAGGGAGGGGATGGTAGGGGGAAAACAATGGAGGGGGTAACAATGTTCAAGAGGAAGTGTACACATTACCTCACTCATGTAACTGTAACCCTCTGTATAGTATCTTTACAATAAAAAAAAATAATGTGATGGTCTTAGGTACATACATAGACAGGTGGGTAGAACAGAGGAGCAAAAGACTTCATTTATAGTCAATTTTGAAGAAGTGGTAAGACTGCTGAGTAAGGGAAAGAAAAGCCTCTTCGGCAAGAGACTTGGATCCCTTCCTTATACTTTACACAAATATTACTCAAAATGAATCATTAACTTAAGTGATGGAACTAAAACTATCAAGCTTGTGAGCTACTACTACTTCATACCTAGCAAGGTGGTTGTAATACGAAAGACAGTAACACACAATGGCTAGAATGTAGAGAAACTGGAATCCCTGTGCATTAATAATGGGAAATAAAATGGTATGACCACTTTGGAATACAGCTTGGCATGTCCCCTCAAAATGTTAAAGGTGGACCTACTACATGGTTCAAAAATTGTACTTCTAAATGTCTACCAAGAGAAATAAAAGTGTATGTTCATGAGACAATCGAGATGTTGGGAGCAGTATTATTCATAATAGCCTGTAAAGTAGAAACAACCCAAATGCCTCGGCAAAAACTCAACAGAGAAACCGCAGATCTAAACAGCTGCATAGATCAACTAGACTTAACAGACATTTACCGAACATTTCACCCAGCAGCATCAGAATACACGTTTTTCTCAGCAGCACATGGAACGTTTTCTAAAATAGACCACATTTTAGGCCACAAAGCAAACTTGTCTAAATTCAGAAACATTGAAGTTATACCTTGCATTCTCTCTGACCACAAGGGAATAAAGTTAGAACTCAACACCAAAAGCCACCAAAGAAAGTCCGGTATCACATGGAGGCTGAACAACACACTGCTGAATCATGAGTGGGTCATGGAAGAGATTAGAAAGGAAATTCAAATGTTCATGCTATTCAACAAAAATGAACACACAAAATACCAGCTCCTCTGGGACACAGCAAAGGCAGTACTCAGAGGCAAGTTTATAGCTCTGAGCTCCTACATCAACAAATTGGAGAGATCTGAAACTAACAATTTAATGACACATCTAAACCTCCTTGAAAAAGAGCAGCAAGATAAACCCCAATCCAGTAGACGGAAAGAAATAATCAAAATTAAATCAGAATTAAATGAATTAGAATCCAAAAAAACTATAGAAAGAATCAACAAAACAAAGAGTTGGTTCTTCGAAAAACTTAACAAAATTGACAGACCCTTAGCAAATCTTATCAGAAAAAGAAGAGAACACACCCAAATTAATAAACTCAGAGATGAGAATGGAAACATCACCACGGAAACAAGCAAGATTCAGAACATTATAAGGGAATACTTCTCAAAACTTTATGCTAATAAGTTTGAGAACTTGACAGAAATGGACCTCTTCCTAGCAAATATTGACATGCCAAAACTAAACCAAGATGAGGTAAACTATCTTAACAGGCCCATATCAAGCATTGAAATAGAAACAGCAATAAGAGACCTCCCAGCTAAGAAAAGTCCAGGACCAGATGGTTTTACAGCGGAATTTTACAAGGCCTTCAAAGCAGAGCTCACACCAATTCTCCTCCAACTCTTCAATGAAATTGAAAGAGAAAGCTCACTACCGAACACATTCTATGAAGCCATCATAACCCTCATCCCAAAACCAGGTAGGGACTCATCAAAGAAAGAGAACTATAGACCCATTTCTTTGATGAACATTGATGCAAAACTTCTCAACAAAATTTTGGCCAATCGACTTCAACAATTCATCCAAAAAATCATACACCACGATCAAACAGGATTCATTTCAGGGATGCAAAGCTGGTTCAATATACGCAAATCAATTAATATTATTCATCACATCAACAGGAGCAAGAATAAGAACCACATGGTTATCTCAATAGACGCAGAAAAAGCATTTGACAAGATCCAACACCCCTTTATGATGAAGGTTTTGGAAAAATTAGGAATCCATGGAACATTCCTCAATACAATAAAGGCTGTATATGACAAACCTACAGCCAGCATTATACTCAATGGTGAAAAACTAAAGCCATTTTCTCTTAACTCAGGAACAAGACAAGGATGCCCACTCTCTCCACTTCTCTTCAATCTAGTATTAGAATGCCTAGCTACAGCAATAAGACAAGATGCAGACATAAAGGGGATCCAAATAGGGAAAGAAGAAATAAAACTCTCCCTCTTTGCAGATGACATGATCTTGTATTTAAAGAATCCCATAGACTCCACTCCCAAATTACTCAAGCTGATTCAAAACTTTGGCAAAGTAGCAGGTTATAAAATTAACCCCCAAAAATCAATGGCTTTTCTGTATGCCAACAATGAGAAAAGTGTGGCTGAAATTAGGAAAGCAACTCCATTTGTAATAGCCTCACAAAAAATAAAATACCTAGGAATTAACTTAACTAAAGAAGTGAAGGACCTCTATGATGAAAACTTTAAAATCTTGAAAAAGGAAATCAACACAGAACTTAAAAAATGGCAAAACCTCCCATGCTCCTGGATTGGAAAGATTAACATCGTGAAAATGGCAATACTGCCCAAGGCTATCTACAAATTCAACGCAATACCTATCAAAATTCCACCCTCATTCTTCAAGGAAATAGAAGAGGCAATCCAAAAATTCATATGGAACAATAAAAGACCCCGAATAGCAAAAACACTCCTCAACGGAAAGAATACTGCTGGAGGAATATCAATACCAAATTTCAAACTCTACTATAAAGCCATAGTAATCAAAACAGCTTGGTATTGGCATAAGAACAGACCTCAGGACCAATGGAATAGAATTGAAAACCCAGAAATGAACCTACAGACCTATAGCCATCTAATCTTCGATAAGGGAGCTAAAACAATAGAATGGAAGACAGACAGCCTCTTCAGTAAATGGTGCTGGCAAAACTGGTTAACTACATGTAGAAAACTAAAGCTAGATCCTTATATATCACCCTGCACCAGAATCAACTCCAAATGGATCAAAGACCTTGAACTCAAAGCAGACACTCTGAAAACATTACAGGATGGAATAGGAGAAACCCTGGGTCTCCTTGGCTCAGGCCGAAATTTTCTGAATAGAGACCCGGAAACACAACAAATCAAAGAAAGGCTGGACAAATGGGATTGTATAAGGTTGCAGAGCTTCTGCAGGGCAAATGACATAGCTAGCAAGATCAATAGAAAGCCCACGGACTGGGAGAAGATCTTTACTAGCCATACAACGGACAAGGGTCTCATATCTAAAATATACTTGGAACTCAAAAAATTAAACCACCCAACAACAAATCCTCAAAGAAACAACTGCCCAATAAGTAAGTGGGCGAAAGACTTAAAGAGAAGCTTCTCTGAAGAAGAAAGAAGGATGGCCAATAGACACATGAAGAAATGTTCAACATCCCTAGCCATAAAAGAAATGCAAATCAAAACAACATTGAGATATCACCTCACTCCAGTTAGAACAGCAAAAATCAAGAACTCTAACAACAACAGATGCTGGAGGGGATGTGGACAGAAAGGAACCTTACTTCATTGTTGGTGGGAATGTAAACTTGTTCAACCACTTTGGAAAGCAGTATGGAGGTTCCTCAAAAGACTCCACATAGAGCTCCCCAACGACCCAGCAATCCCACTTTTGGGCATTTACCCAAATGATCACAAACAAGGCCACACTAAAGCTACCAGCACAACTATGTTTATTGCAGCATTATTTACCATAGCTAAGACATGGAACCAACCCAGATGCCCCTCAGTAGATGAATGGATCAAGAAGATGTGGTATATATACACAATGGAATTCTATGCCTCCATCAGAAAGAATGACATTGCCCCATTTGTTAGGAAATGGAAAGGCTTGGAAAAAATTATATTAAGTGAAGTAAGCCAGGCCCAAAGAAACATAGGTCCCATGGTTTCCCTTATTTGCAATATCTAGTATAGGTATGAGTCAAGCGGAAAAAGTCAGATAATGTGATGTTAGGAAAATAAAACCTCAAATATGTATTTTAATGTTTTTGTTTCTTTCATGCATGTGTTTCTAATGCATTTATAAGATTATTTCTTTGTTGCTTTGTGTGTCCCTCCCCCACAGTGTAACCCCTACTTTCCCTATATTTGATGTCAGTATAACATGTGGAGGAGATGGGGACAAACAAGTCGTTTAAGGATTCAGGTGGACCTGTTGCAACAATGAGAAGTACAAAATGTCATGTCAAAACCAGCTTTACAATGTCGGTGGGGGGGGGGGGGGGAGGGGGGGTATGATTGGGTGGGAGGGAGGGGGGAGGCTGGGAAGGGAGGTGAAGGGTAAACAAAGGAGGAGGATGCAATGCTTGGTAAGAAATGTATGCATTATCCTGCCCATGTAATTGTAACCCCTCTGTACAGTATGTTCTCAAATAAAATAAAATAAAATTAAAAAAAAAAAAAAAAAAAAAAAAAAAGAAACAACCCAAATGTCTACCAAATGAAGAAGAGAGATAAAGCAAGGTACATTTCTAATATTAGCAAACCCTAAAATTGACCAACTTGTATACTTCAAATGGGTGAAGCACATGATAAGAATTATATCTCAATTTTATATTTACTTTTTGCACTCAAAAAACAAAAACAACAACAAAAAAAGGGCTGGGAAGGTGGCTCAGTGGTAGAGCGCTTGCCTTGCATGCATGAGGCCCTGGGTTTGATTCCTCAGCACCACATAATCAGAAAAACCCAGAAGTGGCACTGTGGCTCACGTGGTAGAGCTTTAGCCTTAAGCTGAAGAGCTGAGGGACAGCACCTAGGTAGAGTTCAGGCCATGATTGACCAAAAAAAAATAAGAAGAAGAAAGAAAGAAAACATATCAATAAAATAAAGGAAATGGAAGAAATGGAAAGTATCTTAGCCCAGTGTCTGACTCATGGGGACACTATAGTTTCACTAATGGTTATTTGTAAAATACAGAGACATCTCTTATCAAAGATAGTTATGGCATCATTTATAGATATATTTAACATGTTTATATATTTAATCACAAACATCTCAAAATGGGCAATTTTTCAAATCAGGAGTGACTGGCTGAAGACCAGAGATGTCCCAAGTAGAATCACTGTCGGTCAGTCATCAGGACCAGAGGGATCCTTTTCATCGGTGCACCCACTAGCCTCTGTCAATTTATAGATGCTCTTGGAAAGTACCCTTGATACCTCCAAGACCAGACTGGAAAGGAAAAATACCAAGTAGGCCAAGGGCATTTTGGGGAGGAAAGATGGGGCAAATGGAAGAGATCGAATGGAACAGAAGCCACATTAATTCCAAATGACAAACATAATGGTAAAATAGCAAAAATAAAATGTAAAATAGCATATTAAAGAAATAGTGAGGCTGGGAATGTGGCTTAGTGGTAGAGTGCTTGCCTCGCATGCATGAAGCCCTGGGTTCGATTCTTCAGTACCACATACACAGAAAAAGCCAGAAGTGGTGCTGTGACTCAAGTGGTAGAGTGCTAGCCTTGAGCAAAAGAAACTCAAGGACCCAGGCTATGAATTCAAGCCCAGGACTGGGGCTGGGCGGGGTGGGGGGGCGGGGGGTGGGAAGAAAAAGAAATGGTGACTATTCACCCCTCTCCCCAAAAGAAATGAGGTAAAGATAATAACCTATCAGAAATTCCTAAGAGGAAAAAAAAATTATTATTATTTTTTTTGGGGGGGGGGGGGGGGTCCGGTCGTGGGGCTTGAACCCTGGGCCTGGGCGCTGTCCCTCAGCTCTTCAGCTCAAGGCTAGCGCTCTACCACTTGAGCCACAGCACCACTTTCCGGCTTTTTTCTTTTTGCTTATGTGGTGCTGAGGAATCAAACCCAGGGCCTCATGCATGCAAGGCAAGCGCTCTCCCACTGAGCCACCTTCCCAGCCCAGAAAATTTTTTTTACAAGGGCCAATACATTGCAAAACTTCTTTAAACTATTCACTCCTTTCATGAAGTCATATAATATCTGACTTCTAGACATTCAGATGAATAATTCTACAGGTTAACAATTACTATAGCATTATTCAATTCCTAGTATCTACCACCACCACCACCACAATAACAAAATCCAAAAACTTAGAAGAATGCTGACTAGAAAGAAATATAGAAAAATTTAACTTGATTTTATGAGGTGAAATTTTATTTCTTTTTTCCTAGAGTGTCCTAAAATGCTTGTATAAAAAAGAACTATTAGCTGGGTGCCAGTAGCTCTCACAGTTCAAAGCCAGCCTGGGCAGGAAAGTCGGTGAGACTCTTATCTCCAATAAATGACCAGAAAACTGGAAGTGGCCCTGTGGCTCAAGTGGTAGAGTACTCGCTTTGAGCTGAAGAACTGAGGGACAGCACCCAGGCCCAGAGTTCAAGCCCCATGACTGACTAAAAAAAAGAAAAAGAAAGAAACTCCAATTGGCTCATCAGAGGATTGACTCTGGTTTATTCTGAAGAGCCACAAACCTAGGTTGGAACATGAATTTCATACCACCAGATGCTCTTGACACTCTGAGATGGTATGGATAGGCAAACAAACCCACACTAAGTTTTTCTCTAAGGGGAAACTGAACATTGTCCAATGGCTCAGAGGAATCAGCTGCTCAAGGAAAGTGTGCCTCACCTACCTGTGCATGTTCCCATTGGTGGTGAAAGACTGGCCACACACAGTACACTTGTAAGGCCTCTCGCCAGAATGCACTAGCATGTGGCGATCCAGGGAGCTGGCTGAGCTCAGCGACTTCCCACAGATGCTGCATGAGTGGTCGGCTCCTCCAGTGTCCGTGTTATGCTGCAGAAAGCAATCAGTGCACTGGTCAGTGATTAGGATGGATAAAAACTCTACTTCAAGGAATAAAGGTCTAGATCTTCATAACAACCAGTGAAATTTCTTGGCTATTTTTTTCTGTTTCTTCTCAAAGTGTCAAAGGCACTGTTTTGTATGATCATCTATTCCATATTCTAGCTTGGAAAATTGTTTATAAGAAACAATATGGATTAGCTGACCACATACATAAAATCCTATGAGGATAAGGACTCAACTACAAGACAAATAGATGAAATTTGATTTTCACACTGAGTAGTTTTGGCTTTTGAAATATGTTGAAAGGTATTTCTATCCAAACCCAAGGTACTTTGGTAACTTGATGTTTTTATTTTTATTATTATTTGTATATGTTATTACAATTGGTGTTATGGTTTTAATAGGTCATTAATCTACTATTCTCTGTTCAATTGCTTGTCATTAATTATGATGAATCTTATATTAAAGGAAAAAAGATCCCAGATCAAGGAAATTTATATAAAGAATGGGGGAGAGGGTATTTGAGCCAGTCAAGCTCAAAAACCCAAATATTGTGTTTTTGCTTATATATATATATGTATATATACAATCTTTACCTAAATTATGAAGATATTCATAACAATGAGAGGTAATTATAAAAGAGGAACAAGTCTGGAGGGGACCATTTGAAGAGACAGGAGGCAAAGAATAGATATTGGGAAATGAAGAAGATTGAATTTTTATATATACATACATATTCACACTTATATAATTGTATGCTCTATACATAACATATTATATATATATATATACATATATATATATATATATATATATATATAAATAGTATGATAAACCCCACAAAACACCCACCAAAGTGGGGTAGCAGAAAGGAAGTGGGTTACAAGAATAGAAGGGGTGAACTTGTTCAATGTATTGCATACACCCATATAATTATCATGATGAAAGCCCCTTGCACTACTAATGTATCTAACTTAAAAAAAAAAAAAAAAAGAACAGGAAGGCGAAGCATAGTGGTACACAATTATAATCCAACCACCAGAAGGCTGAGGCAGGAGGGTTGCAGGTTTGAGGCTACTCTGAGGTACATTGAGAGACAGTGTCTCTCAGTACAAAAAGAAGGGAGAAGGGTATTAATATCTACCACCTCCTCATATTATAAAGATTCAGCTCATACTAACTAACTTCTGGTACTATAAGTAGTCAGTTAACTAGATGTTTACTAAATTCTGCAAAGGTATTCTGTGCTGATCTGACTCAATTAGAGTAACATATACACACAAAAATTATTTCCTAACTACATACTAAAATTGATTAAATGTTACATATTAAATACAGCTCACAATTCATTCTATAAGTGAAATCGCCTTATCTTCTGTTAATGAACATTAATTTAAAACTCAAACACAAAAACAGCAGCCAACCTGACGAATGTGCATAGTCAACTGGTGCTGGGTAGTGCAAATCTTTTCACACAGGGGACAGTTGTAGGAAGACTTTTCTTCTTTCATTTCCTAAAAGAGAAATTAAAATGGATGAGTATGTACTAAAATATTAAACATCAGGATTTTATTTTTCCACAAGCACTTAACACAGCAACTCATTATGGATCCCATTTTCTGTGTGAGGAAACTCAAAGTACAGAGGGGCAAGTAATTTGTCCCAAACCATAGAAAAACAAGTAAACAAAACTGGGTTAAAACAGGCCAGCTACTCCATAGCCCATGCCCTAAATGATACTACACAAAATTTTGTCAAAGAAAGGATTAACCCCAAGGCACAGAAAGCAAATACCCTTGTGGTTGCTCATGAGAGATGGTGAAAATAAAAGTCACACTAAAGACTATAAAACAAATGGTACCATATAAACCAAATAGGTGAAGTGAATTGTGCAATGCTATCTAGCTCTCAGTTACCATCTTTGTCACTCCTCTCCCAAGACTAGCAAGTCTCATTCTATGCACTACAATCTCCCCCCGTTTCCCCCCCCCCCAAACCCTGCAACCTGTGGAAGTTGGGGCTGAGAAGTAAGTATGCCAGACAGCCTTATATTTTCTCACTCTCAAATTATAAGGAGGTTGAGAATCTCAGAGACACTAAAAAAGGGGGGAGGGAGTGGGGCTCTGTACAACACCTTTATAGCAACAATAAAATTTTTTTAAGTCCTCTACTTTTCTCAGAGGTATAATAGTGGTGGTTGGTGAGTGGGGAGTAGTGGGGATTAACACTTTCTCAGTTCAGTTCTACAGTGATTCAGAATGGAGCTTGCCAAGAACCCCCACAAAGAAAAACAAAACCATAAGCAACAAGAGTACACGCAATAATAACAAGGAATATGTCACAGCTGGGACAAAACTTAAGGTCAGGTTCAAGCTGTAGAGCATTTTTGTCAAATCATCAGATTCCAACACACACACACACACCACCACACACCAGGCATAGTGACACACACACACACACACACACACACACACACACACACACACACACACACACACACACACACACACACACACACACACACACACACACACACACACACACACACACACACACACACACACACACACACACACACACACACACACACCCCGCATAGTGGCTCATGCCCAGAGCCCCAGAAACTTGGGATACTAATGTAAGAGGATCCCTTGAGTCCAAGAATTCACAACAGCCTGGGCAACATAGTAAGACCTCATCTCAATAAAAGTTCAGGCCTTCAAGTGGCCAGGCTCTTGAAAAGGCTTGAGTTCATCTTGAAGTAAGACACCAGATACACAGAGCAGAGAGGTTCATGGGGCTGGCTGATATTTACTCTAGGGTTGATCATTAACTGTAGCCAAACCTGAAGCTGACAATGGTGCCTTGCAGACCATAGGATAGGTCCATAAAATCCAAGGCAGTGGGGAAAAGGGCATTTTGTGGATTCAAATATAATTTTTAAAGTAAACTAAGAAGAGAGAGCATGTGATGCTATGAGAGGCTACTGGAGAATTTTAAGCCCAGTTATTGCAGCCTTACTGGAGGAAGCTGTGTACTTCCTGAGCTGAAAGATAAAATTAGCAGCTAATGTGATAACTAACCATTCCATAATGAAACAATCTGGCACCCTTGTCTGCATCACACTGGGGCTAATCTGTTCTGGCACTCTGTGCTCAGATGATTGGACCTTTCCCTAAACTCCCTCTGTACACCCTCCCCATCCACTTTCCAGGTAAGGAGGACACTTCATTCTTCACCAACTCTCTTTCCTCCTTGAGTTTTGTTTTCTCAAATTAGGTGCTGTATTAGCAGGCTACCTTTGGCCCAGATCTCCCTTTCAGCAACAAAGCCCATGAACCAGATCTTGGGAGGAGAAAAGAGGTAGATGACAAGTGGCCCAGTTACACCTACACACTTGCTTCCTAACTCCTGGGGAGCAACCTTCATTTAGCATGCAGGGATGGGAGGTACCGTGGGTGTCTTCTAGCCCTAACTACTGTCTCAGAATGACTGGGAAAGAAGCAGAGCCTGGACAGAGGCCAGCTCTGTTTGTGCTGGGGCAATGCTGTGCTATTTAAGGAAATGCTCTTCCCTATGCTCTACTCATTTTCAGCAGTCCAGAAAATTATAAGGAGTACAATGACTTTATCTTATTCATTCCCAAATGCCTGATTCTTGGCACTAATAGATTAAAATTGATAAATGGGTTGATGGACAGAGATGAGGACAGATAGATGGATAGATGGACAGGCACAAAAAAGTAGAAATAAACCTTTTCTTCCCAGAGCTAGGGCTCCTTCTTGACTCAGGCCACAGTCATACAGACTGAATATTTTCTCAGGTACCCATAGGAAGAGAGGCTCACGAAGGCAAGGAAGAAAAAAGAGAAAGGTATCATTGATCCAAACCTAAAACATCACTGAGATCTTTTGAGTATTCAGTCTTGAGGAAGGTGTGGAGAAATGCATAGTTTAACACACTGCTGGTGGGATTTGGGACTGGAACCACTTTTCCTAGAGGGAAAGCCTTAATTAATGTACTACTTTTGAGAACAACAACAAAAAATCATGTATGTGTTCAGAGAATTCTATATAAGGACAGTTGGAGAAGGATTATTGACAAAAAAGACAATTCACAAATCCAACAGGTTGCTTTCTTGTCCATCACTGGTTCCTAGATATGCTCAGAAGACTGTCTTCTCTCTAAAAGTCTAAATAAAACCAAAAAAGTAATATGAAAAGTCATTTCATAGTATATGAACTCTAGAAAACTGAGATCTATCCTCTGCCTGCCTCTTTGATCTACCTTATAGTCAACAACATGTTACTACTCTGACAGAATTTTTCAAAAGTGCTCTATATGTTAATTAATTAAAAATTAACATTTTAGCCAGGCATTAGTGGCTCATGCCTTTAATCTTAGCTATTCAGGAGACTGAGATCTGAGGATCACAGTTCAAAGCCAGCCTGCACAAGAAAGTCCATGAGACTCTTATCTCCAATAAAGCCACCAGAAAACCTGAAGTGGTGCTGTGACTCAAGTGATAGAGCACCAGCGTTGAGCTAAAGACCTGAAGGACAGGGCCCAGGCTCAGAGTTCAGGTCCTACGACCACCCCCCCCCCCAAAAAAAAATAATAATAACATTTTTATTTCCCAGTGGAGGCTATTGGAGGAGACAGGGACTTTTATTCCCGGGGCTGGGAAGGTGGCTCAGTGGTAGAGTGCTTGCCTTGCAAGCCTGAGGCCCTGGGTTCGATTCCTCAGCACCATATAAGCAAAAAGAAAAAAGCCGGCAGTGGCGCTGTGGCTCAAGTGGTAGAGCGCTAGCCTTGAGCTGAAGAGCTGAGGGATAGTGCCCAGGCCCAGAGTTCAGGCCCCACGACTGGACCCAAAAAAAAAAAAAAAAGAATCCTTCCCATTCTCTTTCTACCCACCTATTATTTCTGATCCCATGCTCACTGAAAATTGAAGATAAGTAGAATCTTAAATGTAATTCCCTAGAACCAAAATCTAAGAGTTTTCAAAATTGGAAAGCTGAGCAGCAGCCCCCCATACAAAAAATTATTTGTTAATGAATCTGAAAACACTATTAAAAATAAAGAAACCACATGACAGTAGAGAATCACTCAAGCTCACTACCTTGACCATTATATGAAGAAAGTTTGTTTAAAACCAAATCACCGGACAAAGGATAAAGGTAAGGAGGACACTGACATCCAGCCAAAAAAAAAAAAAAATCCTACAAGAAAGGAATCTGTTCCTGAAAGATGGCCTCTGGAGAGGTCTGTTTAATTCAGAGTGCATCGAAGGTTTAAATAAGAGAGGTAGGGATGGGGAAGGCTCTCAATGCTATCATAGACCTGATCCAGTGTGCTACTACTACCCAGCACACAGATACTTACCTGGTTCCTTCTGCCAATCCGATTTGGTCCTGGAGGCTTCACGGGGGACTTGATGCCCTGGGGGCTCCCACCATTCTCAGTTACATTCCCTAGACTCATTACTGCTGACATCATGGTATTGATGGAAGACAGGTCTGAGCCTTCCAAGCCAATGGGCGAACTGGACGTCATTGGGACAGGAATTTATGCTTCTACGAAGCCTCTGCCATAAAACTGAGAACCAGAAATTGCTGATATGATTATGGGGAAATGAAGGCTTCTGTCATAGCCAGGTATTGTTGGCCATGGCTATTATAATAAAGCAGAAAATGTACATCACTCTCCTTCCATCTAAGCTCACATGCCTACATGGTGACCAAAACGATTTAAGCTTTCATCCAATGACTCTTGGCATATCAAAGGCTAACCACTAACCTTATTTCCTGTTTGTCAAGAAAGGGAGGAGGAGGTTGGGGGTGAAGAGTAGAAAGAAGAGAAAAAGGAAAGAAAAAAACTTCAGGTGTCACTTAATTCCACTGGTACAATGTAATTGTTTTATTTCATTTTAGTATGCCAGTACTGGGCTTGAATTCAGGGTCTCTTATATCCTTTCTTGGCTTTTTTTTCCCCCAGCCACAACATCTCTAACTAGTTCCCAATCAAACTCAGCTTTAAATCTGGTGTATGCGGGGCTGGGAAGGTAGCTCAGTGGTAGAGCGCTTGCCTTGCATGTATGAAGCACTGGGTTCGATTCCTCAGCACCACATAAGCAAAAAGAAAAAAGTCAGAAAGTGGCGCTGTGGCTCAAGTGGTAGAGCGCCAGCCTTGAGCTGAAGAGCTGAGGGACAGCGCCCAGGCCCAGAGTTCAGGCCCCACGACCGTACCCCCCCAAAAAATAAAAAATAAATCTGGTGTATGCCTACTGCTTCTTCTTTTTTTTTTTGGGGGGGGGTGTCAGTCATGGGGCTTGAACTCTGGGTCTGGGCGCTGTCCCTCAGCTCTTCAGCTCAAGGCGAGCACTCTACCACTTGAGCCACAGCGTCACTTCCAGTTTTCTGATGGTTTATTGGAGATAAGAGTCTCATGGACTTTTCTGCCCAGGCTGGCTTTGAACCGTGATCCTCAGGTCTCAGCCTCCTGAGTAGGTAGAATTACAGGAGTCACCAGTGCCCAGCTTGCTTCTAATTTTTGCTGTTTCCTATAAATCACCAGATCTCTCACCTTTACTTCTTTACAATTTGCTAGGCTTTTTTTGCTCAGGGCTGTGTTCTGTGGCTTGAGCCACACATTCACTTCTGGATTTTTGCTGGATAATTGGAGATAATAGTCATACATTTTTGTGTTCTTGGGCTGGCTTCAAACCTTGATCCTCACATCTCAAACTCTTGAATAGCTAGAATTATAAGCCTAAGCCACCTTTGCGTGGCTACTATTTAATGGGAAGTCCAAATTCTATATCAGATTAGAAAAACCAGTCTTACTAGACCAAATTTCAAATCAACATTAAAAAAAAAGCCTATCTCTAGTTTTGCATAAGTTGCTACTGATGAACATTTGCATTTAGTTCAACTTAATTATATTAAGCATAAAATTTTCACATATTAAATATAGAGCCAGACTTTGAAACAAATCAATAAGGAAGATGTTTTCAATCTGCATGACAACTAATCATAAAGAATTATCATCAAGAAATACTTCTACTTTGGTCCAGGAAACTCAGTAGTTAAATTCCACATGAGATCATCAGATATGTGCTTGGAAATTATCACATCATTGTTTTCTGGACTGAGATCTATTGCAGAAATTAATTTTTTTTTTTTTTTTTTTGGTTGGTTGTGGGGCTTGAACTCTGGGCCTGGGCCCTGTCCTAGAGCTCTTTGGCTCAAGGCAAGGGCTCTACCACTTGAACCACAGGGCCACTTCCGGTTTTCTGGTCGTTTATTGGAGGTAAGAGTCTCCAATGGACTCCATGGACTCTCCTGGCCGGGTTGACTTTGAACCTCAATCCTCAGATCTCAGCCTACTGAGTAGCTAGGATTACAGGCACCAGAATTTAAATTTTCAAAGAGCTTGTTTCTTACAAATGTAAGAAGGTAATACTTTTTCCCCAGAAAATGGAAAGAAGAAAGACCACCCTCCATTGTTAATTACCTCCATTTTCTGAATCAACTGTTAAACTGTGGAAGTACCCTGTAGGAAGGCTCTTATCCAAGAGGAATAGGAGATGACTGTTTACTTCCTTCTTCTCTCGTTATCACTCATTGACACTGGAAAAGAAACAGATCAAAGGGTGCAGTGAATTCACCAACTTAGAAAAGCAAAAAAAAAGATTCAATAGCTGGGTATGTGGTGTGAGAGCATTGGGGAGGTAGAAGAGAGAACTGTGAATTTGAAGCCAACCTGGGCTATATAGCAATGTAATGTCAGACTACTACATTCATGAAAATACAAGGAACACAAATGAGAAGCCAATTGGAAGTCTTCTCTTTTTTCCAAAACCATATTCTATGGCTTCCCCCCCCCCAACATTATCTAATGTCCCCTACAGGGCTGCCCCCCTCCCTCCTAGCAGCCCAGAAAATCTGCAGCACTTGACTTTTTCAGTTTAACCATACTGTCTTTCATATTATGCTCTGTTTACTATCAGACCCTCTACTTGAACCAGTCATGCCTCTCCCTAAAACGGAACAAAGACGAAACAGTTAAGGAATTTACTGAAGGATCAGAGTTTAGATGCTATTAGGTCAGAGCTAAAAGAAACCTGGTAAACATGAGCCGAATGTACAAAGGAAAACTATAGCTCGTGCCATGTCATAATTTACTTCAAGCCTTACTTATGCATCCCCTGAACTTCACAGAAAGTCTGTGGTCACAGGTGTGGCCATAGGTATTAGTATTTCCTGTATTTTATCTGGGAAGATATTCTATATCTGAATCCCTACCAGTAATATTACATAAGTCTTATTATCCTACAGAAGCAGCATAAGAGCAAGCTCTTTTTTTTTTATGGTGGTCCTGAGATTTGAACTCTGTGCCTGGGTGCTTTCCCTGGGCTCCATTTGCTCAAGTCTAGCACTCCACCACTTGAGCCACAGCACCACCTCTGACTTTTTCTGTGATGAATTGGAGATAAGAGTCTCATAGACAATCTGTGATTCTCAGATCTCAGCCTCCTGAGTAGGCAGGATTATAGGTATTAGCCACCAGACCCAGCTTCAAGCTTATTTTTTTGGGGGGGTGGGGTAGGGAGGGTCAGTCTTGGGGCTTAAACTCTGGGCCTGGGCACTGTCCCTGAGCTCTTCAATTCAAGGTAAGAGATCTACCACTTGAACCACAGTACCACTTCCGATTTACTGGTGGTTAACTGGAAATAAGAGTCTCACAGATTTTCCTTGCCCAGGCTGGCTTTGAACTGCAATCCTCAGATCTCAGCCTCCTGAGTAGCTAGGATTACAGGCATGAGCCATCGGTGCTGGCTTCAAGCTTATTTTTAAAGAGGATATTTAAAAACAAGATTTGGTACGGTTTCTTTTGCCAACTTTATAGGGGATGTGAATATAAGAAATGTTCCTACCTAGAATAGCCACAAATGTGCAGCCTTGTAGAAGCAGAGCAGGAAAGGCTGGGCCTAGAACTTTATTAAATGTTGGAGGCTGAGGTATAGCTTAGTGGTAGAACAAGTGTCTAGTACTTACTAGGCTCTGGGTTCAATCTCCAGCATCCCCCACCAGAAAGGATAAAGTGTACCTTACACTTAATAGTTGGAATCTATCACCAAAGTTCATGTGTTGGAAACTTAATCCTTAAGTTGATAGGTTAATAATATTTAGGTGGGGCCTTCAGAAGGTAAACAGAATCACGCTATGTTGGGAAAGGGGGGTCCCATGGTAAGAATAATGATTAGTACAAAGGAACAATTGTACAAGAATATAATTTAGGACTCCTTATTCTGCTTCATCTGCCATCTTTCTCCATAAAGAGGAAAAGGGCAGAGGTAAAATAAAGTGAGAAAACCCAAACTTTCCCTTCTCTCTTTTTTTTGATAAGTTTTTTATTGTGAAAATACTGTACAGAGGGGTTACAGTTACATGAGCAAGGTAAAAAGTGCATTTCTTATCAAGCATTGTTGCCTCCTTCTTTGTTTTCCCTAGCATCCCTTCCCTCCCACCTCCATAACTACACTCCCCCGCCCCTTCCCTCTTTTTGAGACACTTTGAAGCTCAAGCTGGCTTTGACTTCCTGATTCTATTGCTCCAGCCTATCAAGTGCTGGAACTGCAGACTTGTACATCTAGCATCAATTACTGTCTTTCTATAAATAGACCATTTAAATTTATTTAAATTCTGCTTCCTTGTGCTTGCTTCAGCAGCACATATTAAAACTGCAATAAATTGGGGCTGGGAAGATGGCTCAGTGGTAAAGCACTTGCCTTGCATGCCTTGCATGCCTGAGGCCCTGGGTTCGATTCCTCAGCACCACATAAGCAAAAAGAAAAAAGTCAGAAGTGGCGCTGTGGCTCAAGTGGTAGAGCACTAGCCTTGAGCTGAAGAGCTGAGGGACAGCGCCCAGGCCCAGAGTCCAGGCCCCACGACCGGACCCCCCCCCCAAAAAAAAAAAACCAAAAACTGCAATCATACAGATTAGCATGGCCCCTGTACAAGGATCACATACAAATTCATGAAGCATTCTATATTTTTTAAAAATGTGCTTCTTTTTGGGTGCTGGTGGTTCACACCTGTAATCCTAGCTACTCAGGAGGCCGAGATCTGAGGATTGCAGCTCAAAAACACACTGGGGAGGAAGACCAAGAGAATCTTATTTCCAATAAACCACCAAAAAGCCAGATGTGAAGATATGGCTCAAGTGGTAGAACACTAGCCTTGAGCAAAACCAGTTCAGGGACAGCACCTAGGCCATGAGTTCAATCCCCAGGACGGGGGGTGAGGGGTTGCTTCCTGTTTCTAACCATCTTTTCTTTTGGAGTGATTTCTCTTTAACAAAAGAAAAAAGGCATTTATAAGAATATCTATACACATATAATATTTTTCTTTCTTAATAGATTGCTAACAAAAGTATCGATTATTCCTAGAATTTTTGTAACTAACCAGAATACAATTATGTATCTGGCTCAGAAATGGAAATGGAAACCTTCAGTACTAAATTCTCTCATTCTCTCTCTTTTTTTTTTTTTTTTTTTTTTTTGCGGGGGGGGGGGGGGGGGCGGGGGGGGTTGGTCATGGGGCCTGAACTCTGGGCCTGGGCACTGTCCCTCAGCTCTTTAGCTCAAGGCTAGCACACTACCACTTGAGCCACAGCGCCATTTCCGACTTTTCTGCTTATGTGGTGCTGAAGAATTGAATCCAGGGCCTCATACATGCAAGGCAAGCACTCTACCACGGAGCCACCTTCCAGCTCAATTCTCTCATTCTTTTAAATATATCTTCTTATAAATTCAATGTACAGTAAAGTATAAAATAACTGATTACAGCCCAAGAGTTGACAAATCTAAAGGTGTAATAAGTCACAGGCAGCCAGGAAATCTGATTTGGTTTCAGGGGCTTAGAAAATGGAATTACAAGGTAATAATGGAGTAATCTGCACCACAAATATGATGGTGATAGTTTTGTTTTTACGAAGTAAATTTAATTTGTGCATAATGAATGTATTTTGTAGACAATTCACTGAAATGAAGTAAAGAGAATATGAAGTTAAATTTTTCTGACTTGATTCTGATGTTCAAATAAAGGCTTCTGATGAATTTGGATTGGCTTTCCAATACTGTCATCTGCCTGAGGTTGCTTGTTTGTTGCTTACTTTTGCACTCACATTCTGTTTTTAAATAAATTGTTTGATCTTAAATATTTGGGTCATCCTTTGACTCAGATACTCTAATTTTAAAAAAATAGACATTTCTAACAACAACTACAAAAAAAAGAAGATATCCACATTTATTGAAAATTATGTTATGATAGCAAAAGAAAATGCAGCTTCCTAACCAAGTTTGGAAGATGATCCTACTTAGTATTCTATTACTGTATTTGAATGCTTTTTTTGTTAGTTGGTTTTGTCTATCCTTTCCCTTCTCCTTTCTTTTGAAAAAAAGGGCCTTATTGTACATTCCAGGTGGGCTTCAAACTCTTGTTTTGTTTTGTTTTTGTTTTTTGTTTTTGGTCAGTCGTGGGGCCTGAACTCTGGGCCTGGGCGCTGTCCCTCAGCTCTTCAGCTCAAGGCTAGCGCTCTACCACTTGAGCCACAGCGCCACTTCCGGCTTTTTTTCTTTTTGCTTATGTGGTGCTGGGGAATTGAACCCAGGGCCTCATGCATGCAAGGCAAGCACTCTACCACTGAGCCACCTTCCCAGCCCTTGTTTTTGTTTTTTGGTTGGTCATGGGGCTTGAACTCTGGGTCTGGGCACTGTCCCTCAGCTCTTTGAGGTCTTGAGCACTCACTGACTTTGAGCTCCTGTTCTCAAAGCTAGTGCTCTACCACCTGAGCCACAGTGCCACTTCCTGGCCTCAAACTCTTGATCCTCCTTCCTTAGCATCCATTGTATTGAGATTACAGATATGTATCATTTCACACTTCTCAATAGGCAAATTGACAAAAACATGTTCACTATGATTCATGTCTGTAATTCTATCTACTCAGGAGGCTGAGATCATGGTTTGAAGCCTGCAGAAAAGTCTATGAGACTCCTATCTCCAAGTAACCAGCAAAAAGCCAGAAGTGATCCAGGGGCTGGTGGCTCACACCTCTAATCTTAGCTACTCAGGAGGCTGAGTTCTGAGGATTACGGTTCAAATCCAGCCCAGGTAGAAAAGTCCATGAACTCTTATCTTTAATAAACCATCAGAAAACTGCAAATTATGCTGTAGCTCAAAGTGGTAGAGCTGAGCTGAAGAGCTCAGGGACAATGCCCAGGCCCAGAGTTCGAACCCCATGTCCACAGAGAGAGAGAGGAGAGAGAGGGAGAGAAAGAGGGAGAGGGAGAGAAAGAAAGAAAGAGAGAGAGGGGAAGGAGAAAGAAGCCAGAAATGAGCTGCAGCTCAAATGCAGCACTAGCCTTGAGAACAAGAGCTCAGAGGCAGTGCTCAAGACTCTGAGTTCAAGCCCCAGGAAACTCCCCCACCCACCCCAACAGACACAATATTCACGAAACATAACCAAACTGCCAGTAAGAATTTTTTCAGTCATTATGATATCAAAAGTTTATTCCTGACAACTACATGCATGAGTAAACCTCACTAGCAAATGGACTGAAAGTTACAAAGACATACTAACATGTTTCCTACTGTGTCAGGATAGGATGAAATTGGCAACAGGTATTTCTTCCTCCAGAAAAGGTGTGACGGGTAACACTATCCATCCATGACACCAGAAGTCCCCCCATTTACTTCCTTTTCCCATTTTAAATGTAAGTGAATAGCAATATGTTTAGAAAGGTTTCTTTTTTTAGGGGGGAGAAGGTATTTTTAATTGATCTTGGGACCTTGTGCATGCTAGGCAAGCATTCTAACACTGAAGATACAACCTTAGTATCACTTTTCTCCATTTCTGATCTGAAAGCAACCAACAACTTCTCCCTTGGAATGGGACAAAATTTTGCTTCAGTTTGCTCTTGGGTCTCATTCTAGACTTCTTGGAGAACACAAAACAGGATACAAAGAGGGAGGGGGGAAACTCATGTAAAACACTACATTGCTCACTGTTCTCCCTTAGCAAAAAATGGCCAACATCCACTTTAATACTATAGCTCCATCCATCCAAATTTAACCTGACACAAATTGGCTAGCATTTGGTAGGTTCTACCTACCCACTCCTGGAAGACTATAGAGGAACAATAACCCAAACTAATACACCTAAAACTGTTCATTCTTAGTAATAGTTTATACGTCCACTGACAAAACACCTTTTTTGAAATAGATATAGCCCTAGAATTTTTACTCTCTCCTTTTGCCTTTTCTTCTCCCTGATACCATTAGTTAATTAATTAAAAATTGAAAATAAAAATTACTGGCCCCTATTTAATACAATCCCCTCTAACTAGATTAGAGAGTTCTAGGACCCCTTATGAATTTCACAGATATAATCAACATCAACAAGTGTACTGTTCCGGTTCAGAACACACAATTCAGATTTGGGGGTGGGAAGGAGGAGAAAAAAGACAGGAGGTGTTGCTACTTGAGAAGCAAACCTTCTCATCTCATGCCATAGGCTCAACAAAGCAAGAACAGCAAGTCAGGGCTGGGAAGGTGGCTCAGTGGTAGAGCGCTTGCCTTGCATGCACGAGGCCCTGGGTTCCATCCCTCAGCACCACATAAGCAGAAAAAGTTGGAAGTGGCGCTGTGGCTCAAGTGGTGCTAGCCTTGAGCTGAAGAGATGAGGGATAGCGCCCAGGCCCAGAGTTCAGGCCCCACGACTGACAAAAAAAAAGAAAAAAAAGAACAGCAAGTCAGTTACAATTTTAATCTGATTTTGCCCATAGCATACAGGGACCTGGAAAAGAAGGAGGATGGGAAAAGGAGAACACAGGAAGACTCAATATTCATCATTATTGTGACTCAAGTTAAGCCCTTGAAGGTTAACTGACCTGTTTTCCTTGCCTTATCAAGCTTCCCTCCTTACTGAGGAGTTGATGACTGGGCCCCAATGTGGGAAGGGTCACACTTCACTGAAGCTGCCACTTCTGGAACAGATTTGGAACAACCTGGAAAATTGAAAGATGGTGACATTAGGAGGAGTAAGACCAGACTGATTCTGCTTCCCAAATACTTTTTCTCTACTCAGTATCACCAGGATACTTCCTGTGCCTTGTTTGTAATTATAAGCAAGGTGTTAGCTGATTCTATCCAGAGGGATCCGATTTGTGCTCAAGCTAGAGTGGCTGAGCTGAATATGCCTTGAACCCAACCACTACTACCACCAAAGTATGTTCCAACAACACTGGTGTGGATGGCACTTAAAAATAATGGTGCAGGCCACTGATTGCAGGTAAGCTTGAAGCACTCCAATGACATGTGAACAAACAGTAGGGGCCGGGCTGGAAGGATAGCTCAGTGGTAGAGCATCTGCCTAGCACACACAGGGTGCTGGTTTCCAATCCCAGCACTTGCAAAACACAAAAACAAAAACAAATATAGTTAAATAGTAGATGCTAATGGTCATCCATCTTAAAGGAAAGAAAAAAGCAAGATAGCACTTGATGTTCTCAGAAACGGAGGGAAAGAAGAACAGAAAAGAACTAAAGAAAATATATGAAACTAACAGTGCCTTAAAATGGACACTGTCACCTCTTTTCCTGAATGGGCAGAGGGTAGTATCTATAGCACTTGTCAAAATGGGACCAAATGCATATTCTCCCCTTTCTATAGGAAGACACAGAAAATATCTCTCATTACACATGCCATTCAGGATTGACAAAGTTTGTTCTGACTTTCCAAGGTTCAATCTGGGAGAATACTGAGTCTGGTCCTCAACATAGTGAAGAGAAAGCTAGAATATATACAACATGTCTAAGCTACAGCACCCAATACATTTGTCTCTGGATCTGAATACAGTATGTCTCTGCTGCAGTGGGAGAAGAGTGTAAAGCTAGGAGACTAATCAACAGAGTAAAGGCTGATGGTAAAGATGAGGAAGGGAGTATCTAGCCCGGCGTACATGACATTCTGCATTCCATCTTCAGAACCACAAAGGAGGAAAAAAGCAGAATAAAGTCAAGGTGAGTAACACTTGTAAAAAAGCAATTGCGTGGCTTATTTTCTCACTTATCCTCTTTTCGAGGGTCTAGAGATAAGCTGCCCAAGCGTGTCAGACCACTATCATCTTGCATCTTACTTGAATTGTCCACAAAGAGTTCATTAGCACTGTGTGCAGCAGACCCCCTGGGCTAGACTGGCCTGTTGGGAGTGACAGAGCTCTACCAGCCTTTTCTATCACAAAGCAGCAACTGAATGATTTCCGACACCATGATGCTTCTAGAAGTTTTTCTCTCTTCACATGTCACTACTTCAATTCTCTATCTTTTCCCTCTGTTATCCTGAAAGATTCTGTGGATTTTAAAATAGCAAGAAAGAAGGATTGCCTAGCAAGCAAGACATTCTCAGTTCAGACCCTAGCATGAAAGAAAGAAAGAGAAAAAGAGAGAAAGAGAGAAAGGAAGGAAGGAAGGAAGGAAGGAAGGAAGGAAGGAAGGAAGGAAGGAAGGAAGGAAGGAAGGAAGGAAGGAAGAAAAGAGAGAGAAAGAGGGAGGGAAGGATGGAGGGAGGGAAAGAGAAAGAGAGAGGGAAGGAGAGAAGGAGGGAGGGGAAGAAGGGAGGGAGAGAGGGGAGGAAGGAAGGAAGGAAGGGAGGGAGGGAGGGAGGGAGGGAGGGAGGGAGGAAGGAGCCATTTGCAGGGACAGATAGTCAATAGGACACCCAAGAAGGTACCCTGACACTAACCACCCTGGTATTTCTCAAGTTTCCTGGGACAGGACTGTCCTTAAGAATCTGAAAAAAAAATTATAAATCCTCCCACAGAAAAGTACACATATTCCACACTACATTCAGTTTGTTATAAGGAGAATCAAGGTTCCAAGAAACCCGGGAGATAGTGGAGCAAAAAATCCTTGATATTCATGATCCACCCTCCTTTAAACTATCAATCAAGCACTTGGTTAACATTCCCACATATTTTCATAAATGTTCAAACAAAATATCCTTTTTAGATCATTTTACCCTATTTAAAAGTATGAAGTATAAGAAACAAGTTTCATTTTATAATAAAAAGATCTGAGGGAACTGGGGATATAGCTCAGTGGTGGACATTATCTAGTATGTACAGCCCTGAGTTCAATCTCCAGTAGGGGAGGAGAGGGATGA
Organism: Dipodomys spectabilis; assembly: GCF_019054845.1. Classification (NCBI taxonomy): domain Eukaryota; kingdom Metazoa; phylum Chordata; class Mammalia; order Rodentia; family Heteromyidae; genus Dipodomys; species Dipodomys spectabilis. Next base: position 1,480,253 of record NW_024870781.1, read on the forward strand.
GAGCAAGCAAGTTTTCCTTGTTGTTATTCATTTTAAAATAGGAAGTATGGGGGAGGGGGAAGTCTCCTGGCTCCATCTAAAGTGTTTTCCCAATATGCTTGAGACCCTTGGTTCAATTTTCTTAACAAGGGATAGAAGACCAAAACAAACAAACAAACAGGGCTTGGAAGGTGGCTCAGTGGTAGAGCGCTTGCTTTGCATGCATGAGGCCCTGGGTTCGATTCCTCAGCACCACATAAGCAAAAGAAAAAAGCCGGAAGTGGTGCTGTGGCTCAAGTGGTAGAGCGCTAGCCTTGAGCTGAAGAGCTGAGGGACAGCGCCCAGGCCCAGAGTTCAGGCCCCAAGACCGGACCTAAAAAAAACAAACAAACAACAACAACAAAAAAAAAACCTCTAAAAAACAATTTTGACAGTAAATCCAGAAATTATTCTTTTGCTAAATTTTTTTAGTTAAAGTCTAGAACCATCTCTTTGGGGTCTGGAAACTGTCAAGGTCTCTGAATAAGCACAGTGAACTATTATAGTTCTATGTATAATTGAAAACAACAGCAACAAAAATAATGATTTACAGAGATAAATATCTGAGATTAAAGTTTTCAGAATCTAAAAATGTTCAAGTAGCTTCTTCCAAACCGTGAAGAATCAGAGAAAGAGGATTCTTTTAAAGCAAAAGGGCAAGCTGAGACTTGACCTTGAAACTTCATCTGACCTTGGATGTAAATAATTTGAATATCCTGAATGTCTAGCAAGTTAAATAACAAATCATTACTACCCTGTTTGTTTTGGATTCCCTCAGGGACACACAGAACTTGGGAGGGTGGAAAGTTCAAGACAGTTTTTGAAGGAAACTAAGATACCCCTACTTCAACATTATCACCTTAAAAAGAGGTGGGGGTGGGGGCGCTGTTATGCCATAGAAGATGACTTCTGTGGGTGAAACCTGATGAAGACTGGCTAGGACATTTGGGAAGGTGATGAATTCTGGGTTTTCATTCCCAGAGACTTGTGCAAAGCCAAAGAGGCAAGATGTCTTAGGGAGGGCAGCAGAAGTCCCTCTGGGAGGAGGTGGGGTAGGGGAAGGCCAGCCCCCAGCCAAGGAGGAGATAAGGGACTACACTTTGTAAAGCCAGAAAGAGAAGATTAAAAAGGCATTCTCCAGGTCCAGGGAGATAGCAATGAAAAGATGAAAGATAAAAGGGAAGATGGTTTTAGAAGCCAAGGGCGTATCCTGTCTTCTTTAAATAAAAAAAAAAAAACCAAAAATCTAGGGTTTTTGAAGAGGAATTGAAAAATCTTTTCTTGGGCCCCTAGGAAATATGGAGTAAGTAGAGATGCCTGAGATGAATGCACAGGCCCTAGGCTGCAATGCTAAGTCTCAGTGACATCCAAGAATACTTGGGAGGGTTGATCTGGAGAGTGTGTAAGAGCATAGCTGCCAGGTTCAGAACAACCAAGAACAAACTACAAGATAAGAGGAATTCAAATACTAGCATGGTTGGAGCTAGGAAGCTAGGCTAGCCTGGAGACAGAACCAAAGCAGAATAGCTGTGCCACAAAGGCCTTGCCTACTCTACCTCTGTCTGCAGAAAGCCCTGGGAAAAACTGTCCTTTCTAACCAGGATGGCCTTTCATATGCTCAGAAGGCTGAGACAGCTGGGATGACAGCTCTGAGTTCCAGGAAGTTGATGTGTTTCTTGGCTTCGGGTGCAGGCTATGCCCTGGATAGGGCGGTAACTCATGAAAGCTACCCACCCCACCCTGCCCGCAGCTGGCACACTTTGGTAAAATGAGGCCTAGAGCATCATGTCGTGCCTTTTAGTATTTGAGCAGACTCTGAAAAACTGGGCACCACAAGCTGCTCCAACCAGCTCTGCATTTTCTCTCCTCCAGTGAGGATAGCACAGACTGTGTTCAAAAGAGAAGTATGGAGTGAAAGCGGGTGAGGACCTCAGGAATGCAAGAAGCATATGCTCACTTCCCATTCATCTCCTACACTCCTCATTCACCTTCTAGCAGTTCCCATGGTTACCTCTCTGCTCAGTTTCTCACCTCCTGACTGCAGTCCTCTTGGCCATTATGAACACATAATCCCACAGACCGAAGGCTTTTGACTTCAATCCCCAAGACACCTCTCACTCTGTCGTTACAGTTAATAATCACAGCGAACAATTTCTGAATACTATATACCACACACCAAGTGCACTGTCTTAATTAATCCCCATAATAATAACCATATGAGGATTAATGTCGCTGCAGAGATGAGAAAATTAAGGTTTAGAGGGGTCAAGTCATTTGCCTATAAAATCCTAGAACTATTATGTGGGAGCTCAGAGTGAATCCTGTTTCTGGACTCTATTAAGCTTCTTTTGGACAATATGTGTGACTCCTGGCACAGGCTTGAGAGCACAGATGTGCTCTCTTAGTCACGTTCTCTAACGTCTCACAATCTTGGCCTAAATCATTTCTGCTCTTCCAGATATCCAGTGTTTCCCCTTCCATGCTGCCTAGGGTGGAGGGGCACAGAGAAAGGAGCACTCCACTGCCCCCTCACCACTACTCATCTCTCTGGAAAGAGGCCCAGACTTAACAACAGAGCAAAAAGTTCACTGTAGCAGGCCAATGTTGGAAAACATTCCCCTTGCTGCTCAAAGGCGACGAGGGCCTTCACATTCTACATTCTCAGATTTTAGAAGCAGGTAGGCAAAGGGAACTAGAAGGCACACTTGAGGCTTATTTTGAAATCCCTAGCAGCTCACTTCATCCCAATGATTCATCCAATTGATCCACCAACATGACAAGCTCTCCTGGTCACTTCTGCTCTGATGGAAATCGTGTGCAGACTTTGAACAAGATGAGTCTTCACTTCAGGTCTTAAAGTATGGGATGGAAGGTTGCAATGAAGCCTGACAAGTCTATGAGCTGTGCATGTCAGAAGTGGGGAACAGGAGGAGAGGGTGAGTGGCTAGACTGCATAGATGAAAAGCTAGATAAATCAACTTAAAGGAATTTTACCAACAGTCTTAGCTAGTCAGCAAAAAAGGTGACTGCAACTGACCTGTGAACACGGCCAACACAAACAACACAGGTGCCTTCAATGTGAGATGATGTTCCATTCCAACAAACCCATCATAAGTCAAAAATGCAGCTAATGTGATCACAGTACACTAGAGCATTAGTTATTTCCTCTCCTCTTCATAGGGCTGACTGGGAGCTGCGCTCACCAAAAGGCCAGAGGACCACATATTGCTAGCCAAGAAGAGGATCCAAATTCAAAATTCCACACATGGTTTCTACTGAGTATATCGTGTTCAAGAATTTTTTTTAAAATTACATAAATCAGAGAATTATAACTGGGGGACCATCTGTATTAACATTAAAATCCATCATTAGAAATGCAAATTCTCAGCCCTTATCCCAAATCTACAGAATCAGAAACTCCTCTAAGAGAAGGCCCAGCAATCTGTATTTATAACTCTCCAGTCCTGAAAACTAGTTAATGGAGAAGGGCAAAAACAAAACAAAAAAATCAAGAATGTTCCTGAAAAGCTTCCTTATAAAAGGTGAGGTCTTCCACACTTCAGAACAAAAACCAAGGCAAGGGAGCAAAGACCCAGATCTCAATTATTATTGTTATTTATTTTTGTCAGTCCTGGGCCTTGAACTCTGGGTTTGGGCACCGTCCTTGAGCTTCTTTTGCTTAAGGCTAGCACAGCGCCACTTTTGGCTTTTTCTGTATATATGGTACTGAGGAATCGAATCCAGGGCTTCATGCATGTGAGGCAAGTACTCTACCACTAAGCCATATTCCCAGCCCTCAGATCTCAATTCTAACTTTGGTTTAGTTACCAGAATAAATAAATAAATATGAAGGCCTATGTCTATGTTCTTCAGGAATATGAGCTTCAGTCAGAGCTGTGTGTGTAGTACACACACAGGTAGCCAACTATTTTGGCCTGGTCCTTTACGTAGTCCTGCCTCCTTAAAGCTATCTTTCCAGCAAATGGCATTCATATGATATTCCCTGAAAAGCTCTTTTGAAGGTGCTGTGGAGCAGCCTCCAAACTTGAGTCCTTTGGAGGGATTTCTTATGGACTTTTTCTTTTGCTGATACTGAGCAGTAAGAAAAGTGCAGCAAAAAGTAGAGAAGAGAGAAGCTTTAGGGAAGGCATTGTCAAAGCCCCTTCCTATATCCTCACATCAGCCAGATGCTGGTGACCCATGCCTATAATTCTAGCTACTCAAGGTTCAGAGCCAGCACAGATCAGAAAATTCATAAGACTTCATATCTCCAATTAACTGCCAAAAAATGCTGGAAGTGGGGTTGTGGGTCAAGCGGTAGAGTGCTAACCTTGAGCAAAATAAGCTCAGGGACAGTGCCCAGTTCCTAAAGTTCAAGCCCCAGCAACTGGAACTCAAGGATATTTAAAAAAAAGTCTGCTCAGCTGCAAAGGCTCTTCATTGGGTCCTAAGGAGGGAGGGAGGAAGGAAGGAAAGAGGAAGGATGTGTGAAGGGAAATCATCTCCACCCTCTGAGTGACTGTTCCATACTTTGATTACATTTCAAGTGCCCAGTAGTCTGGACCCAGACAGCACTTCACAAGGATTACTACTAATGGCTGATGGTCCACGGTCCTTAGGTAAAGGAACAGTTAAAATAAAAATCCTTTTAAAATAAAAAGCACATTGAAATAAACACAAGTTTGTGACGTTATCTAAGCATCACTATCCCACAACACTGTGAAGTTTAGGGAATTATGTAATCATTTAATCACAATAAAGAATTTGAAAAGAAAAAAAAAAAGCATTTAGGTAATGGAGGAAAAAAAAGAAACACAAATAAGGTTCTGGCTAGGAAAACAGGGACTACAAAACATTTTCTGAGTTAGAATAAACTGAATATTTAAAATGTAAACTGCTGGGACTGGGGGTGTAGCTCAGTAACACAGTGTCTTCTTCATAGGCACAAGGCACGAGGTTTGATTTCCCCATCATGGTAAAGATAAAATAAAAATCAGATCAAAGGTGGAGAGCTTTCCTGGTAGATATGAGGCCAAACCATCATGAACAGCCATTCTTTTCCTACACTTCTCTGAAGAGCTCTTGGTTCTTCAGAGGAAAGAGGGGCACAAAGTCCTGCTCACAACCCTTTCTGAGGGTACATGACTGGGAAGAGCTGACTCCACTGCTTGCAGCCTTCTCTAGGGAGCAGATCTAACTACTGCCAGATTTGGGAGGCCAACATGCAGCTGCCACCTGGCAGCCATTTGTCATATAGCGCCCTCCTCTCCTGGGAGGGAGACACGGACTGCCCTTGGCAGTCCAGCTGTGGGAAGAATAAGTCCCTGGCCCTCTCACTAGGCAGGGCATACTTTTCTTAAACATTGTTTTTCTGTTTGGCCATGGGGACCGTTCTTTCATCACTTTCTTGCTTAATTTAGCAGAGACCTGTATCACGTTCCACTCTGCCCAAGAAATCTGGAGGGAAGGGAACACTGTAGTGGTCAGGATGGTCTCTGTCTTATCAGGGAGTGACCATACTGGACAGAAGCAGCAGAGAGAGACAGGGCAAGGTGCCTTCACCTTCCTCCAGCACAGAAATCTCCTAGCCTGGGGCATAGGGTTACATTTAAAGACACTGCCCCATCCTATGTTTAGATCTGCCCTGCTGGTTTCTCAGGTAGATACAAGATAAGGTAGGAGAGGCCTCCACAGAATAAGCATATCTCTATAAGTAATGGCCAACAGGATACAAGTCAAAGTTCATCAGTCTCGTGTGGATCTAATTATGTTTTTTTTTTTCCAGAAAATTAATAAGAAGGCAGTACTACTGTATGCCCGAAACATATTTGGCACTTTACATATATTTAAGTAGTATCTATGTTATCTGTGGGACACTACATAGCTCTTTCAAGGGCAAGGCCAGGAGGATTCTACTCCAAAATCCTTATACTTTCTGCTGCATCACAAAGATGGTTTATGGAAAAAAAAAAAAACATTCAGAAAAGGAAGATAATAAGCAAGCTAGAGGACTTGGAAACTAGGTTAAGGGAAGAGGGCAAAAAAATGGCTGAAAAAAATGAAAGATGCTCAACCCATTAAGAGAAAGAAAAAGAGACACATAGATGTGGCTATAAAATCTGCAGGTCTATCCCTCCCCCACAGTGTAACCCCTGCTTTCACTATATTTGATGTCAGTATAACTTGTGGAGGAGATGGGGAAAAACCAGTTGTTTAAGGATACAGGTGGACCTGTTGCAACAATGAGAAGTACAAGTTGTCATGTCCAAAACGAGCTTTACAACTGAGTGGGGGGGGGGGGGGGGAAGGAGAAGGATTGGGATTGGGGGGGGAGGGGGGAGGCTGGGAAGGGAGGTGAAGGGTAAACAAAGGAGGAGGCTGCAATGCTTGGTAAGAAATGTACGCATTATCCTGCCCATGTAATTGTAACCCCTCTGTACAGTATGTTCACAAATAAAATTAAATTAAATTAAAAAAAAAATCTGCAGGTCTAGAAGAGGGGCATACTCAGCCCATGGATGCACTAGGGCCGACATGACATATAGGTGGGAGTATGGAAATGTAGCACTGAGACCAACTCTTTAAAACTGGAATTTGAAGGAGAACAGCCCTCAGGCGGAATGAGGTCTAGTAAGGTATGAGCTTGCTGCCGCTGGGTATATTCAACAGAGAAGGGATAACCACTAGTCACAGATGTTACGCTAAAAAAAAATAATAAAATCAAAAAGTCATTCTCCTCGTAGGTGGAGACCTGGTGAGATGACTCTTCTGCCTGCAGTATACTTTTGAGAGTATGAAGCCATTCCCATAAAACTGTCAGATTCAAAAGCATTTTCAAGGACAAACCAATGTATGGAAGCTGTGTGTGTGTGTGTGTGAGGGGGCGGGGGGGGGGGGGGGAGTGTAGAGGAGAGAGAGTGTGCTGGTAATTGGGCTTGAACTCAGGACTTGGGCCCTGTCTAGCTTTTTCCATTCAAGGCTGATGCTCTACCATTTGAGCTATGTTTTTATGTCTGGCTTTTGGTGGTTAACTGGAGATCAAAATCTCATGAACTTTTCTGCTTAGGCTAGCTTAGGCTTAGATATCAGCCTCCAGAGGAGCTAGAATTCCAGGCATGAACCACTGGTGCCCAGCATGATATGGAATCTTAAGCCCTGGCCTAGAAGCATGGCTTACCACCAGTGGTACCCCTTAGCTTCAGTTCAAACACTTGGCAAATAGAATATAAACCACCTTCTAGTCCGAGCTATTGATGTTATGCTATTCCCTCTCCATACTGAACCCCACCCCCCACCCCCTAGGTCCTTGATTTGCCCCTGAGGTTCCTCTGTTAGAATGCTAGACCTTTTTAAGAGTGGGAGTCCAGCTAGATGATTTTTGTAACAAATAAAATCCGAGTCCATAAGGCAGTTAAATATAAATGTAAGTTGGCTTTTCAAAAGATGCAATACCCTGGCAGTAAAGAGCAGACAGCTGCTGACACTCACCATGCTGCATTGGTGTGAGCAGGAAATAAAACCCATCCGGCTTTGGTGCCGGGCTGAAACAAATCCTGGCCAGTTCCATATTTGCCTAATCAAGGAAGTACACACCACTGGCTCCCAGAAGGGCAGGACTTGCCCTTCCCTGTGTCCCTCTCTCCCAGCCCCAGCACACAGGATCCAGGGTTTTGTCTGCCTGGCACTCTCAGGCAACCAGATTCTAGTCATTGGGTTGTTCTGGACACTTCTATCACAAGCGGCACTAAGTTATCTTCTGTCACATTTACAGCTTTTAGGAAGAAGCTGGGGTAAAGTTCAATAGCAGTTTGCAGAGTTTTGGGCAATACCCTGCAACTCTTTCATTAGGCCTCAAGGTCAAGGGCTGGCCTTTCTGACAGGCTGGAGAAAGGGTGCAGCCAAAACCGGAATCTCTATAATCTTCCCTGAGGAGAAAGCGGAGTGCAAGCTAAGCAACCTCAGGGCAGGTGGTTAACCTCTCATCAGATGGGGCCTGCACATTCCCAGAATTCAGAGCATTTGCAGGATGACACTCCTTGAAAAACCAAAATAACTTTGTGGAAGATAAAATTGTTGCATGAACTTCCCTTCCCCTGACAGCTTTGAAAGAGCAGTGGACATCTTTCCTCACCCATTGGAAAAGTGGTTGGCTGTGGTCAAATTTTCACAGTGGGTAATCAGACATTACCAACTGTCAGCTGAGAATGACTGTGTTGAGGAACAGTCCTGCCCAGCTCTCAGGGCCTAATGGGCCGCCCTCTGTGCATATGGAACTGATGGGCCTTCCTTCCCCCACCACTTGGATTTTTTTTTTTTTCTGTCCATCATAGGGTCTGAACTCTGGGCCTGGGCGCTGTTCCTCAGCTCAAGGCTAGTACTCTACCACTAGCACCACAGTGCTACTTCTTTCTGGCTCTTTTCTGCTTATGTGGTGCTGAGTGGTCGAACTCAGGGCTTCATGTATGTGAGGCAAGCACTCTACCACTGAGCCAACACCCCAGCCCCACCACTTGGATTTTGCTTCTAAGAAAAGCACTCATGATTGTAGCTGTGAAGGCAAACAAATACCCTGAGATGGAGGTAGTTATTAAGTATTTATCTCAAGCCAACCAAAACAAAAAACAAAAGCAAGAAAAATGGCTTTCCTTAAAACTGAGCAAGCCAAACGTGATAATCAATGGACCTTCCTGACAGCTGTGAGACTGGGGAAGGGGTGGCATGTTCTGAGTACTAACAAGCTAGATCAGTAGAGGCCCAGGCTTAGGAGAATTAATGTAGACCTGGAGAAGTTCGAAGCTCTGGCCCTGACAAGCTGGGAGGATGATTAGTTCATGACACTTGCACTGACTGGGGGACAGGGGTCTAGTCATGCTGCTGGGAAGGCTGACCCTTGCCCCAGCCTGGTCTGAAACAAACTCCAAGTTCTCATAGTGTTTCATCTGCATTAGGATGAGTTCCCATCAAGTACTTAGTATACCCGGGCTCTTAAATGTGGCTTCATATCTTCCAAGCTACCCCATAAAGCAGACAACCAAACCACTTTTCAGACTCCTTAACTTGCCCAAAATGTTACAAAGAATAAGGAAAAAAGAAAAAAAGGGGGGGAGGGGAGACAACCACAGCAGGACAGATCTCAAGACTCTTCTCATACTGAAGTAGCAACTTGGCCGCACAAAAATACATCTGAGAGGAAAGAGGGGCCTCCCACTGTTGGGAGAGTCCCAATACCCTAGGACAAGGTCACCTGCTTGCTCATTTTCCCAAGCCAAGAGGACCCACATGTGTCCACCTGGTGGTCTCTGCAGGCCAGACACCACAATCTTTGTGATACATAGATTCGGATATCCAACCTAGTGCCCACTGAATAACACGAACATTTCTAATTTAAAAAGCAAAACAAAACTGACCTCTGCCAATATTTACCTGACAAGAAAATGCTTTAGCATGTTTGTGGAAATCTAGTCCTGCTTCTCAAATAGAGTTCTTCAAAGCCCATCACAAGGGAAGGGTGACATTGTTCAAAAAGAAATGTACTCTTTACCTAACTTAAGTAACTGTAACCCCTCTGTACATCATCTCAATAATAACAACTTTTTTTTTTTTTTTTTTTGGCCAGTCCTGGGGCTTTAACTCAGGGCCCCGGGCACTGTCCCTGAGCTTTTTTGCTCAAGGCTAACACTCTACCACTTGAGCCACAGCATCACATGCAGCCTTTTCACATCTAGCCTTTTCTGTTTAAGTGGTACTGAGGAATCCAACCCAGGGCTTCAATCATAAAGCCAAGCCATCTCTTGCTCACCCCCCTTTAATTTATTTGGATGCTTGAGATAAAGAAATTCTCGTGTTGTTCAGAAAGAACATACTACTCTTTCCTTTTATCTTTCCTTAACAGTTTGCTATCCAGTGATGAGGGGCCTAGCCTCCAACAGTCCACTTTTATCTCCCACTGACCACTTGAAGCGAAAGGCTGGACTTCCTGTAGCTCACCCAAAGGGCTGTTTGACTTGTTTAAAATACTTGCGTTCAGAACTGTGGCACAATCACTGAGCAGCAACTACCCAGCATGTACTTCAGCTCCAACTTTAACAGACTCACAGGCAAATGAACCAGCACTCTTTGTGCCCCAGTGTGCGAGAGGCATGACATTTCAAAGAGCTTGCTTTCCAGGCTCACTCATGTATTTTGTTCTTTGTTTACAGCAAATGCAAGAGCTATCCTTATCAAAGTAGAGAAACACCAGAAATTAGTTAAGTAGCTAAAGTAGAGAATATAATGCTGTTCTTTTTTTCTCAGATAGGGTCTCACTATGTAGCCCAGAATGGCTTTGAAATTGCAATCCTTCTTATACTCTGTCTCCGAATTATTGGGATTGCAGTATAAATGAACACTTTCTTAAAATAATTTAGTAACAAGTAATATTGTCCTGTAACCACTGTAAACCAGCCACATGCTTGTTTGCACATACAACTGACCCAGAATACATTGGACCTCTGGATTGTCAGATGAGATCAGACTGATCTTTTTTTGTTTTTGGTGTTTTGTTTTTGGTACTGTGTTTTGAACTCAGAGCCTTGCTCTGGCTAGGCAAGTCTCTACCACTGAGTCATGCACAGAGCCTTGCTTTTTCTGGTAATTTTGGACATAAATCCTAGTGAACTTTTCTGCTAGTCTGGCCTAGAATCATGATCCTCCAGGTCTCAGCCTCCTGAGTATCCAGAATTGCAAGTGGGAGCCACTGGTGCTTGCCCAGACTGTGATCACTGATGTCCCGCCCCCTAACTCTGCACCTAAGACTGCTAGGGTGCCAGGGTGTTCTATGGTCCAATCTCAAAAGTACTCCTATTTACTTACTGCTGCTAATCACTTTCTGATGAATATCAAAGACCCAGTTCTTACATGCTAATTAAGACATCTGAAGTTGGGTAAGTCACTTAGGGTATGGGTCAATCAGTTATCAAAAGCCCCTGACTCACTGCTATACAAGATAAGAGTTCCATTGTCTTCCTTCCTACCTCTCCTTCCTCCCAGGTTTCCGGGCTTGAACTCAGGGCCTTGAGCTCATTCCCTGAGCCTCTTGTGCTCAAGGCTAGCACTCTACCACTTGAGCCACAGCACCACTTTTGGCTTTTTTTTTTTTTAGTAGTTTATTGAGATAAGAGTCTCATGGATTTTCCTGCCCAGGCTGGCTTCAAATCAGGAACCTCATGTCTCAGCCTCCTGAGTAGCTAGGATTACAGGTGTGAGTCACCAGAGGCTAGCTCATGAGGTTAATAAGATGATAAAATTGGAAAAATTGGTTCTTTGGAACGGTTCCCCTAGTTAAGAGTTCTTTCTGGTGCTATAAGGACTCTTCCTAAAATCAGTTAATGGATAAGAGAAACCTCTTTGCCCAAATACCTGTTAATTGCTCAGAGGTAAGAAGACTGGGTAAGAGAAAGTTGAGGGCATCAGGGATAGAGTTGGTCAGGACATGGTGTGTGGGACAACTGACAAATGAGTCCACAATCACAGTTTCTGTGCACTCCTGAATGCAATACTAATCTGCCTGTTTCCTTTATATCAGGCTAAAAACAGAAAGATAGAATGTCACCAGTGAAGACATGCCATTCCATGCCCAACTTAGAACACTGTCTTTCTGTGGCCCCTCTCATGCAGTTAGAAGCTGTGGGAGATTGGGAGTAAGCTAACTAGTTCAGGCCCACCAGTCAAGAGCACACATTCTTCAGCATCCTTAATTTCCTCCCAGCCATGAAGTCAGGAACAACCTGTACAGACAAAGAAAACAGAAAACTTGCGAAACAATGGCATCTACCATGCTTGCTGAATATGCCTGAGGAAAACTTTTTCAAAGCCCTTGAAGATGCTTCATTACAATTCTGGAAAGGAAACAGTCTACTACACCCGGGTGCACACATGCTCACACAAACTCAACTTCATACTCTGCCAGCTCCACAACTAAAATGTACCAGTCAAATCTCTCAAGAGAATAGTGTCAATTACTGAAATGATTTAGAATTGTAATTGCATTTTCACAAAGTTTGTATGAAGCCAGTGACCTCCTAGAATGTTCAAAATATGAAACAGAATTTTGTTTTCCTAAGGGGAAAAAGAAAACAAAACATACACACAACAAAGCCAGGTGTAGGAGTACAGAGAGGTATGGACCAACAAAGCCAGGTGTGGGTCATAGCTGGAAGCGGAAGTAGGAGGACCGAGAGTTTAGACTATCCCAGGATAGGGAAACTGTTTCCAAAAATAAAATCAAGGGGAGGGGGGATAAATAAATAAATAAAATCAAACCAAAATAAATAAAAACAAAATGAAGGTCTAACAGCTTAGACAATTAGCTACCTAGCCACAGTGAAAATGTTATGTGTAGGAATGATAGAAATATTTAAAACAAAAAACAAAACACACACACACACACATATCACGATCTTATTTTCCTTATAATTAACCTTTAATTCTGTGATCTGTCCTAGGCAAGAATAATCCTTTCAAGACTCCCTACAAGAAACACTAGTTGTGGTGATAACGGTTTTTTTTGTATCTGTCTGTATCATTGATTCTAATCATGTATTCAAATTACACATCTCAAGTTTATAGTCAAATATTATTAACAATCACATTAGGCAAAGGCTCCTTTAAAATTTTTATTATTGATAAGGGAGAAAACAAAGGAACATTGGCCTTTAAAATTCCAGTCTCTTTGCACTCATTATTCTATGGCTTAAGACACTAAGTATATATTTCATTTTAGAAAAGAAAAAAAAAGGGGTAGACATCTTTTCAGTTTCCTACAGTTAGAGCTTCAGGCCTATTCTTGCTGCTTTTGAAGTTGATCCAATCCAAAGCCTAAGAGAGGGAACCAGAAGAGTATGCCTTCTCTGAAAGGTGCTAAATTTAGTTGCTTAATGGCTGCACAATAGGGGTTTACCGTTATAATCCTAACTACTTGGGAGATGGAGATCCAAAGGATATAGTCTAAGGCCAGTCTGGGCAAAAAGTTCATGAGAACTCCCACATCTCAACCAATAGCTATGTACAGTATCATGTGCCTGTTGTCCCAGCTATACTGGAGGCTGAGACTGGGAAGATTAAAGTTCTAATCTGGCCCAGGCAAACAGTTCACAAGACCTTCCTCTCAATAGAAAAGACTGTGTGTGTGTGGAAGTGGCATACCTATCATCCAGGTATGTCAAGAAGCATAAATAGGAGGATATCAGCCCATCTGATCTGGGCACAAAATAAGACCTCATCTCAAAAATAACCAGAGCAAAAAGGGCTGGCGGTACAGATCAAGCATTAGAGCACCTGACTTGCAAGCATGAAGCATAAGTCCAAACCCTGATATCACAAATCAAAATAATATTATAAAAAAATTAGTTGCTTAAAATGTCCTATACTGTCCTGTGCCACAGCTGGAGGGCACAATCTGGGATCAGTGTGGAAACTGAGATATGGCACCAGTCATCCTCAGGAACAAAGCTTCCAGATGAGAGAACCACCAAGTGATGTAAGAGCCCCTGGCTCACAGACTGGGCAAGAGAGTGTAGACACAAAGAGCAAAATTCCAATCTAAAGGAAAGTGGAGCATGAGCCAAACACTTTAAAGCTGTAGAGCTCACCAGAGGTAAGAGTCATCTAGCATGAGGGCAGTAGGGCAAAGGCAAGCCAGAGCTTGAAGAAAAGACCCAGCTTACAGTCAGATACTCACAACAGAAAGCACAGCGTGGAGAAAGCGTGCCTTCCTGAATGCCTCCATTTTCGCTCTTTCGTAGAGAATGAGAGAGAAATGAGAAACATTAGATATTGGCTGAATTTCTCATAAATTTGTTTAGGTTAAAAAGACCTCTTTAAAATGAGGTGATAAAGACAGTAGGAAGGTTGAAAATGTTTCTTCATGCCTTTCTTGGCAAAAGAAAGAAAAGGATAACTGCAAAACACTTTGTTTCTGGCCCATGAAAACAAGCCCTCTGGGAGCCACCAAGAGTATAGCAGCACACTGTAAGAAAGGAGGGAGAGGGAAGTGGGGGAAATGGCAAACCCAGGGCTGGCAGAATGACACCAAGGTCAAGGTTTCTCAGAGGGACGATCTTTATCCTTTCATTATGGAAACCCATGGAAGGGCTTCTTTTTCTTTTTTTAAGCCTTGGATTAAATAACCATATCCATATTTTTAAAAAGTTTTGAATGGCAGTCTAAAAATTGGACATTTAGAGACACATAACCTAGATAGTTTGAGGAATAGGCACGAAGGAGAGGAGCATGATGGAGAGAGGAGAGGAGGGCCTCAGAGCGAGAGCAGTGTCCTCCGTGACCCTGGGCTGTCTGTATTAGGCAACACAGTTGCCTTAAGGCAGTTAAAGGGGACAATTCCTCACACAGTAAAGAATGATATTTGTTCTGGAGTAAGGTGATTAAGAGTTTTGTTTTTAAGAAAACAAAACTTTTATGTGAACATGGTATTCAGTATATACTACTGGAAAATGAACTATGCATCCTGTGAACAGGAATGGAAGGGGGAAATTGGGGAAGAGCAAAGAAGAGGTGACACTGTCCAGAAATGTACAGATTACCAGAATTATAAAATGGTAACCCTCTGTACTACACCATAATAATAATAAAAGTACATTTTAAAAAAACCTTTTATGGGGCTGGGAAGGTGGCTCAGTGGTAGAGCACTTGCCTTGCATGCCTGAGGCCCTGGGTTCGATTCCTCAGCACCACATAAGAAAAAAGAAAAAAGCCGGAAGTGGCTCTGTGGCTCAAGTGGTAGAGCGCTAGCCTTGAGCTGAAGAGCTGGGGGACAGCGCCCAGGCCCAGAGTTCAGGCCCCACAACCGGACCCCAAAAAAAAAAAAAAAAACCTTTTATGGGGCTGGGAAGATGGCTCAGTGGTAGAGTGCTTGCCTTGCATGCTCAAGACCCTGGGTTCGAATCCTCAGCACCACATAAACAAAAAGAAAAAAGCCAGAAGTGGCGCTGTGGCTCAAGTGGTAGAGTGCTAGCCTTGAGCTGAAGAGCTGAGGGACAGCGCCCAGGCCCAGAGTTCAGGCCCCACGACCGGACCAAAAAAAAAACCCAAAAACCTTTTATGTGTACTTAAATCTAAAACAGTTAAACTTAAATAATGTCTGTTGCTGGGGACAGGGTAGTCTATGGTACTTTTCTGTCTAGTAATCTGGGAACTCTAGATTGTAGCTCTTAACTCGTTTGCTCTATGGTTTCTAAACCCTGGGGTGGGAAAAAAAATAGTCTACCATGGTCTTACCTGCAAGCAAGGAAGGGGGTGGGGAACTAGTAGTTCCAAGAATATCTTACTATGCTCCATATTTATTATAGGAGTTTCAGTATGTAGAGGAAAATAGCCCATGAAACCAACAAGAGAAGGACCGCTAAGCAGGCTGACCTCTGCCAAATGAGTCATTCCTACCCTGCCCCATCTATGCCAAGCCTTCTTAAATCTGGTCCCACATCAAACATAAAGGTCAGTGTGTGAAAACATGGAAAAATGTTTATAAAGCTAGGTCATATTTACAAGGTAGGTGGGGGTCTGAGGGTGTAGTTCAATGGTGTTCTATCATTGCCTAGAAATTCTAGGCCTTGGGCTAGATCCCAAGTATTGCAAAAATAAATAAAAAATAAGCAGGTTGATACACTTAAACATCAACAAGGCTACCCAAAATGAAATATCATGAGGATATGGTGGTTTAAATATATATATATAATTTAATGTCCTGTTTTTATTAAAATTATTTTTAAGAATATACAATAAAGCCAGGTGCTGGTGGCTCACGCCTGTAATCCTAGCTACTCAGGAGGCTGAGATCTGAGGATCGAGGTTCAAAACCAGCCCAGGCGGGAAAAGCGGTGAGACTCTTATCTCTAACAAAAACCACCAGAAAACTGGCATGGAGCTGTGGCTCAAATGGTAGAGCACTAGCCTTGAGCTGAAGGGCTAAGAGACAGTGCCCAGGCCCAGAGTTCAAGCCCGATGACCAAAAAAAAAAAAAAAAAAAGAATATACAATAAGCAGCGGGGCACCAGTGGCTCACACCTGTAATCCTAGCTACTCAGGAGGCTGAGATCTGAAGATTGCGGTTCAAAGCCAGCCTGGGCAGGAAAGTCTATGAGACTCTTATCTCCAATAAACCACCAGAAAACCAGAAGTGACAATGAAGCTCAAGTGGTAGAGCGTTCCCCTTGAGCTGAAGAGCTCAAGGACAAGTGCCCAGGCCCAGAGTTCAAGCCCCATGAACAAAAAAAAAGAAAAAGAATATACAATAAACTGGGCACTGGTAGCTCATGCTTGCAATCCTAGCTACTCAGGAGACTAAGATCTGAGGATCCTCGACTTTTATCTCCAATTAACCATCAAAAAGTGAAGTTGTGGAGCTCAAATGGTAGGGTGCGAGACTTGAGGGAAGCTAAGGAACCAGTGATCCAGGCCCCCAGTTCAAGCTCCAGGACTAACACGCATGCACGCGCGCACGCACACACACACACACAAAACCAAACAAACAAAAAAACCAATAAGACCAGTCAGGTAACGTAGTATACTATTGTAATTCTAGTACTACTGGGGGAATGAAAAGTTCAAGGATGATCAAGGGTTGAAGGCCAGACTGAGCTACTTTATAGAACCTGTCTCAGGGTCCAAATGTCCATCCTTCTTAAGATTTAGAATGCTCCTAGCCTGCCCTCCCTCAATCTACAAAATTCAGACAGACAATAGACCTTGGTTTATCTCATTCTATAAGTGAACTGACAATTATCAAGCACAGCTTGATAATCATTGCTGTATAGACATGTGTCATATTGCACAAATGTCATAACAAATGTCATTTGTTGGAGAAAAGTCATAAATTGTATCTGATTTTCGAGGTGTGTGATTTTTAAGAAAGGTCAGAGGGCTGGGAAGATGGCTCAGTGGTAGAGCGCTTGCCTTCCATGCTCGAGGCCCTGGGTTCGATTCCTCAGCACCACATAAACAAAAAGAAAAAAGCCGGAAGTGGCGCTGTGGCTCAAGTGGTAGAGCGCTAGCCTTGAGCTGAAGAGCTGAAGGAGAGCGCCCAGGCCCAGAGTTCAGGCCCCACTACCGGACCCAAAAAAAAAAAAAAGAAAGGTCAGAATGACAGCGGTAGTCTTGGCCTCATCAGATTGGATTCTACCTTCAGAGAGCTAAGGTAACACAAGGCTTTTTTTTTTGGTCGGTCATGGGGCTTGAACTCTGGGCCTGGGCACTGTCCCTCAGCTCTTCAGCTCAATGCTAGCTAGCACTCTACCTCTTGAGCCACAGCTGTAATTCCGGTTTTCTGGTGGTTTATTGGAGATAAGAGTCTCATGGACTTTTCTACCTGGGATGGCTTTGAACTGTGATTCTCAGATCTCAATCTCCTGAGTAGCTAGGATTACAGGCATGAGCCACCAGCACCAGGTAGGCTTTTTGTTTTGTTTTGTTTTTGCTTTTTCTGGTGCTAGGTATGGGACTCAGGGACAGTGCTAAGTGGGAGCTCTACTGCTGAGCAACACCTCCAGCCTCCAAAGGCTTTTTCATTACTATTATCTCCAGTGTCAGGAAAGTCTCTATAATCAATGATAACACTACCAACACCAAATCTAACCTTCCCTTTTCGTGTGAACATAATATGAAACAAACCATTGAATTCACTTAGTACCATTAGGGATGTATGACAATAAACACTAATAATTGAAGTATGACTATGGTAGTCCAGTCCAATTGGTTTCTAAACACAACCCCCGGATGAGAGGCATAAACATAGTAATTTTAAATAGAATTATCTTCATAAAAAGGAAAGGAAGAAGCAGAAAGAAAGGAAAGGGGAGAGATCACAGTGAGTTCCGGCTCTGTCACTGCCTTTATGTAGTTTTGACTTCACTCCAGTTATTTCAAACATCTTGTTTGCTCTCAAGGGGGATTATTAGATTAAAAGTTTCTCTAGACCATTAGCAGTGTGGATGTTTTCCTTATGGGATCACCTAGGTGTAAATATGGTCCCTACACTGTTGACTTTTGTAATCTCAAAGAGGTCACAGGGTACTCTTCTGGAAGATGTTTGTTTTGCAATTAACAAGAGGTAATGGGGGCCTAAGAGCGCCTTTTAAATGGAAGCCAAAATTGAGTTTCCTTAAACTCAGAATAATTCTTTTTACTTAAATTGCAATGTACACACAGACTGTAACAGGAGGAAATACATACACTATAAAATTCAACAGTATCAAGGAAGAGAAGGGGAAAGTGACAATGATTAAAAGGTATTGGGGAGGTTGAGCTGACTGGATCCTTGTTTTTTCATGCATCCTTTGAAGATTAAAAACTAACCAATTTTTTTTTGTTGTTGCATTCAAGTTGTCAAGAGGTCAAAAAAAAAAACTTACTGAAGAAATAAACAGGACCTGCCAAATCTCTTCCAATAACTTGGAGGTACTCTTTCTAAGGTCCTCAAATATATATATATATATATATATATATTTTTTTTTTTTTTGGGGGGGGGTCAGTCATGGGGCTTGAACTCTGGGCTTGGGCGCTATCCCTCAGCTCTTCAGCTCAAGGCAAGCACTCTACTGCTTGAGCCACAGCGCCACTTCCAGTTTTGTAGTGGTTAATTGGAGATAAGAGTCTCAAGGACCTTCCTGCCTGGGCTGGCTTTGAACCATGATCCTCACATCTCAGCCTCCTGAGTAGCTAGGATTACAGGCGTGAGCCAACGGCGCCAGCTAAATACTTTTTTTTAAATGATAAAAATGCATGTTAGTTACTTGGGATTAGAGAGACCACTCATGAGCTCATTACCTAGGTAAGGGGTGAAAACCAAAACCAATCAACCAACCAAAGAGAATCATGTTCCCCACAGAATACATTTGGGTCCAGCAGAAGCTGAGATTGGTATGGACTGATATGGTGGCTGTTGAGGGGTATGGAGATAATAAAGTGGGAAGCAATACCTAGAAAGAACTAGGTCCTGCTGAAGGGCTGGGATGATTACAGAGGGTGTGTGGGGGCAAATTATGGGGAGCCGGGAAAGCTGGGTTTGGGTCTGGGACAATGGGGGTTGTGGGCTTGGGTGTAGGCTGAGAAAAATGACGTAAGACTTTTCAGAGAACTTGTTTGGACATGGATTTAGAAGTGCAGGGAAAGGGGCCCTGGCTAGAAATGGGAACAAAGGGAATGAGGAATGGAAGGTAAACCGGACCAGTTTTCAAAGAGATGCAGAATCCTGGAAGCAGGCTGGGAGGGTTGGGGGGAGGGAGAGAAGCCATAAGCAAGTGGCTTGGCGATACTTCACCGGTGACTAGAAAGAAGTTACCAATGGGGCTGGGAAGGTGGCTCAGTGGTAGAGCGCTTGCCTTGCATGCATGAGGCCTCTGGGTTCGATTCCTCAGCACCACATAAGCAAAAAGAAAAAAGCCGGAAGTGGCGCTGTGGCTCAAGTGGTAGAGCGCTAGCCTTGAGCTGAAGAGCTGAGGGACAGTGCCCAGGCCCAGAGTTCAAGCCCCATGACTGGACCCAAAAAAAAAAAAAAAGAAAGAAGTTACCAAGGCTGAGGAGGTTGGACTAAATTCTTTCCTAAGGACTCTGTGTGTAATGAAATGGGTGAGGGGCAGGACCAGAAAGTTGTGTAGTGTGGAATTAGTTGATGAAATGTTTGAGATGGACCCTGAATCAAGAACAGTACACAAAGAACACCCCTGTTAAACCACAGGATAGGAAGAAGGGTTGGCAGGAATGAGTCCCCAACAGGGAGGAGAAGGCCATGTCCAGAGAAGTAGGAATTACATTAGTGAGGAGTGAGCAGAACTCCCTGAGTGGGCAGGTGCCTGAGTCTGGGAAGGACAATAAGGAACTCTAGTGGGCCCAGAAGAAGCTCCTTTGCTAGATGGTCTTAATCTGAAAAACATAGCAATCAAATAGTTTACTAATTAGTAATCTCTAGAAAACAGGCAGTTGCGCCAATGCTGTATGTAATAGGTAAAACGACTTAAGGGTTTGATAGTTTAAGAACCAAAAGACTCAGGGAGATGGCAGACAGCTTAGTGGCAATCAGATATAAAGAGTCCCTATCACCAAGACCCAAGGAAGGTGAAAATGAACCACTTCAGTCTATTTATATGCCTGACTTCAAGGTGCTCTCCATGAAGAAAGGACCCAGGGAGCAGTTAAGTGGCATTATGGTAGTCAATCCTCCTCAGGGCATCTGTGACATTCTGCTTCCTACTCCAGATAACTGGCTGAGGAAAACCATGCGTACATTTTGTAGTATAGCTAGTAGAGGGCAGACTGTTATTTTTCTTCCAGCTGATGCCCAAGTCACACATGCAGCTATTCTCCTAAATATAAACAAGTGAATTCCATATACAAATACCAAAGGCATGTGGTTTCTCAAGAGAGAAAATGCTTTCCAAATGTCCAACCCAAAATGGCTTTCTATTCCCATTTTGGGATGAAGTTCACAACTCTAACCCTGATGTGGTTCTGTGCAGGATGAAGCCAAGAGACTCTCAAAGAAATAGCTGGGGTTCCATCTCAAGAGGCATAAATCCCACCCATAGTACTGTTTTCTCCGTTCTCACAGGTTTGTCTGGCTGGACCAGTCATTTTATTTTTTTGTAATGTTACTCGGGCTTGAACTCAGGAGCTTCTCACTTGTCACTCTTTAGATATAGTAGATATATATATATATATATATATGTAATTTTATTGTTGTTATGATTAAAGTGTTATACAGAGGGGTTACCATTTCATAAGTCAGATACATTTCATTTTGGGTAATTCCTATGCTTTTCCCCAGTTTCCTCCTCCCATCCCTGCCTACAAATTGCATAGTTCATTTTCCACAGTTCATTTTCTACTGAGTACCACACCTGCATTTGTTCATCCTTCCTCCCTCTATTTCTGAGTGTTCTTCCTTATCCCCCCCCAAGACAGAAAAAATAACAAAACAAAAACAAAAAGCAAAACCAAACACTACCACCATCAACAAAAAATACCCATGGTTCACTTGGCTTTCTTGCTCATAGCTGTCCAGTATTTTGCTAGTTAATTGGAAATGGGCTCTTGTAGACTTTTCTGTCCAGGCTGGCTTCAAACCATGAACCTCCAGGTCTCAGCCTCTTGAGTAGCTAGTATTAAAGGTGTGAGCCCTCAGCTGTTTCTTTTAAGCTCAGCTCTTTCTACTTTGGTTTAAGATTTGACTCAAGATTTCCTTCAATATCCACACCTTTTATGGAGTACCTAAGCAAATTAAACCATTTAAAGTGATGAAGGGAAAGGAAGTGGATGGTGCTTTAAAACAACGTATGCAAATGAATCTTCCCTCCTTCCTCCCCTCCCCCCTTCAGTTCACTATTAACTTATTCTCAATTACTAAATGCCAATGCTGACAACTGTCTCAGGAAAATTGGCTCAAAGGAAAATTCTGCACTCTCAATGTCAAAACCCCTAGTTAAGTCCTAGCTTGCAGAAACCTAAAAATTTCAGCAATCCAGGAATGAAATATCATATACAAGGCTATACGAAGCATAGCAGCTGTTCCCAGCCAACATGAAACCCCAAAGGGGTGATGCTATCTTTATCTTTCACCTAGAGTCAAAGCCGGTACTGTCCCTGGCAGAAGTGACACGGAGCTGTCTCAGCTCTAGTCTGGCAAGCAGGAGACAAAGTGGGCAAGAAAATGCACAACAACAAATAGTAAACCAACCTGGAAGAAAAAAATGCAGTTAAAACACTATAGTTTTTTTTTAATGCAAGAAAACAGCAGTTCTCAATGACATTTGGATCTTTTATCAATTCAAAATTTCAAGTGGTAAGATGACATGACCTCCACGTAATTTTACTAGATTGTTCACATGGCTGAGAACCATTTCTCCAGTTTCTTGGAAGGAAAAACACAATGTCTTTCAACAGAAGTCTGGCTCATGAAGACTTGATAAAAATCTGAAGATGAAACCTGGCCACAGATGATTGTCTCAGGGAGGGAAGACAAATGAAGGAAAATGAAAGAGAAGAATCAAAAGAGGTTATGAGAACTGGGTCTCCTTCCTAAATGGGGAGATTGCACATAGGTTAACTGAAGAAAATGTTCTTGTAGCGTAACCTACCTCACTCTGAGAAACCACTTCCCACTAGGCTTTCTGGTTCTACCTCTAACAACCTTGTTCTATTTATTGTTCAGTTTTGAATGACTGAGCAACTGTTGCCTAGACATGTACCTCTGTGATTGGCCAACACTGTCACTAGCCCAGCACATATGTTAACCGCCAACGAATGAAGCTCATGGTGAAGGGACTTAACTTAAAATGTAGACAGTCACTGGTACCACCACACTTCCTGTTAATTCTTGCAGACTGTTTCCATTCAAGAAAAAGTGAAAAAACTACCACCTAGAGACACTGAGAACCCATGAAGACGTAGAAGCAGGGATTGAAATGGTATGCCTACAAACCCAAAATACCAAGGTTGCGAAGCCATCACTAGAAGTTGAAGGAGAGGAAGGAAATGAATTCTTCCTCAGGACCTTCAATACGAACCACCCTGTGGAGGTTGACTTTGGAATTCTAACCTCTAAAACTGTGAGCAGATTTGCTCTGCCACTTGTTCACCATTATGTGCTGCCTCACTATAGGCCATTAAGACAACAGAACTAACTAATCAAAGGCTGGAATGTCTAAAACTGTGAATAAAAGAACACCTTTTCTCTTTATTTTTATTTTTTAAATAACAAGAGGGACTGGAGGCCATGAGTACCACACCTCCAGCACCACAAAAACAAAAACAAAATAAATTACCAATCACTTGGACTCAAATCCTGCCTCTATGTCTTGCCAGCAGTGGCCTGATCTTACGCAGGACTGTCTTTAGACAGGTATAGAATACTTCTTTGTACCTCAGTTTCCTCAGCTATAAGATAGGGATAATAACGATACTCATTTCATATGACTGTTGTGAGAAATATGTTACAGCTATAAAGTGTTTGGACATTCGTACATATGGTACAATCCCCTAAGTGCTTTGCTATCTTCAAATTTGGGTTCCCAAACATGTTTCCCTGTATATATGCTTAGTAGTAAGTGCCTACGAATGTTTCATGCTTAATTCACCAATCATGAATCCAACAGGGGATAAAACATTTGGTTCACTTAAAGTCATTTTCAAACTTTAGCATATATACAGAGGGCCTCGTATAATAGATTTCTGGGGTCTTGAGTTTTTTTCCTCCTTTCCCTCTGTTACCCATAACCCTCCAAGATCTCTCTTGAAACTTGAGAAGGCCTACGAATCTTGCTTTCCAACAAGTTCCCAAGTGATGCTGATGCTGCTGTTTGGGAGAAGCCACACTGTGAGAACTCATTGCTCAATGGAACTGTTAACTCATTATGTTCTAGCCTTTAGGCCTAGACCTTTCTTAGCTTATTTATAAGCCTTCCAGATATAAAATGAGAGGAGAGTAAAGCAGTGGTTCACCACTCAGAGAATAAACATTCTTATGATCTTCCATATTTCCCAGTGCCCTTTTATTACATCAATCAGGCAGGTATGACTAGTTCTGGCCAAGAGGCTATGAGCACAAGTGACACACACACACCACTTCTGTGCTGAAGCTTATGAAAGCTGACTCCTTACTGCAGCCACCTGAAAGTACATGTGATGGCATGCTTGGGTGCAGAGTGATAGCAACCCAGGTTCGAGTCACTCTATGGAAGATCCCATACACTCAAGTAGTGATGTTTAACAAGCTGGCCTCTTAGATTTCAGGGTTTGATGCCTCAGTGGAGCTTAATTTAACCTGATTTAATGCCTATTCTTGATATAATAAGAATACTCATATTATCATATGTCTTAAGTCCAATGGGGCTGGGAAGGTGGCTCAGTGGTAGAGTGCTTGCCTTACATGCCTGAGGCCCTGGGTTCGATTCCTTAGCGCCACATAAGAAAAAAGAAAAAAGCCGGAAGTGGCGCTGTGGCTCAAGTGGTAGAGGGCTAGCCTTGAGCTGTAGAGCTGAGGGACAGCGTCCAGGCCCAGAGTTCAGGCCCCATGACCGGACCCAAAAAAAAACAAAAAAACAAAAAACATATGTCTTAAGTCCAACCTATCAAACAACATGGAGGGCATGGAGGGCTGAGAATGTGGCCTTGTGGTAGAGTGCTTGAAGCCCTGGATTCAATTCCTCAGTACTACATAACAGAAATAGCACCTGGCCCTGGTAGTTCACACCTGTAATCATAGCTACTCAAGAGGCTGAGATCTGAAGATCTCAGAACCAGCCCGGGGAAGGAAAGTCCCTGAGACTCTTATCTCTGATAAACCACCAGAAAACCAGAGGTGTGGCTCAAGTAGTAGAGTGCTCACCTTGAGCTGAAGAACTGAGGGACAGTGCCTAGGCCCTGAGTTCAAGCCTCACGACCGATTAAAAAAAAACCACACACACACACACACACACAGAGCAGAAAGTTGTGCTGTGGTTCAAGTGGTAAAGTGCTAGCCTTGAGAAAATGAAGCTCAGGGATAGTGTCCATCCAGGCCCTGAGTTCAAGCCCTAGGACTGGCAAAAAAACAAAAACAAAAAACCATGGGAGTTATTTTACAAAATCAGTCAAGATTTCTACCCTAATGCACTTTTATTTGCGCGCATGCATGTGCATGCTCACGCACACACATATAAGCCCCCATTTTATAGACCCCATTTTGGGTCTATTTCTCACCAAAAATTTGGTGAGAATTTCTCAATGTAATGATTGCTAGAAAAGTAAATATGCTTTAAAATATTTAAATGCAAAAAGTATATGTACTGAAAGATTCAGGACAAGAGACCTAACAAAACATACACAGTTGGTTTTCTCCATCTTCAGATTTCATATACATGGTTTAACAACAATAACAAATTCCAGAAAGTTCCAAAACGCAAAACTTGAGCCTGGTTGTGTGCAGTGCTACTACACCAAAGTCACATGAATGAAGTGACATGTTATCAGTGTAAGTGATCTAAAGACCACTTAGCATCTATAGCAAGTTGTACACTGTTTATATATAACTACTACCTCCATTTATCCAGAGGACTCAAGCATCCTCAGATGTTGATATCCACAGCAAAAAGTTTAGTAACCAATTCCCAGTGGGTATAAAGGGATGAGAAAATAATAAATACACATCCTACTAATAGAATCCCTTGACTTTTAGTTTCTGCAGGACAAAGAGCACAGGGTATGTTTTATTTATGTATGGATTATTTGCACAAATAAAGGAAGGTGGTGCCCTCCACCACTTCTAGAGAGAGGCCAGAATGGCCTTAAACTTTCCATCCTCCTGCGTCAGACTCTAGGATTTTAAATGTGTACTACACTAAACCATGCTTAAACTAGAAAATTTTGATAACACACAAAACTAAATAACTTGGGGCTGGGAAGGTGGCTCAGTGGCAGAGTGCCTGCCTTGCATGCATGAGGCCCTGGGTTCAATTCCTCAGCACCACATAAGCAGAAAAGGCCGGAAGTAGTACTGTGGTTCAAGTGGTAGAGCACTACTAGCCTTGAGCTGAAGGGGGGGGGGGGGGGGGAACAGTGCCTAGGCCCAGAGTTCAGGCCCCACAACCAAAAAAAACAAAAACTAAAACTAAAATAACTAGAGGGTAGTTAAGATCAATAAAATCTTTTGGTCTATTGAGCTAGAAGCACTTCTCTGGGGGAGCCATCCTTGAGGACTTCTACTGGGATGGATATATTATCTTAAAATAGTGAGTTTCCTGCTTTAATCCTCCCTAGTTCTTTCTATAGAAAGCAGAACAATTCCTGTGTGTGCAGGCACACACATTACACACACATATTTTAAAAGCTATTTTATTAAGGAGCTCAGTGGCTCCCTGCTTCCCACTAAGCCCCAAGATGAAGGGATCTTGCTGTGTCTGAACCTCTCCAGGCCCCTTGAACACCGCATTCGCTGGGCGTGTCACATTCCATCTCTTTAGGTACTTCCATTGGGCTCCCTCCAGAAAGGTCAACACTCATGAGATGCATTTAGTCATCTATTATAACTCGGTTGTAAAATCAAAGTTGAAAATAATTTTTAAAAAGTCCCAATGCATGGGGCTGGGAAGGTAGCTCAGTGGTAGAGTGCTTGCCTTGCATCCCTGAGAACCTGGGTTTGATTCCTTAGCACCACATAAGCAAAAAAGAAAAAAGCTGGAAGCGGCACTGTGGCTCAAGTGGTAGAGCGCTAGCCTTGAGCTGAAGAGCTGAGGGACAGCACCCAGCCCCAGAGTTCAGGCCCCACGAGCGGACCAAAAAAAAAAAAAAAAAAAAAGTCCCAATGCAAAAGCTGAATCTCTGATCTTTTTAAACAACTTTTCAGAAATTGAATGGGTTATTTTTGCTAAATTTATTTGTATTTTCTTTCCCACGCCCGTGTGTGTGTGTGTGTGTGTGTGTGTGTGTGTGTGTGTGTGTGTGTGGTGTTTAAATTCAAGGCCTCATACTAATTCAGCTGACATGCTCAGCTGACACTACCACTTAAGCCACGCCTCCAGCTCTGCTTTTTGCCAGATTTTAGAGAGGCTGTCTCCTGGAGTTTTATGTCCAAGATAGCTTCAAACTCCTATCTTCCAGATCTCAGCATTCTGAGTAGCCACTAGTACCTGGCTATATTTTCCTATTAAATGTCTTTCAAGAGTTATGAAAAAGTCACTTACAGTCATTTTTTAAAATAAAAGAAAAAATCCCAACTTTTACTAGGTGCAATGGTACACCTGCATTTCTATCAAATTGTGAGGCAGAATTACCTGAGTCCATGAGTTTGAACTACAGGATACCTGAAACATTTCGTTTTTGTAAAGTATCTGGGTGCCAGTGTTTTATACCTATAATCCCAGCTACTCAGGAGACTGAGATATGAAGATGGATGTTCAAAGCCAGCCCAGAAAGGAAAGTCCACAAGACTCTTATCTCCAATTAGGCAGCAAAAAGCTAGAAATGGAGCGCTGTAGCTCAAGTGGTAGAGCACTAGCCTTGAGCAAAACAGCTCAGGGACACTGCTCATACCTTGAGTTTAAGCCCCAGATCCTGCACCAGAGTAAATAAATAAATAAATGAAATGAGAGGGGAGGGGAGGGAGGAAGAGAGAGAGAAAATAACATTTCTTGGCCTACTCCTAGTCTAACTCCAGTGCTGGAGTTAAGATAGAGAGCTTCAAGTTGCTGGGCAAGTACTCTATCAGTGAGTTATATAACCCCAGTCCTGAGAGCCTACTTTAAAGAGAAAAAAAAAAAAATCACATGACACTCCACTTATAAGATGTTAGGAAGATCAGTAAAACCTACATGTATATACTCTAAAACAAAATTATTCTTTACTTTTCAAAAGGAGCTAACTTTTTAACAAACTGGTGATAACAGGAATAATATGCAATTAGATAAGCACATTGTTAAATACATAACTAAAGGAAACTCAATGTCTCATCTGGCTGGGACTCTCCCATAAGGCTGTTCTCAGCCATGTGATTTTATAGCACTCATAGTGTGTCCTCAAATCAAAGTCCTTGCATATGTACCGTCAAGAAAAACAGTTGGAACAGTCAACACTCAAAAACTGAAAGCCGTATCAAGTGAGATCATATGGTTCTTTGCTTTATTTCTTTACAAGAAAAAAAAAAAAAAATCAAGCTATAAGTTAATTCCTGAGAGTGAAAAATGACATCCTTTCTCTCATCTTTCCATTTACTTAGGCCCAATGGTTTGTGCTTTCAAACATTTCTACACATTGTCCACATCCGTAATTCTGAGCATTTAGATGATTTCTGAGCCCCAACCAGGCAAGGATAGCTTCTCCAAGGTATAGCAGGGCGCTGATGTTCTCTGTTGGCCTCCCTCCCTCTTTTCATCTCCTCCTTGAGCTCCACCAACTGGCATCCAAACAAATCGCAGGCCATTCACATGGCACTGTTTTGATAGGTGCAACTTCAATGCAAATATTAAGTCCATGACCAAAACCAGTTCTTGGCTAAATGACTCCCACGGCAGTTTGAAGTTCCTCCTCTAAGTGTCATTTAGCCAAGGACTGAGCACAGAGTCTATCAGTCCTTTCTGTGCCTGGGGATGGTTTGTAGATCATATGACTACTAAATCCCTTGGATAAAAATAGGCATTTTCCACTTTTCCTTGGAATTTCAAAACACTGAATAAAACCAGTAATCAAGTTATGTTTCAGTTCTCCAAAATCTTAAATCAGTTTATCAATTTCTTCTCTTTGGGTCTCCATTCCCCTTATGAGTAACTCCATGTCTGAGCAATTTTAGTCAACTTTGAAAGCACACCAATAGGATTTATTTTAAATAAAAAATAACTGTTTTGTGAAGGAGAAAAAAAAAATAACGTCATGTTTAGCTCAGGTGCTAATAGCTACCCAACACATATCGTTTAAAAGTGCTCCAGAGCATCAGGAGTATTAACTGCTGCCTTTCCCTGTTGGTCCCCTTACCAATTTACCTCTACCAATCATCCTTAGGCTCCAACTACCCATCCAGTGTGACAAACACATCATCTCAAACTGAGTGAGTGTCACAACCAGCTGCAGGTCACTTCTGCAGGTTGTCACTTGTCAAAAACAAGTTCTTCTCCCCTCAGTCACATTCTTTGAACAAATCCCCTGTGTCCTGTCCCTACTACAGTCACCTTGAAATCCTGCTCCTTGCTTCTTCAGAAGTCCTGGTTTTTTTTTTTTTTTTTTTATTACTTTTCCATCTACTTTGAGCAGACCATTAATTCCTATTATATGAAACTCATGCATTTCCTATGCTAATCAAAAATATCTGCACTGTAAGAATGCTTTTCCTGGGCTGGGAATGTGGCTTAGTGGTAGAGTGCTTGCCTAGAATGCATGAAGCCCTGGGTTCAATTCCACATAAACAAAAAAGGCTGGAAATGGCTCTGTGCTCAAGTGGTAGAGTGCTAGCCCTGGGCAAAAGAAGCTCAGAGACAGTGCCTAGGCTCTCTGAGTTCAAGCCCCAGGACAAGAAGGAAGGAAGGGAGGGAGGGAGGGAGGAGAGAGTGAGGGAAGGAGGGAGGGAGGAAGGAAGGAAGGAAGGAAGGAAGGAAGGAAGGAAGGAAGGGGAGGGAAGGAAAAGAAAAGACAAGGTGTTTCTCCATCAGCAGAAAAATCAGAAATTAGTTTCCATGGACCAAATCTCAAATCAAATAAAATGTCCACAGAGGCAATTTCTCTCATGAAAATCAAAGACTTACAGCTGGGCACTGGTGGCTGACTCCTATAATCCTAGCTACTCAGGAGGCTGAGATCCGAGGATCTCGGTTCAAAGCCAGCCTGGGCAGGAAAGTCCATGAGACTCTTATCTCCAATAAACCACCAGAAAACCAGAAGTGGCATTGTGTCTCAAGTGGCAGAGCACTCGCCTTGAGTTGAAGAGCTCAGGGACAGCCCAGGCCCAGAGTTCAAGCCCCACAACCAGGAAAAAAAGAAAAGAAAAGAAAATCAAAGACCTACTTGAATCAGACAGAGAAAGGTTATGTATGTTAGCAATGTATTGCAGCACATTTAAATATCCAGAAAACAAATAAATTTAATATTAAATTTTAATTATACAATTATTAAATTTATTAAGATTATTAAAACTTAGATGCCACTGGGCTCAATGTTGAGCCTATCTCAGCCCAGCACACAGGTGGCTGAGGCAGGAAGTTGAGAAGTCAAAGCCACTGTGGTATAATGAGACCTCATTTATTAATAAATAAGTATACAAATAATATGTGATGTAAATATGTAAATATAGGGACTGGGGAGGTGGCTCAGTGGTAGAGCACTTGCCTTGCATGCCTGAGGCCCTGGGTTCAATTCCTCAGCACCACATAAGCAAAATGAAAAAAGCCAGAAGTGGTGCTGTGGCTCAAGTGGTAGAGCTCTAGCCTTGAGCTGAGGGACAGCACCCAGGCCCAGAGTTCAGGCCCCACAACCGGACCCCCCCCAAAAAAATAAAAAAAAATAAATAAATAATGAGACCTCATTTATTAATACGTAAGTATACAAATAACATGTGATATAAATACGTAAATATAGGGGCTGGGAAGGTGGCTCAGTGGTAGAGCGCTTGCTTTGCATGCCTGAGGCCCTGGGTTTAATTCCTCAGCACCACATAAGCAAAAAGAAAAAAGCCGGAAGTAGCGCTGTGGCTCAAGTGGTAGAGCGCTAGCCTTGAGCTGAAGAGCTGAGGGACAGCGCCCAGGCCCAGAGTTCAGGCCCCATGACCAGACCCCCCCCCAAAAAAAAAGTAAATATATAATAACTATAAATTCAGGTACTTGATCTCTCAGGTACCTAGATAACATTTTTCTATATCATTTGTTTTTAAAAATCCATGTTACTTAATATATTGCTTTGGCTATAAATATAAAACACAATTCACATTAGGAATATAAGCAAGCAACATAATGGTACTTAGACATCATCTGAATCTGCTAATTACTTTTTTCCTGTAAATCTAGGTAAAATAAAATTACTTTAGTAAATATGATTATATTTTAAGGTTAATTCTAATACTTCCTATTAACTCATACAACTAACTACTCATCACTCCGTGTGAGGGAGCCTACTTAGAAATTAATTTTTCCATATAAAACACTTGAGTATAAATCATTCTAATTCAAAACTTCCTAGTCCCCTTAAGCAGAGCATGGTGAATCAATGTATGATTAATTTAGCCTTTGGGGGAATGACTCAGGATCATCACAATGAACAACTTTTCCACAAGGCTGCCTTTGGAAACTATCAAATATCTTTCCTACTTCAGTTTTGCCCCTATACCCCCTGATTAGTTAGCCATGATATTATTTTCATTTGAAATTTTTATTGAGATCACTGAACATGCACATATAATTGTAAGAAATACTCAGGGCTCCTGTGTCAAGTTTGCTCCATTTTCCCTAATGTTATGTGCCATTATTGTCTCATCCTGATATCCTTCCTGGTTGTTGCTGGTGTGTCTCTTGGTGGTTCTTCTCTATTCTCTATTCTAAGTTTGGCCTCTATTTGTTTTGAATAGCAAATGTGGAATACAAGGTAATCAGGATGATATCTACTGTGAGATTTTTTGATAGTCCATCAATATAAATCAAGATTAGGCATGTTAGTATTGGGATTTTTTCTTACTATCTTTAGGGCTTTTGAAAGCTTTTTTTTTTTTTTTTTTACATACCCACCTCCATGTTCACTCCACTAGTTCTCACATGAACATCAGCTGAATATTTTAGAATTAACAATGTCAAATAAGTGACCTCCACATGTATGATGTATTACTTTTAGTCAACTGCTTACTAGGTAATCAATTGGTTAATTAGCTAATCAACCAATCTATACTGATAATTGGTCAATGGCAGGATATTTTAAACATTACCTACCAAGTGCTTGCAACTGCTTAGAAATAAATGTACATAGTTTAATAAGAGATTTTGAAAATCTGAACTGATGGTTTTCAATAATATTATCAGGCACTTGCACTACTTGGGAAAATTCAATTATATAACTTGAAGTAATAAAGTTATAAAACTATGACAAAGAGCATTATGAATGTACTCTAAAGAGTTCAGTAAATAAGAAAAGTGTCACTCTGTTCTGCTGCTGCATTAGGAACTTCTCAAACAAAGAGGCTTGGTAGAAGGAGACAGAGAGGGGCTTATCAGCTTAGGAAAGAGGAAGGATGGTACAATTAACTGTCACACAGTCAGTTATAATTCACTCCGATGAGGCCAATTTAAAAAAAAAAAAAAGGCAAATTTTCGAAAAGTGACTGTTTTGTCTCTTGTCTTTTTACAAAGTACCCGTATGTCCCAGAACCATCTTTTCTTCAAGAGTTATCTGCACATTAAGAGGAAAGGTAGTTTATGAGAGACAGAGACAGAGAAGGGAGGAGGGACTCTTATCTGAACCACAAAGGCCTCCTTGCTCACTCTAAACTGAAACACATACCCTAGGTATTGGGATGGCAATGGGGGTGGGGAAGTGCATTTCTTGCTCATTACTGACTCAGCTCTGCCAAGTGGAAAACAGCCACTATCAGTTTTGCAGAAAACTGTATGCCCTGTCCTGGCCATCTGAAGGTGATGCATGGTAAACACACTGGGACAGTTTAGGGAGGGTCAGTACGAGGAAACAGAAGGTACACAAAGGCAATTTCACAGCTACAATATAAATTATACATGTTACAGGGAATAGCTTACACTCACAAAGTCAAAAAGATGCTCTAAAAACAGACAGTAGGAGACCAGGGACCATAAAACATGAAATTCGTGTGATGTTAAAAATACTAAGAAAAACAAAGCCTTTATCCTAAAACAGATGAATCAAGGGAATTTGGTTTCTTGTCCCATGACTAAATAAAGTTATTCTGTTTTCAGAGTGCCAGGAAAACTAGGATCTGAAATGTGTTCTAAGCAATGTGAAGATGGAAAGAGCAAGAGCCCCCTTTCCTCTCCCCTACCCCCTGCCAAAAAGAAGAAAGCAAGCCATGACACCAGTGAGTCTAGTTCTGAGTGCCAAAGGAGTGCGCATTAGTAGCAGTTCCCTTGTGATATGCTATAGTGAGCTCAAGTATGACTATATATGGTATGTTTATGGAGTGAATGGATGCAAACACCATGTAGTACTTATATCAGACCCAAAGTGGCTTTTAAAGACCTCAGTTCCTCCCAATTTGGGGCCCCAGAAAGTCCCAAAAGTCAGAGCTAACTGAAAAAGCTTCAAGTAGTAATGTCTCCTAACTTACTGGAACTCCAGTGGCAGTGACTCCATCCCACAGCCTTCCACGTCTGTCTGCATGTACACACTTCCTTCTCCATCCCCGCCTCCACTTTTCCCCTTTCAGGCAGTCCACTCTGCAGTCCCACAGAGGCATAAATGCACACTCAAGAATGCTGCTGCTGAATGGGGCCTATGTTACATGACAGAGGGCACCAGCGACTGCTCAACAAACAGCTGGCCAGGCTGCCTGCCTGCCTGCATCTCTCACACAGGCTCCTCATCTACACAAAGTATTTAATTCACATCAAATGTTCTGCCTAGGACTGGGGAAGCTAGACACTGAAGTGGAGGGGGTGAGTGGGAGGAATAGCCTGAAGATGTTTTAAAGTCCTAGGGGGAAGAAGGGGGAGGCTTCATCACTGCCTTTAACAGTCTTGCCCAACCTGTTCTGCGGTATGTTCTGTTAACTCCTTTCTGGCAAATGGATGCAAACAGCAACCCCTTTCTTCTCTCTTCCTTTCCCCATAACCATGTGAGCAATTAAAGGCAGCCGTACAGAGAAAATTTTCAAAAGGAAAAAAAAAAAAGACTAGATTCATTACCTGTAATTTTGATTATATCGCAGAGACATTCATTTTGAGCTACTGGAGCCATCATTCCGGTGGAAACTGCCAACCCCAAACCCTTTCCATCTCCCAGCTCCTCTCCTTCCCCCCTCTGAAATGAGTAATTCAGGATTAGGCTGAGCTAGATCTACTTTTCTCGCCCTTGAACAAAGCACTAAAAGTAACAAACAAGCATGACGTTCTTTTCTTTTCCTTCTTCTGTTCTGCTTGCCATTAGCCATGTACAGGGTTAATGGACGGCCTTCCAGACCAGAATTATACCTGCTTAGCAACAGAAGCACCAACAGAAGCATCAAAAAATAAGCATACTGGTTGTTCCCACACAGGAAAAGCAGTTTCTACCTGGGGAGGTTTCAGTTGTCATTATAAGAGACACACATCATCACTCAAGAAACTGGTAAAGAGAAAAAAAAAAAAAAAAAAATCAATCACACTTTATATGCTATATTTAAAGTTACAGATGAAAACCAAGCATCAAAAAGCAGACACAATGTATTCTAAAACATGCTGTAGATGTGAGTACTGACTTTGGACGTATTCTAAAACATGCTCTAAATGTGAGTACTGACTTCGGGCTGCTATGAGAAGAAAACTGCCATAGGGAGCATTAAATCACGAGCTGGCATTCTCCCTAACTTGCTGCTGCCGATGGTTGCACAGTCTTCACATGAAATTTACAAATTCCTATGTTACTGGGAGACTTAACTTCACAAAAAGACAGATCTTCCCCTATGCAGCGAATGTGAAAAAAGATGGACGACGATCACTAAGATGTATATTTATGTGTCAACTAGCAAAAACACACCTCCAACTCAGGCCCTCTGAAATCTCTCCAAAGACAATAGATAAATACATCAATTTTAATATTCAACTACAAGCCAGGTCAGGCTGTTAGAATCCGGATCTCTTAGCTGGGCGCTGGTGACTCACACCTGTAATCCTAGCTACTTAGGAGGCCGAGATCTGAGGATCACAGTTCAAAGCCAGACTGGACAGGAAAGTCACTGAGCCTCTTATCTCTAGTTATCCACCAGAAAACCGGATGTGGTGCTGTGGCTCAAGTGGTAGAGTGCTCCCTGACCTGAAGAGCTCAGGGACAGCGCCCAGGCCCAGAGTTCAAGCCCCATGACCGACCAAAAAAAAAAAAAAAAAAAAGATTCAACTACAGAAAGCGTCTTCATTTTCAGCAAATGATTGCTTCATTTTTGGAAGCTCTAATGAAGACATATGGAATTGGTTGCTTATATTTACTGTGTTTTGAACAGAAATTCACCTCTCCAAACAAATCAAGACCTACTAGCACCTGTTTTTGGCCCAGTGGTTGAATATGCAAACACAGCCAAAAAAGATGTTGGTATATTTTTACTAAAATATTGTAAAATAAATTATAAAGGAATAATGTCAGTATAAACAACTACAAAACCCAATGCCAATTATACATGTGAGAGAAATATCACAGAAGTGAAAATTTTAACGTTAACCGCATCACTTTTGCAGGAGAGACCCTGTTTTACGAGGAAAAAAGAATGATAAAGTTATCTAGAAATGCAAATACCACACTTCAGTTTGATTTTGAGAGCTCCTCTTAATTTTTTTTTTTTTTGTGCCAACACTGAGCCTTGGACTCAGGGCCTGGGTGCTGCCCTTAGCTCCGCCGTGCCCGCCCCGCCACCAAACTAGCACTCCATTATCTGAGCCACAGCTCTACTTCTGGTTTTCTGATGGTTAGTTAATTAGAAATAAAGAGTCTCGTGGGCTTTCCTGCACAAGCTGGCTGGGATCCTCAGCTCTCAGCCCTCTGAGTAGCTAAAATTACAGACATGAGCAACTGGTATTTTAAAAGTAATAATTGTTTTATTATGGTATTGTTAATGCAACTTGTTAGGTTGAGTATATAACTCAGTGAGTAGCATTCCTGAAACCCTAGAGTCATCCTTGGCACAGAAAGAGAAACAAAGAAAAACAGAAAAAAAGGATATAGAGTATAGATCACATACTTTTTGATATATATATATATATATATATACACACACATTATAAAATGGTTAAAAATCAAGCTAATCAACATATCACCTCACATATTCATTTTGTATTATGACAACATTTAAGATCCATTTTAAGCTGGGTGCCAGTGGCTTATGATATAATCCTAGCTACTCAGGAGGCTGAGATTTGAGGATTGTGGTTGGAAGCTAACTTGGGCAGAAAAGTCCATCAGACTGTTATGGCCAATAAACTACCAAAAAAGCTGGAAGTAGAGCTGTTGCTCAAGTGGTAAAGTACTAGCCTTGAGCAAAAGAAGCTCGAGGACAGTGCCCATTCTGAATTCAAGCCCCAGGACTAGCTGGCATGTGCTCACGTGCGCTCTTGCACTCTCGCGCTCGTTCTCTCTCACACACACACTGACACACACACACACACACACAAATCCATCATCTTAAATTCAAAACTGAAGACATACTTGACAAAAGAGATGATGCATAAAGGTCAAAAATAAATATAATGACTTTCTAATCTCAAGACAATTTAAGATATTTCAAAAGTCATTCCATTCTGAGATTTAAAAACATAAAAAAGGGTATGAAAAAGCCACAAAAACTCTTCCTCTAATAAGCCAGAATATTGCCAGTTATTCAGTATCATTAGACCAACAATGTGAGCAAATTAAAATATTATTTCTAAAACTTACATTTGGAAAATGTAAATTGGGTCACACTCCAATGTAGACAAAATGGCAGAATTTAAAGCAAAAACTTGGCCAATGCCAAAAAAAAAAAAAAAGGAGAAAAGAGAAGACCACATGGATGGTCACTGATCCCAGGCAGAGCGGGCTGCAGAGGCCAGTTGTATCTAACAGTTGTCCTTGAAACAACAAATGGTACATTCATAAACTCAAGAGCAAAGGCTGTTCAGAGCTGTAAAGTCTGCATCTGACATGATGAGCGGCTGACTTTCCTGTTGGTTCACAGTGACTGGGTAAAAAAAAAGAAGAAATTCAATTAGAAGCACAGGCTGGAACTTCAGCAAACCTTCAGCAAAACAGCCCAGATAGAGGCCCGGTGTACCATTTACCTTCTTCTACCAGGAGCTGGACCTAATGATAATTGAGTCACACCTGCATTTAAGATAATAGGGCAAGAGCCTGAGAAAGGGCAAAAGCATGAGAAAACCAGACTAGACAGTCTTTCCCCACTTTGCTCTTCTTTTTAGTCTGAGAAAATACTCAACACCCCTCCTCCCCCCCAAATAAAACAGAACCTCAGAACACAGGATTAAGTATCTGCAGCCTGTGGCACCGCTTCACCTTGCCTTTAACAAAAGAAACATCTGGAACCAGCTACTCAGCATTCCTGATCATTCTGCCACAACTCCAACTTCTTAAAAAATCAGTGGCAGTTACACCTGCCAGTGCTACAGGGCCATCAGAGTTCTAGTACAGCACAGTTAACTTCCAGTTAATAGGAAACAGTTTTGCAAAATATAGTAGTATTGGTCCCCAAACACCATTGGCCAAATGGGCTCACTTGTCTCATTTGGTTTGCAATATAGATGTGTAAGTCACCTGTTTTTTAGCCCTCACCTTCAGAGGCTCAATCATAATCTCCTGGAGCAGAGCTCTGGCTTAGGGAGTCATGAAAAGTGTTCCTCATTTAGGGAAAACTGATCACAGCACAAAGGAGCCATGTTCCAAAACAGAGAGGTCAGGCATAATGCAAGCCACTGAAAGGGTGCTAGGGTACACAGTGACTTGCAGTAGGAGGGCATTTCTTTGAGGGCAGTGGCAGTGCCCCAGATGCCAGCATCCCTGGATTCAAGTCACAGGAGTGCAAAGGAGCGCCCACCAGGAGGGCCAAGGCTGATGCCACCGGCCTAATTTTCTCAGGGAAGAGAGGGTAGCACACATAACAAGGTGCCTGCAGCTACAAGTACAGCTTGAGTGGTAGAGTGCTTGCCTAGCAAGTCAAGGCCCTTAGTTCACGAAAAAGAAACTTCACAGCAGTCAGCTTTGGCCACGGGAACACGGGCTGATGGTGTCCCCACCGGCACTGTCCTTCAAGTAGAGCACATTAGGTAACTGCATCCCAAGACGAGCGCAGGTGGCTCACACATCTGTAATGCTAGCTATTAAGAAGGTTAAGATCTGAGGATCCTAGTTCGAAGACAGCGGGTACAGGAAAAATCCCTGAGACTCTTATCTCCAATGAACAGCAAAAAGCCAGAAGTGGAGCTGTGGCTCAAGTGGAGGGGTGGCTCCAAGTGCTCAGGCCCTGCATTCAAGCCCCTTGCACAGACACTGGCATATACGGTGGGAAAAAAAAAACAACAACCAAAATCTCCTGCACTCGGCTGGACGGAGTCACCCAGAAAGCAGACTTGACGCCGAGTGCTCGGGCCAGGGAGGACCCCCGGGCTCCACGTTCGGGCCCTGCGTTCGGAGGGCAGGCAACAGCGCAGACACCGGCCGGGCTCCCCGAAAAGGGGGAAAAGACCTGGCGATCCTGGGGCTGGGCCCCACGATCGGCCGCAGCCTCCATTCTCAGCAAGCGGGTCGCGTGCGAGGGAGCAAGCCGGCCCGGCCCCGCGGCAGGCCGGCCCCGTCCGCGCTGCTCCGCCTGCTCTCCTCCGGGTCAGCCGGCCCTGCGCTGGCTTCGCTGCAAAAAAGGGCCGCAGAGAGAGCGAGCGTCTCCCCGGGGTTTACCGGGGAGCAACGACCAATTCCAGAGAGCAAGCCCGCTAGGCAAAACGAGTGAAACTCAGAAGTGGTTACAAGCTGAGAGCCCTCCAATGAGCCAAAAAAAGGACAGAGAAAGAAAAAAAGATGGGAGCACAAACACTTCTTCTAATCTAAGGCTCCCTGGCAGAACCGGCTCCCGAAAAACCTTTGTCGTCATTCAGCTGCCCGGCAGAGGCTGCGGCGCGGCGGCGGGCTGAGAACGCCTCAAGGACTGGGAGAGAGCGAGCATGCAACGAAGCCCCGCCTTCACTCCGCCCCCCAGGGCGATTCGGCCAATCGGCGCCAGCTGCTTTGACGGACGGTCTCCGCGGTCCACTCGCAGAGGGCCCACCACAGGACGCGAGGTACGGCGAGGTACGGCGGGGAAGCGGAGCAGGTCTGGCGGCTGTGGAGCTGAGGCAACCCCCCTCAGCTCCCCGGAGCAGCTCCCTCCCTCCGCCCAGAAGCTAAAGACAGACCCTGGAGGGCCCGGCACGGCACGGCACGGAGGCTCCGCTTGGACGCTAACGCATTGGCTGGGGCTGCCTTCCGGAGCACAATGGCTGCCCGGCCCTGGGGGATGGCTCGGGCCCACTCTCCACTCCCACCGGTCAGCAGCCGGGAGCCGCGGGCCCTCCGGACGGCCGGGACAGCCGGCCCCAGGACACAGGACTCTAAAGCTTGGACTAAGCCTCCCGTTTAGCGGCTACCTAAAAAACAGAACAACAGCAACAAAAACCCGCTTGCTCTCTTCCAGCCTCACACCCTTGGAGCCCAGGGACGTCGGGACCGATCTGGAACCCCGAACCCAGAACTCCGAACCCAGAAGCACAGATAAAAATTATGCCTTGTGGCCAGCTGCTTCATTTCAGTGCCTCAGGACCCACGGGTCGGTTCCATGGTCGCTAATGCTAAAACTTGCACATCCTGCCAGGTGCCTGCCAGGGGCTCACGCCTGTCATCCTAGCTACTCAGGAGGCTGAGATCTGAGGATCACGGTTCAAAGCCAGCCTGGGCAGGAGAGACCATGGGACTCCTATCTCCAATAAACCACCAGAAAACCGGAAGTGGTGCTGTAGCTCAAGTGGTAGAGCGCTCGCCTTGAAGAGCTCAGGGACAGTGCCCAGACCCAGAGTTCAAACCCCACAACCGACCAAACACAAAAAACTTGCACATCCTTTGCACAAACAAGCAAACAAAAATAACACAAATCACGTTCCTAGGTTTTGATAATGATAGGCAAAAGTTCTGGGGTGCATTTCATGATTTTTAAAACTTATTTATTCTGTGTTTGTCAATATGTCATCTAGCACTTGGTTTCTAAGTTGCTGCAGAAGCAAAATAATAGGAAAGCCAAACAGAATGATCTTTGAGGAAGGAAAAAAGAAATCCCTATAATTGACTAGGGACTTAAGAATCTTTCATTCCAGAAGGCTTTCCTGAATAATTTTTTTGTTTCCTCTTATTTGGAATCTTAAAATCACTTTGTCTTGCCACTCAGAAGCAGCAAGCAATCAAACCTGTGTGTCAATACACAGAAATATAAGGCTAAATAGCATTGTAGTAGGCCCACACAAGAAAAGATATGGTGTGAAACTCATGTGCTGCCCACAAATTCTCAATAATTTAAGAAAAAAAAGTTCAACATCCATGTGACCTTGGACTCTCATTTTCATCTGTCTGTTGCAGTACACTCTCTTTGCTAACCATTCAGTACCCTGCAAGTCCTGATAAAAGTAGTTAATGTTTACTGAAACCTGCTCATGAACTGTACTAAACCCGATAGGACTGAAAGGCAAAGTTCTGTTACCAGCATCCATGTACTATAAAAAAGGAGGGAGAAGGAATTAAGAAGCATTTTCCCTCATTTGAATCTAAAACCTCTCAGTAATAAAAACACAAATATCCAATATTTTACTAATTTTCATCACCCATGGAAAGATGCTTTTAATCTATCTTTTGTTATCTTTGGAAAGCATTTGATAGAAATATACTTCAATAATTTCACTTATTTTTCTCAAATATTTTCTTACAGAACTCAAAAGTGAAAAGAATGTTTTACATTTTATGTGTTTGCCACACTAGGAGGTTTGCAAGATTCACTAACCTGATCAATAACTCATTTTAATTTTACTCTCAAATCTGAATAGCTACATGTGACAACTGAAGAACTATTTCATGAAAAAAAGAAGCCTAACATTTCCACAGTTAGCATTTGAAAATTTCTCCTTAGCCCTTCAGTTTTCTAAATGGAGATATTTCAATATAATTGGATTTTAAATTCAAACATTTCTTACCATTACACTTATTCTAAGCAAACTGAAGTGTCAGAACTATAGGTACTAACTGACCCTTATCCTCCTATTTCCACATTATCCCTTTCACTCCAATAACCTTGATTAAAATAAAATTTCAACTTACACACATAAACATATACAGACTGTATCCAGCATGGGATGCTCTCAGGTGTTTAAAGCCAACTTTCTCTCTTCCCCATCCCCCCTTGGCTTAAAGAGCAGCAATAGAATCAGTCACCTTGGAAACAAACATCACCCAGTGTTTGCAGAACAAACAATGGTACCTTTTCAGCCAGTACCAGGCAGGCAGGGCAAGGGGCAGCCAAGCAATTCTGGGCTGTACAGGAGCGTTAACATTATTAAATTCATTCAGTGCACTAAAAAGTAGTCCAGCGCTAAAAAACGGATGGTTCTCTAACATGTGAGCCTCTGGCTAAACACCAGACATACAGTGAGGTTTAAAGTCAAATAAGGCTACCCCTAATTGTAAAAAAATAAAAATAAATATTTGGAATTGCTTCAGATACCTCATAAATAAGGCATACTGTACTACTGTCAACTCCAGGAAGAAGTTGCTTTAAAAAAAAAAAAAGTTTCATATAATAACTCCTATCAAACCACGTCATTCTTTTAATACACATCACCATAAACATATGGTTTTAAATATCTATGTATATGCCATTTAGATATAGTGCTTCATGCCTTAACCTATTTACGAATTTCTGATACTGATAAAGATCTGACTGTAACCTAAAAAGTTAAGCTTCAATTTTCAGAACATACACAAATCTATACGGGCCTTGAGTAAGCAATAACTAATTTTTGACCTTGGATAAATTTCACTTAAAAGCCCATCATTTTGAGGAACTCAACTTTTAGGAGAAATTTCAGCTGGTTCTGTTTTTTCACAGCTCAAATGGATAGTGTCTCTCTCTCTCTCTCAAACACACACACATCTCCTACTAAAGTAACAGTTTCCTTCTTTTTCTGGATGTTAGGGTTTTACTTCCTACCAATTAAGAGAAGGCTGAGCCCAACTGAGTTATTTGGACAGGAGTTTGATGGCAGTTAAATACCACAGTAACTGGCAATTTCTATCACCTCCAGTCTGGGGGACAAATGCCTAATTAACATGGACCAACATGCAGCTTAAACTGGAAAAGTGCCTGTCCTTTTTCTTCCTTTTCTTTTTTTCTCAAAGATTTAGGTCTCTTTAACATCCTTGAGCTAAAGTGCACAAAGGGTGTCTAATGCCATCTGACTGAGGTGTAAAAGTCCAATTAACTAATGCTTTTTTGCTGCAACAGTAAATCAGTTAACATTATTAATCTTCCTGACTGGGCATAAGCGAGTGAGGAGGGCTATTGAAAACAAGCTACACAGTTACACTGGGTACCCTTGAAAATGAAAATGATCCCTGGAAGTGATGGCTGATGATACTGAAAACTACTGAGAATACTTTAAAATCCAACCACTTCACAAGCACTAGGCAGCCACTCTGAAGGCCTAAGGCTGCAGCTCCAGGACAGGGAGAGAAAGAAGAGGAGGCAGGCCAAGGCCCAGAGCCTCTCTTCTCTCACATTCTTCCTCCTCCAGTACCACAGAGAAGAAAGCCCAAAGGGAGGTCTCCATGCCTTCATTTAATACTTCACCTTTCCAAATCTTTTTTTCTTTGAAGTTGCCAAACAAAAATTACATTCTGGAGTAGTTGGAGCAAATCACACCAACTGTTGGGCCAGTGAGGCTAGTTTCAATTTGTCAGTACATCAGCCATTTTAACATTTTCTTAAGATGGTCTATGTATTCAGCAACAAAAATATGCGTGCATATCTATTCATGTTAGCGTACTGTAAACTGATCAAATGCATTCCCTGAATACCAAAATCTGAAGAAAGCCCATAGC
The DNA here is from genome assembly GCF_019054845.1 of Dipodomys spectabilis. Classification (NCBI taxonomy): domain Eukaryota; kingdom Metazoa; phylum Chordata; class Mammalia; order Rodentia; family Heteromyidae; genus Dipodomys; species Dipodomys spectabilis. The sequence continues at coordinate 1,522,565 of NW_024870781.1, forward strand.
CAAACAACTCGTGAATGAACCACTGCTTCAGTTCAGACAATGACAGTTACAACCCTCTGCCCCTGTAACCATTCTCTCTGGAGGTTTTCCCAACTTCCTACCACCTTCCTGTACCCCAGGGGCAGAGAAGGCAGCCATGGGAGGAGGGCATTCTTTTCTGTCCCTCCATGTTGTTCTCCAGAAAGCCGGGCACGGGACTACCCAGCTCTGACAGGCTAAACATGACTAGTCAGCTCTGGGCTTTGGGGAAGGAACTCTGAGTGCCAGACCACTCCCATCCCTAGATTCTAGGTGATGACCCCAAGGGCAAAGCTTCTTCCATCTTCTGGAAGAGCAACTCAAAGGAGCAGAGTTAGGAAAGGAAGTGAAAGGAGGCGGCCAGGTGTGCCAGAGCTCCCTTCGTGTCAATTACTTCTATCCAGTTTCTGTTTCACTGACCCCTTACATAAGGAGGATGTGAACCTCTTAATAATAAAAGTCTGAGGGCAGCACGTGTTTAAAGGCAAGCCTTTTAGTGCAACATTCTTGAAAGCAGCAATCAGAACTCAATCCATTTTGGAAAAAATAAAACACTAAGCTTTGTTTACAGATTTAAACATCTTTAAAAACTGTTAATTCACTACATTTGGCACTATGATACTTGAAAAGCCTATTTTTTTCCTGCCTCAAGAAAGTATAGATAGGTTCAGAGATAATTTATATATTCCTAAACTTGATATTCATAGCCTCTTCCTCAAATAACATATTTTACAAAGAGCTTACTTCCCATTACCTTCTGGTCAAAATTCCTAGCCAATTACACAGTACTTCAAAATAAACTAAAATCCTTGAGAGCATCTGTAGTTCATTTCTATCTTTTCAGGTCCCTTTCAATTCAAATCTCTGTTAGAGGAACTTTTTTCCCCCACCTAGTACTGGGGTTTAAACTCAAGACCCTTCATTTGCTAGACAGGTGCCCTACCACAGAAACCACTGGGCCAGCCCTTTTTACATTTGCTACTGTGTTGTGGATGATTTTTCCCAACCCGTGACCTTTATGAAGTCTGTGTCCATCAAAAGCAAGTCACTGCCTCTTGTCTGGGCAGTGGAACTTACACACAGCTGTGTGTGTCTGGCAGAGGATGTATTAGTTCCATTATACAGACCACAACTTCAACTAAGCCTGGCTAACCCTCTAGTAACCACCACCTCTGTTACTGGATCCATTTCATGAGAGCAATTTTCTCTGCCTGTGTTGTAAGATCTAGCTTAACTATTTGCAGAATATTTTCAACCAAATAATCCTTTAGGGAAGCTCACTTCCCAAAGCTTGTACTTTCCCCATTTCAGCAAAGTACTCAGTTGTACACCTTAACCTTTCATTGCTAAGAAACTGCTGTAGCTTCCCTACAGCAACTTGGAACAGCTATAAAAACTTGAATTAAAGACTACACTAATGTGTGTGTGTGTGTGTGTTTGCGCACCTGTCCTGGGGATTGAACTCAGAGCCTGGGCACTCTCCCTGAGCTTTTTTGTTCTAGACAAGCACTCTATCACTTGTACCACAGCTCCACATCTGGCTTTTTGGTAATTACTTGGAGCTAAGTCTCAGGGACTTTCCTGCCTGTGCTGGCTTCTAACTTTGAACTGTGATCCTCAGATCCAGCCTCCTCAGTAGCTAGGATTACAGATGTAAGCCATGGGTGCACAGCTTACATTAACTTTTTTTTTTTTTTTAAGAAAACATGCAGGCATAGCGGGGCACTCCTGTAATCCTAGCTACTCAGGAGGTTGAGATCTGAGGATCACAGTTCAAAGCCAGCCTCAGTAGGAAAGTCCATGAGATTCTTATCTCCAATTAACCACCAGAAAACCAGAAGTGGTGCTGTGGCTCAAGTGGTAGAACACTTGCCTTCAGCTGAAGAGCTCAGGGACAGTGCTTAAGCACAGAGTTCAAGCGTCACGGCTGACAAAAACAAAACAAAACAAAACCGTGCATGCACACCTAAAATGTAAACATAATACCTGCTCCTAACATAGTCTTAGAAAAAGGTGGGACACTTGGAAGCTTTGCCACCAGAAATGAGACAGATGGCTGCTTCTACCACCTGCATTTTGGGAAGAGCCACACAGTACAACTTTGCCCTAAGAAACCAAGAACAGTAATAGAAGAGGCCTATACCACTAGCATCCCACTTTCAAAAGAGGAAAATACCCTCAGAATGGGGATGAGGTTTTGAGGAAGGTCTCATATTCCACTGCTGCCCACCTTAAGGCAGTTCTCAGGATGCTTCAAGTCTCTGTAATGGTCAGTACTTGTTCTTTATGTGAAAGGACAATAACTTCTATCTTCACAAAGGGTTACTTTCTTTCTTTCTTTCTTTTTTTTTTTTTGCTTATGTGGTGCTGAGGAATCGAACCCAGGGCCTCTGGCATGCAAGGCAAGCGCTCTACCACTGAGCCACCTTCCCAGCCCCACAAAGGGTTACTTTCTGTCTATGTGCTTGTACAACTACTGCCTAGGGACAGCATTATGTCATCTCCTAAAAATATAGTCCAAGAATATGTTCTGACCATTTTAGAGATGGAAAACCCATTTCACTAGCTGTCATAAATGTTGGCCTTGGTATTAGGACCTTAGGCTCCTACCTAACAAATCCAGCTCCCTCTCTAATAGCTCATAGTAGATAATTAAAAGAGTAAAGGGAGACATGTTGAAATGCTTCTGACAAGTTTGCTGATTCAATTCCCTTTTCCAATTCAATTCTTCCCTCTGAAACCAGGAGACTTCAGTAGCATCTAGGGCTGCAGTGGAAACTCGGTGGCATCTTCCTAAATTGTCAGCCCCTCCAGTACTTGTCATTATTCTTAGAGTGAGTTAGTGAATTCCACTTGCAGTTCAGCGCTAATTTAATTGTAATTTCCGGACATTAGATCTTAAGACTCCAGGATCTTAGACATGTAGTATTCCTCAAGGACAGGGGACTCCAGGGATTACTGCAAGGGATTCACTTTTTTTTTTTAATCTGTTCAGCAAGCATTATAAGAGAAGCAAATTTATACTTATGTGTTCTATCCCTCTGCAAGAGCATGAAAATGTTGTTCTATAATTAACTTCTACTAAAATACTATTATGGGGAGCTTTTTGTCATTACACTCCCAACAGATACTAAAAATGATTAAAATCATACTTAGTCTTGAAGTTTGTTTTGGCGGTACTAGGAATTGAACTCAGGGCCTCATTCTTGCTATGTAGGTGCTGTACCACTTTAGCCATACCTCCACTCCTCTCCCTCTTTTCTTTTTAAACACTAAAAGAAGTCCTTAGGGCTAAGAGTATACTTCAGGGGTAAAGTACCCAGCATAGACTTTAAAAAAAAAAAAGAGGATAAATAACTATATGAAGTCCTTAAAATTGAAAATATTGGGAACAGCTGCTCTGGAATGGATGACATTGATGAAAGAAAAATTATCCCACCAAAAAAACAAAAACAAAAACAAACCTCAGGTAAAGAACATGTCATGACATTCAGCACAACCACAATACAATGTCTTACGTAAGACAAAGAGCACTTTCCTCAAAATTCTGACTCTTTATTGGTCTTGGGGCCTTGTGACACTGTGACCCCAAGTCTGACCTTTCAGAAGGACTTTTTGAACTGCTCAGTTTGTTTTTCACTGTTGACTCTCATTTGTTTGAGATACTAAGATGATAGATCACATGCTATCCAAAAAGAAAAAAAACCAGACACAATTTTTACCTCAGAATTTCTTATTTCAAATAAATCTACTTCTTATATATGTATGTAGTCATAATTTACAGGGAAAAAAAAAACACATCACGCTAGACTGGTTTCATTTAATTTAGGAAAATCTTTCCTTCCCTCACTGTCCAGGAAATGCAAAATAACCAAAATATCCACAACTGTACCACATCAAATAAAGTGAATTTTGTGTCAAAGAATACTTGAATACACAGGAAAGATTTGTCATGACATTAACTTTTGGAAACAGAAAGTCCAATATAAACATATGTATAAAATGTTTCTTTTAATTATCTATAAGTAAATTTCACTGTTATCAAGTGGGACTATTTCCACAGAAAGCTCTTTAAGAGGATATAAAGTATCAGTAACGAACACCTCAATTGGTGAGAAGGTAAAATATGTTTCCCATTTTGTATTATTGTGGCCTCATCTTTTAGTTCACTTCAGTTTTTCTCTTCAGTGAATAAATCCTATGTGCAACATAAACATCTAATGCGGGGGGGAGTTTTACTCTTAGAACTATTTCCTTTGCAATCTCTGGGTACTGGGGATGATAAGTTGTATTATTTTCTTTGTGTGGGCCTTTCTACTGCTTATAGTAAATACAAGCATTTTCTATTGGGGATGTTTAAAGAGTATGATTTTGATTTCCCAGCTTGTGGTGGGTTATTGATATAATCTGCTCGCTTACATCGTAACAGCTAATTGTGGCTACACCACACAAGTGTCTGGACAAGCCCACTGAGGACACAACTCAGGTTCTTGGACTTGGCAGAGCATGCTGACACCAAAGAGAATTTAGCACCCAACAGTCTACACCCAGCTCTACCCCTGGGCATCAATGTAGGCCTCATATTTCACCTGTAAATTAAGAGAGCATAAGAAGAACAAATGAACCATGCTACCCCTAAGGCCCATTCCAGCACAACTATAAGCAAAAATGAAACAGCTTAATCCAATCTCATTGGGCATCACTAATTGTTCAGGGTAGATCTAAATTGACTCCATCAATTTCACTACTTGTATTGCTTCATAAATATAGTAAAGCAAAGACAAAGACATCAGCTCATTTAAACATGCTTTAAAAAATTTCAGTGGCTAGCGTATTTCCAGCTGTATTAATTTATGAGCAATCTGGCCCCAAAATGAACATGGCATGCTTAACAAGGCTCTAAACAGAACAAATACGATGATGCTTGCAGTATTGCACTGGATTCTGGCTGTGTATTTGCAGTGTTCTATATATCATGCTCTCTAATCCCAGGATATAGATCTGATTACTCCCTTTCACAAGTGGTTTTTTTTAAAAACCTGTTTTTGAATAAGAACAGTGGTGTGAACAGCGAAAGATGTTTGCGACCATGCTGTGTGCCTACAAAGTCACCCAACTGCTCTGTTCAATGTTTCCACCTGCCAAACAGGTAAAATAACTCTGCCTCATTCACCCTGTCAGTGAACACTGACTGAGCACTTAGTCATGTGCAAGGTACAAGGTTCTACGGTAAGGACTGAGTTTGTACCAGTGAATATACAATGTTTAAAAAGACCAAAAGACTGCATGAAGCTTACACTCTTAAAAAAAAAAAAAAAAAAACTTTTCACTGGATTTTAAGGGGGGAAAAAAGTGCACCAGTAGGAGACTGGTGATTCATGCCTATAAGCCTCACTAATCAAGAGGCTGAGATCTGAGGATTACAGTTTGAAGCCAGCCCAGGTAGGAGAAAGTTCATGAGATTCTTACCTCCAATTAACCAGCAAAAAGTAGGAAGTGGAGCTGTGGCTCATGTGGTAGAGCACTGCCCTTGAGTGAAAGTGCTAGGAGGCAGCACTAAGTTCAAGCCCCAAACAAAAAAATGCCTACTACTCACAGTTCTCTTTCTTTCCTTTAACATTAGGGAAAGTATTACTTTTAAAAGTCCAATAGAAATAACTGGCTTTCTCATTCCCAAAAGGAGAAAAATTGTTACTTCCTAACAAATGCAGAAGAACAAAGTTAAGACCACTTATATGGGAGTATACTAGGCCTGGGTTTGAATTTAGCCACACTCACTCCTGGAAAGACCTTGGACAAGTAAACTCTCCAAGCGCCAGATACCTCATCTATAAGGCAGAAATAATAATAATAATAACCTTATAAGGTGAAATGAATAGATGTACAGAAAGTGCCATTTTTTCAGCGCGTCCTATATATCAAGGAGCCATGGAATAATTAAGGCGATCTCTCCAAATCCCACTTTCCGTATCTGCAAAATGAGGGTGAGTATACTGACTGGACAGGCAGTGGGAGGGCAATGCATAGAATATATTCAACATGACTGATCTAGACTGGCCTGATTTGCTTTTGCAAAACTGACTATTAACCACTGTGAATGGGAAGCATTCTGTGATGGCAAGGCCATCAAGCCTTCACCAGCAGCCCCCATGCCAGAGCTCATAAGAGAAGGAACTGGGAAACTCCATCTCCGGAAGAGCAGGGTGCTCTCAGCACCAGGCCAGGCAAGAGTTTGCCCAGAGGGGGATCAGATGCAGGTGGCTGTGAAAGGGCAAGAGCAAGCGAATCTGAGTCACCCGGGGTGACGTCCAGAGCCGGTGGATTATGTGGGCCCTCACTCTGGCTGCCTCTCTTTCAGGCACTTCCAGCTTTACCAGAGGGCAGAGAGAGCCATGTGAACAGTGGAGAGGGATTTACTACTACTTTGCAGGTTTCTGGAGGAAGGCGTGTTGGCTGCAGAGGGGAGAAACATCAGTAAAAGCTTACATCCATGCTAGACATTCATGTACCAAAGGATACTCTTAGGAGAGGAACACAAAGGCACAATACCTCTATGCATCTAATCATATAAAAATAATGTTTATTGAAATAAACTCCAGGAGGAAGGGGAAACAAAGGAGGAGGCTACAATGCTTGATAAGAAATGTACTCGTTATCTTGCCCATGTAATTGTAACCCCTCTGTACAGTATTTTCACAATAAAAAAAAAGAAAGAAAGGAAGAAACTCCAGGAAATGGAAACAAGAGTTATTTTCATTGCTATTTTTCCTTTCTTTTTGTCTTGCATGTTTTTTCTGCTTATTTGGCGGGGGGGGGGGGGGGGGGGGGGAGTGAAGGGTAATGATGGAACAAAGGGTGAACAAATGCAGCAGTGGTACTCAGTAAACACGATGTTGAAAATGTATGTAACTTGTGGATGGGGATGAGAGGGAAAAACTGGAAGAGTGCAAGGGGTGACACTGTCCAGATTTATGTCCACCTGATTTATGTAAATGTAACCCCTCTGTACATCACCTTTATAATAACAATTACCAAAAAAAAAAAGCTTTAAACTAGAGTTGTCTTGACCCAGGTAGAGCAAGGTAGAAGATCCTACTCTCCTTGGGTGGAGGGTAAAACAGTTACAGGCCAAGACTCATCAGGTCCTCAAAACTGGATTGGAGAGAGGCACAGATGGGCTTGTGGGCCAAGACCACTGCACCTGGAGCCCTGGAGCAGGTTTGTAACGCTCAGATTTGGGGTCCTGACTGAACTGCAACACCCCACTTAGGGACACGGACTTGCAGGAAAACTTTTGATCCTAGCATAAGTTCTCCTACTGGTCAGGAAGTCAGTGGTTCTAATACACAAACCCACCTATCAACATTATAAACATCGCATCATTCAAGTGAACAAGCTCCTCAAAAGTGCCTCCTAGGCCCAGAGGATCTGAATCCAAACCTTCTAAGTTGGGCCAAACTGGAACCCAGCTGCCCTGCTGCCCAGCCACGCTTCTGCTATGACAGGATGACAGCTCTCAACAGTGGCTCACTTGGAGGTAGGCAGATACAAAGTCAAATATTAAGCCAGAGGATGTGATTCTGATTTACAACAAAGCCATGGTTATAAAGAAACGAAAGCCTCTTTGTGTATATACATCAGTGCAGAGGCTCTGGGCAAAGTCACAGGGTTTGAGTGCTGCATTTAATTGCATCCTGTACCTGCAATAAGATGCATCCCTGACTTGTACCAGAGCAAACTGGAATGGGCTAGGACAGCCACCCAGGCATGTTCTACCTTTGGAAGATACTGCCAAGATTTCAGCAGACCAACCTGTCACTTCTTTGTTAAAAGCCACAACACACAGAAAAGGCTGACCTCTGCCCTACCCCACATCACCTGCCAATCCTATCATCTTCTAGCACATCATCTTCAACACAAATTACACCGTAAAATCCAAACCAGCCTGCCCTCTCGGCTGGGACCTCAGACCCTTTGCTTAGACTTTTCCTGGAAGCACAGACCAGCAAGCATCCATGAGCCCTCGTCTTCCCACGGGAACTTGGCTCAGGGTCCACTCCCACTAAGAGTTTCTTTCACAACGTAAACTGCCCACAGGCAAGAACCACCAGGTTCCACCATGCCAAAACCTAAACTGAGTGTCCTAAACAGAGCAATTGCTCAATTAAGGATATTTCAGTTGGAGGCAATCTGTCGTTGTGATGTTCAATCTGTTGGAGAAAAATCAAAACAAATGAATCAGGTCAAGTAGTAAGACAGCAGGTAGGTACCAAAGGGGAGGGTAATTATCAACAACCAAAAGGATGATTCTTGGAGTGCTGATGAACTTACTAGTACAGAGCATGCCTTGCAGATCTGAGGTCCTGGGTTTGATTCCAGAAAAGAAAGGAAAGGAAAAAGGGAAAGGAAGGTGAAGGTAAGGTAAGGAAGGGCAGGGAAGGGTAGGAAAGGAGGGGAAAAAAAAAAAACTAAACAGGGCTTGTCTTCAAACTGTAGACATGGGCCACAACGCTTCCCAGCAAACTGTCAAGAGCCACATGATGTCAGAAATATGAACGCATTCATGCCTCACTTTCTGACTTTAAGCAGCAGGGAAAACAAGCTACATCTCACCTCATCAGGGAGTTGTGTCCATTATATATGGACATTGATGGGGTTCTCCTAATCAATATGCCCTGGCTGGTCCCACATGCTGAAGAATACCCCTTCCCCACAACACTTTCAGCTGCCCGTACCCTGCTTCCCCAACTGACTGCCCCAAACCCCACTTCACCTTACCGGCACCTCACTTCCTCCTGCACAATTTCAGCTCAAATGAAAGAACATGCAAAAAACAAAAACAAAAAACAAGCAAAAGGTTGCCAACAGCCAGGTACCAGTGGCTCACGCCTGTAATCCTAGCTGCTCAGGAGGCTGAGATCTGAGGTTCATGGTTCAAAGCCAGCCCGGGGAGGAAAGTCCATGAGATTCTTATCTCCAATAAACCACCAGAAAATGGGAAGTGGCACTGTGGAAGAGCTCAGGGACAGTGCCCAGGCCCAGAGTTCAAGCCCCACAACCAAAAAAAAAAAAAAAAAAGGCTACCAACAATGTGTAAAATCTTAAAATAGGGCTGGGAAGGTGGCTCAGTGGTAGAGTACTTGCCTTGCATGCATGAGGCCCTGGGTTCGATTCCTCAGCACCACATAAGCAAAAAAGAAGCCGGAAGTGGCACTGTGGCTCAGTGGTAGAGCGCTAGCCTTGAGCTGAAGAGCTGATGGACAGCACCCAGGCCCAGAGTTCAGGCCCACAACCGGACCCTCCCCCCCCAAAAAAAAATCTTAAAATATATCAATCAGTATCAGGTGATGAAAATAGCTAACTTTTAAGGTCTGTATTCTGTTCAAGTCACTGAATATGCAGTAAGCCTACCTGCATTTTTTTTTTTCGCAACCTTCTCAACAGTCTCCTTTGGTCCATGAGTACGGGCTTTCAAATGCACAAAGTGAGATCTATTTTACCAAAAAAAAAAAAAAAAAGTATTTCCTCCCCAGAGGACAGAGGACTCTGCAAACCTGAGTATGAGGAAATACTATCTATAAGAATCATTAAACCCACTGGAAGAGATGACATTGTGCAAAAAGAAATGTACTCTTCACCTGACTTATGTAACTGTAACCCCTCTTTATATCACCTTTATAACAACAATTTTTAAAAAGTTAAAAAAAAAAAAGAAAGGATCACTAAACCACTAATTGTCTGTGGGGTTTGCTATCTGACTCCTCACATCCAACACAATTTTTTGAGCCTTGAGCACACACTACTTCCTTTTCCTGGCTATTCTATCTGTACAGTAAAACAGAGAGGGAAGGACAGGAGGTGCAGAGCTATTACCAGGGCCAAGAACATCCGTTATGTAGGTGAGTAGGGAGCTGACAACTGTTCTGAACCATGTCACTCCCTCTTATGAACAGACTCTGTTTCTACCAGGCTCTTAGACCTCTCTTTAGTTCATGAAGTCTGCAAATTAGCTACCCTCAGCTCCCTCCTGCTCCCCCTCCTGCTTCACTGCCTGTTAACAAGATTACACTGAACGGTATGTTCCCATCCCACTCTTGGTGTCCACCTAACTATGTTTTTGAGGGAAAAGAAATTAGTCTCTCTCCTTTAAAGACTTCTGCTCTCTGATAAGCTTAAGTAAGTGCCAATTAGCAAAATACAATTAAGGAAGTTTAAACACTGTCTAATTGAATTCTATTTGCTGCAAATAAATGTTCCCCACCTTTCAATTATCTTTCCTTCTTTCCTCCCGGCCTCTCCTACTCTTCTCTCTTTTTCTATTGGAGATTGAACCACAGCAAGCAAGTACTCTACCACTGAGCTACACCTCTAAACCCTTCAATTATCATCTAATAACACATCAAAAGGTAGCCCACAGCCCTGAGAAAGAACATGTCTTTAAAAAAAAATTTTTTTTTCAGCTTGGGGGGAGGAACCAGGGGGAGAATTATCACATCAAAAAGAGCATCAAAATTTCCCATTCATGTTGCCCTCTGCTGAACATGGTGTCCACCTTGTTCTCCAGCAGGGAGAATTAGCAGTGTTCTCTCCCTGAAGCACAGGGCTTATTGCTCACTGCAGGGCCCTGTATCAGAGAAGATGGCCGCAGCAGCCCACTAAGTTTTCCCAGGGTCAATACCTTCTACCTACCAACTCCACTTAACACCTCCAAACCCAAGGAGACTCTCTACTTCTTGGCCTAGCCTGTCCCAAAATAAGTCCCCTATTTTCCTCCTCCAGGCCTTGCCTGACTGTTCTTTTTGCCTAGAAGTCATCTTTGTGTCTCTCCCCCACATCCTTCTCCACATGGCAAGCCTATCACCACTGAGGACCTCACTTCCTCTTTCCCCAGCCACTTCCCACTGCAGCTCCCCTTGCAGGGCCTTGCCAGTTGTGAAGTCCTGCTGAGTTTCAGGACAGGTCCGCATTTTGCTTATCTAAGTATCCCAGAGCATAGTACTGTGCCTAGTACCTGTCAAGGCAAAGTGACTTCTGCAGGCTCACTGGTGGTACTCCACACTTGAGGTGGGGGGGAGGGGGAAGGGCAGAATTTCTCCTAATTCAAATGACGCCTAGACATTTTGCTGAGATGTTTAAAATGCCACAAGCAAAACAACAGTGATAATAACAGCAGTAAACAGAGAAAACAGGTCTGGTCTAATTAAGCTGGCAGCACCTATGGCTTAAATTCTCTATTAGGAGTTTCAAAACAATCCTTCTCCACAGACCCACCAGAAACAGGAAACAGACCATGTGTTCATCACAATTCAGGATCTGCCCGTTCTGTAACTTAGCTCAGGCACCCCTATAATGGAACAAGGCATGCTGGTGACCTCTCAGCCCCAACAGTAAGAGTGATGTGATGAGAGTCCTCCCTCCCTCCCCTCTCCCTGTCTTCCAGCCTCAGGGCTCCTCCTGCTTAAAGAGCAAAAACCACAAAGTAACAACAGCTAGAAGCTATCTCACTTGAATCTGGACAAATCTTAAGATACAGCTGGTAATTAGATCAACTGCTGCCCCTACTTTGCTAGCACCCCAGACAAGGAACCTCTCAGAATCACCCCAATACCGGTTCCTGGGCAAACCTCTAATAACCTATTACAACATAAATCAACAGACCTGTTTCTCAAGGCATTACCCCAAAGAAACCTAAAGCAAAACTAAACTACCCTAACACAGGGCACACAGCTTCAAGGGGCCAATACAGGAGTCAGAGCTCTGGCACTTTCAGTGGGATTAAAACAAGTATCCACACAAAAGACAGAGAGCACCCCATGACCACTTGCCACACAGGAGCAACATACTCTTCCACTTCCTAGTGATTTCCCATCCTTTTCCCATGGGCACTTGCAAAAATGTTCCACAGTGAGCTTTGTTCAGGGCTTTTCCCGATCTCTTTGCCAAGTTTCTTTCAGTGTGGGCCCCCACCATTCTGCTTCAGTGTCTTTCCCTGATCTCCACTCCTAGAGGTACCCCAGTCCTAGCCAGCTGGTTGGTACTGACATCACCTGAGCAAGCTGGTCACTCAAAGGAACGTGGATCTCTCTCTGACCATTGCAAACAGAGATGGCTTCATTGTGCCCAAAGCCAGACAGAAAGAATGACCAGCTGTGTGGGTCAGCTTTAATCTATTTCCAGGAGCGAGAAAGCCTGGCATAACACACTTGCCCTTGTCCGTCTTCCCCCTTGATGTGTATCACAGGGAGGGCTTCCTAAGAAAAGCTTTCGGTGAGTAGGTTGTGGGACTATTAGAGGTAGTTCAGAAGGGTTTTGAAGCACAGCTTCCAGAGTCAAACTGCAGCTTGAATTCTGCTATGGGGCTGCTTCTCCAGGTCTCAAATTTCTCATCTGAATCATGGAGATACTAATTGTACCCACACCACTGGGTCAAATGGCTGTAAAGCATGAACGAAATGACTTATGTAAAGCATGCAGAGCAGTGGTAACTAGTACCTGCTCAGTAAATAGTAATAGTAATGCCCCTACTACTTACCAGGATGGACTATTTCTCCATAAATTCAAAGTAACCAAGAATGGTGAAAATTAAAGTGTAATAATTATAAAATTGTTGACTTGGCAGAGTAGAGCCACAGAGGTAAGTCTAACAAATAAGTACTAAGGAGAAACTGGAAAAAAATCACTGGAAGTAAAAAGCTTGTGATAGAGTCATTACCTAACAAGCTTGAGACTCTGAGTTCAAATACAAAGGAGAGAGGAAGGAGAAAGTCTGAATTTCTGTGTATTCAGTTTTCTGCTAAGAAACAAGAAGTCACATTAGCACCTATCAGACTTTCTAGAGACAAGCTGGTCCAAGAAGCCCACTCAAAATTCCAATTACTATAAACATAACAATCAAATAAGCCACAGCCTTAAATCATAATATGACCAGTGTCAACTACACTGCCTCCCCAACACATAATCCTCCTTCCCTTTTTTCTTGAGCACAGCACAAAATGAACCCAAGATTGCACACCATCTATTTGTCAGTACAGAATGGAGTGACAGAGACACAAAGCAAGCTGCACAAACACAGGTCACCATTATTCACCCACATCTATCTACATCATGCTTTAAAAAGAAAAATGGTTTTCATTCATTACTTGTCATTTTCAACTTTTGAGACAAACTATGAGGCACAGTAAAAGGTAGACTAGTTTAACTCAAGGCTATATTAACATTCAAGCTGGGCTTCTTGCCTTGCTGAACCACAGACACATATGTATTTCAAATGTGCTTTTGGTTTACATGCTAAAAATAAGTGTGCATTTTATGCACTCTAAAAGGAAAAATTAAAAAAAGCCAGGCGTTGGTGGCTCATGCCTATAATCCTAGCTACTCAGAAGGCTGAGATCTGATGATTACGGTTTGAAGCCAGCCTGGGCAGGAAAGGTCGTGAGACACTTATCTCCAGACACTTAGCTACCAGAAAAAGCTGGAAATGGCGCTGTGGCTCAAATGGTAGAGTGCTAGCCTTGAGCAAAAAGATGCTCAGACATAGTACCCAGGCCCAGAGTTTAAAAAAAAAAAAAAAGATAGGTGTAACTTAGCTGTCGAACACCTGCCTAGCATGGGCAAAAACCTTCCCTGGGTTTGATCCCCAGTACCAAAAACAAAAACAACAACACTGAGAAGAGAGTACTCACACCATTGCCAGTACTTACTGCCACAAGAGGGCCAACACACAATACTAGCCACACTTTCCTGAGGAAATGTATCTCAGTGCCACATTCCCCCAAGATAAGAATGGCTTTGGGTTTCCAGATACTCTCAAGACATAGCACCAGGAATTTCCCTAAGGTAAGCTTAGTAAAATTCTACAGCATCCACTTCTTGGTTAGCTTACTCATCTCCCCAGGTAATTTGCATAAGATAAACACAACCTTTATTCATTTCATCTTAAGGCCACAGATGGCTTAACATATCCAGAAGACAGCCACAAGTCAGACATGCCAAGGTCTCAAGGCCCGGGGAACTTAATCCACCAAGTCGTTAATCGATAGCACAGTGGTACCCACACACATCACAGCGTAACGTGTAGTCACAGCCATCCAGCAGCCTCTGAAGTCAGCAGTTAAGAACAAGCTGTCCAGAAGTGAGCTCCCAGATGTCTGTCATTGAATGGACTACAGACAGCAGTTGTGGTTATTCATTACAGAGCAATTATCCAGTAAGAAACACAACAAACTTCTTAATAGATGTCCAAATCTGTGCATCTGCTCAGGTTGCCAAGGTGAAGGCCTCTGAGTTGTAGAGTGCCATAAGCTGCAATTTTCCAAAAGTTAAATTCCAAAATTTAAAGTTTAAAAGTTTTCTTCTCAGTATCACCTCACCAAGGGAGGTTGATTTTTTAAAGTGAAAACTGTGTTGTCAATCTTAAAGAGATTTATGGTCCCAAGGTTGCGAAAACACACATGCTCCTAAACAAGGAATGGAAAAGGCCTGTGTGCTACCTGGGGCCCTATGGGAAGCTCAGGTTACGTCCATTGGGATTGGTACCAAGATGCGTCTTTGAGGCCTACAGCAGCTTACCTGAGGTTTTGATGAATCATTTAAGTGACGTCAGAGAAAAGCTTTGCCCAAATCCAGGAGCTCTAGTTAGATTTTCTTGTGAGACCATCTTAAAGGAAGGGGTGACAGTGCAGGCAAATGAAGAAGCTGGCCTCTCCCTAGGAAGCAGGACCCTTAACTACGAGTCAGCCACAGGCTGCATAGCCTGATAGGACACCAGGAAGGTCAGATTGCATACAGCCTCTCTCAGTAGCCCAAGGCCTGCACTCCAACTTCCCAGAAAACCAACTCAGTGGAAAATGCTGCTATCTGCTTCCAAAATGATTTTGCCTGCTAAAGAACGTTAATACAACAGAAGCCTGAAGGCTGCCTAGGTAGGCAGCAAGTCTGCCATCACCAGAGGTGTTAAATTATAAGACAAGCAATCGCTCCACAGGGACAAGTTCCTTCCTCATTGAAGGAGTCAAGCCTGTGACTTGGCACCCACAGATGGAGGGTAGAGGCCATTAAACCATAGATACACAAGTCTGTTTTACTGAATGAACTTTGTTTTCACATAGATTATCCTTCAAATACAATACTGATGTAACTTTAAGTCATTAAGGACATCAGAGGATCACTGAAATCCTTTATGTGATTCCAGTGAAGAAATACATTGGAAAGTCAGGTCTTGATAGTAAATAAAAGGGCTCAAGCAATTGAGTTCCAGCTTGGTTTCCACCAACCCTCTTTCCATGAGTTTTCCACTCACAAGTCAAAATGAAGTGTTATCAAAATGGTCAGGAACTTAAGTGCTCCTAAGACTTAGGTGTTTGGTTCATGTGAAAACCATTCCAAAAGCTCAGCCCATCTACCAGAAATCATTCCTGGCCCCTTGAATATCATGACAAAAACTAAAGGAGAGGAAGGAAGGGGGCCATTCATTTGCTACATAGCTAAGAACCTATCTTCTATTACTGACTTATAGACACATTTTTCATGCTCCATTCATGCCAGGTAAATGCTTTTTAAACTAACAAAACACTGTACAAGAAGAAAAAGCAGCAGCAGCTGAATAATGGCACACAGGCCTAGGACCTAGCTACTCAGGAGGCTTAGAGATAGGAAAGTAGTTAAGTTCAAAGCCACGCCAGGCACAGTTAGTGAGACACTATCTCAAAAACAAAATATAAACAAAGGGGTAGGCAAGTGGCTTAAGTAGCTAAACCTTAGGTCCAAATCCCTAGCATTTAAAAAAAAAAAAAAAGGGAAGAGAGAGGAAAGAAGGGAAGGAAACATAAGTTTAAAACTCTTTAGGGAACAACCTTCATTTATAAAACTTGCTTAATCTTACATTCCAATCTCAGAGAATTATAAAAGGCCAGACTTTGGAATTCATCTCTTCCTTTTCCACCCTACCCACCTAGTCTTCAAAACCATTTTAGCCCAAGAAATCTCATCAGACCCATCTAAGATTTTTACAGTCACCCAGTTCCAGGTCACCTTGGGTTTTTTTTTGTTTCTGGAAAACAGAAGTAATTTCTTCCTTTTAGGTATTCCCCTAGATAGGTAGGAAAGACTTAAAAATGCAAAACTCAGCACATTACTCCTTGGCCTTAATGTTATAGCTTCCTAAGAGTACCTCAGACCCCCAAAGCTACCTACTTTGCATAGTCAGCCATCTATTCATTCTTGCCTTCTTGCCTCTTCTTCCTCTGGACATATTGTACTTCCCTCATTTCCCTGAACACATTTCTTCTTCCGACCTCGAGGCCTTTGTATAAGCTATTCTTTGAAGCATTCTCCTTCCTCTTACCATCCTTTAGATACTTAGCTCAAATATCATTCCCATTGGGTGCTCTCTTTGAGCTGCCACCACAATTCTATGCTACAATGTTTTGTTGTGTGTGTGTCTTTCTGTCTGTCTGTCATGGGGCTTAAACTCTGGACCCAGGCACTGACCCTGAGGTCTTTTGCTCAAGGCTAGCTAGCACTCTATCACTTTGAGCCAGTTCTGGTGGTTAACTGGAGATAAGAGTCTCATGGACTTTCTTGCCCTGGCTGGCTTTGAACCCCAATCCTCAGATCTCCGAATCCTGAGTAGACAGGATTTCAGGCTGAGCCACCCCAGCCCAGCTTGTAATGCTTGCTTTGACCTGCTCCCAGCACCCTCTGCTGGGATGCCTTCCTAGACCTGCTTCCCAGCATCCTCCACTCCTCCCACACACAAACTTCAATTCCTAAATTCTTCTCATGTTACTTTTTAGCAGTTTAATGAATTGTTGGGCTTGTCTCTGTGTGTGCAATGTTATCCTCTTTGAGACTAGCAACCATTTTTCTTCCCTTACAAGTGGCCTTGGTGCTTATCACAGTGTTTCCACGCAATATATATTCAAACATTAAATAAATAAAAACCTGTAAATGTTAAAAATAAAACAAGTAACCACTTGTTTTCCAAAAGCAGAGTAAATCTGATACTGAATCACCTCTGATAAAATTGTTTAAGAGAGTTTGAAGCTAGGGCTGGGAAGGTGGCTCAGTGATAGAGTGCTTGCCTTGCATGCATGAGGCCCTGGTTCAATTCCTCAGCACCACATAAAACAGAAAAGGCTGGAAGTGGGGCTATGGCTCAAGTAGTAAAGCACTAGCCTTGAGCTGAAGAGCTGAGGGGCAGTGCCCAGGCTCAGAGTTCGGGCCCCACGACCAACAAAAAAAAAATTATACTTGGAGCCAAGCATCGTGGTACAAACCTGTAATCCCAGGAACTGGGAGACTGACGCAAGAAGATCAAGACCCCAAGGCCATCTTGTTGGGCTACCTAGTGAAACTATCTCAAAAATACACACACACACACACACACACACACACACACACACACAATTTGGTTTCAGATTAGTAATATAATGTATAGCTAAGAGAGAAAGGACTTGACCAGCATGTGCATTATCCTGGATTAGATGAATAGTACAACACACATATACAGAATAAATTATATCTGATTTAAAATTTTAAGCAGAGTTAATTAAGCAAGTCATAGAAAAAGCTGCTTGGGATGTTCACTGAAAAGTTTCATAAAATCATCCCAAATAACAACTAAAAGGCCTCAAATGAGCTAGGCTAGATGGCTCATGTCTCTAATTACTAGTGACCTAGAAGGCAGATATGAGGAGGAATTCCATTTGAAGCCAGCCAGCCTGGGCAAAAAGCAAGACTCCATTTCAACTAATAAAAGCTGGGGATAGCAATATGCAACTCTCATTACAGTTACAAAGCCAAGCACAAACAGGAGGATCTTGTGACCCAGGCCAACCATAGTTTGTAAAAGTTAGACCTTAATTCACAAACAACCAAGTCAGAGCCAGTTGCTAGTGGCTCACACCTGTAATCCTAGTTACTCAGGAGGCTGAGATCTAAGGATTACAGTTCAAAGCCAGCTAGGGCAGAAAAGTTCATGAGACTTTTCTCTCCAATTAACTTCCAAAAAGCCAGAAAGCCATGGCTCAAGTAATAGGATGCTAGCCTTCAGAAAAAAAAAAACAAAACACCTCAAGAACAGTACCCAGGCCCTGAATTCAAGTCCCAGACCAGCACACATACTCACACACACAAACAACCAAGGCAAAATGGGCTAGAGGTATTACGTTGCAGAGCACCTACCTAGCAAGAACTCTGAGTTCCTAGTACCAAAAACAAAACAAAAAATCTTTTTCTACACATCAGAGTGTAAAATAAAGAAGCCTCCTTAGAAATAAGACTAAATAAAAAGTTTGTATCTGAATGTATCTGTTGGGCCTAACACTTAACCTATCAGACAAGTACTTATTAAAGAATACCCAGAGTTAAGGTTGGAGGGGGGTTGTTTCACACACATATTAATCAACTAAGATTCACCCTGTATTTAAAGGATACCATGAATTCCCACCACATGGGGTTACAGGTCTCACCCCCCCCCCCGCCCCTTTTCTTTTCTAAATCATTATTTGGAAAGGAAAGCATTGCTGTGGTGCACACTGTGCTTTCAAACTCACACTCCATCTTCTGGTACTTCCCTATGCCTGCGAATACAAGCATCTCTTCTAAAAGAACACTGGAAAAAGACTGCGATGATTTTGTGTATTCAAGAAGTGGTTTGTTTTACAACAGTCTCAGCATAACGAAAACACCCTAATGCAGAGAAACCGGTCCTTTTTATGCATCACTTTTATCAAATATGTACACAGCACACACAGTCGTACATATGTATGCCAATGAGGGACTTCACGGGTTTCTAGTTTAGCATTTTGTCTTAAATCCAAGATGTAACAGAAAAACAAAACAGAAGCTAAATTATTACACACAGACCAACAGTCCTATTAACTCATACCATTAATGGAACAAAATATCAAACTAAGCAGAGACAATGGGCCCACACACTGGCACACTGAAAGGACTTTGGTTTTTGATCTGGATGCTTATCTCCCTATTTTACGTAAACTTCAGTGCAAGAGCCATGCAAAGTAGTCATAATTAGTAAAGGCTCCGGTGTGACAGCAACAGGGTATTAAGTAAGTTTCCCTTGTCCCCTTAGAAGCTAAGCCAACTCTTATTTCATGATTTCTGAGACTCAGGCCTTTCCCAGCAGTGAGCATTAGGCACCAAACTGCTGCTTGATGCATGTATGTGTGTCAGAGATGCTCCTTCACATCCCTTTCCTTTGTAGAATGTCTTGTCCTATGTGGCGATGGGGCTCTTCTCCAAATAGTTTGGTATTCGATATCGGAATAGTATCAAGCAAGCCCTGCAACATTGGGCTAGGTGCGGGGGATGGGACAATGTCCTTGAGGTGGAGAAGACTCTGACAGATGTGCTAGAGGGGAGGAAATGTTACTCTGGAGGGAAGATCACATACTCTTCTTGAAGCTGTAGAATTGGAGCCAGGTCTTGCAAGAAGATTAAGAAATGCTCTTTCCTAGGGAAAAGGACAGGAATACAGCAGAACGGACAGCCCACGTGAAAGCAGACAATGACAGTCCCGGTATGCCAAGGGAAAGATCTTGGATTTCTTCCGGTAGACAATGGGGAGCCAGGAGATGTTTTGAAGCAGGCAAACAACATGCTCAACTAGAGTTTTGAGGACGAGGACGCTGGCAGCAGCATGCAGGATGAGCTGCAGTAGGGAGGAACTAGTGGCAGGAAATTAACTTAGGAGGCCTTTGCGAAATGATGAGGGTTTCTAGGGGCCTAGAGACAAGCCAAAAAATGTAAAAAAAAATATAAAAAGCCGATGAGGTTCCCAACACAGCAGATTGGGTGGATGGCACACTGCAGAGCACTTTCCAGGAGGGACGAAGAAGACTTTCATCTTTATAAATATCTGCAGGGTGAGGTGCCTGAAGGCTCTAGCCTGAGAGAAGTTGTAAATGGAGAGAGAAAAAGTTGGGAGTTGCAAGTTTATAACTGAGCAGTAAGAGAAAAAAAGCATCAGAGAGCATAAGGACTCAATCCCAGCACAGAGGTAGCTGCTGAGCTATGGCATAAACACCCTTAGTGTAAGCACTCCATCCTTAGGTGAAAGAGGAAAAAGAGTTACACATATCTGTAAGTAGGAAGCCCAGACCTTTGTGGGGGCAGCTGCCTTCCCACACCATAGGTCATCCTTCCTTTCCTGGTATTCTGTTTTCCTTTCCTCCCAGTGCCAAGGTTTCCTTCTTCCCTCCTGCCTGAGGGGGCAGCAGGGGAATCCTAGGACAAGGATCAGGCAAGTGGCACCTGTGGGTCACTGTCACTCTGCTAAACACTTCCTGAGGTCTAGGTCCCACGGGCATAGAAATAATCACAAAACCATCTTCCCTTTGCCCTCATGGCCATCTCATCTCTCAGAGCTACAGGACCAACTGTCCATCTATCTTCTCAAGAGGACCAAACTTGGGGGTAGAGAGGGGTACTGCCCTGGAAGGAGGACAGACAATTATGTACCAGCTTTGCAAAAACTTGAGAAAACAAAGTAAGAGAGACTAGAGTGCAAAAGCATCAAGCAAGCAGGGGCTAATTCAAATACTTAAAGCACAAAGGAGATGGCAGGTGACCAGACCAGAGCATGTTCCTCAACAGCTGAAGAGGTGGCTCAGCAGCTGAGTGGCCTACCAGATCTGTTTTGCAGTGCTGATGAATCTGGTTCATTTTAGAAGCAGATGTGTCCTCAAACTTTTATTTACTAACGGGGTTTTCAGATACATGCAACACCATTTAGTGTTTTCCCCACACCCAAATTTTTCTGTGAACCCTGGAACTTGCCAACCAAGGATACCTCACAGGCATTTAATAAGAGCTTCCTTGCTTTATGGAATTTCATATCTCAGCTAGAAGGCACACAATACAGGAAGCACATCTAGTCTACTTTGCAGCTACAACACAGGCCACCGACACTGTTCCTCTCCCTCTCCTCCCCAGTGCTAGATCAAAACCAGGGCTTTGTGCCTGAGATGTATGCAGTCTACTATTGACTTACACCCCAGGATCAGCTAATGTACTTTCAAAATAAGCTTTCCCAACAGGGCATCTGGGACTAAATAGCCAACCCTGGTTATGAAGACTGTCCTGTGGACTGCAGGAAGTGTACCAGCATCTCTGGGCTTTTGCTGGCTGAAGGCAGGAGGCAAGAGCACCCCTTCCCTGGGTGTAAGACACTTTGAAATGTCTCCAGACATTGCTAAATGTCTCCTGGGGGCAAAGCCACCTTTGACAACTACTCTTTTGAAGAGGGAGTCCTGTGCTTGCTGCCTGCCTTTTCCTTAAAGCCCATCCCTAAGTAAACCTCATTAAGAAGAATTTGCTAGTGCTGCATTTCCCCTACTGGGAGAAAATCCTAGGCAAACTCTCTGCCTATGGGAATAAAGTTGTGCAAAATTCTGGAAAGGAAATCCAGAGTGGATACCCACAAAGCTTCCTGAGCTCAAAATACACCACTTTCTTCCATATATAGATTTTAACTTTCTGGAACATTAATTTTATCCTCCCAACAATCCCAGGAGGTAGAAAAGCTACTGAAGAGAGATGTACAACCCCATTCATCACCACTGCCAAAGGGTAGAGTTTCTTTTTTAATTCCTTTACACCTTCAAATTCAACCAGAGTTAATTTCAAAATGATCTGGTCTTTCTTTGAAAAAACAACAACACAGATCAACACACAGTAAATGTTAAATGCTAAATAAATCCTCTAAGGCCAAGATGATTCTGCAATTGTTCTTCAGAGCTAGGCTGGAGTTAGAAGTTGTAGTCAGGGTTGATTTCTTCCCATGCTAAGAGTGGACCACTTCATACCTATCAAACACTGCAGCTGTGAGCATATGCTTAAAATCTTTGCAGAGGTCTATTTAGCAAGGCAGTCAGAAACTAACAGTCCAAGAAGGTACACCCAAAATGAAAAAGGGAGTCTGAACAATAATTCAGCTACCAGGTCTATCAAACAGTGTTGTTTAACAATTCTATCCCACCAGTTTCTCTGAAAAAGGGAGGTGGGGGTGTGTGAAATACCAAGCAAGCTCAGGGGAAAAACAAATAGAGCATTTAAAAGCTTTATCTAATTATCCCCACTGAGACTTTTTCTCTTCAGTCTGGCTGCCTGACAAAGCCAGTGGAGGTTTTCATTCTTTCTCTACCCTTCCAGTTTCACCGCCCTTAAGGAGTCTAGGAAGACTCAGGTGAATCCCGGCACCAGACCCCAGTCCGGGGACTTCAGAGATTTTCAAATTCTCTTAGCATTACTTGCTTGAATCACACAGAACAAACAGTCTCCACCCTCTCCCACTGCTTTGTCTGAAGTACCTATTCACTGGCAGCCACCTTTTCTATGGGCAGAGTGGCTACCCTGCCCTACAGTGTAGTCCAAAGCAAGATGCGCACAAGCTGGGCTGTCAGCTCCCTACCCCTCCTTCCTCCATCTGCCCAGGCCAACAAGCAAGATGCAATCTCCAGCCACACTCCGCAGCACTTGGGACCACACTGAACACCCAGGGAATGTGAAGAGAGACCGAGAAAAGCTGTAGAATGGAAGACACTGCCTAACAAGACTAACTGCTAGCCAGGAAAAAGCTCCTCCCCACCTTCCTCATTCTTCTACCTCAGCAGTGAAGAAAACACGAGCAGCAGAAGCGTTTCCTTTCTCTAGTCTGCCTTCCATGTGGGAGTGGGGGAAATTTAAAGCAAGTGATGCATTTCAGAAAGCACATCATATGCCTCCCTCTGGGCCTCAGATGGTACACCTTTTACCTCTGATTTATGGGGTCCCCTTAGGTCATGGAAGTCACTCTCTGACCCCTGCTGGGTTTTGTTGTTGTTGTTTTTCTAAGAAGGCCCTAGGTATTTCTACCCAGGAATTATTCTCTAACTCGGGGAAGAAGGGGGGAGAGCAATCCTATTTACTAATTTCTTCATTATATTTGGATATAAAAGCTATGACAATAGTGACTGCTCCATAAGCCAGATGTACACAAATAACCTTGAGGTGGTGAAGCTTCTCGTTTAGTAGTGGCCTGCCACTCAACCTAGCTGATGGTGACCAGCCATGGCGTCAACCAGGCTTCCCTGTTTCATCTCAATGAGAATGTCAAGATTCTTAAAACATACTTATGGAAGAAATGTAAAGCAAGTCACAATTCTTTCTGCTTTGCAACATTTGCTCAATCCTCCCAAAAACATTCTGAACTGCACATATTTCTTTTTCAAAAGCTATCTATGAACTGGACCAGAGATGTGTAGTGACAGAAGAGCCACACTGAAACCTAACCTAAGGGGGAAAAAACTATGTTGCCTCAATCAGGAGAGACTATATTGCATAAGTTTCTATCAATACATTGTACTTCTATCTTTTAAAGAAAACTGTTTAATAAGTAAAGGTAAACCATCTCTTTTTGGATTATGTAGACTTTCCAAAAACTAACAAAAAATCTGTTATTGATATATGAAAGGTGAGGTTATTATACACATATATCCTGGGGGAAGAGTTAACCTGAACATATACGTAACACACAAGAAGTCGTCCCAGACAAGCTGCCATTTGACACCACAAGGGCTGGGTCAGAGAATACTGAACTTCAATTAAACACACTTACAAAAGAAATTATTTAAATAAAATAACAAAAACAAAACCAACTTTTTAACAACCCACCTCCTTAGGTCAAAGGGCATGGTGCATCCAGAAATTAATTAAACCTAATAAATAATGCAAAACAGAGGACTCCCTTTCAAAATGCTTCAGTTAATTTTAGCATCCTTCTGTTTAGCTGCTTAGCAACCCTTATCCTATGACCTTCTAAGCACCACCTACTTTTCAGAAGGATAATGAATAGAAACATCAAAAGGATCCACTTCTGTTGCTTTTAGAAATCCTGCTTAACCTTCTTTTATAGGAGTTAAAGTTATATAAATTATGCTATGCAAACGCCTAAGAGGGTAGAATCTTTCCACTTTATTAATCAGGAAAGTTTCTTAGCTGAAGCTGATAAATGTAAGCAAGTAAGCACATGATAGCAAATACTCTCAAGCCTAGGAAGTGGACCAACACAGCAGTTCAATATTGAAGAGCAAAAAGTAGAAGTCTTGTTGTGACAGAAGCTAGTTAATGCCTGGCTTACAGCAGATAACCAAGACACAGCTGTGGATCAGCTGCAGGACTAATGCAGTTAGGTTCATTTGCCTCCAACATTCTGTATCTGTGTGAGATTGCAAAGACCTCAGCAGCCTGCCTGAAGAAATCTAAAATAAAAGCCCCTTCAATCCAAAGGTCACTTGTTGGATGATGTAAATAGCTAGGAATGGATGTACCACCTGTACCAGCTGAGTCAGATAAATGTACCTCATCATGTAGCACACACTTGTCAGCTGTAAGAGCAAATAGCCTGAGTTTGTGATGAGAAATAAAATATGTAGTAAAACCCAAAGACCCATATTCCATCTACTAGTACGCATTAGCAGCATTGCTCAACAATATCACATACCCAGCAAATTTTCTTTAAAAAGACAACCAGTTTATCAGTATTTTAAGAATCTTAAGATAGTACAAGTTCATTTACCTAAAATGGAGAAAAGGAAACAACTAAATCAAAGAACTCTTCTCACCCTTTCTTTTGTTAAAAAAGAGGGGGAGGGACGAGGTGAAGGTATTTTTTCCCCACACGTTTAAAACGTGATTAAAGTATTCAAATGTTTAATTCATCCACGTAACCAAAACCTAAAACACATTAAAAGTAGGACCCATCAGTGGATATCCAGAAGGCTCCCTTCAAAGGGCAGATTTTTTTTAAAGCCAAGAAAGTAAATAAGATTGTAAAACTAGTGGTTGCCTACTGCCTATTATTATTTGAAGAGTATGTTGAACCTGTTCCTTCAAAAGTTCTGCTGATTCTTTAAGGAAGCATGGGATTTTTTTTTTTTAACGCGGGTTCAGCCAAGACGTTACTAACCTCTAACTCAGACTTCCGGGTTAAATTATGTCTTAGGAACCTTACCTGCCTACTCGAAAAAGCATCAGATATAAAAGGATGCTTTCCACAGGTGTGGGGGGGAGGGGGAAAGTAAAACTAAAGCTCCTTTCTTCCTTGGCCGTTCCCCACCTTCCACTTCAACTAACTTCACAGAAGAACACACTGGCACACAGGCACAAGCCACTACGTGTATCTATCTCTTCGAGGGAAGTCTGCGAGCGAAGAGATGCGCATCACTCAGCCTTGGCCGAAAGCCTTCCAAGGCTCCCCCAGGCAGGACTACCCTTCGCGTTCCCAACATCCCCATTCAACAGGCAAACTTCCTTTCCACAGGCTTTTTGAAAGACGAGGCACGATCTAAACCCTGAACACAAGAACGAGAGGGTGAACTGTTCGGATGAAAACCTCGGGACAGGTTTTTCAGCATACCGAAACGTTCTACGATTGCTACTGCACCCTACGATCGGTCACCGCCGCCACCATCACCACCGCCGCCGCGTAGCATCCCCCCCAAAGCAGCCGAAAACCGCCTCCAGAGTGCCCCAATGTGTGCTGCCGCTGGCTCTGAAGCCGTGTAGAATTTCGTAATGGAATGTGAACTGCTCGTCCGGATCTGGGCTCACGTTCTATCTCCTAACCAGTAAGGAGCGAGGGAGGGCAAATCTGCTGAGCCAGGAGAAAATACTTTCCTCTTCTTTTATAACCCATCACCGATGGGTTGCACTGCGGACCGGGGACGCGAGCTGCACGCGGCGCCTGTCAAGCGCCCTGGCGGCCAGGCCCGCCCTGCGCCCCGCGGGGGGTCCCCCGGCACCGCCGCCCCCCGCAACCCTGCCCTCTTCTTCGAGACCCGGGGCACCGCCGCCGCGCCCCCCACTCACCCACGGCCGAGGAGCGGGTCACATCCTTCGACGCGACCCCAGCCCGGGACAGAAAACTCGCCGCCTCCCAGGGAGGGGGCCGGCGACGGGAAGGACCTCCCCTGCTCCTTAGCAACCATTAAGGTCGCAGTTTCCTAAGAGACCGCGAGCGCAGAGGGGGCGCGGGGAGCTGGGCCCGAACCGAAGCTGGAGGGGGGGGAGCTCTGGGCTCCTCATTATCCCCCCCCCCACACCCACCGTCCGCCATCCCAGCCTTCCCCGCCCCCTCCCCCGCCACGGCACTGTGAGCCAGGATGGGAGGAGGAAGTGAAGCCCCAGAACTCGCGAAAAAAAAAAAAAAAATGGTCCAGCGGGCGGCGGACAAAAGTTTCCGAGCGCACTCCACAGCTGGGCGGCGGAGCGGGCCGGCGGCCGGCCCCGCCTCGGATGCTCCCGGCCTCCTTCCTGTGCTCGTGACGGCGCCCGGCGCCGACCCCCCCCCCCCCCCCCGCGATGCAGCCTCGCTCCACACCGAGGGCTCCCACGAAAACACGTACTCCGCCAACCCTGCTCCGAGAGACAATACGCGCCGGATCGGTCCCCTCCAAGCCCCCCGGTTCCTCCCGGGGCGGGGGTCTGCGCGATCTCCCTCCCCCCCCCCCAACACACACATACACACATACGAGCCAGGAACTCGCGAGGGCTCGGGGCTGCTCGCGGCCCCTCCTGGCCGGCGCCGTCCGCCCGGGAGGATCAAAGTCCGCAGAGCAGGGCGCGGCGGATGCTCCCACCGAGCAAGCCCCGAACGAGCTACCCCCCTGCGCGAGCAGACCCAGGCAGGCACCCCCCCCCCCACACACACACACACCAGACGGGCAACCCCCCCCCCCCCCGCGCGGGTACCTTGCGGCGGCGGCGGGCGGGGGCCGTCATCTCCGTGCTTCCCAGCCGGAGAGGGACTCGAAAGTATGTAGGAGAAAAGTTTCCCCTCCCACATGGGGGGGGGGAGGATGTCGGGGGAGAGAGGGCGGAAGATGGAGAGGAGCGCTGGGAAGATGTTTCTGGCTGGTGGTGCGCGCACCATCCGAGTCCCCGCGGTGCTTGGTTAAAAATAAACTCGGCGGCGCGGGTCGGGCCGGATTCCTGCGCTCGGACGGCTAATATGGATGCGCATCAGGTCCTGCTGGCGGGGCGCTGCGGCGGCTCGCGCCGGGAGCTGGTTGGCAGAGCCCGCAGCTCGGGAAGGGGAAAGGAGCGGAGGAAGGGGAGGAGGAGGAGGAGGAGAAGAGGAGGAGGAGGAGCGGCCGGCGCGCAGCCCGAGGGGAGAGGGCTGCCCCGCTCATCCCCAGCAGGCTCGGGCCCCACTGCCCCCAGCGCACGCTGCGCGACGTGGGGGGCGCGGGTGCTCGGGCTCTGCGATTTGCCCAGTTTCAAAAGTACAACGCGCTCTGCAGACCTCGCCATCCCTCCCCCCCAAAAAAAGTTATTTAAAAGGTCGCTCCGGCTGTGCCCCCAGACATCTCACTTGCCACCCAAGGACCGCGAGCCGGAACCCGGGGCGCTGTACTTACGGCCCGCCGGGGCGCTTGACTCCTAGGCATGATGCCGCGGGGACCGGTGGGCTTCGGGGAAAGAGAACGAGGAGAGATGCAAACTTGTTCCGGAAAAGGAATCAAAATGGCGTTTCTGGATGTGCAAAGTTCATCAACTTCGCAGTCACTTCCCCTCCTCCTCTTCTCCCACAGGGAGGGAGGTGGGCGAGGAGCTGGCGACCCCGTCGCCCCAGCCGCGGTCTCGGCCCCCGCCTCGGCCCCCCGCCCCGCTTCCTCGGCCGCACGCTCGGAGCCTCGCTCTCCCCCTCTCACCCTGATAAGTAGACACATCACGTGTTGCTCCTGCGAGTCTCCTGGGACGTGTTACTGAGCGGCCGCCGCGGCGGCGGCGGCGCGGCGGGGGGGGGGGGGGGGTACCCGCCTGTCCCCACCACCTCCACCACCCCAGCGCCGATTTTCGCGGGGTGACCACAGTGGTTGCCACGATCCCTCAGGATGGATGGAGGTGGCGTCCTCCCCCTACCCCCCACCACCGCTAGCTCAGGTTTGCCCCCACGCCCTCCGGCGGCGCCCGAGGCCGGGGCGGGGGTGGGGGGGGGGGGTGGGAGACAGCCTCAGGGGAAGGGGCACCGCGACTGCGGCCCGCCGCGGGCCCGACCCACCCGGCGCAATCCCGCGGCCGCTTTCTCGGGCCGCCGCGCCCCCTCCCCTCCAATCCTTCCCGGCCTCCGCGTTTCCATCACTTTACCGCTCGGTTTGTTTCACTATTTTAGAGGAGGAAGGGGTGAGACTGTGATGCCAGGGAGGAGCCAGAGGGGCGCCTCTGAGGCGGGGGGGGGGGGGGGGGTGTTAAGCCGGGGGACTAGCGTGGCAGTGGGGGGATCCCCGGCCCGGCGCCGCCCCTCTCGGTGTAGAAGTGGGCGCCCCACCCGCGCCATTCCCTCCGCACGCGGTCCTCGCCCTGCATCCAGGTGCGGCGAGTCGAGGATGGGGCTGGAGATTAAGGAGCAGGCGCGGTACCCCGCCCCCAGCTCCACGCCGTTTCACTCCCAGGTTTGTCCTCAGCCTGGGCCCAGGCCGCCACCGGGGCCCCTCCGTCTAACAACTCTTGTCACCGTCCCTTCCCCACACCACACATAGGATGATGCCTCCCAGAGGCTGCCTGCCCGCCGGCCTGCCGGCCCGCTGGCCTGCCTGCTGCGAGGGGCCCCCGAGGATGGCGCCTTCTGCCACCGTGTCCCCACCCCGCCACGGAACGGCTGATGCTGTGTCATTCACGTCTCCCTCCGAGGCGTCAGGGAAGCCACATGCAATATCTCTTTCTCTCAGAGGGCTCCTATTTCAACTCTGAAAAACAGAGGCCCTCCTCCCGAGTCTCTCCATCCCTGCAAGCTCCTGCCGCCACCAAGCACTGCACTTCGCCCAGGCTGTCTTGGCCCCAGTTATCACCCAGCCCAGACAAGCCAGGCCTCAGGCCGAGCTTCCTCCATCAAGCAGCTGACATATTTTCAACTGGGGATACTTTTCCTACTTAGGTTCCCAAGGGAGCTTTGGGATAGATACATCATCAGATAGGTAAGAATCCTTGTAGTTGAAAATAAGTGCCACCCCACCCCCAAATTTGAAGAGGAAATCGTAGAGAAAGACTAGAATTATGCGTTTGAGACGACTTAAGCAACCTGAAGTTATACATGCAGAAGGCTGGTTAGTCACTATTTACTATGACTTTTGCCCCTGACTCCACCTGAAGGATTCCTCTGAAAAACCCCTGAATACCTTACAAACCTGCAAGCCCTATTGTGGGCCTTCATTTGAGGCTTTCCTTCAAAAGAACTCTTAGTTTTCAGGGCTGCAGACAGGGAATGGACTGTCTAGGGATGGACTGAATGGATGGGCACTAGCCAAGACAGAACTCTCTAGAACTAAAGAAAAGCAGTTGGACCATTACCCTTGCCTTCAGATAAGTAGGCTAAACCACACTCCAAGAAGGAATAGATTCAGCTGGCTGTTTCTCTGACTTCCAGTCATTAAAACTAAGTTTTCAGAACCTGTTGTGTTTCCCAGGGTGTACTGTTGACTGAGGAAAACTCTATCTGGAGAAATTTTGGCAGGTTTTGTGTGTGTGTGGTTCTCCGCACCCCTCCCCCCTTCCCAAGCCTCCACCAACCTCTATCCACAAGTATTATTATCACATGCTTTTTGGAAGAGTGGCCATCTGTGAAGGAAACTGGCAGGTTTCTAAACAGAAGTCCTAATTCACACAGTTGTTATAGAACTCCATTGGGGTCTTCTGTTCCTCTAGTGGGTTCCAGTGGAAGGGCACAGGAAGGCGGTGAGTGCAATGGTACTTTACTGACTTAGGAGTTACCTTTTCCTAGCCGTCCCATTCAGTGGTAGTTTTCTGAGTTTTATTTGTTTTTTGTTTTGTTTTCTTAGGTTTGGCTTGGTTTGGTTTTTGAGACACTCACTATAATTCTGGCTCTACCTCTCAAGTGCTGGATTACTGGCATGGGCTACCACACCTGGCCAGTGAGAGGAACAACATTAGAGTTGGAATTTTACTTATAAAATCAAACCTACAAAGTGAATTGAATTTGCATGAGAAATCTTCACCTCTATGAAACTATCTAAATAATAGTGGCAATTAAAAGGAGAAAAAGTGGCAAGCACTGGTGCTCTTGCCTATAATTCTAGCTATTCAGGAGCCTGAGATCTGAGGATTGCAGTTCAAAGCTAGCCCAGGCAGGAATGCCTGTGAAATTCTTTATCTCCAATTAACCACCAAAAAGCCAGAAGGGAGCGGTGGCTCAAGTGGTAGAGTGCTAGTTTTGAGTGGAAAAAGCTAAGGAACAGCAACCAGGAGCCATGAGTTCAAGCCCCAGGCTGGCGCGCGCGCACACACACGAGAGAAAGACAGAGACAGAGACAGAGAGACAGACAGAGAGAGCCCTTTTATTAAATGCCGCTTAAAATTGGATTCTAATATACTGAGCTGTTTATTCCTCATTCCTAGGGAATTATTAAATGTGGAAGTCAAACCATCTGTACAAAGGTTTGTTCATATTTCATATAAATCCAACAAATATTTACTGAACAGCTAGTTGGCAAAAAGAATCATGGTACAAAACCATGGTGAGGGCTGGGCATGTGGCTTAGTGGTAGAGGGCTTGCCTAGCCTACGTGAAACCCTGGGTTCCATTCCTCAGTTCGACATAAATAAAAAAAGCCATGGAGCCAGGCGCCAGTGGCTCATGCCTGTAATCCTAACTACCCAGGAGGCTGAGATCTGAGGATTGCAGTTCAAAGCCAGCCCAGGCAGCAAAGTCTGTAAGACTCTTATCTCCAATTAACAATCAGAAAACCAGAAATGGCATTGTGGCTTAGTAGTAGAGCACTCACCTTGAGCTGAAGAACTCAGGGACAGTGCCCAGGCCCAGAGTTCAAACCCTCTGACAAAAAAAAAGTCAGAAGTACACTGTGACTCAAGTAATAGAATGCTAACCTTGAACACAGATAGGTTCAGGGACAGAGCCCAAGCCCTGAGTTCAAGCCCCAGGACCACAAAAACAAACAAACATAGTGGGATGCAACTTTACACCCACTAAAATGTTATGTCAAAAAGCTGGACAGCAGTATCAGCAAGGATGTGAAGATATGACAGCCCTTCTGCACTCTTGGTGGGAGTGTAAATTGGTGCAAGTTTTTTTTGTTTTTGTTTTTGTTTTTGGGTCCGGTCATGGGGCCTGAACTCTGGGCCTGGGCGCTGTCCCTCAGCTCTTTAGCTCAAGGCTAACACTCTACCACTTGAACACTCTACCACTTGAGCTACAGCGCCACTTCCGGCTTTTTTTTTTTTTTTGCTGATGTGGTGCTGAGGAATTGAACCCAGGGCCTCAAGCATGCAAGGCAAGCGCTCTACCACTGAGCCACCTTCCCAGCCCCTGGTGTAAGTATTTTGAAAAATAGTTTGGCATTTCTTTAAAATGTCAAATAGTGTTACTCTATGACCCCAGCAATTCTACCTTTAGGTACACACAGAAAGGAAAATATATGTTCACTCCAAAAATTTATACATGTAGTCGGGTACCGGTGGCTCATGCCTGTAATTCTAGCTACTCAGAAGGCTGAAATGTGAGGCTCACGGTTCAAAGCCAGCCTGGGCAGGAAAGTCTATGAGACTCTTATCTCCAATTAACCACCAGAAATCTGGAAGTGGGACTGTGGCTCAAGTGGTAGAGTTCTCGCCTTAAGCTTGAGGAGCTCAGGGACAGCGCCCAGGCCCAGAGTTCAAGTCCCAAGACCGACACAAAAAAAAAAAAAAAAAAGGAAGGAAGGAAGGAAGGAAGAGAAAAGAGTGCTATATTCATACATGGACCATTGTTCAACTAGAAAAAAGAATGAAATACTACTGCTCCATGACACCACATGGATGAGTCCACGCTTAAATAAAATAAACTAGACCCCAAAGGGCAGATAACATCTGATTCCATTTTAGATTAAATACCCACAACAGACAAGTCTATGAAGACAGATCTCGATTCATGGTTACCTAGACCCAAAAGTATGAAGGGGATCAACTGAAAATGCGCAGGATAGGTGCTTTTGGGATAAAAATATTCTAAAGGGGCTGGGAAGGTGGCTCAGTGGTACAGCGCTTGCCTTGCATGCATGAGGCCCTGGGTTCAATTCCTCAGCACCACATAAAAAAAAAGAAAAAAGCCGGAAGTGGTGCTGTGGCTCAAGTGGTAGAGTGCTAGCCTTGAGCTGAAGAACTGAGGGACAGCGCCCAGGCCAAGAGTTCAAGCCCCACCACCGCCCCCCCCCCAAAAATTCTAAAATTGTAGTTGTGGTTGTACAAACCTGAAAATACCAAAAACTGAATTGTGTATGCTTTAAGTGGGTGAATCATAAGATGTGTGAGTCAGTAAATAATGTTGATATGCATTGGTAGCTAGCTTCTATAGTGGAACAGTAAGGCAGAAATGATAACTTTTTTTTTTTTGGTGCTGGCCCTGGTGCTTGAACTCAGTGACTAGGCATTGTCTCTGAGGTCTTCTTCTCAAGGGTATTGCTCTTCCACTTGAGCCACTTCCAGCTTTTTCTGTTTTTTATTTTTATTTTTTTGGTCAGACGTGGGGCTTGAACTCTGGGCCTGAGCACTGTCCCTCAGCTCTTCAGCTCAAGGCTAGTACTCTACCACTTGAGCTACAATGCCACTTCCTGTTTTCTGGTGGTTTATTGGAGATAAGAGTTTCCTGTAGTTTCCTGCCCGGGCTGGCTTTGAACCACAGTCCTCAGATGTCAGCCTCCTGAGTAGCTAGGATTACAGGCGAGCCACCGGCTCCGGGCACTTCCAGCTTTTTCTGAGTAGTTTATTGGAGATTAAAATCTCACAGACTTTCCTGCCAGGGCTGGCTTCAAACCACAAACTTCAAGTCTCAGTCTCCTAAGTAGCTAGGATTACAGGTATGAGCCACTGGTGTCCAGCTAGAAATAACTTTTAATACTGCCTTAAAAATTAATAATTGGGGGCTGGGAAGTTGGCTCAGTGGTACAGTGCTTGCCTCTCTTGCATGAGGCCCTGGGTTCGATTCCTCAGCACCACATAAGCAGAAAAAAGCCGGAAGTGGTGCTGTGGCTCAAGTGGTAGGGCGCTAGCCTTGAGCTGAAGAGCTGAGGGACAGTGGACAGTGCCCAGGCCCAGAGTTCAGGCCCCACGACTAACAACAATTAATTAATTAATTAATTAATAATTGGGCCAGGCATCAGTGGCTCACTCTTATAATCCTAGCTACTCAGGAGGCAGAGATCTGAGGATTATAGTTCAAAGCAAGCCCAGGCAGGAAAGTCCATGAGACTCTTCTCTCCAATTAACCAACAGAAAACCAGAAGTGGCACTGTGGCTCAAAGTGGTAGAACACTAGCTTTGAGTGAAAAAGCTCAGCAACAGTGCCGCAACCAACAAAAAAATAAAAATTAATTAATTAATAACTGGGCTAGGTGCTTACTCCTGTAATCCTACACACTCAGGAGGTTGAGATTTAAGGATTATGGTTTGAAACTAGCAGAAGCACACACATTTGTAAGGCTCTAGTCTCCAATTAACCAGCGGAAAGCTGAAAGTAGAAGTCAGGCTCAAATGATAAAGTACCAACATTGACAAAAAAAAAAGAAAAGAAATTTACATCCTGGGCTCCAGTCCCAGTATTGACATACACAGAGAAAGAAGG
This sequence comes from Dipodomys spectabilis, assembly GCF_019054845.1. Taxonomy (NCBI): domain Eukaryota; kingdom Metazoa; phylum Chordata; class Mammalia; order Rodentia; family Heteromyidae; genus Dipodomys; species Dipodomys spectabilis. The sequence continues at coordinate 1,556,214 of NW_024870781.1, forward strand.
AAGGAAGGATGGAAAAAAGGAAGGAAGGGAGGGAGGGAGAACGGGAGGGAGGGAAGGAAGGAAAAATTACCAATTGAACCTCTGCATCTACATGAAGTAATCAAGAAATGCACACCACTTAGTATTAAACAGGTATAAAATTCTGAGTTCAATGTCAAACATGCGCTTATAATTGTAGCACTTAGAGGCTGAAGCAGAAGCAGAATTGTGAGTTTAAGGCTAACTCATCTACAGAGCAAGACACTATCTCAAAAGAAAAATAAGGGAAGGAAGGGAAGGGAAGGAAGAAAAATTGAAAGAATGAAATGAATTTTCTTCATTCTTTTGAATGACGAGATCATCTTTTTAAAAAGTTATCAGAGAGCCTCCCAGGATAGTACACACCTGTTATCCCTGCTATTTGAGAACAAGGCAGATACAGGAAGATGGCAATTTCAGGCCAGCCTGAGGAGAAGTTAGCAAACTCCTATCTCAAAAACACTCACATAATGGGGCTGGGAAGGTGGCTCAGTGTTAGAGTGCTTGCCTTGCATGCATGAGGCCCTGGGTTCGATTCCTCAGCACCACATAAGCAAAAAGAAAAAAAGCCAGAAGTGGTGTTGTGGCTCAGGTGGTAGAGCGCTAGCATTGAGCTGAAGAGCTGAGGGACAGCGCCCAGGCCCAGAGTTCAGGCCCCATAACTGGACCCAAAAAAAACAAAAACAAAAACATTCACATTGTGGTGGTCCACATTTGTTGTCCCAGCTAATCAAGAGACATATGTAGGAAGATCATAACCTGAGGCTAGCCTAAACAAAATTATCTAGGAAACAAAACAAAATAGCTAAAGGACTGGTGTGCTTTAAATTACTTGCCTATTAAGTTTGAGGCCCTGAGTTCAATCTCAGACTACTGAAAAAGGGGGGGTGATTAAAGCTCCATGGAAGAGAAAGAAGTTATATTGGGTCCAATAGCAATTTAGGAGCTACACACTGGAATTTAAAATGGCAAAGACAAAGCATCCCTTCTATACAAACATAAGATGCATGAGCACGCGTACACACACACACACACACACACACACACACACACACACACACACACACACACACACAAAAGCAAGTGCCATTATACTTTTTAAAAATGAACTATGAAATTTCAGGGTAGGAGTTGGGGGAGGAAATGGGGGAGAATGAAGGAAAGGGTGACCAAGAAGCATTGTACTCATAACCTGACTTAGGGAATGGTAACCCCTTTGTACAACTACTAAATATATATTTTGTTTTCTTTTTGTGTGTGTGTGCCAGTCATGGGCCTGAACTTAGGGTCTGGGCACTCACTGTTTCTGAGCTTCTTTTGCTCAAGGCTAATACTCTACCACTTGAGCCTCAGCTCCACTCTGGCCTTTTTTTTTCCTCCCTTGAACTCTGGGCTGGTGCTGTACCTGAGAGCTTCAGCTCAAGGCAAGCACTATACCACTTGAGCCACAATGCAACTTCCAGTATTCTGGTGGTTAACTGGAGATAAGACTCTCATGGACTTTCCTGCCCAGGCTGGCTTTGAACCGTGATCCTCAGATCTCAGCCTCCTGAGGAGCTAGGATTACAGGTGTGAGCCACCAGTGCCCAGCTACACTTATGGCTATTTTCAGTGATTAATTAGAAATAAGTCTCATGGACTTTTCTGCCCAGGCTGGCTTTGATCCTCAATCCTCAAATCTCAGAACCTGAGTATCGAGGATTACAGGCATGAGCCACCGGCACCTGGCCCAACAATCTATATTAATAATAATTTTTTAAAAGCTGGGCTGGAGGCATACCTCAAGTGGTACTGTGCCAGCTAAGCAAGTGAGCGAGCAAGGGTAAGCTCTAAATTTAAGCCTCAGTACAACAACAACAACAAAATAATAGTTACAGTGATAATTATAACAAGTTGACTAGTGAAAGAAATTGCAAAGCAGGCATGGTTACTGTATGCTGCTCTTAGTTTTCTAGTGAGAGTAAGGAGCAAAAAGGAGAAAAATTGGAAAAGCATAGTCTGGCCTGCTAGGAGAAACTTCAAAGTTGTAGACAAAAAGGGAAGGAGGCTAAAGTAATTAACACCATTAAAGAGAAGAATGGTATACTTAGGGGAGGAGTCCAATGGTATACCTTCTTCAAACAACTAATAAACCATTTAACAAAATGAATACTAGAAATTGCAAACACTTTCTGGGGATGGGGAATTAAATGGGAGGGCAGCACAGGAATGAGGGGAGGAAGGGTAAGCAGCTGCAGTCATTATATTCAATGTGCACTATATAATAATCTATATAACTTGAGGTAAGGAATAGGATGGGTAAAGATGGGGGAGAATGATGGAAGAAGTGACCTTCACCTGACTTCCAGAATTGAAACCCCTTCGTATGCTTACTTTATAAAAATTAATATTTTTGTTAAAACAGCAGATGCAAAGATAGGATTATAGCAAATGATAGCTCCTGTCCTGTGATCAGTAAATCTTCTATCATGGGGGAGGAGGGATGAAGGAAAGAGAAAGAGAATGATAGAGGACAATGTTGTAGTACATACATAAATTATGTCTATGTATAAAGATAGCATAAAAAATTCACTGAAAGCTGTTAGACAATACAGGGGAAGTGGACACTGGGAAAGAAAGTAATAGATGAGATTGATCTTACTAATTATAATTTGTGCACTTATATTACACTACACATATTCATGTACACATTATATGTATACATTACCATGGTGAAACCCTTTAGTACAATTAATATACCCTAAAAACAAAATCACAGGAAAATAAAAAATAAAACAAGCTGTCTTGGGGAAGGCACCACTGTGGTCAGGGAGGGCCAATGGAGAGGGTAAATGAGGCTGAATATGGTCAAACTACTTTATATAGATGTATAAAAATAAAAGTATAGGGACTCAGAATGTGGCTTAGTGGTAGAGTGCTTGCCTAGCATGCATGAAGCCCTGGGTTCAATTCCTCAGTACTACATGAACAGAAAAAGCCAGAAGTGGTGCTGTGGCTCAAGTGGTAAAGTGCTAACCTTGAGCACAGAGAGGCTCAGGGCTAGAGCCCAGGCCCTGAATTCAAGCCCCAGGACTGGCAAAAAATAAAATAAAACAATAAAACCTGTTGATACTGGTTTAAGAAGGAGGGAGAAGGAACGAGGCAGAGAGGTAGAGGGTATGAATTTGATCATATATGGAAATGTCACACGAACCTGTCAACCTGCTACAAGTAATTGATAATTAATAAAAAATCTTTTTTATTCTCTCTCTGTTTATGTGTGTATGCACCAGTCCTGGGGCCTGAGCACTCAAGACTAGTGTTCAAGGCTAGCACTCAACGATAATGTCCTACTACTTGAGTCACAGCTCTTTTTCTGGCTTTTTGGTGGTTAATTGCAGATAAAAGTCTCATGGACTTTCCTACCCAGACTGGCTTCAAACCATGATCCTCAGATCTCTGAGTAGCTAGGATTATAGGCTTGAACCATCTCTACCCAGCCTATATGTAATTTTTTTTTTTGTCAGTTTTGGGACTTGAACTCAGGGCCTGGGCACAGTCCCTAAGCCTCTTTGTGCTCAAGGTTAGCACTTTACCACTTGAGCCACAGTGCCACTTCCGGTTTAGAGTGGTTAATTGGAGATTAGAGTCTCATGGGGAGTTTTCTGCTCGGGTTGGCTTTGAACCAGGATCCTCAGATCTCAGCCTCCTGACTAGGTAGGTTTACAGGCGTGAGCCACCAGTATAATTTTTTTAATTTATTTTTTATTGTGAAAATACTGTACAGAGGAGTTACAGTTACATAGGCAAGATAATGAGTACATTTCTTTTTTTTTGGGGGGGGGGTCTGGTCGTGGGGCCTGAACTCTGGGCCTGGGCACTGTCTCTCAGCTCTTCAGCTCAAGGCTAGCGCTCTACCACTTGAGCCACAGCACCACTTCCGGCTTTTTTCTTTTTGCTTATGTGGTGCTGAGGGATCGAACCCAGGGCCTCATGCATGCAAGACAAGTGCTCTACCACTGAGCCACCTTCCCAGCCCCACACACCAGTATAATTTTTAAAAATCTTTTAAAAAATAAAAAAGAGGGACTGGGGTAAGTGAGGGAACTGAAGTCACTGTACAAAAGGAAATGCATTCATTACCTGAGTCATGTAATTATAATCCCACTATGCGGGGCACCGGTGGCTCACGCCTGTAATCCTAGCCACTCCGGAGGCTTAGATCTGAGGATCTAGTTCAAAGCCAGCCGGGGCAGGAAAGTCCATGAGACTCTTATCTCCAATAAACCACTAGAAAACTGGAAGTGGTGCTATGGCTCAAGCAGTAGAGTGCTTGCCTTGAGCTGAAGAGCTCAGGGACAGCGTCCAAGCCCAGAGTTCAAGCCCCACAACTGACCAAAAAAAAAAAAAAAATCCCTCTGTATATCACCTTTTTAACAATAAAGTAAATTAATTAAAAAAGATTTTTTGCATGGTTGGATTATAACATGCAAGTGATGATACTACAAGGTAAATGAACTGGGCTATATCACAGTGAATTTTTTTAACATTAGCCATGGAAAATCAGCATATTTAGAGTGAGAGGAAGAGGGAATGGAGAAGACAAAGTATTCCTAGCTACTTAGGAGGCTGAAATCTGAGGATCAGGGTTCAAATCCAGCCCAGGCAGGATAATCCAGAAGACTCTTGCTCCAGTAAACCACCAGAAAACCCGAAGTGGCACTGAGGCTCAAGTGGTAGAGTGCTAGCTTTAAGCTGAAGAGCTGAGGGACAGCACCCAGGCCCAGAGTTCAAGCCCCATGACCAACAAGAACAAAAAAAAGCAACTGGTGGACTAGAAGTAGGGATGGAGATGTGGGGATGAAGAAGTCAGAGCCTGTTGAAAATGAACTATACAGCTTGTGGGTGTGAGATAGGAGAAAAAAAACTAGGAGAGAGTGAGGGAAGGAGTGACATTGTCCAAAAAGAAATGTACTCATTACCTGGCTTACATAACTGTAACTCCTTGTATATCACCTTTATAATAACAATTTTTAAAAATTTTTTCTTTTTCTTTTTTATCAGTCATGGGGGCTGAACTCTGGCCCTAGGCGCGGGCCCTCAGCTCTTCAGTTCAAGGCTAGCACCCTGCCACTTGAGCCAGAGCACTACTTTGGGCTTTTTTCTGCTTATGTGGTACTGAGGAATCAAACATAGGGCCTCATGCATGTGAGGCAAGCACTGTACCACTAAGCCAACTTCCCAGCCCCAATTTTAAAAAAGTTTTTAAGTTAAAAAATAAGGAGGTCAGTGCCACTTTGACACCTCATTCTGAGCCAGGTAGCTATATGAATGACAAAACTGGAGCTGGGAAGGTGACTTAGTGGTAGAGTGCTTGCCTAGCAACGCATGAAACCTCAGAACCACATAAACAGAAAAAGTTAGGAGTTGTACTGTGGCTCAAGTGGCAGAGTGCTAGCCTTGAGCAAAAGAAGCTCAGGGACAATGCCCAGGCCCTGAGTTCAAGCCCCAGGACTGGCACTTGTGTGCGTGTGCACACACACACACACACACACACACACTCATACACAGAGAATGACAAGAATGAGAGGCTGGAGTCAATTTGAAGCAGAACGTGACAGAGTAGGTGACACTAAGCCTCACAGGAGAAAGAAGTAGAAAACATAGCTATACCATGAAGAGGATCATGAAGGAAAAGGGTATGGACATTGGAGAATGGCTGCTTGGTAAGAAACTATGATCTTCTGAGTCTCACAAGATGTATAGATGCCCCCGTGAGGAAAGAAGAGCAGCAGGACAAGGGCACAGAGGCCTAAGACAAGGTAAGTTTTCTGAACTTCAAACACTTCACCCAGAGGCAGCAACAGAAGGAGGAGGAGGAAAGGAGGCAGAAAGAGATAGCAGCTAAGAACTCTGCAAAGCTTGAACTTTACCCAAGGAATAGTTTATGGGGAGGAGGAGAATAAATGGCCTCCCTTGTAGTATGGTAGAGAATGGTCTGGAAGATGACAAGATGTCATTAGGAATGAATAGAACAGTTCACCAAAGAAAGAATAAAGACTCAGGTAGGTACTGACTGTAAAGATGAAAGGGACATAATTGACTTCAGACATTAATTAGGTTAGAACATCTACAGAACCTGACAGATTGCATATGGGAGAAAGGGGAACAAGTTTCTATAGAGCACAGGCCAGGAGATGCGGCATAGAAAGAAGGCAAGCCGTATTCCATGGCCATACCAACATCAGAGTGACAGGTGGCAGTACAAGGATGCCACCGAGACAGCAGGACACAAAAAGAAGAGACCTCTGAGGAGAGAATAGGAGATGGAACTGCCAGGCCTGGTCCTGTGGAGTGAGAGGATGTGGGGTTTACGAAGAGTGGTTCTAGCTGGGCACCAGTGGTGGCTCCCATCTATAATCCTAGCTGCTCAGGAGGCCGACATCTGAGAATTGCAGTTCATAGACAGCCTAGGCAGAAGAGTCTGTGAGACTCTTATCTCCAATAAACTACTCAGAAAAAGCTGTTAGTGGCACTGTGGTGCAAGTAGTAGAGTGCTAGCCTAGAGCACAAAGAGGCTCAGGGACAGTGCACAGGACCTGAGCTCAAGCCCTAGGACCAGGTGTGTGGGGGGGGTGTTCTTGAGGTGGGAGCTGATGACTCATGCCTATAATGCTACTCAGGAGGCTAAGATCTCAGGATTCCAGATCGAAGCCAGCCCAAGCAGACAAGCCCAAATGACTCTTAACTCCAACTAACTAGCAAACAGTCCAAAGTAGAGCTGTGGTTCAAGTGGCAGAGAGCCAGCCTTGAACAGAAAAGCCAAGCAAGAGTGTGAGACCCTACGTTCAAGCTCCATTACCTGCATGTGTGCACATCCACATCCACATTCCAGGAAGAAGGAAGGGAGATTCCATCATCTCAGCCTGGGGTAACTGGTACATGGTGGATCCACTCCCCAGATGCCTGGTATGAATCCCTGGGAAGGGCTGAAGAAGGGGGGAGGGTGTCTAGAGAGACAGTGAACAATGAAAACCAGCAGGCTAAGTCCAAGGAAATGCCTGCCAACTAGGTGGATAAGCAAGAGGGAGTGTCAAGAGGTCTCTCTCTTTCCTCTAAAGAAGCAGGTCAGCCAAGGAAGTGAAAGCTTCTAAGGCCAAAAGTGGTTGAGCATGGTGAAACAGAGGAATGAAGACAAGTAGCAGAAAAAAAAAAAAAAAAAGGAGTGAGCATGAAAGGCAAGGCCCAAGGAGCTGAGGATTGAAGAGTGTCTAGAAGAGGAAGTGAAAGCCGAGTGCTTTGTTGAGACGGGAGAGAAAGGAAAGTATCAATGGCAATGATAATAGCAGCTGCCATCTGCCATGTGCCAGGGAGGGCTCTAAGGGCATCCTGGGTAAGATCTTGCTTCATCCCTTTTACCCTCTGGTCACATGACCAGCCTGAAGCACAGAAGTCACTCAGCTTCTCACCATTACCCAACAGGCAAGTGGTAGAGGTAAGATACAAACCATGCATCTGACCACAGGGATTCACACTCTTTATTGTTGCTAACATTCTTCTTAACCTAGTGAATTGAATAGCTTACTCATTTTTTTTTTTAAACCTACTTGCTTGGCTTAGCTAATCTTAATAAAATGAGGTTGAGTAGAGTTTTGCAGAAGAGCACCCCCCCCACACACACAGGTACTTAGGTTTGAATGCAGGACCTGACCTCTCTCCCTTAGTTTTTTTTTTTTATCAAATATGGCACTTTATCAGTTGAGCTCTAGTTACAGCTTTTGCTAGTTAATTGGAGATAAAGTCTCACAGAAATTTCTTTTTTTTTTTCTTTTTTTGTCGGTCGTGGGGCTTGAACTCTGGGCCTGGGCGCTGTCCCTCAGCTCTTCAGCTCAAGCCAAGTGCTCTACCACTTGAGCTACAGCGCCACTTTCGGTTTTCTGGTGGTTTATTGGAGATAGGAGTCTCACGGTCTTTCCTGCCCAGGCTGGCTTTGAACCGCGATCCTCAGATCTCAGCCTCCTGAGTAGCTAGGATTACAGGCGTGAGCCACCAGCGCCCAGCTTCTCACAGAAATTTCTGACTAGCCTGGCTTTGAAATGCAATTCTCAGATCTCAGCCTCCCAAGTAGCTACAATTACAAGCCTATGTTTATTTGAAACAGAGATGATTATACACCAATTTAGCAATACTTTTTAGTTAAATCCTGTTAAACAACTCTATACACTATGATGGCTCTTCTGAGGTGGGCGCTGGTGGCTCACACTTGAATCAATCTGGAAGTGGTGCTGTGGCTCAAGGGGTAGAGCGCTTGCCTTGAGCTGAAGAGTGCAGGGACAGCGCTCAAGCCCAGAGTTCAAGCCCCAGGACCAACAAAAACAAAAACAAAAACACTTGAATCAATCTCTTTTTCCCAAGCCTGATATTTTAAGTGTATAGAACAAATACTAAAGCCTTAGTTGGATATTTTGTGGATTTAAACACATCTAGCACAATGAGATTTTAGACAATGGACATAATGCACACATTATTATTATTATTATTATTAATTTTGGTTCTGGTACTGGGCTTGAACTCAGGACCTGAGCACTAGCTATGAGCTTTTGTTTTGTTTTGTTTTTGCTTAGGCTAGCATTCCTCCACTTAAGCCACAGTTCCACTTCTGGCTTCCCTCCCTCCCCTCTTCTCTCTCAACCCCCCCCCCCTGCCCGCCCTGCTTCCCCCCAGTCCTGGGGCTTGAACTCTGGACCTGGGCGCTGTCCCTGAGCTCCTTTTGCTCAAGGCTAGTACTCTACCACTTGAACCATAGCACTACTTCCAGATTTTTCTGTGATTAACTGGAGATAAAAGTCTCATGGATTTTCCTGCTTGGGCTGGCTTCGAACCTCAATCCTCAGATCTTAGCCTCCTGAGTAGCTAGGATTAGAGGTGTGAGCCACTGGAGCCCAGCTCACTTCTGGGGTGTGTGTGTGTGTGTGTGTGTGTGTGTGTGTGTGTGTCTGTGTCTGTGTCTGTGTGTGTGTGTGTGTGTGTGTGAGATTAATTGGAGGCAAGAGTGTCATGGACTTTCCTGAGCAGGCTTTGAACCACAGTCCTCAGATCTTAGCCTCCTGAGTAACTAGGATTAGAGACATAAGCAGAGGTAGATGTCTGGCATGAGAAGAATACTCATTCTTTTTTTTTTTTTTTTTTTTGGCCAGTTGTGGGGCCTGAACTCTGTGCCTGGGCACTGTCCCTCAGCTCTTCAGCTCAAAGCTAGCACTCTACCACTGGAGCCACAGTACCACTTCTGGCTTTTTCTGCTTATGTGGTGCTGAGTAATCGAATCCAGGGCCTCATGCATGCAAGGCAAGCACTCTACCACTGAGCTACCTTCCTAGCCCGAATACACTGTCTTACATCTGCACCAGTGTGTTTTAATGGGGCAAATTGTGATTGGCAGAAGGCATGTAGATGTTTCAGTCTGTTACAGTTAGGAAGAGGTATTCCTGGCATCTAGTGAGTAGACATCTGGGATGTACTTCACGTGGTACAATGCATAGCACAAACCTCTCAGCAAAAGATTATCTGGCCTCAACTGTGGATAGTGATGAGGTAGATGAGCTCTGCTCAACAATCCCTTCCAGATTACTTCCAGGAGCACAGAGACAAGTGGGAAGCTTGAAGAATGGATAAACCATCCAAATGATTTATGTCAACAGAAAAGGGATAGAGATCCAGAGAGAAAGAGAGAGAGAGAGAGAGAGAGGAGAAAGATACCACCCTTTGAAGGAAAATAAGTCTTCCTTATTCTAAGGGAACAAAGGGAGAAAGAATTGTAGGAACATACTGAAAAATATTAGTGGGAAAAAGACAAGTTGTGGGAGTTGATATCTGATGGCCTTGGACATATAAAGCAATGGTGCAGAGCAGCAAGGGATAGGCTCAGGCAGGGGCTGGGAAGGTGGCTCAGTAGTAGAGTACTTGCCTTGCATGCCTGAGGCCCTGGGTTCGATTCCTCAGCACCACATAAATGGAAAAAGCTGGAAGTGGCACTGTGGCTCCAGTGGTAGAGCGCTAGCCTTGAGCTGAAGCGCTGAGGGACAACACTCAGGCCCAGAGTTCAAGTCACTGACTAACAACAACAAGAACAACAAAAAAGAATTCTGGGAGAAAGGGCTGAAATGAGGCATGCTGAGAGAGATGAGGTGGAGTTAAGGTCAGGCTTAGTGCCTGGAGGGCAAGCAGGTGCTAGGGAAAGCAGAAAACCCAGGGTAGAAGGCACTGAGGAGGAAACCCAAGGATGCTGGTAAGATGGGGCAGAAATCCTCACCATTAGATTGATGAACTGAAGCAAATCTGAAATAAGATTCAGGCATGGGGCCTTCACAGGGATGGTCCTGTCACTCAACTTGAGGAAGGGGGTGGGGCTGAGGGGAAAAGTATAAAGTGGTAGCTTAGGCTAATCCAGAAGACAATGTACCTTTGAAATCAGATGAGAGGAGGCAAGGAAAAACAGATGGTACCAACTTCAGAGGAGGTGCAATGGGCTCCACTGTGTCCCCCGATATTTACATTTTGAAGTCTTAACTACTAGAACTCAGAATGTGACATGCATGATCTGTGACCAGATAATGAAAAGTAGAACTAAGGTAAAATGAAGTCCTTAGGGCATGTTCTAACTCAATCGACTGGTGTCCTTACAGGGAAAAGATCAAGACACAGAGAAGACTGCGTGAAGAGACAGGGAGAGAAGTTTCTATGGTCTAAGTATTTGTCCCCTTCCAAACTCATGCTAAAACTAATCTTCAAAGTCATATCTTGAGGGCTGGGAATGTGGCTCAGTGGCAGAGTGCTTGCCTAACATGCACAAAGCCCTGGGTTCGAGTCCTCAGTACCATATAAACAGAAAAAGTCAGAAATGGCACTGTTGCTCAAGTGGTAGAGTCCTGGCCTTGAGCAAAAGCAGCTCAGGGCCTGCGCACTGGTGACTCAAACCTGTAATCCTAGCTACTCAGGAGGCTGAGATCTGAGGATCACAGTTCAAAGTCAGCCCAGGCAGGAAAATTCTTGAGACTCTCACCTCCAGTAAAACCACTAGAAAACCGAAGTGGTACTGTGGCTCAGGCGCTCACCTTGACTGAAGAGCGCAGGGACAGCGCCCAAGCCCCAGAGTTCAAGCCCCACAACTGACAAAAAAAAAAAAAAGCAGCTCAGGGACAGTGCCCAGGCCCTGAGTTCAAGTCACAGAACTGGCCATAAAAAATAAAAAAAAAAGTCATATGTGGATAGGATTTGGGAGTGGAACCTCTGGGAGATAATTAGGATTAGACAGGTCACAAGGTGAGGCCATCATAATGGATTAGTAGAGGAGGAAGAGCAGCAACAGCCGGGCAGCAGTGGCTCACACCTATAATCCTAGCTACTCAAGAGGCTGAGGCTGGAAGTTCACAAGACTCTTATCTCCAATTAATCACCAAAGAAGCTAGAAATGGAGCTATAGCTCTATCCTAGAGTGCTAACCTTGAGCAAATAGCTCAGGGCCTGAGTTCAAGCCCAGGACTGGCAGCAAAATAAAATTAAAAGCAGCAGCAGAGGGATCTGAGCTAACACAGGTTCTCTTGTCTTAACTGGTGATGCTTTGCCATATTGTGATATACCAAGAAGGCCCTCACCATGCCTGAACCAGGCTCTTGGACTTCCAGACATGAAGTAAGTAAACCTCTTTTTCTTATACATTATTTGTAGGACTCAGTTACAGCAACAGTAAACAGACTAAGCTAGAGACTTGAGGAGAGACCAAACCTGTGACATCTTCGTCTTGGATTTCTAGCTTCCAGAACCAAGGAACAATAAATTTGTGACTTCAGCTGCTCGGTGTGAGGTATTTGTTACAGCAGCCATAGCTACCAGGAAAGGGAGTGTTGGCGGAGAATGATGAAGGCCCATGTGGAAGGAAGCAACAGAAAGGAATGACATTCACAGACTCTGTGTTCTTCCTGTGACCTGGAAGAACCAGTCTTCTTGAGGAAAGCCATTGAAAGCACCGTGAACTCTAAAGATGAGCCAAGTTTTCAGTGGGGAGATGGAGGAGGGGGAAGTGCAGTGGACAAAGCTAAAAAATTAAGATTCTCAGACAAGGGGTTCCACTAGCATCCATGAATGAGACGTCTCATCAAAGTAAGAACTTGTCTTAATGATTTATCTAGCATAGGGCTAGAGAACTTGACCTATGGCAACTCTTACTAAACACAGCTTGCTAAGTGTGAGAAGTGGAACAGGCCAGGAAGAAGGGTAGGAATGAACTAGAAAGGGGTGGGGACATAGAGGGGGTGGCAGGAGGAGGGATTTGCCTAGGAGTGACAAGTGTAGCCTAAAGCTGAAAGGCAGGTGATGAAGGTGTTGTTTAGAATTTCAAAATCTCCTTAGTAATGCAGCCAATGAAACTTTTGTCTCCAATAAGCAGCAGTCCCAGGGATGGGCTAGTGAGATTTACATTGCTTCCAGATCCTCACAACATTAATTCTCTAGCTACCAGGATGATGTAAAGTTAGACAGTTAATCTAGGAGCAAAATGCTATGATCATAAACTCTCACTGATGTTTGTTTGTTTGGTTGGTTGGTTTTTGGTGCCAGGAATGTATTGTTTATGCTAGGCACACACTGGGCCACTCAGCCCAATTTATTTTTTTAATTTTTGCATTCTTCCACTTGAGCCATACTCTAGTTTCCCCTGTCCCCATCTTTCTTTTGGATTTAATTGTTTTTCTCATATTTTTTTCCCAGACTGGACTCAACCCACAATCATCCTACCTAAGCCTACCAGGTAGCTGGGATTCAAGTGTGAGCCCTGGAGCCTGACCCCCAGGACTAATGTTTATAAGAGTATTTATACCAGGCTACAAGTAGTCACATCCCCAAGAAACAGTTCATCTCTATCTACCAGCATTTCCCTAGGACTAATTCCACAGTAAGTTTCAACTGGTGTTTGTCTGATTCTGTTTTCTCCTCCCTCATTATCTGGCTGACCCTTGTCACTTCTTTCTGAACTCTGTGTATTTGCCAATAGCAACCAGCTCTTCCCCTTCAAATGGATCTGTTCTAATCTCCAATGTTAGGAAACAGGATAACTAAGGTTAGAAATGTGTCAAAAGTTAGCTGGAAGACAAGCATCTCCTTTTGCTGCCCCAAGAGCCAAGATCTGCTCACTTCCAGCTCATTTCTTTCCAAACTAGGTTTTTAAATTTTATTTATTTGTTTGTTTGTTTCTGTTCCTGGGCTTAAACTCAGGGCTAGCTGTGATTTTTCTACTCAAAACAAGCACTCCACCACTTGAGCCAGCACTCTATTTCCAACTTTTGAGTGGTTAAGTGGAGATAACATTCTCACAGACTTTCCTGCTTTCCTGCTGGCTTTGAACAGTGTTCCTCAGATCTCAGCCTCCCAAGTAGCTAGGATTACAGGTGTGAGCCACTGACACCTGACTGATTTTATTTTATTTTTGTACTAGTACACACTAGGGTTTGAACTCAGGGCCTGGGCATTGTTCTTTGACTTTTTCTCTCAAGGATGGCTCTCTACCATTTAAACCACAGTTCTACTTCCAGTTTTTTGCTAGTTAATTAGAGATCAGTCTTATGGACTTTCCTGCTTCAGTCGGCTTCAAGCCAGATTTCAGCCTCCTGAGTACCTAGGATTATAGATGTAAGCCACCGGGGCCTGGCTTTTATTTTATTTTTTTTACAATGCTGGGTATAGAACCCAATACCTTGCACACCAAGTGCTTTCCTACTAAGCTCTAACCTACAGCCTCTCAGATGGATTTTATTTTGTTTTATTTTGTTGGTCATGAGGCCTGAACTCTGGGCCTGGGCACTGTCCTTCAGCTCTTTAGCTCAAGGCTAGCACTCTACCTTGAGCCACAGCATCACTTCCGGCTTTTTCTGCTTATGTGATGCTGAGGAATCGAACCCAGGGCCTCATGCATGCAAGGCAAGCACTTTACCACTGAGTCACCTTTCCAGCCCCTCAAATGGGTTTTTAGATTAATGAGTTGTTAACATACTTCTAAGGTTGTTCCTAATATCTAATACACATATTAGATATTAGAAATATAGATAACATATAATAGTATATATAGTATATATAATATACAATATTTTATAATATGTAGCTCTTCTAAGCTAACTCTCCTTCCATAATCCAAGTTCATTATTTATTCATTAGAAAAATTTAATTGTCTTAGCCAGGTGTTGATGGCTCACACCTGTAATCCTAGCTACTCAGGAGGCTGAGATATGAGTATTGTGGTTTGAAGCCAGCCTGGGTAGGAAAGTCTGTGAGACTCTTATCTCCAATCAATCACCAGAAAACTGGAAATGGCACTGTGGCTCAAAGTGGTAGAGTGCTAGCCTTGAGTGAAAAAGCTCAGGGACAGAATCTAGATAGACTCTGAGTTCAAGACCCACAACCAACCAAAAAAAAATTTAATTTGTTAATTATCTTACTTCAGGGAACACAGAAAGGATCAGTCTTCCTTTCTGACAAAATGAAAGAAATAAGGAAAGAAAAAAAAAACCTACCTTCCTCTTGTTGGAGGAAGATTATTTCTTTGCCTAAAGGAACTGCACTTAAAAAATGTATTTCTTTGTAGGATTAAAGCTCCTCATTCAGAAACCAGCAGACAGATAAATTAAATAAATTTCTTCAACAAACAGCATGCATGTGTATCCTTTTTGTTGTTGTTTGTTTAGGTATCAAAATCGTAGCCTTAGAAGGCAAGCCAGGCAAGTCATACTCCTGAGCAGTGTATGTATTTATCTTTATGTGTTCATGCCAAAGATATGCAGGACCGAAATGAAGTTTCTGCAGCTTTGGTTAAACAGACCTCCAGCTTTGGTGCCTGTAAGTAAAATTACTTTATTATTACAGACAGCACTTTACAATTATGGCAGCTCTGTCCCTCTTACATAGCCATTGGCCATCTTACTCACAGAATGGCTCACCATGTTCCCAAGTCAAAGAATCGAACCAAAGTTTTCAGTTCTAAGAAATACTGGAGAAGATGAAGTGTATCACACTATTAGACAGCCTGGAAAAATCCTGACCATTCATCAACACCAAAAATAATACTCCATATATCCTAATAGGCCAAAGACTTACTCCAACCATCACCTCTCTGAAAGAGTCACATGAAAAATCAGAGAATTGGGGCTGGGAAGGTGGCTCAGTGGTAGAGCGCTTGCCTTGCATGCGTGAGGCCCTGGGTTCGATTCCTCAGCACCACATAAGCAGAAAAAGCCAGAAGAGGTGCTGTGGCTCAAGTGGTAGAGTGCTAGCCTTGAGCTGAAGAGCTGAGGGACAGTACCCAGGCCCAGAGTTCAGGCCCTACTACCAGCAAAAAATAAAATCAGAGAAGTGTAACATTGTCACCCATGACCTCTGACTTCTAGTAGGGCTTACTCTAAGTCTATCTCAAGGCACAATGCTATCTTATGGGAGGGAATGTGCTCAGTAAGATTGTCTCTGTGTGTGTGTGTCTGTCTGTCTGTCTGCCCTGGGACTTGAACTCAGAGCCAGGGTGCTATTCCTGAGCATTTGTGCTCAAAGCTAGTGCTCTAACACTTGAGCCACACTCCACTTCTGGCTTTTTGGTAGTTCAATGGAAGTAGGGGTCTCATGGGCTTTCCTGCCTGGACTGGCTTCAAACAACCATCTTTAGATCTTAGCCTTCTGAGCAGCACTGGGCTTAATAAGCTATTCTAAACTCTAGTAAGTAACACAAGCTGAAAACAAAGTTTCACATTACTAAAGAAATTCAAAGCTGGGTCCTGCTGGCTCAGGCTTGTAGTCCTAGCTACTCAGGAGGCTGAGATCTGAGGACTGTGGTTCAAAGGCAGCCCAGGCAGGGAAGCCTATGAGACTTTTATCTCTAATTAATCACCAGAAAACCAGAAGTGGTGCTGTGGCTCAAAGTGGTATAGTGTTAGCCTTGAGTGAAAAACCTCAAGGATAGCACCCAGACTCTGAGTTCAATCCCCATGACCAAAAAAATTAAAGAAATTCTATGTCTATTTGTTCATTCACTGAACAAGCAATTAATGAACATAGACGTTGTTCTGGGCTCTGCATAGGACAGGAAACTTAGGGCTTAGGAATATCAGAGGCTTTTAAACGCTCAAGACTGTCTCTATTTTAAACAATGAATGTCATAAAAACGCCAAAAACCATATAGCCAGTTGCCTCCTCAGTGGATCTTTCTAAGTATAGCCAAGAAGTGGAAGTGGATAATAGCATACTTGCTTAGCACATGCAAGGCCCTGTGTTCCATCCTCAGCACACACACACACACACACACACAAAATGGAGACTAAGCGTAGACCTTGCCTAAACATGTAAGAGCCCCTCAGTTCCAATTTCAGCATGGGGGAAAAAAAAGCGGGGGGAAGGAAGGGGGAGGGAGAGAGAGGGAAAGATGGAGGAAGAAAATAAAATATCTTAAAAATAAAGTCAGAGTCAGATATCTGTGGCTCATACTAATAATCAATCCTAGCAACTCAGGAGACTGAAATCTGGAGGACTGTGGTCGAAAGTCAGCTCTTAGGCAGAAAAGTCTGTGAGATCCACCTCTATATTAACTAGCAAAAAGCAGGGTTGGCAAGTTGTAGAGTGCCAGCCAAACAAGCAAGTATAGGAAACAATGTAGCTGCCCTGAGTTCAAATTCCAGTACAGGTTAAATACATACACACATACACATACATACGTACATATATACATAAAATTGTGGCTATTATGGGCTGAATTGTGTCTCCTACCTTAGGCTCTGCCTAAACTCACATGTTGAAGTCTTAATCCCCAGTCTCTGAATGTGGCTCTAGTTGGATAAAGGGCCTTGAAAATAGCAATTAAGGAAAAATGAGCACATGTGGGTAAGCAAACTCTAATCCAATGTAGTGTGTGTATGTTCATAACAAATGGCTAGGACTAGGGGTGGAGCCCATATTTGTTTGGAAACCAACAAATAAATTTACATTAACATATAAATATAAGAAGAGAGAGGGGTGCACACCACGATGTGTAACTGGTTATTTCTCAGTAGTGGGATTATAAAGACTGTATATTCTGTCATTTTGCTGATCCTGATTTTCTGATTTTTCTACTATAAACATGCAAAAAAACTGCTATAAGGAGAAAGTGCATTTAACCTTTTGTCATGAAGAGATTTTCCCTCAGTTTATTTTTTTCTTTTTCTTTTCTTTTTTTTGGGGGGGGGGGGAGGGGTCCGGTAGTGGGCCTGAACTCTGGGCCTGAGCGCTGTCCCTTAGCTCTTCAGCTCAAGCAAGCGCTCTACCACTGAGCCACCTTCCCAACCCTCTCTCACTTTCTTCTCCTGTGCTGAGATGGAATATAAAAGCTACAGCCTGCTACCCCATCCTCTACCACTAAGCCATACCTACAGCCTGAAGTGACTATCTTTTTCTTTTTCTTTTCTTTTGATGGAACTGGGTTTGAACTCAAAGCTCTGAAATTATTAGGCAGTCACTCTACCACCTGAGCTATATTCAGTAACTACTTTAAAAGTTAGAGAATGTCATTATTAAAGTAGTGTTTGATGCAAATAGGGCAGACAATATTGCTCATACAAACTATAAAACATGCAGCTTTCTCTACAGCAAATCCTTTCCTTTCCCTTCAACAGAGTCTCATGGATTTTCTTCCTGAACTGGCTTTGAACCGTGATCCTCAGATCTCAGCCTCCTGAGTTGCTAGCATTACAGGTGTGAGCCAGCAGCGCCTGGCTGATTGTGATGGGTTTTGTTTTTTTTTTTTAAGTCACTGAAATAATGAATCATTTTATTTTCACTTCTTTGGTGGTCCTGGAGTTTGAACTAAGGGCTTCACACTTGCTACCATGGACTCTACCACTTGACCCACTCCCCTAGCTCTTTTTTGCTCTAGTTACTTTTCAGATAAGGTCTGATGTTTTTTTTTTTCTTTTTCTTTTTTTCCTGGGGCCAGCCATGATTCATATCTTCACTTTTTAATTTCTTTTGTTGCTGTTGTTGGCACTGGGGATTGAACCTAGGGCCTCCTGCGTGCCCTCTGAGTCACACCCTCAGTCTTAGACTATTTTTTTTTTATTATTGTTTGTTTTTACCAGTTCTTCCATTTCTAGCATGAAGTCTCATATATTAGATTGCATTTTCTTCTAGCATTGAAATTCAAGTTTTAGGATTTGGCTAAGTTTTTCTTTCTCCAGTTTCTTAAAAATTGTGTTTTACAAAGCAAAAGAACAGAGACACTTGGAAGCAGCAGCAGGGACAGGAACACAAATGTTGACAGCCTTGGCTCTGCTTTGCTAGTCTGGGCATCTGACTCCAGGCACAGTAAGCACTCAGCATCATCACAGGAATTAAAAGCCTGGACATACAGAAAGCATTCAGATAAGGCATCTGGCCCATAGTAGGTGCTCAACAAACACTAGTTCTTGTACATTCTTACATTAGATGCTTAACAGTTACATTTCACAACCAAACACATATAGCTTAATCCAATGAAAGCATTATAATTACATGAAATGCCTTTGTAATCTTTTCTTAAAGAAGGGAATACTACCACATCACAATCATTATTTCTTTTTTTTTTTTTTTTTTAGGGGGGGTCTGATCGTGAGGCCTGAACTCTGGGCCCGGGTACTATCCCTCAGCTCTTCAGCTCAAGGCTAGCGCTCTACCACTTGAGCCACAGTACCACTTCTGGCTTTTTTGTTTATGTGGTACTGAGAAATGGAACCCAGGGCCTCATGCATGCGAGGCAAGCGCTCTACCACTAAGCCACATTCCTAGCCCTTATGATTTTTTTTTTGTGCTCACTGAAACAATGAATTATTTTAATTGTATTTCTTTGGTGGTCCTGGGGTTTGGCCTAAGGGCTTCACACTTGCTAGGCATGTACCCTACCACTTGACCCACTGCCCCGCCCTTTTTTGCTTTAGTTACTTTTCAGATAAGGTCTCATGCTTTTTTCTTTTTTGCCCAGGATCAGCTATGATTCATAATCCTCCCAACCATATGTCTCACACAGCTGGCATTAAGAGATGTACCACCTTGGTTCAGTCAATGGTTTATTTTATAGGAACGTATAAACATATATACATATATAAACAACAACAACAAAAAAAAAAAAACAGGGCAAAGAGCTGAGGGGTGGCTTAAGTGTAGAGTACCTGCCTAGTGAATACAAGACCCTGATTTCACACCATTACTGAAAAAAAAAAATCTCTCTATATATAGATATATAATTGTTACATTATGCTACATAAATATGTATCATTATATATCAATTAAAAAATACACTTGCTGGGTGCCAGTGGCTCATGCCTATAATCATAGCTACTCAAGAGGCTGAGATCTGAGGC
Organism: Dipodomys spectabilis; assembly: GCF_019054845.1. Lineage (NCBI taxonomy): Eukaryota > Metazoa > Chordata > Mammalia > Rodentia > Heteromyidae > Dipodomys > Dipodomys spectabilis. Next base: position 1,575,605 of record NW_024870781.1, read on the forward strand.
TTACAATTCAAAGCCAGCCCACGCAGGAAAGTCTGTGACACTCTTATCTCCAATAAATCACTAGAAAACCAGAAGTGGTGCTGTGGCTCAAGTGGTAGAGTGCTAGCCTTGAGCTAAAGAGCTCAGGGACAGCGTCCAGGCCCAAAGTTCAAGCCCTACGACTGACAAAACAAAACAAAAACTATAGGCTAAATTGAAAACTGCATGTTAGGAAAAATGTACATTTGGAAGCAGGGTTAGTTAAGAGCCTCACTGTAATAAATATTACATTTTATTGAGCCCTTATGGAGTTTAAAATATGCTAAGCACTTTGTATACAATATCTCATAGTTCTATAAGGGAGATACAATTAACTCAAATTTTCTCTTTTATTGGCACTTATTAATTAGATAAAGGGTTTATGTGTCTATATTATAATTGAATCAGATTAATCTTACCCACTGCTCTCTTTCCTCATCTCCATGAATCCCCATCTTGTCCACAGGCTTTCAGTGAGCTTCCTTATGTTATCTTAATACAGCTCCATTTTTTAAAAGTAAACAGAGGCAGGGGCTGGGAAGGTGGCTCAGTGGTAGAGTGCTTGCCTCGCATGCATGATGCCTTGTGTTCGATTCCTCAGCACCACATAAGCAGAAAAAGCCAGAAGTGGGGCTGTGGCTCAAGTGGTAGAGTGCTAGCCTTGAGCTGAAGAGCTGAGGGACAACGCTCAGGCCCCAGACGTTCAGGCCCCATGACGGACAAAAAAGAAAAAAGAAAAAAAAAAGCAAACAGAGGCACTAAGACATAACAGGTCCAGGGCATAGCTGGTAAGTAGCAGAACAGAAATTTGAGTGGGTTTCTGATCTCCAAGCTTTTCTCTTAGTTATTATATTGGCTCTTATAGATCAGTATAAAGACAACACAGCTGCAAAATGGGCAAAAATTCTTCCTGAACAATTTTTAATGTTCAGCCTCATAGTAATAAAAGAAATGTAAAGCTGGGTACTTGTGGCTCACACCTCTAATCTTAGCTCTTCAGGGGACTGAGATCTGAGGATCGAGACTTGAAGCCAGAAAAAGAAAAAAAAAGAGAGAAACAGAAAGAGAGAGAGAAAAGAGAGCGAGAGAAAAACAGCAAAAAAGGAAGGAAGGAAGGAAGGATGGATCTTTGGAGTTAGAGGCATGGCTCAAGTGGTAAGACACTTGTCAATGAGCAAAAACATGAGATACTGAGTTTGAGCTCCAACAAAAAGAGAGGGGGCAGGGAGAGAAGCATATTACAGGGCTGGGAATGTAGCTTAGTTGATAGTGTGCTTACCACCTAGCATTCATGAAGCCCTGGGTTCAATTCCTTAGAACCATACAAACAGAAAAAGCCAGAAGTGGCTCAAATGGTAGAGTGCTAGCTCTTGAGCTTTTTGCTCAAGGGCAGTGCCCAGGCCCTGAGTTCAAGCCCTAGGACTGTCAAAAAAAAAAAAAGCATATTACAAAACTGTGCATTATTTTTAATAATTGTTTTTGCGCTTGTTCACAATTTCCAAATTTTCTACAATGAGCATATATTTTTACAACAAGAAAACAATTCTGGGCTGAGTTTGTCAACTTATACCTGTAATCTCAACAATTTAAAGGTGGAAATTATGGATCATAATTCAAGGCTAGCAAAGAGGTAGGGATGTTAGCAAGAGTCATCTTAATCAATTAGCTGGGCAAGATAACAGGAAGTGTAGGTAGAAGGTTCCACTATCCAAAATGCAAGATCCTCTCTGAAAAACAACAAAAGCAAAAAGAGCTGGGAAGGGCACAGCTGGATAGGTAGAGCACTTAATTAGCAAGTAAGAGGCCCTAAATTCAAACACTAGTCCTATCAAATACAAACGAAGAAAGGAAAGAAAGAAGAGATGGAGGGAAGGAGAGAGGGAAGAAAGGAGGGAGGGAAAGAAGGAGGGAAGGAAGGAAGGAAGGAAGGAAAGGAGGGAGGGAGGGAGGAAGGAAGGAAAGGAGGGAGGGAGGGAGGGGGAAGGAAGGAAAGAGGGAAGGAGGGAGGGAGGGAGGGAGGGAGGGAAAGAAAGATAATTCTTTATTAAAATACCAACAAACTTGTACCAGAAGAATACTACTGGAGCTGGGAAGGTGGCTCAGTGATAGAGCACTTGCCTTGCATGCATGAGGCCCTGGGTTCAATTCCTCAGCACCACATAAGCAAAAAGAAAAAAGCCAGAAGTGGCGCTGTGGTTCAAGTGGTAGAGCCCTAGCCTTGAGCTGAAGAGCTGAGGGACAGCGCCCAAGCCCAGAGTTCAGGCCCCATGACCAGGCTCCCCCCCCCCAAAAAAAAAAAGAATACCACTAGTTTAAGAATATGGATTTAGCTGGTTCACACACGTCTGTAATCCTTGCTTTGGAGGCAAGATTGGGAGGATTGTGATTGGATGCCAGCCTGTGCAAAGAAGTTTGCAAGACCCTTTCTCACCTGATAGCTGGGTACAATGAAGCTATACAAGAAAGTGAGCTCTGGAAGATCACAGTTCCTGGACAACTGCAGCAGAAAATTCCTTGAGACTCCAACTCAATGGAGGAAGCTGTCTATTATGGCATGAGCCTGTCATCCCAGTTATAATAGGAAGGCTAATATAGATGGATTTGGGTCCTGGTGAAAGCCTAAGGCAGGATAAAAAAAATCCAATCTCAAGCTGGAGGTTGGTAGTTCTTGCCTGTTGTAATCCTAGCTACTCGGGCAGCTGGGATCTGAGGATTGAGGTTCAAAGCCATCCTGGGCAGGAAAGTCCATGAGATCCTTATCTCGATTAACCTCCAGAAAACTGGAAGTAGAGCTGTGATTCAAAGTGGTAGAGCACTAGCTTTGAGCACAAAAGCTCAGGGACAGTACCCAGGCCCCGTGTTCAAGCCCCACAACAACAACAACAAAAAAAAGATCCAGGGACTGGGAAAGTAGCGCAGTGGTAGAGCGCTTGACTTGCATGCATGACCCTGGGTTCAATTCCTCAGTACCACATAAGCAAAAAGAAAAAAGCTGGAAGTGGTGCTGTGGCTCAAGTGGTAGAGCTCTAGCCTTGAGCTGAAGAGCTGAAGGACAGTGCCCAGGCCCAGAGTTCAGGCTCCACGACCAAACCCGCCCCCCCCAAAAAAAAAAAAGATCCAGTCTCAAAAATAACCAATGCCTCAAGGTCTGGAGTTATGTCTCAGGAGTAGAGCACCTAAATAGCAGTTGGCTATCCTTCAGTTCAAAACCCCAGTACTAGCAGGGGTAAAAAAAATGTGGAATTTAACCTATGTTTTCTGATTAAATATTCCAAGCTTCATTATACATTGGAATCAAAGACACAAATGTGTCTGTGAGATCTAAAGCAGACTAAAAGTAAATATAAATTTCTATAATATGAAAGATTGGCTAATACAAAGAAGATATTTCCCCAAACCATTCTACATAAATCAATTACTTTTTGGTATTTAAATCTGTAAGAAAAGTCATAGAAAGTTTATACAGAGATGTTCTAGCTTCAAAATAAGATTGAATATTAATATCTATCTTTTGTTTTAGGTAAACTAATGTTGTAACTTGTAAATAAAGTGTGCATAAAGCTCCCAAGATAACAGAGTTCTAATTAAAAAACAATAAGTACAACTGAAATATATCTCCCAACAGGGAAGAATATTCATTTCAAATTATAGCCAACATTTATTAGTGAAAACTGCTGGTATTCCTTTTAAAATCAAAATACCACCTCACCCCCAATAATCTGTTAATATCACACAGTATTGCTCTACATATTTTTCTGGACAAAACAAGACAAAAGTCAGATATAAGGGCTTTAAACATTGGAAAGAAAAAGTTACTATTAACATTAGTTATATTAACGTGTAATGTGTAACCCAAAACTCCAATGACATTGATGGAATATTATATTCAAGAATCTGGAATGTATGGGGCTGGAAAGGTGGCTCAGTGGTAAAGTGCTTGCCTTGCATGCCTGAGGCCCTGGGTTCGATTCCTCAGCACCACATAAGCAAAAAGAAAAAAGCCGGAAGTGGTGCTGTGGCTCAAGTGGTAGAGCGCTGGCCTTGAGCTGAAGAGCTGAGGGACAGCGCCCAGGCCAAGAGTTCAAGCCCCACCACCGGACCCCCCCAAAAAAAACCAAGAATCTGGAATGTTAAACACTGCACTAAAATGTTATCATGTAGCAGAGATGTAGCAGAGTTGGGATTCAAACTCATCTACTTGTCTGCAACAAGTCTGTTCTTTTCTATGTATTATTGGTTTATTTGTTTATTTATGCCAGTACTGGGGTTTGAACTCAGAGTCTGGATGTTTTGTAGCTTTGTCACTCAAGGCTGGCATTCCACCACTTAGGCCATAGCTCTACTTCTGGCTTTTGGGGGGTTAATTGGAAATATGAATCTCACAGACGTTTCTGCTCTGGCTGGCTTTGAACCTCAATCCTCAGATATCAGTCTCCTGAGTAGCTAGGATTACAGTGGTCAGCCACCTATGCCTGGCACAATATATTATTGCTTTGATGTATAGAAATAACCTCCCCGCATCATGCACTCACATATACTTGTATGAAAGCAATAAACACCACAACAATACAATTTAAAAAATCTAATTTGCAAATTATTAATTCAACAAAATTTGTGCATAACCAAGAAAAGAAAAAAGAAACATAAGCCTGTACAAACGAAGAAGAGAGATGGGAGAAGATTGAGATACGTAGCCTAAAATGTTATTTTTTGCAGGTCCTGGGGCTTGGAACTCAGGGCTTTGGTTCTGTCCCTGGACCTCTTTGTGCTTAAGGCTAGTGCTCTACCACTTTAGCCACAGCAGTGTTTTGGAGTTAAGAGTGTCACAGACTTCCTGCCCTGTCTGGCTTTGAACCGAACCTTGATCCTCAGATCTCAGCCTCCTTAGTTGCTAGGACTGCAGACAGGCATGAGCCACGGGTGCCCAGGTTATTTTTGTACACTCTGAATTAATTCATATGTTAAATACGACTCTAATTGAAAATACTAGCTGGATAAAATACTTGATAAGGAGAAATATGACAAAATAATTTCCAAGTGCACCTGAAAGAAACAAACAAGTGCAAATAATAAATCAAATCGTGGTGAGTCATCAAGCATGGTGAGGCTCACCTGTAATCCCAGCACTTGAGAGGCTGAGAAGGATGACAAATTAAAGGTGATCCTAGGCTACACAGTCAGGCCCCATCTCAAAACAATAAAAGAACTATAGGAACGAAGGGAGGTAAAGTGGTTAAATCTATAATTTAAAGAAAGAGGATCAGGCAAAAAAAAAAAAAAGATATACCAGTTCTCACCTACGAGGATACATATACTTTTTAAAAATATAATAAACAAAACAGAAAATAACAGATGTTGGAGAGAACGTGGAGACACAGGGCCCTTGCACATCACTGACTGGAATGTGAGAAGGTACAGACTCCATGAAAAATGTATGGCACTTCCTGGAACTTGAAAAGTAGTAGGATTGTCATGTGATCGAGAAATGCCACTTCTGGATATAAATCCTAAAGAAATGAAAGCAGGGTCCTGAAAAGGTATCTGGACTCCCAGATACCTTCCCAAAGGTGGAAACAACTCAAGAGTTCATCTATAGAAGGATGGATTAAAATTCAGTCTTCCAAAGGATTCTCTCTCTCTCTCTCTCCCTCTCCTTTCATTACTACTAGGATTCCTAGAGTAGCCAACGTCGGCAGAGAGAAAGTGGAGCCAGGCTTCTGGGCTGGGGAGGGGGAGGGGAGTCCATGTTTGATGGCTAGGAACATGAAGGAAAAGCTCTGGGACCGGATGATAGTAATGAGTTCACAACAATGTGAGTGTACTTTTTGCCACTGCCTCACCATTCACTTAGAAATGGTTAAAATGTTAGGTTTATGTAATTTATCTCTTACCACAATAAAAATCCAAATAAAACCATTTTTATGTGAATGTTAGGCAGATCCAGTGACTCTTTTACTGAAAGCTACAGATATGTTTCTTGAGAACATCATCCCAGTGACAAAGCACGCACCTGTGTCTAGGTAAGCCGGTTGTCTCAGCTCTAGGTACCTAGCTGAGAACTCAGTCCTGCTTACTCCTTGGGAGGGGTTGAGGGAGGGCTGTGCATGTGCATGCATGTTTAGAGATGAGACTCATGAACTTTTCTATCCAGGCTGGCTTCAAGCTGAAATCCTCTGTTCTCAGACACTCTGAGAGTCTCATAGACTTTTCTAACTGGGCTGAACTGTGATCCTCAGATCTCATCCTCAGAGTAGCAAGGATTACAGATATGAGCCACTGGAGTGGGGTTTAGGCTTCCTCTGTGACACAAATCAAAGAACATGGAACACAAAGGAAACCCCATGAGGAACTATAAAACAAGGCAGAAGCAATTTCCTTATCGCCAGCTCCTCAACTTAGACTTCTTTGCCATAGTCATTCAGAAAGGGCAAAGTTCTCTGTGCTCAGTACAACTATAGTGTGGAGCCTGTTCCAGAAAACAGGCTCTGGGGCTTTCTGTGGGGCTCTAAAGGATGATACCACATTTTAAATAAAAGGTTAAAGTGAAGTATGGCACTGAGGTCTGACTTGAGTACTTGTTTCAATAGTCAGATCCCCACTTTCAGGGATTATTTTGAGGACTTAATTTAGCAATAGCCAAACATGTCAATTTGAAAGGTGCCTGAAGAAGTCACCTGTCCCTAAGCCGGCATCCTGAAGCACCCATTCAACCCTTCCAGCATTGTTTACCATACAAAGAAACGGGCACATTTTTCTTTTGAAAACTTGATCCAAAGGCTCTCTGAAGCTCCTTTTTAGTCTTTTAAAGGCTCTTTGGCCACCTACTGGATTTTTTCAGTGCCAGAGCTGGGCAGGAAAAGAGCAACTTAACTGCCCTTGTTCAAAGGAAAGTGAGAAGAGTTGCAGACTCAAGCTAGACAGACTTTATTATTCAGTACCCTGGGGATTTGCAAGAGAATAGCTCAGACTCACTCTGTGACTACCCTCCCCTCAAAAAGAAAGCCAATTATTTCTTCTATCTAAGGAGTTTAGCAAGAGTGTGCCGTGTCAAAGCTTCCATGACATCTTTATCCTGGGGGAGAAAAAAAGAAAGAAAGAAAGAAAAAGAAAAGGTAACACCATCAAGTACCTTTGCTTATGTGGGCTAAGTTGCCAGAGAAGGAGTTTAAATGTCTTCCTAGGGTTTTCTAGAGTTGTTTTTTGCTCTCTCTCTTTTTTTCATATATGAAAAAAGGATTAGCACCTACTTTCACTTTCTAATGAATAGCTCCAGTCTTCGAAATGAGTTCTGAGTAAAGTATTTAATTTAAACCAAAGTTGTTTTGATTCAGAGAGAAAAGAGATGTAGATACCTGACCCTCTTAAAATAAAATAAAACAAAAACTGAGCGTTCTGTTAGATGTGGCTCTTGAGATGAGGAAGGGAGGCTAGGGGCAAATCGTGGAAGAGCATACATAAAGTAAAAGATTCATGATCAGTTTCTTACCCTGAGACTGTGAAAAGAAGCAGGGCTAAGAGCTGGGAATGTCAGGCTGGGGGCGGCTGCAGCTGGAATGGAGACCATGTTCTGGAACCTGCAGGTAGATAGGTGAGCCACATGGTCATGGCTGCGCAAAACTGAGCCCGAAAGAACAATCTTTCAAAAATGGAGGCGGGGTCTGAGAACTGCTGGTAATGTCTCCAGTACTGGTCCTGACAAAAGAAGATCTGGGGATTGGAAAGTGGCTCAGAGACAGCCTTTGCTTAGCATGCTTGAGGCCCTGGGTTCCATCCCCAGCACTCCTCCCCCACCAAAAAAAAAAAAAAAAAAAAAGGCTTGCACAAGTAGCATCACAGGTAGGCATGCCAGTGTAGAATAATGTGGCCACCAGGTTTCTTAGAGCTGGTTGAATCGGGGACTCAGCACACCACTCAATGTATACATGTGAAAACAGAACCAGATAAAATTGAGGGGATGAGTAGGGTTTGGGAGAGATAGGGGAGAACTAAGAAAGGGGTGACATGGATCAAGATGCATTGTACTCACAAATGGGCCCTTTTGTACAATTACTTAAAGGATAATTAAAAAAAAACTAAAACACTAAATTTAAAAATTAAAAAAAAAAAAAAAGCTGGGACTGGGATGGAGGAATCCTTGACCCCAGTGTGGAGAGTTAAGTCCCTTCACTGAATGGAATCTGAAAGCATCCACTGGCACTAGCCTGGGTCCGAAAGTGGCTTGACAAGGCCACGTGTGTGCTAACATCACTGGCCTTCCTTGTCATCAGGAGGCGTGGCTTGGGACAGATTCCCTGAAGTCTGCCAAGGGCCTCAATCTTTACTTCTTTACTTGAGCAGTTACAAGAAACAGTCAAGGGACAGGGCTAAGCTGCTGCAGGGTCAGCAGCAGGCTAAATACAAAGCACCCTGATAGTCTCCCAGGCTCACATCTCTCTTCATCTGCCTCAGGCCTGGGAGTTCTCTAGTTGCCAGAGGCATTGCTTTTATTTTTATCTTCTCACGGAGTAGGGGCTGGAACCTAGAACTAACTGCAAGCCAGGCAAACTCTCAGCTACTCAGCCACACCCTAACCCGAGGTTCACTGCTGGGGGTGTCAGAGAACAAAATTTAACACCATTAACAGATGTGGATGGGGATGCTGGGTAAAAATGGAAGCTCACGCTTATCAAGAGCCCTGGCTGGTCTACATGATCTCACTTAGCACTTGCCACTGGCCTTCGAGGTAGACAGTGTGCTCCACTTAGGAAAGAGAAGCTTAGGGAGGCGAAATCACCAAGGTCACAGCATAAGCCTGTGTCACTCCAAAGTCCCTGCTCTTACCATGCTGTTGTAGACTGAAACGACACAGTACCAAGGTCCAGAAATTACATCAGTGAGGAAGCCCTCCCATCAGTGTGGCCCCTATTTAAATAGTGATTTCTGACCCTCTTCCAAAGGGGCTGTCATGAAAACAAACTAGCAAATCTAACTTTCCTTCAATTCAGACAATCTTGAGGCACACAGGCCAGATGAATGCCACCCTCCCTGTCTGAGTGCTTTATCTTGAAGATGGGAAGGAAGAGGGCTGTTGAATTTTGAGGCTGAAAGAGAAAGTCCAGCAGACTTTGTTGAAAGGGTAGAAAGAGGTCAGTTCACGGCGACCTCTTCCCAGCTGAAAACACATTTACCTGGCTAGGATTTCCATTCTTCTTGTTCCCAACTGCACACTAGGACACCAGATTCAGAAACAGTGGTCCCTTGCGTAAACTGGGTGGGGCAGAGTAGCAAGGAGCAAAGTGGAATAAATGAGGGAGGAAGGCCCTGGGCAGGATGGTGCTGCTTTTCTGCCTGTTCCTTCAATGCACTTCACCAAGCTAACCAGATAAAAGTTGATAAGCGGTCCTACAGATTCCAAGGGAGACTGAAGGTAAAGCGACTTAGTGCCCTGAAGAGAAGCCTTAGGAAAAAAAAAAAGAGAGAGAGAGAGAAATTGAACATCGCATGCCCATGGCAAAAGCTTAATTGGCAAGCTACCTAGGATGAGAAAGAAGCTTTTGTGTGCGTGGGGGCGGGGGGGGGGGGGGGACACCCCGGCACTGTTCTTAGATTTTTCACTCAAGGCTGGCTCTCTACCACTTAAGCCACACGTCCATTTCCAGTTTCTTGGTAGTTGATTGGACAGAAATCTCATGGATTTTTTTCTTTTTTCTTTTGCCTTAGTTGACTTTGAACCACAATCCTCCTAAGTAGCTAGGGTTATAGGCATGAGTCACTGGCATCAGGTACCAGCCACCTCTTAGGCTTCATGCACATGTTTCAAATAATCAAATGATAACAGTTGAAGTCCAGTGTATCTCAAAACTCTGACAGAGTTCCCAACACTATCTGGAAAAGAACATTTTTTTGGGGGGGGGGGGGTCCGGTCGTGGGGCCTGAACTCTAGGCCTGGGCGCTGTCCCTCAAGCTCTTCAGCTCAAGGCTAGTACTCTACCACTTGAGCCACAGTACCACTTCCAGCTTTTTCTGCTTATGTGGTGCTGAGGAATCGAACCCATGGCCTCATGCATGCAAGGCAAGCGCTCTACCACTGAGCCACCTTCCCAGCCCAAGAAGAACATTTTTGGGAAGGTACACAGAGGCACTTTTTCTCTTAGAAGAGACTCTGGAAGACACTGAAAGATTACAGAATACCCTGTTTTTTTTTGGGTCATAAATACACACGGTATCTGGAGTTAATACACAAAGCAGTAACTATTCTGAAGCATGACAGTAAGTCACTGGATCTTTCCATGACTGATGAAGAAAGTTCTCCAGGAGGGCCAATGGGGGTGGGAGGCATGATGTAGAGAAAGGTCCGAGGAGGCTCCTGTGGGATCAGAAATATCTATAGTGACAGGTGCCATAAAATAGTCGTCAAAACCTACTGGCTTTGAATCCAATGGCACTCCTAAAGTCAGGTCCAAATGAAACTCAGACACCAATCAAAAAAGGTCACCTCTAACAGACACTTCACAATCGTAGTCTTGGCAAAGAAAGCAACGATTTGAAATCAGAACTGGCTGTGGGAGAAAAGATGGTGCAAGACACAGACCTTGCTTTGGGGGGGGAGGGGATTCCCCTGAAGGGAGTCTAGCTAGTATCTTGCACTCAGCATCTCTGTGGGCTCTCCTGGTTAGTCAATTTTCTCATGGTTCCCAATCCTTTCCTGTACTCAGTCTGGGCAACTCTTTTCTAGGTAATGGTACTCAGATTCACCAGTCTGCTTTTGCTCTGGAAGATTCCCAACCTGGATGTGACAGAGGTTTCTTCATCATTGTTCTCTGGTCTGTGTGGGAAGATGGTCCAAAACATAGACTGCAATGAATGAACCTGACATGACTCTGCTTTCTCTAAAATGGATGCGGGCATTGTTGAAAGGGACGTGTAATACAGTACTTAAGGCAAAGATGCTATAAAATGCAAAGGTCAATTTCTCTCTCTGTCTGTTTCTGTCTCTTTCTCCGTCTCTGTCTTCTCCTTTCCTCTCCTCTTCCCCTTCTGTATTCTCTGTAGTTAATTAACACTGAAGACCTGAGGAATACTAGGCAAGTGCCCTAACATCAAGCTCTATACACCTTAGCCTTGGTTGTATCTCTTACTAGCTGACAGCTCGAATGACTTAAACCCTCCAGTTTCCATCCCTCTTCAGGCAGAAACACATGCAACCTTTTATATCATCTAGGTTGCTATGCAAATTAAATAATACACAAGAGTACTCTCTTGGTACCTGGTCAATTGTGAGCTGCTCATAGCTTCTCGGTCAATTCCAGAGTCAATACCAACTGGGTGTATGATCCTTTATACACTTGAAATGCTTGACAACTCTGATTTCTCAACCAGCTTTACTAAGAAATTAGCTCCACAAGGGCAGAGTCCTTGTCTGTTTAATTAATTGTTATAAGTAACCCAGGGATAAATAAATACCTGTTATAAGAACACAGCAATAGGGGGCTGGGAAGGTAGCTCAGTGGTAGAGCACTTGCCTTGCATGCATGAGGCCCTGGGTTCTATTCCTCAGCACCACATAAGCAAAAAGAAAAAGGCCGGAAGTGGCACTGTGGCTCAAGTGGTAGAGCGCTAGCCTTGAGCTGAAGAGCTGAGGAACAGCACCCAGACCAAGTTCAAGCCCCACAACCGACAAAAAAAAACCAGCAGTAGGTTAACACAATTGTGTGAGCACTGTTAGGAACAATTCTACATACTTAACTGCAATTTTGGGTTCCTTCAGTGACTATCACCATGGGTATATCCTAGAAGCCATAGCCAATTTGTGCATTATAATCAGGAAACCAACAAGGTTAACACATGCTTAATACATGGCTTCTCAAACATTTGGAGCTCAATATTCTTTTATACAATTAAAATTACTGATGATCCCAAAAGCTTTCATTTTTGTAGGTTACACCTAAAGTATTTGGCATATTATAAAGTAAAACTTGAAGAATTAAAAATATTTATTGCTGGGCACTGGTGACTCAAGCCTGTAATCCTAGCTACTCAGGAGGCTGAGATGTGAGGATTGTAGTTCAAAGCCACCCAGGTCAGAGAAGTCTTATTGCCAATTAACAACCCCTTTCAGAAAAAGGCAGAAGTGGTGCTGTGACTCAAGTGATAGAGTGCTAGCCTTCAGCAAAAGAAGCTCAGGGACAATGCCCAGGCCCTGAGTTCAAGTCCCAGGACTGGCAAAAACCAAAAAAACAATTAACCACCCCAAGAAAGAGCCAGAAGTGGAGCTGTGGCTCAAGTAATAGAACAACAGCCTTGAGAGAAAAAAAGCCAAGCAAGAGCATGTAAAGTAGCGTTAATGAACTGTAAATTGCTGTAAATTGCGTTTTTATTAAAAATAACCATTGCCCAAAGTAAGAGTAGTGTGTGTGTGTGTGTGTGTGTGTGTGTGTGTGTGTGTGTGTGTGTGCTTTTTTTTTTTTTGCCAGTCCTGGAGCTTGTACTCAGAGCCTGGGCACTGTCCCTGAGCTTTTTTTGCTCAAGGCTGCTTAGCACTCTACCACTTAAGCCACAGCACCACTTCTGGCTTTTTCTGTTTACATGATATTGAGGAATCGAACCCAAGGCTTCATGTATGCTAGGCAAGCACTACCACTAAGCCACATTCCCAGCCCTATGATTTTTTTTTTCAAATCTATAGGCCACTGGATCCTTTCTCTGTGTTTAGATTGTTGTAACATCACACATTATGTATCCTCCAGGAGAGGCAAGAGAGAAAGAGAGGGTAAAAGCGAACAAAATCTTATGTTGTAATGAAAACAGTCTTGACCCCATGTACCCTCTGGAAAAAAAAATCAGTCTCTGGCTGGGAAGGTGGCTCAGTGGTAGAGCGCTTGCCTTGCATGCCTGAGGCCCTGGGTTCCATTCCCCAGCACCACATAAGCAAAAAAAAAAAAAAAAAAGCCGGAAGTGGCGCTGTGGCTCAAGTGGTAGAGCCCTAGCCTTGAGCTGAAGAGCTGAGGGACAGCGCCCAGGCCCAGATTTCAGGCTCCACGACTGGCACCCCCCCCCAAAAAAAATTTCAGATTCTCAAGATCCCTAAACCAGACTTCAAGAATAGCTGCTTTACTAAGAATGACAATAAAAATAACATTATTGGCTCTGAATACTCAGGTGAGTTTTATTTTGTGAATGCCTAGATTTCAAAATGTAAACCGGAACCCTATTTTTAAAAATAACTTCACTAGAAATTTCCAGGTATTTCAGCTAAGTTTAACATCATTGGATACAAAGTGTGTGTGTGTGTGTGTGTGTGTGTGTGTGTGTGTGTGTGTGTGTGTGTGTGTGTGTGTGTGTGTGTGTGTGTGTGATTTCCTATGCCACAGGGTCTTAGAAATCCAAAAGTCCAAAACTGACCTCCTTTTCCTAGCCCCAAATTTGTTCCCCAATGATGGAACTACTGGAATGTGTCAAGTTTTTAAAAAATCCCCTCCTTAAGTTTAGTGCAGTGGTCTTCATGGCCCACTAGTATCTTTCATAGCCCTGGTATTTCAAACTAGTTTACACCTAGTAAGTCCACCCCTCAAACTAATCTTTAAGCATTGTTTTCTCCCCTTAAGGTCTCTGTGGAAAAGTTGTACCAAAATTCTTCTTTGCCTATTTGGCCAAGACCCAAAATTCCCATTTCCCATGACACTGCTTAGCAGGATTAGAATTTCATAAAGTGAATTCATCATGGGTTCACATAACCAGTCTGCATTCATTTTCCATTTATCCTTGTAGTAACTGGAAAAAAATTAATCTCTCATATTTTTTGTTGTTGCTGGTTGTGGGACTTAAACTCTGGGCCTGGGCGCTGTCCCTGAGCTCTTCAGCTCAAGATGAGCGCTCTACCTGTGGAGCCACAGCACCACTTCTGGTTTCCTGGTGGTTAACTGGAGAAAAGAGTCATACAGACTTTCCTGGCTAGGCTGGTTTTGAACCATAATCCTCAGATTTGAGCCTCCTGAGTAGCTAGGATTACAGGCATGAGCTACCAGAGCCCCACTTATCAATGTTTTTGTTTTTTTGTCGGTTGGGGGGCTTGAACTCTGGGCTTGGGCACTGTCCGTGTGCTCTTTAGCTCAAGGCAAGCACTCTGCCGCTTGAGCCACAGCACCACTTCTGGTTTTCTAGTGGTTTCTTGGAGATAAGAGTATCATCGTCTTTCCTGCTCGGGCTGGCTTTGAACCATGATCCTCAGATCTCAGCCTCCTGAGTAGCTAGGATTACAGGTGTGAACCACCAGCGCCCAGCCATGACATGTTTTTAGTGTGGCACCTCTGCCCCAACCTTTACCCTCTACCACCCATTTATTTATCTATTTACTTATTTATTTATTTATTTATTGGTGCTAGAGATGGTACCAGAGCCTCATGCATTTTAAGTATAATCTACCCTTAATCTGAAGTCCCATCTAAGACATTTATTTATCAAACTATTTATTTATTTTTGGTGCTGGTACTAGGACCACTATCTCTCTCTCTTGGCCTTTTTACTCGAGATTGGTGATCTACTACTGAGCCATACCTCCAATTGCGAATTTTGCTGAATACTTGGAGATAACAGTATCATGGACTTTTTTTCCCAGGCAGGCTTCAATCCAAAAATCTTCAGATCTCAGCCTCTTGAACAGCTAGGACACTAGGTGTGAGCCACCCCTGCCTGGTGCACACATATTTATTTTAAATATTGTTTTACCAAGTATAGCTGTCATTCCTTTTTGCCATAAAGCAAGATATATGGAAATATTATAGGCAAAGCTAATCTGATCTTTAAGAACTTTATCAAACTATACTTCTCATACACATCCCAGAGGTGAATGGGTCAAAAATCAAAACAAGAAGTAGGGGCTCCTTTTGTTGTTTCTTTAGTATAATCTATGTTTTTAAATATAATCATAGTACATTAACATTACTAACTATATGTAACCCATGTCATTAACATTTCCAGATACAAATGAGCTGTTACTTAACATTATAAGCATTCAGCTACACATATAACACACCTTGAAGGTGTTAGTTTGCAAAAGCTTGCCTGGAGTTAGAGGAAAGAAGAATGTCAGGTAAATGATACGTATTACTTTTCACGCCTCACAAATACCTGTGAAAGGACATTATTTATCCCCTATTGGACAGGGAAGAAAATTGAAGCCCAAAAAGGTTAAATGATTTTTCCCAAGGCTCTTTAATAGATGAGAAATGGTGAGGCTAGAATTTGACAGCGTGTGAGGTGTTCAAAAGCTCACAGGGTTGTGTTCACTTTGTGAAAATTCAAGTAGCAGATACATGCGCTTTTCTAGATGACTATTCTACTGTAAGAAAGTGTAGGAAGGGAAGAGAAGCAAGAAGAAGAGATGCAAGGGGAGAAAGGAGAAGGGATATGGAAGAAGGTGAGGGGAGGAAAAAGAAAGGGAGAGGTATAAGCTGTACAAGGTTTTTCTTTTCTTTTCTTTTTTCTTGGTCAGTTGTAGGGCCTGAACTCTGGGCCTGGGAACTGTCCTGAGCTCTTCAGCTCAAGGCTAGCGCTCTACCACTTGAGCCACAGTGCCACTTCTGGTTTTTTCTGTTTATGTGGTACTGAGGAATTGAACCCAGGGCCTTTTGCATGCAAGGCAAGCACTCTACCACTAAGCCACCTTCCCAGCCTCAAGGTTTTTCTACTAGTCAATATGACACAATTAAGAACACAGGCTATCTATAGTCCTGTATAATTTATCATGTCCAAGTGTATTTTTCTGTCTTTTACCATCCACACAGTAAGACCAAAGGAGGATCCTCTTAGGACAGACTCACAAAGGTTCAATAGCTAAGGGCACATGTAAAATGATGTTTATCGAAATGGACTCCAGAAATGGAAATGAAAGGTTTTATTTTTGTTATTTTGCTTCTTGGTTTTTTTCCCCCTCCTCTGTTGCTGCTTTTTTTGTGTTTTCTGTCCCTTTTGTCTTGTATGTAAGTGTATCTGTTTGGGGGAGGGTAAGGAGAAGCACAGAAATGGTGGGAGAAAGGGTGAACAAATGAGCAGTGATACTCACTAGACACTATGTTGAAAATAAACTATACAACTTGTGGGGGAGGTCTGGAGGGAGGGGAAAATGGGAGAAAACAAGGGAGGAGGTGACACTGTTCAAAAAGAAATGTACTCATTTCCTGACTATGTAACTATAACCCTTTGTACATCACCTTTATAATAACAATTTAAAGAAAAAAAAAGAGCATAGGAGCCAAGCTTCAGTGGCTCATGTCTGTAATCCTAGCTACTCAAGAGGCTGAGATCTGAGGATCATAGTTTGAAGCCAGCCTAGGCAGGAAAGTCTATAAGACGCTTACCTCCAATTAACCATCAAAAAGCCGGAAGTAGAGCTGTGTCATGTGGAAGAGTGCTAGCCTTAAGAAAAAAAAAATCTCAGAGAGATAGTACCCAGTCCCTGAGTTCTAGCCCTAATACTGACAAAAAAGAACATGTCAGGTGCCGGTAGCTCACACCTGTATTCCTTGCTATTCAGGAGGCTGAGATCTGAAGATTGTGGTTCAAAGCCAGCTGAGGCAGGAACATCCGTGAGACTCTTATCTCCAATTAACCACCAGAAAACCAGAAGTGGTGCTGTGGCTCAAGTGGTAGAGCGCTAGTCTTGAGCTGAAGAGCTCAGGGACAGTGCCCAGGCCCAGAGTTCAAGCCCCACAACTGACAAAAATAAAAATAAAACATAAGTAGAACAAAAGATCAAACTAATTAATTGAGGACAGGGGACCTGATATTACTTTCTTAAGTTTTCACACTGATAGAATTGTTTTAATGAATAAAATAGTAATGAATGGATTCTTTTTTTCTTTTCCTTTCTTTTCTTTGTCAGTCCTGGAGCTTGAACTCAGGGACTGGGCACTATCCCTGAGCCTCTCTGTGCTCAAGGCAAGCACTGTACCATTTTAGCTACAGTACCACTTCTGGCTTTTTCTGTTTATGTGGTGCTAAGAAATCAAACCCAGGGCTTCATGCATGCTAGGCAAGAACTCTACCACTAAGCCACATTTTCAGCCCTGGATTCTTCATTATATTTCCTCTACTCATAGGCTCAGGGTGCTGGGATGGCTATATGTTCAACATCTTGACAAGATTAGATTTTAAAAAAGTAATCAGGCAGAGCCCCAATGTCTCACACCTGTAATCTTAGCTATGCAAGAGGTGGAGACTTGGAAGATCATGGTTTAAAGCCAGCTTAGGCAGAAAAGTTCATGAGACTCCATCTCTAATTAACCAGCAAAAGGTAGGCCTAAAGACATGGCTGAAGTGGTAGAGAACCAGCCAGGAACAAGAAATTAAAGCAAGAGCAATGGGCCCTTAGTTCAAACCCCAGTACCAGTGTAATAATAATAATAATAATATCAGTTTGCACTTCTTATAACCTTTTTTTTGCTAGAATTTCAAGACCAGATTAAAGGGGTGAAAAAAAAAAAAAAAAAAAAGAGCTGCACCTGGTGCCAGGCATTGAATTCTAGGCCTGCCCCTGACAACCTTTTTTTTTTTTTTTTTTAATTATTTTTTGCCAGTCCTGGGGCTTAAACTCAGGGCCTGGGCACTGTTCCTGAGCTTCTTTTGCTTAAGATTAATGCTCTACCACTTGAGCTACCGCACCACTTCTGGCTTTTTCTGTTTATGTGGTACTGAGGAATCAAACCCAGGGCTTCCTGTATGCTAGGCAAGCACTCTACCACTAAGCCACATTCCCAGCCCCCTGACAACCATGAACGAGACACTTACAACATAGGTTTTTATTTCCCTCCTGGGAAGAATAAAGAAGTTCAGGTAGGTGATGTTTATGATTTCTTCACCATCTAACACATACAACTATTCAGTGGCTCAAATATCATCCAACCAGCTCATGTCTGTAATCTTAGCTATTCAGGAGGCCAAGATGAGGACTGAGGTTAAAAGCAGAAAAAGCTGCCACACTCAACTCCAATTAACCAGTAAAATGCAGAAAATGGAGGTTCAAAGGACAAAATGCCAGCCTTAAGCAAAAAAAGCTAAAGGACAGCATTCAAGCATTGGGTTCAAGCCCCAGCATCACTACACACACACACACACACACACACACACATCATCATCATCATCATCATCATCAATCACCTTACTGAACTTTCACCTGCATGTGGATGCTTCAGAACATGAAATATCCTCTTGTAAAATAAAGAACCTATGTACACAAGCCATCCCACTGCTGCATATGTGGAGAATGTATGGTTCAAACTACCCATCTCCTTACAAAACCAGTTCTGGATTGTCAGACCTGATGAAAGTTTCCATTAGGTGATATGTGGTAATTAATAAAAATGAAAGCAAGCCCAGGACACCTTTCTTGTCCTTAACAAGTCTTGTGTGATGGGCAGTATGCCCAGGGACTCTTCCAAAAGACCTGAATCTCTGCCTCTGCTTCCTCCCACCCCATTTTATTCTCTGAGTCTAGGTCAGGCCCAAGAATCTGCATTTTAGGAATTTCAGTGAATGAGTTGGACACAGAAGAGCAGTAAAGAGAGAAAAGGGAGGGAACAAGGGAAGGGAAAGGGAGCGAGAGAGAGACAGTGAGAGACAGAGACAGAGACAGACGGAGAGAGAGGAAAAATAAAAATTACGGATCCAGAACATACTGAAGGAATGGGGCCTAATTATTGGGTAATTCCCCTCTTCTTCCTAGAGAGGATTTATGGTTTGGGTAAAAACCATTAAGAACACATTGGTTTTTGCATCGGTTTCAGTTTGAGTTTCTGCTTTCTGCAACACAAAGTGAAATCGTACACAGCCTCAAAGCTTTGGTCTTGGCCTCAAAGCTTTGGTCTTGGTCTCCCACGTGGCAGAGCTACGTACAGAGCAGAGCACAGATGCTGAAGAATTGGAGCCAGAGCAAGGCACAAGGAAAGGGGAACTTGTATATGACTTCCTTTCTTTCTTCCCTTTGTCTCCCTCATGAATCCTTCCATCTTATTACGATGTCCTAATTGGGTAACACAAAGCTATAAACATATCATCCTTTGGTCTGGCATATTTCACTTAGCATGATGTTTCCATGCTGTAGCATGAGTCAGTACTCCTTTTCTTTTTATTGCAAAGTAATATTCCATGACATAGGCATACAGTATGGGAATGTCATGTTTTCATCTAGAGAGAGCTCACTTATGCCAGATGCTAGTTAGTATATAGTGTTGTGACTCTAATCATGACATTTGTGTAACTAAATTCAGGGAGACACAAGAATCTCTGAAATAAAACCTTAAAAGAGTCCCAAGCTCACTTTGGGTTATAAGTAAATACTGAAATGTCATCACATTTTTTTTTCCAGTCCTGGAGCTTGAACTCAGGGCTTGGGCACACTGTCCCTCAGCTCTTCAGCTCAAGGCTAGCACTGTACTACTTGATCCACAGCACCATTTCCAGCTTTTTCTTCTTATGTGGTGCTGAGGAATCGAACCCAGGGTCTCATGTATGCAAAGCAAGCACTACCACTGAGTTACCTTCTCAGCCCTCCAATGAACTTTTCTTTTCTTTTTCTTTTTTTTTTTTGTCGGTCGTGGGGCTTGAACTCTGGGCCTGGGCGCTGTCCCTCAGCTCTTCAGCTCAAGGCGAGCGCTCTACCACTTGAGCTACAGCGCCACTTCCAGTTTTCTGGTGGTTTATTGGAAATAGGAGTCTCACGGTCTCTCCTGCCCGGGCTGGCTTTGAACCACGATCCTCAGATCTCAGCCTCCTGAGTAGCTAGGATTACAGGCGTGAGCCACCAGCGCCCGGCTCCAATGAACTTTTCTACCCAGGTTTCTCTTGAACTACAATCCTTCAGATCTCAGCCTCTTGTGTAGCTAGGATTACAAGTGTGAGTCACCAGTGCCTAGCTTGCTCTCTTTTTGAGATAGAGTCTTGCTTTTTGCCAAGGCCATCCTAGACTGCAATCTTCCTATCTATACTTCCTGCTATCGCTTATATAACAGATATTCAACACTATACCGAGATTTTTCTGTTAAATGAGGAGGGTCTCTTGAACTTTTTTCACTGAGCTGACCTCAAACCTTGATCCTCCCAATCTTCTTTTTTTTTTTTTGGGGGGGGGGGGGAGTCCAGTTGTGGGGCCTGAACTCTGGGCCTGGGCGCTGTCCCTCAGCTCTTCAGCTCAAGGCTAGAACTCTACCACTTGAGCCACAGCGCCACTTCTGACTTTTTTTCTTTTTGCTTATGTGGTGCTGAGGAATTGAACCCAGAGCCTCATGCATGCAAGGCAAGCGCTCTACCGCTGAGCCACCTTCCCAGCCCCTCCCAATTTTCTTTTAAATAATTTTTGCTGTTATTTGGGCTTGAACTTTGGGCCTGGGCACTGTTTCTGAGCTTTTTTTTTTTTTAAATCCTGGGGCTTGAAGTCAGGGCCTGGGCACTGTCACTGAGCCTCTTTGTGCTCAAGGCTAGCACTCTACCACTTGCACCACAGTACCACCTCTGGTTTTTTCTGTTTATGTGGTAGTGAGGAATTGAACTCAGGGCTTCATGCATGCTAGGCACGCCCTCTACCACTAAGCCACATTCCCAGCCCTATCTCTGAGCCTTTTGTGCTCAAGGCTAGTGCTCTACTACTTGAGCCACAGTTTCTACTTCACCTTTTTGTAGTTAACTGGAGATAAGAGTGTTACGGACTTTTTTTGCCCAGACTGGCTTTGAGCTGCGATCCTCAGATGTCACCCTCCAAAGTAGCTAGGTGTGATCATCCCAATCTTAGCTTCCCTTGTAAGATGGAATGACAGGTGCACAGCACCAGTGCCCAGCTCTGTCATCATCTTTTTGGTACTCTGCATGGTGCCTTTGGATGTGGCTGACCCTATTGTAAACATGCCAGTTCTCCTAAATTGGCCTACAGATGCAGTGACGTCCTGAATGCAAGAACTCTAACCAGTTCTGCTAGGGAATTAGAGTTGTTTGTAAAATTTCTGTAGAAGGTCACCAAGCTGAGACCACCATCACATCACTGGAGAACAACAAGGGAAGAACATGCCCTCCGGGAAGGTAGGACTCGCTGGAAAGCTACAATGATTAAGATCTCCCCACTCCAACCCCCGTGTTAGATCAGGACAGCGCCAGCCGGGGACAGAACAGAGAGCACCCAACATCCACCACGACAAGCACTGACAATGGACCCCACTTACACAATCAGCTCCAAGTGAGTGAGATCCAATAAAGTAAGATGTGTCAGAGAAGCCAATAAGGAATACAGGGGATGCTTTTATGGGTTTCTTCAGAGATAAGGAAGGCTCTCCCATCCCGTCATAGATCAATGTCAGAGGACACTCCGTCAACCATACTCAATCCCAAGGAACTTTAAACAAGAGTAACAACAGCTTCTCTTGCCAAAATCTGATTTCACCCCATCTTTTCAAGAGTAAGAAGATGATGGCTAGAAGGTAACACAGACAGCAGCCAGTATTATACATCAGAGCAGTTACCACACAAAGTCAGAAAAAGTAAGAGCAGGTGACTGGTAGAATGGCCCAAGTGGAGTGCACCTGCCTGGCAAGCACAGGGTCCTGAGTTCAAACCCCAGTATCACAAAACAAATTAATTAAGTAATTCAGAGCAGACAGCTGAAGACACTGAGTTTCATCTTTAAGTGTTTATTTTATTTACATAAGACATGTTCTAACTATGTTCCAACTTGAAATCCTCCTTATTTAGTTTCATGAGTAGCTGGGATTACAGGCTTGTACCAATGTGCCCAGCTTTTCTTTTCTTTTCTTTTTATCATTTTATTTATTTTACTTTCAAAGCTACAGAAGTTAAATATACCAACACACCAATGCAACTCAAGGTCTCAAGCATGCCAGATAAGCTTTCTACCACTGAACCACAACCTCAATCATAAAATACTTTTCATTTAACAATTCTTTCCTGTTTTTTCATCTTCTGACTTAAAAAAGAATGAAAAGCTCCTCCTTTAACCTAAGACTTTCCACTCTGACTGCAGACAAGTAAGGAACTATGCAGAAAGCCCAGTCAGTTCTCCACACGTGGAACTGAAATCACTTTCTGACAGATCTCTGCTCAGCCACTGTTTTCTGAAAACGTTCTGCATTGTTTGTATGAGGAGGCCACTTAAATCTTACCCACTTGTTTAGCTTCAAGGATTGAAACAAAATGTTTGCTGGCAAAACAAACACTGGTTTTAAAATTCTCCACTTGGGCTGCTGAATAAAACACTTGTTTACTGAAACAAATGTTTTATTTGGAAAACGCTTGCCTTGGTGGATTCTTTCCAAGAAACACACCCGGATGTCCCAGGGTGATGATGTCATGCCCTTGATAGAAGCTGGCATTTTAGGGCAACCTCACCAAGTTCTCTTTCAGAGGACAGATCAACAAGGAGAAAGCCAAGTGTTACAAATCAACTCCCGAAGGCCTACAATTCTCCTACTAGGTTATTAAACACACCAACTTCATCCTAACCCAAGATCACTTCTTCATATAATCATGAGTTTTACAAATGACATCACCAAAATAGTAAGAATTTTTAGAGCCACACCTCCAGCCCACATTCTATCTCTTAATAGGATATATTAGCATTCAGACATTCTACTCTTCCCCAAACAGTGACAATGAACTTAAGGCAAGTCTAACTGGAAACATGTTTACTATCTTTTTCTTTCTTTTTCCTTTTCTTTTTTGAGATAAGGTCTCACCATGTAGCATAGGTTGATCTCTTTTTTTTTTTTTTTTTTTTTTGGGTCCGGTTGTGGGGCCTGAACTCTGGGCCTGGGCACTGTCCCTCAGCTCTTCAGCTCAAGGCTAGCGATCTACCACTTGAGCCACAGCGCCACTTCCGGCTTTTTTCTTTTTGCTTATGTGGTGCTGAGGAATTGAACCCAGGGCCTCAGGCATGCAAGGCAAGCGCTCTACCACTGAGCCATCTTCCCAGCCCCGCATAGGTTGATCTCTTGTCTCAACTTCCTAAGTGCTGGAACTATAGGCATGAACCACTATAACTGGTCTGAGATTTTCTACTTTCTGTTCTCTCTCTCTCTCTCTCTCTTTCTCTCTCTCTCTTTTTAAATAGTAGTACTAGGGTTTGAACCCAGACTCTCACATTTACTAGGTAGGTATTCTACCACTGAACCAAGCCCCCAGATCTTTTTTGCACTGATTATTTTTTGAGATAGGGTCTCATGTCTTGCCTGGAAACGTACTTGGACTTTGATTTGTCTATTTTAGGCTTCCTGTTGGAGCTAGGATGACAGTGTTGTGCCATTATATCTAACTTCTTTCCTTGAGATGGGGCCTCTGGGATTTTTTGCAGGGCTGGGTTAGATCCATGATCTTTCTGACTCAGCCTCCCAAGTTTTTGGATGACAGGTTTGAGCCACCAGTGCCTATCAGACTTACATTCTTACATACTAAAAGGAAACATCCTAAAGGAGCTGCAGGATCCTAAGGTTAATTTCATATGGTATTCATAGTATTTGACCAAGTAAGATTCCTCTGAAAAGTTTCATGAATTTTCATCAAGCTGGGTGCTGGTAGCTCACACTGTAATCCTAATTACTCAGAAAATGAGGGCTAGAGAATTGCAGTTTGAAGCCAACTCAGGCAGAAAAGTCTGAGACATTCCATTTCCAATTCCCCAGCAAAAAGCTGATTATAAAGTGTGGCTCACCAGGCACCTGTGGCTCATGCCTGTAATCCTAACTATTCACGAGGCTGAGATCTGAGGATCCAGGTTTGCAGCTATTTGGGGCAAGAAAGTCCATGCGACTTATCTCCAATTAACTAGCAAAAAAGCCAGAAGTAGAGCTATGGGTCCAGTGGTAGAATGCTAGCTTTGAACAAAAGCTTAGGAACACCACCCAGGCCCTGAGTTCAGGCTGCAGGTCCAGCACATACACATACACAAGAAAGAAGGGAGAAGAAAGAGGAGGAGGGAGGAGGGGAGGTAGAAGAGGCAGAGGAGGAGGAGGAGAAGAAGAAAAGTGTGGCTCAAGAAGCATAGAAAAGAAAGAAAGGTGAGTGAGAACTAGAAGCCCTTAGTTCAAGCCCAAAACTGGCACAAAAAACAAGCAAGCAAAACTATTATTAAGTGATAACAGTAATGGCCTGTTAACCTTTTTAAAGTATATTCTCTCATCTTAAAAAAATAACACACACACACACAATTTTACAGAAGGGTACCAATGGCTCACACCTGTAACCCAAGTACTCAGGAGGCTAAATAGTGTGGTTTGAAGCCAGCCCTGAAAAAGAAAGATCAAGAGATTCTTCAACTCCAATTAACCTGCCAAAAGCTAAAAGTGGAGCTATGACTTAAGTGGTAGAATACTAGCTTTGAGCAAGAAAGCCAAGGGACAATGTCTAAGCCCTGAGTTCAAGCCTCAGTGCCTGCAAAACAAAAACATAACAAAAACCCCTCAGACTTTGAAAGCTGTTCTCAAAGTCACTTTCATCACTTTCTCCTCCTCTCAAGGCCAAGAGTACCAATCATGGGGTGACATAAGAGGAAATGATAAAAAAAAAAAAAAAAAAGATGAGCTGCTCCACATCAAGAAGTACCTGTACAACCCACGCTGTGAGTGTCGACTATGAGGCTGGCTGAGGACCAAGGTAATCAAAAGTAAAACACCCAGGAGCTTGAGGGCTGGGCTGACATTTCAGGAAGCAGCGTGTTCCATGAAACCCAGGAGGACAAAAGGAAGGAACACAGCACAGAGCATGGTAGGTTTTTTTTCCTCTCTCTCTAAGTAATTTTTTAAGATAATTTTTTATTGAGATTAAGTGATTACATAAATTTCATAAATTTCACAGTATTGTGAGATAGTGATACTTAAAGTCACAAACACATTTAACCTTCACAAGGCAAATTGTCATTATAGAACACGGTAGTTGTTAAGCATGCCATGCAAACAGGCACATTTGTGTTGCTGCAATTTGGTGTAAAATGCTGGTGGATTTTTTTTTTTTCTAGCCAAATGAAAGAACTCAGCTTTAAAAACACAAATTATTCTATACAATGTGTAGAAATGTTTATGAAGTTCTGAGTTAACTGTAGATTATGTACAATAGCATTGCTTAAGAATGCCTTGCTTGTGCTGGGAAGGTGGCTCAGTGGTAGAGTGCTTGCCTTGCATGCCTGAGGCCCTGGGTTTGATTCCTCAGCACCACATAAGCAAAAAGAAAAAAAGCCGGAAGTGGCGCTGTGGCTCAAGTGGTAGAGCACTAGCCTTGAGCTGAAGAGCTGAGGGACAGCGCCCAGGCCCAGAGTTCAGGCCCCACAACCGGACCCAAAAAAAAAAAAAAAAAAAAAAGAATGCCTTGCTTGCAAATATTTAAAGGTACAAGCTAGGTACTGGTGGCTCACGCCTGTAATCCTAGCTACATAGAAGGCTGAGATCTGAGGACTGCGGTTCAAAGCCAGCCCAGGCAGGAAATTCCCCTTGAGTTTTCTATCTCCAATAAACCACCAGAAAACCAGAAAACCAGAAGTGCTGCTGTGGCTCAAGTGGTAGGGGGCTTGCCTTGAGCTGAAGAGCTCAGGGACAGTGCCCAGGCCCAGAGTTCAATCCCCATGATCAACCAATAAATAAATAAATGAATAAATGAGTAAATAAAGTGAGTTTTTTTTTTATTTTCAAGAAACTATGTAAAATGTTAAGCTTTTCTTCTTGTGTAGTACTTACAAAAAAAAAATTTTGGGGGGGGGGGAGGGGGTCCGGTCTTGGAACCTGAACTCTAGGCCTGGGCGCTGTCCCTCAGCTCTTCAGCTCAAGGCTAGCGCTCTACCACTTGAGCCACAGTGCCACTTCCGGCTTTTTTCTTTTTGCTTATGTGCTGCTGAGGAATGGAACCCAGGGCCTCAGGCATGCAAGGCAAGCGCTCTACCATTGAGCCACCTTCCCAGCCCCAAAACATTTTTTTTGTATTTAGGCATTTGCATCAAATTGCTGAGCAAGATTAATAATCATATTAATTCAACAATTTTAAAAGACTATTTGGGGAGCCGGGCGCTGGTGGCTCACGCCTGTAATCCTAGCTACTCAGGAGGCTGAGATCTGAGGATCGAGGTTCAAAACCAGCCCGGGCAGGAGAGACCATGAGACTCCTATCTCCAATAAACCACCAGAAAGCTGGAAGTGGCGCTGTAGCTCAAGTGGTAGAGCGCTCGCCTTGAGCTGAAGAGCTGAGGGACAGCACCAAGGCCCAGAGTTCAAGCCCCATGGCTGACCAAAAAAAAAAACCAAAAAAACAAAAGACTATTTGGGGAGGGATGGGTACATGATTTTTTTAGCTCTATTTACATTCCAAAGTAGAAAAGATTTAATTTATATTTCCTAATTTCCTAGAGCTACTAAAAAATTATACCTTTCTATATTGTAAAAACAGGTCAGGAAGGGAAATTATATATAAAATAAACATTTATACTATTCTGTAAAAAAAAAAAAAAGAGAGAATTAAGATATCAGGCTGGGTGTTGATGGCTTACTCCTATAATCTTAAATACTCAGGAGGCTGAGATCTCAAGATCATGGTTCCAAGACAGTCAAGGAAGAAAAGTCATGGAGACTCTTTATCTCCAATTAACCAGCAAAATACAGGAAGTATGGCTCAAATGGTAGAGCACCAGCCTTAAGTAAAAATGCTAAGAGACAATGCCAGACCCTGAGTTCAGACACCAGTACCAGCACCAAAAAGAAAAAGAAAAAAAAAAAAAAGCTAGGACCATCTCTTTGTCTTTTTTAGAGGTCTGTGAAGTGACAATATGAACTAATCATCTCTTTCTTTGGCAATCTTATTCAAACTCAAAAGTGTTTTACATTAGGACAGACATGTTCTAGAACTGAAGGATGCAAAACCTGATTTATACATTTCAAAATGATAGGAGTAACTATCTCTTATTAAAATCACCTAGGAGCTGGGGATATAGCTCAGTGATGCAGCACACACCTACTATGTGAGGCCCTGGGTTAGATCCCAGTATTGAAAAAGCAAACAAATGGCCTGGGAAGGTGGCTCAGTGGTAGAGTGCTTGCCTTGCATGCCAGAGGCCCTGGGTTCAATTCCTCAGCACCACATAAGCAGAAAAAGCCAGAAGTTGCACTGAGGCTCAAGTGGCAGAGCGCTAGCCTTGAGCTGAAGAGCTGAGGGACAGCGCCCAGGCCCAGAGTTCAGGCCCCACGACTGACATAAAAAAAAAAAAAAAAAAAAAGCAAACAAATAAAAAAAATAAAAGGTAACTGGGAATCCCAAATTGATCCTTTAAGAGAGTAGTCCCCTGAAACATTGTATTTCTAGGCTATTCCACTTCAAAGTGTTTAGAAATACAGGTAATAATCTGCTTCTAAACAGATCCCAGTAAACGGACGGTGGGGGACAGGATTATGAATATGTATACCAAACTATTATCTGACATTCTTGGCCAAACCCTCAATGGCTTATGCCTGGTGTGGATCTGACATTGACACATTTTCCATTGGTAATTAAGTCCTACCATGAGATCTTGTCTTTTAAAAGATGAGTCCTCCCCAATACAGGGAAATGTGTATCACAAGCAAATATTTTTGCTTAAGAAAGTGTTTTGTTTCAGTTCCAACACCGATATTTGTTTCAAACCTCTCTTGCCAAGGCCTTCTAGCATGCTATATTAAAAAAAAAAAAAAGTTGTCAAACTGGTTTTAACACATCTTTTCAAGACTGATAAGCAACAGTTTAGACCAGTTTAAGTCCCTACATTTTCACAAATGCAGTAACACATTTAGAGGAGGGGTCATTGAATAAGCTTGGAACATCTAGAGTCAGGAAAACTACACAAAGTTTCTCCTTCGGTATAACACAAACCCATAACTTCTTTGGCATGGAAGCTGACATCCTATTGGGACTGACTATCTTCGGGCCTGTTCTGTGTATACTATGAAACACGGCCTGCAAACAGTGGGTGGTTGTGAGAATAATTTCTAGTGGAAAAACAAAAAAGGGTACTGTTAATATATTTGACTGCACTAAAAACTTTGGTAGCCAGCAATGGTGTTTCCAATCTTTTTTTTTTTTTTTTTAGGTAAGAGTAAGATTTATGTAATCTTAAGAACTGGTTCAATATGCAATACCCTGAATTCGATTCTGTCCATCACTAAACACACACACACAAAAGTCATTTCATTTAACAATGTAGCCATTGCATGATAATTAAGTCCTCCCCCCACCTAAGTTTTTGAACTATGATATCCATAAAATCACAAACAATAAAAAGCAGTATTTTACCAGGCAAATCAGGGTTATAATGGCAAATAGTAGCTACGGCACAATGGGTTAAGAAAACAGTAAAATGAGGCCTGGCGCTGGTGGCTCACGCCTGTAATCCTAGCTACTCAGGAGGCTGAGATCTGAGGATCGCGGTTCAAAGCCAGCCCGGGCAGGAAAGACCGTGAGACTCCTATCTCCAATAAACCACCAGAAAACCGGAAGTGGTGCTGTAGCTCAAGTGGTAGAGCGCTCGCCTTGAGCTGAAGAGCTGAGGGACAGTGCCCAGGCCCAGAGTTCAAGCCCCACGACCGACAAAAAAAAAAAAAAGAGAAAAGAAAACAGTAAAATGGTTTTCAAAAAGCACACTGGAAACTCAGGAAAGTATATAAATTAAATTCTATAAATTCATACTTAAGTAAGTTCAAGGACCTGAGTTCAAATCCCAGTGCTACCACATATACATATACATAAACACATATATATATGTATACACACACACACACACACACACACACACACACGTGCACAAGCAAGTATTGGGACTTGAACTCAGGGCCTGGATGTTGTTCTTTAGCTTTTAACTCAAAGCTAGTGCTCTACCTTGTGAGCCAGAGCTCCACTTTCAGCTTTTTGATGGTTAAGTGAAGATAAGAATATTAGACTTTCCTGCCTCGGTTGGTCTTGAACCTTGATCCTCAGATGTCAGGCTCCTAAGAAGTTAGAATTACAGGCATGAGCCACTGGTACTGGGCTTTTCTGGCATTTTGAAGAAAGCTCAGGCATAAGCTTATCTTTCTCTTTTGGACTGACTGACCATACCAGTAGCCAGGGTGCTAGTATATACTAGGGTAAGGCCATTAGAAAGCCACCCCTCAGGGCTGAGAAGGTAGGTCAGTGGTAGAGTGCTTGCCTTGCATGTATGAGGCCCTGGGTTTGATTCCTCAGCACCACACAAATAGAAAAGGCCGGAAGTGGTGCTGTGGCTCAAGTGGTAGAACGTTAACCTTGAGCTGAAGAGCTGAGGGGCAGTGCCCAGGCTGAGTTCAAGCTCACAACTGACAAAAAGAAAAAAGAAAGAAAGCCATCCCTCTACCTTCTCTTAGATTATGAATATCATGAGTATACCTACTGCAATTCGATTCTCTTTCTTTCCTTTTATTTGTGTTGTTATTTTTAGTATAACCTGGGTTATATTTTCTGACACTTTTTTTTTTTTGGGTCCAGTTGTGGGGCCTGAACTCTGGGCCTGGGCGCTGTCCCTCAGCTCTTCAGCTCAAGGCTAGCGCTCTACCACTTGAGCCACAGCACCACTTCCGGCTTTTTTCTTATGTGGTGCTGAAGAATGGAACCCAGGGCCTCATGCATTGCAAGGCAAGCGCTCTACCACTGAGCCACCTTCCCAGCCTCTGGCACTTTTTTTTAAGACTATTACTTTATATTGTTAGTGAATGTGAGCATAGATCCCACTATACACAATGTACATACATAAGTGAACATAAACTTAAAAATGGCTAGTATGGGCTAGGGGTGTAGTTTATGGCAGAGCACTTACCTAGTATGCACAAGGAACAGCATCCAGGCCCTGAGTTCAATTCCCAGTAATGGCATGTGAGCTTGCATGTACAAAGATAACAGACAAAGAATTGTACTCTGAATGTATAATAAGAGAATGCACTCAAGTTTGATCCTCAGCCCTGAGGAAGAAGTTTAAATGATAAATTTTACATCATGTAAATGTTATCACAATGTAAAAAGAACCCTTAGATCTCATCATCTTTTTTTTTTTTTTTTTTTTTTTGGGGGGGGGGTCTGGTCGTGAGCCTGAACTCTGGGCCTGGGCACTGTCCCTCACCTCTTCAGCTCAAGGCTAGCGCTCTACCACGTGAGCCACAGCGCCACTTCCAGCTTTTTTCTTTTCTGCTTATGTGGTGCTGAGGAATCAAACCCAGGGCCTCATGCATGCAAGGCAAGTGCTCTACCACTGAGCCACCTTCCCAGCCCCTCATCTTTTTTTTTTTGTCTGTTGGGTTGTGGGACTTGAACCTTAGGCCTGGGGGCTGTCCTTAAGCTCTTTTTGCTCAAGGCTAATGCTCTATCACTTTGAGGCACAGAGCCACTTCTGGTGTTGTAGTAGTTAATTGGAGTTAAGAGTCTCACAGACTTTGCTATCCTGGCTGCCATCAAACCATGATCCTCAGATCTCAGCCTCCTGAGTAGGTAAGGTTAGAGGCAGGAGCCCCCAGTGCCTAGTTTTTTCCACACTTCTTAAATGAAGGAAAAACATGAGTTGAGAAAATAACCTACTCTGGGGTTTAAAGGGTAGTATAATGGTTAAGTTCTGTGTGTGGGGTAGCCCAGTGGGAGGGAAGGTGGGGGGGGGGGGGGTGAGAATCTTCCCATACATCAATTGTATGGGAAGACTCTACATCAATTGTAAACATTAGCTCTGGCTCTTTCACCAAGTAAGTAACAATACAGACACATGAATCTTTCTCTAGCTTATAAACAAGAAAAGGAAGAAGCAGTGCTCAGTTTGTAGTTAAGATAATTAGCATCAGGCAAACAAAATGTCTGATTACTACTCAACAGGACAGAAATTTCTTTCCTAACAGTAAAGAAATAAAGAAGCTGAGTGCCAGTAGCTCACAGCTATAACCCTAGCTACTCAGTGGGCTAAAATCTGAGGATCAAAGTTTGAAGCCAGCCCCATTGAGGCTCTTATTTATCTCCAATAAACCACCAAGAAGCCAAAAGTGGAGCTGTAGCTCAAATGGTAGAATTCTAGCTTTGAGGGAAAAAAAAAAAGGTAAAAAACAACTAAGGGACAGAAGCCCAGGCCCTGAGTTCAAGTCACAGGATGGCGCAAAACAAACAAAAATAAGTGTTCACAATCATCAGCTTTAAGAAATCCAACCCTAGTGGCTCACAGCTGTAATCCTAGCTACTCAAGAGGCTGGCTGACTTCTGAGAATGGTTCAAAGCCAGACAGGGAAAATAACTCTGTGAAACTCCTGACCTTCCAATTAACTAGTAAAAAGCTGCAAGTGGAACTGTGGCTCAAGTGGTAAGGTTCCATGAAAAAGCAAAGGAATAGTGCCCAGCCTGAGTTCAAACCCTTGTATACACACACACACACACACAAATCCAATCTCATATTTCAGATGTATCTTTAAACTTAAAGACCAGCCTATAGCCTGCTCAACTCATCTTGCACTACTGAGCTCCCTTGAAGAGGATCAGCCAAACTGTCCATTCCTGAGAATCCTGCCAAATACCACACCCTAGCTCCACGTATCCAAAGGTACAGGAAGTGGTCTGCCCAAAGCCAGGTTATTGCATCTTCCAGCAGGCTTTCTCAGTCTGAGTCACTGGCCACTACCCAGAACTCAGAAACCCTCTCCCTACCCCCACTTCCAACCCAGCAGGGCAGAGCGTTCGACACATCCATCCTCTTTTAGACCGGGGCTAAATTTGGAAATCAGCAGGTACTTGGGATAAAAACAACTTTGAGCACTATCCATCAGACCCCAAAGCAAAGGACAGGAGGGAAGGAATTAATGAAAAGCTTGAAGTCTTTTACTTTCCCTAGGACAGACACGGGAAGCCTGGGGAGATCTCAGGCTAGACCACAAACTGGCAAAGGCCACTGCTTCATCTGTACCAGAGTGGTAGAGGGAATGTAGTAAAAGTATGGACGGTTAGCCCAAAAGATTCTCAAGCTGTGGGGCCTCTTAATCTGACATGCCAGGCTAGGCAGCCAGCTGCTAGGTTAAAGCATTTTGGTTAAGGCAGTGCTGAGTTAGTGTGATGGCTCTGAGGGAAGCCCCAGGAATGACTGACTTTAAGCCTATGAGGAGGGAGGATTTTGAGATTATATAGAGGTACATTCTAATTGGGAATACTACCTAGAGGAGTCCTTTTCCAAAAGATTTGAATTTAGGAGCTTATTCATACTGTGACCTGCCATTATTTCGAGTAGGTGATATACCTCTCAGTCTTGGGTCTGTCAGTCACTGATGTATCACTTAAAGCTGGCTTCCATCTTGGTCTCAACTCTGGTTTCTCAAATCAGTCATTCCATTGATCTTGAACATTGGCTTCCTGTTCCTGATTCTGTGGACAGTCACACCTCTCAAGGAATCTGTAAATCCTGTCATCTCTAACTTAAGTCCACTACCCTCCCCATCCAAATACTATTTATTTGTGTGTGTGTGTGTTGTGGAGCCTGAACTCTGGACCTGGGCACTGTCCCTCAGCTTTTCAGCTCAAGGCTAGCACTCTACCACTTGAGCCACAATTCCATTTCTGACTTTTTCTGCTTATGTGGTGCTAAGGAACCAAACCAGGGCCTCAGGCATGCAAGGCCAGCTACTCTACCACTGAGCCACCTTCCCAGACTCCAAATACTATTTTTTAAAAAACCAAAACTGTCAAGTTTTCTTTTATGCAAGCTCATAAAGCACTGTCTTCCAACCAAATCCCATTGACATGACACTTATCCAGGCCCATGTGGTGGATTCCATGTGCATAACAAAGTTATATCTACACTAGATTATAATTTATTAAGTGTGCAATAGCATACCATACATACCATAACTAAAAATACTTTACTGCTAAAAATGCTAGCAACATCCTAAGCACTTATAAAATGGCACCATAGACTTGTTCCAGACCTCCAATTTGTAACGAGAGGCACCATCAGTAAAGTATTTTCAGCAAAGCATAAAGGAGGTATGACTGTATTCCCCTGCTAAAAATCTTTTCTATTTCCCCATTGCCTGCAGATAAAGTTCTAATACCAAGCTTGACCAGGCATTCATGGTCTCCTCATTGGTCTGGATCCAATCTATCATTCAAATGATAAATTTCACACTTGATCCATTTCTTCTAGTGGCAAATCTGGTCTATGGAAATTCTTCAAACATGCTGTGCAACTTCTGCCTCTCTTAACCTATTAGCCTGGAAATGGCTTTCCTTCTCCAGCTGTGAAATTCAAATCCATCCTTTAAGGCCTGAGTTCAAGTCCTACGAGGTCCCTCTGAATCATTTCCTGATGGCTCTCATCTTGGAATGCATCCAGCATCCGGTGACATCCACACCTGTCCTAAGCAAGTTTGTCTTTTATCCTTCTCTTTCCCTGGTGCCTTCTAAATTCTACCTCCAACAAAGCTGAACTTGGTTCTTGGCACCTCTCAGAGCCCTCTCCATCTAGCCCACTTAGCTCTCTGCCCCTTCTGGAAGTTCTTCTGTTGGCTCCCTTGTTACCAGTCATTCATACACTGCTTGGTGGTATCACCTCCCTAAAAAAAAATCTTTTATTCTAATACAGAAACAATGAGAAGGTGCTCTCTACATTTTAGAGAATAAATAGAATCGAGTGGGGGAAAACTCAATCTTTCATTATTCTTTTTTCTCAACTCATTGTGACTTTAATATATGAATTTATTATTTATGAATGCATCATCTATGCACATATTTTAAGAGGTTTTTTATTTAACTCAATAGCTGAATTTCCTGTTTTGTCACCTAGCTTCTATCTTATTAGACTTGACTCTTTTTAGAACTGTGCATAGCTTCTCAACAATGCCCACAATAGTTGACATAGTTCTATACACAGCGTAGGTGGCTCAGATGCTTCAAACATACTCTCATTCAGAAAATATTTTGGAGGTGTCTGTGAATGGATCCAAATGCATTGTCTACAGCAATCTATGTGAAAGCGTATTATGCACAGAGGACAACCTCTTCCTCCTTCTTCCTCCTCCTTCTTCTCCCCCTTTCTCTTCCTCTTCCTCCTCCTCCTCCTTTTGGTGGATGAGTTTTCTATCCAGCATTTTAAATATATAGGAGCACTACACAATATTAAGAGCCCTATTACTAATACTTTCTTAACAGATGTTCATTCCTTAAGTTAATTTGCCTTCTAAAAGTGATTTATAACTAAGTACAAGGCAGATTACCCTAAATATAATTATTTCATTTATTCAGAGCTGAAATTTGGAGGAAAGATGGGAGAAAATGCAAGTTTGCCATTTTAGTATACCTAAATTTTCAATTCATTTCTACAGCAATAATTGTGGATTGAACCAAGATTCTGAAGGCTCATTACCTCACATAGAAGGAAGTCACCCTGATGTGTTATTTCCAACTTTCCTGAAAAATTTTGTGTAATTGTTTTCACTCAGTATGAAAGAGCATTCAATGTATGGAGCTCTTCCACGGGTTAGGCAAATTAGGTGAAAAGAACAACCGTGGTCAGTTGGTTTGTATACAAAAAAAGCTCAAAAGGAGGACACGTATCCCAATAATTTCAATTCTGTTTCTCCCCATTCTACTAGGGAGACAAGCCAACAAAGGGCATCTAACTAAATAATAATAATAATAATTTGTTTCTCTTACTAGGACTACATACTTAGGATATACAAGAACTAGGCTTCAGTTTCTAACACCAAAATGATAATTATAATAATATAATAATAATAACAGTAATTCTTTTTTGTGTACTAGTACTAAGGCTTGAACTTAGGGCCTTGTATGCTCCCTTGGCTTTTTTTGGTGCTCTACTACTTAAGCCACACCTTCACTTCCAGCTTTTTAGTGGTTAATTGGAGAAAGGAGTCTCTGATTTGTCTGCCTGGGCTAGCTTCCAACCAAAAATCATCAGATTTCAGCTTCCAGAATAGCTAAGATACCACCTGTCTGTCTTCATAATAATTATTTTTGTGGTTTACACCTCTACACAATTTTCACAACAAAATAACCTTTCACTTATTTTGAATGTAATTCAGCTTACCAAAATCCTATTTGTTTTTGTCTCCTAAGAGACTCTCCTCTGAAGATCTCTTTAGAGGGTAGTACAGTGCATACGCCCTCTTTGCATCTGATTGAAAACTCCAGCAAGGAACACTGCTTTTGATGTGCAGTGTCTCTGCACCATGGGCCTTTGCTGTGGCTGCACTACCCCACATCTGGTGACTTGGGTCCCCTAGGTGAGGATGATGGAAGGGGATGTGATGGAAATCTGGAGGTGCCTGCTTTGGGCTACAAACTCTACAACACTTTATCCTCATATTTCATCATGTAAAACAACCAAGCAACCAACTTTTTTTCTTTTTGGTCCAAGATGGGACTCAAATTGGAACTCACTTTGCACTCATTGGCAGGTGCCCTACCACCTGAGTCATGCCTCCAACCTTAACAACTAACTTTTTTCCCCCTGCTCTGCTTCTCGCACCAGCATTCCAACCCAAAGCCCACCATTTTACACTCCCCAACCCTGAGTACTGACTGGGGCTTGAACTTACAGTCTGGACATTATCCCTTAGTTTTTTTCTCCTCAAGGCTGGTGCTCAACCATTGAGTCTCAGCTCCATTTTTGGCTGGTTAATTAGCAGATTTATTTGCACAGGCTGACTTTGAACCTCAACCCTCAGTCTCAAACCTCAATCTCAGCCTCCAGTATCCAGGGTATACAGGAATACCTACTGCATAAGCTTACCTATGGCTTGGGCCCCATCAACTTATCTACTTATTTATTTTTTTGCTGGTCCTAGAGCTTAAACTCTGGGCCTGTATGCTGTTCCTGAGCTCCTTTTGCTCAAGGCTGGTGCTCTATCACTTGAGCCATACTCCCACTCCTGGCTTTTTCTGTGATTAAGTCTCCTCGATTTTCCTGCCCCAGCTGGTTTCAAACCACAATCCTCAGATCGCAGGCTCCTGAATAGCTAGGATTACAGGCCTCAGCCAGGGTGCCTCACCCCATCACTTTTAAACTCAGTTCTTCCCTTCCTGGCATCATGTGCTCTGGGTGTGAGCTGCCACTGGGCTCAAGAAAGAATCTCCAGCTTCTTCTGCTTTGAGAAGTCTGGGTTCTTTTTATCTTCTTCCTTTAATAAAGGCCTTTTCATGTTTGTTTCTCAGGATTTCCCCAAATACAAAACTGTCCCTGTCCCTCTGTCCCTTATTTCTTCTAACTCTAGGGTATCAACTTCAAACCATTGTGTCAACTAAGTCAGTCTACTGTTAAGAACTTCAGTCAATTTAGGGCCGCTTGGGCCTGCATTTGGAAGACTCAAACCCTAATGCAAAAACGTCTTAATTTATATCCTGAGACAGTAAAACAAACACAAACAGGAGCTGCCTCCTCAGCTTTCCTTTCTCATCTGGGTTCAGATTATCTATCCAGCTATCTATCTATCTATCTACCATCTATCGTTGGAAGTATTTAAGTTAACCCACACCTCGCTCCTCCACCCTGCCCCGTGTAACTGGTAATGGCCTCCAGCAGCCAGCCCTCTCCTAGAATTCATCACACTCATTGCATCCCGGCCAAACCCCGTTACTGAGGCAACTAAGGCTTTCTTCCTAAAGGGTCACCGGGAAACACATCCTTCGGGAAGCCCTGGTAACTGTCCACCCACCGATAACCCTGGGGGAACCGCAACAGCAAATGACTGGCTTTCCAAGGCTGGGGCAGGCGGCCGCCGCAGAGAGGGGGTGCAGCGTCCAGTTACATTCCTGACCCACTTTCGCATCCCCTCCCTCCTCCCTCCCTCCCCACCCCCTCCTCCGGGCCGAAGCCACCCCGCGATGCCTCCCTCCGCCGCCCCCACCCCGGCAGGGTGCACGCCCGGCGTCTGGCACGGCTGGGGACCCCCTCGGAGAGCCTGCCCCGCCCCCACCACCTGCGCGCGGGCCCTTCCGGTCACGTGGGCTCGCGAGCACCTGTTGGCGACTTCACCCCCAGCCGGCCCCTCTGCCGCCCCCACCCCCGCTTCGCCAAGCCCTTTGAGGAAGGGAAACGCGAGCCCCGGCGGGCGGTGCCGGTGCTTGTGAACCGCCCCCCTCCCCGAGCCCCTCCTTCAGGGCAGCTCCGTTTTGCAAAGTGCAAAAAGCACCTTGGCCGCCCGGCGTCTGGGGAGTGGGGTTCCCCACCCGCCCTTGCCTCCCGGGGTGCAGCGGGGAGGTGGGGTGAGCCCGCCGCCCGCCCCCGCTGGAAACCTGGGCTCCTGGCGGGCCTCGCGGGGCGGGGATGCGGCGGAGTCCCAGCTGGGGCCGCCCAGGCGAGGGCAGGTAGCGGGTGGTGACGGTGTGTGCGCGGCGAGCCGTCCCGGGGCCGGGAAGGGGGCGGGAAGCGGCCGTCGCGGCAGCAACTTCGGAGCGTGCCGAGCAACTCAGCAACTTTGCCTGCGCCGCGCGCCCCTCCCCCGCGCGCCC
This sequence comes from Dipodomys spectabilis, assembly GCF_019054845.1. Classification (NCBI taxonomy): domain Eukaryota; kingdom Metazoa; phylum Chordata; class Mammalia; order Rodentia; family Heteromyidae; genus Dipodomys; species Dipodomys spectabilis. The sequence continues at coordinate 1,613,090 of NW_024870781.1, forward strand.
GGGCCGGGCCGGGCCGGGGGCTGCGCGGCGCCGGCGGGGCGGGGGCGGCTGCGGTACCGCCGGGGGGAGGGGGCGGGCACCGATCGCGGATGCCGGCGAGTGGGGAAGGGGTGGTGAACGTGGAACAGCCGCCAGGAGCGGTTTGGAGTGGAGGTAGGGGGTCGCACCCCTGCTCCGGGAGGCCTTGGAGAGACCACCCGGGCCCCGCGCAGCGCACCGTGCCCCCCCCCCCGCGGCCCCCCACTGGCCAGCTGGGCCACTGCAGCTGGGCTCCGCGCGGGGAAGGGGGCGGGAAGCTGGCGGCGGAGCCATGGAAACCGTGCAGGGTGGTTAAATAAGGAGAGGGCCGCGCGGGGCCGGCCCCGGGTTGCCCGCATCCCGCGGCGGATGCTGCGCCCCGGGAAAGCGCGGCTCAACTCACACAAGTTGTTCCTACCGAGCTGCGGGAGGCCCCGCTCCTGGAGAGGCCAGGCCTGGGTCGGAAAGCGCAGCGGGGTGTTGGGGGGGGCAGAGGCGAGGATGAAGGTGACCTCAGGGTCATCAGATGTTTGTTCCGGGGTTCGTAGGACTGCACGAAGCCCGGGCTGATCCTGCCAACCGGGAGAGCCTGGGGAGACCAACAACAACCAAATACCAGGGGCGCGTCCTGGAAGGTGGAGCTAGAAGGGTTTAAACCCTGGAGTTCTGGGTACCAGGGGCAGGATGGTACCCTTAAGTCAGGCCCTCCCCGGGTCGGAAGGAGCGGTAATGGCAAGGTGAAAGAAGGGTGTGTAAACTGGAGGCTCGGATGAGGTCCTTGCATTGAAGCAAAGGAGCCTGAAGAGCCCAAGCTATCAACCCCACCCATGCCCTGGAAGCAAACTTAGCCTGCACCCTCCTCCGGCTTGCATACTTCATCTGACTCACTGTGCCTGTTACTGGGGCTTTATACCTATTGCAGCCTGTTTCCTGCAAACCTTGAGATTTTAATAGTAGTGTTATGAAGTTGAGTCACCCCCGGGTGTGGAGATCGTCAAAAGCAAAGGGGTCATTTCAAGTGAAAGTAGACTACCTGAATGGAGAAGAGGCTTCATTTAAAGAGACTTGTATAATCACTGAGGACAGTGGACAGTTCATTCTGACCTGCAAATTACTTTTACACTGGACAAGGTCACTGTAAAGAGGTGGTAAATTTATTTTCTTCAAAAAACTGTTTAGTTTGTCTCAATAAGGAAAACTATAATCTTTTACCCTTTCTCTCTGAAACAATTGCAAAAGTACAGGCCAGAGTTTTCTAGTGCTGTTCCAAAGAACTGGATCCCCAGTGTGTCTATAGAATGTGTGTGTGTGTGTGTGTGTGTGTGTGTGTGTATGAAGTGATCATTTATCAGGTCTTCCCCCACTCCCAGATGCACGTACCAGATGCGCGTAGTTTTAAATCCTAACATCACTGGCATGTTCTGTTTTATGATCTCTTAGTATGGAGTCCTAGTTTCACTGACAATGGTCCAGAAAATAAGGAAGTTTGAGAAATCTCGAGTTAAGCAAGTTAAAGCAAGTTGATTTGTTGTACAATAATCAACAGCTTAAGACCTTTCAGTCTTCAGTGTACTGTTGGCCTGTGAGTCGCCAAGCAGAGGTGGTGCACTATTCTACATATAAGAAACATCATCAAGGGGCTGGGAAGGTGGCTCAGTGGTAGAGTGCTTGCCTTGCATGCCTGAGGCCCTGGGTTCGATTCCTCAGCACCACATAAGCAAAAAGAAAAAACCCGGAAGTGGCACTGTAGCTCAAGTGGTAGAGCGCTAGCCTTGAGCTGAAGAGCTGAGGGACAGCGCCCAGGCCCAGAGTTCAGGCCCCACGACCGGACCCCCCCCCCCAAAAAAAAGAAAGAAACATCATCAGGGGCTGGGATATGAGTGTTTGCCTAACATGCACAAAGCCCTGGGTTCCAGTCAGCACCACATAAACAGAAAAAAAAACAGAAATGGCACTGTGGCTCAAGTGAGAGTATTAGCCTTGAGCACAAAGGTGCTCTAGCCCTGAGTTCAAGCCCCAGGATTAGAAAAGAAAACAAACCTCACTACTTTTGGTAAGGAATTACTGCTTAGGGCTACTATACCTTTCAGAATATTCTAGGGTATTTGCAGGATTTGAAGTGAAGGGACATATTTGCATTTCTAATGCTCTCACTAGGAATTACTAAGCAATAAATTTATTGTCATTACAAAAGAAAGAAGGGATCATTTGGGGAAATATTCAAAGACAGCATAGTTCACCTACAGCTGGATTAGAAATGGAATCAGGGTCATGTCTAGGGAACTGGTTCTAATGAATGTAGGTCAGGAAATTCAGATATATATATATATTCATTTATTTAATTTTAATGTTATACTACCTCCATTATTTTGATTTGCAACAGTGAATTCAAATGCTTTATTTGATGGCTGGTGGTGTGGCTCAAGTGGTAGATTGCCTGGCTAGCAAGTGTGAGGCTCTGAGTTCAAACCCTAATACTACCCAAAATAAAAACTATTTGAATTAGACTGGCTTTTTTGAGGGGGGTTGGAGATGTAGCTCAGTAGCACAGTGTTTGCCTATCAAGTAAAAGGCTCTGGGGTTCCATCTCTAGCACTGGAAGAAAAAAAAACAAAACCAAAGTATAGCTGGCACTATGCTCCTAATTACAATTCACCTAACTAATTACAAATTGCAAGTAATTACATGTATTTAGTTCCCGATAAACCCATTCTGTAAATAACACATTGACCAGAGCTGGTTCTGCAACTTTGCTCAAAGTAAAAATACAAATCAAAAGAATTGGATATTGACATCTAGGGCCTCACTCTTGCTGGGTAAAGACCCTACTACTGAGTGATTACTGTAGCCCTTAAAATGCTACATAAAAAAGCTGCCAAATATTATAGCTTAGGTTCATGTACATTAAGTGTGATCAAAATCTTACATTAAACTAGAGTTGGGGAAAATCATCTAACACAAAGCCTATTTTATAAAGTGCTCCAATATTTTACTCTGCTCACTGATGTACTTTGTATAAACTTGATAGGAAGCATAAAACATGATATCTGAATGTCAGCAATACAGTGCATGTTCCCCTGCTGGTGATTGCCTGGCTGACTGGGAAATTTGGCTCATTCTGGAGCTGAGCATCACAAGAGGACCAGAGGTTAAAGGCATGGTTCAGGTGGTAGAGCACCAGCCAATGAATGAAAGCATTAGATGCTGAGTTCAAGTCCTGATCTTGGGAAAACAAAACAAGAAAGGACCATAGAAAACATGGCTAGCTTTGGCAAAGGTCCAGAATCAAAATACAGTTCCTACTACATACTTCCCTGTACTACTTTCATCCAACCATTTAAAGCAAAAACCATAAGCCAAACTATAGTCCAAAAATTCCACCAAAAGGTTGTTTGAGAAAACTTAAAATTAAAATGGTAGTGAGTTCATGGAAGAGAGAGGTGTGTGCAGTAGTGCAAGAGAAAGAAAATTGGGCCTAGGAAAGAAAAAAAATGCCTATCATATTTTTGCCAAAGGTTGGAAGCAAAGCAGGGTACTGATAAGTGAATAAAATATTCACTTGGAGCTGGATGTAGGTGGCTCACACCTGTGATCCTAGCTACTCAGGAGGCTGACATCTGAGGATTGCAATTAGAAGCTAGTGGGGACAGAAAAGTCAGTGAGACTCTCATCTCCAATTACCATTTAAAAAAAAAAGTGGAGGTGTGGCTCCACCCTTGAGTGGAAAACCCTGAGTTGGAGTCCCAGTACTAGCATTAAAATAAATTAATAACTAAATATTCACTAGGAATATTTCAAATACAAATAATAGCATTCTATTCTTTTATTATGAAATATAATGCACATTTACATACATCAATTCAGCCCACATTGCAGTAACCTTGCATGAAAGATGAAGCAGTCAACCGTCCCTTTAGATAGCATATTCACCCATTCATTTATGTAACACACACTGACTCTTGCTAGGCTCCAGACGTGGCCTGGGCTTTATGATAGCATGACAAATATAAGCAAATCTATGTAGATGTTTATGTTCAGTAGGAGAGATGCTATGTTAAATAACAAATTGTAATGCATTGTGATGTTGAAGCTTAGGCTTGCCTAAGAAAAAGTCAGGATTCAAGTGGTCTTATGATTTCAATATGCCCAGCTGTCTTCTACAATAGACGTGCTTTCATCTTTACAAATAACACTATATCCCCCCGGTATTCAAAGGGGATTGGTTCCAGGACCACTCCTTGGACACCAAAATCCACAAATGCTCGAGTTCCATATGTTATATGGCATTGTATTTGTATAAAGTCTAAGTACACCTGACCATATACCTTTGATTGTTTCTAGATGACTTATAATGCCTGACACAACATAAACACTGTGTGAATAGCTGTTACCCTATATTGTTCATGGAAAGAAAAATGGTCTCTACATGTTCAGTACAGATGCAATTGTTTTTGGATAGTTTCCATCTCAAGTTGGTTAAATCTGCTGAAGTGGAACTCTTGGATATAGAGGGCTGACTGTATTTGAAATAAATTAAGCATAAAACTATACATGTTGAAACTTAAAAGCCACAAAGAAATTTAGAGATTACCTGTGCTAACCATTAGTTTACAGGCCTGAACATTGAGACACAGAACTGACATTGGAGAGTAATATAATGATCAAGATAAGAATCAAGCTTTCCCTACTACCAGCTCTGTGCTCAGTGCTCAATATAGAGCTGTCCTGTGGTAAAAGCTAGTGAGAAAAAGCCTCCCTAGGATCTGTTTCTACTGCTAGCAGTATGGGCCCATCCCAATAAAGGCCCAGGGTGATTGTTGAATTTGTGGGGGAAAAATACCTTGTAACTAAAGACTAACTTAAAGAAGTATTCCTCAGAGGAAATGATATAATTGGTAAGTCATACTATAGATTCAACAATGATAGGCCTTTGGAATCAACTTCGCAGTCAACAAAAAGAACATCAGCTTTCTGAAATAAACAGCAACTTTTTTTTTTTTTTTTTTGGTCTGTCGTGGGGCCTGAACTCTAGGCCTGGGCGCTGTCCCTCAGCAAGTCAGCTCAAGGCTAGTACTCTACCACTTGAGCCACAGGGCCACTTCTGGCTTTTTTACTCTTGCTTATGTGGTACTGAGGAATCGAACCCAGGGCCTCATGCATGCAAGGTAAACACTATCCCACTGAGCCACCTTCCCAGCACCAACTCATCCCTTTCTATGAAAAAATAATGAAGGGGACTCTTTTCTTTCATGGAGATAAAAATAAATCCTTTAATTTTAGAAGTATTTAAAGATACAGTTGTATTTTCTTACAAGGGGGCTTCAGCTATATGAGTTCCTTAAAAACATCCATTATTATTGGCTCATACTTCTAATCTGAGCGAATCAGGAGACTGAGATCTAAGGATTGTGGTTCGAAGCCAGACCAGGTAAGAAAGTCTGTGAGACTCTTATTGACAATTAACCAGCAAAAAACTGAAAGTGGAAGTATGGCTTAACTGGTAGTATCTTGGGCAAAAAAGCCAAGAGATAGTACCAGACCCTGAGTTCAAGCTCTAGTACCTACACAAACAAAAATAACCCAACTGCTAACCTTAAAAGTTAAAGATATGTTTGATTTTTTTTTTTTTTTTGGGTCCGGTCATGGGCCTGAACTCTGGGCCTGGGCACTGTCCCTCACCTCTTCAGCTCAAGGCTAGCACTCTACCACTTGAGCTACGGTGCCACTTCCGGCTTTTTATTTTTCTGCTTATGTGGTGCTGAGGAATTGAACCCAGGGCCTCATGCATGCAAGGCAAGCACTCTACCACTGAGCCACCTTCCCAGCCCATGTTTGATTTTTTAAAAAGACAGGGACTGGGAAGGTGGCTCTGTGGTAGAGTGCTTGCCTAGTATGCATGAAGCCCTGGGTTCAATTCTTCAGTACCACATAAGTAAAAAAAGCTAGAAGTGGTGCTGTGGCCCAAGTAGTAGAGTGCTAGCCTTGAGCAAAATAAGCTCAGGGACAGTACCCAAGCCGTGAGTTCAAGTCCCAGGACTGGTAAAAAAAAAAAAAAAAAGACATTTGGGCAAATTTGAGTATATTAGAGCATATTCAAGAGTTATTGTTACAGGCTTAAGTAACAATAAGTTGCTACACTATTTTAAAAGAGACTCCTAAGTTGTAGACTATATAGCAAAATCTGCACTGAAAAGATAGGGCGTCTTTTTTTTTTTCTTCTTTTTAGTGGATGTGGGAAAATAATACAGATGAAGAGCAATGTCATATTCTGGCATTAGGTTATAGGTAGATGAGGATCCATTATAGTATTACTCTACTTTGGTGTATCTTTAAATACTTCTAAAATTAAAGGCCTTTTATTTTTTGTCTCCATGAAAGAAAATTGTCCCCTTCACTACTATTTCATAGAAAGGGATGAGTTGCTGTTTATTTCAGAAAGCCGATATTCTTCCTGTTGACTACGAAATTGATTCCAAAGGCCTGTCATTGTTGAGTCTATAGTATGACTTACTAAAGGCCTCTTTGTGGCCTAGGAGAGTTAGTATGCTATTGTTTCTTATTCTAAGATTTATAGAGCTGGTTTATAATGCTGTATTCTTAATTGTATAAGCAATATATTTAAAACACATGTGGTAGCTATAGTTCTGATTGTATTTTTGAGTGACTTTGGATTCCTCCTCAATGTCTATTCATATAAGGTATATCTGCATCTGGAAACCATCAAAATATCACAAAGACGGCATGATGAATGTGGTTAATTTAAAGAATAGACACCACTGAGATTATAAGCAAGGTTGCCATCATTCAATAAATATTTGATTGGTAATGCTTCAAGTTGATAAGAGTCTAGAAAACAAGGACAGGAATGGGATTTCCACACATAGAGAAAAGAAACAGAGTTCAAGATGAGATCAACATTGTGTGTAGGGGAAAATAATATTTTGAGACTTGCTATTGTAGTCCAAGTTGACTTTGAACTTGAGATCTTCCGATCTCTGCCTTCTGAGTGGCTGTGATGACAAGCTAGTACCATCATCTTGTTTAAATTACAGAAAACATGTTAAGGATGTGTGAGTACCTCTTCCTGCTTTCACATCATGTTTCTAAGTCAGTGGTTCCCAGTTGATGCCAAATACTCTCTCAGGGCACTGAGCTATTTCAAAGGGTCGGCAGTTCTTTCAAATGCACATCCAGTACCTCCCCTACACTGAACAATGACAGCACTGACATAAAAAAGCACTCCATGTATGTCTTTGTCACTAATTAATAAACTACAAATTTAAAAGTATTTCCAAATTTATCCTACAGTTATGTCTGTGTGCATCTTTAAAATCAATACATGCTAAAATACAGCTACTATTTTTATTTATTTTTTGGGGGGGGGTCCGGTCGTGGGCCTGAATTCTGGGCTTGGGTGCTGTCCCTCAGCTCTTTAGCTCAAGGCTAGTGCTCTACCACTAGAGCCACAGTGCCACTTCCGGCTTTTTTCTTTTTGCTTATGTGGTGCTGAGAAATCGAACACAGGGCCTCATGCATGCAAGGCAAGCACTCTACCACTGAGCCACCTTCCCAGCCCCTATTTATGTATTCTTCTACTTATTTAGTTTTATTTTGTAACAGGACTGGGACTTGAACTCCCAGCCTGGGTGCTGTCTCTTAGCCTTTTTTGCTTAAGACTGGAGCTTTACCACTTGAGTTATAGCTCTACTACCAGCTTTTGTTGTTGTTGTTGTTTTTAATGGAACTTCCTACTGTAATAGAAACTTAAATTGGGTAGTTTTTTGACAAAATAAAATATTTTTCAAAGTGTCTTTCAAAACACACATTCAAGAATAAATGTTTATTTAATAAATTTCCTTTTCTTTATAATTGTTTTTCAGCTGGGTATTTTATTTTCAAGAAGACTTTAGTCTTAGATTATTATACTAAGCAAGCAGATGGCATTGTTGCTAAGCGAGGTTGTATGTGAAGGATGTAATACACTGAGCTCATAAATCACAATTGGGAAGGTGGGTACAAGTGGCTCATGCCTGTAATCCTAACTACTCAGGAGGTTGAGATCTGAGGACAGAGGTTCAAAGCTAGGGCAGGCAGGAAAGTTCAAGAATCTTTCATCTCTACCGAAAACAGAAAACAAAAATGACAACAACAACAACAACAAAACAAAACAAGATTAAAAACAAAAACCCAATTGATCACAATTGGAGGCAAGTTTAGTTGGAAGACATTTGTCTATTACTTGTCTAGTAGCAAATTCCCATTTTATTTACTCCCTAATTATTATTTGCTCTTACTAAACTCCTCCAATGCACCTTCCATTTTATTGATGGTACATTTGACACATCAGGAGATTAAATGATTTGTCTAAAATCATCCATAGCCTGTAGGACCTAGATCTGTGACTCCAGTCCCTGATCAGCAGAGACCTCTTAGATCTAACACCTCCATCACCTGCTTTCTCTTATCTTTGGAAAGGCAAGAATTGTAAACTGACCCCAAATACTGACAGCTGTTTCTTTAGCTCACTGTCATTAGTCACTCCTTGCTAACATTTCCCAGTGAGCAGTGGTTAGTAAGTGGCTTAACTGCTACCAAGATCATCCACATATTTGGTGCACAGATGGTGCTGGGTGACTTAACCTAATTATTCTGCCATTTTACTTCTAGAAATTATCATCAAAAAGGGGGAGACATTAAAAGTCCTAATTAGGTTTTAGTGTCTTAAAAAAGAGGAACAGCCGGGCACCTATAATCCTAGCTACTTAGGCGGCTGAGATCTGAGGATGAAGGTTTGAAGCCAGCCCAGGCAGGAAAGTCTATGAGACTCTTATCTCCAATTAACCACTAGAAAACGGGAAGTTGCACTGTGGTTTAAAGTGGTAGAACCCTTGCCTTGCACAAAAGAGCTCAGGGATAGAACTAAAGCTTTATGACAGATCGAAAAAAAGAAAACTATTTTGGAGCAAGTCCCTGCCTTTCCTGTAGCAAGAGAGATAACTTTATTATTTGTCTAAGGAGAAACCAATAATGAGGAAATTGTGGGAAGTAACTATTAAGTCAACAAATGCCAGGTGGAAGCTGGCAGAGCCCACTATTTCACATATATGGTGGCTAACATGCAGAGCTATATTTTATTTTATACTTGACTGCCTCCAATCTCCATTGTCTTGCCTGCTATTTTGAAAAATACCTTCAACTGGTTGTTTTCCTCATGTGCCTCTCTTTTCCTCACCCTTCCCTCCCTCCCCCCCACCCCGCGCTTTTGGGGTGCTAGGGATTGAACCAAGGATCTCAGATATCTGGGCAGGTGCTTTTGCCACTGAGCTATACCCCCTGCCTTTACCTCTCATTTTGAGCCAGATGAAGATAATAACTAGCTAGCCATTCCCATATTAAATCCAAAGGACTGTCTGCTTAGAATAAATTGCTCCTGTCTTCTATTAGGAAATGAAAACCAAGTGTAGGCAGTAGGGCCAGCTTGTATCTCTAAGAGATACAAACTGTATACATCATCACCACTCACTTAGAAGAGAAATAAGAGGAAGCTATTTATATTTGGAAGTTGGGAAGAAAGTGTTAAGGTGTGTTTCTGGATCTTCGGTTTGAGCAAGCAGCCAAGTAGGTCACCAGTACAGGATACTGCAGGTCCTAAGGACATGGTGTATAGTTAGGAAGACCAAAGCCCTAACTCTTTATTATCATTATTATTATTATTATCATCATCATCATTATTGTTAGCATATATTAGTTGTACAAGAAGGATTTCAATGTGATATTTCTAAATATGTATGCAATCCAATTCCCTCCCTCTCCCTTTTAGAGCAGTGATTCTTAAAGCAGATGACAGTCAGCTCTCCAAATGAAAGGCTGTATCTCTATGGAAATAGCTTGAAATGTAACATGAGGCTAGGCCCTGAGAATTGGAAACCTACCAGTAGCTAAGGGAAAAACCAGAGTTTCCCATCTATAAGGTCACAGATACAAACATGTGTGTGTGTGTGTGTGTGTGTGTGTGTGTGTGTGTGCACGCGCGCGCTCATATGCACACCAGTTCTAAGGCTTGAACTCAGGGTCTAGGTGTGCTGCCCCTTAGCTTTTTCCACCAAAACTGGGTGCCACTTGAGTCACAGCTCCACTTCTTTCTTTTTCTTTTCTTTTTTCCTTTCCTTTCCTTTCCTTTCTTTTCTATCCCTTCCTTCCTTCCTTTCTTTCTTTCTTTTCTTTCTTTCTTTCTGTCTTCCTTTCTTCCTTTCTTTTTTGTGGTTAGTTGGAGGTAAGAGTCTCATCTCATGGACTTACCTTCCCAGGCTGTCTTCAAACATTGATCCTCAGATCTCACTTTCCTGAGTGGCTAGGATTACAGGCATGGGCCACTGGGTCTGGGAGAGCATTAGCCTTTGAGAGCCTTGAACACCCTGCCTAACTGAACTTCTGGCTCACAGTTCTGTCTCATGAAAAGAGCTTATCTTTTTAAACCTGTCCTGTTAGCCTAAATCACAAAGGAGTCTGAGTAAAAACAAAACAAAACAAAACTGTTTCTGTGTTCTACCCATCTTCTTCCCCTTGGCTGATTTGGATTGCAACATTTACACTGTACCTCTAAGGTTAGTGCTAAGGAAGAAGCACTATTTTCAATCATCTGTTGGTAACCAGATGAGGCGGGTTCAGTGCCTGTCATCTACACTGTTGATTTGTTAACATTACCCAGGACCCAGGTAGTGGGGTGGGCTGGGTCTCAAAATAGACCAGGAACAAAGAACGGATAAGAGCCAGTGGGCAGAAGGTAACATTACACCATCTATGATACAACCTCCAGAATGATTGCTGCTGCACTTTGCTCCAGAATCCAAACGAGTGCATTAAAAAGTAACAAGTTGAGCTGGGCACCAGTGGCTCACACCTGTAACCTTAACTACTCAGGAGGCTAAGATCTGAGGATCATGGTATGAAACTAGCCAAGGCAGGATAGTCTAATGAAACTCCTCTCTCCAATAACTATCAAGAAGTGGAACCTGGAGCTGTGGCTCCAGCCTTGATTGAAAAGCTCAGACAGCACCAAGGCCCCAAATTCAAGCCCTAGCACTCACACAGACACACAAATACACACACACCACACACACAAGAAAGAAAGAGATAAAGAAAGAAAGAGGAGAGGGAGGAAGGAAGGAAGAAAAGCAGGCAGGCAGGCAGAGGAAAAAGTAGATATTGCTCAAACAGTTGAAAGTTGACTGTGTTGACTCCTTGAAGTTGGTTAAACTCACTTGGCTTTGGAATCATTGAATAAGTAGTTTGTGGTCTTTTTAAATGTCTTTTTTTTCTTTCTCCTCTCTGTCCTCCTTCTCATCCTCCTCTTTCTCCTCTTTTTTCTTTAGAGGGAAAATGGCCCAATAAATGTTCTGGTGACCATTAAGCAGAACAATTTATTTTTATTTATTGTGCCAGAGCACATGCTGGTGTGTGTGTGTGTGTGTGTGTGTGTGTGTGTGTGTGTGTGTGTGTGTGTGTGAATGAATGTCTGTGTGTCTGTGTTTTGTGTGTGTCTGTGTCTGTGCTTACACACTCAGGAGGTCCTGAGTGTGCCTGAGCTTTTATGCTCAAGGCTAGCTTAGTGCTCTACCACTTGAGCCACAGCTCCACTTTTGGCTTTTGGTAGTTAATTGGAGATAAGAATCTCAAAGACTTTCCTGCCCATACTGGCTTTGTATGGCAATCATCAAATCTCAGCCTCCAGAGTAGCTAGGATAACAGTATAGGCACCAGCCACCCAGGGCTCTTCTATGCTAGTGGTGTTTTAAAATCATGCATGGTATGTTTTGGGAACTTTAGACACACACTGGATGGAGCACAATTGAGTTCTGGAGTTCTCGCTGCTAATTCAGGCAGCCAGGACCTGTGACCAAGAGAGGAGAGAATGCTCCTTTAAAGAGATGCAAAAGAGGGGCTGGGAAGGTGGCTCTACGGTAGAGTGCTTGCCTTGCATGCATGAGGCCCTGGGTTCAATTCCTCAGCACTACATAAGCAGAAAAAGCCAGAAGTGGCGCTGTGGCTCCAGTGGTAGAGCGCTAGCCTTGAGCTGAAGAGCTAAGGGACAGTGCCCAGGCCCAGAGTTCAGGCCCCATGACCAGCAAAAAAAAAAAAAAAAAAGAGATGCAAAAGGGGGGCTGGGAAGGTGGCTCAGTGGTAGAGCGCTTGCCTTGCATGCATGAAGCCCTGAGTTTGATTCCTCAGCACCACATAACCAGAAAAAAAAGAGATGCAAAAGGGCTTTCTAGAAGGAAGGAGAAATCTCAGCACACATTTCACTTCCTGTTGGTCTGTGTGCCTGATGTCAGGGTGTCTGGTCCCTCACTAGCATGACCCAAATCTCTTCAGGAAAGCTACCTCTTCAAGCTCCAGAACTGCTGGCACAAACCCTAGTGTGAAAGGAAGGGGACGAACTATAAAATTTAGAGAGGAATTCAGGAAGGAGGCAGCCCAGCCATTCCCTTTCTTTCTCTGTACCTCAGTTTCTCAGTAGACCGAAGGCTGGCTATGGAATTCCCCTGGAGGCACCAGGGACACCTAATTCATGTTTATGCTTCTTGGAGATAACCAGCATTACTACTCAGAGCATCCTTATTTGCAAGACTGAATCTTATCAACTCTAGGCCAGCATCAGAGTCAAAACTATTGACTATCCACGTTATGACTTCCCCTCCCCCTCTCCTTTTCTTCTTTTCCACAGTGACTTTGAGTTAGGTCATTTGCATAAAGTTTTGTTTCTGGGGGGGGGGGGGGGCAGGAGCTTCAGTTCTCTCTTTCCTGGACTTGGTAATCCATAAATCTTGGTCACAAGACTGACTAAATGATAGAACAGAATGTAGGTTGTGTATTCCTTTGTGCTTGTCGCCCCCCCCCCACCCCTTTCCCACTGCCCCCTTCAAAGTGTGGACTTCATTGCTTGACTGGGGTGAACATCACTTCCTCTTTGGGTTGGGGGGAGAGATCTGTATTTTGTCTCCTGCTGGGTTTGAAATGTCTTGTAATTTGTTGGCTTTTGCTGGATTACTTTGGAGGGGTTGTTTGTTTTTTTGTGTGTGTTCCCTAATCATCGCTGGTCACCACGGAGAGAGCGCAGTACTGTGAGTTCACGTTTTGTTTTGTTTTATTGTTGTTTTTTAACTGCTCCGTTGTTTCTGTCGTCTGCGAGGGAATTCCCCGCCAAAGACACAAAGGCCAACAAAAGCCACAGGCTGTTATCTCTTCTTCCTGCTGCGAAGTCTGGCTGCTCGATTGCAGAGCTGGTTATCTGGCCCAGCCTCTTGTCACCAGAGGGAGAGTCTCTCTCCTTTCCTCTCATCCCGAATACGATGCCCACCTCAGGTCTTCTCAGTTCATAATCCTTAATGGGCTGCTCCCAGGTAACTTTTTGCATTGCTAGAAGTACATTTTGGTATCTCTTTGGCGACTCCATTCACTCATCCCCTAGCAGCTACCATTCTGAGGAGTTGGGAATTCTCAGCTCCTACCCTATACAAGCAGAATTGCAAACAAAGGGGCTGGGAAGGTGGCTCAGTAGTAGAGCGCTTGCCTTGCATGCATGAGGCCCTGTGTTCGATTCCTCAGCACCACATAAGCAGGAAAAGCCGGAAAGGGTGTTGTGGCTTAAGTGGTAGAGTGCTAGCTAGCCTTGGTCTGAAGAGCTGAGGGACAGCGCCCAGGACCAGAGTTCAGGCCCCACAACTGACCAAAAAAAAAAAAAAAAATTGCAAAGAAGGCAGAGGCAGGTACACATGGTATCAGAGAGGATGAAGAATCCCCCAGACTCACAAGTTACAGAGAAAGAGTTCTGCTGGAGCCTGGGATCTAATAATAATATATCCATAATATTCATAGCATACTGTTAGCTATTAGAATAAAGACATTACTCTGAATTCTTACTGTGGGCCAAACACCCTGCTACGTGATCTCAATCCCAGCCTACCCCTTTCTGGTGAGTTCTATTTTCAAGGCGAAGGAGATGTGGAGGAGATTGATGTAGGTAAACAGCTCATTTCAAAGCCAGGCATTGACCTGTGCCACTCAGACACTATATATACACCTTCATGGCTGGACAGGGTTTTTCCTCTACCTGTGATAGCCCTGCAAGTTCTCTCCTGTCTCCTCGAGGAGGAAAACTATGTTTCATGTGTTCTAGAAGGATGCTAGGTGGAGCTGGCTGTGTTTGGAAGCATGTTGCTGTGTCTCTTTTGGCTCCTTAGCCTTCAGTCCAGCCACGCAGTGTGGCTCTGTGTCTGGGCTGTTTTAGGGAGCTCTTTGATAACTCTTAGGGAAAGCTTCGGATCATTCAGTTAACCCAACAAGGGACTTTTATTTAGAAAGGGATTTGGAGGTGAGCACAGTGACCCCAAAAGCAACTAAGAATATCTTGTAACCAGGTATGATAGTACATGTCTGTAATCCCAGCATTTAGGAGGTTGAGGCAGGAGGGTGGTGAGTTTGAAGATAGCCTGGACTACATAGCAAGACTTTGTTTCAAAAGGAAAAGAAAGAAAGAGAAGGAAAATAAAATATAATAAAATAATAAATTGCCTTGCAGGCACCGAGTGTCCCTGAAACCGATGTGTTTGCTGTGGTCTTGAGCAATGTCCTTGTTGCTATATTTAAGAGACACATTGAAGCTCTTATTATTCCACTCCTCAGCATCATTTGCTGCTGACTTTTTTTTGTGTGTGTGTGCTGGTACTGGGGCTTGAATTTAGGGCCTGGGCACTGTCCCTTAGCTTTTTCATTTAAGGATGGCATTCTACCACTTGAGCCATACCTCCATTTCCAGCTTTTTGCTGGTTAACTGGAGATAAGAGTCTCATGACTTTTTCTGTCCAGACTTCATTCAAACCACAATACTCAGATCTCAGCCTCCAGAGTAGCTAGGATTTCAGGCATGAGCCCTGAATGCCAGCTTTCATTGTTTCTGGAATATCTTTTTCATATTATTCTTGGACTTAGTATCTTCCCACTTTGACTAATTTTTTAAGTTAAAGCCAATTAATAATTTTAGGACTGGGATGTGTAGTTCAGTGGTAAGGCATTTGTTTAGTATGTATCGGGGCTTCATTTTGATCTCTAGCATAGAAAAAGTAAAAAAAAGAATTATTTTATTTGAGTATCGAACTATAACCCAGTTCCCTAAGATGGTGATTGAAGTCATGGGTTTATTGTTGTTTTTTTTTTTTTTTTTTTGTCAGTCATGGGGCTTGAACTCTGGGCCTGGGCGCTGTCCCTCAGCTCTTCAGCTCAAGGCGAGCGCTCTACCACTTGAGCTACAGCGCCACTTCCGGTTTTCTGGTGGTTTATTGGAGATAGGAGTCTCACGGTCTCTCGTGCCCGGGCTGGCTTTGAACCGCGATCCTCAGATCTCAGCCTCCTGAGTAGCTAGGATTACAGGCGTGAGCCACCAGCGCCCGGCTAAGGGTTTATTGTTGTTGTTGGTGGTGGTGGTGGTGGGTTTTGGGGGTTTTTTTTGGACTTTTTTTTTGTCGGTTGTGGGCCTTGAATTCTGGGCCTGACCACTGTCCCTCAGCTCTTCAGCTCAAGGCTAGTGCTCTACCACTTGAGCTTGCCACTTCCGTTGGTGGTGGGTTTTTTTTTGTTGTTGTTGGTTTTTTTTGTCAGTTGTGAGCTTGAACACTAGGTCTGGACTCTGTCCCTCAGCTCTTCAGCTCAAGACTAGCACTCCACCACTTGAACCACAGTACCACTTCCAGTTTTCTGGTGGTTAATTGGAGATAAGTGTCTCATGGACTTTCCTGCCTGGGCTGGCTTTGAACTGTGATCCTCAGATCTCAGCCTCCTGAGTAGGTAGGATTACAGGCATAAGCCATCAGTGCCCAGCTGAAGTCATGATTTTTGTTTGTCTGAGTTAGGGTCTCCAAATGTAGTCCAGGCTGGCTTCAAATTCTTATCCTTTAGCCTTACCCTTCAGAGTGCTGGAATTACAGATGGACACTCTCATTACAGGTGAGTTATGGGTTTATTCAGTGTAGGAACAATTATCCCTGAATGACTTTGCTAGGTGTGACTCTGTGATATGACCCTCCTTCCTAATGCCTTTTTCTATACAATATCATTTTCCAAAGCATTGGCATTTTAAAAAAATCTTTTGATTCTCTCAGTGGGAATTTTTCCCTTAGAAAAACCCTGGTGGCTACTTTATTTGGCAACAATAAAGGTCTACCTTTCTGGCTTAAAGCTTTTTTTAAATCTCTCTTCTCCTTAGACAGATGACTGAAGTCAGAAACTTCAGGCCAAGTCTAAGGCAGCATCAAGCAGATAAGAAGTGATAAAACTTGTTTTCAGTAAGGAAAATTGGAGATCCAGAGAGGAAGGTGGGATCATGGCCTGTGTTTCTGCCTCTTCTTTTTTGACAGTGCTGGGGTTTTAAATCAGGACCTTGTTCTTGGTAGGCAGGTGATCTGCTATTTGAGCTATAGACACCAGACTTCCCCCTCCCCTTTTATTTTTGCTTTTTTTGTTTTGTTTTGTTTTTTGGGTCCGGTTGTGGGGCCTGAACTCTGGGCCTGGGCGCTGTCCCTCAGCTCTTCTGCTCAAGGCTAGCGCTCTACCACTTGAGCCACAGCGCCACTTCTGGCTTTTTTCTTTTTGCTTATGTGGTGCTGAGGAATCAAACCCAGGGCCTCAGGCATGCAAGGCAAGCACTCTACCACTGAGCCACCTTCCCAGCCCCTTTACTTTTGTTTTTTAGTGGGGTTTCAAGTTTTGTTCTTGGCTGTTGCAAGAGATTGATCCTATTACTTATATAGGGAGTATCTCCTGCATAGCTAGGGTTACAGGTATGTACTATCAAGCCAGCTTGAGATGGATTCTTGCTAGGTTTTGCCCAGGCTGGCCCCAAACTGTGATATTCCCATTCTCTGTGTATGCTACCACTCCTGGCTTGTTTCTGCTTTTAAAATGCTGAGATGCTCTTTTCTACTCCTTCCCCTTTATCACTTGGTAGTGACTCTTATTTTGCAAACTAGGATGTCCTCAGACCATCCATTATGGTTCAGATGCACTGTATATTTCCTTCTGTCTGGAAAATGTCTCTCAGTAAAGGCAGAGGATGATATTTTTGAAAACCTAAACACTCTGTTTGGAAGTGGTACACTTTTTTTTGATACCAGTCCTAGGGCTTGAACTCAGGGCCTGGACACTGTCCCTGAGGCTCTTATGCTCAAGGCTAGCACTCTACCACTGGAGTCACAGTGCCACTTCTGGCTTTTTCTGTGTATATGGTACTAAGGAATCAAATCCAGGGCTTCATGCCTGCTGGGTGAGCACTCTACCACTGAGCCACCTTTCCAGCCTATGGTATACATTTTTTGTTGTTCATTTGTTTGAGACTAGGTTTCACTATGTATACCAAGCCGCCCTGCACTTTTGATTCTCCTGCCTTTGCCTGCCTGGTGCTGAGATTACAGATGTGAACCACCATGTCCATCTTGGAGAAGAGATCTTAATTTTAACGATTCTATAGGATTATTATCACTTTAGTTGTGGGTTCTGAGTTTTTGCCTTCTTTTCATTTTTGTAAATTCTGAATCTGCATTCCAGAAGTCAGGTCTATGTCAGCAGGTAATAGCTGCTAAGCCAACAACGTGATAGGGTGCCTTGAGCCTGAACTAGAGGACCTCAGTGTCTTGCATGTGTTGTCTGAGAAATACGGGAAGTGACTTGAGTGTAAAGGTATTCCTAAACACCATCTTGGATGCTTGCCCATGACTTCCCTCTCCTTATCCAAAGGCACCACAGTTTACAAAGTATGTTTTCAGCTTGCACCCCTCAAAAGGATCTTACTTGTTGACTTCCCTGCTCTGTTCTTGATTGCAGCTTCTCTTTTACTTCCTGCCTGTTTTGCTGCTGCAGCTTCCGTTTGCAAACTTGGCAGTAGAGGAAGAAGTCCATAGGCAAAGGGAGCAGGGGAAATGGCTCAGGAAACATTGGCTGGAGCACTTAGCATTCAGGGTCATGGTGCCACTTCTTGTCTGCCACTGACAGGCAACATCAAGGCTCTGCAAAGGGAAAACTTGCTGTCTCTGATGCAAAAGTGTGGGCTGCACATACACAAGAGCCCTGGTATGGAAGCTCATTCACCTTGTTGAACACCTCAGTATGGATGAATGTTGGTGGCTTATGTCTGTAATCCTAGCTACTCAGGAGGCTGAGATCCCAGGCAATAAAGCCTGCAAGACTCTTTAATTAACCACCAGAAAATCAGAAGTGGGAGCTGTGGCTCAAAGTGGTAGAGTACATGTTTTGAGCAAAAGAGCTTAGGGACAGAGTTCAGGTCCTGAGTTCAAGTCTTACAACTGACAAAAAAGTAAAAAAACAAAAACAAAAATTATGGCTGCAAGCATAGCTCAAGTGATAAAGTGCTAGTTCATAAGCAAGAAAGCCTAGCAAGAGTACCCTGAGTTTAAACCCTTGTACTGGCAAAGGAAGGAAGGAAGGAAAGAAGGAAGGAAGGAAGGAAGGAAGGAAGAGAGAAAAGAAATGCTCAACAACTCTGCCTCTCTCAAGGACGAAAGAATGATAAGGAAAATTGCGCAAAATGAATAGCAACCAGAACTAATATGCAGCAATGAATCCTTGACACAGGACATGTGAGTCTTTTTATACTAGAATGGGATATTTCTATAAAAGCAAAGGAACTACACCATCATCAGGGTCTTTAAGAAGATATCTCCATTACTTTTCCTACCTACCCCCCTCTCTTCCTATACAGAAAAGTTAATTAACTTTTTTATTTTTATCTTGGCAGTACTGGGATTTGAACTTAGGGCCTTTGTACTTGCTAGTTAGGTGCTGTACCACTCAAGCCACACTTTCAGCTCAATTTTATTTTTGTGATACTGGGAATCAAACTCAGGGCTTTGAGCCTGATAAACAAAATGCTCTACCACTTGAGCCAACTTCTAGCCCTTTTATTTGTATTTTGTGATAGATTCTAATAACTTTGCCTGGATTGGACTCAAACTCGAGATCTTCCTGCTTCTGTCTCCTGATTAGCTGGGATCAGAGGCATACACTACTATTCTGGCCTACTTGTCAATTTCTTCTTTCTACATTTGTGTGTGCGCTTCCCCCCTGGACAAATCCACCTTTGATAGGTAGAGTACTTATTCTCTATGTGTGAATAAAATGCTTTACAAAAAATATCTCCTTAGTGGCAAAGCGGAGATATCTTTGGCCTTAGAACCATCTAGACCTGGGGCTGGGAATGTGGCTCAGTGGTAGAGTGCTTGCCTTGCATGCATAAGGCCCTGGGTTTGATTCCTCAGCACCACATAAGCAGAAACATCTAGAAGTGGCACTGTGGCTCAAATGGTAGAGTGCTAGCCTTGAGCTGAAGAGCTGAGGGACAGTGCCCAGGCCCAGAGTTCAGGCCTCAGGACTGACCAAGAAAACATCAAACAAACAAACAAAAAAAAACTATCTAGACCTGAATTGAGCCTCTACTATACACAGCTATGTGATTTTGAATACGTTTCTTGACTTCTGGGAGTCTCAATTCCCTAATTTTTTTTTTTTTTTTCTGTCTTGGGGCTTGAACTCTGGGCCTGGGAGCTGTCCCTGTGCTCTTCAGCTCAAGGTGAGCCCTCTATCGCTTGAGTGACAGTGCCACTTCCAGTTTTCAAGTGGTTTATTGGAGATAAGAGTCTCCCGGACTTTCCTGCCCAGGATAGCTTTGAACCGAGATCCTCAGATCTCAGCCTCCTGAGTAGCTAGGATTACAGGCGTGAGCCACCAGCACCCAGCTCAATTCCCTAATTTAAAAAAAAACTGAGCATGTGATTTATTGTACTTAACACTGGGTCTATTAGTAGAGTTCTCAGATTTGTGAAATTGCTCCAAGCCATACACACACACACACACACACACACACACACACACACACACACACATACATATTTATTTATTTTTGCTAGTCCTGGGACTTGAACTCTGGGCCTGGGCACTATCCCTGAGCTTCTTTTGCTCAAGAATACACTCTACCACTTGAGCCTCAGCACCAGTTTTAGCCTTTTCTATGTATGTGGTACTGAGAAATAGAACCCAGGGCTTTATACATGGGAGGCAAACACTCTACCACTAAGTCACATTCCCAGCCCTTGGCCTCGTTTTTTTGTGTTTTTTTTTTTTATTTATTTTTTGTTGGTCATGAGGCTTGAACTCTGGGCCTGGGCGCTGTCCCTCAGCTCTTTAGCTCAAGGCAAGCGCTCTACCACTTGAGCTACAGCGCCACTTCCGGTTTTCTGGTGGTTTATTGGAGATAGGAGTCTCACGGTCTTTCCTGCCCGGGCTGGCTTTGAACCGCGATCCTCAGATCTCAGCCTCCTGAGTAGCTAGGATTACAGGCGTGAGCCACCAGCACCCGGCTGAGAATTCTACTTCTTGAGCTACAGTGCCACTTCCAGTTTTCTGAGTGGTTTCTTGGAGATAAGATTCTCATGGCTTTGCCTACCTGGAATGGCTTTGAACTGTGATCCTCAGATCTCAGCCTCCTAAGCAGCTAGGATTACATGTGAGCCACTGATGCCGGGCCTTTAGTGAAACTTTCTAAGAAACTACTGGTGAATTTTACTTGGCAAAGTGAAAATGAACTTTCAAACTCATTCATTTCTGTGGTCCCTATTAATTTTATCTATGACATGACAAGACCTGCAGAGAAAAGGCTGAAGGAAGGATACACCCTTGAAATTCTCTGAGGCTATTAGATTAGGCCACATGACATTGTTAGTTTTGAAGGACAAAGACACTAAACTGTTGACAGTTTCATGTAGTTCATGAAACTACAGGAGACAGGAGTTGGACACTTAGAGGGGCATCAGGGAAGACCTGCGAGAGGGGTGGCTGTCCAGTGCGGCAGGTCTCTGGGCATGGATGGCATGGATGCTACTTGTATGAGCCTGGGTACTCTGTGTTCTGGGCCTTCTCCTGAGCTGTTTGCTGAGCCATGTCTGGCCCCGCCCCTTTTCTTACTATGAACATTCAGCGTTGCCACTTAACCCTGGGGACAGGACGCTCAGCCTGTGTGGCACTGACCTCGGCCTTCACTGGAGCCAGCTCGGACTTCTCCTCCCCTGCATTATCTCGGGAACACAAAGGTCCTGCTTAGACTTGATCCCCCGCCCCCCCCCACTCATCCCTCAAGGCTCCCCCCCCCCCATTTTGATGTGTTGGGAGACATTTTAGGAGGCCCACACAGTGGGGTTGGGATGTCTCTCTCAGACTCTGAGGGACCCCTTCCTCTCAGCTATTTCACTCAGGACTGGTGGGGGAGGGCAGCTTTGGGGCTCCTCCTTCCTGGTGAGACACCCCGTTCTATTCCCTGCACTGGGCCTCTGTGATGCTGACTCGGCTTGGCTTCCTGTCCTCTGAGGCCACACTCGCCACTTACCCCCTACTTCCTCCCAAGAGGGACTCCCTCCCTCCAACCACTGCAGCGGCTCTGTTCCTCCATGCTGGGCCAGGGCCAGCGCAGGGCCATCCTCAAACAGGACACACACAGGAAGCAAGGGGGGATGTGGGAGAGAGGCAGGCGGGTCTGGACACAGTCACGATCTTCCTCCAGCTCTGAGTACATTCTGGCTATTTCCATTGAAGAGCTCCTGCCTGGAAGAGGGAGGGAGGGAGTCAGGCCTAAGAGCAAACAGCAAAGGATGCTGAAGCTAGGAGACGCATACGTATGCTGTAAGAGAGAATGTCAGATGGGAACAGAGAAGTCAGAGAAGTTTCCAGAAGGGAGTTCTGGAAGACTCCCCAAGGAATTTATGTCTTATTTACAAATCAAATTTTGCTTATTGAAAGATGCAAATACATTATTTACTCTTTTCTAAGGATGAAAATGATAGCTATTTATGGAAACTTTTGCACACTATTTTCTAATCTTGTTGTTGTCGTTGTTATTGGTTGTGGGGCTTGAACTCTGGGCCTGGGTGTTGTCCCTTAGCTCTTCAGCTCAAGGTTAGCTCTCTACCACTTGAGCCACAGTGCCACTTCTGGTTTTCTGAGTGGTTTTATTGGAGATAAGAGTCTTTTCCTGCCCAGGTTGGCTTTGAACCATGGTCCTCAGATCTCAGCCTCCTGAGTAGCTGGGATTACAGACGTGAGCCATCTTCACTTCTGGCTTTTAGATGGTTGGTTAGAGATAAGAGTTCTGATTTATCTACCCTGGCTGGTTTAGAACAGTGATTCTCAGGTCTTAGCCTCCTGAGTAGCTAACAGGTGTGAGCCACCAGTGTCTGGCTTTACTAACCTACAACAGTAGGAGGACCTGAATCTTTCTTTAGCTCTGGAAAATATTTTCATGTATTTATTTTTCTTCCAGGTCCTGGAATTTCTTTATTTCTCTCTTATTATCATGTCCTGGAATTCCTATAAGGTTGCTTCTAGGATTTGAACTCAGGACCTTATGCCCTCACCTGGCTTTTTCATTCATGGATGATTTTCTATGATTTGTTCCATCAGCTGAATTTTCATTAACAATTATGTCTGTCTTGCCCTCCCTCCCTTCCTCCCTCCCTCTCTCCCTCTCTCCCTCTCTCCCTCCCTTCCTCCCTCCCTCCCTTCTTTCCTTCCTTCCTTCCTTCCTTCCTTCCTTCCTTCCTCCCTCCCTCTTTCCCTTTTTCCTTCCTTCCTTCCTTCCTTCCTTCCTTCCTTCCTTCCTTCCTTCCTTTCTTCTATTCTCCTGCGGTGTGAACCCAATACTTTGTGCTTTTGCTCAGCTCTCTTGATTATGGCTGGTATTCAACCACTTGAGCCAGACTTCCAGTTCAGCATTTTTCTGGTTAATTGGAGATGGAGCCTCCCAGTTTTTTCTGCCCAGGCTGTCTTCAAGCCTTGATCTTCAGATCTCAGCCTCTTGAGTAGCTAGTATGAGCCACATTTTCCTGGTTTATGTCTCCCAATTTCTAAGAACTTTCATGGCTTTTTTAGAAGCCAGTCATTTGTGGATATAGCATCCTTGCACATCTCTCTTGGGATACTAATTATACTTAATTTAAAGCTCTCCTCTCTTTCCTCCAGTACTTATTTCTCCAGGGTCTAATTTTGTCAGTTCATTGAGTTTAGTGTTTGTCATTTGTCTGCTGGCTCTGTCTAACATGGTGATCCTGGTTATCTTTAATGTGCCACATGAAGGTATGGAGACTGGTATTAGTAGCTGGTATATATATTCTCAGCCCTGTTGAGGAACCCTTTGCCTCTGGCATTAAAACTGGCTACCAGTCATGGGAATCAAACGTTTTCAGTATATAGGGAAAGAGGGAAGTGCAGATGAGAGGAAAGAGGATCTGGGACAGAGATGAAATAGTCAGAATGTGGGGTTCAGATGAAGGATTTCAGTGAGACTAAGAAGAGTTGAGTAGGACTGTGGGTATGGAAAGAAGGGAGTAGGCTTAGTGGGAAATGGCAAAAATCCATACCTAATGCACATATGGACTCTCTCTCTCTCTCATAGGTCCATTTATATAATACCTACTGATCAGATTCACCCCCTCTGTCATTCTCCTGCTTCTTCCCTTCCCACTTCCCAAACCAAGCTCTGAAAGTTTCCCTGTTTCCTTTTCATATATGTACATAAGTTATTTTGAGCCTATTCACCCTCCTTCTCTCTCTCCATTCACTCATCAGTAGTAGTAGCCCCATCCCAGACAGGACATGTTTGAACTGAAGGGAGAAGGCCTATTGAGAATCTGGAGAGAAAATAGAGATAAATAATTCCTGGAGGTGGGTGAGAGCATGGTGAGCTAGCTGCAACAGCAAAGGTGCACAGCTAAGGGTGCTGGTGGAGGGACGGGAAAGGAAGGAATTGCTGGTCTCACCAGTAACAGACTGCAGTCATTGACCAATTAGGTGTGGAGAAGAACTGGGAATGATTGAGGACTTTAGTCCTGGTGAATGGGAGCCTGTACCACCAAAGAGAACTTCAGTGGATCGAAACAGATTGGGGTGGATGGTGACCCCACCTGGTCCGAGATACCCACGTAGCATAGTGGGGCAGGTTGCTCAAGGGGGTGGCTAGACCTTAGAGATGGGAACTTGTCCACAGAGAGAAAAGAGCTGGCATCACATATCTAGGGAGGGCTGCTGAGGAACAAATGGAAGACAGGTCTTTGAGGAACTGGTGAGTGGGAAGATGAAGAGGAAGCAGTCGCACAGTCCAAAAAGGAACAACCAAAGAAGGAAGGCCAGTGGATTCCTCAGTCACAAAAGCCAAAGGAAGGAGAATTTTAAAGAAGGAAGTAAGCAAACAGTAGTCAGGAGAAACACAGACCACAGCCCTAAACTGATGACTCTAGTGTAGATACTTTGTATTAATTCATGAAAACCTTGTTATAACCCTCTGAGGAAGGTATTGTATTGTCTTGTGTTTTATAGAAGCAAAAAACAGAATGTAGAAAGACAAAGCGTGAGACTCTCCACACACAGCTGTTTGGTGTCTGTGGCTACATTGGTCCAGGAGTCCTTGTCCTGATGAAACACTTTGTCTTTGAAGATGTTTTCTTTCTTCTTTCTGATGTCAATCTGTATTTTATGTCTACATGTCTTCCACTGGAATAACCAACTCCCAACTCCCCTCCTTTGGAGAATGAGGATACCCTTATTTCATGTATAAGAATGTGAAGAATGTCAATATAGTTTTAGTGACTCTGAAAAACGATGCTCGGGAGGGGTGTGTGTGGGAGTGTTGCCTCAAGTCTTTGAAGATCCCATCTGTTCCACCCACTGGGTCCTTGTTATCTAGAGAATCTATTGTCTCAATTCTACCCACAATCCAAAAGCCAGGGAATGAGCAGAAAACTACAAACTCAGTTCTTGTAGCTCTCAGTTGCCACTGAGCTTGGCATGGCATGTGACAATCTCCTTAGTCTGGCCTTCCTCTGCCTGCAGCTCCAACCTCACCTCTTGCTAGCACATCTGGTGCTCTGCACTAGGCCACACAGAACAAACAGCCTTGCATATTTGCTACTTCCTTCAAGCTTTTTCCCTTTGCCTTCACACCCTAGTCTGACCAAGTAGTTGGGTGATGTCTTTAACACAGGAATCTTATCGTGTCACCATCTGGCTTCAAACCCTTTGATGACTTTTCAAGATGCAGATAATAGAATCCAAATTTGTAACCATAATCTACAAAGCCTTACTTGATTTGGTCCTGTCCCTAACTTGGGCGCCTTGCTTCTGCCCCAGTTGACTTAAATTCTAGCCACAGTAGTCTTCTCCCCTATTCCTGTCCAGTAGCAGACCAAGCTTACCCCAAGCTCAGGTTATTTCCTCTACTTGGAAGCCCTACTTCCACATCTTTATTAGCACCTCAGCTGAAACATCACTTGATCATTCCATCACATTCCTCTGCCCATTCCTGGGCTTTTTTTTCCCCCCTTGAAATATGAGCATAGTGAAGAGAATCCTGCAGATCTGGTTCATTGCTCTATTGTAGCTTTGCCATGCATGATAATTGCTCAGTTGAATTGTAGCATATATGGTACAGTCACTTCTTCCAGGCAGTCTTCCTTCACTGTACTCTGAGAGTTTGTCATCTTTTCCTTGAATGACTGCCTGCCTCATGGGTACAGCACGAACCTGGAGGCCCAGGACAACTCATCTAGGTATCTGTATAGTGGCCAGGACAGTCCTATATCCAAAGTCTGCTGGCTATGGAGTGAATGATGGTGAGGGTTGGGGAGACTCAAGAGAGAAGAGCCCTTCTGCCCAGGACTCCAGGAAAACCTGAATGTCTCCTTGACCCCTCCCACTGGCAACAGTAGGAATCGGCCATCTTTCCAAAGTAAAGCCCCCACCCACCCCAAGGCTGAAGCTCTGGCAGCCTCATTGCTGAGTGTGTTCAGTTTGCATGCCCCAGACCTCCCCGGGAGAGCCAGCTCATCTGCTGCTTTCCTGGGAGGACAGGCCAACAGGTACAGCGTGCCCTGGAGGCCTGTCCTCTGTGAAGGAGGGTAATATGTAGAAACTGGCCTGGCTGATTTTTATCACTGCCTTTCAGTGGAATTGTATAGTGTGAAACAAAACAATACAGTTGTTTAACAATTGCTGGCTGGAAAGCCAATCTGGACCAAACCAGATTTTCACTCACTTATGAAATCTTGAAAAATCAAACCCTTCCATTTTAGCGCCGAACACTTTAAGAATTCATGTTGTTAGGGTGAACACTAGTTTGAAGTGTCCTCTACACAGTGAATTATCACAATGAACCCTCCTTCTATTATTAGTTCTATGTTAACAAAAATAGTGAAAAAATAGCATTGCTAAACTTTTGCTTTGCAGATTGCTGATTGATTGATTGATTGTGTGTGTGTGTGTGTGTGTGTGTGTGTGTGTGTGTGGTGCGCACTAGGTTTTGAACTCAGGACCTGGGCACTGTCCCATAGCTTTTTCTGCTCAAAGTTAGTGCTCCATCATTTGAGCCACACCTCTATTTCCAGAATTTTGATGGAGATAGGATCTCACAGACTCTATTCTGCCTGGGCTATCTTTGAGGTGTGATTCTCAGATCTTAGCCTCTTGATTACCTAGTATTAGAGGTGTAAGCCACCAGGGCCTGTCTTAAAATGCCTTCCTTAGAAATTAACCCCATTAGCTTTTTATAATTGTTGTGCTAAGATAGAGATGGTGTGATGTATCAAACAGTGTGGGTGGAAAAATTTGGATCTTATGGCTGAGGGGAAATACACTTCAGTAGAGCATATGGAAATTGGGAATTAAGGACAGTCAGTGCAATCAAATTAACGTTCTTTTGCCTTCACATTCCACTACCCCACCATTCTTGTTTTTTGACTTCCCAACCCTTCTTCTCACCCCACCACTAAGCATTCCTGCTCCCAGCCTCTCAAGTTTGAGGCTAAGTTAATACTTGCTCGTCTAGAACCAGAGCTACTGGTGTGGCCTCAGAAGGCTGAGATTCAGCTGTGCATCTTTCACTGGGACAAAAACAAGCAAAGCAAATGTGGCAGAACTGAGCCTCCTGGGAGAAAACTATGAAGGACGACTGAATTCTTGCATTATAATGCATATACTTCAAGACAAAAAATGTGTTGCATCAAAAGCAGTCAGTGCTCCCTGTCAACCATGCAGTTGTGTGCTATGTAGGTAGATCTATCGTGGCTGTGTGCGTACTAACATGTTACAGGCTTTCTTCTTGTCCTTCTCTACCTAACACAACATAGCCACTATTTGCATGGCCCTTACACTGTATTAGGTATCCCTAGTCATCTGGAGATCACTACATATTGGAGGATGCATGGAGGTTCTATGCAAATGCTATGTCATCATATGCAAGGGTTTCAAGCATCCATGAATTTTGGTATCCAGGGCTCTGGAACCAAGTCTCTTCAGATACGAAGGGGTAACTGGATTTGATTTGGTACACAGCCCCTCCTCCACTGTCCAGAGACATTGACCTCCCACATGGCAAGCCCTTCCACTGTAATCCTTACAGAAGCGTAGAGAGAGAGACCCTGGGGAGACTATCTGGAGGCCCATGTACTAAGAAGCCACAGGAGGGCCCTTCTTCAGCCTCCTACTCCTTAAATGGACTTCCACAAGTGCAGGCAGTAGAAAGAGCATTATTACTATGATGTCCACCTGTTGAGTTTTTGGAACAACTTATATTTCCATTTTTTTTCTTTTTTTGGTACAAGTTCTCAGAGTCCCTCGGTCCCAGACAAGCACCTTTACCCTATTCCTACTCTAACTTGTATTGTTTTGGGCCATCAGTTAAATGGTTATTCTTACTACTTTTTGTAAATCAATTCAGCCCTGCTGGTCAGATGGTCACCTGGTTGACCTTGAGCCCTGGTGCTGAGGGAGAACACCTGTGAAGATTCTTCCAGAGACACAATCACCTGCATGCAGTGTACCACTCAAGATTCTAATTTCGTCTATTGATCTTTGTATTTTGTTCTGTGCCACAAAGCAGTCCTGGGCTGTTCCTTTTTCCTAGAGAAAGGGAAAAGGGCCATTGGGTCATTTCAGGAGTCTTCTGGGTATAGCTCAAATTGAAGAGAGGGAAGAGAGAGTAAAACAGTTGAATTCCTAAAGGATTTATTTATTTTTGCTGGTTCTGGGGCTTGAACTCAGGGCCTGAGTGTTGTCCCTGAGCTTCTTTGTGTTCAATGCTAGCACTCTACCACTTGAGTCACATTGCTACTTCCGGGTGTTTCTGAGTAGTTTACTGGAGATAAGAGTCTCACAGACTTTCCTGTCCAGGCTGCCTTCAAAGCATAATCATCAGATCTCAGCCTTCTAAGTAGCTAGGATTACAGGCATGAGCCACCAGTACCAGGTTTAAAGGTTTAAATACATTTATTTTTAAAAGGAGTAAGTGCTGGGGTTGTTGGTACACACCTGCCATTCTAGAGGCAGAGATGGGGAAGATCTTGATCTGAGGCCAGTCAGGGGAAAGTTTTTGTGAGATCCTATCTGAAAAACAAACTAAAAGTAAAAGACTAGGGACATGGCTCAAGTAATTGTGCACTTGCTTAGCAAGTATGAGGCCCTGAGTTTACTTCAAGAGTAAGGAGAAGGAAGAGAAAGAGGAGTAGAAGGAGAAGGGGAAAAAAATTAAAAGAAACAATAGAAAAAAATACTTACCATGCAAAAGTCTTGGGAAGAAAATGAAGGAAGATCATCTTTTTTGGAGAATATGCCATAAGAGACAGAGCAAATGCTCAACCTTGGAAGAAGGTGTAGGCAAGGAGGCAGAAGGAAATCTTAGAGGAGGCCCATTAACATGGCCAAGGATCTAAAGAGGACATTCCCATCAGGCTTTGGGACCTTGAAGAAATACTAATAGAGGATTCGAAGAGTCGCAAAGACTTAGGGAAGAGAGAAGAGTAAAAAACAAGTTTGTGAAGATGCATTGGAAGTAAAGACATTCAGGCAGTGGTCATTGTCCTGTGTGCTTGAAATCTTTTTCTGTCTGATAATTAAGACCTTGCTGCTTCTTTCTTACTCTGAGAGCCTGGGCACTATCCCTGAGTTTTTTTTTGCTCAAGGCTAGCTCTCTACCACTTTGAGCCACAGCACCACTTCTAGTTTTCTGGTGAGATCAGAGTCTCACAGACTTTCCTGCCTGGGGCTGGCTTTGAACTGTGATCCTCAGATCTCAGCCTCCTGACTAGCTAGGATTATAGGCATGAGCGACTGGCTTCCGGCTTCTTTTACTTTTTGTTACCTGGTGGCACTTTGTTTAAGGTAGTCTCCTTGTTACCAGCACCTCACATAGGAGTTGGGATTTTGATCTATTTTCCAGGTTTATCTTTTAGTTGGAAAGTTTTACACAGATGCATGGAAATCTTTTCTTTCTGTCTTGTACAGTAAAACACAACAGGTTATAAATCAGCATATTCAGTATTCAGCTCACATATGTAGGGATAAAATTCCAGTGTGTGTGTGTGTGTGTGTGTGTGTGTGTGTACATATATGTGTGTCTTGAAATCAACTATGTTATATCTGTGTGGCAGGCAGTTTTGTTTAGTTTTTGGCTTATTTGTGTGTGTGCACACACCAATTTTAACTTACAAAGAAGTGAGGACTTTTAAAATATAATTTTATTGTTATTATTAAGGTGCAGTACAGAAGGGTTACCATTTTATGTCAGGTAATAATTTCTTTTTTGGATAATGTTAGCCCTTCTTTCACTTTCCCCCCCTTTCCCCCTCCTGTTCCTGCCCACAAGTTATAGAGTTCATTTTCTATATAGTGCATACTGAATGCCATGAATGCATTTGTTCACTCTTCCTCCCTAAAAGTAAAAACATCACCACTACCACCACCAACAAAGAGGACTTTTTTTTTTTTATTGTGAAAATACTGTACAGAGGGGTTACAATTACATGGGCAAGGTAATGAATACATTTCTTATCAAGCAGTGTTGCCTCCTCCTTTGTTTCCCCTTCCCTTCCAACCCCCCAGCCACCCACCCTCTGCCCCCCCCCCACCAAAGTTGTAAAGTTCCTTTTTCAACATAACGACTTGTACATCTCATTGTTGCAATGGGTCCACCTGTATCCCTATTTAAATAATTTGTTTTTGCCCTTCCCCTCCACAAATAATACCAACATCAAATACAGTGAAAGCAGGGGTTATACCATGGGGGAGGGACATACAAAGCAACAAAAAATCATCTTATAAATATATTAGAAACAATCGCAAGAAAGAAAAAACATTTGAATACTCATCTGGGGTTCATTTCACCTAACATCTGATCTTTTCTGCTTGTCTCAGATATATACTAGTTATTGAAAATTAGGGAAACCAAGGGACCTATGTTTCTTTGGGCCTGGCTTACTTCACTTAATATAAATTTTTTTTTTTTTGAGTCTGGTCATGGGGCCTGAACTCTGGGCCTGGGCGCTGTCCCTCAGCTCTTTAGCTCAAGGCTAGCGCTCTACCACTTGAGCCACAGCGCCACTTCCGGCTTTTTTCTTCCCAGCCCCTCACTTAATATAACTTTTGAGGACTTCTTTTTTTAAATAAGAGACAAAAAAAATTTGCAGGGGCTGGGAAGGTGGCTCAGTGGTAGAGCGCTTGTCTTGCATGCCTGAGGCCCTAGGTTCGATTCCTCAGCACCACATAAGCACAAAGAATAAAGCTGGAAGTGGCGCTGTGGCTCAAGTGGTAGAGTGCTAGCCTTGAGCTGAAGAGCTGAGGGACAGTGCCCAGGTCCAGAGTTCAGGCCCCACGACCGACCAAAAAAAAAAAAAAAAATTGCAATCAGCATGTAAAACCAATGGGAGTGGGGAGTCAGTACCTAAATTCTTGCTGAAAGAACTACTGAAAAGAAAGGTAAGCCAGAGTTATGGCTCACGCCTATAATCCTAGCTACTTGGAAGGCTGAGATCAGGAGGATTGTGGCTCCAGTCCAGGAAAAAAGTTTATGAGATCCCATCTTACCCAATAAAAACTTGGACATGGTAGCACATACCTGTCATCCTAACTATCCAGAAGCAGAAATAGGAGGATCACCATCCATGCTAGACCTAGCATACATTCAAGACACTATTCAAAAAATAGCAAAAGCAAAAAAAGAAGTAGGAGTATGGCTCAAGTGGTAGAGTGTCTGTTTAGCAAGCACAAGGCCCTAAGTTAAAACTCACCTCCCCCCAATCCTAAAAAAAAAAGAAGAGGCTGGCACCGGTGGCTCATGCCTGTAATCCTAGCTATTCAAGAGTCTGAGATCTGAGATCTGAGGATTGCAGTTTAAAGCCAACCTGGGCAGAAAAGTTCATGAGACTCTTATCTCCAATAAACCACTAGAAAACTGGGGCAGGAGTGTGCTATGGCTCAATTGTGGTAGCGCACTAGCCTTGAGCTGAGGGGCTGAGGGACAGCGCCCAGGCCCAGAGTTCAAGACCCATGACCGGAAAAAAAAAAGACAAGACAAAAGAAAGATAAACGTCAAATTACTTGTAGAATTCTTAGAGAAATAATTACAAAAGCAGGCAATTGTTAAAAAAATAAAAAGGAACCTGGTGTTTCTAGATAGTTTTGTGTAGCTTCCAATACCCCTAAACTTAGGGGTTTTACTCATCTCTGTTCTTTAGTTATAAACTCCATCTGCATCTTTGTAAAGGTTGTCCATGAAAGCCCAGAGTTTCCTATTTCTGTCTTTTCCCATCTTTCCTCTCCTTCCTCTAGTTCAGCAGTTACCAGGGCATCTGGCCAATTCCATTCTTGGCTTATCTGGTCATTGCTAGATACTTTTAGCAGCTGTGGTTTGCTTCTCTGAGTTCGAATCACATGAGCAGCTTAGGTAACTCAGGGTCTCTACTATTAGGACCTTTAAGTGTAGCACACCTTACCTTGGGAAGGAATGTTTTTCCAAAGCTG